>NC_141699.1:932379115-933637449 GCF_964263255.1 Lissotriton vulgaris
CTTCGGAACTCCCTGGTTTGTGCAGACCTCCTCGCCATCACCGATGCAGCACCCCGGGAATGGCGGAGGTCTACTGCTGCTGGAGTCGGAGGACGCCTACTACCCGCCGCCCTCCTCCTCAGCCGGACTGAGCCTTCTTCCAGAGCTTCCCGCACAGCGCCCTGCAGGCCCGGCTGGCTTCAGGGGACTCTTCTCCGGACCGCAGATGAGTGTTCCACCGCCGCAGAACCGGCGCTCCCCGGCTAGTCCACAGCTGCAGCAGCAACAGCACCAGGCTGCGGCCGCCTTTCTGCAGCAGCCGCAGAACAACAACAACCAGCAGCAGGTGAGTAACTGTGGAAAGTGGGTGGCATAAGATGTTGTGGTGAATACAGCCACCAGCATGTGAAGGGCAACTAGAACGATAAGCTACGTTAGTGGGTGGAGGCGAAGGGATAATCCGGTTCCGTAGGGCAATTACAGCAGGGATCTGCGAGGCCCAGAACCAGCTGAGGTGTGAGTTATGGGGGTTGTTGTAGGCGAGGGAATGGCATCTGTTAGACTATGGATATAGCCTGGGGATGCCTGCACCCCAAAACACGCACACACTGAGGGTCAGCAGCTTCAGTAGAAGTGGGCGAGGGGCTGAGGCGTCTTGTCACTGTCACCGGGAGACAGAGGATAAGAAACGGTTGGTGGATGGGCTGTTCGAACTCAGGGAAAAAGGTGGAATTGGGGCAAAATGGTGAAAATACATTTATTCCGGCAAGAACTAGGACGCCTTCCCTGTTTAAATAAGTCGGTGTCGTGTGTGTGGGAGGGGGGGAGAGTGGGGGGAAGCTATAGCGACAGAACCCCCCTCAGTATAGGGGACACCCCTTCGTTCGTTTACACAGGTGGCCCGTCCCCAGAATCTGACAGTTGGCGTAGCCCCTGCACACGAGCTGCACCTGTCACCGCGGCATGCAGCACTAGAATATCTACATATCTCTTGTGTAACTATGCCCTCAGACTGTCAGTTCTAGATATTTTCTCCTACACTTGTATTTTAGTTGCCTTACTCTCCTATATTGTAATGAGGCTACAACTACATAGGCCACCTCTAGTTCGCTATCTATGCCTTTGCTATTGAAGTTTGGTATCTTGAAGTTGTGTCTGGGGTTTAACTGTCCCATGCAATATGTAATGCAAAATAGTTTTGCATGAACGTCTCCAATGTGTGTCTGTAAGTACCATGTCTTCTCATTTTTTTAACCCATGTGCTTGTTCAAGAGTCCCTTCTCCCCTGTCTCTGAGGCAAACATCCAGCCAGGATGTTCTCCTTCCCTAGATCTCCCAGCCGCCACCGTTTGACCCAGAAATTTAGCTCCCCTTTTCACAGCGGTTTGAGGGATCTTCATTTGGTTTTTTTGTGTTTTTTTTTTTAGGGGGGGTGTTTCTGCTGAAGGGTTACCCAGGCTGCCCTTTCACCACTACTTTCAGGCGGTTTGTCAAGTGGGGCAATATCTAGTTCAAGTGTGTGCAATTGTACCCTCAATGACCACTCCATCCTCCTCTGGTGCGTGAGGTGCATCATCAGAGCTGTGTGAATAATAACTGCGTCAGCCCCGTGTGTGAGGTGCATCATCAGAGCTGTGTGAATAATAACTGCGTCAGCCCCGTACATGAGGTGCATCATCAGAGCTGTGTGAATAATAACTGCGTCAGGACCGTACGTGAGGTGCATCATCAGAGCTGTGTGAATAATAACAGCTGTGAGCCCGTGTGTGAGGTGCATCATCAGAGCTGTGTGAATAATAACTGCGTCAGCCCCGTACGTGTGGTGCATCATCAGAGCTGTGTGAATAATAACTGCGTCAGCCCCGTACGTGAGGTGCATCATCAGAGCTGTGTGAATAATAACAGCTGTGAGCCCGTGCGTGAGGTGCATCATCAGAGCTGTGTGAATAATAACTGCGTCAGCCCCGTACATGAGGTGCATCATCAGAGCTGTGTGAATAATAACTGCGTCAGCCCCGTACGTGAGGTGCATCATCAGAGCTGTGTGAATAATAACAGCTGTGAGCCCGTGCGTGAGGTGCATCATCAGAGCTGTGTGAATAATAACTGTCAGCCCCGTACATGAGGTGCATCATCAGAGCTGTGTGAATAATAACTCCGTCAGCCCCGTACGTGAGGTGCATCATCAGAGCTGTGTGAATAATAACAGCTGACTTTGCAGGGCTCCCTGCAAAGGAGGGAGGGAGCCCTCCTTTGGAGCCCTGCCACCTGTAAGAGAAGCGTCATCTGCCCAGCTGACTGCCCAGCTCATTTTGGTCCCCACCTGCCTGCCTAAAATCGGGCCGCCACGCTGTCCGCGGTGACCCGGAAGTGCTGGGGCCGGCCAGCCAATCCCAGCGCGGCCGGCCGGCAATGCCCGCCCCCACCCTTCATCATGACTCGGCTCGGTCAGCACGTCATATCAGCCCAGGGAGGTCCGGTGCCTGCCGCGGAGGGAGCGCTGGCCGCCTCCCTCTGGTGCTGTCAGTGGAGCGCGGTCACAGCACTTTCCCTCAAACTGAGGGAGGAGACAGGCAGAGACCGCGCGGGAGGCGAGAGCCTGCCGGCGGGCTTTCTGTCCTTTTCTTCAGCTGCCTGCGCACTGAGAGAGGACGGGCCGTTGGCCGGCTCAGTCCCTGGCTACACCAGCGCTACTACCACAGTGTGGCTACATTCCATACCCTAGCGAACGTTGAGGTACTGCTCGTTATTCTCTGTACCTGAGGTGAGCAAGTGGCAAGCAAACTGCAGTTTTTTAAAAAAGATTATGTAGCCCACTACAATAACTGACCACTAAAATTTACAGAAAGATTCTTTTGTTTACAGTGGCACAGCACACACTATAAATGACTGGTGCAGACACGAGTCCTTGTTTTGTATAACAGTACGAACAGTTTAGAACAGGACTAGGTGCTTCAGTTTCTGGTGCTTTGCTTTCCAGCAGTTTTAACATCTTTTTAGTATGTCTTGTTGCTCAAATGGGTTTAACTGCTCATATTTATATGTTTTCCTGTTTTTCATTGCTTGATTTTGGTTGCAACAAAGTGTCCCTCATATTTGTTGAAATGCCACTCATAATTACGGTGAATTTATGAAAATGCCACACACAGCAATCTGAAACCTTGCCAGCTATGGTTTTCAGCCACTACTGTGCTTAAATAACCATCATGCATTCACCAGCCATCCATCCATGTTCCAGCCTTCAATCATGCATCCATCCAACACCCACCCACCCTCCCACCCACCATTCATGCACCACATCCATCCACCCACCCATCCATCCATCCTGCATCCATCCATCATTCATGCATCCATTCACCCATCTATCATGCATGCATCCATCCATGCATCCACCCAACAATCATTCATGCATCATGCATCCAACCATCGTTCATGCATCAAAAATCGGATCCCTAGGGCTGCTCAGGTGGTCCCACAAGGATAGTAACATATTTAAACGTTATCCGCTAATAGAATTAGCATTTTCAAAAGCTTGCAAATTCACTGAAAAAACCATAGGTTATACACTATATATAGTTAGGAATTAGCCTTTAAAAAACCAATGAAATTCACTAAAAAAAACATAGGTTTTAGGCCTTATATAGTTAGGAATTAACATATAAAAAACCATTGAAATTCCTCCTATATAGTTAGCTGGACATTTTATTGACATAAAACCCAATGAAATTCCATATATAGTTAGTTGCAATAACTATATATCGCGCACCCGCAATCTACTGCTGATGATGTCACATATTACATCATTCATGACATGGTCAGTGACATCACTGATGACATCACTGATGACATCTCAAATGACATCACTGATGACATAACTGATGACATCTCAAATGACATCACTGATGACATCATGACACACCAATACCAGTTACTACATATGCACTCACTGATTCCTACGTCTACGCACACATTCACTCATTCACCCATACAATCACTCGTACATACAGTCACTCATTATTACAACACTGTCATAAGCACTCATACAGCTATGCAGACACTCACACACTGCCACTCATCCATGGAGTTACTCACACACCTAGTCAGTCCTGTAAAGAATCAATCACACTTCGATTTCCTCATCTATACAGTTAAACACAGAACACCTTACTTTTTCAAACATATACTAACACATACTTACTCTCTTATACAATTACTGATGCAAGTACACATTGATCTGCACAGAGTCACTCGCCTCCCAGCCAGTTACACACACACTCTGTCTTCCATACAAATACTTGGGCAACCAATCAATAAGCTATATAGCCACTCATATAGCTACTGATCAACACATGCAGCAGCTTGCACAACAACAGACATATTGATGCACACTTTCAGACAGTTTAGTTATTAACCCATGCATTCAGTAAGACACATTCATTCACTCGCTCAGTCAGTCACGCACCTACTAAATCCTTCATCCAGACACTTATACATACACTCATTCTTCAATATGTAATACATATTTAAACTTTACAGAAACACACAGTCACTGGATGATGTCATCAGTGATGTCATCAGTGATGTCACTGACGATGTCATGAATGATGTAATATGTGACATCATCAGCAGTGGATTGCGGGTGCGCGATATATAGTTATTGCAACTAACTATATATGGAATTTCATTGGGTTTTATGTCAATAAAATGTCCAGCTAACTATATAGGAGGAATTTCAATGGTTTTTTATATGTTAATTCCTAACTATATAAGGCCTAAAACCTATGTTTTTTTTAGTGAATATATATATATATATATATATATATATTTATCTGTTATAGTTAATGTAGTGTGACAAGTGAGGTGACAATACTGTGTAGGGAGGTGTATGAGTTACAGTAATTTCAATTATAAATATAAGATATAAGTATAATTTTGTATTAAAAATGTGTGCAGTTTACATTTTCTTTGATTAGAAAGTATAAATAAAGTTACTACAATTTGAAGGTGGTGCTTTAAATATACATTTAAAGGATAGCTATAACTTTACCATTTCTAATGTTTGTGTAGTTTAAGACTGGTTTGTATAGAAATAATGAATACAGTTCTCCTAACTAACAAAGGTTTAACCTTTGTTTTTGTTTATTGAATTTGAATGTTTTTAAAATCGAAATGTATTTCAAATCATAGGGTTCAGTGTTGTAAAGTGAAGTTTCATTAGGTGGGTGTAGTACAGGGAAGAGGAGGAGAGTTTTTGTATATTGTAGTGTCGTAGAGTGTAGTGTCGTGGAGTGGAGTACAGTAGAGTGGAGTGATGTAGAATATAGTGGACTAAAGTGTCATTGAGTGCAGTGGTATGGCGTATAGTACAGTTCAGTGGAATATACTTGAGTAGACAAGCGCAGCATAGAGTTGAGTAAATAGATATAAATTGGAGTGGCTTGTTGTACAAACCAGTGGAGTGTTGTGTTGTATACTGTTTTACAATTTCGTAGAGTGAAGTAGAATGTTGGACAGTGGAGTGTAGCAACATAAAGTGGAATATAGGGTTGTCCATTGTTGTTTAGAAGCATAGAGTGAAATAGAGTCAGAAAAGTGGCACAGAGTTTAGTTGAGTCTTGAAGAGTGTAGTTCAATGGAGTGGAGTACAGTGTGGAATAGCAGAGCGCTATAGAGTGGAGTGCTGTACAGTGCCATAGAGAGGAGTAAAGTATCATGTAGTGGAGTGGCGTGGAATTCATTAAATGTGGCATAGCATAGAGTGGATTAGTGTGTTGTAGAGTATAGTGTTGTGGAGTGGAGTAGAGTGAACTGGCATAGCATTGAGTGGAGTAAAGTGCTGTAGAGTAGAGAGGCATGTGGTACAGTGCAGCGTACTGGTGAGTTTTAGTGTGTCAGCAACTGTCGTATAGTGGAGTAGATTGCCACAGAGTGGATTTCAGTGTTGTACAGTGGAGTAGCGTACAGTGAAGTGGTGCAGAATGCAGTAGTGGACTACAGTGGGCTGAAGTGTAGGAGTGTCTCTTAAAGTGGAATATAATAAAGTGGGATAGAGCGGCATAGAGGGATTTGAGTAGAGTGTTGCAGGGTGGAGAAGGGCATTAATACAGTGGTATAGAGTTAAGTAGAGTGCTGTACACTGGCATTGACAGAACATTGTTGTAAAGTGTAGTGCTTTAGAGGGGAGTATAGTGTGGGAGAGTAGAGGGTCACAGACTGTTGTTAGTTGGAGTATAATGTTGTCCAGTTGAGCACAGTGGAGTGCCATGAGGTGGAGTGGCGTACACTGGAATAGCCTAGAGTGGAGCAACATACAGTGAAGTGGAGTTGAATGGAGTGGCGTACAGTGGAATAGCATACAGTGGAGTGGCATACAGTGGAGTGGCATTGAGTGGAATAGCATACAGTGGAATGCAGTAGAGTGGCTTTATGTACAGTAGAGTAAAGGACCTACATAGAGTGCAGTAGTGTAGAGTGGAGTAACATACAGTGAAATAGAAAGCAGTGCAGTGGCATACATTGGACTGGGGTAGATTGGCATTGAATAGCATTGAGTTGAGTGGCATAGAGTGTTGTTGTGTATATTGGAATAGCGTATTGTGGAGTGGCATAGAGTGGGATGGGGTGCAGTGGAGTGCCATAGAGTGGAGTGGCATTCAGTGGGATGCATAGAATGGAATAGTGTACAGTAGAGCAGGGTTCTCCAACATCAGTCCTGGAGGGCTGGACCCATGCCAAATGTTTAGCATATCCCCATTTAGAAAAATATTGTTATCTTAAATATCTGACATAGATCTGGCCCTCTGGGACCAACTTTGGAGAAAGCTGCAGTAGAGTGTTTTAGAATGGCGTGGCATAGATTGGAGTGGCATCCAGTGGAATATCGTACAATGTAGTAGCAAAGAGTGGAGTGGGGTAGAGTGTAATAGCATACAGTGGAGTAGAGTAGAGTGGATGGTGTAGAGAGGAGTGGCATACAGTGGACTGAGGTAGAGTGTGATGACATATATTGGACTAGCATAAAGTGGAGTGTCAAATCAAATCAAATAAAAAAGGCTTTATTCTGTGAAATAAAACAAACACCATAAAAGCATACTAGTACATCAATAAAAGAAGAACATACACCTATTACATCATAAACCATACGAGGTTAAAATCAGATTTATACATTCAGATTTCCACAAGGTTTTTAAATCAGTATAAAATTGATGAAATATTAATACATGAATATATCACAAAGTGAAGGTACAAATTGCCGCCAAATATACAATAAAGTGCTAGTGCTTAAAAAGCCTAAAAGTATATGAGAACATATATGAACAAATTTATAATTACAATTATTAATCTTGTCTTTCATATAACACTATATCCAAATCTGCATAATGTTTTCTCTTCCTAATAGAGAGTTGTACGAAACGAATGACAGAACTTATAATTTTGACATTACCCAAGCCACAAATAAAATTAAAAGCATTCTTATAATTAAAAAGTCTATTTCTTAAGAAAAGGGGTTTTAATTTGTGGATACCCATATAAAAAGGACAAAAAAGTATGAAATGCAAAGTTAATTGTAAAGTTTTACTGTCACATGGGCAGTGTGGTAATGTGTGGCACCATTTTTAAGTTTTTGGAAAGGCAATTAAATCGTGTAGGGTGCCAAACCTTAGCCTCGTCAGATGAAATCTATGCTGTGTATTCTTTACCAATATCAAGTATAACTCAGTGCCCCGCATGAGCGGGTGTTCACAGTAACTCTCTATACTCTTTTTGTCGCTGGCAGTCCTTTCCCGTTCCTGCTCCATTGAGGTTATATATCTTAGTTTTAAATCATTTTTACTATAGTTCTGTATAATTATGGGATTAATCTTATCCACATTTACTTCGCACTTCATTAAAAGTTTAAAAATATGCTCAAGCCATGATATTTTAAAACTATGGTCAAGGGATAGGCAATCCTTTTATTAGATCTTTTGTAAATTTAGTTTCTTCCTTTGCCCATATTCCCTGCCAAAATGTAAGGCCTGATATGTTTATTGTGAAGAAACAATACACTTGCCAGTGCTGAGGAACTTATTTTTCAAAACCAACTGAAAGACATAGCATACATGAAAATAACATGAACACTGGCTTTATAAATTGCAACTTTTTAATTTTCTTTTTGAAGACTATTTCAGTTTTTCATCATTTTTAGTTTTGTGCATGGGAATACAAAAAGATGATTTATGTACATTTATATACAAACATGAAAAAAGACAAATTGGTATGTACAATGAATCGGATGAACTCACATACAACACATTCTTGGCCGTCCATTCATACTAATCAACATCCATACTGGTCCCAGTGTCAAGAAAACTTATATGCTCCACAGATGAAGAGTCCTTTTTTATCGTATTTTACAATTGTTTGTAACAGTTAAAAGAAAAGCAAACAGTCTTTCTGTGAATTGCCGAGAAATTTTCATTCTAATTTCTAGGGGATGACCCGGGACCGGGTCGGTCGACGCGTTTCAAACCCTGTGAATGTCAGGGTTCTCCTCAGGACCAAAAAGTAACTGCAAAGGAAAGGAAAACAATCATAACTCTTGAGTTCTAAGAGATGAACACCTTGTTTGCTATCTAACTTCCCTCAGCCTACCTTTATTGTTGGGTCATTGCTCAAACCGTGATTGCAGACAATTGTATTCCAAATGAAGGGGAGAGGGAAGTGCTGGAACATAATAGAAACACAAACGATGAGTGCGCTGAGTTTTAAAGAAAAAACAAAAAACAGTGGTGTTGTCACACATGTCCATCCTATCAATAGTTGGGTGTGCGAATGTGCGCCTACCTGAGCTATTGTAGAAGATTACTGAGGATTAAGTCTCCAATGGTTTGTGCTCTTTCGTAAAGTTTCCGCACCGAAATGCTGAAAAGATCAAATGGGGAGACGTGTGTTACCGCTTGCTTTCTAGCGTGTCTGTGGCGGTAATTTGTGACGATCGTTGGCCCACATGGAAACATTCTTACCGTCGCTATGCACCGCGCTGGTTCTCGAAGTCAACCGCCGCTCGTATTTTTCACTCCTTCCCCTTCGGTCTTCTGGGAGTGAGTGAACAAACACAATGGTATTGGCTGTGGGTGTGGCTACGTTCTGAGGAATTGTGGGGGATGTAGTCCAGTTGGCCGTGTTGAACAAACCTAAGAAGTTTACGTGTTAGGTTTGTAAATTTCAGAAATCTCATTCAGTCCGTTCACTGCTGTATCAAATTTCATTATTAGCAGGGCTTCTCTTTGGTTTAGTCGGGCCTCCAAATTGCCCCCTCTCGGATCATTTTCAATTTTCGACAAGACCGTCCACTTAAGTTTGGTTTTATCGTGGTTCTTGGCCACCCAGTGGTTGACTAACGGAGCGTTTTCAACTTCTCTGCGTATTCTTGATTTGTGCTGGGTAATGCGTTGCCTGACTTCTTGAGTTGTTTTTCCGATGTATAGCATTGGGCAGGGACAAATTACAGCGTACACGACATTCCTTGTCTTGCAGTTGGTAAAAATTTCATGTTTCCAATTGATGTTATTGAATGAGAAAACTGACTCCTCTATTGTTTCTTCACAGCAGATACATGTTCCACATTTGTGGTGTCCTGTTGTCGGTGGAAATCCGAATAGACTTCTTAGAGTCGGGCCTTTCTCAATTGGTAGAGCTGCTCTTACAATGTGGTTTGCCACACTTTTTTCTTTTTTGTACGCAAATAGAGGCGGCTCTTTAAAATCCTCATGTAAATCTTTAACTAGATGCCAGTTGGATGTTATTAATTTTTTTAGTTGGTTGGTGGCTGGACAAAAGGTGGACACACAGACCAATCGTTTTTGTTCCACTCTCGTTTTTTTCTGCAATAGGTTTTCACGCGGCGTCCACCATGCCCTTTTAAGCAAATTTTTTAATAGTTTTTTGGGGTACCCTCGTTGGAGAAGCCTCTCCTTCAGTAGGTTGGCATGTTCAAAATAGTCCTCTTTCCGTGAACAATTCCTATGAATCCTGAGGAATTGTCCAAAGGGTAGATTTTGTCTTAGGCTGCGTGGATGATTGCTGGAATACAGCAACGCTTTGTTTCTGTCCGTCGTTTTACGGAACAGAGTGGTCCCCAGGCCTCCGTCAGATGGTTCAATTTTTACATCCAAGAATGTTATGGATGTATTTGATGACGTACAACTAAATTTTATATCATTGGTTCGTGCATTCAGCCAATTGACGAATTCATTCAATGTTTCAGGGTTTCCAGTCCAAATGAGGAACACGTCGTCTATATATCTCATATAGTGAGAAATCCGGTCTTTGAAGGGGTTATCATTGTAGATGAATTTTTGTTCATAGAGTCCCATAAACATTACCGCCATGGGACTCTATGAACAAGAGTGGAGTGCTGTAGAGTTGAATAGCATAGAGTTAAGTGGCATAGAGTATAGTAGTCTCCCTTTACCTCCCTCCCTCTCCCTCTGTCTCCCTCCCTCTCGTCTCCCTTTCCCTCCTTCCCTTTCCCTCTGTCTCCCTCTCCCTCTCCCTGCCTTTCCCTCCCTCCCTCACTCTCCCTCCCTCCCCTCTGTCCCCCTTTCCCTCCCTCACTCTGTCTTCCTTTCCCTCCCTCACTCTCCCTCACTCTGTCTCTGTCTCCCTTTCCCTCCCTCACTCTTCCTTTCCCTCCCTCACTTTCCCACTGTCTCCCTTTCCCTACCTCAATCTGTCTCCCTTTCCCTCCCTCACTCTCCCTCTGTTTCCCTCCCCCTCTCCCTCTCTCTCCCTCCCTTTCCCTCTGTCTCCCTTTCCCTCCCTCACTCTCCCTTTGTCTCCCTTTCCTTACCTCCCTCCCTCACTCTGTCTCCCTTTACCTCCTTTTCCCTCACTCTGTCTCCCTTTACCTCCTTTTCCCTCCCTCACTCTGTCTCCCTTTCCCTCCCTCACCCTCCCTCACTCTCCCTCTGTCTCCCTTTCCCTCCCGCACTCTGCCTCCATTTCCGCCTCCCTCTCCCTCTCTCTCCATTCCTTTGCCTCCCTCCCCTTCTCTCTCCCTCCCTTTCCCTCCCTCCGTCTCCCTCCGTCTCCCTCGCTTTCCCTCCCTCCCTCTCCGTCATCTCACCCTGCCTGTGTGTGCCCGGGCTGAGATAGATTCTAGGCAAACACACACAGAGCCGCACCTGAGCACTTCACAGGTCTTTAAAAGACCATGAGGCTGTGTTGTATTTCACCTTTTAGTGCCTCAGCTCCACTCTGACTGTGACTGGCCCCCAAAGAGCAGCAGACTCTTCGAGTCACACTGGTAGACGTCTGAAAGGTTAGCGGGCCGCCAGGGAAGGCTTGCCGGTCCGCTGGCGGCCCGCGGGCGGTACTATGAGTACCCATGCCGTAGAAGCATTTTATCCTTCACACCGAAAACAGCTTTTGGATATTTAGTACTGTGGGGGCACACTTTCAAACATGTAGTATGCCACTTTTTTTTTTTAGGTCTCGCTTAGGGATGCAGCGCGAATGCGCTGCCATCGTTCTGCGAGGCAAGCAGTATACACTATAGCTGGAAGCTTTGTGGAAGCTCCACCCACTCTCTGCCCCATCTTTTTCATTGGCTTGTCTCTTAAATACTGCCTTCCAATTGGTTGTAGGCTTGTTAGTCCCTTCTTATTGGCGAGCATGTCGTCATATGTGTCCTTCCACGGCTACTGGCCCCTTTACGGACAACACTCTTTTCATCCTGTGCCTCCTCCCCCTGTTTAACTCTGAACATGTCTCTGGGGATCCAAGTTAAGGCCATGCTTCTTTTTAAAGGACATACATGAACGGTGTTTTCTCTTCCAGCCACAGTCACAATCCCTGTTTCACAGCTTGCGTTTTCAGCTTGACTCTTTCAGGCCGCCTGGCATCAAGATCATGTGCGCGTGTAAAAGAGGAGTGAGTGTGGGCGCTGCATGTCTTCCAGGCACCTTCAAACACGCTTCACCCCTTTTAATGTGTTGCAATAAAAAAGAGATAATGTGCTGTGGGAATGCAGTTAGCAGTGAGGGGCCTCTGTGAGGACACGATTAGTCACAAGCTGTCCCACCACACTCACAGAGGAAGGTGTGGGTGGAACAGATAATATGCTTCTGGTACAAGGAAGTAATTATGAAAGAGGATGTAGCTCTGTGGTAGCGTGCATGCTTTGCATCTATGAGGCCCTGGGTTTGATCCCTGGCAACTCCGCTACTTTTTCTACTCAAGATGAATTATCTATGTTTCAAGGGGACGATTATTAACTTAGCCCACTGCCACTTACTATATTATTAAAAAATAGTATTGATTGTTGTATGACCCGCAAATAATAGCTATAGAGCAGCATTGTATTGGTGCTGGTAATGGCTAAAGAAACGAGTAGAATTAAAGATTGCTGGCTGGATAGAAAGCCACTGCCTTGTCTGGTGTCACAGTTTCTCAATCACATGCACAGTAATATTAGAAACCAATTCCAACCTCACCTTTTACCTTATTTATTTCAACTTTTTTCACATTTTGGTTCCTCTGGAACCATTTCAGGCTCTTTTTGGATGCTTTATTTATTGTGCTTCCTAAGCCTGATAAAGACCCTAGACTAGTCTCTAATTACCGTCCCATATCCTTAATAAACCAAGATTGTAAGCTATCTGCTTAAATCCTTGCCTCTAGAATAGCTCCTGTCCTTCACTCTATTATTCACCCAGATCAATCTGGTTTTATGAAAAATAGATATTCGGCTAATAACACTAGAACACTATTACATGTCATTGAACAGAGTCCTACCTTTCTTGTCCCTGCAGGAGTTATGGCTTTGGATGCAGAAAAAGCCTTTGATAAAATTAATTGGCAGTTTTTATTTAAACTTTATTGTCGTTCGTTTTTGGTCCCTCTTTTATTCGAATGATTTCGGCTTTATATTATGCTCCCACTGCCCGATTGTTTATTAATGGCCAAATTTCTACACAATTTTCCCTTTTTAGAGGAACACAGCAAGGTTGTCCCCTTTCCCCGCTTTTATTTCTCTTAGGAATTGAACCTTTTCTTAATTACATACGTCATTGTGAGGACATACAAGGTATCACAATTAAAGATGTTACTGTTAAAACTTTAGCTTATGCGGATGATGTTTTATTGTTTATTAGTAACCCCATTTCTTCTGTTCCGATCTTATTAGACATTATTGCCATATATTCTGTAGTCTCAGGGTATAAATTAAATGTTAGTAAAACTGAATTTTTCCCTTTAAACGTTCTTTGTAAATCCGATATGTTACCTACAACTGATATTATTTGGCAAAACACCAAGCTGAAGTACCTTGGCATTTTATTTTCATCGTCATTGCATGCAACGTTAAAATTAAATTGTAATTTTATATCTGATTATGTCAAAAATAAAACTTCTAAATGGTCTTCCCTTCACCTCACCTGGTGGGGGAGAATGGAATCTATAAAAATGAATATTGCTCCGAAAATCTTCTACTCCCTTGCTATGATCCCCACTCAATTTCCGCGAAAATTTTATAAAGATATTGATAGATTATTGTCTCAATTTCTTTGGAACAATAAGCCCCCTCGTATTGCTTATAAAAAATTGAACATCCCTAAATGCCACGCAGGATTTGCCCTCCCTGGTTTTTATCTGTATCATAAGGCTTTCATATTAAAACAGAGTTCGTTATGGTTTACTGCCTCTCCTGTTGTTTAGCCTCCTATTTGGTTTAATATAGAAAAATCACTTGTGGATCCTTTCCCACTGCCCTCCTTATTAACAATGTCTCATACCTCTGAGGTTGTTCATTATTCATCCATAATCAAATCTTCCAGATTAATATTTAATGATTTGGATTCTAGTTTTGCCTCTCCCTTACTTTCTACGGTACATTTATCCTTATAGCACAGTGCCCTTAAAAAATTAAATAGAAATGTCGATTTCTGGTCCTCCTGGATTACAAAAGGCATTTTATATCTTATAGATGTATTTTGTGATGATGCCTTTATTCCCTTTGCTCGGCTTCAATTGCAATTCAACCTACCTGAGTCCGATATGTTGAAATATCAATTTCTGTGTAACTCAATTTTAGATTCTTTTCCGAATGGTATTCCATCTACGATAACAACTGATTTGAGGATTTACCTCACTGCTGTTTCTTCGTCCTCTAAGGCAGTTTCTGTTTTTTATAAAAAATGCACCACTTCAATGGGCACCAACATTGATGCAATTTCAACCTTTTAGAATACTGAACTTTCAATTTCTCTATCTGATGACTCGTGGTCATTAATTTGGACCAATAGTATTTCTGGTTGGTTACCAGTGTCACTCTATCAAACAAATGCATACATTTTGTTCAATTCCTTATGGACACCATTACGATTGTATAGTGTTAAATTGCTTCTATCAGATGTTTGTTGGCACTGCAAATCAACCCTTGGGTCATTACGTCACATGTTATTTGAATGTCCTGTTATTCTGAAATTTCGGTCTGAAGTTTGGGATATAATATTGAAAATGTTGCCTATTCATGATGTGCTTTCTTATAAATTGTTAATATGCAAATCAGTTGTTCTAACGCACCCTCTTAATGATGCTGAGGCAAAGTTGTTTAATTTCTTGGTTTCAGCTGCGTTAAAATCAATCACTTTGTTGGAAAGACGTTACTTCTCTTTCAGTTCATGCTTGGTGGTCTTGGATCATCTTTACAAGAAGAGGTGCTCAATTATCTATACAAGGCGTTAATCATAATTCACTGTCTTATCAATCTTTTTGGTCTCCTATTGATTCCTATTTACTGCTATGATTCTTGTTATTCATTGTAAATTGTTTTATTCATTAATTGTTATGTTTAATTTTGCTAAATTAATGGTAACTCTATATTTCATGTCTCTTGTACTATGATATATTCTGTTCCCGCCCCTTCCCCCCTCCCCTTCCATCCTTCTTTACTTGATTTTATTTTTTCCTATGATGGACTTTTTCTTATTGTATTTCATTGATCTATGGTTACTAGTCGTAATTGTTTCTTACTCAATTAATTGTAATTTACTGATATCTCATATATTTTTTTGTATTGTCTATTTCTGTCATTTTTGGAAAAATTCAATAAAATCATTTTGAACTAGAAACCTCAGTTTTTATTTTTTATTGTCAAAAAAATCAATAAAAAAAAGCAACCCCAAAAATATGGAAATTGAGAGGCAGTGCGCAAAAATACAGCCAAAAACAAACTGTGAGAACATGCGGTTTGACAACTTGAAAAACTCGGGGTTGGTCTTATTCAATGTTATACTTAATTTGATTGTGTTGGATTAGGAGCACTCTTTAAACAGACGAAAGAGAAAAAAAAGCAATCTTTTCTAGCACAATTGTGGTTCTATGAGAAAGCAAGGGATGTGTTTCTTTCTGGCTCGCACCAAATGTTATGTTTCCAGTTCAGAGTGTGAAAGCAATTAATTCATTTTACATCAGAAATCTCTTCGAATACAAACAACATCACTCACTAGCTAGCTTGGATGTTCTTTGTCTTCAAAGATTTCGTGTCCAGTGATTTTGTATCAGGGAATGTAGCTCATTGGTACAGCGCGTGCCTTTAATGTATGACGACAGAAGTAACGTCATGCCTATCTCTTGCACATGCCGTGTTTAAGTGTTACTTACAGTCTACATACGACAAGGACACATTTTTTAGCATTTTCTCGTTAGTTTGTCACTATATCTTGTTTTCCAAATCTGTGCGACGACAGCTATGGATTTTCACATAAGACGTTAGTTCAAGGCTTTCCGACAAAGGGAAGGTTGTTTCATTAACTGTGTTGCAACAACTATTTGATCGAAGGACCAGGTATCAACACATCATCTGGTCTGTGCAAGACATCAGTGCATTATTTACACCCAGAAATACACCTGATAGACAGTTTCTAAATCACTGTAATGGGATTGAGTGCTAAAATATAGTTGAATATTGAAGAAAATAACAGCATACACCTGCAGCAGTAAAAAGATGGGATAAAACCAGGAAATACAACCGCACTCAAATCTGCACAGAACCAGTTAAAGCTAAGTAAATTTAATTGGTTCCAACCTTCTTTTAGAACACCCCAAATGGACCAATCTCTGACGGGATCTTGCAATGGCAAGTCTGTACAGAGTGAGTTGTGGGCTGTCGTTAAATTAAGTAATTTTTAATAACAAGACTTAAACACATTGGCAGAGCCAATAGCTCTGGCTAAACACAAGATCCCAATGGCAAGACCGATTGCATTGCAAATGCTTGTTTAATAAATGCCAACCCCAGTGGGCTTACAAGACACACTTAAGTATGTTAAACTAGATATTCCTACATGGGAAAGGAAGTGCAACTGTGGTGCTTTTAAACTGCTGCCCAGTCAGAGCATAGCTATGCTCCTGACTGCAATGTACTTTTGTTTTATGGCTGGGGAGTGAAAAAGGCAAAAAATATAGGTCTGTGAGACAAGGAGAGAGCAGGGATTCCCCACATGGGGAACAGCCATCACATCGCGGCTGTTACCCTGCATGCTACTACAACGCAAGAGTTACAGAGCATGCATTGTAACAACTCATAGTTTCTCCTACGCTTTGTTTTACAATGTGTATGCTTTTACTATGTATGCCTTTACAACGAATTTCATTATAATGGTATGTATGGTAAAAGCACATATGTTGTAAAAAAATATAGGTGATCCACGTAGCTGTGAGTAAACAGAGGCTCTTCTGCTTCGTCACAACGATGTGCACCAGCCCTCAGACGACCACAGAAACCATGAGGAGTGAGAGGAATCACAAGGTGAGAGAGGTAAGGTGGATTGGGCCTGGGGTGGGGCTTACTATTTGAGGGTAAAAGGGGGTTGGGATCCGTGCGTAGGTAGCGTTTTAGGGTTTCGGATAGGGAGAGGACTGGGGGTCGGGGTCATGCAGGGTTAGTGTTCTAGGACAGGGAGAGGACTGGGGGTTCGGGGGGTCATGCAGGGTAGTGTTTTAGAGTAGGGAGAGAACAGGGGGTTGGGGGTCATGCAGGGTAGTGTTTTAGGGTGGTGAGAGGACTGGAGGTAGGGTCAAGCAGGGGTAGCGTTTTTGGGAATAGGGTAGGGTGAGGACTGGGGGTTGGGGATCGTGCAGGGTAGTGGTTTAGGATAGGGAGATGGCTTGAGGTTGGGGGTCATTCAGGGGTAGTTATGTAGGGTTTAGGGTAGGGCATGATAATGTTACTTACCTTACACACTTTTACCAAGTGTATGCCTTTACCGCTCGTATGTGAAGGTGAATGCTTTCACTCTGAAGTTATCCGTGGAGACATGTACGGCATTGGAGGAGTTTCTGTTTGGACACACTAGATAAAACGTGCTTGTTTTACTTGACTCCTGGATGGAGCCTTAATGGTTTTTCAAATTGAGGAGAAGAAAATGACATTATGACAAGTTGAAAGTAAACATCAAAGGAGTATTTTATTGACAACAGACTGGTATCGACATTCATCTTGATACACAGCATTGAATTTTTTGGAAAGCGGGTGTCCTTCTATATGTTACAGGATGTATATCATATACCTTGGTGGTGGATAAGAGGTAACAGAATCCCCAGGGTGTAGAGAACACTGGCTTGTTATATGGCTGGTCCTGATGAAGGTGGAGCCTATTTTCTTTGTATGCCACAAAACGCGTTGACAAAGGCCATTTAAATCCTGCTATATGCAGTTGTCCTGAAAAGGGTCACAGAGACTGAAACCAACATTATGTCTCAGCTTGAACAAATATATGTGGTTGTGAATGGGATATGTATGTAGTATAAAAGACTTGAATGTATGAGTACTGACTGGTATGCTTGTGTTGGTTCTCTACCTGGAGTTGAATATGCTGTTACATGAAGAAATAATTTTGTATTGTATAGATATTTAAGTATATTGTAAATATGTACCGTTGATATGTTCAAATGTGCAAAAGAATTATGATAAAACAAGAATATTGATGAAAAGCAGGAAAATAAAACAAAGTTAAACTAACAGCAAGGTGTACATGTTAATGAATCGTATTTAGGTTTGTTTTATGAACAGCCCATGTTAGAATTCATGTTTAAATCTTAGGAAAGAAAATATAGGTCACGAGAGAGCTTGTTTATAGTGCCTTTACCATGCATGGCATTGCGTTGTAATGGAATGCGTGGTAAAGGCATATGCTTGGTAAAAGTATGCGTTTTATGGTAGGTCGTTGTAAGCGTACTAGCATGGTAATACCCACATTGTAATGGCATGCGTGGTAAGAGTATAGGTAGAAATGTAATACACTGTGCCACAGCTATTAATATTTGACACATTCCTGTCCTCCATGTGCTGGTGCCCTAAGTATTTAAGTAAGTACATTTTCTAAGTTCTAGTTGTTTAAACCTGAGCAATTCAGCAAAGAAAGTTAAAATAGTTTAACAGACCAGATTCAATAATATTACATTTGATCAATGAATACATCTGTCAATTCAGTTCATCATAAAAGTGCTTAAGCAGTGCATATTTTCCAATTAATAGAAACATTATGCTATGTAAAGTAAGCTTTCTATACAATAAGGCACTATTCTGCCCACTTGTGCCCTTGACAACATTCAGTCTGAAGAAAAAAGAGCAATGTACTTTTATATAGTAGCAAAGCTTGATGATGTTGCTAAATTGAAAATTAAGGACATTGGATAAGTAGTACCATTGAGCCATTCACATGGATGCACCTTTAGCAAACCTATGATTCTAAGGACTAAGGGTCATATGTATCAAAGGGTTTTACCCATTCTGTGTCTATGGGAAAATGTGTTCATGCATATGGCCCTAAGATTACTAAAAAACAAATCCCAGCATCAGTGAAGGTTATAGAATGAGTAACATACATGCTGTGTCCAATCAGGATTATAAAACCTAGCATAGAATGACCAGAATCCTATAGAATCTGCTGCGCTTTAGTCCAAAAACCAGGAGTGATGGGCTTAAGGGCATGTAATTGGTACCCACTAGCCTGGAGGGGAAAGGATAAACACAGTACTAAAGTGTGTTCCTCAATGTCTGAAAGTCAAGTGAGATCCATTCAGGCTCATAAAGTGCATTTTACAATTTTGATGGGCTCAACAGGCCTATCTCGCACTAGTCCCATCCAACCTTTGGGGACAATGTATAAACCAGTTAATAAAGTGCACTGGGCAATTTCGTCAGGCTACATAAGCCAGCAGGAGTGCCATCAAATTGATTAAGTGCATTTTGCAATGGCAGAGGCGATCTCACCACTAGCTCGAAATAGTCCTAACCAGAATGGAACAGCCGGGCTGAAGGCAGGTAATAAAGTGCTCTGTGCGGTTTTATTGGACGTAAAAGCTAACCTAGTTCAAAAGATTCATTTTTGCAATATCAACAGGGCCTATCATTTCTGATGCGCCCTATACCTGGCAGACCTAAAAGAACCAGTTCCTAAAACAATTGGTATTGTGCACTAGGCAATGTCATTGGACACCAGGAGCCAGAAGGATTCCCATCAGACTCATAAAGTGGTTTTACAGTAACAGAGAGCCTGCGACACAAGGTCCATATTTACCATAGTCAAGATGTAGCAACAGGGCTATGGTCAGTGAATACAGTGAAAGGGCATGAAGGCGGTCTCAAAGTGGATCACCTCGAATTTCCTACAGTGCAACGTAGGAAAGACGGAGGTTATGCTCTTTGGGGAAGCCAAAATGCTGTGGACACCAGATTGGTGGCCTTCAGATCTAGGCCCTGCTCCTTGCCCTAAACAGGTAGTAAAGAACTTGGGAGTGTGACTGGATCAAGACCTATCCTTAAAGGACCATGTGAACTATACAGTAGGATCCTGCTTTCACATGATCGGAAAACTCCATAAAGTGTTCCCCCTACTTCCAGACTGCACCAGCAAGACTTTGGACTAGGCTCTGGTGCTCAGCCGCCTGGACTATTGTAATGGGCTGCTGGTATCGGCCAATGAGGGTGTACTTAGCAGGCTTCAAGTGGTACAAAACACTGCTGCAAGGTTGGTTCTAAATGCCCCTCCCAGATCCCCCTCACGTCCCTTGCTGGAAAAAATTACACTGGCTACCAATCCACCAAAGGGTCAAATTTAAAACCTACTGAGTGGTCCATAAGGGTCTGCATGGGCTGGGTCATTCGTATCTGGCCGAACAATGTGTCCCCTATAACCCAGCATGCACCCTCGTTCCAGCAACAAGTTACTTCTGCAAGTCCCTTTGGTAAAAAAGGTAAGACAGGGGGCAGAGCCCTGTCTTCCGTGGGTCCAGGACTATGGAACAACCTTCCTATTAGGCAATGTACAGGCCACTTAACGTTCAGGTAAAGGCTGAAAACTTTTCTGTTCCAGTATTAGTATCTCACTTAGGTCTAAGCTCCTACCTCCATCTGTCACGGGCGTTGGGCGCAGAGATACTCCTTCGGGAGTCGATTCAAGCGCGGTAGAAACCGACAAATAAATACAGTGCAAAAAATCGGGCTTAAACAGTCCGGTGATAACAGCTGAGAGAACAAAGTGAACAGTGCGATTTAATTGAAGTTAAAAAGCAAGCCAGGTTCATAAAGTGCATTTTGCAGTATCAAAGAGCTTATCAAGTCTAAGTCATGCTATTCCTGGCCCCCCTAAAAAAAAAAATCATAGACTGATGGGTAGCAAGTACAAAGCTGTTTGCTTTAGGAGCCACTAGGATTCCCGTCAGATTCAGAAAGTGCTTTTGTGCTAGTGGAGGGCCTATCATACCTAATCTCCACTAGTCATTGCTAAAATGTTACAGAAGGCAGTAGGCCGATGGTTAAAGTGCACAGTGGAATCTCATCAAGTTTGGAAAGACTGATGGTAAAGTGCACTGGGCAATTGCAGTTGGCAGCAAAGGAACATAGCTGTAGCTGTTCTTAGGCTAGAGTTGGTTGGAAACAGACAGGCTACCACTTAAGGTACCCACAGGGCTCGAGTTCAATAACTTAACAGCTTCTCTGGAGAATTTCAAACACCTAGCTGAGAGCTGTGCATCTACTCCACTCAAACTTGCACTAATAGCTTTGTTACATTGATTTATGCCCAGATGTCGGAATATTGGCTTTAACCAGTAACACCGTAGACTTTTTTTAGTTCAAAATATTTTATTGAGCTTTGTTAATAGACAGTAAACACAGACAATACAGAAAAAAAATTATATTGCGAAAATACCTAGTCACAATTTATAAATTACAAAACCATCAAAATAATTACAATAGGTAAGAACATGATTCATATTCATATGAAACATAAAAAGGGAAAGTAGGAAGGGAACAGTTGTAAAAAAAACGAATGCATTAACTATAAATAGAGCTACTATATCTTATAAATTAGTGTGAAATAATTACAAAAAAAAAGAAATCCAATCTATAAATATACCATTAAGAGGATAAATATACATTAACAGGTATCCAAAAAGGATAAGAGTTAGAATTATGAATAATCCCATTCACGGACAAATGAGTACCTCTTCTTGTAAAAATAACCCAGGACCTCCAAGCATGAACTGATAATATAGAGACATCTTTCCACTAAAAAGTAATGGATTTTAACGCAACTGAAATTAGGAAATTAAAAAGTTGACTTTCTAACTCATTTAAAATCTGTGACAAAATAGCATATTTGCATATTATCATTTGGTATGAGATATCATCATGAATCTTTAATATCTTTTTGATAATATCCGAAACTTCAGTCCAAAATGTAAATACTAAAGGGCAATCGAAAAGCATATGTTGTAACATACCTGGTTGCACTTTACAATGCCAACAATTTGCAGATTGATGAAGTTTAGCTTGGAACAAACGTAATGGAATCCATACCCAATTGAAAAAAATTGAAGAATTGTTTTGGTGAAGTGTAACACGTAACCATCCAGATATACTACTAAGCCAAATATTTTTCCATGTGTTAATTAACAAGGAAAGTGACAATTCGTTATTCCAAAAAGTTGAAATCATATTTATGTTGTTACTTAAAGTACTTCATAATTTTTTATATAAAATAGAAATACCATGAGATGATTTGGATACAGTTTGAATATCAATTGATAACCAGCTTTAACATTAGAAGGAATAGAATGAGGAAAAAAATATAAAGATTAAATTACACAAATATTGATATTTAAAACGGTCGGACTAGGAGATAAACCAAATCTTGTTTGCAACACCTCAAATGAAATGAATGTGTTGTTGGAATAAACACATTTAAGATAAAAAAATATCAGCCTTAATCCATGAATGCCAGAAACTGATATTTCTATTCAATTTAATGACATTTCTATACCATAGTGACAAGTATTCAGTATTATACATGGGAAATAG
Organism: Lissotriton vulgaris; assembly: GCF_964263255.1. Taxonomy (NCBI): domain Eukaryota; kingdom Metazoa; phylum Chordata; class Amphibia; order Caudata; family Salamandridae; genus Lissotriton; species Lissotriton vulgaris. The sequence continues at coordinate 932,401,446 of NC_141699.1, forward strand.
AAAAATGTAATCTAGATCATTAAAAATCATTTTAGTGGATTTAAGTATAAACGATTTATGAAAAAATTATGCATTTTTAGACATGGTTAACAAAGTGGGTAATGGAAATGGATTTACTATTGATTTCTCAGTATGTATCCAAGCAGGTGGATTATTTAAAAAGGAATGATTAAACCATTTGAAACTTTGGTTTAAAATAAAGGCTTTATGATAAAGAAAAAAGTCAGGGATACCAAACCCAGCATTATATTTGGGCATTTTTCATTTTTTTTATAACTAATATGAGGTGACTTGTTGTTCCAAAGAAACTTGGAGAGAAGTTTATCAACATCTTTGTAAAACCTTAATGAAAATTGAGTGGGAATCATGGCAAGGGTACAGAAGATTTTAGAAGCTATAGTCATTTTGATAGAATCCATTCTACCCCACCATGAAAGATGTAATGAAGACCACTTGGACATTTTCTCTTTCATATAATTTAAGATAAAGTTACAGTTTAAAGTAATTGTTGATTTTATGGATGAAGAGAATAAAATACCAAGATATTTTAATTTATTCGTTTGCCAAATAATTTAATTCATGGGAGTCATATCAGGAGTACAATAAATATTTAAGGGAATACATTCAGTTTTGTTAGTATTTAATTTATATCCAGAAACTGAAGAATATTTTGCTATATTTCCAATAAGGTGGGGAATGAAGATATAGGATCATTAACAAATAAAAGAACATCGTCAGCATACGCTAAGGTTTTAACAATTATTATTATGCAATTTGTATCGCGCAAACTAAACCCGAAGGTGTCAAGGCGACTATCAAAAAAGGTCAGAAAATTGCAAAGCACCACTACAGGTATGCGCGTACAAAGAGGTGGGTCTTTAGGGCCGATCTGAAGGCTTGGAGAGTGGGGAGAGACCTTACTTCAAGAGGGAGAGCATTCCACCATTTAGGGGCCAGATTGGAAAAAGCCTTACCCCCCCATCTGGTCTTCCGGACACGAGGGACAGAAATCAGAAGTCTGTTTGAGGAACGAAGGTTCCTGCCAGGATTATAGTGGGACAGAATAGATCCAATGCCAGTGGGGCTGGTTTTAGCTAAAGCCTTATAGACCATACACATGGACTTAAAAAGGATGTGGTCCACAACGGGAAGCCAATGAAGCTGCTTCCGGGCAGCGGTGGCAGAGGCACGTTGGGGTAGATCAAGAACAAATCTGGCTGTTGCGTTCTGGACCACCTGCAAGCGCTGTAGCTGACTTTTATTCAGTCCAGCATATAGCGCATTGCAATAGTCCAGACGAGAGCCCAAGAGGGCAACAGCCAATTGCTTTCTTGCCTGTAGGGAGAGATAGTGCCTGATTTTCCTTAGTATATGGATGATCCCCCAACAGGTCGATACAGTCCTGTTGACCTGTTGGCACATGCTAAGGATAGGATCGATCATAACCCCCAGATTTTTAGCTGAGGAGGTAGGATCGGGGCAGGCACCCAATGAATCCGGCCACCACTCAGCTGACCAGATCTCTTCCTTTCCTCCAAACACCATCACCTCAGTCTTCTCCCCGTTCAGTTTCAATGAATTGTGAATCATCCATTGGCCGACTGCCTCCATGCAAGATCTAAAGTTGGCGGCAGTCGACATAACTGACTGGGAGAGAGAGATGAGGATCTGGATGTCATCCGCATAGGAGACTACCTAAATCCCAAAAGATCTAATAAGTCTGGCAAGGGGGTCACCTAGATGTTAAAAAGGGTAGGACTAAGCGCTGACCCTTGAGGGACCCCACATTGCATAGACAGGGATGGAGATAGAAACTGACCCAGCATCACCCTTTGCTCTCTATAGTCGAGAAAAGAGGAAAGGAGTCCCAGGGCCGCCCCCCGGACCCCAATCTCCTTCAGCCGAGATGTTAATACCGAGGGAGAAAGGGTATCGAAGGCAGCCATGAGATCTAAAAGGATCAGGAGGGAGGTCTGTCCCTCATCAACCCGTGTGCGGATGTTATCAAGCACTATGGTGAGGGCAAACTCGGTGCTATGTTCCCTCCTGAATCCGTGCTGGGAAATATCCAAACAGCCGGAACTCTCCAAGAATGCAGCAAGATGTTTATTTAGATGGGCTTCTAACATCTTCGCGGGAGCCGGGAGCAGTGAGATGGGGCGAAAGTTTTTTAATACCCCAGGGTCAAGAGAGGGCTTCTTGAGCAGAGGTTTTACCACAGCATTTTTCCACTGCTGGGGAAAAATGCCCTCCTTCATCACCCTATTCATGATGTCAACCAAAGGGGGAAGGAGGGATTCTCTGCACTGCTTGAGGATCTTTAACGGGCAGACATCTAGCGGAGAACCAGATTTAGTTTTGTTAAGAAGGATCTCAAGATCCTGGCAAGAGAGAGGGGGAAAGGATTCCAGACCCACAAGCCGAGGTAGTTCTACAAAATTAGACTCCAAGACAGCGGGCACTGGAGGCACAGCGGTAGAGGATCTTTGTGACTCCAAGGCAATGTAAATGTCCGAAATTTTGGACTGAAAGAAGGAGGCTATCTTGTTGCAGAGCTCCTGAGATGCAACCACCGGGTCTAGGATCTGGAGAGAAGTAAGAGCATCAACAATCCTGAAGAGCTCTCTAGGAGACGAAAGTGAGGATGTGAGGGCCGTGAAATATTCTTGTTTGGTCTTAATCACTTCCAGCTTGTATCTTTTTAACAGGATCTTATGGACTTCTCTATCCTTAAGGTCCCAGCTAGAGTGCCATAGGCGCTCCTGTCTCCTTACTTCTTGTCTAAGGAGCCTTAGTTGTTCTGAGAACCAGGGGGCTGAAGGTCTTTTCCTGGCTGAATAGCAAAACCTAGCAGGAGCCAGTTCATCGAGGGCCTCCGAGATGGTCTTTTCGAATTGTAAGACCGCTGAAGGAGCGTCCATCTCCTGAGTAGTGGACAGACTGGATATCCACGGATGGAAAGAGTCTTCCCTGATGTTTTTGAAATTCCTTCGTACTTCCATAGTACTCGGGACCCTTCTACAATAACATTCTTCATATTGATTCCATTAATATTATCCCATTTTCTTATAGAAGTAAGGAAAGGTTCAATACCAATTAAAAACAAGAGTGGAGAAAGGGGACAACCTTGTCTTGTACCTCTAAAAGGGAAAATTGATTCAAAACTTGGCCATTGATAAATAAACAAGCAGTGGGGGAAAAATTTAGAGCTGAAATCATGCAGATAAATGTATCACCAAAACTAAATGGTGATAAGGTATGAAATTAAAATTGCCAGTGGATTTTACCAACAGGTTTTTCAGCATCTATGGCCAACATTCCTGAGGGTAAATTTAAAGTAGAACCTCGTTCAATATTATGTAGCAAAGCTCTTGTATTATTTGCAGAATATCTATTCTTCATAAAACTAGATTGGTCAGGGTGTATAATAGAATCTAATATAGGGCCTAATCTAGAAGCAAGTATTTTAGCATATACTTTACAATCTTGATTAATTAAATATATAGGACAATAATTAAACACAAGAGTGGGATCTTTATCAGGCTTGGAAAGTACAATAATTAAAGCTTCAGTAAAAGAACCTGAGGTAATTCCTGTAGAACCCAAAACGTAAAAAGTTTAAATAAAAAAGGTAAAAGTTGTGATTGAAATTCTTTGAAAAATTCCGCCGGAATCTCATCGGGACCAGGAGATTTATTTTTTTAAGAGATTTTATGGCTGTTAAGATTTCATCCTTAGTAATGGGTGCATCAAGCCCAATTTTATCTGATTGTTAAATTTTGGGTAGTCCACATGTAGTTAAAAAAGAATCAGTTAAGGAGACATTCTGAAAATCTGTCACATTATATAAATTAGAACAAAAACTTAAAAATTAATTAACGATCTCTTAGTGAGATAAAGCAATTTTACCATTAGGACCATGAATTGAATTGATTTGAGTTTTATCTTGTTTCATGCGTAAAGAAATAGCTAAAAGTCTTCCAGATCTGTTGACATTAAACCTAAATCTGGCTTTAGCATTATAAACGTGAATGCCAGCTCTTTTACTAAGAATTGAGTTAAACTCATTATGAAGCTTTTACAGTTTAAATCTATACTGAGGATCATTAGATGTAATAAAAAGTCATTCAAATTTTGCAATTTGTTTCTGTAGATTTTTAACATTTGCGTTAAAGGTTTTATATTTGTCGGCCATAATAGAGATCGTTATACCCCTAATATAATCTTTAAAAGCATCCCATCTAATAATTATAGAAGTAGAAACTTCAGGGTTGAGTACAAAATAATCTTGAATGGCGGATAAAAGTTTTGGTTTGAAATATTCATTTAAATCTATGCCTGTATTCATTTGCCATCTAGATTACTTAGTAAAAGTTGAATCTAAATTCAAAACAAAATAAATCAAAGCATGATCCGAGACATCAATGTTACCACTCTTAGGAGTAATTACAGAGTTAATTAGTTGCCTGGGAACTAATAAATAATTAATTCTAGAATGGGAATTATGTGGGTTTGAAAAAAATGTTAAACTTTTTTTCTGTAGGGAAATGTAATCGCCAAATATAAACTAACTTAATGGTTTGAATAAATTATTTTAAAGCATAATAAACTTTAGGAGAGTGAAATTTAGTAAGAGATAATCTATCTAATAAAGGATCAGATATTACATCAAAATCACCTTCAACAATTAAAGGAACATTACTAAACTTTAGAACCTCCGTTGTAAGATTAGTTGAGGATGAAGAGCAGTGAATTCCTTGCAAATTGAAACAGTTTCTTTAGCAAAATCTTGATGAATAAATATTTTATTGCCATTTACCATCAGTGAAGGGATTTCTCGTGCTGCTTTTCTGATCAAAACCAAATGTGGTGACGAAGAACTTTAAAGATCATTTGTCGTGGTTTTGTGTGCTTGTTGGTTTCAATGGAAAGGACTCCTGGCTGATGAGAAAGAAGGCAGTATTGGCGTGATCTTATCTTTACTGGCCATGGCTTCACCCAATTGCTTGAAATTTCCATATGAATGTGCAGACGTGTTGGTCAATGGTGGGTCGAGGCCAGGCCACTCATCCACGGTGTTATAAGTAAGTAAGTACGTAACTAAGTAAGTAAGTAAGTAAGTAAAGGGCTTATAAAGCGTGCAAATCCCACAGCGTCTTGGCGCTGGTGGAAGCAAGAAGATGCAGAAGTCTGGAGGTGCTTGTTCGCTATTGGGGAGGGAAATGCCAGTTTTTAACCTGGCTCCTAAACTGGGACCTGGATGATAAAATCCTAATATTGAGTGGAAGTTCATTCCATAGCTTAGATGCCACAAAAGAGAGACATCTGGCTGCCCATCTGATCTTCTTAACTCTAGGGACGGTGACCAGAGCTTTATTGGCAGATTATTATATCCGGTGGGGGCATGCCATTGGAATAATTTGTGGTAGTCATTAGGCCCCCCATATAGGCCTTTATGAATCAGGCATAGTGCCTTAAACTCAGTTTGCTGCTTAACTGGAAACCGATGTAGATTTCTAATCGCACCAGAAATATGACCATACTTTGGGATGTTTAGCAGGGGACGTGCAGCCACATTCTGTAAGGATTGAAGTTTAGACAACTGGCATTTGCCAACGCCTAAGTACAGGGTGATACAATAGTCTGGGGGGAGAGAACAAGGATCACCACAACAGTTTTTCTCAGCTCCATAGGTAAAAAAGGTAGGATTTTCCATACTATTTTTAAGAGAAAGTAACAGGCTGAAGTCAACTGATTGATCTGCCCTGCGAAGTGGATCTGGGTATCACATAAAAACCAAGGTTTCTCACTTTAGTGGCAGGACAGACTCCAGACACTGCTGGCCCCCATGAATAGATCCATATTGGAGGACCATTTCCAAATTCCATTACCTCGGTCTTGTTTGTGTTTAATTTTAGTTTTTTTTAATGCATCCATTTCATGATGTGGCCAAGACAGCTATGGAATCTGTCTGCCGCCGAATCTGCCATTATTGAAATGGAGATAATAATTCAAGCATTGTCAGCATATGATACTAGCAAGAAGCCATGGTCCCTGATTAGTTTGGCCAATGGGGTTACCTAAATATTAAACCACGTTGGAGAGTGCTGACCGTTGTGGCACTCCCCATGGGAGATAAAATTTGCCTGATTCTAGGATGTCCCAGCACACCCTCTGTTCTCTAGTTGAGAGGAAAGAGGTGAGATGGGTGAGTGCGGTGTCTCCGATTCCTACTGCCTCCAGCTGTCGCGTAACTACAATGTAATTAGCCTTATCGAACGCGGCTGATAGGTCAAGTAGGATCAGGATAGCCCTGCCACCCCTGTCAACTTGCCAACATATTGCCTCAATGGCCATGATGAATGCAGACTCTGTGGAGTGACCTGATCAAAAGCCATGTTGTGTTGAGTCTAAAAGGTCTGATTAATGGCTTTTTCCAAGACTTTGGCTGCTAGGAGCAGACATGAGATCGGGCGGTAGTTTGTTACCTCAAGAGGATCAAGGGAGGGCTTCTGTAAAATGGGTCAGATACAAGCTGTCTTCAGTATACAGTTTGGAAATGTATTTTATCCACTTAGATGCTAAAATGGATGGAGTGACCATAGCATTATTTCCATTTGAACAATTCGGGACCAGTTTACGAAACTTTGCATTATTTTTTGTTTATGAGGTTTCGGGGATCAATCCACAATGTATCTTCTTTTTGTCTTTCAATTGCCAATGCGTTTGCTCTGTAGGATTTCTTTGCATTTTGAATCACTTCCAGTCTGTGAGGAGAGAAGTTGTTGTTGAGTGCTAGTATCAAGAGCTTATTCAGTTTTTGTTTTAGCGCTCACATCTCCTTTGAGGTTACCTGCTTGAATGCTTCCCATAACTCTCTCCTTGTTGGCAAACTTGTTGAGTAACTGTTCCAAGAACAGGGCCCAGTGTAAGAGTGACAATGGCTATTCCTTTACCCCTAATTTTAAGGCTTCCATCAGTTGTTCTTTTTTATTGGCTGTTGGAATTGTGGACCATTTTAATCTTCGAAGTCCACAGATGCCCTCCTTTTTGCCAATTGTTTGTATTTGTGGGGGTCTAGTAGTTGTCCTGAAGAGAGCGCAGATTAGCCTTACATGATCATTGGTTAAACTATGCTAGACCTGCAAAGTATTGGCCTGAGGATAATTTTGTGTTCATACCCAGAGGCTCCCTAGCACCAACACAGGTATCCTTGTGCCATGGAACAAAGGTGTCTGCTTTACAGTCAGGATTATTTTTGTGCAGGAAGGGACACCTTCCGTCACAAAAACAATACTTTGAGGCTTTTTCCTTTTTTATGAGTGCTACAGAATGAAGCAAATGCCAAAAGAGGAAATAACAAGAAGAAAAAAATATATTCCTCTGTTGGGAAGGTGTACCATTTTGATGCATTCCTAGGTGTACAAGGTTTCAAAGTCTTTGTAAATCTGGGAATGTGCCAAAATCCATGGGTGGATGCATGAGAATGCCCAAGCTCAACCCATGGAATGCTGTCCTAACTCAGAGAAGCCCAAGTCAGGGATTTGCATTTACTGGAAAGTGTGTTGTTAGTAGTGGTAAATATTCCACTACCACTGTCAAAAAGGCCACTAACACAGTCTAAGGCTCAGACTAGGGGCTAGATGTAGGTAATTCCCGTTTACAGACTCTTAAATACCGAATATTACCGAATCAGTATTTAAGAGTCTGTAAATGGGAAGGGGGGCAGATGTACGTAATTCCGAATTTAGGAATACCGAATCTGTAAGATTCGGTATTTACCGATTCGGTAAATACCGAATCGGTATTGCCCATTGATTCCTATAGGCCTTGAAGCCCATAGGAATCAATGGGAAATACCAATTCGGTATTTACCGAATCAGTAAATACAGAATCCTGCAAGGATGCAGGGGGTGTCACTTTGACACCCTCTACCACCCCAAGTACAGGCTTGTGTGACATGTGGCACACATACATGCCCTAAGGGCATGTCTGTGTGTCACATGGCACAGGTGTGCATGCACAGATGTGCATGCACACCTGAATTCGGTATTTTACCACACAATAGGATTGTGTGGTAAAATACCGACTCTTAAGGGCCTGTGGCACTCTTAGGAGTGTCAGCTACATATGGATTTACCGATTCGGTAAATATACCGATTCGGTATTTTACCGAATCCGTATATTTACCGAATCAGTAAAATTAATGAATCAGTAAAATTACCGATTCGGTAGGCCCCCTACATCTGAAAAGCCTAATACCGGTCGGAAACGGCCGAAATCTGCCGTTTCCGACCGGTATTAGGGCTCCTACATCTGGACCTAGGTCTCTTAATATTATTCCCACGCAAAGCTCATGATAGCTTGGCTGCAAGCAGGGAGTCTTAACTTAAGAGACGGGTATGTAAAGCAAATAAAAATATGAATTCAGGGAAGAATTAAGACACAGCACACAATAAAAATCCAACACCATTTTATACAATTAGGAAAAAAAATCATCTTTAAAATGATACCAAAATGACAAAAATCTAATGTAGGCAACCAGAGGTATTCATTTTTAAAGATTTAGCACTATATCACACTTAGAAACCTATAGAGCCACCTTAGGACATCTGGTTGCGCTTGAACAGGACAAAGTCAAAGTTTCAGGCCGACCACGATCGAGTTCTGCTCAGATACTCCTTGTAGTAGGCATTGGTCAAGATTTTACCTTCGAAATTAGAAACTTTTCTGGAGCTTTTTCTGCATGTTGCTCCCCTTTTCATATTGTATTTGAACGACCTTGTTGAGCATCTCAATGTAAGTGATAATAATGCTCCCAAGTTGGTAAACATGAGGGCTCTGCCCTCATGTTTGCTGATGACACCCTGCTCCTAGCTAAATCTCTGATGGGGACACAAAACATTTTGGATGAATTTAGTAGGTTGTGCACATTTAGAGAGCTGGGAATGAATATTAATAAAACAAAATACATGGTGTTTAACCCCTGTCATTCCACGTGCACAAATCCTTCTTTGGACATTATTCCACTGGAAAGGGTGCACCAATTTGGTTATCTGGGGATGACCCTTGATGAAAATCTGGACTGGGGCCACCATGTTACAAAACGTAAACTTAAATGAGATCACTATGAAGGAGATATATTGAAGCTACACAAAGGGTCCTTCTGTAAACTTGTTTACCCGGCATTACAGATGTACTCTAGTTAAGCTCTGGGTGCAGCCCTTCATGGTCCTGAGATATGGGGATTCAAAAAAAACAAAATCGTGGAACTTGAGGGAAATCGGTTTCTGATGATGTTATTGAGTCTCTCTGTATGTACCTCCTTGATCCCTTTTATACTAGACACTGGGGTCAGAGCAATGTCAGGCCTAAGTGAAGTACAATCCCTAATGTTTTGGAGAAGTCTATGGGCCACAACTGAGTTTTCTTCATACCGCAGAGGGCTAGAGAAAATTCTTAGCCATCCTTGCTCTGTTCATCTCCCATGGAATAAACATATAAGAGACTGCTGGGAGTTTATGGGACTTGTTGATAAGTTGATGAGGGCTGATGCCTTATCGCTTGTTTTACAAGGAAGAATAAAAGAAACTTAAATGACTGTTTAAGTTGTCTAATCTTTTAACCTTTTATTGCACATGGCACTTTAACCAGTTTTTTTTCTTACAGTATAAAGAGTCTTTTTTAACTGAATCATTCTTGGACAACATTGAACCTATGCTGGCTAAAAACGTCATGTGCAATTTAGATTGGGTATGTTGCCCCTTTGCGGATTTACATCTGGTTGGAAAAGAGATGTGGATCTTAACCGCATGCGCGCTAGCGGAATTCCGCTCGCACGCTGGGTTTTTCAAAATCGCACTTTGCGTGACGAGCTGGGCTCGTCATCAGCGTGCGAGGAGGCTACGCCATGACGAGCCCAGCTCGTCATCAGCGCCGAAGGGGTTAAGGACCAGAGTAGTGCTAGTTGTGGGCATGCCAAAGAAACAGTGTATAATTGTTTTTCTTGCCCTGCTTATAGTAGGCCTAGGTTTAAATGGCAGGCTCCTATTTGCAGGATCCTGGGTACCAGAATTTGAGGTGGCGTTCAGGATTCTTTAAAGCAATCCTGCACCACCTTTGGTATTTGCAGTATCAAGATTTCTAATATTACCATGGATCTTAAGAAGCCATGCCACCTACGTACTAAAAGAGCCAGCTAGACCAACTGAATGATCGCTTTATTAGACATATTACTTTTTAGAAAATACCCTGATCAACAAATAGTGCTAAATTTATGACACCTTTTGTATCATGTCTTGATCTGTAAAGTACTTTCACACTTACATTTATGAGAAGAAATTAGGTACATGTTTTAAGTGATTGATTGATTGTATCCTTATGAATTGAATTTTTATTATTATTCTTTTATTTGATGGTAGCACAAAAATCGAAATAAAGAGTGATGAAAGAAATACCGAGATTGTGTGTAGTAATGAGGATAGATATCAAAACATAACCAATGCAGGAAAATAGGATTCATTCCTCACTCAAGTGACCGCTCTAAGACTAACACAAAGTGGGCAAAAGCATCCTACATGAGAGTGGCTCACCCAATCTGAATGCTCAGAATGTTGGCGCTAGTTACTGTTTGCCTGCATTCTAAACTCAACAGACAAAACGCAGAAAAGTTTAGAAGATCAAATATTTGACTTGTCTTGAGTGAGTTTATGGGACCGGTGCTGCATGCCTAATTGCCTACTTTTTCTTGGTCCTTAACAGCTGTTAACCTACCTTTCCCTCAATATGTTCCCGATCCTTTGACTCAGGCCCATAAATAAAGGCCAGACTATTAAAAGTGGTTAACATTCTCTGAAGCTGGACTTAACAACTAACAAAAGAGTAATAATTTCAAAGTAAGCCAGCATTGGAAGGTTATGACGGAAGTCTTCGTGATTTGTATTTTGGAGGCAGGTACAAATACTATAGTGGAAACTATTGAAACGTCTGCAGAGTATTTAAGCGGGAAACAATTGTTAGCGATCTCAATATCATATGAATTGTTATTAACAGTCAGACAGATCTTGCTTCTGTCGCTAAATTCATAGCTTTAAAGCACATGTACTTTGAGGACTATTTCTGAACATTAGCTCGCCAGATATGCGCCTTTTGGTTGCAAATTCGTGCTATGCTAAACATTTCTTTTTAAACGATGACATACTGTTAGCCTGTAGTAATAAAATAGCAAAATATGTTGATAGTTTTCAAAGTATGCTTTTGATATTTTTTATTCTAATTATCTTCCCTACATAAATCAAAACATGGTTCTTTCTGTTTTCTGCACTGCAGTGTATTCCAGTGGGCTTCTCCACTGATCAAATAATGAGATTTGAAGAGATACAGTGCTCAGTGTCAACTTACAGAGCAATTTCAATTAAACGGCTCAAACTGTGCTGTTTTACTACTGTCCTCCGAGGCAGGCAAAAAAAAGAGCTGAAACCTCAGTGGAAAACAGTGAAACTGTTAGCTTTCTGTAAACTTCATGGTATCATGGTAGCGTTCAACCGCAATCTCATGCTGAGCTCTCAGGGGACCTGGGTACTTGGGTTGAGATGAAAGCCATTTCCATGGTTGCCATGGTGAAGACCGATGCGGTATCAGTATCACTTTTCCAACAGCTCAATTGAAGTTTGAAGTAGAACGTTTGCCTGATTATGAGATGCTAATTATTTAAGTACTCATGGGAGAAATGCCTGAGAGGTGTTACCGGTTGTGAGGACAAAGTAAATACACGAAAGGAAATTAATTTCCTTAGTGTCGATTTTATTGCCTTGTTGGTTTTTGCACCTAACGTGTGTTAATTAGCCAGAGAGTATGATTGGCATTGCTGGTATGAATACTGTAACATGAATTACATTATTTTAAATACATAACAAAAAGTTACTATTTTAAAGGGAAGCACTGGTAAAAATCGCTTTTATCTTCATAATAATTCCGAGTTAAATGAGCTTGTTCTAAGGAGAACTCAACTCTGAAAATAAATGGATAAGTGTCCAGTTGATCATACACACTTAACAGTACATCACTAAAAAGAGGAAGCAACACAAAAAAACGTGCAAAGGAAGGTATGTTCAAAAGAAGCAGTGAGGTCAGAAGTACGAAAAATGACTTTTTCTTTGCAAATGGTGCTCCCATAGTGACTATTAGGTAAGTAGCCCCAGTACTCAATGGGTCTGATTGGCAAAGGTACTTACATTACTAAATGCAGTTTATTTGTGTTAAAAGCCATTTAGTGGTCCAGATAAGAGAGAAGCAGAGCTCAGTTTATAGATGGAATTCTGCGACAGTCAATCACGTTTTTGTTTTTTTAAAAGATTTTTATTGGGATGCCACGCAATCATGAGTTGGTTTTGTTCCCGAACCGGGAGTTATCAAGTGTAGTAGGAATAACAAATACGATTTTGCTCGCTGGTTAATCGTGCCATGATACAGAAGTAGGAAGTAATGTTCCATTACCTCCTCGTTAGTCTTCCTCACCACATGACTTACATAGTGAGCTTCAGCTCCACACCAGAACTCTCCAAAGTAAAAAAAAAGCCTCCCATCCCCTCCCAATATGGCCGACCAGCTCACCCCTGACCTCTATGAGAGGCGGGCCGGCCCAACCAACAGCCTGTTTTTTTCGTTCTGCGCGATTCTCTCCAGAGGCACTGTACAGGTAAGTTGGACCTGCTCTAGCAGATTCCTGGGTTTTGGTTGGAGGTCCTGCTTTAGCGGACCCTGGGACCTGGACTTTATATTACCCCCCCCCTTCCTTCCCCCGGTCCTTGGGGCCGGTTAGGTTCTGCTTAAGCGTTCCATGGGTCTACGGGGGGGGGGAGGGCGGCCGGGGATATGGGGTGATTTCGCCCATGCCTTGTCCCTGGTTGCGGGCTCTGTTGGACCAGCGCTTTCTTCTGGGCACTATGTTTGGATTTGCTCACTTTGTTGTGCATGTTCATGGTGCTATGCGGCCGCCGTTTTTTTTTTCTTACGGTCGGCCGCTGGCCCTCCTAATGTATATCATGTGGCAAGGACACATAGCGCTGAGGGCCGCTGCGGTGTGTTTTGTAAACTACACGCAGCGCTTCTCTGCATGTCTTACCTTTCGGCGACTCGAATCTCCGAGGCCTCCATGACGCGGCGGTTACTGCTCTCCCCTTCAGCGGGGTTTCCAGTGCTACTTCCCGCGGCTCTGCACCGCGCTGGCATTGGTCTGGGCTCGGCCCGCCCTTCGGGGGCGGGGTCTTGTTTGATCCAGGTGCAGCTGTTTGGTTTTAACGTACCTCAGCTGTTTTTTTGCACTATATATGTTCTGTGCCGGTTTGGATCCTCTGCGTTCCTCCGCTTTCATTCTGTTTGGTGTTTTTTCACTCAAGGGTTATGGAGCGGGATTCTGTCCCGGCTGACTCCCTGTCTGCTGCTGAACCTCTTTCTGCGCAGTCTATCCAGATGATGATCCGGTCTGCAGTGGCTGAGGCCCTTGCACAGCGTGATGAGGGACAGGGCCCTTCCTCTCCGAAGCATCCACGTAGGGACCCCACTAATGTCTCTGAGGCTGAGGGGGAGGAGGAGGATCTTCATGGCCGCTACATCCAGGGTCAGGAGCTTTGTGGTGTTCTCTCGCACATCAAGGGTAACTTGGCTTTCCCTCCTCCGGAGCCGGAGGTTCTATCTGAGGATTTCGTCATCCAGTATCAGCGCAAGGCTCCGGATTCCCTTCCTCTACATGCATCCATCAAGAAGGTCATCGAGGGGGAATGGTTGGATGTTGATAAATAGTCTTTTTGCCGTTATCTGGCTAAGCGTTACACTATTGATGACTTCGCTAAGGATTTCCCTCCGGCGGTGAAGGTGGACTCTCTGGTTGTGGGCCTAGCTTCTCAGGGTGCTATCATCTCTGAGGACGCATCTCCTTCTGACCCCGTGGACAAGCGTGTGGAGGCGGCGGCTAAACGTTCATATGCGGCTGCAAATTTCACCATCAGGGCTTCTGCATATTTATCTTGCAAGGTGCAATCCTTCTTGAAGAATTTCCAGTCCCTGGGCGAGCTCCTGGATCAGGGGGCTGATGTTGTTCTGACCCTGGCTTTGATGGAGCAACAGACGCGCCTTCTCTCGGACATCTCCTTTGACACCCTGGGTGCGGCTGCTGCCGCTGGAGGGGCTGCCATCCAGGCTCAGCGTCAGATTTGGCTGCACCATTGGAAGTCGGAGGCGGCCCAGAAGGCGTTACTCATGAAGATTCCTTTTTCTGGGGCTAAGTTGTTTGGGCCTCCGCTGGAGGAGATGATCAAGAAGTCTGCTGAAGACCGCAAGCTGCTGGCTCCCATTAGGTCCTCTGGGGGCCGTTTCCCTGGGCGCGGCCGGATTTTCTCCACTTCATCCACGGGTAGGGGCAGCACGCCCTTTCGAGGGAGGGGTCGCGGCCGGGGCACCCCGTTCTTCACCAAATCCCAGCCTCAACCTGCTGCTTCCACTTCCTCTTCCATCCCTAAATCCTGATTATCTGCCTACGCCCCCGGGGTGTTCCCTGTGGGGGGCCATCTCCGCCATTTTGTCCCAGCTTGGGAGGAGTCTGCCTCAGATCTTTGGGCTCTTGGGATTGTGAGGGAGGGGTTTTCCATCGCCTTCTCCTCCCCTCCTCCGGATTTTTTCCTCACTACGCCCCTGCCTTCCTCCCTGGTCAAGAGACGGGCCTTGATGGCCGGCATCCAGGACTTACTTATCAAGAGGGCTATCCGGCCGGTCCCGCCTTCTCAAAGGGGTTCAGGTCTTTACTCCATCCTGTTCCTGGTAAGGAAGGTTTCTGGGGATTTTCGGCTGGTGTTGGATTTGAAATGGTTGAATTCTTACATTCCCCATACTAAATTCAAAATGATCTCTCTTCAGGAAATTCTACCGCTTCTGATCCAGGGAGAGGTGGTTGCATCTCCGAATCTCCTGGACACCTACCTGCATGTGCCAGTCCATCCGGTTTCTCAGGCCTTCCTCCGGTTCTGCGTTGGGGGCTCCCACTATCAGTTCCAGGTACTTCCTTTTGGCTTGTCATATGCCCTAAGGGTGTTTACTAAGATCCTGGCTCCCCTGGTGGGTCTTCTTCACCGTGAGGGGATCAGGGTGTTTCCGTACCTGGTCGATTGTGGAGGCGGATCGTTTGAGTATGGTTTTTCCTTCGTTGTCCGGTCTCTCCCTCTCTCCGGTGGTTTTTTGCCACCTGGTGTCGCGCTTCGGTCTACCTCTGGTGGATCTGTTTGCGGACGGGGAGTCTTCCCTTCTGCCCTGTTTCTGTTCTCTCCTCCCGGTTCCGGGGGCGTGGCGAGTGGATGCCCTGTAGTTTCCTTGGCCCTCCGGTCTCCTGTACGCTTTACCACCATCCCTTTGATTCCTCGGGTCCTCTGCAAGATTCACATGGACAAGGCCCTGGTGCTCCTGGTGGTTCCCGGCTGGGTTTGCCGCCCCTGGTTCCCTCTCCTGTGCGAGCTGGCAGTTCAGGCCTGCTGGCCGATCCCGGATCTTCCGTTTCCATTGCGGGGCCCTCCGCTCCCCGATTCGGTGTTGCGCCGGCTCCATCTTCAGGCCTGGCTCTTGAGCTGGTGACCTTGCTTTCTCAAGGTTGTTCTTCGGGGGTGGTGGACTTGCTACAAGGCTCTCGCCGGTCTTCCACTTCGTCATCTTATTCCCGTCACTGGTCTTCGTTCTCTCGTTGGTGCGGGCTACAGGGTGCTGAGCCTTCCTCAGTGGATCCCTTGCGGGTCTTGGACTTCCTTGCGGAGGGGTTTTCCTTGGGTTTGGCCCCCTCTACCCTGCGGATCCAATGGGCAGCCTTACGGGCCTTCCGCAGTCCGGGTTTTGATGGGCTCGATTCCCTGGTGGCTCATTTGCTCCGGACTTGTTTTCTCTGTCGCCCTCGGGCACTTTGCTTGTCTCCTCCTTGGGATCTCCCCCTTGTTTTGCGGGCACTCCAGGGTCCCTTCTTTGAGCCCCTGACCTTGGTTGCCCTGAAGTTTCTCACTTTTAAGGTGATTTTTCTGGTGCCATTGTGTCTGCCGGCCGGATGGGGTCGTTCCTTCGCTCCCCCCCCCTACTTGCGGGTTTTGCCTGATCGACTGGTTCTCCGTCATGACCCTCGTTTCCTTCCCAAGGTTTCCTCTCTGGTGAACCGTTCTCGGGAGGTGTCCTTACCTTCTTTTCCTCCCGACACTGAGTTTTCCCTGTCCTTGCTGGATGTCCGGCGTGCTGTTGTGGTTTACCTCAAGCGCACATCTTCCCTTTCTTGGTGTGATAGTCCATTTGTGACCTTTAGTCCCGTTCATTCAGGTCACAAGCCCTCGATTTCCACGTTGAGTCGCTGGCTTAAGCAGGTTATTCTACTTGCCTACGCTTTGCTGGGTTCAGATGTTCTGGTGGGGATCCAGGGTCGTTCCACTAGGAGTGTGTCTGTGTCCTGGGCCTCTTTCAAGGGTGTCTCCACTGAGGAGATTTGTAGGGCGGCGACATGTTCATGGAGCATTATCGGAGAAGTGTGGCTCACTGGTTAGAGCAGGCAGACCCTGAAGCAGAGGTCAGACCCGGGACCAGGGTTCAATTCCCGACGCGGCAGGGTTTTGAGCTCAAATGTCCATGGACTCGATAATTCTCGCTTCGGTGCCTGACCTAATCATGGGTTCACACTCTGCAACTCTGGGTATTAAGCTTGCTTAATCTCCACAACGGCCCCCCCGCGGCGGGATGCTGGCTTTCACCTTGGGGATGCCCTGTAGGGGCTATCTCACAGGGAAAAGCCAGGACGGGTTCCCAAGGCAAGCGCGGAGATACCCCTTCGGGGGTCGATTCAGGCGCTATATAAGAAACATAATAATAATAATAATAATCGGGTTGTCCTGGGTGGTTCTGATCCTGGGGATTACGGGGGCCGCGCTGAGTGCTGGGGCGGACGCTCCTTGATGGCCTTTTGTTCTTTTCTTTGAATCAGGATTCTTGTCTTCCTGTTTCTTTGTTTTGTACTGAATAAACCTTGTGTTGGTTTTTCTATTCACCGTGTGGTGTTTTTTTCTTGTGGTCAATGAAGCCTTTTGGCTTGGGTATTTGCTCACTATGTAAGTCATCTGGCGAGGAAGACTAACAAGGAGATAATGCCCCGGTTACTTACCGGTAATCTTCATTACTTCGAGTATAGTCTTCCTCGCCACATGAGTTCCCTCCCTCCCTCCCTGTCTGGCTATCGGCTTCATTGCTGGCTTGGTTGTTCAGGATTTCGGTTGGGCCGGCCCGCCTCTTATAGAGGTCAGGGGTGATCTGGTCGGTCATATTGGGAGGGGAGGATTTTTTTACTTTGGAGGGTTCTGGTGTGGAGCTGAAGCTCACTATGTAAGTCATGTGGCGAGGAAGACTATACTCGGAGTAATGAAGATTACCGGTAAGTAACCGGGGCATTCCCACCTGTCAGAATACAGTCTCCCTCCCTGGCACACCCCCAATCTCCCCACTATGTCCCATCTCCTCCTGCCCCCAGAAGCCCCTCGCTCACATTTATTAGCTGCTTCCAGTTTTTCCTGGGGGGGGGGTGATTCCCACTCCTTCAGTATTGTGCAATTGTAATCGGGGCCTTGAATGTAATTCTAAATAGTTATTTTTTTCACAACCAAAAGTTATTATTCATGCATAGATTTCAAAGTAAGCAAGTCTCTTTCCGTGGGTGTAGAGAGGGGTGCTTGAATACCCTGCCCTGGAAGCTTGACAGCACCAATAAACTAAACAAATCCAAGGTGCAAGCAAAGGAAATACCCTAAAAATGAGTGGTATGTAAAGAGAGATGTTTCAACACTACAAGAAATTATTTCCTTATAGAGGAAAAAAGAAGGAAAAGGTTAGCAAGCGTGTTTGACATTCAAAGAAAAATGTATGTAAGCTTGCATGCAGAAATTCAGTTATGCTTATCCTCAAATAACAGATTTTAAACTAAATTTATAAACAATGTTTTTAGCAAAAACATGCAGTAATATTTCCTCCACAAACAAGAGAAAATCAGAATATATTGCAAAGGCAAAGTCAAAGGATATACAGCAACATAAATTATAAGGACGGAATGCATAGTCTTCAAAGAAGAGAGTTTCCCAGATAAACCAGAAAGGACTGGGTATCAACGTAATAACAAAAAACAAGATTCCTTTCTGTGTTGTACTACAACTTAGTGACCAACTAGCCTACTAATAGTATATTATATGACTGGCTGAACTGACAGGCTATATAGGTACTAATTTTATACTCCACACTAGAATAGTTTTGTTTCTCTCAGCTTTTTATTTTCACTTGGTTAAAATTCATATAAAATTCACAAAAAAGTGTATCATATCATACATAAAATCATTTATTTTGAGCGTTCCCTAGTCTAATACAGCGTTGATCCTGTTCTTGTTATCGCTCAAAAGCATACATTTATAAAATTTTACAAATTACATAGTAAAAAACCAAACTTTTCACATATATTCAATAAAAAACTCATGCACTATGTATTGAGTCAAGTGGTCCTTTTGTCGACGCGTTTCGGTGCGTGGGAATCTTTAGGGCACCTTCTTCAGGACAGACTTTTGGATACAAAAGTATTGTGCTTCTTTCTAAAATTTTAAATAAAAACAATTATTATCTAATTTAATGCTGAGGGTTTTTCTTTAGAACTATCTCTAAAGTGTTAGTCGCTCCTAGTACCTTATATACCACTGTCTAATTATAATGACCATCTTACTTTTATAGCCAGTATTTGCCGGACAATCCAACTTCTTGTCTTTGAGGATTGGTCCTCAACTACGTTACGGTTTGATTAGTCTCTGTAACATAGGAGAAAACTCTATTATATCATCTTTTACGCCATTACCCTTCTATACAAGCAACAGGTAGGTGAATTTCTCATGTCACTTACTTAAAAACAGGAGAATCGCGGTTTTACGTGTCTTTTCCTTTTATTTGCGTCTTTAGAATTTGCGCTTCAGCTTGGGGTAGAACGTTACTCAGAATCGTCCTTCCGCTGAAAAAGGCGGTATAAGGATTTCAATGTAGTTATCCCTATTTTAAAATGTTATTTAAAAGTATTATTTAAGGGTAGGTAGTTAATAACTCTATCACATTACATACCTGGTCCATGTGGCCCTTATGGTCCTGTGTGTGTTATGTTAGCGGAACTTCAACTTCTCACAGTATAGGTTAACTGGGCGGCCTCTGCATCTGGCTATTCTTTAAATCCCAGATACCTAATAGGAAAACGTATTTACATCTATTTTAACTTTTCCAGTATCAGTATATTTATTCTGTTTATATTATTCATAGGGGGCTATAATGTTCATTTAGGTCATGATATTTTGTCCATTTACCACTTCTTAGTCTACTCCCATAATTTTGGGTTTGTAAGGCTAAATCTTTGAACACTCTGTGTTTAAGTTATGTGTTCATACTGATGATTGTATTTGTATGAGAGTTACACCCACCATTTAGACCCCAGTATTTTGAGTTGAACTAAATTAAGCTGTTTCTAGTGGACCGCCATAATTATTGACGAGGGTTCTCTCTAGCTTAGATACTTTGAGCCAAAAACGCCCTACACTGCTGTTTAAGTCAGTCATAATTGACTGCTTACCTTCAAAATACCGCTCGGGATCCTAGGACACGTCCTCTCTCCTGTCGGATGGTGTTTGAAAGGAGTGTCGGGAGTGCGGTTTTTATAGTGATCACGGTTGTTTATCCGTTTCAGCTGTGATGCGTTCTGCTTTGTGCGCGGGCAAATATTGAACGATATCACCAACACAAACTGTTTGTTGCGTGTGTGGTATCTTCAATTTACTTTTACTATTTATTCCGCTTTCACGAAGTGCCTCTAGTTATAGTTATCGTTATTTTTATGTTTGTAGTCACTACTAAGCGTTCCTCCATTTTAGTAGTTTTGTATACATTTAGGGTTCCGCAAGTGGTTTTGACGCCATATTTGTAGTTTGTTTGTCTTTGTCAAAACTACAAATCGGGACGCCGTTTATCTTTTCAATCTTTCGTATCCCAATCCCGGTAATCTTACCCGATGTAGAAGTATTACTGTTAGGGGTACTCTTATAGCTATTAGCATATCTGCATTTTTGGCTGAATCTAACTTTAAATTAAATCGGAGGATTAAAATTAACGATGACTTGCCTGTTTGCATATTCCTAACGTAATACAAATCATCAGGTCATAGTTTTGTGTTCATTTACCGCTGCGGTCCCTGTCTACAACACAATAAGATAATAAGCACTTTATAAAATGTACAGCATTTCAATCCTGCTACTGTTTCTTTCCCGAATTTATATTGCCAGTATTCAGTGCTTATTCCTGATATTATTTCGTTTTATCTATGTACATAATACACAAATGTGCCTGGGTACAACTTCGTTTTTCATCTCTATCGCCTATTGCAACAATTCTGTTAGGAATTATCAGCATCACTCAAAGGGCATATATCTTTACTAACATTTCAATATTATTACTATTTCTTTGCCATATTTATACATCATGCATTCCTCATATTTATTTATTTTGTCTATATACTTAGTACAGGAATATATGTAGGGCATAGTATTTCATCTATATTACAATGCAGCAATGTATTTGGAATTATCGGCGTCAGTCAAAAAACATAAAAAATCAAATTAAGTATTTGCATTATACCTGTTGTCTATGGTCTACACTATTACCTGTTGTGTCCTTTGTTAGTTTACTGTTCATGGTTCCAGAAAAATCAATGCGTATACCCATATATATACATAATAAGTCTAATTAGGATTATCTTAGGTGATGGGATTTCCTTTAAAACCATTCTGTCTAACTTAAACTTAAACTACCGGTTCTTTCTTATCTCTCAATTTCCTGGACTTTGTTCTCTATGTACATTGTAGATTTTCGCCTGTAAAATTTTAGAAAGTTTTAAACACCTCCACCGCCACGTTTTTTACCAAGCAGCCCTTTGTTCAGTTTCAGTTTTAGTTCAGCTCCGTTTAATTCACTTTATTTGGTCGTATTGAAATAGACCACAAAAGTGGTGTGCAATCACACACAGTAAAGTATGATAAAACAATGCAAGTTTCTCAAGAATTCTTTTGTAAAAAATCCGATCAAAGTACATGTAAAACACTATCGCCAAATAAAAAGCATAGCAATAACATCGATATAAAATCTATCAACAAAACCCATTAACAAATAGGCGAGAAGAATTATTAAAGTAATTTACTGCATCTTGCACTACAGTTATGATCGGATCACTGACAAAATATCGTGGAGAAAATATAGAATGCCAGAATATCGAATTCCTATCTTCAAACAGGAAAGTACAAAAATATCGACTCCAAAATATCGTTGTAAAAAACTATAGACAGTAAAAATATCGAATTTTTTAAATGTCTTAAAAGTAATTTAAAATGAATTTAATAATAAATGTAATTAATTTAAACATACTTAAAATACCTAAATAAACTTAAAATTTATAAATAATTATTGTAACAACATTTAAAAAAAAATAATTTTAGTATATATATATATATATATATATATATATATATATATATATATATATATATATATATATATATATATATATATATATATACATATATATATACATATTATTAATAAAACATATACAATATTTTGAACGTAGAATAGCGAGAGGGTTAAATTTACTATTACCACTCCAGTGAGTGCAACAGTAGAGAAAACATTGGATAGCGTAGGGCTAAAAATTACTATTCCCACTCCAGAGAGTGCAACAGTAGGGAAAGCATTGGATAGCGTAGAGGTAAAAATTACTATTCCCACTACAGAGAGTGCAACAGTAGGGAAAGCATTGGATAGCGTAGGGGTAAACATTACTATTCCCACTCCAGTGAGTGCAACAGTAGGGAAAGCGTTGGATAGCGGGAGATTAAAAATTACTATTCACCCTCCAGTGAGTGCAACAATAGGGAAAGCATTGGATAGCGTAGGGGTAAAAACTACTATTCACCCTCCAGTGAGTGCAACAATAGGGAAAGCATTGGATAGCGTAGGGGTAAAAATTACTATTCCCACTCCAGAGAATGCAACAGTAGGGAAAGCGTTGAATAGCGTAGGCATAAAATTTACTATTCCCACTCCAGTGAGTGCAACAGTAGGGAAAGCGTTGGATAGCGAAGGGGTAAAAATCACTATTCCCATTCCAGTGAGTGCAACAGTAGGGAAAGCGTTGGATAGTGGGAGGGTAAAAGTTACTATTCCCACTCCAATGAGTGCAACAGTAGGGAATGCATTGGATAGCGGGAGGGTAAAAATTACTATTCCCACTCCAGAGAGTGCAACAGTAGGGAAAGCGTTGGTTAGTGAAGGGGTAAAAATTACTATTCCCACTCCAGTGAGTGCAACAGTAGGGAAAGCGTTGGATAGCTTAGGGGTAAAAATTACTATTCCCACTCCAGTGGGTGCAACAGTAGGGAAAGCGTAGGATAGCGGGAGGGTAAAAGTTACTATTCCCACTCCAATGAGTGCAACAGTAGGGAAATCATTGGATAGCTAGAGAGTAAAAATTACTATTCCCACTCCAGAGAGTGCAACTGTAGGGAAAGCGTTGGATAGCGTAGGGGTAAAAATTACTATTCCCACTCCAGAGAGTGCAACAGTAGGGAAAGCGTTGGCTAGCGTAGGGGTAAAAATTACTATTCCCACTCCAGTGAGTGCAACAGTAGGGAAAGCGTTGGATAGCGGGAGGGTAAAAACTTACTATTCCCACTCCAGAGAGTGCAACAGTAGGGAAAGCGTTGGATAGCGTAGGGGTAAAAATTACTATTCCCACTCCAGTGAGTGCAACAGTAGGGAAAGTAAATACTTTATATATGAATTACATTAAATTAAATATTAATACCAATTACAAATAACATAAAATAATTAACAATTTTATATAATATATTAATTAATCAATTCAAAATACAAATAAAATTGAATTATTAAAAAAATTACCTACTAATACAAATTATTTACCAATTAACACTAAATTATTTAATAATTCATATAAAATGAAATATTACAACAAAAATAAGCAATAAATAAATTTAATAATTTAATTATTTATAAATCAATTACTTCCCACACTATTCCCCTATAAACGCACAACCCACTACTGAAAAGAAAAGAATACAATTAACATAATTATCAATTAATCAATTAATTAAAACTAATGACCAATTATATTATAATTAATTACCAATTAAAAATTAATTAACAATTAATTCAAATACCAATAAATAAATTACCATATTTAATTATTTATATTTAAATTACTTCCCACCCTATTCCCCTATAAAACCACAACCCGCTGCAGAAAATACATTAAATTAATTAACATAATTATCAATTATTCAATTAACTAAAATAATTACCAAATATATTTCAATTAATTACCATTTAATAATTAATTACCAATCAATTAAAAAAAAATACCAATATATAAATTAACATATTTAATTAATTATATTTAAATGACTTCCCACCCTATTCCCCTATAAACCCACAACCCGCTACAGAATTATATTGCGGAAAAATTAAATACAATTACATTAATTAATTAAAATGAATTATAAAATAAATATACACTTTTCACACATATAGTAACATAAAAAACACTTTAAAAAATTCATATTAACTTACCTAAATTCGATATTTTTGTTGTTTATATTCTGTCCATTCGATATTTTCTCCATTTTATATTTTGGATTCGATATTAATTCTATTCTATTCAATATTTTGCTATTCTATTCGATATTTTTGTAGTCTATATTCTGTCCATTCGATATTGTGTCCATTCTATATTTTTAACTCGATATTTTGGCCAGTCAATATTTTTCATTCGATATTATGACTGTAAACCTTATGATCATGGCTGAAATCATGTTTAATCTTTGTATTACATTTGCTATCAGCATAATACTTGACAATACTATTGTTAGAAATTGTGTCTCTAGTTGGCAGGGGTATGAATCCTGCCCAAGTAGGAAACACAGTACTAGTCAGAGTTAGTACACCACACACTTAAATTAACCTGTGCTCACCCTCTGGGAGCTTGGCTCAGTGAAGTCATGCTTAACATAAAAGGTTATGTTTGAAGTATTTGTGCACACTCAAAACACAGTAACACAGTGAAAACACCACAAAAGACTCCACATTGAGTTAGGAAAATAGTATTCTCTTTACTGAATAAAACAAAACCAAAAAGACAAAATCCAATCAGTATTTCTCCAGTTATGTCTTTTTAATGATGGTAGGTAAAACAGTGTTCAAAACGATTCTCATGTTTCAATAATTATAGGCGGTCACACTAGACCAATGCGATGTGACAAAATTCAATCTGGGGTCTTCCAGAGAGGTTACTGCCCAGCATCTTGCTCAAATAATACACCTAAGTCACTAGGGAATAAGCAGGGTATCGGGGTGGGGGCACTCAGCACAAAATAATGAAAACGGCTAGAGTTGCTGCCGAGGAGGTGCAGAGTGGCTACACGTCTCCCCAGACCTCAACGATTCACAGTACCTTATGGAGAAGATTTGTTGAGCTCGGAAACCTCTGGTCAGTGTCACTTCAAGAGCCTGGCTGCAGGGGTGTCAGTGGGTCTTGTGAGCTTCCTGAAGGGGGGTCTGCCAGCACCTCACACATCACGTTGATCCTCTGTGCGAGCTAATGAGTTTCCCATGTCTAGGGCATGCCCCTGGTCACCCAGCAATGCAACACTGGGAGGCACCATTGCTGCATCTGGAAAGGGGTGAGGATCGGTACCCACCATCTCAGAAGTTTGAAGAGCAAGTTTATCATCATATAATCTTTTATTCGGTTTTCATAAAGTAGAAAAACCATAAAAGTACATTTTAACATTTTAAACACAAAATATAATATAAAATTTATTCTACAAACAATGTAAAAATCAGAATTCATTAATGATTTTTAGTACTATATAAAATACAGAAATACAATCATCAGATTAAAAACTGTCTAAAACATCAAAATAAAAACAGGGGTAATCGTATACAGAGTATGGTTTTCACAGTCTAATCCAAATTTGACCTGTGTCTAACAACAAACTTCAAAAATGTGACTACAGCTTTTGCATTATATTCTTCCTCCAGGAATTGGAGACAGAGAAATGCGGAGCGACATCTTTGAAACCCCATAATTTTTAAAATCGGAATTAGCCAACGCTTTCTTGGTTCTTTATAGAACTTAAAAAATAAAAAAGTATGCAATAAAGATTGGTGGGAATGTTCATCGCAGCGGCAAGTTGGTAAAGTCTGTGCCCAGTCATTTATTCGCAGAAAGGTGACTAAACGGTGAAAGATATTCGTCCTAAACCTTGTTAATAAGAGTCTTTCAAAGCTGGTCATGTTGAAAGTTAAATAAGGTTGTATAGTCAAGGCTGTTTGGGCTGTTAACATTTGTTGGACAGTTGTCTTGGTGGCCTCGTTAGTCTGCCGCAACTGCTCTAAATGCGCCAAACATATTTTTTTGAACGCTTTTCTCGAAAAGTCCAAAATTGCTATAGGTGATTGAAAATATTCTGCCATGCCCAGGTCATGCAACATTTTTTTAATGTAAGCCATCCACCCGATCTTATGAGCATTTTCCAGAATAAGGCAGTCCTGTATAAGCCCTTGACAGAAAATAGTTTTGGTGGATGTCCAAATACGGTGCCATAAGAGAAGTGGTTGAATTTTAACCATGTCTGTCAAATATGACAGACCCAGTTCCATATGGCACGAGAAGGTCGAGGAGCCCTGTGGTAAAGCAAGGAGAAACTTAAAAAAACTATTTTCAACCTTTTGTAGGGCATCCACCTTTCCATAGCCCCACACTCCTGCCCCATAAATCGCAGTGCTTGTGCATTTTACCTGCTAGATGTAAATAAGTTCAGTGGGGGGCCTTTTCCCTAATCTTCGTGAGAAGTTGGCTAATGTAACTGTTGCCATCATAAAAAACAGTTTTCTAGTCTCAATTGTCTGTCTCCAAGAAAATGTGTTGTCTATTAAAATTCCTAAATACGAATACGTATTTGTGCTCTCAAGTTTTGTGTTATCTATAAAAATGGCTCTTGTTATCTTAGTTCCAGAACCTGACATGACAAAAGTTTTTTTAATATTAATTTTCAGGTCTAGATTGGCCATTAAAGTATGATATCACATGAGAGCACGTTGCAGTTCTAAAGGGGTACGGGCTAGAATCACCGCGTCATCAGCATATGGCAAGGCCGGTATCGGGCGTTTATTAATAAGTGGCAGGTCCTGGCACACCTTTACCATATCCTGTTCTAATCCGTTGGTATAAATTGTAAAAAGAAAGGTTGCCAGGACACAACCCTTCCTAACCCCCCTCTCTATGCTGAATGACGCAGTTAATTCTCCCCCAGGACCATACCACACTCGTGCTTTTGCGTTGGAATATAATTCACATAAAAAATTTACCAAAACTGACTCTACCCCCATTTCAGATAAAATAGACCATACTTTGGAGTGACTTACGCAGTCAAAAGCTGCTGATAGGTCAACATACGCCATGTACAAAGCCCCGCCCTTAGCATTTACATATTTACCCATCAGAAGGGTCAAATTAAGAGCTTGTTCTGTGGTACCAAGACCCTCTCGAAACTCGAATTGGAGATCTGATAAAATATTGTTATCGTCCGCCCAATGTTGGAGTCGCTCGAGGATGATGCGTCCAGCCACCTTCCCCAGGGAATCCAATAAGGATATTGGATGGTAACAAGCGGGGGATTGGCGGTCCCCGTTTTTAAAAATCGGGACCAAAATAGTTTCAGACCATGAGTCAATCAGCTCTACAGCACATGATGCTTCTAGGACTCTGGTCAGAATTAGGGGCCACAGTTCCAGATTATATTCATAAAAATCTACTGGGACCCCATCAGGTCCTGGAGCCTTTCCCCTCTTACTATCCAGCAAGGCAAGCTCTACTTCCACATGCGTGATATCAAGAGCTGTGGGAAGAGAGGTTGTCCTTGTTACCAAGTTAGTTCCTTCCTTATCACTATGTACTTGTTGTTCCTCGGGGGATGGCCAAATATCCGGCCGAAATATTCAACCCATGTTTGTTCATTTATTGCTACATCGATTTTACGATTGGCTTTAGGTTCAGATAAAAAAGGGTATTTAATAGTCTTCCCAAATGCAGTATTATCCTTTGTAATACAGCTTTTGTGCAATTGGTTCCATAATTCGTTTTTAAAATCTTTTTTCCTGGATGTTATGGCCTGGTTATACTCCCTTCTAAGATTTACTATTTCCTGTTTATCCCTTATTGTTTTATGGAGGGCTGCTTTCAGTTTGGAGTAGGCTTTAGTGCATACATTGTTAAACCATCCCTTAGGTTTGACCTTTCTATCTTTTAATTTAATAAAGAGAGCTTATTTTATTGTTTTTGTTATGATAAGAAAATTGGTCATAGCCTCACCATTAGGAGTACAGGATCTAAGCACTTTTCAATGGCCGATAGTGAGTTTTTAACTACTTTTATGGTAGTCTCTGATGGATCCACTTTGTCCCACTTGAGCGAAACCTGTTAAGCCTGTCTAAATACAGACTGTTCTGCCCATGGGTCCTCAGAGGGTTGCGCCTATCTAACTGATGTAGTAAAGGTAAGGTAATGCTATTGAGACAATGATCGCTAGTAGCATTATCGTGTGTTTGGAAATTCAAAACTCGAGATCCAGTGTTACTAGAAATAAAAATAAAATCTATAATACTGGATGATCCTCTACCATTAAAAATGGAGGTGAGTGGGATTGAGGGAATCGTCAGTTCATTAGCCAAACCCAATTCCAAGCCAAAAAGATTGTCATTCAAGCAGTCCCCCATCGTTGTATGGGGAAAATGAGTTAGGGCGTTTTCATTCTCATCCCAAAGTCCACAAGTTGAATTATTACTATACCTACATATAGCTTGGTTAAAATCGCCCCCCCCCATATAATTGGCATGTCTTTAGTTGCATTGTTTTTAATTTCCTGCAAGGAAGAAGACATTTTTTTTAGTACTCTTATTAACTCATCCTGTTGAAGGCTATTATAAAAATTAACCAACACAAGGGAATCGCATTTGGTCATATGCAAGATTATTATTTGATAATTTATCTCCAATTTAATTGGAACAATTTGCTTGATATCCACCAAATTGGAGACAAAGATTGTCATACCTCCTTTAGCTCTCCCAGAAGATGAAGAGAGTGCTGGGGAAGAATAGGTTGTATAGCCTTCTAAATGTACTTGGGATGTGGCCCATGTCTCCTGGAGACAAAGGACATAAAAACTTTTTTGCAAATTTAACCCATAATTCGTTGGCCACTTTAGAGCGCAAACCCGCTATATTCCAATAGAGTATACTAAGGGAAGGTTTATCCGGAAATTCCAAAAAGGCCTTGGCTAATAATCTCAGTTTGTAGATCTGAATGATTTAAAGTTGGAAATACTTCTCGTTTTTTGGCAACTACTGAGACCAAGTCTGCTACTGAATGCTGAGAACTTTCCATAGACTCTAGAACAGGAGTGGTCGCAGTTATAGGGAGATTAGATGGTGACAAATATACTGTTTGATGCTGGTCCACCAAGAGTTTCCTTTCCCCCAAAATAATTGAGATTTAAAATAGCGAGTCAGTCAGTTTCTTCCAATCCTGAAAGTGGATTGAATCTGTCAGAAGTTGGAATCTGATAAAAAAGATCCTGACTCAATGCGTTATTACCAATCCTGGATAATGTATGAAGGCTCTTCAGCGGAGGATAAAAGAAACCAAGTGGGAGTATGTCAATCTCAACCCTTTCTAAAAAGTTGTTGCCCCTCTCCAACAGAATTTTCTTAACCAGCAAAGGGGATCTGAAAGTGAGTACAATACAGTCTCCCAAAAACGTTTTCTCACGACTACCCACCCACTGGACCCTTCTTGCCATCTTAAATTCCCTAAAAAAATCATCGGTTAGACCTGTTTTACGGCCCAGCCAGTGGAGCGATTTGTTTCTGAGTGTTTCCCAACATTCTACTTCTAAGAGTGGCTTTTTCGGGACATTTGCCAACACGGTTATATTTGGAGTGATGGCAGGTGGTAAATCAAGATGTTGGCCAGATCCTGAATTGGCACAATTTGAGCTTATATGATTTGGGGGTGGATATTGGTGGACCTGAGAAGGATAAACTGAAGTAGTTACACCCAAAGTTTCTGTAGTCCTCTTTGATGCCCCAAATCCCTCATCCAAAGTTGTGCTTAGTGTTGGATTAGTTTTATCTGTCTGGCTCAACGGGTCTCTGGTAGGGTTAGTTATCTGGAGGTTAGGCGTATTAGCGCCTATTAACTGAGATTTTAGGGGCCCATTATTCACATTTTACCATTTCTTGTTTACTAAAAAGGGATTTACCATCATCTCCGCAATGCCTGTTGTTACTAGATATGGACTGTTCTATAAGGGTTAATCTTGGACCCCATTTGGTCCAGCCTAACTCGAGGGATATAGATCTAATCTTTCCACCAGAATTGTAAGATTCTTTATATTGTTACTGTATGCCTTAGAATTTTTACTGTTTCCATCTTTGGCACTCAAAGGAACTTTTCTTGATTTCATCTTTTCTCTTCCTTTGTGGCTATGTTTTGTAATTACAGTGTCTGTTACAGTGACTATATGACTGTTCTTACCACCATTACTTGTGCTATTATCAACAACTGTATTTTCAACAGGAATGAGATTTTTTTGTTTCTTTTGGGGCGGTTTTAAAGATGAGTCTGAATCACTTAGTGTAATTCTATCTGGGATATACTGGACACAACCATTTGGAGCGTTTTTTATTGGTGTGATTTGTCTCAGTCTATCCAGGACCTCAGAATGGTTTGATTCAGGGTTGGACCGTGAGGTACCTGCTTCAAGAGATTCTTCCACTGAGCTGATCTGTTTGTCCAAAACCCCCATTGCTCCAGTAAGGTAACTTAATAAAGTTTGCTGGGAGTCTATGTGTCGTGCCCTGATGATGCACTAGGACCCTGCAAGGCAAGGGTCGGGGACAAGGGACACCGGACACCACATCCGGTCAGGGCAGGGATCTGGGGGACACACTGGGTCAGGACCTCGGGGCGAGAGGTCGCATATAAGGAACACTGTATGACCTAGGGCACAATCTACAAATAAAGATACCTGTATGTCACCACGATGTCTGCCGTGTGTTCTGTGGGTTCGGGAACACAACACAGTGTAGTTTTTCTTTCCTGCACTGAGCTTAGGGTTGGGCAACTTCCTTTTCCCCATATTAACGAAAAATCACTTCAATCTGTGGGGCAATATAATGTGTTTAAATTGTATTTAAAGACCCGCCAATTATTACCAAAAAGCTCTGCAGACACTGTTCAAATACTTTGTTGGTTACAAACAGTTATATTCCAGTGCAAGACCAATGCAAGAGGGATAAATGTCCAGAAAATTGAAATAATCCGCAGGAATAAACAAATGCTTACTGTCTATGTGTTCTTCAGGAATCGAGGACCAAGAAAGTGGGCCCAGCCTGGCCTCATTCGGTCACAGACGGGCAAGGACGGGCCCGCCCTTGACCCGGGCTTCGCCCGGGTGAGCCTGCAAGAGTCCCCCGCCGCAGGAGCCCTCCGGGCAATTCATCCCCCAGTGGAGGCTGGCTCATGGTGTTTTGCGCCGCTCCTCTCGCTGGACCGCACTGCCTGCTGGGAGGTGTAGTTTCCTGGCAGTCTGCGGCCCACAGTCCGGAGGAGTATGGCGGTTTCGATAATTTCCCCCAGTAGACTCCACAAGATGAAGGAAGGTAGGCGATAAAGTAAAAAGGAATGTCCAGGCTATTAAGTGGCTGTTGAGGGCGTCCCGCGCCGTGGGAGCCCTCCATGCAATTTATCCCCCAGTGGAGGCTGGCTCTCGGTGTTTCGCGCCGCTCCTCTCACTGGACCGCACTGCCTGCTGGGAGGTGTAGTTTCCTGGTAGTCTGCGGCCCGCGGTCCGGAGGAATATGGCGGTTTCGATAATTTACCCCAGTAGACTCCACAAGATGAAGGAAGGTAGGCGATAAAGTAAAAAGGAATGTCCAGGCTATTAAGTGGCTGTTGAGAGCAAGTTAAAGATGAAGGGCTAATCCTGAGCACAACAAAGTGCTTAATCTCTCTTGGAAAGTTGTAGCTAAAGTCAAAAGGTGAAATGCTGATCCTGAGCACAACAACGCGCTCGATCTGTAGCAAAATAAAGCACTCACTCTTTTTTACAAAATTAGCTGGTGATCAGTCATGCTCTGATCCTTGTCAACATTCTGCTGTCAGACTGACGGGTTGCAGATTCCCATGCTAGTGGTAGGAAGGGGACATCTTTGACGGCCCTGAGGTTTCATGAAGAGGGGGCAGGCCAGCAAGCCCATGGACATTTTATGGAGTCAAAAGGTTGTAAAGATAAGTTTCAGTCCTTTTAACTGCCCAGGCAAGAGTTAGCAGGCCAACACAGCAAAGCAAGTAGAAAAGTGACTGTCCCTCCTACAGCACAGCAATCAGCAGGCAGCAGGCCAAAACAACAAAGCAGTTAGCAGAGTGGCAGTACCTCTTGAAGTACACCTGCTCTGCCTAGCAGAGTCTCCTCAGGTCCCGGAAGTGAACTGAGTGCATGGTGTCAGAGGCCCAGAAAATATACCCATTCTATTGTTTGAAGTAGGCAAACTTCAAAGAGACCTTTGAACCTCACATGGTCCCTGCCCTTTGTCCCTGGTTCCAGATCCACTACAGGGGAGTATGCAGCTCTTCGGGGGGACAAGCACATCCCTATTCAGGTGCAAGTGTCAGTTCCTCCCTCTTATTCTAGCTTGGGGAGATCTATCAGCTTGGTGATGGGCCTTTAGGATATGCATGGCATACCTCAGCTCCCTTTGTGTGTGACTGTCTAGAGGTCATGCACAAAGCCCAGGTGTCACCCCACCCTGGTGCATATTCAGAGAAAGGCAGAGGCACAGAATGGATAAAGTACGGAAATGCCAACTTTCTAAAAAGTGGCATTTTCAGACTGGCAACTTAAAATCCAACATACAACTAAGGAGTGACTTATTGGAGCCTTGGACATACAAATAGAGTCAGACACCCCTGAGGACAAAACATTCTTCCACCTCCTAGTGATAAACAAATGCTGGAACCAGACAAAAAAGGAAGAAAAATGTGAGACCACATACACCAGAAACAAACAAACTGAGTTGTTAAGAAGAACCCTCACTCACCCTAATGGTGACATGCTTCATCACGGGGTTCCCACTGGAGGAACCGAATGTCCCTCCAGTGTGCTTTGATGCCTGATTTGCAGCGGAGCGGGTTGTTGTGAGATGGACTTGGTGTATGTGAATAAGTGCAAGTGAAAGTGAATTAAAAAATATTTGTTGTACCCAAAGTCAATTTTATTCAGTGGTCAACCAATATTGTTAAAAACATTGTGTGGGATATTAAGGGTGGTTATATTATTGACCACTTTTATCCCTTCAGTAGTAGGTCGACATGTTTCAGCTGTCTCTTTATGTTCTTGCAGCTTTCTTCAGGACCAGTGACGTAAAAAATCCCTGGTGGTCCATGCTCGCTAAGGCACGTCCAACCAGTGGATATGTGTGAAAAATAAGCATGAAAAAGGGGGTTACCGTCAGATACGGTTGCTGCAACCTAGGATTTCCAGGTGCGCAAAGAAAAGCACAGAACTATAGTGCTGTCATCTTTGGGCTTAGGCGGGGGAGGCTATCTTCACGCTACTGCAATTTGCTCGTAGCGACTCGCCTCCTTACACCTATCGGATCCGCTGCCGCCGCCCGGACGGCGGCAGCGGATCCGATAGGTGTAAGGAGGCGAGTCGCTACGAGCAAATTGCATTAGCGTGAAGATAGCCTCCCCCGCCTAAGTCCATAGATGACAGCACTATAGTTCTGTGCTTTTCTTTGCGCACCTGGAAATCCTAGGTTGCAGCAACCGTATCTGACGGTAACCCCCTTTTTTTATGCTTATTTTTCACACATATCCACTGGTTGGACGTGCCTTAGCGAGCACGGACCACCAGGGATTTTTTACGTCACTGGTCCTGAAGAAAATTGCAAGAATATAAAGAGACAGCTGAAACATGTCGACCTACTACTGAAGGGATAAAAGTGGTCAATAATATAACCACCCTTAATATCCCACACATTGTTTTTAACAATATTGGTTGACCACTGAATAAAATTGACTTTGGGTACAACTAATATTTTTTAATTCACTTTCACTTGCACTTATTCACATACACCAAGTCCATCTCACAACAACCCGCTCCGCTGCAAATCAGGCGTCGAAGCACACTGGAGGGACATTCGGTTCCTCCAGTGGGAACCCCGTGATGAAGCATGTCACCATTAGGGTGAGTGAGGGTTCTTCTTAACAACTCAGTTTGTTTGTTTCTGGTGTATGTGGTCTCACGTTTTTCTTCCTGTTTTGTCTGGTTCCAGCATTTGTTTATCACTAGGAGGTGGAAGAATGTTTTGTCCTCAGGGGTGTCTGACTCTATTTGTATGTCCAAGGCTCCAATAAGTCACTCCTTAGTTGTTTTTGTATTTATAATCGGGGATATAGGAGTGTTCCTCTTATTGATCCTCCCTCTCTTGTTGTTGATTAATAAAACTTAAAATCCAACCTCATCATAGGTTGGAATTCTAAATTGTGAATCAAGCGACACCAAATTCAAATTGTCTATCTCTTCCCAATTGGATATTTCACTTAAAAGATGTTTTAGGCTAATCCCAATGTTGACCTATGGGAGAGATAGCCTTGAGTTAGTGAAAAACTAGTTTAGCAGTTTGTCACTACCAGCACATGTAAAACTCAAAAATATATGTCCTACCTATTAAATATACTGCACCCTACCCATAGGGCTGCCTAGGGCCTACCTTAGGAGTGACTTCTGTGTAATAAAAGGGAAGGTTTGGGCCAGTCAAGCAGGTTAACTTGCCAGGTAGAAAATGCACTTCAAAACTGTTCACACATAGTCAGCAATGGCAGGCCTTAACTGTGTTTTAAGTGAGTGGGTGGCACAACCAGCCCTACAGGCCTACTAGTAGCATTTAATTTACAGGCACTGGGCACATATGGTGCACTTAAATAGGGACATACAAGTAAATTGAATATGGCAATTGTGGATAAGCTAATGTTATCATGTATAGAGTACAGAGCATATGCACTTTACCACTGGTTAAAAATGGTAATGTGCCCAAAACCCAAAAGCCAAAAAAAACTAATTCAACAAACAGGGGATTATGACGCGAAAATGTTTGGGGGTGACCCCGCAGAAAGGGCCATTTTTCAACGACTATCAAAATATCTGGTTAACATGAATGATATCCCAAATCAAGAGTTAAGAAATCACCCATGCAATTTCCTTGCCAATAGTACCAACCTAAACTACCTACTGTAAACCTAATCTCATCTGCACCAGCTGATTGAGGAAAGCGCAGTTCCTCTGTACAATGGAGCAAGGAATACTTAATAATAAAAAGGGGCTTAAAAAACAGAAGACCGTTGGTGGGAGTAAAAAGTACAGAAAAACATTACTTGTAAAGTGCGCTGTGCAGATTTCAGATCACATCACCAGTCAATTAATAGAGGAAAAGTGACTTATATATGGAAGAGACTTAACTTGAGAACAATAAAATACTGATAATGAGGTATGTCATACAACAAAAATGGCTGAATGTCCCTAAATGGATTAAGTTGCACATATGAGGCCACATTAGAGAGTTTGGATACCGTTGCCCACCTTTCTTCCTCCCAGTTAGTATAAAACATGGCTCTAAGTGTAAAAAAAAAAATCAAAACAAGCTTTATTCGATTTTTTATTTAAAATCATAAAAGCATAAAACACATTTTTACAAATTTTAAAAATAGACAGAATACAATCCATACTATACAGAATAGGCTTGGTTGATATAAATAAAAAAACATCTTCAATCATCTAATAAAAAACATTAAAAACAAGGAAATTACATAAATAATGTATTAACGAACAGAGCTTATTACAGGGAACTTCTGACTTTTATGGCAGCTTTTAAAAAAACATGAGACAGCATAAATAACATGTTCATCTCCTAGTTGTAGAAGTTTCACGAATGCTGATCTACATGTACGAATCCCCCAGGATTTAAGGATTGGTAGCAAAAACAGCTTTCTGGGATTCATATAAAATTTACAAAATAACGCAAAGTGAATGTTCGATTGGGGTGAACTGTTATCACAAGGGCAAATTAGTTTGGCAGCAGACCAATCGTTGCAAGTTGGTAGAGTGACCATACGGAAAAAGGTACCCAATCTAAAGCGTATCAACAACATGCGGGAGTAAGGTCTCTGGACCAGGACGAGGTAAAGTTGTAACCTTCTTGTGCCCAAACTGCACTCTCATTAGTGGAAGAGGCTAGACATATAACTACTGTTATACCTCCTACACCTCCCATAGCTATACTTGCTAATCTGGGAGATAAGGAAGGGAAACTGGTAGGTGAAGGAGAGTTAGCCAGAGGCATAGAGATGGGGGATCCAGTAGACGCAACCGCAACCTCTCCTCCGGATCAGCAAGCCCCCACTGTAGCAGCGGGAAGTAATACAAAAGACTTGGATCAATGCAGCGGGGGTTGCGAAGATAATGGCAGTGACGATACCATTCAAGCCATACTTCTCAGTATGAGGAAAGAGATTAGAAACGGATTTGAGGAATCAAAGAGATGTTTTGAGGAGTCCAGACTCACTCAATCAGAGATCCGGACAATGTGTGAAAATTTAGAGTCTAAGGTGGATGGTCTCTCACTAAGAACTGGGGGACTAGAGAATTGTGTTGAAGAACTCAAGGCAAAACTGGAGCTTGCCGAGGGAAAGATTCAGTCACTAAGACGAGAAGGCAATACAAGCAAAGAGAAGGTTGAGTCCCTAGAAAATTTCTCTAGAAGAAACAACTTAAGGCTTCTAAAAATACCGGAGGGAAAAGAAGGAGGAGATCTAAAGAACTTTGTCGCAACTATATTAAAGGACTCTCTAAATATGGATGAACCTTTGTCTGAGATAGAAACAGATATTCAAAGGGTACACCGAGATCCGTTCCGCCTTAAACCAGGTAGAGATAAACCAAGGAAGATACTGGTGAATTTCTTAACATACTCTCTGACAGAGAGGATTTTGACTTTAGCCTTGAAAGCTAAGACCTTGAAAACTCTAGATTTCTCTTTTGAAGTGAGATCGGATTTGTCCAAAACTACACTGGATAGACAGTGGGAACTAAGTCAACGGATGGATAAATTCAGAAGTTTAGGAGCTACTGTCCAAATGAGATTCCCCGCCTTTCTAAGGGTAATGTACAATAATAAAATGTACAATGTCAAGTCTCCCTTTGAAGCTGATGAGTTACTTGTGACTATCAGCGAACACGCAAATCCTCCGGAACAGGTGTGAAAAATAAATAATTAAATAAATAATAGAGCAATCTGTTCAATGAGTTAAGAAAGGAAAGGGGGGGGAAAAGGAAAAATAAAAATAAAAATAGAATAAGAATAGGAAATAATAAGAAAATAAATAAAACTCATGAAGGGGAAGGAGGGGAAAAAAAAAAAAGGGGAAGAAGGGAAATAAAAAAAAAATGAAAAAAAAATGGGAAAAAGGAGGGGATTTAAAAAAAAAATAAAAAAAAAAATAAAACAAAAAGAAATAAGGAAAAATGAGGAAAGGGGAAAAGAAAAGAAAGAAAGGGAAAGGGGAAAGGAAAGGGGGAGGAAAAAAAAAAAAAAAAAAAGAAGGGAAGAAGGGAAAAAAAAGGAAAAAAAAAAGATAAAAAAAAAAAAAAAAGAATTTATAAATAAAGACGGAATACACAAAAGTATATGTACACTTATGGGACGTTATATAGTTTCGTTATTAAAATCATAAGAAAACTAAACAGTAGTGTGCGACAATTAAATATAAGCTTATCAAATATGGATCTCACACAGAACTTATACCCCTAGCATACTTATCCTCAACAGTTTGAGGTAAAAGCGTACTGGGTCCTACTTCTAACTCCTATACTATAGTCCAAAATCATCCTTGGCCACCTGAGTATCTTTAATAGTAACAAATGTTACAAGATAATCACCTTATAAAAGACCTAAAATAGGGCTTTATGAGTCATCACTGCCTTTATCTTAAACATAGTGACCAATAAGATAGATATTAGGGCATGGAGCAGGAAAACGTCAGAGACGACAAGCTGGCAACACATCAAGCCAGAGTAAGTTGGGGGGGGTTTCCAGGGGAGGGGGGGGGGTGGGAAGGCAAAATATAAAAGTCCTCATAAACCGAATTTCAAAATCATGGAGAATATAGATCCATCAGTGTTTCAAAGCGGCTGTTTGGTCAAAATAGCAAGAGATACAATTAACAATAGGCATCTTTGCAAAAAAAGTATCAGAGGAGAGGGGAGGGTAACTCCGTTAAATATTAATGTCGGACACTAAATTTTTATCCTGGAACGTAAATGGTCTGCGTGTTAGGGCTAGAAGAAATAGAATTTTACAGTACCTACGGGACTCACCCGCGCAGATCATTGCGATCCAGGAAACACACTTGAATAAACAGGAGATCACAGACATACTTAAAAAGCTCAAATGGGTTGATACATTTATAACTACAGATCACAACACTGGCATTCGTGGTATAGCCATCATTTTTAAAAAAGCAGCAAGGGCCCAGATTACGAGTTGGGAAACAGATTCAAGCAGCAGGTGGCTGATAGTTAATGCTCAATTACATTTGAAGGATGTTACCATCATCAGCTATTACGGACCCAACCAGGACGACCCTTCTTATTTAAACATCCTGCAGAACCACTTGATTACTTGTTCTGATCCCATAATATGGGTGGGAGATTTCAATCTTGTCCTAGATCCAAAGCTAGATAAATCTCCCACTTCTAGAGCGGTCGTTCATAGTAATATGAGGGATACATTGCTCAGATGTATGTCGAACCTTGGCCTAATAGATCTATGGAGACAAAGGTCCGGCAAGGTTTTGGGAGTCTCTTACCACAACTATAAATACAGACATAAATCACGAATTGATTATGCTCTATTTAGTCGATCTATCAAAGACCTGGTTAAAAGTATAACATACCTCCCTCTACACTTGTCAGACCACTCTGCTATCTTTTTCTCTGTAAAATTAGATCAGAAATCTACCCACCATTCTTGGTCTTTCGACCGTACAATTCTACTGGAGGAGGAGGAGAAAGATTATCTGACGCAGGAAACAGTCTCCTTCCTAGACCAAAATTTAGGTTCTACCTCCGTGATCATAGTATGGGAGGCTTGGAAGGCCTTCATCAGGGGATGCATTACAGGGAGGGCCTCATACAGGAGAAAGAAATACGAAGAGGGAATAAGACATATTGAGCAAGAATTAATTCTTTTAGAATCACTAGAACAGCTCCCCTTAGACAATCAAGAGGAGAAAGCCGAATTAAAAGCCAAGCTAGACACATTATTGCAGGAGAGAATTAATAAAAGATGGCAGGCAAGTAAACTTGCCCACTTCGAATATGGCTAATCTGCAGGAAAACTGTTGGCCTGGAAAATTAAAGCGGACCAATCAAGAAATTTCATCAAAGAAGTGAGGGTCACCGGGGAAGCTAATAGTAGGTCAACAACCATGGCCATAGGAGAAGCTTTTAGGGAGTTCTTCCAGAACATATACACAGAGGAATTGAATGTCAATGAAGATGAAAGGAACGAATGGTTGAATAATATAATTCTCCCGGAACTGGAAAGTTCCCAAACTAAGAATATAGACAAAGAGATCACTGAATTAGAAGTCTCTAACACCATCAAGCAATTATCACAGGGCAAAGCCGCGGGACCAGATGGCCTCCCCGGGGAATTATATAGGGTACTTAATTCCACGCTTACCCCTGTCCTCACGAATCTTTTTAACGACATAATGATCAGAGGGCAGGCACCACCAAGCTCCTGGGGGGAAGCCAATATAGCTTTAATATTAAAAACCGGCAAGGACCCAGCCGAATGTGGATCATATCGCCCAATCTCGCTTCTCAATAATGACTACAAGATTTTTACTTCAATTTTGGCTGCGAGATTGGGAGGCGAGATTGGTTCGATCATTCACTCTGATCAAAAGGGGTTTATCAGAGGTCGGCAACTGGCTGATCTAACCTATGATTTGGTGGGAGCCTCGGATATCGCCTCAACTTTTGGCCTACCCCTGGCCATCATGACCCTCGACGCCACTAAAGCGTTCGATAGGGTAAATTGGGCATACTTAAATTCAATAATGACTAAATTCCACTTGGGACCCAAATTTTGTAGGACTATAGGCTTACTATATAACAACCCCAGAGCATCTCTACTAATAAACGGTACACAAACAACTCCTTTTAAAATCAGCCGAGGAACAAGACAGGGCTGCCCCCTGTCCCCCCTTCTCTTTAATTTATATGTAGAACCGTTTGCACAATCCATCAGGGAGGATACCAACATTCCACATTTTACTTTTTCGGGCTGGGAAAAGAAGATTGGCCTCTATGCCGATGATATTCTCATATACACAACTGATCCAGCATTGGCATTTCCCATCATTATAAAGAAAGCGGAAAATTTTGGGAAATTCTCTGGTTACGAAATCAACGCAGGAAAAACCGAAATTATGGTCTGGAATATTCACAATCTTCAACTTCCGACAAAATCCTCAATGAGGTACCTTGGCATCACAATAACTAAAGATCTAGATCACTTGGCTCAAAACAACTTAGCCCGTATTTCCCGAGAATCCCAAATTCTGATGAAAGCCTGGTCTTTTCTCCAGCTTAACATCTATGGGAGAACTAGCCTGATAAAAATGAGTATTCTCCCGAAATTCACTTTTATTTTTAATTCCATTCCACTAATCTTTGACACCAAGCAGCTTGCAAAATGCCAGCAAAACATTAATTCATTCATTTGGGGATATAAATCCAGCAGATTAGCTTGGAAAAAGCTGAGAAGGAGAAGAGAAAAAGGGGGGCTTGCTTTGCCAGACCTGGAATATTATGCCTCGGCATTTCATCTGACCCACTCTAGGATGTTACTTAAGCTCCCCTGGGAAAATGCAAATGGGCTTATGTACAAGGCAATGTTACTGGGTTCGGACCTTCCAGTGAATGGTTTTCTCTTCAAGTTCGGCCACCAGAAGTTTTTCAAAAAAATTAGATTAAAGACACTATTGAGTAGCTTAAAAGAATGGTCCCAAATAAAATCTAAGATCGGGATAGGACATTTATCCGAACATGCCCCAATTTGGGACCTACCTGGACTAGCACCACAAGAAGCCAACACAGCCAAAAGAATCCTGCTGGATGCAGGGATCACAAAGTGGGGGGATCTGCTGACGGAAGGAACAATCTTGGGTTGGGATATCTTCAAGCTTAAAGTAACATCACCACTCTCCTGGATAGTATATCTACAAATAGGATGTTGGATTCGGACTCAAATTAAGAAGAAAGGAATGATGGGACAGGAGAGTCCTTTAGAAAATATCCTAGTGGAAAGACCGGCGGGAAAAAAAGAAGTTGCACTCTTTTATTGGCATATTATAGAGGATGGAGAGCGAGACTTTAACCTCCCGGAAAAACTTTGGGGTGCGGAGGGAGAACCAGATAGGGGAGATATTTGGGAGGAATCTTTTACCCTCCTCTATAAAATCATCAAGCCAGCATGGCTGAGGCGCAATCATTTCTTCACACTTCATAGAGCGTATTACTCTCCTAAACGGCTGTCGAAATTCCAAACAGGGAAGTGCTGTAGTAAATGCTCCTTACCAGCAGCGTCAGACCTGCATATGTTTTGTGAGTGTCCGAGTATTGCCACCTTTTGGCATGAAGTTAGAACAACACTCGAATCTATTCTTAGTGTCACTATCCCGTGGTCATGGTCTTTGGTCATCTTCCGATTAAATTATAACATTAAGGGATCAGAGAGAGATTTTCTGTTTTATGCCATCTTACTGGCTAGAAGAGAAATCTGTAAAAACTGGATTAACATAAATCCCCCAACACATGCAGAGTGGCTGTCTTCATTATACGCAACTTCAAAGCTGGACTTATTGAGAACATGCAGCCCTCGATCTCTTAAATTTTGGCACCTTTTGATCGATTGGAGGAGGGATAGTTAGCCTACCCGGGGTTTTTTTTTTTTGGTTTTTTTTTCCCCCGGGTCCGATGATTAGGCCTAAAATCTCTCTGTCCAAAAGGGTGGTATCGTACAGTAACTGGACAACTGGCCGAACTGGTCTGAAGGGAGTACGTCTATTCAAGCTCTGCTGGAAGCATAGGGGCCGGCTCTCTGGGCACCTGGAGCTCAGTATTGGGCTCCTTGGTGCTATGGGGGGGACGGTCCTCGTGTCTGAGAGGTTAAGAGCATAGTTGGATCGACTTTATGGCTAATGAGGACAAAAAAGAATTTTTACAGAAAAAAAAAAAAGAAAAAAAAAAAAGAAAAAAAAAAAAGTTGTAATCCCTCGCAAGGTGTAATTTCCTGAAATCTGAGCACAGTGTTTTTAGATTTTTCATGAATCCATCTGATGGTATCGAGGTGAGTGGCCACCATCTTTTTCAGTGAGGATCTAGTAATCCCTTCCAAGGTGGTAGGCTTGTCAAAGAACTCTGGATGACCTAATTCAATGAACAAGTTTCTCACGTAGGATAGCCATCTGATGTTAGCTACCCCGTCCAATGCCAGACAATCACTGAGTAGGTCTCTATTCAGCGTGGTTTCTGTCGTACACCAAACCTTATGCCATAGCAGGATAGGGGACATCCTGATGATATCACTAATGTAGGTGACTCCCACTTCAATGTGTGTCATGTAAGTTGATGTAGTTTTTGATACACCCAGTAAGTATTGAATAAACTGGTTTTCACAACATTGTAAAGTCTGGGCACTCTCAATTCCCCATAACCCTGCACCATACGTGACCGTAGATACACACTTTGCCTTGTATGTGTATTAATTCTTTGACGGGTTTACCGCCATTTTTTACAGAAAAATGTCTTGGGGCACCTATGATCCGGGTAATAGCCAACTTCCTAGCTGCTATTGCGGCCTGCCAGCCACCCCGCCTATCTAACATTACTCCCAGATAACAAAACCTGTTGGCTGTTTCAATTCTTTGGTCTTCTAAGAATATGGGGCAGGGGACCCTCCTTAACTTTGATGCACAGGGCATGGTGTAAGTTTTAGAAATGTTCACCCTTAGGCCTCTGTCTCCCATGGAGCTCGTAAATTTTTTCACTGCCCGTTGTAATCCGAGCCTCGTTCGTGACATTAATGCCGCATCGTCGGTGTATAGTAGGATAGGCACCGGGGAACCGTTTACAGAGGGGTAGTCATATAATGAGTCTGTTAAATATTGCCCAATAGAATTGATATATAGGATAAATAACAGCGGTGCTAATATACAACCTTGTCTAACCCCTCTCAGTATGGAATATTTATCTGAGCATTCTCCTTGTTGACCGAACCTCACTCTAGCACCTGCATCCTTATATAGTTCTTTTATAAAGGTGATGATTTGATCATCGATGCCAATATCACGAATTGTTATCCAGAGGAGCTCGTGGTCGACGCAGTCAAATGCAGAACTTAAATCAACAAAAGTGATATAAAGTTTTCCGCATTTGGCCTGAGTATATTTGGAGATGAGTAGAGACAGGTTTAGACATTGTTCAATCATCCCTTTCCCTGTTCTAAACCCATATTGCAACTTGGAAATAACATGGTGATCC
This sequence comes from Lissotriton vulgaris, assembly GCF_964263255.1. Lineage (NCBI taxonomy): Eukaryota > Metazoa > Chordata > Amphibia > Caudata > Salamandridae > Lissotriton > Lissotriton vulgaris. The sequence goes on from NC_141699.1 coordinate 932,444,318, forward strand.
TTCTCCTAGGATTGGATTCTGTTCAGAATTATTCTGCTGGCCACTTTCATAAAGGCATCCAAAAGAGAGATTGGCCTGTAAGAGGTGGGGTCATTTCTATTTCTATTATCCAACTCTGCCTTATAAACATCGATCGGGATGCAATCAGGGCCTGGTGCCTTGCCTGATGCACTTTCTTTAATGGCCACGAGTACCTCTTGACAATTGAACGTTATATCAATGGGAAATGGATTGCAATAAATAGAATCACTTGAGGTGACAGTGGGTACGCTTCATGTAGATAAGTTCGCCCCAGCTATCGGTTTATTGTATAGTTGTCTGAAATCAATCAATCAATCAATCAAAGACATTTGTAGAGCGCACTACTTACCCGGAGGGTCTCAAGGTGCTTGGGAGGGGGGGAGGGGGTGCTGCTACTGCTCGAACAGCCAGGTCTTGAGCTTCTTCCTGAAGGAGAGGTGGTCTTGGGTCAGGCGCAGGTCGGTCGGGAGGGAGTTCCAGGTCTTGGCGGCCAGGTAGGAGAAGGACCTTCCTCCTGTTGTCGTTTTTTGGATGCGGGGGAAGGCGGCGAGGGCGTGACTGGCTGATCGGAAATGGCGTTTGGGAGCGTAGAAGTTGATGCGGTTGTTGAGGTAGCTCGGGCCTTGATCGTGTACGGCTTTGTGCGCGTGGGTGAGGAGACGGAAGGTGAGTCTTTTGTTGACGGGGAGCCAATGCAGGTCTCTCAGATGTCCGGAGATGTGGCTGTGTCGTGGGATGTCGAGGATGAGTCTGGCTGAGGTGTTCTGGATCCGCTGGAGTCTCTTCTGGAGCTTGGCGGTGGTTCCGGCGTAGAGGGCGTTGCCGTAGTCCAGTCGGCTGGTGACGAGGGCCTGGGTGACCGTCTTCCTGGTCTCGGTGGGCATCCACCGGAAGATCTTCCGTAGCATGCGCAGGATGTTGAAGCACGACGAGGAGACGGCTTTGACTTGTCTGGTCATGGAGAGGGAGGAGTCCAGGATGACGCCCAGGTTTCGTGCGTGGTCTGTCGGTTTGGGTGCGGTGCCCAGGGTGGGGGGCCACCAGGAGTCGTCCCAGGCGGAGGGTGAGGAGCCCAGGATGAGGACTTCCATCTTGTCTGAGTTCAGTTTCAGGCGGCTGGTCGTCATCCACTCGGCTACGTCTTTCTTCCCTTCGTGAAGGTCGGCTCTGGCGGCGGCGGGGTCGTTGGTCAGGGAGAGGATCAGCTGGGTGTCGTCAGCGTAGGAGATGATGTTGAGGTTGTGCTGGCGTGCGATGGCCGCAAGGGGGCTCATGTAGACGTTGAAGAGGGTGGGACTCAGCGAGGATCCTTGAGGGACGCCGCAGATGACTTCGGTGGCCTCTGACTTGTACGGTGGTAGTCGGACTCTCTGTGTTCTTCCGTCGAGGAAGGAGATGATCCACTCCAGTGCCCTCTCCTGGATTCCGACATTGCTGAGGCGCTGCACTAGGGTGCGGTGGCAGACAGTGTCGAATGCCGCGGAGAGGTCTAGGAGGATGAGGGCCGCTGTTTCTCCGTTGTCCATCAGGGCTCGGATGTCATCGGTGGCAGCGATGAGGGCGGTCTCGGTGCTGTGGTTGGCTCAGAAGCCAGACTGTGAGGGGCCGAGGGATCCATTTGACTCGAGGAAGGCGGCCAGCTGCTTGTTGACGGTCTTCTCGATGACTTTGGCTGGAAACGGGAGGAGCGAGATGGGGCGGTAATTCTTGAGTTCGGTGGGGTCCGCTGTAGGTTTCTTGAGTGGGGCGCTGAGTTCGGCATGCTTTCAGCTTTCGGAGAAGGTGGCGGTGTCGAAGGAGGTGTTGATGATGTCCCGCAGGTGGGGTGCGATGACAGCGTCGGCCTTGTTGAAGACGTGGTGAGGGAAGGGGTCGGTTGGAGATCCGGAGTGGATGGAGTTCATCATGCGGACGGTGTCTTCGGTGCTGATCGGAGTCCAGGCGCGGAGGGTGGTGGTTGGGGGCGGTGGTTCGGTCGTGGCGTGCGTCGGTTGAGTACTGAAGCTGTTGTGTATGTCCATGATCTTGTTGTGGAAGTAGGAGGCGAGGGAGTTGCAGAGGTCTTGCGATGGGGTGATGTCGTTGTTGCCGGTGTTGGGGTTGGAGAGCTCTTTCACGATGTTGAAGAGTTCCTGTGCGTTGTTTTCCAGCCGTCCTTGAATGCAGTTTTCTTGGTGGCGCGGATCAGTTGGTGGTGCTTCCGGGTGGCAAGCTTGAGGGTGGTCATGTTGTCCGGTGTTGGTTCCCTTCTCCAGGCTTTCTCGAGGACTCGGCAGTTCTTCTTGGAGCTCTTGAGTTCGTCGGTGAACCATGGGGCCTTCTTGCTGCCGGAAATGAGTGACCCATGTATCACCTGTTATTGCAACATCTATGGATATTTTCGCCCGTGTTTTGCACAAATGAGGCTTGACGACTTTCCAGAAAGCGGTATTGTCTCTTAGGCGAGAAGCCTCAATCAAGGACGCCCAAGCCTCTTTTTTCAAAGCAGATTTTCTCACCTTAATGGACAATTTATATGACCTTCTAGCTTGGCGGATTGTGTCTAGGTTTTTAGCTGTACCCTGCAGGGCCTTTTTAAAGTTTTTTAAAGCTTTTGTACAGTCGCTATCAAACCATCCTTGCGATTTGTTAGTACCGCGTCTAGGTGCTCTAAACAGAAAGTTTTTTATCGCTACTTGGATTTTCGAGAATGCGGTCAAGACAACATCAGGGTCCTCATTATCTCCCAAGCACCGCAAAATGTCGCCAAAAGAAGATGATATTAAATTTTTCAGAAACCGGGCGGGTTCAAACCTTTCCCATTTAATGACATAACCATTTCTTGCCGTCAAATTGATCTTTGGATTATAGGAACAAGTGCCCGATTCTCTACTTGATGCCCCCCTGAGTTTTACAGTAAGTGTTATAGGATAATGATCACTAAGTAAAACTTTTCCTATTTCCCAGTTGTTTGCGAACCTTGCGGGCGTGGAGGTCATTAGGACAAAATCTATGATAGAGTTAATGGCTCTAAGTGTTTTTTTAATGTAATGTAGGGAACAATTGAGCAGAATCTTCAAACGAATCGCTCCTTCACAGAGCATTGGCCAAATCCCTAATTCCCCACAACCAAGGAATCTCTAGTTTTCGGGACAGGGTCAAACAGTCCTCAATTAACAGTCTGATATTGGGGAGGTTCCAGTTGGACAGACCATTCGCCATAGCATCATTGGTTGTGATCTAATGAAGCCCTCAATATGTTAAAGCTGTAATTTCTTATGAGTGATATAAAAGGCAGTGGATGATGGAAGAGCCAGTAGGCGGCATGCACATTAGTTTTGCATATCCTGTAAGGTGGATGCCTCCTCTATGCCCCAGATCCCCACCCTGTATGTTGCTATGCCAACACATTTTGCTCAATATATGGCCAGTATATGGCCAAGTGATCTTTTTACGCATTTGGCCGCGAAGGAGAAGAGAGCAATGACGTTCCTTGCTAATTGATTGTTTCTAACTCCTAACTGCGGCTGCCAAGACCCCCTGCAGTTAAAGGTTACCCCATGACAACTGAAATTATGCACATGGTTGACAGGAGTAGAGTGAAGCCTAAAAGTTGGTTTCGGGTCCTTGCTAAATCTGCAGGACATTACAAAGGATTTACTGATCTTAACCTAATGTAAATTCCCTCCGTGAAGTTTGCAAAGGCATCCTAGAGTCGCTACAATGCAATTGGTGTACAGCCCATAATACCAGCATTGTTGGTGTACAGTGAAGTCGGTGTTGGATGCTTTCCAATGTGGTGCATGCTGCCGCACCTTGATACAAGTGCCCTCTCCAGGTGATTAATACAGAGGGAGAATAAGAAGGGCGTGAGGACACAATCTTGCCTAACCCCCTAACCACCCCGAACATCTCAGAGCACTCCCCCCCCCCAACCTGAACCTTAAAACAGTGCTAGAGTTACAGAATATCTCTCTAATAGAATTAATAATGGATCCGAAAATGCCCAAGTCTTCCATTATACCCCACAATTGAGACACGAACAAAGGCACTGGACAGGTCCATAAAACCCAAGTGGAGTGCCCCATGCTTTGCAATGGTGTGGTTTCCTAGAAAGAGGCACTGGTTTTCGCCTTGTTCCTCCATTTCCATCCCTCTCCTAAACCCATAGTAGATGTCGGATAGAGCACCACTTCCCTCCACCCAAGCCTCAAGGCTGTTTCAGTTAATTCATTTAAAAAGAGTAGCGTAGTGGAACCTAGCTATCCATTAACCTTTTCACATGGATTTTAGATAGCGGAAATTGTTTTACACTGAAACATCAATGCTAAACTTTCTCAAAATATGTTCTTTTGCTCAGCTGTTGAAAGGATCATAGAAAATAATAGGGGCTATATTTACTGTGCGGACAGTTTATCAAATTTCTCTTCCCCTCACACATAGTTATTGTTCACTTGAAAATCTTTAATAAAGGAAACAAATATATTTTCTTTTGTTACACTCGTGAGTTTGAGAAAATCAAGTATTCTCTTTGTTGTTAGATCTGCCGATATGTAAGAGATTGAGGAATGCACTTTTAATAATCAAAGTTTCTGCTTGTTTTTGTTGCTACTGCTGAGGAACAATATGCGTTCATTGCAGAAGGCTTTGTCAGAAGAGAGGAGGGACATATTAGCAGACTGCATTTCTAGTGTGAGTATAGAAAGGCACATAATAGTGTTCACCATTATTTATCTTTGTACTGAATGGTCATTTATATGGTTGGTGCTCCTCAGTCCATGCAGCTTGGCTCTAGTGGCCCAGCAATCAGGGGACCCAGCATCCCCGGTGCACTTGGGGTGTCGAACTGAAGTAAACAAAAAAGTGTTTTCTGGGATTCTTGAATTAATTTAAACCACTGATAATTGGTCCAGACTGGATTCCAGGGCATCATCTTTTGTGTGCATTATCTACCCATTTGTGTGTATTAAAATCATAAATGGGCCTTGCTCATTGTGCTATGGGATATAAACTATACATACTTTGTGTTTGTGAATCAGTATTTGGAAGGGGCGTGTGTAGGGCATCCCTTCCATATACCGAATCTGAATGGGATGCATGAATGTTATGCCACAGAAGTACGGTCGCAAAACATTCATATTTTACAGACTCCTTGAAGGAGGTGGTAGCCCGTTCGCAATTGGGAAGGAGTCCCCAGGGGCCCCCTTCCCATTTCATAAGGGAAAACAAATATTTTTTAAGAGGAGGCAGTGGTCGGACCACTGCCTGCTCTTAAAAAATGAAACTGCAATGTTTCATTTTTTCTTTTTAAAAATGAATCGGAAAACGGGATCCATTAAAAAAAAAGACTGCTTTATTTAAAAGGGATCACAGACACATTAAATTGCGACCTACCTCATTAATATGAATGTGTTAAGCCTATTTGCGACCCATTAGGATTCACTTTTGGGCCCTCATTTATGAGGCCTTGCGTCAGTTTTGCGCCGCGGGTGCGTCACTTTTTGTGACGCACCAGCAGTGTCAAAAATGCGCCTCGTTGCGCCATATTTAATAGGTGACGCATCTAGGTAGATGCATCCCTTTTTAAACCCCTGCACCACATTATACCTGCGTCAGGTATAATGTATGCAGAAGGGGCGTTCCCCCACAAAAAGCCTCTTAATAGTGACGCAGTGAAATCTATAAGATTTCACTGCGTCACATTTAGGACGCTGTTGCGTCAAAATCTTGCGCCTGCCTCACAGCAGGCATAAGACTGACGCAAGCCCTTTCACATGGGGCTTGCCCCATGTGAAAGAAAGCATTGCTGGAGTTGCATCACTTTTGTGACAAACTCCAGCAATGCGCCACTTTTGCGCCTACAGATACGTCAGAAATACTGACGTATCTGTAACTCCTTGCGACATGATGCGTCATATTATAAATATGACGCATCAATCATGTCGCAAGGAGTGCTCACTGAGAAGTGACGCATCGCTGCTTTCACGCAGCGATGCGTCATTTCTCATAAATGAGGCCCTTGGAACTCAAAGAGTTTCATACATTAAAAATAGCGATTACCTAACTGCGATTCAGAGAAAATCACAATTGGGTAAACGCTACTTGAAATAATGATAGATGATGTGGCCCACAGTCCCTTAAATTTTCTAACTTTGCGCCTTACTACTGCTCCGACTAGATTAGTAACAGTGATTTTCCCTCTTATAATATATCAACAACTGATAGCATTTCTATAGTTTTGGTTTTCGGTCAATTTATTTCCTAGATTTTGAATCATTTTCTTTAATCACTTGCATACAAGTTATACTGATAATATTAATGCGACTAATTCGACAATATTTAACATATGGCGTCCATACTGTACCATTAATCCTGGGACAAACTGCTTGTGACAAGGGAATTTGTCATATTGTCTGTTGTGCTGAACATGTGAAATAAAAAAAGCCCGTCTAAACTGTAAATTATCTAAAAGGAAATTCACTTCGACTGAGCCCGTGATGAGAAGCTGGTAAGTACGTTTCCTCTCTGGGGTTTCATAAAATCTTTACAACTTTCTGCGCCATTCCAGGCAGCTGTTGCATAAATACTTGGTCACATCCACGAATTAAGTGATAAAGTTTGATTTCTTGGGAAAAGCTATTTCCTGGTTCAACTTCATTAGCGTGTAAGCGCCACGAGGGCCGCGAACAGCGCTGCTCCAAGGCCGACGTGGCTTCTATGTGTAATAGTTAAAAACATCCTTCATTTTATTAAATGTATTATGGAGAAGCAGGTGCATGGACTGCACAACACCTGTTTTCTGCAAGTGTATGCCGTTACACTTCCCAAAAATTGTGTTTATAAGGCTATAAAACAAGCTGTGATAGCTAAGATTTGGCCAATCCTCCACGCCCATCATCGGCAATAAGTCTAAATACTTAAGAGAAACTAGACACCTGAAATAAGTCTTCCAGGAATATTGTAAAATCTTACTGCTTTTCTCTAGAGAATTGCAGAAAAAGACATTTCTATTAGCGCGCCAAAACATTTATGTGAAAGACGTAAATTAACTGCGCATTTCATGGCAGCAATTGGTCATGGAGAAATTTAGGGCATTTGTGAACCATTGCTGCTACGACTGACTGTTTTATTTAGAAAGACATTCAAAACTTTTGTCACACAGTTTGGGGAATTTAAGCAAATTGTACGTTAAAATATTTCAACTTTCATTGTAAGTGTACGCGTTGACACGCCCATTTAGACGACAGCAGCCTCAATACTGGAACAAATTTCCTGCAAATTTTATAGGAGTCAGGGCACAATTCGAAAGGGCGGGCTTTTATTTTTTTGTGGAACATAGCACAGCAAACAAAGCGGCCTATTTACGAACTCGCCACACAGTGCCGCACAGCAAGTGACAGGGAAAGGGCAGGTTTACGCCGTATTTAAGCTGATGCTATGTATTCCTGCCCTTTCCCGTGCACTGGGCGTCTTTTGGCAGCCTAGTGCCAACGCAGGTAGAAAGGGACAAGGGTGCCTCCATTGCATGCATGATCATTTTTGTGCTAAAAGGGGCACCTTCCTGTACAAAAGCAATCCTGAGAGGCATATTCTTCTTTCTATGTGTGCTGCAGAATGCAACAGACATAGAAAGAGGAAGTAACAAGGAGAAATAAAGATGTAGCTACTCGTTACGCCTCTCCTTGGAAGGAGCATCTTTTTTGGCATATTCCTAGGTTTTCCAATTCTGGTAAATCAGAGAAGGCGTAAAAAAACAATGGAGTTGGGTGGGAACACCCACGCTACACCCATGGAACCCCATCCCTGGGCAGAGTAAGGCAGCTCAGACATTTGTGCTGCTGTGCTTTACTCCAGATATATGGAGCCACTCAGGGCCACGCAAAGTGACCTTGTGAGACATCATGAATCTTATTTAGGACTTGCGTTATTCCTGACCCACTCTGCGTGGTGCAAGAGGGACGCAGCTCTGCTTCTAAAAAGACCCCAAAGTTTCTTTACTGCACTGTGTAAGGGGGATAACTCTGGCAGAGTAATATTTATTACAAATATCCTGATGCTGCTCTCATTCCCGTTGCTGGCACACTTCGAGCGCAAAAAGATATGCTTAGGTGCCAACTTTGATATTTCTTCAAATTAGTGCCTACAAAGCCCGATCTGGCAATCTTAGGAGATATGACTTGGTACCAAAAAGTAATGGTGCTTGTGCTACTCTGCAACAGTTACACCTAAGTAATTCCCCCTTGAAGCAAAGTGGTGCCAAAGTAGCCCTGATAAAAAGGAACCTGTCCAACGCAAAATACCTTATGCGCTGGAAAGATTATTGTAGCTTTCAAATGCTTTGCACAGTTTGACTTGACTTTGTGTCAGCTCTAAGGGCCTTAATTAGATATTGGAGGATCAGGTCATGCTGTTGATTTTTCTACAGTCTTCTTGCCCACCAACTTGGTGGTCCGCCGGCTGTATTTAGATGCTGGCTGGTCTGTGGAGGAAAGACGGTCGGTGTCCGCTGCCTCCACCAGAATCTTTCTCCCAAGTCGACGGCGTCACAGGCAGAAGAGGCTGTCAGAGGGACTACAGCCAAGATTATCGCAGTCCTGATGCGCCTTTTTGTCGAGGCAACTGTGGCAGGAATTCCCCCTACTTTGAGTTGGCAGATGGAATGGAAATGAGGTAGGTACTTACCTTTTTTACTGTTTGCCGCTTCCAATTCTGTCTTGAATCCCATTGTACAGCTCCCCCCTTTGCTGCATCACAATGCCAAATGACTCAGTTGCCGCAGGGTTTAAAGTAAGCTACTTTCATAATTATATAACTATGAATCATGTGTTGACAACTGCTGCATCCTCGGGTATTTTTGCATTACTATTACATGCAACTTTTTTCTTATGTGCAATGCAGTAGTGTTCATTTTGCAACTTATCAAGGTGAAATTAATACACCTGTATTGACACTTTAAAAAATATTGTTATGGTGCATGTGGGTGTTGTGCTTGTGGTGCATATTGGTGTACATTCAATAGTATGTGTATGTTGTTGGAGTGCAATCCTATATGTAAAAAAAAGTGTTGCAGCAACAATCAAGACTGATTTGCATATGGCTTGGCCCAAACTGGGGTGGCATAGTCAGTAAAAGAACAATGGATTTAACCCAGATTTCTTGACTGGGAGTGAATGATTGATTTATTCAGCATTCCCTTCATCATTTGTTGCTGCAGCTTTTTTCACCCTAAGTGGGATGGGTATGCCCAGACGTGGGTCCCTTGCTTGCTGTGCCACTGGATTCAAGGTAGCCTGGTTGATGAGCGGTGATACCCCAAAACTGGTTCCAGGATGCTTGTTTCTGCTCCAGAGAGGATCCGGCCTGGGAGTTTGGGCTGGACTGTTCCCTTGAGGAGCAGGGTCAAGACTGATTTGCATATGGCTGGATCCAAACTGGTGGGGGGGGGATAGTGAACAAAAGAACAATGGAATTAGCCCAGATCTCTTGACTGGGGGTGAATGTTTGATTTATTCAGCATTCCGTCCATCATTTGTTGCTGCATTATTTTTCAACTTAAGTGGGATGGGTATGCCCAGACTGGGGTCCCTTCCTTGCTGTGCCACTGGATTCAAGCTAAACTGGCTGATGAGGCCTAATACCCCAAAACCGATTCCAGGATGCTAGATTTTGGTCAAAGGAGGACCTAGCTTGGCAGTTCAGGCTGGACTGTTCCTGTGAGGAGCAGGGTCAAGACTGATTTGCAGATAGCTGGGTGCAAACTAGGGTGGCGTACTGAACAAAAGAAAGATGGATTTAACTCTGATTTCTTGACTAGGGGTGAATGTTTGATATATTCAGCATTCCTTCCATCATTTTTTGCGGCAGCATTTTTTTGCCCTTAGTGGATGGGTTTGCCCAGACATGAGTCACTTCCTCGCTGTTCCACTGGACTCAAGCTAGCCTGGTTGATGAGAGGTGATAACCCAAAACTGGTCCCAGGATGCTTGTTTCCAGTCCAGGGCGGACCCGGCGGGTTCGGCTCAAGCTGGAGTGTTCTCAAGAGGAGCTGGGTCAAGACTGATTTTTATATGGCTGGATCCAAACTGGGGTGGCATGGTGTGCAAAAAAACAATGGATTTAATCCAGATCTCTTGGCTGGGGGGGGGTGTTTCTTGCTCGCTGTGCCATTGAATTCAAACTAGTCTGGCTGATATGGGGTGATAACACAAAACCTGTCCCAGGATGCTTCTTTCTGGTTCCAGGAGGACCCGGATTGGCAGTTCAGGCTGGACTGTTCCCATGAGGAGCAGGGTCAAGACTGATTTGCATATGGCTGGGTCCAAATTGGGGTGGTGCAGTGAGCAAAAGAACAATGGATTTAACCCAGATATCTTGACTTGGGGTGAATGTCTGATTTAGTCAGCATTCCATTCATCATTTATTGCCACAGCGTATGTAAAAAAGGGCATTCCACATTACCTACATATACATAATGCCATATTCACAACATATTGGTGTAGTAAGACAATGATGAGTCATACTTACTTGTCTCCATGCTGCTATGGGCTCACTCCATCAGGATTCCGCCACCATAACACTTCCAGCACAACCGGAACATCTAAATTGGCTCACACAAGCCTGACAGCAACAGACTACTGTTAGTTAGCAGAGAAGACCACCACCACTGTGGTCAACTGTCAATTGTAGTAACATCTAAATTATGGTGGGTGGACCACTGTCAGATTGAGGGAGTGCTTGAAACCGCAGCGGGACCGCAGATGGACAGCAGTAGTCCCAGTTATATCTATATCAGGCCCTAATTCTTGGCAAAGCTAACAAGACATGTTGGGCCAAATGTAGGTGAATCTGAAATACCGATTTCTTAATACCGAATTTTATCGATTCAGTTTTAAGAAATCGGTATTTCCTATGTAGTTAAAGATTCAGTAAAAAATACAGAATCCTTAATATTCCTTATTACCGAATCGGTAATTGAGATTCGGTAATAAGGAATACCTACCCATTCATTTCTACAGGCTTGGAGGCCCATAGGAATGAATGTGAAGACATTCAGTATTAACGATTCGGTATTACAGAATCGGTAATGCCGGGAGGTATTTCAAGGGTGCCAGGGTGTTGCACCCCTGAAATGTGCATGTGTGTGTACATGTGGCACACATACATGCCCTAAGGGCATGAATGTGTGACACATGGCACTTTAAAAAAAGCAAAAAAGTGCTTTTTTAAAGGAAATCGGCAATTACTACCAACTTGAAGTTGGTGGTAATTACCGATTTCTTAAGGGTCAAAAGCAATCTTTAATGTGCTTCCTAGATTGCATTCAAGGAATCTGTATTACCGATTCCTTTAATGCAGGGCAATAAGGAATTGGTATTAAGGAATCAGTATTTACTGATTCCTTATTTATCGATTCCTTACCTACATTAGGAATGGCTAAATACCGGTCGGTAACGCTAAAATTTACCAAATTTCGGCGTTACCGACCGGTATTTAGCCACCTACATCTGGCCCTTAATTACAAAGGAAGAAAAAAGTCACGACAAGGCATGAAATAGAATCAACTGCATGTAAGTGTACTAAAAAATGATCTTTTCCACTATACATTACCCTCCAAGTATGCAATATACCTTTTATAGTTTTAGAAAAATGTCAAACAATTCATTACAGTGTATTTCTTAATTATTGAAGGCTTTTGATAAAAAAATGCAATAACTGGATTGTATTTAATTCCTCCCATTCTACATGGACTACTCTCATTTAGGAAACATAACATCTTTATGTTAAAATGCAGGGGGAACATCCTTTACAATGCAACTTTTACAAAGCACTACCATTACAACGCAACTTTTACAACGCAAGTGCTTTTACAACGCATGACTTTACAATGCATGCCATTACAACGCAGATGTCATTACAATGCAAGTCTTCACAACGTAAGTATTATGTAATTTTTTTAATTTTTTTATATTTTTAATTTTTTTAATAATTAAGGTATATTTTTTTAACTTACATTATTAAATTATTTATACCCCATTAATACTCAAGTAACAAATAAAAAAATATTTAATATTTTGAATAATTATCATTACATTTTATATTACAATTAAACTCCAGTAACATTTAAAAAAAATGAAAAGTAAAAATAAAAAAAAATGGAAAATCTGTTTCAATAATAATGGATAAATAATACTTAAGTATAAATTAATAACTGAAGGTATATATTAAATATTTTGATTAATTTTAAATAAAATTATTAATACAATTAATACTCAAGTTACATTTTGAAAAAAAAATGAAATACGAGTAAATTTATTTGATTAGATTAATATATTTATGTATTTAAAAAATAATACTCAAGTAATAAAAAATAACTGAAAGTATATATTAATTAATTTGATTAATTTCAAATATTTTTAATAATAAAATTAATTCTCAAGTAACATTTTTAATAAACGAAGTATGAGTAAAGTTATTTTATTTTATTTAATATATTTATGTATTTTAAAAATATAACAAAAAAAATTATAGAAGTATAATTTAAATTAAAATAATCCTGTAGTAATTACAAAATATATTATTTAAAAAAATGTTTAGGATTATTAATTAAAATGAAAAACAAATAAATTAATGATTTCTTATTAATTACTAAGTTATAGAATATTTAGATAAAAATAAAAAAAAATTCAAAATATTAAATCCAATTGCACAAAAAATTTAGTAAGAATAATATAAATAAAAATTGTATTTATAAAGAAGTATAGTTTATTAAGTAATGGGATGTTTGTAAAAAATTTAATTTTAAATGAATCATTAAATTTATCATATTAATATTCAAATTACCTTTAAAATATTAATAGAATATTGATTAATTAATAGATAATTGAAATTAAAATTAATTATTTTGGAAAATAAATGGAAGAAAAAAACAAACATTTCTAGAACATGAACAAATAAATTAAAAAACATCTATATTGTCAAGAAATTAAAAAATTAAAAAAAGTTTGTTTTAAAATTAAAAAATGACATTTTCCCACGCTTTTGTTTTGAATTCAATGGAGAGCTTTGTCCTTTATTTATTTCCATAGTTGAAGGTATGAATCCCACGGAACTACTTTGCAAGCTGCTAAAAAGGTACAATAGAGAAGTTTGGGATTGAAATGGAATAAGCATAGAGGTAAGTACTATTTATCATTATTAACTATGATATAAAATCTATAAATATTTGAAATTTACAATATTTACATTATAAAAAACAAAGACACAATAGTTTTCCTTTTATATTTTTTATTAAGAAAATTTGTATAGAATAAGAATAGTTTTATACAATTTTGTATTATTTTTACAAAATTTTGAATGTAAAGTAACATTAAAAAATAAATGTTTTAATACGTTTATTAAAAAAAAATAGTCCTTTCTTCATCTTTGTAGCACCAGATGACGTCGACGCGTAAACGTCCATGCGAGCAGCCATTTAGAACAGCGACGATGGAGGAAGCAGCAGGAAGCTGATCTGCGCTCAGGCAGGAAACTCTTTAAACTTTATTTATAAACATTAGAATGTTAATTGGTATATATATATTGTAAAGAAAGGATAAGGAGAGGTTGCATATGTTAAATGTAATGTTTACGTTGTAATTTCAGCATGTCGCCGATCATGTTAGTAGAGTATGCCTTTGTCGGGTCACTATAAATAATAGGTTAATGTTATTTATAGATGAATTTTGTTAAAGAAAGGTGAATTGTAATGTTGTTTTAGAATGTCTGACTATTTATTGCTTTAAGGAAAGTAATAATTTAAAATGCATTGAAAATAAATATCTAAAAGTACATCGAATACATGTATTTGGAAATAAATTGGAGTTCGAGATTGAAAGATAGCTGGTTTTGTAGATTTTGGATTATTTTGGTGATCTAGTTGGAATGAAGTTTATTTTCAGGAATTGTGGTTTTTATGGCGTTTTTGAATTTTGAACATATGGGCTTTCGGAAACTTATGAAACCTTGCAAGATGGACATAGTAAAAACATGGATTTCCAGGACTTAGTATTACTTTCAGGATGGAGTTAGAAAGTTTTTGGATTTCGTGCACGTTGTTTTACTTTCAGGATGCACATGGAATTTGGAAACCTTTTCAGATTGATTTTGAAAGAATATGGATTTCGTGGACTTTGGATTACTATCAAGATGCACATGGACTTTTGAAACTTTTCCAGATGGATTTGGAAAAAACATGGATTTCGTGAACTTTGGATGACTTTCAGGATGTATATGGACTTTGGAAACCTTTCCAAATGGACTTGGAAAGAACATGGATTTCGTGGACTTTTAATTATTTTCAGGATGGAGTTGGAAAGATCTTGGATTTCGTGGACTTTGGATTACTTTTAGGATGCTCTTTGAAAGTAAAAGGATTTCATGGACATTGGATTAAAGAATAAAAAATAACAAAAAAAGGAAGATGGATTTTCGTGATAAAATAATACCTTTGAAGACATTGATTTACACATGGGTTTCGATTTTGACTTTGAAACAAGAAGATTAATGAGAGGACTCAAAATGAAGCCTTTTTTTGGAATATGTTGTATTCGATTCAAGAAGATATTTTTTAAAAGAAAATAAATGCATTTTTTAAATTATAAAGAATGGATTTTAAAATAAGGAAATTAAAAAAAGGTGATCTAATTGGAAAGAAGAGAAAAGGGAATTCTTTTTTAATGTCCTTAGATTGCTTGGGTTATTGGATTTTGCCACAAAATGGATTTATTTTGGGGAAACAAGATGAAGAAAAAGAAAGAAGACAACTACAGGTAAGCTGACCCGACGTTATTTTTTTAAAAATAATTTAGAAAAATGTGAATGCCAATTGAATGAAACGTTTATATAATTTAGGTAAAAGCAGGAAAGTAAGGTGTAAATTATATTTAAAAATATAGAATGTTAGCAACATTATCAAGGTAGTTTAAAGCCACACACAACGAAAACTGTCGTAGAATCGCCAATAGTCTCTCAGATATTTCCTTTGATTTTTTGGAAATGCGTGGGTTTAGGCTACCAGTTAATGTTTGAGAGATTCTCATTTCTTGAAAACTTTGCTCCTTCTTCAAAGTTTCTAAAAATGAATAGAAGTTAGGGTGTGGTTTGCCAATTGTAAGGTTGAAGGAGTTATGCCATCCCTCTATGGCATTGTTTGTTTTTGCTTCTCCTTCTAAACAGCTCGTGTAGCAGTTCCTCCACTCCACATGGAAACGTGGCTTCCTCCTGCATCTGCTTAGATGCCCAATCCATGTGTCCTCAAAATAATTTAGTAAGGGTGCCAATTTATCTTCATTTTCGTTAAAAAATTCTGATTCAGTAATTTGCAGTGTAGTACTCGTCTACACTTTCAGGAGGAACAAAGCAAGGAGCTGTAAGTTTTTTTAATTCGAACTGTAGTTCTCTATCAGTTGAGTAATCTGCAACCAGGGATGTTTTTTGTAGTTCACGCCAGAATGCCTGGGAAAAATGAAAAACATCCCTGAATTTGGGTATCCGTGTACGTTTTAGTGATCACATTGATCATAGTCAAATCAGCAATTATCTTCCTAGGACTTTTATTGGATGTTTTACTTTTAATCACTGATAAAAGCTCAGTGTAGGTTGCTGATTGCTTATCAGGTAGCAAACTATATACTAAGGGAATTACATTGTGGTTAATCGTTGTGTGAATAGTGTAAATTTGGGTGAAAGGATGGGGTGTACTTTTAAACGTCCCATCCATCATCCAAATGTCACTGTTCTCTAACTTAACAAGGTTGCGGGGTATACTAAAGATAAGGATACGTTTATGAGGGTGTTGGTTTTCATGCAGGAGGAAAGATTCATTAGAAAAAGAAATAGTGAGTTCATCAGGAATTTGAGTGTCAGAAAAAGTATGAGGAGTTGTAGTATGTGTATTACTTGCCTGCTTTTGTCTTTGAATAATTCTTCGCAAATTGGGAATATTAGGCATACTACTAGCAACATGACTGGGAACATACTGTGCAACCTCTCTTAAAATAGATCCAGTAGTGTCATTGGAGGTGCATGCAATATCTTTCATTTAATTTATTGTTCCCTTACTTCAATCTCCATTGAAGAGGCAGAGTGGTTATGATCTGTTGTTTTAATAATGGTTTCACCAAGGGTAACCACTCTTGCGCTGCAATGGGATGAGTAAAATTGCACACACCTCCAATGTCTACGTGGTTCACTTATCCTTTCTTTACAATATATATATCCAGCATGTTTTAGCAAGCAGTTTCCCTTTTTAGATTTAATGTAGGATGCAGTTTCTTGAGTTGACATTATCTGTTAAAAAAATGGAAAAAAAATGTATTATGTGAATTTTTACATGTTAATCTTAAACTACACTATCACTCACTTTCCCTACTGCTCAACCTTTCTGGAGGTAGAATGGTAAATTACAAAACCCTACACTATCCCTCACTTTCCCTACTGCTACACCTTCCAGGAGTTAGAATAGTACATTACACCCCTACACTATCCCTCACTTAGACTACTGCTGCACCTTCCTTAAGTTACAATACTAAAGTATTGCCCTATGTTTAGTTTTATACTGTTGCATTTTGATTTGTTTTACCTTTTTAGTCTGGTCTTTTTTCCTTTTTCTGTAAACTGTGTTTTTGGTCTTGGCTTTACTTTGCTTTTCTTTGTTAGGTAGTTGAGATTCTGCAAAGATTGACAACAAAGAATATGTTATAGTATGTTTTAATTGTTTCAAAAGTTTAGATGACTGTATTCCTGTGCACTACCTATCCTTTTGTTTACTGATGCACTATCCTAGGGTTAGAATAGGAATTTACACCCATTCACTATCCCTCACTTTCCCTACTGCTGCACCTTCCTGGAGTTACAATACTAAAATATTGCTCTTTGTTTAGTTTCATATTGTTGCATTTTGATCTGTTTTACCTTTTTAGTTTGGGGTATTGCCTTTTTCTGGAAACTGTTTTCTTTGTATTGGCGTTGCTTTGCTTTTCTCTGAAAGGTAGTTGTGAATCTGTAAAGATTGAAAAGAAAGAGTATGTTATAGAATGTTTTTATTCTAAAAAGTTTAGATGACTGTATTCCTCTGTACTATCTATCCCTTTGACTACAGATTCAACTCACAGGAGTTAGAATAGTATATTACACTCCTACACTATCCCTCACTTTCCCTACTGCTGCACCTTCCTGGAGTTAGAATAGTAAATTGCACCCCTACATTATCCCTCACTTTCACTACTGCTGCACCTTCTTGGAGTTAGAATAGTAATGTACACCCCTACACTATCCCACACTTTCCCCACTGCTGCACCTTCCTGGAGTTAGAATAGTACATTACACCCCTACACTATCCCTCACTTACCCTACTGCAACACCTTCCTGGAGTTAGAATAGTAAATTACACCCCTACACTATCCCACACTTACCCTACTGCCCCACCTTCCTAGAGTTAGAATAGTAAATTGCACCCTTACACTATCCCTCCCTTACCCTACTGCAGCACCTTCCTTTAGTTAGAATAGTAAATTGTACCCCTACACTATCCCACACTTTCCCTACTGCTACACCTTCCTGGAGTTTGAATAGTAAAATACACTCTTACACTATGCCCCACTTTCCCTACTGTTGCACTTACCTGGAGTTAGAATATTAAATTACACCCCTACACTATTCCTCACTTACCCTACTGTAGCACCTTCATGGAGGTAGAATAGTAAATTACACCTCTACACTATCCCTCACCTTCCCTACTGCTACACCTTCCTGGAGTTAGAATAGTAAATTACACCCCTACACTATTCCTCACTTACCCTACTGCAGCACTTTCCTGGAGTTAGAATAGGAAATTACACCCCTTCACTGTCCCTCACTTTCACTACTGCTGCACCTTCTTGGAGTTAGATTAGTAAATGTTACCCCTACACTTTATTTGTAAATTTTACCTTTTTAAGTATCGTCCTTGGTATTTTCGATTAAGCAACTTCTCGTTATTTTCTTTCGTTATTTATCTGTGTGAAAATGGTAATTATTTTCTCTGTATCAGAAAAGGTTATTTACGTTTTACAAATATTTTTAAATATTTGAAAATAAGTTCCTTTTTGATATTGTTGATAGGGAGTTTGGCTCCTTTTTAAAAACTCTGTTTTTATGTCTTTTATGTCTCTCTCAAATGTAATTCTTTGGCTGTCGAAAATATAAATTTGACATTTGCTTATTTTTAAATATAAGTACATCGATTATTTCTTAACAATATTTAAATACATTTCTAATACTCGAAAAAATGTCTAACACTGTGTCCCTTCACATTTAGCAAACTTGTTTTCATTAATTTGAAATAATATTCATTGTGGCTTTTAAATGTTTTTTTATATGTTACCACATTTAAACAAATTGAGTTATGCTGCTATTTAACTTATTTTGCAAACTTATGATTAATATTCATAGGTACTTACATATCTGTCAAAATTTGCTTTAATTTCGAAAAATTGCTTTTTCAAATCAGCAAATTATGGAAAATCTGCAAGTTAATTAATTATATAATTTAGTATTAATACTTAGTTATTATGGATACATTCCTGTTATACTTCTATTTCCTTTTAAACTTACTTGTATGTGTCAAAATATCGGTTTTTCAATGACTCCGGGTCGTCGCTGTGTAAAAAGGTCAGAGGGTCAGTTTTTGGTGTCTGCTCTCTCTGGTAGTTGATAATCAACTGTTTTCAAAATGGTGACTTGCTCGTATTTATAGGTTTGTGTCAGTGTGTTCTTAATTTTTGAGAAAGGCTGCGTTTTAAAAAGCATTTATGATATTCAAATGTTTGTATGCTCGTTTAATCCTAATAAATTTATTGAACCAAAAAAAAAATCATTTTATTTGGTGTGTAAACATGCAATTTAAAACATCGTTTTAAAAAGTGTTGTTTTAAGTTTGTAATTCCGTTTTGGCATCCATTTTGTTTTCAGTGTTTTGGTGTTACATTCATGAAAAGAGTTGTAGGACTATTTTTTAATCTTCACTATTTAAAATGGCTGACACGTGTTTGTTATTTGTTAGTTGTTTCGGATAGTTATTTTTATTTCTCGTTCTTTTTTTAAAAATGTTATTTTTAAGTTGTGCATATTTTGTTTAAAAAAGTACATTTTAGAATAGGTGAGTACTTTTTTAATACTCGAGTATTAATTGTAATACTCGGGTATTGATTTATTAAAAAATCCTTTGTTTTTCGTAAAATTTACGTACAGTTTATTACCACATTTTAATACACTTCCCCACCAAAAACCCCTATTTTCCCTGCATCCCGTGCCAGGTTTTATTTTACATTTTTTTTTTTTAAATCTGTTTATTTTTTGCGTTGTAAGGGTATGCGTAATATGTGTTTTCGTTGTAATGGTACTTTTCCATTACTTTTACTATTTCGTGTTGTAATGGTATGCGTTGTAAAGTCATGCGTTGTGAAGGTACTTGCGTTGTAAAAAATGCGTTGTAAAAACATGCGTTGTAATAGTATGCGTTGTAACGTCATACATCCAAAATGCAGAGATATAAAATGGTCCTAGTGAACCCACCAGTAAACACAATCAGTGAGTTGAATTTGTTTTACTATAAAATACAATATTGCAGAAGAAAAAACAGTAGTGGTCAATCATTATTATGAAACAAATCAGAAACAAACTGAAGCAAATGGATATCAGTCCTTTCCGAGCATTGTCAAACTTTACAAGCATCCTTGCAGCACTGTTGACTTATTTTAAAATAAACCAGATAGGGTCATGTCAAAACAACAAAAAAAACAAGGACACATTTAGGGTAATAAATAACACGAAACACTGAAAATCCATGCAGTGCACACAAATATCTTCACCAGAGGTGAACTCTAGCCAGTAGAAAGTGAGAATTCCCACTCATGAATTGTTACCTCTTCAGAAAGGTAGAAGCAATGAAAATAAGAAGCAGGGCGCAGTTCAGCTCATGCAATTACAATTCATATGGGGATGTTTTAAATACAATGCTTTTCAGTCTCCTTTGTTCGTTTATTGTTAATTCAACCAGGAACGTTTGTGTATATTTGTTGTGTTATTTTGTTGTGGTGGTGATGTGCTCTGGTTTGTTTTGTGCTGCATTAATACTATGTAATTTTGTTGTGTTGTACTGCAGTTGTGTTGTGTCTTGACAGTCTTTTTATGACATGCCCTGTTATATTTAATTGTATTGTTATGTTTCTCTGTGTATGGTTTGTTCAGTTGTTTACTATGGATTTGTCAACAAATGCTGCTATATTTCCATCCAAATGCACATCATGCATCAAGAACGGTGATGGATTAAACCCAGATCTTTTGACTGGGTGTGAGTGTTTGATTGATTCAGATGCTCCGTCCATCACCACCCCCTTTTGTACCACTTTTGGCCGCCATAAGTGTGGCAGGTTATGCTCAGACGTGAGTCCCTTGTTCACTTTGCCACTGGATTCAAGCAAGCCGGGCTGAAGACGGCTGGAATGCCAGAAACCGGTCCTCGGAACCTTGTTTCCAGTCCAGGGAAAACATGGCTTGGCAGTTCGGGCTGGACTGTTCCCATGAGGCACAGGGTCAGACTGATTTGCATATAGCCATGTCTGAACTGGGGTGGCAGAGTGGGCTTAAGAACGGTGATGGATTAAACCCAGATCTTTTGACTGGGTGTGAGTGTTTGATTGATTCAGATGCTCCGTCCATCACCACCCCCTTTTGAACCACTTTTGGCTGCCATAAGTGTGGCAGGGTATGCTCAGACGTGAGTCCCTTGCTCACTTTGCCCTAATAAAATGAGTTTTTGTATGCCTGGGTAAAGTGAAATTTCACATTTCAATCCCCACATTGTGTTAAAGTGCTGCTCAAATTCGACTTTGATGCTAGGAGCACTGGGTAAGGAGGATCTGCAATATTTCTGCAGATTTAGAACCCCTAAAGTCTCCCCTAGTTGCACAAAGGTTGGGGGTCCTGTAGAAAGTAGGGAATACTTATAAAATATGTTTTTATAAGCGCTGTTGCTAGAAAACTGGCCATTTCATTTTCCCCATTGCAAATCCCATGGCCCATAGGTTAACATGGTAGGAAGCTATTGATTAATAAATATTGATAGGAGAGGACTAGCCTGACCATTCAAAAACTTCCCAGAATGGTAGTAGTAAATCCAACACTATAATATTGTTGAATTTCTCCCAAAGTGTATATACAAGAAGTTATAAGACTTTCTTGTTTGTAAGTCCAAATTCAGCCTTCCAGTGGTCTGCCCTGATTGGTCAGAGTTAAGTGGATTGTCCAGGCTGCTTTGAAGAGGTGATAAAGAGCCCCTGGGGTTACCAACACTGCTGAAGGGCAGTGTGCTGGTCCATAGGAATGCCAGGCCAGGGGGTGGAGTCATAAACCATGCTCTTCAAACGCAGAGGGGAGGCCTGTGTGTCAGTTACACTTTTACACTCTTGACCCAGAATCAGGGCTAGGCTTAAGGAAGGTATGTGCAGATGGTAGGGGGAGAATCTATGGAAATCAGCCATTCCAGGGGGCATGTTTAGTCAGCTCTTGCCTCCTTGCTGGAAAATCAGCCATTAGGGATTTGGAAGATTTGATGCACTCTGGGACAAAATAATGCCACACTCTACAGGATGTGGTCATAACTATGAGGAGTTACCCTGCTCTCATTGGTCAGAAGTGACCAGTTGCTTGACCCAGAGAATTTTGAAAAAGTATCTGAGAGGGGCAGAGCCCTCCAGATCTGCTGCTTGAAACTGAATGAAGCAAGAAGTGCCCTGCTGAGAAGATTTTGCTGTGCAAGGAACTCTAAGGCCTGGCCTCTGAAGACTGCACCATCTGAAACTACAGCCCTGTAGATTATCTTGCTGGAAAAGAACTAAAGAGTGGACTCCCTAAAAGCTACAGGTTAAAAGAAGCTCAACTGGAACATCACCAACTAAATCGACACCTTGGAGACCCAGCAGTGGATTTGTAAGTGTTTTGTAGCAGTGGATTGTGGGAACTGAAGTCCTCAACTTTCAAGAACCATCTTGGAGCTTCCAGACCCTTGGAGTACGTTTGAGACACTTTGGGACAGCTTGAGGAACTTCAGGAAGAAGTACAAGTAGTTTGAAGAAGTTTGGACCAACTTTGAAAAAAAAGCTCCATAGAGGGACCGACTCAACCTGGCCAGCCAAGCCGCCTTCCTTCAACCAAAAGCCGGCCAAGCTACCCAGGTTTGTCCTGCTAAAAGCTCCGTAGCTCCAACTTCCAGAGATTGCCCGGGATTAGAGAAAATCTGAACCCGGCGAACCCTCACCAGGATCCGGCTACATAAGGAGCATCGAGAGACCCCGCGAGAAAAAGCTCTGGAGAAGTCGGCCGGATGCAACCGCAAGAGCCGCCTGCCTTCCATCGCGTGTGGGCCTGGATTTCTGGGTTGCCCCGCTGAAGCAAATGTTTTTTAAGTCTGCTCCAGGGAAGCTGACCGGGACATCGTCACAATTCGAAGTGGCGCACCCTCACCGAATCTGGACTGGCTGGGAGCTACAAGAGGCCTCGAGAGAAAAAACTCCAGAAAAGTTTCTAAGTGTGAAGGTAGAAACTGGGACTGGGACCTGCCGGGGGCTGTAGCTGCTCAAGGTTACATCGTGCCCAGCCTGAAATTTTTACTTTGCCCTGGTCTATCGAGAGCAGGTATCACAATAAGGTGCTAGCCTATAATCTTCTAAGTGCTATATTTTATTAAATCTTTGAAAGTTCATATCTCTGGTTCCCCGCATTGGATTTTTGTTGTTGTGGTGTCATTTTAAAGATAACAATATTTCCTATTTTTATAAATTGGTGTTGGATTTTCATTATGTGTTGTGTCTTAATATTTTACTGAAATTTTGTTTTTAAATGCTTTACATACCTGTCTTTGAAGTTAAGCCTGTCTGCTGGCAGCCAGGTTACTTAGGGTTGAGCTTAGGAATAATTTTCTAAGACCTATGCGGGATCCGACCATGTGTTAGTGGCCTTATTGCCAGTGGCAGACCTACATTTGCCCCTACCAATAACCCACTTTCCAACATTTGGTCCTCAGCGGTGTGGATGAGGACTTGTGTTTAAAAAGTACACCCTCAATGAATGATTTAAGATTATAAAAATCCTCTAAATTGCCTTAAACAAAACCTTTGAGTTTAATTTTTGGAATTTGGACTAAACTGTTTTTATTCCTTTGTTTTGATTTTTCCAAATTGTTCTGAGTTAGTTATGCCTAGTTTTTTGTGGCCTAAAACTAGGGAACCATGGAGTTGGACCTGGCTAAACTGTCCCAGTTTAAGATAGCTGATCTTAGGGAATAATGTAGGCTTAGAGGGCTGCATGCTGCCAAGAAGACAAGAAAGGCAGGGTTACTTGAGTCCCTAAAGGCCTGGGCCAGGGCAGCTGAGGAGAACCAAGGGGGTGGAGGATGTTCCCCCCAGCTTTACCCAAGAGAAGGGTGAGGAGGAGACCTCTTCCATTGTGACAAGTGTTAGCCAGATGAATCAAGGTGGTGGTGGGAGTGAGGAAGGATCCCTTACTCAGGAACCACTACAGTCCTTTGCAGAGAGATAGCTTAAAGCAAAAGTGAAGAAGATGCTGAGATGTCCAGGGGTGGTAAATTTGAACCTAAACTTCTCCAGGGCATAGTACCCAAGTACACTGAGCGGGATGACATTGATAGGTGGCTAGCAGCTTTTGAGAGGGCCCTTAAAATGAGTAGGGTCCACTCTAGGTATTGGGGTGCACTCCTGTGGGAGTTGATTCCAGTAGCTAGGAGGGATAGGCTCCTGACCCTGAAGGGAGAGGATGCAGAATCATACCGGCAGATTAAGGCATGCTTAGTCAAGATATTCGGTCTGCCTCCAGAGCAGTACGGCGTGAAGTTTAGAGGCATCCACAAATTGAGTTCTAAGTCTTGGGTAGACTTTGTGGACATTTCAGTGAAGGCACTGGGAGGCTGGATTGTTGGTAACAAAGTTGACGCATATGAGGGATTGTATAATTTGTTTTTGAAGGAACATATTTTGAATCATTGTGCAGAAGAGAAGTTACACCAGTATCTAGTGGACTCTAAGCTGACAGACCCCAGAGAGTTGGGGGAAGCAGCTGATGAGTGGGTGAGAACCAGGGTTTACATTCAGCATCAGGGGGTGACCAGAAGAAAGGAGGACAGGTCTCTTCCCAAGGGAAACCCTAGGGAAAGGAAGGTCAAAAACCTAAGGAGTCCTCTAAAGACCCACGTAAACCTGCCCAAGGAGGGGGGCCAGAGCCAACCCAAATTCAAAGGGAGGGGGTTTCAGAGAAAGCCTGGTAGGTTCTTTGATCCCTCAAAGGTGAGCAAGTGCTTTGACTGTAACCAGCCAGGGCATAAGCAAGGAGATGTTGTCTGCACCAAGAAGCTCCCCCCCCTGCCCGCTGCCCTTCCACCCAAGCAACACTCTCTCCTTAGCGCGGGGACACGCCGGGAGGCGTCACCAGGCGCTTTATAAACTCCTATAATAATAATAATAATAATATGGGGTCATCCATAGGGATTGCCAGTGTCAGTGTAGGGGTGGAGAGTGGTCCCCCAGAGAGGGGTAGTCAGGTGGTAGAAGCAACCTTAGTGTCCCTGGGAGGGGTGAATATTGCCAACTGTGCTGCCTTATCTCCAAACATGGACAAGTAAGGCAGAAGCCTAAAGTGAATGAGACTGAGGTTGAGGCTATCAGAGACACTGAGGCTAGTGTAACTAAGGTCCAGGATGAACTGGTGCCTCCAGAGAGGTTGTTACCTGGTGAGTTTCACCAGGTGACATTTGCAAACAGCACTACAAAACTCCATCCTATGGCAGTGGTGAATTTGGAATGCGGAGGTGTGACAGGCCCTATGAAGGTAGCTGTGTCAAAGGTGCTCCCAGTCCAGTGTTTACTGGGCAATGATCTTGAAGACTCTGTGTGGTCAGAGGTGGAGAGAGGACTCTATATGAAAATATTGGAGCTCTCTGAGTGGGTATGTGCTGTGCCTAGGTCACAGACTAGCCAGAAGGGAGGGGCTGGCCACTTGGACCCTGGAACAAAGGGCCAAGCATCCAAGGTCAAGGACACTTGGCTTAGTGAGCCAGCCCAGGGAACTCCAGAGGTGCAGGAAGAATCTAACCCACATGGGAAGGATCTGGTCTCTGGAGGAGGGATTTCATGCCTGCCAGAGCTGTCAGATTTAGCAGATCTGACAGGAGCAGGTGGACCGTCCATAGAGGAGTTCAGTCAGCGACAGCGTGACTGTCCCACCCTTGAGAGCTTTAGGCAGATTGCTTCTAAACAAGAGAAGGGGCATGACAGTGGGTTTCACAAACTCTACTGGGGAGATGGACTGCTTTATACTGAGGCAAGAAACCTCAAGAAAGGGGCCACCAGGAGGTTGGTGGTGTTCCAGAAGTACAGAGTTCACTCTGACTTTAGGTCATGATATACCCTTGGCCGGACATTTGGGACAGACAAAGACACGGAACCGGGTGGTGAACCATTTCTACTGGCCCCTTATGTCTGAAAAGGTAAAGGAGTTTTACAGCTCCTGTGTCACCTGCCAGGCCAGTGGCAAGGCAGGGGGCAAGACAAAGGCTTCCCTAATACCACTGCCAGTGGTTGTGGTTCCTTTTGAAAGGGTGGGGATGGACATTGTAGGTCCCCTGGACCGACCTACTGCCTCAGGGAATAGGTATAGCTTAGTGATAGTTGACCATGCTACTAGATACCCGGAAGCCATACCTCTTAGAACCATTGATGCCCCTGCTGTAGCTAGAGCACTGCTTGGTGTGTTTACCAGAGTGGGTTTTCCTAAAAAGGTGGTGTCAGATAGGGCACAAACTTCCTGTACAGCTATCTGACTGCTATGTGGGATGAGCGTGGTGTTAACTACAAGTTCACCACCCCCTATCACCCACAAGCAAATGGTCTTGTTGAGAGATTCAATAAATGGGTTGTCAGAGAAACTCAGGAGGAGATGGGGCTCTCTCTCTTCCCATGCCCACTGTTTGCCTACAGGGAGGTGCCACAGAAAGGGGTTGGTTTCAGTCCATTTGAGTTGTTGTTTGGACACCCTGTGAGGGGGCCATTGAGCCTGCTAAGAGAATCTTTAGAGAAACCTCTTAAAGAAGCAAAGGACAATGTGCTTGACTATGTGCTAGGCCTGAGATCTAGAATGGCGGAGTACATGTACAAGGCAAACAGGAAACTGGAGGCCAGCCAGGAGCTCATGAAGCACTGGTATGATCAAAAGGCTACTATGCCTGAGTATACACCAGAACAGTTGGTGTGGATGTTGGAACCTGTGGCTCCTAGGGCCCTCTATGACAAGTGGAGTGGGCCCTATCCAATCCTCGAAAAGAAGGGTGAGGTAACCTATTTGTTTGACCTTGTGACCCCCAGGAACCCTCATAGGGTCCAGCATGTGAATAGATTGAAACCCCACAATGACAGGGCAGACATGACCATGTTACTGGTCACTGATGTGGGTGTGGAGGAGGAAACTGAGCCTGTGCCCCACCTCCTCTCCACTAATGTGCAAGATGGGTCAGTGGAGGGAGTGGTATTCTCTCCCAAATTGAGGGACCAGCAATACAGAGACTGTAAGCAAGTGCTGGAGCAGTCTTCTGGCCTATTCTCTTTGACCCCAGGCATCACCGAGTGGTGTGTGCAACACATTGACACTGATGACAGCTTACCTGTCACAAATAAACTGTACATGTTGTCTGACCATGTCAGAGCCAGCATTAAACCTGAGGTTGCTAAGATACTAGCACTGGGGGTAATTGAACTGTCTGAGAGTCCATGGGCCAGTCCAGTGGTGCTGGTACCTAAACCTAATCCTCAGGGGGGACCCAAGGAGTTAAGGTTCTATGTGGACTACAGAGGATTGAATGCAGTCACAAAGACTGATGCTAACCCTATATCTAGAGATGATGAGCTCATTGATAGGTTGGGAGCTGCGAAGTACCTGAGAACTTTTGATTTGACTTCAGGTTACATGCAGATTGCCCTCACTGATGGAACAAAGGAGAGGTCAGCATTCTCCACACAAGAGGGATATTATCAGTTCAAGGTAATGCCTTTTGGATTAAAGAATGCACCTGCCACCTTCAAAAGGTGAACAGGGTCTCATCTGGGTTGGAACAGTTCAGTGCAGCTTACCTGGATGATATAGCTGAATACAATTCTACCTGGGGGATCCCTTAAACAACCCAGGGGAAGTGCTTCAGGCCATGCAGCAAGCAGGCCTGACTAGTAAGGCAAGCAAGTGACAAATAGGATAGAGTTCTGTAGTGTACCTGGGCCACCTGGTAGGTGGGGGCCATGTATAACCTCTCTAAGCGAAAATTCAAACTTTTCTTTTGGATTGGACAGCTCCTGTTACCCAGACTCAGGTCAGGGCATTCCTTGGACTGATGGGATACTATAGAAGGTTTGTTCAAAATTATGGGACCATTGTGGGGCCCCTAACAGAACTGACTTCTAAAAAGAAGCCCAAAAAGGTGATTTGGACCCCAGAGTGTCAGAAGGCTTTTGACACTATGAAAGCTGTTTGTGTTCAGCACCAATGTTATTGGCCCCTGACTACCCAAAATAATTTGCAGTTCAGACAGATGCTTCAGAGCAAGGTATTGGGGCAGTGTTGTCACAGCTGAATGAAGGGGCCATGATCAGCCAGTTGCCTTTATTAGCAGGAGGCTCCTTCCCAGAGAGCAGAGGTGGAATGTCATTGAGAGAGAGGCTTTTGCTGTTGTGTGGTCCCTGAAAAAGTTGAGACCATATTTGTTCGGGACTCACTTTCATGTTCATACTGACCACAGACCTCACAGGTGGCTCATGCAGATAAGAGGGGTGGATCCCAAGCTGTTAAGGTGGTCCATTCCCTACAGGGAATGGACTTTTCAGTGAAACACAGACCTAGGGTTGCCCATGCGAATGCAGATGGACTTTCCAGGTTTTTCAACTTAGATGATGAGTACTACCAGGGTGTGGGTTAGTAACCCATCACCTTTCGTTTGGGGAGGGGGGTATGTTGCAAAGTCATCCTGTGCCCTGGGCACCCCCCAACCTTTTGTTGACTGATGCTGGTGGTAACTGATTTTGACTGACCCTGGGCTCTGCCTATCTAGGCCCTGGGCCAGTGCTAAGCTGAAAGGAACAAATTAGAATACAGTTAAAACACATAACATACACTTGGGTACGATATGGTATGGTGGAGTACCCCTGTAATTGGCATGACCTACCCCATAAGCCCCTAGCATATAATAGGGCAGGGGATTGAAACTACCTAGAAGTCCCCAGTACCCTGGGGCATGGCAGTTTAGAGGCCAGCAGCATTTTCTGCACTTGCATGTGTGCACTGCTGAAGCCTGAGGTCAGACTGAGGTCAGTTTAAAAAAAGCCCTCGGTGCCAGGACTGCTTTTAAAAAGTAAATTGTTCCCAAACTCGACTTTGGTGGTAGGGGCACTTAAAATGGATAACCTACAATGTTTTGGCATGTTAGGGACCCCAGGGGTCTCCGCTAGGTGTCCCAGGGGTAGGGGGCAAATATGTATAAGGTACACCCTTATAAAATGAGTTTTTATATGCCTGGGTAAAGTAATATTTCAAATTTCACTCC
This sequence comes from Lissotriton vulgaris, assembly GCF_964263255.1. Taxonomy (NCBI): domain Eukaryota; kingdom Metazoa; phylum Chordata; class Amphibia; order Caudata; family Salamandridae; genus Lissotriton; species Lissotriton vulgaris. The sequence goes on from NC_141699.1 coordinate 932,472,987, forward strand.
CCACATTGTTTTAAAGTGCTGCTCAAATTCGACTTTGATGCTAGGAGCACTGGGTAAGGAGGATCTGCAATATTTCTGCAGATTCAGAACCCCTAAAGTGTCCCCTAGTTGCACAGAGGGTGGGGGTCCTTTAGAAATTATGGAATACTTATAAAATATATTTTTATAAGCCCTGGTACTAGAAAACTGGCCCCAAGTCATTTTCCCTATTGCAAATCCCATGGCCCATAGGTTAACATGGTAGGAAGTTATTGATTAATAACTATTGATAGGAGAAGACTAGCCTGGCCATTCAAAGACTTTCCAGAATGTTAGTAGTAAATCCAACAATATTATATTGTTGAATTTCTCCTAAAGTGTACATACAAGAAGTTATAAGACTTTCTTGTTTGTAAGTCCAAATTCAGCCTTCCAGTGGTCTGCCCTGATTGGTCAGAGTTAAGTGGACTAGCCAGGCTGCTTTGAAGAGGTGATAAAGAGCCCCTGGGGTTACCAACACTGCTGGGAGGGCAGTATGCTGGTCCATAGGAATGCCAGGCCAGGGGGTTGAGTCATAAACCATGCTCTTCAAAGCCAGAGGGAAGGCCTGGGTTTCAGTAACACTTTTACACTCTTGACCCAGAGTCAGGGCTAGGCTTAAGGAAGGTATGTGCAGATGGTAGGGGGAGAGTCAATGGAAATAAGGCATCCCAGGGGGGTTGTACAGCCAGCTCTTACTTCCTTGCTGGAAAATCCGCCATTATGGATTTGGAAGATTTGATGCACTCTGGGACAAAATAATGCCACACTCTACAAGATGTGGTCAAAACCTGACCCAGAGAATTTTAAATAAGTATCTGAGAGGAGAAAATCCCTCCAGATCTGCTGCTTGAAACTGAATGAAGCAAGAAGTGCCCTGCTGAGAAGATTAGCTGTGCAAGGAACTCAAAGGCCTGACCTCTGAAGACTGCACCATCTGAAACTACAGCCCTGTGGATTATCTTGCAGGAAAAGGACTAAAGAGTGGACTTCCTGAAAGCTACAGGTTTATAGAAGCTCAACTGGAACAACACCAACTAAATCTACACCTTGGAGACCCATCAGTGGATTTGTAAGGGTTTTATACCAGTGGATTGTGGCAACTGAAGTCCTCAACTTTCAAGGACCATCTTGGAGCTTCCTGACACCTGGAGTAAGATTGAGACTCATTGGGACCCCTTGAGGAACTTCAGGAAGAAGTTCAAGAAGTTTGGAGAAGTTTAGACCAACTTTAAAGAAAAAGCTCCGTAGAGGGACCGACTCAACCTGGCCAGCCAGGCCGCCTGCCTTCAACTGCGAGGCGATTTTAAACAACAAGGGAACCCATTCGGTTATCCAGGGACCGTGGGTAGCTATACTTTATAAACAACAGTGGTCCCAAGGAGTCTGTAGATATAAATTTATCAGATAAAATACAGTCCACAATAGGAGCTATATTGGCCACTGTCCAGCCGGACAGGGTATTTTTTATTTTTCAATGAAATATATAGTGGAGTGGACAAAGGCACAATCCTGTACCGTTTTGTGAACAAACAAAAAGGTTTTTAGGCAAGAGAGAGCATAGTTGGCCACTTGTAATTCAGTAGGGTTTTTAAGTAGTGCCAAGCAAGTGCTAGACACAGCATAAATCTACGCAGAAAACAAAGACCCGCATCTGCCAACATCGAACAGAATCAGGTGCCGGACAATTAATGCCCCACTGGTGGACCACTATAATGAAGCAGGCCACAATGAAAATGACATCAAGTGGACAATCTTGAAAGTTATCAAACCACCACTGAGAGGCGGAAACCTGGCGCAAATGCTGAATAGAGAAGAATTGAAACTCATGATCCATTTCAACACTATTCGTGATGGTCTAAACCGAGCTGAGGATTGGACCACACTGTTATAAAAGAAAAAGGAACAGTCTGGAAGACTTTGAACATTTTAAATGGAACTTGAAACGTTGCAAATAACTCTGAGAGATGGAACCCCCTTTTTCCACCCTTCCTTGAACAGGCATATGTAAATTAACAATGTGTACATAACTGTAATTATTTTTCATTTTTTTCATATTGATTTTAATGACAGTCACAGTCACACCAGCACTGCGCCGTTACTATACTGCATAATGTCACTGCGCCACCGTATTTTATCACAGCACATCACTGGTGCACTCTGTATAATGAAGAAATACCAAAAAACCCCACTCCAAGATGGCGCCCATGCGCGCTTAGTCCTTCGTCTCTGTTTGTTAGATCACGCTTATCTAGCGTCTCCCTCCCTAGCTCCGTAGTGACTGTGATTCTACAGAACACCCAGGGTAACGGACACCGAGGAGGCTCTCTCCTCCCAAGGTAAGCCACTTAGCTGATAGAACTTAGACGCCCCACTCGCCCCTACACGCCAGTTTACTGAAACGCAGTTTCTTTTACAGACTCGATTTCGAGCAAGCAATTGACCACACGGGCCAACAGTAACTTCAAGGTAAGCCCGTCAATTTGCAGGCAGCATTTCAGAGCCACTACAACCATCCCGTTACTAAACCCAGTCTTCTACCCCACAGACATTTCTTAATTAATTGAAGACGAGGCAGAGTGCACATAACAACCGGTACTTACCAGGTAATTGTGGCAACCGCGAACCAATAACCAGTAGTATAACTCCTTACTGGCCATGCTTTATTTATTGGTCCCTCTTCTTTACCCTAGGTTTCCTTTTAAAGCAGTGTCCACCTTTGTAATCTTATCCCTGAACCCCTCCGACCCCCACTGGGTAAGCGCTCCCCCCGCCCCCGGATAGACACGGAATGAATGCTCACGAACGTGCATGTTACATGAGTAGACACGAATGCCCGTGATTGAAGAACACACGCAGATTTTGTATTGAAATCGCTAGATATACCTAAAGATCTTTGGAATGACTATTGATAATTGTAATAAGGATTTAATTTTCCCAATTTTCGATAGAAGAGTGTTACCGGTCTACCATTTTATTATTAACCGAAGCCTATGTCACCCACTTCACTTTTTAGCGCGAGTCAAGGCTACAGACATCACTTGCATGTAATTATCAGGCACGCTAAGTCGGTTCCGAATACAGTGCAATGTCAGTGATATTCAGAGTTTAACGCAGTGGGTAACCCCCTCTCTCTCTCTCTTGTTTATTCCCTTTTTATTATTATTCTTTTTCTTTTCCTTTTTATTTCTGTACTTATTAGGCGGTTGTGTGTTAAAATGTTTATACCAGGCAAGCAAATGTATGGATTGTTAGTCCTGATGATGATCCCGTAATATTGAGCATAAGGGATCGAAACGTCGACTTGTTAAAAGTGTTTTCACAGCCTAACGATTTTGTTTGATTTATGCTGTGTCTAGCACTTGCTTGGCACTACTTAAAAACCCTACTGAATTACAAGTGGCCAACTATGCTCTCTCTTGCCTAAAAACCCTTTTTGTTTGTTCACAAAATTATATATTTCATTGAAAAATAAAAAATACCCTGTCCGGCTGGACAGTGGCCAATATAGCTCCTATAATGGACTGTATTTTATCTGATAAATTTATATCTACAGACTCCTTGGGACCACTGTTGTTTATAAAGTTCAACTGCGAGGCGGCCAAGCTACCCAGTTTTGTCCCGCTAAAAGCTCCGTAGCTCCAACTTCCAGAGATTGACCGGGACTAGAGAAAATCTGAAGCCGGCGAACCCTCACCAGATCCGGCTACATGAGGAGCATCGAAAGCCAGTGAGAAAAAGGTCCAGAAAAGTCACCAGGGAGCAACAGCGAGAGCCCAGCCACCTGCCTTCCATCACATAGGGCCTAGATTCCTGGGTTGCCCCTCTGAAGCAAACTTTAAATATTTTCTAAGTCCGCTCCAGGGACGTTCACCGGGACCTGGTCACAAGTCAAGCCGGCGAACCCATCACCGAATCCGGACTGGCTGGGAGCTTTAGGGGGCCTCAAGAGAAAAAGCTCCAGAAAAGTTTCTAAGTGTGAAGGTAGAAACTGGGACCGGGACCTGCCGGGCTGTAGCCGCTCAGGGCTCCATCGCGCCCGGCCTGAAACTTTGACTTTGCGAGCAGGTATCACATTATGGTGCTATAATCTTCTAAGTGCTATATTTTGTTAAATCTTTGAAAATTCATATCTCTGGTTCCCTACATTGCATTTTTTTAGTTTTGGTGTAATTTTAAAGATAAAAATATTTCCTATTTGTATAAAGTGGTGTTGGATTTCTTTATGTGTTGTATCTTAATTATTTACTGAAATGGTATTTTTAAATGCTTTACATACCTGTCTTTGAAGTTTAGCCTGTCTGCTCGCAGCCACGTTACTCAGGGTTGAGCATAGGAATAATTTCACATGGTAGGACCTATGCTGGGTCCTACCATGTGTTTGTGGCCTTATTGCCAGTGGCAGACCTACATTTGTCCCTACCAATAACCCACTTTCCAACAGCAGGTTTCCCTCAATTTCTCCATGCATTACCATCCCATGATAATCTGTTCATCTGTCGTTGGAATTTTAATACCCATTCATCTGTAAACCATATCCATACACATAAAATCTAAAAGCACTATGTAACACCTACTTAGCAGCCGTCCATGAATCATTAAACATATCACCATACTTAATGTTCAGTGATCTGTAATATATAAAAACCCTTTATGCCCTATATACTCCAACCAGTCTTTAACCTTAAAAATACTTTACTACCATAAAACTCTACCTAACTGCAATCAGTAAATCCGATCACTTCATATATAGTCTGTCCCGCTATACTACATAAAAATACCTCAACAACCTTTTTACTCCATGCACCCCTGACATCTAAACAAGCCCTCACTACAGTTAAACTTCACCTATTTATATCCACCAAAATCTGTTACCCCAGTTACAGTCCCAAAATTTCTAACATGGAAAGACCCCTCTTCAGTCACAAACCTCTCTCATTCCTCAATGTTAAAATCCTCTCACCATACCTAAGTTTAGACCATTCCTAACACCCAAAGAATGCTTCGCCCCCCCATAAACTATAGCCATTACAGAAGTGTACAGCACCTCACCACACTTAGGGGTCTATTACCAAAGTCCGCCCGCCATCGCCCCGGGAAATTGGACTGCCCGCTATGTGTGTGGCAGTCCCGCATGTGCAATGTGCAGTTAGGATGTGCCCCCAACACTGGTGGGTGCATTCAGCATTTTTTGCATTGCGGCAGGCGGTGCTGTCAGCAGCACCCGCCGCAATCCAAAAAAGGCACTTGTGCATTTGCATGCACAACGTGGCAGGCACCGCGCGGTGCCTGCCACGTCATCCGTGCAAATACAGAGGGGTACTATAGGTACCCCCCATGTGCCCCCCACCCTCAAAACATCCTGGGGGCCCACAACAAGCCACCAACTGAATAATCTGCATGCCTTTCTGTGGCGGCGACGCCACCACGGAATGTCTGCTTCCCGCTGGCATTGTAATATGGATGGCGGTGTCTAGCAGACACCGCCACCATATTCAACCCTTTCCCGCCCGGTCGCCTCGTCGACCAGGCGGAAAAGCAGGGAACGGTCTTCCCATCTGCTGCGGTACCCCCGCCATGGTAATATGGCAGGGAGGAAATGGGAGGCGGGCGGGGGATGATGTCGGACGGATCGCCATCGCCATGCGGGCTGTTGCAGTCCGCTTGACATCTTAATAGACCCCTAAGAGTTCAGTCAATACTAGCATATAAGAGCACCTCCCCATCCCTACACATCTCTAACCCTGCTTAAAAAACAGCCATCTTTAAGTCCTAAATACCGTCACCTCACTTAAAGTCTATCCATCCATGACATATAAAAATAAGGAATTAGCAAAATAAGAGTAATTTGCTTTTTTCTAATAGTAAGAAATGTTGGCAAAATTTCACATGTGAAATGCAAATCTTTCATCTAGAGTGAAATGCGTTCTTGCATACATTTTTGGCTCAAGGATGCATTTAAACAAAAGCATTGTGAACAACAGCCGCTCGTGCTCGGTGTCCCTGTGCATTCACTGTAAAGTTTTATTGCACATGGCGCATAATTACTTGAAGCGGTGTAATGGTGCCATTTTGGGAGTTACACATAGCAAGAGTAACATTGAATTCCCATAATTATGCAAATTATGCTTGTGCAAATTAAAATTTCCTCCAGGCCTAATAAAAATACCCTACCATCTCTATATTCTAGCTAATTTTGATATATAAATAAGCCCTTAACATACTTATGCTTGCTACCTATGCTTTACCCTAAAACTCACCGGCACACTTGAAGTTCACCCACGTCTAACATGTATAAAACATGCACCGCCCCTAAACAGCACTAGCCACAATTAAAACTCAAACACACAAAAGTAATGGCATGAATGCGTGCAATACGTTTACCCACTGGCACACGCTTGGAGTAGCATTCAAACCCATTGTTCTTTCTTTTGCCCACCATTCAACCTCAGTTTGGGCCCAGCAATACACAAATCAGCCTTCACCATGCTTCAAAGGAAAGGGTCTAACCCAAACTGCCAAGCAAGACCTCCGTGAAATGGAACACAAACAACCCCATAACAGTTGCTCCCTGTTTGGGGCTCTTCAGACAGGTGTAGCTAGGTTCTATGGCACCTTGAGCATGGGTCCCACATCTAGGGAGGTGATCAAGAGAAGAAGCTGAAGAGGGTGAAGTCTAGATACATCATAAAGCTATACACTGAGTTAACGAAAGGACTAAATAAAGACTGTGAACTTTATGTATTTGTTTCACTGCATGAGTGCCATATGATATATTTGAACTCCCCAGATATTTCAATGAACTTAACAGTTGCCATCTTTTCATGAAATAATTTTCCTGCACTTCCGAATATTTGAGGTAGGAGTTGGGGCACAACAACAACTCCACTATACAAATCAATATTTTAAACAGTTCTGCCTTACTTTTACTTTTAATTTACTTTTAACTTTGTGGACTTATAAAGCGCAGGCGAATCATCCCCAAGGGGATCTCTCGGCGCTATGGTGAGGCCTTGTAAGTCCACTGGGAGATAAAGATGGTAGTATATTGATAAGGAGAAATCTTCCCACTAGGTTGAGCAGTAATGTGGACCCCGGATGCAATGTAGCAGGGGATTTGCAACTGGGTCCTCTGCAGTGTCTCATGTTACCCTCAATACTAGAAGTTGGAAGGCCGCATCCTTATGGAAGAGAGACATATGACGGGTATATAACATAAAATGAATTGCTGACATTTCAAGCAATGTGATTGGTCAACACGTTTGTGACTAGCACTCTTTTGAATTAGGGGTTTTATACTATGAGCAGGACATGATCAAGAATAAGGAAAAACAGACATCTGTATATGCATGTAGATCTGAGAATACAACATTACATGAAATGTTCCATACTCTCTGAGCATAATCGGTCTCTTTGGTGTAGTCCTATTTTATTGACTATGGAAAATCATTTTGCTAATGCAAAATTGTAATATGAGATGATGATAACTTTGGATCATTGGAAGAAAGACAGCAAGAAGAATTATTAGTGGGCTTGCGGGCTGATGGCATACGTTTAGAAATGTGTCTATTTTATACATATAAATATCAATTATATTTTGTCTATGTAGTCTGCTCAATATATAATTTAATGTTATTAGGGATGGAGTACGGAATGAAACATAATTATTAAACTGAATTACAGGTTGTATATTTGTGAAATGATGCCAATTGCTGAATTTATTTTGTATTTGGAAACACCTGAATGCACACTGTTCAGAACTTCATCCATGTCGGCTGCTCAAACCAAAGCATTTCTAATAGGGGATTGAGTCCGCTTAAGTTTGTCAAAGGATTCTCTCTCTCTCTCTCTCTCTCTCTCTCTCTCTCTCTCTCTCTCTCTCTCTCTCTCTCTCTCTCTCTCTCTCTCTCTCTCTCACACACACATGCACGCACACATACACGTGTTACCATCCTTGTGGGGACTATGTGTGGATACCTGCCTTGTGGGGACTAACCTTTCCCAATGTTTTTGGAATACACTAATAACAGAAAAATGTTAAGAAAAAATTCATGATAAAGGATCCTGCTTCACATTTGCAATTATATTGTTATTTAATCGTGCGCACAGCACCATCCTTGTGGGGACTTGAACACGTGCTACCATCCTTGTGGGGACCTAGTCCCTAACACTATTTGTAATTGTAATACAGTCAAAGACACATGGCTAAATGTTTATTTTATCAATATACACAAATAACATTATAACCTATTCATATATGAATTGTTGCATTTATACTAGGCGTATGCATTAAAGACAGATTATGTTAATGTGTCCGAAAATAGCATATAATGCTTAAAGAAAGACACTTAAACCTGTATTTAACCTAGTTATTAGCGCTTACAATATTAGGAGATAAAGGAACTTACACATAAAGAAATTAACATAGGGAACCAAGGAATATGGTCTAGTGGAACCCAGAGCTTGATTAGGGGCTTCCATTTGTGCCCAAATAGATGTTCAAGTCCCCACAGAGATAGTAGGTGAAAATCATTGTGTTTAAGTCTCCATAGAAATAGTGTGTACATTAAAAGCTTAAATCCCATTATAAAGAGTGTGAAGCTAAAGATTGATCAGGTCCACACAGAGGTTGTGTGTAATTATAGGAATGCTCAAGTACCCACAGAGATGGTATGTTATTATAGCGATGTTCAAGTCCCCACAAAGATGGTGTGTTATCATGGTGATGTTCAAGTCCCCACAGAGATGTTGTGTTATCATAGTGATGTTCAAGTCCCCACAGAGATGGTGTGTTATCATAGTGTTGTTTAAGTCCCCACAGAGATGGTGTGTTATCATAGAGATGTTCAAGTCCCCACAAAGATGGTGTGTTATCATGGTGTTGTTCAAGTCCCCACAGAGATGGTGTGTTATCATAGAGATGTTCAAGTCCCCACAAAGATGGTGTGTTATCATGGTGATGTTCAAGTCCCCACAGAGATGGTTTGTTATCATAGTGTTGTTCAAGTCCCCACAGAGATGGTGTGTTATCATGCTGATGTTCAAGTCCCCACAGAGATGGTGTGTTATCATGGTGATGGTCAAGTCCCCACAGAGATGGCGTGTTATCATGGTGATGTTCAATTTATTTATTTTATTTATTTATGAGATTTATTGAGCGCACAAATACCCTGAGGTGTCTCGGCGCTTAGGTAGAGTGATAACTTGATAGATGATCATTGATTGAAAAGCCAGGTTTTAACTTGTTTGCAGAAGGGTATTAAGGATGTGGTGCTTTTTATTTGGTTCGGCAAAGAGTTCCAAACTTTGGCGGTAATAATTGCGAATGATCTGTCACCCCAGGTAGATTTCTTGGTTTTTGTAACCTCGAGGAGATTAGCCGTGGAGGATCGTAGTGTACGTGCTGGTCTGTAGGGGCATATGAATTGCTTCAGAAAAGCAGGCCCTGTTGCATGGATGGTTTTGAAAGCTATGCATAAGGCTTTAAATTTAATTCTGTGTCTCACCGGTAACCAATGAAGTTGTCGGATGGTTTTAGAAATTGGTTTAAACTTGGATATTCCTGTGATTAATCTGGCAGCTGCATTCTGTACCAGCTGAAGTTTGTTTAGTACCTTTTCTTGCTCATTGACAAGGAGTGCATTACAGTAGTCAATGCGAGACATGACTAGGGTACTAACTAAGGTTTTTATTGTACTTGTGGGAAGATAGGGCAAGAGTTTCCTGATCATTTTTATTGTAAAAAACAAGGAAGAGACCACTGTGTTGGCATGATTTACAAATGACAGTTTGTTGTCAAAAATGCCCCCTAAGTTTCTAATATTGGTGACCGGGGTGGGAGGAAGTCCAAGATCTTGTGGCCACCAAGCGGGGGACCAGGTAGAAATGAGATTGCCGAAGACCATTACCTCGGTTTTATCCGAGTTTAGTTTAAGGCAATTCTCATTCATCCAGTTGCTGATTGCAAGCATTCCCTGTTGGAAGTTGGCGACTACTTTCAGTCCGTTGTTGTTAATCGCCCTGACAAGCTGTGTATCGTCAGTGTATGAGGTTCTTGCTAGACGATGAGCTTTAATGATCCTCGCCAAGTCAGCCACGTAGATATTAAAAAGTGTCTGACTTAGCAAGGATCCCTGGGGGACACCACAGGGAAGAACAAATGGAGAAGATGAAAATATATCTAAAGCCACAGACTGTTCCGGGTTGGCTAGGAAGGAGGAAAGAAGGGAGGTGGCATTTTTAGATACTCCTGTTGCCGTGACACGGTCGATCAAAGTCGTATGATCGACTGTGTCAAAGGCCTCGGGGAGGTCAAGCAGTATAAGCACTGCAGCACCTCCACCGTCCAGGATCATCCTGATTTCATCGGATGCTTTAATCAAAGCGGTTTCTGTGCCATGTCACTTCCTTAGACCACCCTCCAAATTCTCGACTATGGCGGGTATGATTCCCAGGGAAGGCATAACTTTTGAGAAGGTGGTCCTTAAGGAAACCTCTGATCTGGCGAAATCACACATTTTCATACCGTACAATATTTCTTTAGAAGAAAAATCAGCCATTTCCACACTAAAAAACAACTCCAATCTAATTATCAAGCCAGCAGATAAGGGGGGAGGAATTGTGTTGCAAAACATTGATAACTACAAAGACGAACTATTACGTCAAGTTCAAACACTGACCATTATTGCAGACTTCCTACTAATCCCACATAGGAAATTCAAGCCATGATCAGAGTTGTCACCACTGAGGCCGTGGATAATGGTTATTTGACCAAACATGAGTATGACTTTCTAAACACTCTCACTCCAAGAACCCCAGTCATCTATACCTTACCCAAAGTGCACAAGAGGCTTGACCAACCTCCAGGCCGCCCGATTGTATCTGGATGCGGTTCGGTATTGGAACCATTGGGCCACTACGTAAACGTTTTCTTAAAAGACTTTGTTCCAACAACCAAGTGCTATATAAAAGATAGCACACATATGATAAATCTTGTTGAGAATCACCCTTTCAATCACAACACCGAGACCCTATGTACTCTCGACGTCAAATCATTATATTCGAACATTCCACAGAGAGAGTCACTGTCTGTAATGGAGGCTATCCTTGATCAAAGAACACGCCCCCATAGGGTACCCACATTGTTTATAATACAGCTCCTGGAAATCTGCCTCACACAAAATTTCTTCACATACGACAATCAATACTATCAACAGGTCTGTGGCACCTTCATGGGAGCCATTTTTGCGCCTACCCTAGCCATTCTCTACATGGATTGGCTGGAATGCAATACGATCCTCGTTGACAGCAATCCATTCTACCAAGGCATCCTTACATGGAGACGTTATATAGATGACGTCTTCATGATATGGGGTGACGACACTGACACATTTCCTGCCCTACTACATTGGTTAAACAATAACTGCAGTGGTCTGACATTCTCCCTTACCCACAGCAAAACAAATATCCCCTTCTTGGACCTAAACATCCAGCACCAGGATGGGCTACTCTATACTTCCCTATACCGCAAACCAACTGAGAGAAATACTCTTTTGAGTTAATATAGTTGCCATCCTAGGGCATTGAAAGATAGCTTGCCATACTCACAGTTCCTTTGTCTGAGAAGGAATAATTTCCACAAAGAGGACTATTTCTCTGAGGTGAGCATTCTAGCTACCAAACTGAAACAAAGGGGCTACCCTCGCCGCCTCATTAAAAACTCTATGAAACGCGCATGGTATTGCCCATGTGAGGCCCTCTTGGAACAAAAACCCAAACCCACTACAAACAAGCTGGTATGTGTGACGACCTTTTCCACTATCTCCAACAAAATCAAGAAAACCATAAAAAAGAATTGGCATATTTTGAATTCGGGGCAACTTAACTGGGAACGCCCACTCTTTGCCTTCAAAAAAAGCAAAAACATCAAAGATCATCTAGCGAGAGCAGCTTTACCATCTACCGCTCCCCTAAAAAGAACGATTGATGACCACTGGGCTACAGCACCTCTTAGGGGCCATTCAAAGTGTGGTACATGTGTGGTATGTGATTTCACTATTGAGGGTAAAGAATTTGTATTCAAGGAAATCAGAAATGTGTTGAAAACATTTACAAACTGCAACAGCTGTAATGTTATATATGCAATTTTATGCCCTTGTGACCTCATTTATGTGGGACAAACCAAACAAAAAATCAAGCTCCGCATCTCCCAACACCGAAGCAGAATACGCTGCAGGACTCCGAATGCGCCTTTGGTCGAGCACTACACCTCCAAGCAACACACAGAAAATGACATTCGTTGGACGGTGATAAACCAAGTGACAATGCCATGACGAGGCGGTGACCTCAATCTTCTGCTCAACAAGGAGGAGCTGAAATGGATAATAAGGACAGACAGTCTGAACTCTGGTCTTAACCAGCAAGAGGATTGGACCACTTTAATTTGATCTTGCTCTGCACATTCCTCCTCTAAAGAACTCAAGTGAAAGAACTGTGTATTTTAAAAGACTCCTTTAATGCGCTTCCATGATTTAATGCACTTTACGCAATCTGTTTTTATTGTCACAAATGTCACGTGTTTGCACCCTTCATCTGTCTTCTGCCTTCATTCCTTCCACCCAATATGGCTACTGATGTGTAGTCCTTCCTCTATTCCTATGCCCCAACCAGCGCCAATGGCCAACCGTGTTATAATGGTGTCAGTCACATGATACCCTTAGCCAGGAAATCCATTGCTGCCGACTGAACCGGTAAGATTGCACCTCGCGCCATGCCCACGCTCCTGTGGTCACCCAAACCCAAACCCGGTTGCCCTAATGGGCTTTATTTATTCCCTTGCAGGCCACCCCTGGCTCCATGACCCCAGCGCGACTCGGCGCTACCGGTAGTATCCGGATTGCGGTAAGCATCCCTTCAATTCTGGCCAAACACGCCACTGTTTCTTTCCATTCTGCTTTCTAAAACTCGTACCCTTTCCTATAGGTACAAGCGGACACTAGGTAATTCACGTGCTCCGCCTTTGGGCCCGAGAACAACAGTTAAATACTTTCTCCCGGTAAGCCATTCTATTAATTTTGTCACCCGTAACGTGACCGTCTCCCGCCCATCCTCCTGAGCACAGTATTGGCTGCCCTCCCCCAACCCCCGCTTTACTCTGCTGAACCCCTACTGAAGTTTACCTTCTCTCACTTTAGCTACCCCATGTCCTCGACACAATCAGTCCAAGTCCCTGGCCCTGCTGGAATTGAATTCATCTCAAGCTCGTCTGTGAGCTTCTGACCTTACGCTCTTTTGGTGAGCCTATGCATTTTTCTGTTTAAGACTTTTCTCCTTAAAACTGAACTGTCTCACTGCGCCGGTTTTGTTTGGCACTGATGTAACTGCTCATTGGTGCCCTCTTCTTAACTTCTTCGAATGATCCACGTACACTCTTCAAAACTCGGGCATCGTAGTTGTATGCCTGTCACCAAAAGTCACCACTAGTATGTTTTCGAATCACTCAGTCGCATGCCTGCAAACACTATAATGTAAATATCACTCGCTGTCTCCGCCTTGGAAATAAGCGATTATTAGTATAACCACAACACAATGTCACCAATTCCTGAGGATCATGTTATGTGATTGGTTAAACTAAATGTATCTCTGTTCCCCCCTTCTTCTCCTTAGGCTAAAGAGGCTTATATTCTAAGGCAACTATTGTTTTGTCCTGATGATGGACCCCATCATTTAGTAGGGGGTCCGAAACGCCGTCGACTTTTTGAGTACCATATACCTGTGTAATGAATTACTATACAATACTATGTAATGGTACCTACAAGAATTTCTCTGTATAATTGGAATTCTACAGAGATTGCTGCCCTTGCCTTGCAAGCCCTTTTGTGTGTTGTCTGTGTCTATGTATTGTCGTGGTTGGGTACAGGCTTGTGCCCCACGCACGTGAATTGTTGAAGGTGTTAATTTGTGTTTCAAATCCTTATTTAAGTAAAAACTTTGAAGACCTCTGTCCGGCTGGGCATGTCTTCGGCAATATAGAACTGACTGAGTCTATATTTATTCTCCACTATCCCTTGTCTCCTTGCTTGGGACCATTGTTGTGTTTGTATATGTCACTTCCTGAATCCAAATTGTGAGTCCTTCAACCAGTGGTTACGGTCAATGAATTCAGAGATCTGGAAGTTCATAATTTTTTCTACGATTTTTGCCGGAAAAGGTAGACATGCTATAGATCTGTAGCTGGTGACGTTTGCGGGGTCGAGCGTACTTTTTTTGATGAGAGGTTTAATTAACGTTTTTTTCCAGATAGAGGGAAAAACACCTGAATTGAACATGGCATTAAAGACGTCTGTGAGTTTGTGACTGGAAATTTCAGGAAATATTTTGAGTATTGCTGGAGGACAGGGATCATCGGGGGAGCCTGAGTTGATAGTTATAAGAAGATTGGCGACCAGTTCCGGGGATACCTGGTCAAAATTCTGAAAAGTAGGCTTATTTTTATTAACAATTATGGGGCTTACGGGATCAGGAGAAGGTTTATGACCAGATGGTGAAAGAATGCATTCTGTAGAGGGGGTGGTATGTTTATTGAATTTAGCGTAAATATTGCAGACTTTTTCTTGAAAGTAAATTGCTAGAGAGTCACACATTGATTGGTTGGCATCTGTCGTGGTGGGTTTATCATATCCCGATAGGTGTGGGACAATCTGGTATAGTTGTTTAACTGAATCCTGTGCTGAATTAATTTGATTGTTGTAAAATTTGCTTTTTGAGAGATGATCATATGTTTATATTTAGATAATTTTTGTTTGTAACAGTATTTTTCGTCCGGATCGTAGTTTTGGCGCGATTTCCATTCTTGCCGTCTACAGCTTTGTTTTTCAAGCCTAAGGCTCTGATTAAACCAGGGAGCCGAATTAGATATTCTATTGGTGGATCTTTTTTTAGTAGGGACTGATGTGTCTATTATATTTCGAAGCCAGTTGGTATGTGTAATAGCTGCTATTTCTGTATCTGAGATGTTAACTTTCAGTCTGGTATGTAATTTATGGTTACATTCGGCCAGATCAATGCTTTTCCAAGCTTTAAATTTAGTGGAATTGGAGGATATAGTGGGAGCGGGGTGGGGGTGGTGATATTAAAAAGCATTGCAGAGTGGTCAGTCCAAGTTAGTGGAAGGGTGTTCTCTATGGAGAGTGAATTAAGGTTTGAGAATATTCCATCCAGCGTATGACCCGCAGAATGCGTTGGAGAATGGACTAATTGTGTTAGGCCTACTGCTTCCGTTTCGGTCAGAACGACTGTTGTATCTGAATTATCAAGGGCTTACAGATGGAAGTTAAAATCTCCCAAAATGGTGAAGTTATTTTCCCCTGCTATGGGTTCCAGGAGGTGGCTCAAAGATGGTAGGAGCGTAGTGCGTGGACCTGGCGGGCGGTATAAGAGAATGCCTCTGAATGAACTGGAATAGGGGGTAAAAAAGGTAAAGTTAATTGCTTTACATGAAGTAGTATCTATGGGCTCTATTCGCAGTGTGTAGTTGTTACGATATATTATGGCTATGCCTTCTCCTGTTTTTTAAAAGCCTATCACATCTGGTATTTGTATAACCTTCGGGAGAAGCTGTGGTAAAGTCGGGTCCACAGGAAGGGTCTTCCCACGTTTCAGTGAGAAAAAGGATATCTAAGTTCAAGTTTTCTATGATATTAGCAATTTCATGTTTATGTTTCGGTAATGATCTTACATTAATAAGAGCTGATCGAACAATTTTTGGCACTTTATTTTGTTTGTCTTTAATGAGGCATTGTAAGTGAGGGTTTTTCATTAAAAGAAGAGGGCAAGTAGGGCAGGTAAAGGGGGAGTAATTTAATTGGCCTTAGTCGATGGGGTTGCATTTATGAGAAGACTTATTAAAGGCTTTTAGATGTTCAGGTTTATATGTAAGCTTGTAAGGTTGATGCTCTTGTATAGAACCGGCAGGGGGGTGGCCCTAAGTCCGGTGCAGGCGCGGACGGACGCAGACGGGCTTGCCTTTGGCACGCCCGCTGCGCGTGTCTGCTGCGCGTAACTGGTGGCATGGTGTTTATATAGTGGTTTGGCGGCAGACTAGCCTACTAACCATCGCGCTGAGGGGACCGGAAGTGAGTCAACTTGCCGGGATTGGCTTCCCTCCACTCAAACTGCGGGCAGCGGTGGACCGGGGGAATCAATAAGTAAGTGCCAAACAAACAAATATGCAAGTCCCCACAGAGATGGTGTGTTATAATAGAGATATACAAGTCCACACAGTGATGGTATGTTATCATGGTGATGTTAAAGTCCCCACAGAGATGGTCTGTTATCATGGTGATGTTCAAGTCCCCACAAAGATAGTGCCTGAAGATGATTGTGTTTAAGTCCTCATTAAAATAGAGCCCAATTCACAAAGGTAAACGTAGACCAAAAGTCTAACTTTACTACTTTTCAATATTAACAAAGCCTCATACAGAGAATGTGAAGCTGATGATGTTCAAATCGAAACAGAGCTTGTGTTTAATTACAGGAATGCTCAAGTCGGGAAACAACCATTACAATGCAGTCATTACAATGCACTACATTTACAATGCAGTCATTACAACGCAACTGCCTTTACATCGCATGCCATTACAATGCAGACATTACAACGCATGTCACTACAACACATGCCATTACAACGCATCATAAGGTAAGTAATGGGGAATAGTCAATTTTAACCCTACACTATCCAACACTTACCCTATTGTTGCACTCACTGGAGTGGGGATAGTAATTTTTACCCCTTCACTATCCAAAACTTTCCCTACTGTTGCACTCACTGGAGTGGGAATAGAAAATTTTACCCCTACACTATCCAACACTTACCCTACTGTTGCTCTAAAAGTATTATGCGTTGTAATTGAATGCATTGTAAATGTAGTTTCTAAGAATCCGTTGTGATGACATGCGTTGTAATGGATGTTGTGATGTAAAAACCCCGTTATAAAGGCATACGTTATAAATGTTTGCGTTGTAACATGTCCTATTCCTCAATTCCCCACAGAGATGGTATGTTACTATAGTGATGTTCAAGTCCCCACAAAGATAGCGTGTTATTATAGTGTTGTTCAAGTCTCCACAAAGATAGTGTGTTATAATAGTGTTGTTCAAGTCCCCACAAAGATAGCGTGTTATTATAGCGCTGTTTAAGTCCCCGCAGAGATAGTCCATGAAGATGATTGTGTTTAAGTCCTCATTAAAAAGGGCCCGATTCGGCGGCAGATGGCCTGAAATATCTGGGCGTTTTTCTCTCGGACTCGCGGGCCGTGGCCTGGGCACGTGGTGTCTTGCCGGTGTGGGAACGGGTCCAGACTGATGTTAAAACTTGGTCCAGAATGCCGCTCACTATTTTTGGGAGGTCGGCCATCTTCAAGATGGTGGCGCTGCCGAGGCTTCTATACCAACTCCAAAACTTCCCACACCCTATTGGAGTGGAGTGGTTCCGTCAGGTTAATTCTGTGCTGGGCCGCTTCCTGTGGGATGGTGGTGCAGCCAGGGTGGCCTTGAAGACGTGCTTTCTATCCACGTACTGTGGTGGCTTGGCCACCTCGGACCTCCTCTCCTACTACCAAGCGTCTCACCTACTTGTCCTTAATGAATGGTGGTATGGGGACAGGGGTGATCCGGCCTATGCCCTGGAGCGACTGCTCATGGGTGATCGCACGCTTCACACCATTCTTTATTCGGCTCGCATACGCCGTGGCTTGCCGTCGGTTACTAAAGTAGTATTTGCGGTGTGGCGGCAATCCCTACGCCGCATGGGTTGGTGGGGCAAATTAACAGCTGAAACGCCGCTATGGCACAATGGCCTGCTTCCGGAACTGGCGGCCCTGGCCGGGTTTGAGGGCTGGGAGGCCATTGGAGTTACACAATTGGGCCAGGTCATGTCCGGCACCACTCTCAAGTCCTTCGAGGAACTCCGCGCGGAGTTCCAAATGCCTCAGTCCCAGTTCTTCCGCTACCTCCAGCTGCGGCATGCCCTCGCCTCGAGCATTGCCGGCCTCGACTCCCTGCCGGAGTTCAGCCCGATTGAGGCAAAAGTGTTTATGGGAGACTTGAGAGACAGGAAGGTCTCTAGGATTTATCAGACGCTTGTTATCCACTGCTCCTCCACTCTCCGCTCCCTTCGGGAGGCGTGGGAGGTGGACGTGGGCGCCCTGGATGAGGACGATTGGAGGGAGGCGCTGGAGTCCCCGCGCGGCACCGCCATTGCGGTCCGGCTCCGCCTGATTCAATTCAAGTACTTGCACCGTGCTTATTATACGCGTGAACGTCTGTGGAAGGCTGGCTTGATTGCGTCCCCGGAATGCCTGCGTTGTGGGGAGGTGCCTGGCTCCCTAATGCATACGGTGTGGTCGTGTGGTCGCCTGACTGGATTCTGGAGGGGCGTGTGGAGTTGCCTGGCTGAGGTCCTGGGTTGGGATCTTCCTCGTACCCACCGGCTGGGCCTGCTGCATATTATGGAAGGGGTTGGGGGCAACATATATAAGCGTCACCTGTTGATCCTGGGGCTGGTGGTGGCCAAACGAGACCTGGCTCGGGCATGGAAGTCTGTGAGGGCCCCCCCCTGTCTGCATGGAAGGCTGGGTTAGATTATTTCATGGGCCTGGAAAAGCCGATCTTTGAGGCGCGGGGCTGCCCGCGCCAACATTTCAAGATCTGGAAGCGGTGGGCCGACTACCATGGCCTGTCCTTGGACCCCCCGGCGGAGCAGGAGGAGGACATTTGATCACAGGGACACTTCTGGCCTGCAGCGGCAAAGCCCTGGCTGCGCTATACCTGCTTATTCTTTGTGCATTTCCTTTTCTGTTGCCTTTTTGTACACGTGTGGTGGGGGGTTGGGGGGGAGTGTTTGGTACGGGGGGAGGGTGTAGATGGGGGTTAGAGTAGGCTGCTGGGGTATTTCTAAACTGAGCTTATTTGGTATTTACTTCATCCTTTCTTATCTATGTCATAGATGCATTGATGTTGTTGTGGTGGTCTTGGTGTGTGGAGATACCACATTCTTGATACTCCTATGCTCAATAAACTTGGTTTTGAAAAAAAAAAAAAAGGGCCCGATTCGCAAAGGTAAACTTAGACAAAAAGTTTAACTTTACTACTTTTCAGTAGTCACAAGGCCCCATACAGAGAATTCAAAGCTGATGATGTTCAAGCCGAAACAGAGCTTGCGTGTAAATACAGGAAAGCTCAAGTCCCCACAGAGAAGGTGTTCTAATACTGTTGGAAAGTGGGTTAATGGTAGGGGCAAATGTAGGTTTGCCACTGGCAATAAGGCCACTAACACATGGTAGGCCTCAGTGTAGGTCTTAAAAAAATATTCCTATTCTCAACCCTTGGTAGCTTGCGGCAAGCAGACAGGCATCACTGGTAACGCAGGCATGTAAAGCATTTAAAAATACCAATTCAGTAAATAATTAAGACACAACACATAATAGAAATCCAACACCAATTTATAAAATAGGAAATATTTTTATCTTTAAAATGACACCCAATCGACAAAAAAACAATGTACAGAACCAGAGATATGAATTTTCAAAGATTTAATAAAATATTCAAATTCAGCTTGCAGCAGGTCCCGTTCTCAGTTTCGACCTTCACACTTGGAAACTTTCTGGAGCTTTTCTCATCGAGGCCCCTCGAAGCTCCCAGTCAGTCCGGATTCAGTGAGGGCTCACCAGATTGACTTGTGACGAGGTCCCGGTCAACTTCCCTGGAGCGGACTTAGAACATTTTTCAAGTTCGCTTCAGCGGGGCAACCCAGGAACCAGACAGGCACGCGATGACAGGCAGGCGGCTGGGCGTCCGCAGTTGCTCCCGGTCACCTTTTCTACAAGCAGACTTAGAAACTTTTCTGGAGCTTTTTTTTGCGGGTCCTCTCGATGCTCCTCATGTAGCCAGATCTATGGCCGGATCTATGGGGTACAGAGAGCCCTCAACAACCAGCCAAGAAGTTCTCTAGGGGGTGTCACTCATTACGAAGTCCTATTTGGGACGAGAATGAGGGTACCTGATCTTGATTGTGAAGGTGCAGTGGTGGATGACAAACCATTTCATATCCATGATCGTTTGGCTGTTTTACAGGATCTAAATGATTCCTGGACACAACAAAGTCACATCCACATGAAACAGACCGCCACTGGGGAAGTCAGGGCAGTCACAGCAAGACCTGTCTGGATCCCATGAGTCGGGGTTCTGGTCAGAGAGAAATAGCAGACAAAAAAGAATGTGGACCATCCTACAGAAAACCTGTACCTGTCCTAGCAATTCAAGGAACAAGAACTGTACTTTTGCCGCATCTTGCCAAGAAAAAGGAGAATAGATTTGTCTCAATCAACTTAATCAAACCACACTATGTGGCCGATACTGAGCAGTAGGCCACATGGACTCCGAAGTAGCAGACGCCCTCCTCTCGCTACAATCCAAGAAGTTCAAACAGAAAGACTCATCACGTTTGAAGAGCCTCCTGTACGGAATGAAGGACTATGCAACAATGCTATGGAACTCATTCCCCTTGAACCTGAAGTTCAACTTCAAAATGAAACTCAAAATAACAACCAAGTTGCAATTAGACCAAATACAGACGTCTACATCAACATGCCTCGACGAGAGCAAAATGCAATTTCAACAAATCCTGATGCAATTCCAACAGGCTTCAGTTTTCTTCTAGTCCCGGTCAAACTCGGGAAGTTGGACCTATGGAGCTTTCAGCGGGATGAACCTGGATGGCTTGGCCAGCTCGCAGTTGAAGGCAGGCGGCCTGGCTGGTCAGGTTGAGTCAGTCAATCTAGGGAGCTTTTTTCAAAAGTTGCTCCAAAGTTCCCCAAACTCCTTGAACTTCTTCCTGAAGTTCCTCAAGGGCTTCCAAAGTGTATCAAACTCAGTCCGAGGGCCTGGAAGCTCCGAGATGGTCCTTGAAAGTTGAGGACTTCAGTTCCCACAATACACAGGTACAAAACTCTTACAAATCCACTGGTAGTTCTCAAAGGAGTAGATTTAGTTGGTGATGTTCCAGTCGAGCACTTTTAACCTGTAGCTTTCAGGGAGTCCATTCTTTAGTTCTTTTTCAGTGAAAGAATCCACAGGCCTGTAGTTTCAGATGGTGCAGTTTTCAGAGGTAAGGCCTTAGAAATCTTTGCACAGCAAAACCTCTCGGCTTGGCCATGTTTTGCTTCAGTAAGTTTCAAGCAGCAGATCTGTAGGGCTTAGATACATATTCCAAGTTCACTGGGTCAAGCAGAAGGTCACTTCTGACAAATGGGAGCAGGGTAACTCCTCCAAGACATGACCACATCCTGTAGAGTGTGGCATTATTTTGCCCCAGAGTGCATCAAATCTTCCAAATCCATAATGGCTGATTTTCCAGCAAGGATGTAAGAGTTGACAAAACACACCCCTAGGATGGCTAATGTACTTAGACTCTCCCCCCTGCATCTGCTCATACCTTCCTTAAGCCTACCATCTGCCTAAGGTGGGAAGTTCAGAGTTGTAAATGACACTGTTCTCTGCTCTCCTCTTTGAAGAAAATAGTTTACGAATCTTCCCCCTGGCCTGGCATTCCTATGGAACAGCACACTGCCCTGCCAGCAGAGCTTGTTAACCCCAGGGGCTCTTTATCACCTCCACAAGACAACCCGGCTAATCCACTTAACTCTGACCAATCAGGGCGGACCCCTGGAAGACTGAATTTAGACTTACAAACAAGAAAGTCTTATAACTTCTTGTAGGTACGCTTTAGGATAAATTCAACAATAAGCTATTGTTTGATTTATTAATACCATTCTGGGAAGTCTTTGAATGGTATTTCTAGCCCTCTCCCATCAAGAGTTATTAATCAATAACTTCCTACCATGTTAACCTATGTAACAGGGGATTTGCAATGGGAAAAATGACTTGAGCCATTTTTCCAGCACCAGGACTTACAAAAACATATTTTATACGTACTTGCCTTATATCTACAGGAACCCCACCCCAAGTGCAACTAAGGGAGACTTCAGGGGTTGTGAATCTGGAGAAATATTGCAGATCCTCCCTCCACAGAGCTCCTAGCATCAAAGTTGAATTTGAGCAGCACTTTACCACAATGTGGGGCATGAAATTTCATTTCACTCAGGCATAAATACCTGAACCCCAATACCTGGGATACCTAGGGGAGACCCTGGGGGGTCCCTAATATGCCAAAACATTGTAGGTTATCCATTTTTAAGTGCCCCAAACACCAAAATTGAGTTTGGGCACAATTTACTTTTTAAAAGCAGTCCTGGCACCCAGGGCTGTTTTTAAACTGACCTCAGGCTTCAGCAGTGCACACATGCAAGTGCAAAAAGAGCTGCTGGTCTCTAAACTGCCATGCCCTTGGGTACGAGGGACTTCTCAGTAGCTTCAATCCCCTGCCCTATTATATACTAGGGGCTATAGGGGAGATCATGCCAATCACAGGGGTACCCCACCATGCCATTGTGTACCCTAGTATATGTAGGTGTTTTAACTGTAATCTAATGTGTATTTTTCACCTTAGCACTAGCCCTGGGCCTGGTTAGGCAGAGCCCAGGGTCAGTCAGTCAGTTGCCACCAGTATCAGTCAGCAAAAGGTTGGGGGGTCCCCAGAGCACAGGATGACGTTGCAACAAATACCAATATAACATAAAAGTAAAAGCATTCTGCTCACCTGCAAGATACAGTCTCAGCACATTGAAGACTGGTGGCTGTACTAGACTGATATGATCCATCAAGAGCCCCAGACCCGAGTCTCGGGGGAGGAGCCAAGCAGGCATTGGAAATGGCCGCATAGTCGCTCAGCTCCGTGAGCCCTTTCGCCCCACGCATCTATCCTGAAGTCTAGCCTGAGCCGTGAAGGCATACTTTGCTAGGAGAAGGAAAACGAACACCTACCATTTGATCCCGGAGTTCCGGTGTGCAGCGGATCCTGAGAACTGTCCCCATCTGCTCCACGGCCTATGCGGTGATGGGACCGGGGCGTTGCCTCGGCGGGGCCTCCGACCGTAGCGCTAACATCAACGGCCGTTGCTGTCATTAAGGGGCCTGCCGGTGGGTGCCATTGACGTAAAAGACCGCTTCTGGCGGCGAAGACCCGGTCCGCTTGCGGCGACCTTGAGGAGCAGTGGAGTGGCACAGTGTCGGAGGGCGCGCTTGACTTCTGCCCCCCTCCCCAAACTTTGTTGACCGGACATAACCAAGGTCTGCCCCCGATATTGGCGGGCGACTCCCGGGGCCCGGCCGGGACTTTAGCCTTTTAGTGGCTTTCTTTTCTGAGGCCCGCTCCACAGTTTGTTTGCCCTGGAGACGCATACCGTAGCGCCCCCGTGGTGAGGCCTAGTCCCTGAGTGTGGAAGAGGGACGGGGCCTGCTGGATCAAGATGGCGGCTGGTGCCCTCCATTACGACCTGAGTCCAAGTCGGACGGCTGATGTACGGATGGGGCCGGGAGGCTCGCCACACGCAAAGGAGGTCATTTCCCGAGACGTGATGGCTCCCTTAACAGTTTTGCACGAGACTATGCTTTGCCTTGCTCGAGACTTGGGCGGAATGATTTGACGCCATTGTTGTTTCACCGTCCTTGGCGGCCACGCCCCGATTCCACGGGACTGCCGGTGAACTTTCTGCTGAGCCCATGGAGGAAATTTCGGTTCCGCGGCGGCACCGGGGGGCCGCTTGAGGATCGGGCTCCCGTGCCCGAGCGGGCCGACTTGATTGCTCGTCTGGATGTCTCCTTGGGACATTTGTCCGGCTGGCAGCTGGGGTTGGAGTGCTGTTTCTCCTCTTGGACTGGCCTGGTCGTGTCGATGCGGAGGCTGGACTGTGTGACCTTCCTCTCCTTGATGGCGTGGTTGTTTGTGAGCTTCGGGAGGCTCCCGGGACCGGCGTTGATATTGTCGGATCTTTGCTGTTTGTACCTTGAAGCGCTTGAATTGTTGTACTCTTCCATGGCTGCATCCCTGCCAGACTCGCTCATACTGTCTGGACCCTCACGATTGTGCTCTAAATTGATTACCGAGAGGATTTCTGGCGGGGCCACTGCCAGACAGGGACAGGGATGACGTGTTAAGGGTCAATTGGTAATATTATTGACAGATGGCGCAGTGGATCGGTTCGATCGATATCTCATCGTGCTTATGCTTGGGGTTTGTTATTCTCCAGTACAGTATTATTTCCATCCTGTGATTTCCGTTGTGTAGGGGTGAAGGGCGGGGCTGGGCGGCATGATGAGGGCCCTCCTCCGCTTACTTTCTTGCTTTCTTTCTCTATCTTTCTATATTTCGGGTCTCTATTAGGGCGACAGGCACGCTGCTGGGGGGGTAGGCCATGGCCTTCTGCGGGTGTGCAGGGTGGGGGTTGTGGGGTGGGGTTTTAATCGATATTTGTTTCTATGGCCCTTTAGTCTTTTTTCCTTTTCAGTGTCGTCGTCACTCATGCTCTTTGCGATCTGTCTGGTGTTGAGCGGCGGGGTTAGACTTGTTACTCGATGGGGCTGTATTTACCTTTCTCCTGTTTTGTATACCTTGCCCCCCGATGACTCCTTCATATCACTACTGTTTGCAGATATCCTGTTTTGCGCATAATTGGGGGACTGAGTATGATTGTGCAACGCTTCTTCAGTTTCCTATTTGAAAAATGAACCTCTCGAATCCTGACTTTCAACTGTTGTGTAAGATTGCAAGCTCCGTACTGTTATTTTCTTATCCTGGTTTTCGAACTGCTAGAACTACGTATAGTTATGGCTTTACTCCAGCTATGTTTAGCGGCCGGCCGGGATCGTTGTAGGCCCATACCTGTAACTACATGTGCTACCAATAAAGGTTCCAAAAAAAAAAAAAAAAAAAAGAGCCCCAGACCCCTAAAAGAGAAATCTGACAGGACAATTGCTCAGTTGATTCTAGGTGATTATTTGCTGTGTTGAAAATATTTCTGCATAAATGATCCACGTTGTTTGTTATTCATGGTCCTCATTAGCAGTATCTGTCCCAACTAGGCAGCTGTGAGTCAACACTCCCTCCCTCCCTCCCTCCAGGTGTTTATAATGTTTCTGTCTGAGGTGTTAGCCTTCCTGCATCTTGGAGGATACCTGCATACACCTTCATGAATGATTACTTCAGCCTGAGCCAGATGGTAAGTAAGGAGTTGGAGGAGATCTACCACTGCCCTTCAGATTCACATTATTTTGGAAGCATAAAAAAGTCTAAGTGTCACCCTCAACTCAGGGTCCTCTTTACATTGACTTACTTTTTGCTATATCATACCACTTTAATTCATTTATAGTATTTGGCATTTGTTAGTTGCAACACTTCCTTTACTATGGATGGTATGTGAATATTTCTGTGTTTGCAGAAAGTGGTAGGTCTTATCTTCAATTGCGATCTTGAAATTTAACACATTTACTGGCCCTGTCGTTTCACAATTGCAATGCTCACAGGCTACTTAGGCTGAAGTCAAGAGAAAAACCTTGAACCACAATGGGTGTTCAGAGTGCTACAGGAGAGCAGATTTGGGGTTACGGCAGAGCTGCTGTTTTTTTTGTAACTGGGGGCCCAGGTTCACTACGTTCATGTATTGGGATAGTCTGAGGCCAGAGCAACTCTTACTTAATACCTGATTAGTAAGAACATGACAGGTAAATAGCAGCATTGATGTAAAGTGTAGCTTGCTTAATGGTAATCTCCAGTTGTTCCAGTACAAGTCTTCTTTGTCATAGTCTTTACACCCTACCAAACATCTATCCACCTGTAGCTTCCCTTTGCCTGGAAGGCTTCTATAATTGGTCAGCTTCTCTTTTATCACATTTATTTGGTGAGCAAGAAAACTATCTCATACAGAGTTTAAGTGTTTATAAATGCAAGTTCTATTCTCTTTGCTGGAATCCATCTCATTAGCAAGGCCTGGGATGAGAAAGAGTATGACAGTGTGTAATGAAGAGAACCTGTACAGTACTGATTATGTGTCTGGCAGTGCAGAATTCTCATTTGGAAATCCGTTCTGCCCTGTCGTGACTGTAACAGGTTTTGCACACACAGTTTTCCTGTGTGCGGGAACACCAGATCTGATTTTCCTGTCTGGAATTTCAGGCTGGTAAAATTGCATGAACCTTTGGCTGCAACAGCAGACAATTCTCATTCCCAATCCTTGACAAGCATTTTCTCTGGCAACAGGGAAGCATTCACTTTCCCCCCTGCCAGAACTTTTCTTCCCTTTGACTCCCCAACCTTCCCAATCCCTCCATCCACCTCCACCCACTCAAAAGCAGGGACTACTGCGCAGAATTCCACGTAGTAATTTGGTTTCTGCACTGTTATTCCCCATTCCAAGGGGTATAACTCATCATAGGTCACAACAATGGTTCAGCTCAAGTGCTTCTTGGCCTAGTCGTTGCTCTGAGCTATTGAAGTGTCAGGCACCATTTAGGCCGATGCGTAGTCTTCATTAGTTGGGTGAAATCCGAAGTAATTTTATAAATTTCACATAATGTCAAATGTGCAAAATTCTCACATTTCACATAATGCGTTTTTTAAAATTATTTTTGCCTGCTGGAAGCTGTTTTGAATAGAGAGTGTCTAGCTGGGAGCCATTTTATAGCTTAACAATCCAGTTTCTGCTTGGGCCAATCTCTGTGTCTGCACATTTTGTAACTTTTCTGTTCTGGGTCTGCACAAAGCCATCATCTATCACCTGAAAAAGTCATGTAAGATACACATTGAGTAATTGAGCAACTTTTTTCCATAACTTTTGAGTAAAAATAAGTTATGCAAATTCACCAAAACCCAAATAATTATAAGTATCTGAGCAAAATCCCCTAGCAGTAGCAGACTGGAAGACACAATAAAATCCATATCTTAATTAAGTGTATAACGCTGCTTGCAACATATCAGGTTTCACAAATATTATGACACCTGTGAGGTAGAAGACAACTATGAAATCACAATGCAGTAGTGGGATAGTCAATTATAAAGCCAGTGAGTTGGGATCTCCAAGATAGTGGAAAATGCAACTGGGTGTAAATTACAAAGAAACACCAACAGCTCACAAATCAACTTTTTGAAGTCAAGGGCCACCTGAATCCCATGCTAACAAGCATATTGGCAAATGTTGTGAAAAAAAGCAAATCTCAAAAAAATTAGGAAGCCCTCCCTAAACCATCCTGAGGCTGAAGTGGACCATCTGGAGGTACCAAAGAAATTATTTCCAGCTTGCTGTTCAGCTGTGCTGCATGTCGCCTCTTTGTGTGGGAGAGCACCCAAATAAACATCCATTGCTCACAGAGAGGTAAGAATAGCCATGACTCTACAGAAAAAAAGACAAAGCCAGGTATTGCAGACCCCTCCTGTTTGAATTTGAATTTGTAAGGTGTACTGGTACCCCGAAGGGTTCCCCGGGGCCTACCCGAAAGAAGAGAAAATGCAGAGCTAAAGATTACTGGTTAAACAACCAGGTTTTTAAAACATCTGCAAAATTTACCATAATCTGTTCCTCTACGTAATGACAAAGGAAGAGAGTTCCATAGGACAGGGCCTACATCCCGCATACCATCACTCCGCAATTTTCATAATGCAGGACTATTACTCCACAAAGACATAATTTCTAAAACGTTTACAACGCATATGACTTTATCACGCATGTCATTATAACGCAATTGCATGTGTGGTAAAGTCATATACATTGTAAAAGTACATTATTAAACATCAAATATATGTTTGTATATATGTGTATTTATATATATATATATATATATATATATATATATATATATATATATATATATATATATCGTTCCATAAACGACCACGCCAGGTGAGATTTTCAAAGTTTCTTTATTGCCGCTGCCAAACGCGTTTCGACTACACAGTAGTCTTGATCACTATCCTAGCCCTGAACCCTTAAAATACCCCTTTACCCCAAAACCCAAACCTACCCCTGAACCCTAAAAATACCCCTATACCTCCCAACCCAAACCTAGCCCTGAACCCTAAAAATACCCCTGTACCCCAAAACCCATACCTATCCCTAAACCCTAAAACTATCCCTGTACCCCATAACCCAAAACTATATCGGAACCCTTAAAATACCCAAACACCCGAAAACATATACCTCAGTACCCCAAAACATATTCCCCTATACCATACTTATCTTATCCAAACATTAGAAAAAACATGCTTTTACCATTCATGCATTTACAACAAATTTCGTTGTAAATGTATGCGTGGTAAAAGCTTATAAAATGTAATGCCATGCGTTATAATGGCATTGCGGAGTCATGGTACTTTCGTAATGAATGTATGCGGAGTGATGGTATGCGGAAAGAAAGTTGCGGAATAATGGTTGTTTACCCTCCCCCGGTAAGTACATTGGTGGCACGGCGGCCCACATCTCCAGCAACTCAGGGCCCGATTCACAGAATGAACTTAAGACTCAATCCTAAACTTACTACCATTTTAGTATTCACAGAATGCACTGACTACTTTTGGTATTCACAGAATGCTCTTCCTACTTTTGGTATTCACAGAATGAACTTACTACTTTTGGTATTCACAGAAGTTAGGATTTTGTCTTAAGTTTGTCTTAAGACAAACTTAAGACAGACTTAAGACAAACTTAAGACAGACTTAAGACAGACTTAAGTTAGGATTTTGTCTTAAGTCTGTCTTAAGTCTGTCTTAAGACAAACTTAAGACAAAATCCTAACTTCTGTGAATACCAAAAGTAGTAAGTTCATTCTGTGAATGCTAAAAGAAGTAAGTGCATTCAGTGAATACCAAAATAGTAGTAATTTTAGGATTGAGTCCTAAGTTCATTCTGTGAATCGGGCCCATACTCATATTTTTTCACCACCGATTTGAAAAATGCCCAGGTCTCTCATTGATGGCCAGCACCGACATACACTTTTAGACACACCTCCCGCCACAAGTTCTAGAATTGTGAACTTTAGAGCTGGGGAGCTACGTTTGAATCTTGGCATCAGCTCAACATCCTGTTATTCTAGGCAAATCGCTTTGTCTCCCCGTGCCTACCACAAATGAATGTGTTCTTCTGTAATGTAAATTGTGCTCATGCCATGTTGTCGAGTTTGCCCTATATAATATTGCAAGGAAAAATTAAGTAGGGAAACTCGAGTTCACACACTACTGAACGCGCACTCTTAAGTGCATCAGCAGTGCACTGTGAATCGGAGCGTTTCACAGGCCGGTCACAGATAAGAAATGCTATCTAAACGAAATCCTACAAAACAATATACTACTTGCCGGCAGCATTTCCTACCCGGACAACGTCGGGACGGGATGCTAGTCTATGGTAAAGCCTAAGTTGCGAACTTGAAGAGTGGGTTGGGTTAAGTCTCCCATTTCTGAAGGCCAATGCGGAGGACCCCAGAGGCCCTGTTTTTTTCCTAGGATCAGGACCTCAGGTTTTCCCCATTTAGTTTTAGTGATTTAGTCTGCATCCAAGATGCAATTTTCCTCAGACCAAACTGAAGAGTAGATTACTACGATTCCCTCTCTGCGGAGAGAGAGAAGATGATCTGGATGTCATCAACATAAGAAAATAGGGCCAATCCTGCTTCTTGGGCAATCACCGCCAGAGGCCGAACATAAACGTTAAACAGTAATGGGCTTAACGCAGAGCCTTGGGATACCTCATTCAGGGATGAATGAATTTTTGAGCAAGCCGTGGAGGAGAAAACCTGAAACGTACGATTTCTCAAAAAGGAATGAATCCATTTGAGTGCAGGGCCATCAATGCCCAAAAGTTGCAGAGCTTTAAGTAACACGGGGTGTGACACCATATCAACCTCACTGAGGTAAAGTAAAATAAGGGCCACTGTGTTCCCACTGTCCAAGTGGAGCTGGAAGATTTCTGTGACTCCTAAAAGAGTTGTTTCTGTAGAAAAGCCTGCTGCTCTAAATCCAGATTGTGAGGGATGTCAAAATTTGTGAGATTCAACAGACTGAGACAACTGCAAGTTAATGTGTTTCTCAAAAATGTTCGAGAAGGCCGAAATCAGGGAAATTTGGCTGAAAATTAGAAAGCTGAGAAGGATCTGCATTAGTCTTCTCTAAAAGTGGAAGAAGCATTGCATGCTTGCAATCAGAGGGGACTATATCTTCCTGTAAGGAAGCATTAAGCAGTTCCATATTTAGCCTGAGTGATGACAACTCAAGCTGCTTCAGCGCGGAAATGGCGAGTAAATCGCAGAGAGTCAGATTTTAGGCTGTCAATTAGCTTCTTAAACAAATTCATGTCCATAAGGGATCAGGTTTCCAATTTTTTGGTAGCTTCAGTACTCTTGCGATTCTCCGAACCTATGCTATTGACAGTAGCAGAGTAAGTGTTATCTTGCTGTGCGGCACAGGTAATCTTATCACCCTCTAGTTCAGAATATATTTTTTCAACTTTCTTCAGAAAAAAATTGGCCAGATCCTCACATTGCAAGTCATTGAGGATAAGTGGGGTGGTCTGGCATTCTGAACCAGATAGATGTTTGACCACCTTGAACAGAAATCTAGAGCAGTTCTGGGCATTGGAGATAGTGAGAAAGCCATTGTTTTGCAAAGGGATTGATAGTCCTTGATGTTTTTTTATAGGCAAGTTTGACATCAAAAGCATTGTTTTTCCTCCACTGTCTCTCTAGAGCTTTACATCTGTATTTTTTCCTTTTTTAGGCTCTCTGTAAACCAAGGGGCAGGAGGGCAGTGATTGTTTTTCCCTCTTCTTAGAAAGAGGGAGACAAACATTTATAAAGTTTAAAATCCAATTATGAATTGCCCCTCAATCGGCAGTTGTAATTTGTTTGATGACCAGTGCATTGTCAGATAAAAGGTTGTTTAAAGCTCCAATGTCAAGTTTTACCCAGTTTCTAGATATGGGTTTACAACCCAGTGCGACTGTGTGGGAACTGGAAGCAACTTTTATTGAAAAACCAACCACAAAGTGATCCAACCAGCACAGTGGGAGGGCCGGAGGGCAGTAGATATTGGGTAAAGTGGCAAAAATAGGATCCAATAACTGACCAGCCACATGAGTAGATCCTGAGTTATAAAGCGGCATGTTCATAGCTGCTAAATCAGAAATAAGTGCAGCACTTTCTACACAAGCCGGGGTCATCAAGATGTCAGTTAAGATCACCCAAAATGGTAAAATTAGTCGCAGTTAGAAGATGAAGGGCAACCAGATTGGGAAACAGCAAAGCCAATGGTCCCTAAGGCCCATGGGGCCGGTACACTAGTATACCTGACAAGGTGAACTGAGGTGTCAATATACGTTTGAATAGGAAGGACTCTCAGCCTATGCCAGGAACATCTCCGAATTTACAATCGAAAGACTTGTTATAAATTACAGCAATGCCTCCACCTATCTTAACTTCCCTGTCTTTCCTGACAATGGCATAATGTGTATGCAATGCTATAGCTACATCAGGGCCATAGCTCTTATGCAGCCAAGTTTCGGTGAGGAAAATAGCAGCAGGCTGCTCAGTGATTAAAAGATCAAAGATGTCCTCCTTATGTTTTGGAAGCGATCAACAGTTAATATAAAAAAGGTAAATTCCTTACAGGGCAAAAGGCAGTTATTTTGTGAGGAATTAATCCGTGGGCTAGTATGAATAGAAGTATTTACATTACTTAGACTAAAACATACTCTATCAGCAACCTCCTGTGAGTTACTGTATTAAAAGCAAACTTGCAGCTCGCACATCTAGTGCACTCATCCTCAAAATTGAATTGAGTGCAATCAGGGTGTTGCGGTCTACAATACTCCAGAAGCTGCTTAGAAGAGTATCTACAGATATTCGTTCTACTTTGGCCAGGGGTCGTGGCCCCTGGTCCCAGTCGGGTGCGGACAAGCGCAGACGTGCAAGCCTTTGGCGCACCAGCTGCGCCTGTCCGCTGTGCGTTCATTCTTGGGCCATTAATAATTGTGCAAGGCAGGACGGCGTGCAGCCACTGGAGCGCTAACCCGAGAGAGCGTGTGGCACAAGGAAGATGGCCACCGGGGGAAAAAGCCCTGTTAAAGTGCAAATGCAAGCTAATTTTAACACACTCAGGGCAGGAACTAAGTAAAAATAATGACCGATTTTTAAAAACAGTATTCACATACAATGACCATTCTAAAATTCATTACATTGCAAGTACAGGCTAAAATAGTGCGAAGCAGGAGGAACAAATAAAAAGAAACTGTTGTCCTACAAAAAACTCATTAGGGTTCTGTATAATTAGTGCAAAATATAGTAGGACTGGCACAGCTTGCAGGTGTGTAGAAAGAGTCCTCCTCCCATCTCACTAGCTGAAAAATCGTAATTTAGATTTTTTCCAAGATATCATGGTGCCTAGTCGGGATGGCAACCCACTACAAGACGAAGGTCTTAGTTAGCATTTGTTGTGTACGGATAGGTAGCACCTATTGCTGAGTAGATAATTTACTAACCCATTGCTGGGCAGAATGGCATGTCAGCCAGTATGACAGATAAAGATTGTGTAGGCCATAGTGTATATCTTAGGCACAAAACAGGCTGTTTGAGCAATTTCTATAAGATATTATATAATATGTAGCAATATACACTCAACCAAAATATACATCATTATTCATATAAGTCATATCCTAAGAGCTAGTTAGTACAAGGGATTTGTACTGTACACTACACTAGCATATGGGTTATCATGTATTGCATGGATGCAACATCGCATGTTGTGTTACAGGTAATAGTAGGAAAAACCATACAAGGTGGCAAGAGCACACCTGGGGCCGTATTACACAAAGTGCCCCGGGGGCACAACAGGCGTTTGCGCCCGCTTTGTGTGCCCCGAGGCACTTTGGTATTTCAGAAGGAGCTGCAAATTCTCGTGCCGCCCCTTCTGTATAAACAGATAGCGCTGGTGCATTTATAGTGCCAGTGCTATCATCACAGGATATTCCCTCATTTGCATGGGGCCCCTATGTGTCGTGCTGTACTAGAAACGGGGGCGCAAAGACAAAGAAGCACTCAGGAGGCACACTGAGTGTGCTGAACAAAAACGTAGCGCACAGTCAGTGCATCCCCTGATGGCAGCCTTCTGGAGGGGGTCAAGAGGGTCCTAAGGACTCCAAGACATCACCTTTCAGGTTGGTGCAGTCACTCACTACACCTGCCTGCAAGGGGATAGCTCTCCCTCTTAAAAGTACAGGCGGATTGCCTCATACACAGTGAAACACAGAGCGGCTGCTTCAAAGCCACTCCGTATTTCAGTGGAATGCGCTGCCATGAGGATAGCTGCCTGGGAGGGAGCGCATTCTTCCTAATATGGGGTATTCTGCTTGTTTGCACAGGGAGCATTTTTTGAAAGGTGCACCCTGGTACAAACAAAGAAAATGCACCATATTCGTAATACGGCTCCAGGTTGAATGGCAAGTCTGAAAAATGAAAAATGATAATGATGACAGGTTTCAGATTAATCTGTGGGAAGACAACCTGGAAAGAATGATGTATGTTTCCTGGAACAGGTGGATGTTTGGGGCTATGTAACATTGCACTGCAATCCCTAAGTGAATTGCTTCTTCCTGTGGGATCATCCCTGAATGATCTTTTTAGGGCGTAGATAGAGCCGCAGGCCACAAACCTCCAACGTCATCTGTTTCTGATACCGGCACACTAATTCGGAGGAATCAATTTTACAATCCCTACTTCCCAACAAATCTTTGCCCAACAGGAAGGAAACCCAATGCACAGTTCCATGACATCCTTGGTTCAAAGGTTTCAGTCTTACACCTGTGGGCTTGGGTTACAGCATGGTCTTCATATTATAGCAAAATTCGCGGTCCTGAATGGGTCTTATCCACCTAAGGCTTTAGGCTTTTATAGCTATTACTAGGGTAGCTACTCCTTACCAGGTAGGCCTCTCAGACCTACTGCTGTTGGCTTTGTAGGCTTCTACGAATATGGCTACAGTAGTAGCTACACGTTCCTAACTGGGTAGTTGTTCTACTACTGTAGGTATTGTATGAATGACCGGTCTTTACCCTCCCTCTTCTGTAAGAAAGTACATAATGCATTGCGGCTTACAAAAACCATAATTACCCAACCAAATGGCTTTGTTTGTGACAGCAGCATGACAAACTAATTTCCTTATGCATGACACAGTTATTAATGTAGTGAGGATAACTTTATATAAACGTGCAGAGCAATCTGTGTCCATATCTATAACACAAATGAGACAACAATACTGCACCAGATTGTCACACCTAGCATGACAATCATGGGAAAAAGATCTTGACAGTCAGTAACCCCTTTGCAGGAACATCATGACAATTTTTATTTCCTTTTGTTAGATGTATCATTCCCATTCACAAACCAGGGATGGGCTGAAGGATAATCCAGTTTGCGAAACACCTTACATGAAGCATATCAGATCTTTATCCCTCAATTTGCTTTCCAATAAGGAATACATTTTTTTAAGAAGCTGCTAGTGGATGTACATTTAAAGTACATGTGCTGTGTATTAAAAATATATGTTTCATATGGACCAATTTCTACTGACCCCAATACCTCTGGCACGATTCACCAAAGCGAGAGTGCACCCTTTGCGAATCACTTACCACCCCAACTAAGGGTTTGGATATTCATCACACCTCTTTCATTTTCCTATCTATTTGCATTGCAGAAATAATTGCAAATGCCCTTTTGAGTTTGCAAACCCTCTTATTATGAGAAAGATCTACTAAGATTGGATTCACAAAAATTAGTCTCACAAACGTTTTGTGAATCCAGTCTCCTTTTGCAAACTGACCTATGCACTAATAGGTTAATTTTCAAAATTCCCATTTAAAGTGGCTCAAATTCCAACCCTCCTCAAGAATAATAATGACCTAGTTTACAAAGTGTGTGTTTCAGTCCAAATGGTAGCCCTTCCAAAGCCCAATTTAGGAGTTGGTAGAAGTTTACAGACACCTAAAACATGATCAGTAGATAGGGAAATCCCAGTTAGCTGTTGCAAATCCAGATAATTTGCGAATTTGACATCACAATTTGACACCACATAGTAGGTTAGTTCATCTGGCCCTTTGTGAATTGCAAGGTTTGAGACAGCCATAGAGCTTTGTACATCTGGCAACTATTCTATAATTCAAAGTTTTGGAGACTTATTGACAACAGTGGGATACACAGTGTAGCAGTTGTAATTTACTATAGATAACAACGTTTCTAACATTGTAAACATCCTTTTTGTGAAGTTTGCACAACAGTCCGTAATATTCATACATTTAACAGTGACACAAGAAAAAATGCATGCTAAATTGTTACAAACAGCATAACAACCATGTATTAAACAGCATCATAATTTGTAATTACCATTTGCTGTGCATGACAACCTGCAACACCTGATATAAGAGTAAACATTAATAATATTGACCACCTATAGAGCATTAAACTATCCTTCTACAAGTCACTTCAACCCTTTGGGTATTAGCACTATATAATATCTACTAGCAGCCCGTCCCGACGTTGTCCGGGTATGATTTGCTGCCGGCCAGTAGTATATTGTTTTGTAGGATTTTGTTTTGATAGCATTTCTTATCTGTGTCAGGCCTGTGAAACGCTCCGATTCACAGTGCACTGCTGATGCACTTAAGAGAGCGCGTTCAGTATTGTGTGAACTCGAGTTTCCCTACTTTATTTTTCCTTGCAATATTATATAGCGCGAACTCGACAACATGGCATGAGCACAATTTACATTACAGAAGAACACATTCATTTGTGATAGGCACCGGGAGACAAAGCGATTTGCCTGGAATCACAGGATGTTGAGCTGATGCCAAGATTCGAACGTAGCTCCCCAGCTCTAAAGTTCGCAATTCTAGAACTTGTGGCGGGAGTTGTGTCTAAAAGTGTATGTCGGTGCTAGCCATCAATGAGAGAGACCTGTGCATTTTTCAAATGGGTCGTGAAAAAATATGAGTATGTTGCTGGAGATGTGGGCCGCCGTGCCACCAATGTACGTACAGGGGGAGGGTAAACGCCCATTATTGCGCAACTTTCTTTCCGCATACCATCACTCCGCATACTTTCATTACGAAAGTACCATGACTCCACAATGCCATTATAACGCATGGCATTACATTTTATATGCTTTTACCACGCATACATTTACAACGAAATTCGTTGTAAATGCATGAATGGTAAAAGCATGTTTTTTTTTCATGTTTGGATAAGATAAGTATGGGTATAGGGGTATATGTTTCAGGGTACTGAGGTATATGTTTTGGGGTGTTTGGGTATTTTAAGGGTTCAGATATAGTTTTGGGTTATGGGGTACAGGGGTAGTTTTAGGGTTTAGGGATAGGTATGGGTTTTGGGGTACAGGGGTATTTTTAGAGTTCAGGGCTATGTTTGGGTTGTGGGGTATAGGGGTATTTTTAGGTTTCAGAGGTAGGTTTGGGTTTTGGTGTAAAGGGGTATATTAAGGGTTCAGGGCTAGGTTTGGGTTTTGGGGTACAGGGATATTTTTAGGATTCAGAGCTAGGTTTGGGTTTGGGGTACAGGGGTAGTTTAGGGTTTAGGGGTAGGTTTGTGTTTTGGGGTACAGTGCTATTTTTAGGGTTCAGGGCTAGGTTTGGGTTTTGGGGTACAGGGGTATTTTATAGGGTTCAGCTGTAGATTTGGGTTTTGGGGTACAAGGGTATTTTAAGGGTTCAGGGCTAGGTTTGGGTTTTGGGGTAGGTTTGCATTTTGGGGTACAGGGGTATTTTTAGGGTTCAGGGCTAGGTTTGGGTTTTGGGGTACTGGGGTATTTTTAGGGTTCAGGGGTAGGTTTGGGTTTTGGGGTACGGGGTATTTTAAGGGTTCAGGGCTAGGTTTGGGTTTTGGGGTACATGGGTATTTTAGGGTTCAGGGGTAGGTTTGGGTTTTGGGGTACAGGGGTATTTTTAGGGTTCAGGGCTAGGTTTGAGTTTTGGGGTACAGGGATATTTTTAGGGTTCAGGGGTAAGTTTGGGTTTTGAGGTACAGGGGTATTTATAGGGTTCAGGGCTAGGTTTGGGTTTTGGAGTACAGGGGTATTTTTAGGATTTAGGGATAGGTTTGGGTTTTGGGGTACAGGGTATATTTAGAGGGTTAAGATGGGTTAGTGTTTAATGGTGTTGGGGTATTTTAAGGAGTAAGGGTGGGTTATGATTATGGGGTGCAGGGGTATTCAAAGGGAGCAGGGTGGGATTAGTTTTTAGGGTGTAAAGTGTAATAACATAAAATAATAAATAAAAATAATATAAATAATGCAATTTAAAAGAATAAATGTGTTAATCAAATTAAAAAAAAAACTGTATATATATTATATACATATATACACATTACCTACTGGCTATCGCAAGTAGGTATATATAGTTAGGATTAATTCCCTATGGGATTTCTGAAAATTCTATGTCTAATAACTTTGGCGTTTGTGGACGGAATTGGCTGAAATTTTCAGGAAAATGGCACATTTTGTTTCTGAGCAGCCCCTGAAAATTTGGTGGGGTTTCGTAAAGGGGGGGCCGAGAAAAAAGGGGGGTCCCAAAACACGTTTTTCCCATTCATTTTTCCATAGGGCGGTTGGACTCACTTTTAGCTCGAACGGCTGAATGGATTTGCACGAAACTTGGCAAAATTGTAGGGACTGTTAGCCCGATGTGCCTTTGCTAGGTCTCAATATATGTGCTTCAGTGGATTTTGAGAAATTAACGTTTAAATCAAGATATATATCTGTAACAGCGCTCCGGGCAGCGATCCGGTCCGCTTACTTTTCGCGTTTCGGAACTTTGCGCGCAGAAAGCTGATTGGCTCTCCGGTGTCTGTCAACATTCTAAACAGTCCGGAGAGGCCGCCATCTTGTCTCTCGGAAGGATCGAGAGAGAAGAAGAGGTGAAAAACGAAGGGGGAATTTAATGAAAGGGGGCAAGGTATCCCCCTCTTGACCCCCTAGGAATGTTGTTGGGGTTATTAAAGGGTCCCGTGGGGAAAAGAAAAAAAAAATGATTTTTCACGGTAGAAGCGCTTCACGGGCCGCGAACTGGGCCGCAAACTGGTAGCGAAACGGGAATTCGCCATTTTGTGCTTCGTTAATTAAATTACTAGGTATAAGGGGGTGCGGGAGACGTATCCTAATCCCCTATGTTTCCTGAGGGTGGCTGAGGAGGCTGTTATATGTTGATACGTCTCTTCCAGCGGCTGTGCGTGAGCTTTTTTTTTTTTTGCTGCGTGACAGTCCGGAGCGGCCGCCATCTTGTCTCTCGGTAGGATCGAGAGAGAAGAAGAGGTGAAAAACGAAGGGGGAATTTAATGAAAGGGGGCAAGGTATCACCCTCTTGACCCCCTAGGAATGTTGTTGGGGTTATTAAAGGGTCCCGTGGGGAAAAAAAAAAAAAATGATTTTTCACGGTAGAAGCGCTTCACGGGCCGCGAACTGGGCCGCAAACTGGTAGCGAAACGGGAATTCGCCATTTTGTGCTTCGTTAATTAAATTACTAGGTATAAGGGGGTGCGGGAGACGTATCTTAATCCCCTATGTTTCCTGAGGGTGGCTGAGGAGGCTGATATATGTTGATACATCTCTTCCAGCGGCTGCGCCATCTTGCCTTTTTTCCAATGCCACAATTTTGTCGTGCACGGCAGCCATTTTAGATGCCAGGCTGGTCCCAGGCTATCACCTACCCCTGCGGATGTAGTTTATGGCCCCAGCTGTAGAGAATTCAGACATGCCAACCCTCCCGATTCAGGCGTGTGACTACTGATTTCAGTGCTAGTCTCCCGCCTCCCGATTTCTGCAAGCAAAAACCCGGGGGCATATTACGAACAACTAGCGATAATTTTTGTCTCTAACTTGTTTAGAGATAAAAATTATCGCCGCACATCGGCGATTTTTATCGCAGATAAACCTTGCTATTATCGCAGAAAAGTCAGCGATATTCATGTATTATCGAGCAAATGCTCTTAGCCATGTTATCCACCTCCCATTGGATAACATGGCTAAGAACTGCTCAGGGCAGGTGTTAGATTTTGGAGATATTCGCGCTTAGCGCGAATATCTCCAAAAGTTGGTAATAGGAGATAGCGATGTTAGGGACTGTTTCCAGTCGCTAACATCTTGGCACGCCACTTTGCATGTCATTAGTGATAAGTATCACTGACATGCAAAGCGGGGCCCAAGATGGTCGCTATCTCCTTTTAGCTGTCACTAACTGGTGTTAGCGACAGCTTGGTAATAGGGAGATCATTTTATCTCAGCTTTCATGGCTTTTAAAGCCAAAAAAGCGGAGATAAACCCCCTTGATAATATGCCCCACGATTCCTTGGGGGTTTCAGCTGACAGGGCTTGGTAATGTGTTACATGGTAATTTTTCCAGGAAACGTCAGAGGGTCGATGCAGGGGTTCTAGAAGAGGTGATAAACCATTTAAGCCTCATGAACAAGCGCATGGTCTTTTAAAGATTTGTGAAGTACTCGGGCGGCGGTGTGTGTGTGCCCTCTTTCAGGAGCGGGCGGGGGGGGCACTGCCAGCAACTTGCCAGGTCAGGTAGTGTTCAACACGTGCATCACCCTTTCTCTGCCTGCTATTGCGCTCCATGCTTCGGAAAGGTAAGAAAAAGAACGTGCATTTGAGTTTGAAATGTCCGATCCTGCAGCAGCACACTTCCAAAGCCCACACATGACAATAACCCGATTCAAGGCCCTATTCACCCGTTTTTAAAAAAATAGATAACACTCCGACAAAGTAAGATTATAAAACTTTATTAACTTTTAACTATAATGAACGGAACAAAAACTAAAAACATTTAAACATTTTTCAACTCAAAAAGCAACAATGGTTAGAAGCTGTCTTTTGTGCGAATAGTCCCAAGGCAGCACAACGTGCAGAGTTCTGGACGGCACCCAGGTGATGTCGCCTGGGTGCCGCACTGGTTTTGGGATCCTACAATGCAGCACAGAAAAACAGCGTGGGGCGTCCCGGGTGGTGCGGGGGGAGGCCTCGTCAGTAGCGGTCTGTTGTGCGAATAGTCCCAAGGCAGCAGAACGCGTTGAGATGTTGATGGGACTGTGTCCAGTGTCCCATGGCTGACACAACATGTACGACAGGCACCCAGGTGATGTCCAGTAAACTGCCGCACTGGTTTTGGTATCCTACAATGCTGCTCCGAAAATTGGCGTGCGGCGCCCCAGGGGGTGGGGGGGGGCGTGGGGGAGGCGGCGTGAACGGGCCTCCCCAGGTGGCGGCCATCTAGCTGAGTTGCGCCCGCTCTTGCGGCTACAGCGTCTCGCTCACCATGTTGTTGAGTTGCTCCCACTCTTGCAGTGCAGCGATAGGCGGCTGCCACATGGCTCTTAAAATGGCGGACGGCTCCTCGGTTTTGGGCCTGGTCCACTGAAATGGCCCTGGGACACCTTGGAACTCGGACGCTTGCCTGCTAGGGCTTGGGCTCCATTCTCGAAAAGCGTCCCCTCAGCCGTGAAGATTCTACAAAAGTCTTGGGGGCCCCCGACTCCCGCAGGCTTCTGGTGCGGAGCGGCTGCCATGATTGCTCGCGGAATGACCACGACGGAGCCACGAGATGGTGGTGCTCTCATGCTGACGCCAGCTTCAGTCTGAATGATCCAGAAACAAGGTGGGTCTTTCATCGTTTGGGAAAAAAAAATGTTTTAAACCAATGAAAAGTGTTATTTTTAGGTCATATGACCAAGCCTTCCATCTTTAGGAAACCAAAAGTAAAATGAACCAATGAAAAGTTTTATAAACAAGTCACATGACCTGTTATGCGGCATAGGGCTACAAAAAGCGTAGAAAATCCGTTGGCACGTGAGGCGGCGTCAGTAGCGGACCGATGTGCGAATAGGCCGAAGGCAGCACAACGCGCCGAGATTCGGATGGCACCGAGGTGGTGTCCAGCAAATTGCCGCACTGGTGTGGCCATCCTACAATGCTGCGCCGAAAGACGGCGTGTCCAGCTGAGTTGCGGTCACTGTTGTGGTACAGTGACTCGAACGCGCCGAGATCCGGATGGCACCGAGGTGGTGTCCAGCAAATTGCCGCACTGGTGTGGCCATCCTACAATGCTGCGCCGAAAGATGGCGTGTCCAGCTGAGTTGCGGTCACTCTTGCGGTACAGTGAGTCGAACGCGCCGAGATCTGGATGGCCCCGATGTTGTGTCCAGCAAGTTGCCGCACTGGTGTGGCCATCCTACAATGCTGCGCCGAAAGTCGGCGTGGGGTGCCCCGTTGGCTTATGAGGTGATGTCAGTAGTGGACCGATGTGTGAATAGGTCGGAACCAGCACAAGGCGCCAAGATCCGAATGGCAAGTCCTGGATGTTGAGTGCCTCAGTTGAGAGTTCTGAGCAGTGCTTGTAAGACTGTCTGAAGCTTATTTGCACCTGCTGCAGCTTCACTATTGCCCTGGTGTGGCCAAAGGTGGCACATGACATAGGCCGCCGGCTCCCGAGGTCCGGCTGAACTTTTTGCCTTTTCCTTTCTGCTTCTTTTCCTACAATCCGTTTCATCTGAAGACACGACCAGGTCCCTGAATGTGTGCAGGGGGACGCTATTGATTGAATGAAAATGGCGGCTTGACACAAAGCTGACTCAAGCGTTACTGTTGATGCTATACAGACAAAAATTGGTTTTCAGTTTGTACATTCTTCAGGTTTTTTTTTTCCATCCAAGTCTGATTGAGAGTTTGTAGAAAAATGGCTTCAGATTTTCCACATACTACTCTTCAACATTCTTCCTAAATGTAACAATGTGAAACTCACTAGGAGAACGGCTGTTTCTGTTTCCTTTCAAAATGCTGCCAACAATATTTTCTGAATGGAAGACACCATCTTGTAGCATAAAGGGACGAAAGGGGTTCTGGTCTGGCCGATGTTTGGTGGAGACATTTTGACTATATCTTGGACCTGCCCGGCCTCGCCCAAAATGGCGCCGGTATAAATGGGACTCGTAACTCCTTGCCCGCAAATGTATATCTAGAAAATGTTATTGTAAGTGGCCCTGTCGTATTTTAATTACAAAATGTACGTCCACCGATTCCGCAACTGTTGGACACCTTTGTTCTTGCAACCTAATGGCCCGCTCGTTACATTCTTCTACAGTGTAAATGTCTCCTCATCATATACGATTTCAGTTTGCTCCGTGGCCGGCCCACGTGGTTATAGGCCCGTATTTGTATACTGACATTTTCACAATAAAGGTTTTTAAAACAAAACACGGTAGTAGTATTTACATTGGTAAAGTTTTTACTTTTAGTCACTGTTTTCGAATCAGTAAAGGCAAGTGAAATAAAGCAGTCCAATTACATGACGGATAAAAGGTATAATATGTAGGAACGCAGTAAAGATAAATGCTTAAGGGCAGTTGTGTTTTTCATGTCTGCAATATAAAGGGATCGATAAGAATCTGATAATCAGGCGTATCGGCGACTAAGACAGCAGGCCGAATCTCTTTTACTCAACGGCTCCGTCATGGAAGGAAGAAACGCCTTTTTTCTCGAAAAAGGAATATATTTTACTTACAAGACAGTTGTAAATTTTCCGGGAAAGTACATTAGCCTGGAATATTATAACATATGTTTGAAAAAAAAATATTGTTCGAAAACAATAAAAAGCGTAATTTTTAGGTCATATAACCAAGCTTTTCATCATTAAATTAACAAAAGTAAAATGAACCAATGAAAAGTTTTATTAACAAGTCACATGACCTGTTATGCTTACGTTACGCGCTGCGGATCACTTCCGGGTGCGGTAACGCGGCGTGTCATATAACGCATTACGCGACAACGTAGGTCAAGAATATAGTCAAAATGTCTCCACCAACCAGCGTTCGGAACACAACCCCTTTCAGCAGTCCAAAAAGTTCTGTTAAATGACAACAGAGGGGACAGGCAACAAGAACCATCAGTCAAAGAGGGGAGGGCAAGTTCTTCTCTTCCGGGTCATGTTGGGGCGCTACCGGAACTGATCGAATTGGTAGTCTACAGTGTTTCTGGATGTTTCAGACTAAAGCTGGCGTCAGCATGAGACCGCTACCATCTCGTAGCCCCGTCGTGGCCATTCCACGAGCAATCATGGCAGCCGCTCCCCACCAGAAGCCTGCGGGAGTCGGAGGCCCCCAAGACTTTTGTAGAATCTTCACGGCTGAGGGGACGCTTTTCGAGAATGGAGCCCAAGCCCTAGCAGGCAAGCGTCCGAGTTCCAAGGTGTCCCAGGGCCATTTTATCGGACCAGGCCCAAAACCGAAGAGCCGGCCGCCATTTTGAGAGTCCTGTGGCACCGCAAGAGTGGGCGCAATTCAGCTGGATGGTGGGCAAGACGCTGTAGCCGCAAGAGTGGGCGCAACTCAGCTGGATGGGACAAGGTTCAGAATTGAAGAGTCATTAAAAGGCAAAAAGTTCCGCCGGACCCCGGGAGCCGGCCGCCTATGTCGGGGGCGATCTCAGGCTACACCAGTGCTATAAGACTTGGGGAGGGTGTCGGAGCCAAGCGTCTTCTCCGAGTCCATGGCCATCACACCGCCCCTCAGGGGCCTCCGTCAAGCTGTTTAGG
This sequence comes from Lissotriton vulgaris, assembly GCF_964263255.1. Classification (NCBI taxonomy): domain Eukaryota; kingdom Metazoa; phylum Chordata; class Amphibia; order Caudata; family Salamandridae; genus Lissotriton; species Lissotriton vulgaris. The sequence continues at coordinate 932,516,582 of NC_141699.1, forward strand.
AAGGTAACATATCACATTGTTTTCTAATGCAGTCAGGTCCACAAACGACACTCACTTACTTTGAGAATAGTGAAGCTGCAGTAGGTGGAAATAAGCTTCAGACAGTGTTACAAGCGCTGCTCAGAACTCTTAACTATGGCACCCAACATCCAGAACTTATGCCATTTGAGAATGGCAGTGACATCGAAGCAACTCAGGGACCAAAACCATTAACGTACTTTCACGTATGAAAATCTTACTTGGGGAGGGGGCAGGAGCGAAGCGCCCCCTCCCAGTCAGCGCCACCACACCGTATGTTGAAAATTTGAAGCCATCGTTCTACAAAGTCAACCAAACTTGGATTGAAAAATCTAGAAAAATGTACAAACTGAAAACCAGTTTTGGTCTGCATAGCATCAGTGGCAACGCTTGAGTCAGCTTTGTGTCAAGCCGCCATTTTGATTCAACAAAGCACAGTCATTGAAAAAGGCTCAAACTCAGAACTCTGAACTATGGCACCCAACATCCAGGAGCTTGCCACCCGGATCTTGGAGCCTTGTGCTGCTTTCGACCTATTCACACATCGGTCCACTACTGACATCATCTTATAAACCAACGTTATGTAAATAGTTTTTTAATAAAATGTTTTACCCTGTTTCTTTGCTGGTGTGTTGTCTATATTTTTAATATTTGCATAGGGTTTGTCGTTATTTTGTGCGGGATGGGTGATGGAGCCGAGCTGTCTTGCAGCCCTCATGGTGTGGAGCTCAGTTCATCTCACTATTTTCGTATTTCTCATGAAGGGTTGTTCCTAATATTTCTATTTTAGCGAGGTCAAAAAGAGATCCAATTAGTGGCCTACTGATTTTGCTCGATTACTTTTATTTTTTTACACGATTTTTCACTATCTGCAAAGACTAAACAGAGTATTGCGACTTTGTGCTTGTTTGTAAATAGAGAATGATCCAAAGAGAACCAATTCTAAAACAGTAAATGCTTGGACAACAATCAATCAAATGGAGAGACAAGCAGGCACGACGGATTACAACGGGGGTAAAGGCCTGCGTTAACTACCCTTCAGTATCTGCAAAGAGAGAGTACTACTAAGACAAAAGAGGGGAGGGGGGGGTGCAGCGTTCAAAGCACATCAGCGTGCATAAATACGAAAATGTTTTTATCTATCACGTACTTGACATTTTAAAGCTTTTCATATTTGCTATTAAAAAACCAATGAAATTCACGGAAAAAACCATAGGTTATAGTGGATATATAGTTAGGAATTTGCATTTACAAAACCTTGAAAATTCAATGAAAAAACCATTGGTTTTAGGCCATATATAGTTAGGGATTTGCATTTACAAAACCTTATTTTACTCGCATAAAACCATTGAAATTCCATATATAGTTATAAGCGCTAACTATATATCGCGCACCCGCAATCCACTGCTGATGATGTCACATATTACATCATTCATGACATGGTTAGTGACATCACTGATGACATCACTGATGACATCTCAAATGACATCACTGATGACATCACTGAAAACATCTCATTTGACATGACTGATAACATCACTGATGATATCATTCATGTGATAATACGATGAACCTCTTCAGACTCTAATATAACCTTAGATACAATCAGTGTAAACAGACACTCACAGACTGTCACTCATCCATGGAGTTACTCACACACCTAGTCAGTCATGCAGAGAATCAATCACACCTCCATTTCCTCAAATATACAGTTATACAAACTTTACTTATTCAAACATATACTAACACATATTTACTCTCTTATACAATCCCTGATACAAGTTCACAATGATCCATACAGCCACTCACACATTCACTGGCTCTTATGCACAGTTATTTATATATGTCAACTCTCACATGTACTGTGTTTTACATATGTACTTACTTTGACATGTAGCACTGAGATATCCATTCACTCACCAATACACTTATGCACACAGTCAACCGCCCATACAGCTGTTTCCACATGCAGTTTTAAACCCATAGATCTAGTGAATCAACTGCTCACACATCTATGCACAGAGTCATACACCTCCCAGCCACCCACACACACACCCAGTCTCCCATACAAATACTTGGGCAACCAATCAATAATCCATATAGTTACTCATATAGCTACTTATCAACACATGCAACAGTTTACAGAACAACAGACATAATAATGCACACATTCAGACAGTTTAGTCACTAACCCATGCACTCAGTGAGACACATTTAATCACTCACTCATAGAGTCAGTCATGCAGCTACTAAATCCTTCATCCAGACACTTATACATCCACTCATTCTTCAATATGTAAGACATATTTTAACTTTACAGAAACATACAGTCACTGGGTGTTGTCATCAGTGATGTCATCAGTGATGTCATTTGAGATGTCATCAGTGATGTCATCAGTGATGTCACTAACCATGTCATGAATGATGTAATATGTGACATCATCAGCAGTGGATTGCGGGTGCGCGATATATAGTTAGCGCTTATAACTATATATGGAATTTCAATGGTTTTATGCGAGTAAAATAAGGTTTTGTAAATGCAAATCCCTAACTATATATGGCCTAAAACCAATGGTTTTTTCATTGAATATATATATATATATATAAATACACATATATACAAACATATATTTGATGTTTTGATAATGTACTCTTACAATGTATATGACTTTATCACACATGCATTTAAGTTATAATGGCATGCGTGATAAAATCATATGCGTTGTAAAAGTTTTAGAAATTGTGTCTTTGTGGAGTAATAGTCCCGCGTTATGAAAATTGTGGAGTGATGGTATGCGGGATGTTGGTTTGCGGAATATCATCACATATTCCCGGGGGAGGGATAGTCCCTTTCTTGCTATTTCCGTGGAGGCGGGCCTTGTGTCCGGATGTGTGTGGCGCGAGGCCTATGCGCGACAGAAGTGGAAAATCTCCAGTGTGCGCTTCAGGCGTCACCAGAAGTTAAGGCGAGATTACATTTCCTGCACAATGGCCCCTGTTTGCGCTCCTTCCGGCCCTTGGGAATAGCGCCATGCCTGACCGCCATACAATAAAGCAGGTGCACATCACTGGGAGCGCGGGGCAAGCACACCCGGAGCTGGAATGTGGAGATCCTGGGAAGAGAAAACAATATAATATTGGGCACAATGCTCGCTTTTTTTTCCTCCGTAATCCCGTGCCCCGCACACGCCCCCAGTACACGCCCCCAGCACATGCCCACAGCACACGATATAAGACATGGTATGAAGGGCGAAACGTACCACACGCCCCCAGAGTTTGTCACGCCCCCAGCACACGCCCACAGCACAACGCAGACACGCCCACAAGGGACTACTTTGCTAGCACGGTTCTTTGACCTTTTAAATGTATATGGTGGGCGTCTGCATAGCCTATGTCCTTTTGCTGCAATTGCCCTTTCCATCTTTGTATTGGGTGTTGTGATTGGTGCTGTGGTTCCTGAGATTACCCACCTCAAAGGTTTGGGCTCTCTCTTTATTATATTAGTATAGATAGATGCCATACCATATGTTCTGTTCTTCATCTCCAAACCTAAAACCAGGGCCAACTTACATTTGCATTACCTAGCCTATCACAAAACATTTTTATTTTTAACTTCTGGGGCTCTATATAGCAAATGTGTGCAAAAGGTTTGCATTTTCAAATGATTCTTACGCATGTCTTAGTTTCACTTCTTGCACTCTGCTATTGGAAAAACATTTTTGGTGCCATGTATTTCTAGAGCGCAGCATAGATAGACTGCTTGTGTGCGCTAAATATATTAGTACTAGTGCAATGTGGAATTGTACTACTGACTAGTTTGTATGCGGCTATTCCACATTATCTCTGTATGTTAGGTGCAATGTGGTTGAATGCTAAATACAAAATAAGTAGTAAAATTGTGGTTCCCTTAGGACCTATGCTTTTAAATGATGTGTGTATTTTCTTTCCTTTTGCTCTGAATGTTTCCGGCATTTTCATTCAAAGAGAATGTGCATGATTACAACAATTAGGAATATTTTCGTTATTTTCGACAGCTTATGGAGCCACAGTTAGATGGGAACTAGAACCCAGGTGGCCTCTGCGAATTAAAATAATTTCAAACACGGGGGACTGCAATATATCTGCTTAACTGCCATTTCAACGAAACCATCGATTAAAGAAATATTTGTCTATAACATAAAGTCATTGCGATATTTTTCGGAGCAGTCATATGAGTTACAGCATGTTATCTATAGATATTACATACTGAAGGAGTCAGTACCTTTTAAAATGATATTTGCATGATCTTACTACAGACCGCATTCCCTACAGGATGTATATACACCTGCCAGACTTCCCTGTGAAACTCACTTTTTCACTGCTGCTCCGGAGAAGTCAAAGGCACAGCGCATCTTAAAGTCCTGCTAATGCTTGGAGATTCCAGCCGGGCCGAGGGGGATGGGAGCAGTTGCTCGGCAACTATAGATATGTAAATGAAATCATTTAACTCGTGTTTTGTGCTACTGTTGAAGGAAGGGTGTGCCCTGCAGTTTAGCCCAGGTGAAGAGAGGCGCTAATTACCGCTTTGTTAAGCATAGCTGCCTCACGCTGGGGATCGGGCGCTCATCATCTTGGAGTCACTTTCAAAACAATTCAAAATTTGCAAACATTCGTGACAAGAATTTTCAATTCTATTAAGGGCAAGGAGGCGAGGATTATGCTTTCTCATTTCTTTAATGAAATGCTCAGCAGCCAATAAAAACAACCAAAAAACTACATTTCCCATGAACACCAGGGAGTAACCATAGATGGTAGTGTATAAAAGGTCCCAACATTAGTCTGTCTTCCTCTTTCTTTGTGGAAATATGTCCAAATTAAAGTAAAATCCCAAATAGAACAGGAACAACAATTCCAAACAATCCGCTGTCATCCATAGAATCCGGAAATAGGCAGCTGAAGAACCATGGGTCCAGACGACCGGAGGAGAAACAGATCCCGGCAAGGCAGGAGCGACATCACTTCTGATCTGAGCCTGAAACAAGAGACAGAGCCATAATATCCAAACCCAACAAGACTGTCAAGAGTCATTCAGGGAAGGGAACAGGGAGAGAAATATTTGCAAATGCATGTATACAGTCATAATACATAAGCATACAAATATGGAAAAACCTGGGTGGGATAATCCTCGCCTCCTTGTCCTTAATAGAATTGAAAATTCTTGTCACGAATGTTTGCAAATTTTGAATTCTATGTCAGGACAGGAGGCTCCGATTATGCTTTTTTAAAGCTGATCCACCACCACAGAAGCAACACAATCAATCGGCTTGTAATAAAACGTTTTAAATACAGAATCAGATGACCAATCTGCAGCTTTCATTATGTCAAACAAAGTAGCACCCATGGAGAAGGCTTTGGACGCCATAGCCCCACGTGCAGAATGTGCGCCAAACACAGAAACATCAATACCTGCTTCAGACATAAGCCCCCGTATCCAGCGCGCCAAAGTAGCTGGAGTGACAGGGCGAAAGGGCTTTTGCAAAGCAATCAGCAATTGACCCTGCATTTCAGATCGCAAAGAAGCGGTACTCACCTCGTAATCTTTCAGGCATTGTACAACGCAAAGGTTGGGATGCGAGGGAAAAGAAGGATAAAAAATAGAAAGCGTATTAGATTTTGTACGCCTAGAAAGACGAAAAGAAACCCCTTCAGGAGTAAAAGTACGACCAGCAAGGTCTAAAGCGTGGACATCAGAAACACGCTTACAGGAAACCAAACACAGTAACAGTCAACTTCGCCGACAACTGTTTGCGGGAAAGCAAAGAATTCGAAGGCCAGGACTCCAAAAAACGGAGAACAACCGAAACGTCCCACAATGTAACATACTTCGGAGTGGGAGGTTTCGCAAAACGAATACCCTTAAGGACCCTGGAAACAAAAGGATGTTCACCCGCAGGTTTCCCATCAATGTGGGCATGGCCTGCCGAAATAGCAGAGCGGAAGCCATTGATAGTGGAGTAAGCAAGCCCCGAGGTGGCTAAAGAAGCCAAAAAGTTAACAATTATACTGACATCCGCCGAAACGGGATTAACTTGTTGTTGATCACACCAATCGCACCATCGCTTCCAAGACCCCTTGTATCGTTTGTGAGTATTGGGGGCCCATGCCTCACGAAGGTACTTGGAAGCGTCGCTTGAAATGCCTGGGATCGCCCAACGATCCCCGAGATCTTCCACGCGAGCAATTGTAGGGAGCCCGAGGAGATCAGGGGATGTGGATCTCCGAGAGGATCCAACAAGAGATTCCACAACTGGGGAAGGAGCAACGGCGGAGCGGAGCACATTTCCAGAAGCACCGGAAACCAAGCTTGAGCCCTCCAGAGAGGAGCAATCAGAATCAGATCCGTCTGGAAACGTTTGGAATAAGCCAAGACCCTGGGAATCATCAGAAACGGTGGAAAGGCATAGCAAAGGGTCGATGGCCACTGCTGGAGAAAAGCATCCGTGGCCAGAGCTTGAGGGTCCGGCCTCCAACTGTAAAAGCGCGGGAGTTGCGCATTTAGACGCGAGGCAAACAGATCCAGTTGGCAAGGACTAGTCATGAGCGGATTTTGCGGATTGGCAATCCGCGAATTTGCGGATTTGCAAACTCGCAATCCGCAAAATCCGCGAATTCCCGCGAATTTGCGGATTTTTTTTTTTTTTGTGTTCGCCCGTGTTTCTGCCATTTCGCGAGGGTTTTTACAATTTCGCAATTTGCGAACTTACCTGTCGGGTCGCAAGTTTTGCGAACTTGTTGTTTCTACGTGTCCAACCTGTTTGGGACACTCTTCTTCATCACTGCCACTCTCTGTCACCACTGCCACTCTCTGACTACTCATGCCACCCTCTGGCCCACCCATGCCACCCTCTGTTTCATCACCACACCCTCTGGTTGTCCAGTGTACATTATTTTCGGCAAAGCAAAGCACACCTTCCCTGCCTCAAGTGACCTGAATTAATTTGGGGCTGATTAATGTGTCACAGAATATTTTTTTAGCTGGCACCTGCTTCCTTAGTGCGCCCTGATTAGTGATCTTTTGCACTTGCTAAGTGCTTTCATTGTTGCAAAATTAGTTACAACACCTGCCCTGCCCCAACTGACAATAATGAATTAGGGGCTGATTAATGGATTTTAACTTCCAGCCTGGCTCCTGCTTGTCTCCCTTAGCTGTAATTCAGGACCTTTGTGGCATATGTGTAACTATTCTGAGGTTCAGAGCAGGGTCACATAATAGTTGCAACTGGCAACTGAACTCTGGAGGGGCCCCTCAGGAAGCACTACAGGAAATGGCTACTAATGATGTGCCTGAACTTTTGAACCTGGTAAGTAGTTACTTTCAGTTTTGCTTAGATCGTATTTCTGCAATTTCGCACTTATTCGCGGGGCGCGAACTCACGCGAACAGTGCGAGCAGTGCGAGCAAAATCCGCTGCTCGCGGATTTGCGGATTTTGCAGGAAATTCGCAAATCTCGCGGATTGCGGATTTCCCGAAAATCCGCAAAATCCGCGAGCGGAACGGATTTTCCGCCCATGCCTAGCAAGGACCCCAATGCCGTTGGAGAGCACGGAAGACTCGAGGGTGAAGCTTCCAATCGCTGTAATCCCGGAGATGTCCGGAGTGCCAGTCCGCTATTTGATTGTGGCATCCCGGAAGATACTCCGCAATAACAGTGATCTTTTTCTGCAGACAAAAATGCCAGAAATGCTTGGCGATCTCCGCCAAGATTTTGGACCGGGTCCCGCCCAGTTTGTTCACGTAGCGGACTGCCGACACATTGTCCATCCGGAGAAGGACACAACAACTCGGTCGTAGGGGAGAGAAACACTTGATCGCAAAGGAACCCGCTAGGAGTTCCAGACAATTGATATGTAGAGTCAATTCCTGAGGTGACCAACGACCCCCGGTCGAAACAGACCCGCAGCGGGCTCCCCATCCCCACCGGCTGGCATCGGACTCTATCACTAGATCCGGGGATGACCCGAAGAGGGCTCGACCATTCCAGGCCTCCATGTGGTCCAACCACCACTGCATTTCCCAACGGACCTCCTCCGTAAGAGGGATCTGGTCTGAATACCCGAGACCCTTCCAGAGATGCAGAATTTTCAGGCGTTGCATGGCCCTGTAATGTAGAGGGCCCGGAAAGATCGCTTGAATGGAGGATGCTAGAAGACCCACTACTCTCGCCAACGACCTCAACGACACAGTCGGTCTGGAAATAACAGATGTTAACTCTCTCTTGATGTAACGCATCTTTTGCTTGGGTAAGAGAAGTTGACAGGTCACCGAATCTATCTGGAAGCCCAGGAAGTCTATAGACTGGGAAGGAATCAAAACCGACTTCTGAACATTGATCAGAAAGCCCAGAGATTGTAACAGATCTACAGACCATTCCAGATGACGCATAAGTTGATGAGGACAATCCGCCATCAGGAGAATATCGTCCAGATAAATTATCAACCGCACACCCCGAGAACGAAGATGTTCTACTACTGGTCTCAACAGTTTCGTGAAACACCACGGTGCCGACGACAGACCGAAGGGGAGAACCTGATACTCGTACCAAACCCCTTGCCACAGAAACTGAAGAAAACGGCGATGGGGCTGAAAAATCGAAATCGAGAGGTATGCATCCTTGAGATCCAGACGGACCATCCAGTCCCCCTCTCGCAAGAGATCCCTCAAAAGATGGATGCCCTCCATCTTGAAATGCCGGTAGACTACCACCCCGTTGAAATCTTTCAGATTGAGAACAAGGCGAGAGCCGCCTCCCTTCTTTTCGACCAGAAAGACAGAACTGGCAAACCCCAAGGGATGGCGGGTCGTGGGAACAATCGCCCCTTTCTTGAGGAGGGTGGCTATTTCCTCGGAGAGACACTCTTGGTCCTTCAGAGGAAAATGCAAACAAGGGGGAGGACGAGTTTGATGCACTGGATGATAAAACTCTATTCTGAACCCTTGAACAGTTTGCAGAACCCATGCATCGCTTGAGATCATGCGCCAATTGTGCAGGAAAAATTGAATGCGACCCCCCAACATCACATCGCATGCATTTATTAGGCTCACCTGTAGAGGAGGCATCATGGTACTGTCCCTGTTGACCACCAGATCAGCCCTTCCCATACTGGCCTTTCCCCTTTCTGGAAGGATAAAAGTTGGCTCGGGTGGAGTAGCCGGAGTCATAGGATCCTCGCTGCTGAGAGGAATTTCCTCTCTGGGACTGGTTCGCAGAGCCTCGGCCGAACGAGCGTCCCCTTCCACGTCCGGCCTTTGCAAAAACCGGGCGCATGGCCCGTCTCAAAGAGGCCTGCGCCTTGTCAATGCCACTAAATGTTGAAACAAAACGAGTGAGTTCCTTCAGGAACGGCTGGCCGAACAACAATCCTTGCGCCTCAGGGCCTGATTCAGACGTCGCCAATTCCGAAAGTTTCGGATCCAACTTTAAGAGTATGGACCTGCGACGTTCAGTTGACATCGCGCAATTTGCATTGCCTAGATAGCAAATCGCCCGCTGGGCCCATTCAATTAATTCCTTGGGATTCACCAGAGCCGAAGCCTCGTCAGCCTTATAACCAAGGTCCAAGAGTTTGGTGAGGGGAGCCAACAAATCGAGCATTTTGTCCTGACAGGACTTCCAAGATCTGTCCAAACCTTTCTTCGGGTCTTTCGCGTACTTCTTTAAGTACGTGACCATCATGGGGTCAACCTCTGGGGTGTCGGCTAGATGGTCTGCCAAGTCCGGTCTCGGGCACTCGGAGCGCAGACGTGCCCGAACTGAGGCCTCAAAAGGCTGACGAATGTGGGATTCAATATAAGCCGCCACCGCAGGTGAAGGCGTCCACGATGAAGAGTTCGGGTGGACGATGTCCGCCGGCTCGAAATTCAGGACTGAAGGACGCTCAGGTGCGTCCACAAAGTGTTCCTTACAGACCCTCTTCCGAGGGGGTGGTGAAGCGTGGTCAGAAGAAGCGGAAGAGTGGGCATTATCCGACTCCGACTCATGAGGAGCTGAAGAAGCGGAAGGAGTGGCCGCCAAACTCTTCGCAAGGCGCTGAAAGTCCGCCTTATGAGGATTCATCGGCGACTTAGCCGACTTCTTCGTAGCAGGCAGCCAACCCTGCTGTTGGGCGTACAGATTTAGATGACGCTTCAGGGGGTTAATTGCACGCACCAGTGCCTTGTTAACAGACTGTTGGACCCCCTTGTCCAACTGCTCCACCAAATTCTGCTCCAAGGAGTCCTCCTCCTCGCCATCATAGTAGTAGTCGTCGTCAGCGTCATAATATTCAGCCATTCTACCAAGTAGAAAAGTAATGCCCACAAGACGACTAAAGTTCAGAGTGTCAAAACACCAGTCAAGGGGGAGTGCGCAACCCCAAAGCAGGCTTTGAAAGAAGCAGGAACCGGGTCCGGACTTCAAGAAAACAATTCAAGCGTGGAGGGAGCCAAAGCCTGCACAACACCACACTCTAGGCAAAGCCTATGCCACAATGTTGCAACCACAGTCCTCAGGAAACCACGGCGTCTGACGGGGTTAAAGTTTGTAGACAGGTCGTGGGCAGTACGCCAAAGACGTCGTCACTCAACCAGTTCTGAGGAGAAACCCTGAAACCGGAAATAGGACAGCGCGCACGCGCGACTGTCACCTGTCACCAAACACCGTCTCGAGAGCGCTCGCGCTCCCCCAAGGAAACGGAAACCCCTGCTCCCACTCCACAAGAGGACACGAGCGCGAGACAGCGCACGGAACAACGGAGGTGACCACACGCTCCAACGGAAGAGAAAAGCCGACAAGCAGCTGAAGAAAAAACACGTAAGTAATACGGAGACAAAGCCCCAAACACGTGAACCTCAAATGCGCAAAGCACAACAGGTAAGCAAAGCAATAAGTCAACAGAGTAACAATATGCTCAAGAGAAGAAAATATGCACTTAACTGGCTGCGGAGCAGCAAAGAAAGAGGAAGACAGACTAATGTTGGGACCTTTTATACACTACCATCTATGGTTACTCCCTGGTGTTCATGGGAAATGTAGTTTTTTGGTTGTTTTTATTGGCTGCTGAGCATTTCATTAAAGAAATGAGAAAGCATAATCAGAGCCTCCTGTCCTGACATAGAATTCAGTTTCAATGAATCCTAGCATCTTAAACGTCGCAACCCTACAGGAACATACCTGGGATGTGTAAACGAAATTAAACATATTTCTTTCTGCAGTATATTTCCCTTAAGGGATTAGAACATCTCAACAGCAAAAGATAAAAATAATTCCGTTTTATTTACAAAACATTTGTAAAATGGATTAACAGAATGTTTAACAGCCCCTCATGAAGTCATTCCATTAGTCTTTATATTTTAACTTTTCACACGCAACAAATCCTGCCATTATAAAGTGGGAGTACCCCGAGGAAGGGAGGTAGCATAATTATATCACATTTCATTAGAAAACTACAAATCATTAAAAAAGTGATCCAATTTTTACCTGTTGAAATAGTGTGTACTGGGCCCTTTTGCAGCCCTATAGGTTTATGGAAACCCACTGAACTGCTAACAAGAACAATTGAATTAATTTGACATTTATCCTGCATCTAATTCTTTATATTGTATAAACTGAAAATCTAACTGAACTAGTACAGCTCTGTCCCTAAAATTACTGTAGCATATGGTATGGCGATTACCAATATGGTTTTCCCATATAAATAAGAACGAGGGCCATGGTATTAAGTATTTCTGAAGTGAGCCTATTTGATTGCATTACATTTGCATTGCTAGACATTTTAGTAGAACAATGAATCAACTGCTCCTTTTGACAAAATACCTCTATTCCCTTTGTCAAAATTGCTCAGTGAGGCAAACGCTAGATCCTGAAAAGTCTGCCAATCTGTGTGTAGGTCATGTATTGGAATCCCAATAAAACATACTCAACCTTCCATTCTCCTATGGTTTTTAAACTGACCACCATTAAGGTGGGCAATAAAATCTCTTATTTTACAGATCTTAGACAAGGCAGATTTGCGCTCCGGAAAGAGTAATTATTATTATGCTACTTCTTTCACTGTCATTTTTTAGGCAAAAGACACACATTAGCTATGCAGCATTATTTTTTTCAACTTAATTTAAAAATACTGGTACAAAAAGAATGCATCCTCGTATTTGCCCTCCCCCAATTACCATTCAAGTGCAAACTGGGCTCACTTGCATTTTGTGCTCGATAATACCACCTGTTTTTGCAGATTGTAACATGGCACATAAATGGTGAAGTGCAAAAACTGATTATATGCATATTAACTTGCACATCTGTTGTAAAAACACACTAAGCACCCAATACAAATGTTATTTGTTCTGGGTGTTTTTGCACTGAGGTATTATTACTAGCTAAATTGAAATGTTCCAAATTCTCTCACTGTGAACATGAGTAGAGCAATTGCAATTGTGACAAGAGAGAGAGCGCAACGGTGCAGAGGGTTTTGTCGACCAGACCAGAGCAATATGAATGCTCAGTGAGCAACTGTGATCATACATACATCATCCTTGCTGTTCTTTGTTGGCATATTGGCGTGACAGCTGGTATTGTACAAATAGACTCCGAAAACGTATTGGTCGGTTACAGGGCGGAAGCAGTTCATTTAAATGTCCAAATGTGTATTACTATACACCATATCTTTTTCCCACTCATCCACTGTAGGTAGGGGCCCTCGCATCCATTTCATTGCTAGTCTATGATTAGCCAGAAGTAAACCAATGGCAATCAATTTGCGAACATTTTTGTGCAGAGGCTTCGTGTATCCCAGCAACGCCATCAGTGGATCTGGCGCGAATATTAAACCCACAATCTCATTTAACATCTTGAAAATATGGTTTCAAAATTCCGCCACAGGTGGACACTGCCATGCTGGGTGGAAAAAGTCAGCACCGGCATATCGCTGCTCTCACAGCTATCAGTATCACACAAACCATATCTATGTAGGCGTTCTGGTGTGTAATGAACCCTATTTAAGAACTTAAAATGTTCTAGCCTATGTTGGCCATTCAGAGAAACCTTTTGAGTAACCTGACAGCAGTAATACCAGATATTGTCCTTGAGTGGCATCCCAATATCTGCTTGCCAGGCCAGCCAAAACTTTGTGTATGGGGTACCCTAGTCTGTAAAGCCAAGGCATATAGCCTAGAGACTAATTTATTAGGAGACTATAAGCGCAACAGTATGGACAGCGTCGGGATCTCCATGGGTTCAACGTGCTTGCTCCAAGCACTGCCCGGAGAGCGTGTCGAGTTCTAAAAAAGTGAAATTGTGTTAATACAGAAGGCATCGCCCTTCCAGCCACCGCCTCAGTCCAAGATACCACTCTGCCATTTCTAAAGAGATCTTCCATCTCAGACATACCCAGGTCACTCAGTGAACAAAGTGTGCCTTGCTCTGAGCTAAGAGCAAACCATAGACACCACTCTATGCGCATACAAGGCGATTACAATTGTGCTCCAGCAAACAGTCCAAGAAGGACGTGCCAAGCAAGGCTCTCCAGGATAGCTACAAGGCTGTTCAGGCACTGTTGGACTGCAAGTTTCGCAACCCAAAAATTATTTGCCAACCCCAACTGACAACTGCAGCAACTCCATCCTTTTCGCAATTCAAACAAGTTTCATCCACACAAATCTATGACCTCATTCTCACCATCAAATCAGGTTCCCCTCCAGATCCTTGCCCAGCCTCGGTATCAAAACGTTTTGCCGATCAACTAGCCCCTAAACTCACAGACATCTGTAATGCCATGTTCAACACCTGTATCTACTCAGCAACCTGAAAAAAGGCAACCATCAAACCTCTGCTAAAGAAACAGCATTTCGACCCACCAGACACAAATAATTACAGACCCATCATGAGCATCCCCTTCCCAGCAGAAACCTTTGAAAAAATAATGAACACACAGCTAGCTCACTTTATGGAAGAAAACAATCTCCTGGATGAAACACAGTTTGGCTTCAGGAAAGGCCAAGGCACAGAAACCGCCCTTATCAAACCTGTAGACGAGATTAGAGCCACCCGAGACTAAGGTGGAACAGCAGTTCTGATACTGCTGGATTTGTCAGCAGCTTTCGACACGGTTGATCATGTAACCCTGATCGACTGAGTCTCAAATATGGGCATTAAACTCAAAGCCAAAGATTTACTGGAGTCGTTCTTGGCCAACCGCACTCAGCTAGTGAGTCTCGACGAATATAACTCCCAGTCTGTTCCCCTCCCATGAGGTGTGCCACAAGGATCATCCTTGAGTTCGACATTGTTTAATATCTATGTGTGGGACCTGGCCAAGGTCATCAAAGCCCATGGGATAGGGTCAATATCTTACACTGATGACACATAGCTGGTGCACGCAATTAACAACGATGGAGGAGCAATTGGCGGCGTTTTCAATTTGGTATGCTCGCCATCAGTACCTGGATGGCCAAAAACTGCCTAAAGTTAAACTCCGACAAAACTGAGGTTATGATCTTTGGCAATCTACACCAAACATGGTCCCCCACTTGGTGGCCTACTGCCCTGGGCCCTCTATCCCCCCCCCCCCCCCCCCAATACCGAAAGGAAGAAACCTGGGCATCAGGTTTGATGATAAAGTAACTTTCTCAGCTCATGTCAATGCCATCGTCTCATCCTCCTTCAACACTCTTAGAATGATCGAGAAACTGCTACCCTTCCTTCCACCAAGAGCAGGAAAATCCCTGATTAGCACCCTTGTTATGTCCAAAATTGACTATTGCAACAGCCTGCTCCTGAATGTCAAGAAAAAGATCACTAACAAACTACAAATGGTACAGAATGCCGCTGCGAGGTTAATTACAGGTACCCCCAAGTACAAATCCATCTCCTTGGTGGTGCGAAACTTGCACTGGCTTCCAATCACAAGTCGCATAAAATTCACCCATGGGTATTTGAGCGCTCTACAAATTGCTTAAATAATAGAAATCGATCAATATAAAACGTTATAAATAAATAAATGGTGAAGCAACAGAAGCCACTTCTCACATACTTCTGCAAATGCCTCATTCCCCTAGTGCTGTGCTTGTGTCACTCCACTTTGAAGCACTTTACATGAGCACCAGTTAAGTCATGTACAATTTCTTTAGGCACAGGGAAATTATGTGATTTGACCAGAATCACAGGATGTCAAGCTAACGTCAAGAATTTAGTTTGAAGTTTGCTGCTCTAGCATAACGCCACATCCTCTCCACCCTTCCGACTTGAAGACTTTCTCACTCATAAGGCAGGTGGTTGAGCACAGCCTATGATACTGCAGTATGTTGTAGTTAAAGTAGTATGATCTTGGAAGGCAAACTATATTTAAATACGCAGGAAGGGCAAATTGAAGTGGACATCAACATGAAGGTGCCCATTTTACAACAGAACTTTGCACTTTAGTTGAAGCACTAAGTCCAAACAGTAATAAGCGTGGGTATCAATGCAGTAGTAGGGGCACTGTGAGCCCAAATGCAAGCTAGGTTTTTGGTCTCCTATCCACCTCCCCTTTTTTGGCTTTTAAAACATACCCACTATTTAGGATGAACCAGGACTCTGTGCCTCTGCACCTACTTCACTACGGTTGATTATATATATATATATATATAGAGTCTGCATTTTATAATTGAATAAGGCTAACGAGGCTCTGACAACTTCTTTATGTACTTTGATCAATAGTGGCAGCGTCAGTGAGTTTTCTTTTCCCTACCCACTTTGTTGATAGTGTTGACCCCTCACACTGCCAGCAATAAAAATAAATGTCATGATGTGGTCTGTTTTGGCCGCATCATAGTGCTTTAAATTTTTTTTATTTTAATGTCAACCATGAGGCAGAGCAGGCATGCTGCTGTACAACAGGGCAAAAAAACTCTGTCAAAGCCAGTAGCTGTCTCGTAGGTAACACCTGTTGGCTTTGCCAATGCTTGTTATATGACTGTTCTTCACCCATCTATGGGAATGAAGCTGATTTAATTTGTAAAAGCATTAGGAACATTTTAAAAATTAAGCAATTCAATTAAATGTAATTTCAACTTATGGCAATTTTTGAATATATTTTTTAAGAATGTCACTAATGTTCTAAGAACATGCTTTTTCTGTTAAAATTAAACTTCCCATTCCTGTGGGCATGACATTACTGCAGTTCAGCATCTGAGAGAGCATAGCTGTTAGCACAATGCAACTCTAGGCAGTCACTCATCTAGCCATCATCTTAAGAACGTATTCCAAAGTGCATATTAATATGTAATCAAATTTGTAAAAAACGCTCAGATCAGTTTATATTGTATCATGTTTTAATGCACCATCATTCTTTAATTGCAGATAAGAATCATACCACAATAGTGATGTAATCTGGGATTCAAATCGTATCCAAATTGCTTGTAATAATGTTTAACAATTTTTAGACTCAAATAGTCTGAATTCAAAATTTTCATGTAAATAAAGTTTTACTTTATTAAATGGGGAAAATGTTACTTTGCATGAAAAATATGTTTTAACCCCGGGTTTTGCAGCTTTTCCTTTTAAATATCTGTCCTTTCTGCTGCTAACTTGTGTTCCTGGTGAACAAAGTGTGTTTAAATGCAAAGTGTGTTTAAGACTGCAGTACCGCCTCCTGTCTATGGGGGCAGAGGGATCAAAAATATAAACACACTTTCTGAAACACAGGTCCCCACAAGACAATTTTTTTAAAAGTTGTAAAAATTGACACAGATGTTCCTGAAGTCATTTTTTATCATTTAAAGGACATTACCTTGTGGGGACCTGGGTTCAGGTCCCCACAGTGCAATCAAGTCCCCACAGCGTGAGTGTGTTATCACACCCAAGTCCCCACAAGGATAGTAACACAAACCCGCACACACACACACACACACACACACACACCACAAGGTTTCTCAGAGGTAGAAAATCCTCACTTTGTTCTCACTAATAACGTTGTCACCATTTGACAAGTCTCCATGGAATTTTGCAGACCGATTGATTTTCAACAAGCAGCGATTCCAGTGGTGGCTATCCTGCAAGAAACCCTCGAGCCCCACCACGTACCAACTGGCAACACGGTTACCAACAGGGCCCAGCCTTTCATGGCCCGCCCCATATGACACCACCTTGGCAATACCCATTCTTCCCACAAGGTCCTCTACAGTTCTACCCTCTTAATCCGCCACCTTTTCAAGGCAGAGGTTGGGGCAGAGGAAGAGGGCGAAAGCGAAGCGGGCAAAAAGGAGTTCAGTGGCAAGACCAGCCGACACCGCCAACAGCAATGGAAACCAGGAGCACAACCTCCAGGGGGAGAAAAGCCTGATTGTTAATCTCTCACAAAAAGTCCTCTCACCAACGGAGAAGAGCGTTTTGGAAAAAGGCCTCGGTTTCGTTCCAACACCAACCCCAGACAGCTTCCAAGAAATGATTGAGGTAAAACAACTATTCAGGAAAGAGCGGATCCGTGCTTTCTTTGATAACAAACCTGAGCCCACCAGCCAAGACAGTGGATTGAGGAAACCGTCAACTTTTACCCCCACTGACGGGATGGTCCCCCCGGAAGTCCTGACTTTCGAACGAGCGGTTTTAACGAGCCTGCAGAATAAACCATGTGTCAAACAGTTCCACAACTTGACCTCTGCAGAAAGACAAGCATCCATTAACATGGGAAAGGATGAATCAATCGTCATCAAACAGGCAGACAAGGGGGGAGCAACAGTCATACAAGACTATGAGGACTACGACCACGAATGTAGACGACAATTGTCGAACACTACCCACTATAGACCGCTCACCGAGGACCCTACAAAACGGCTTACGACGACCATCATGAGCCTCATAATTGAAGCCGAGACCAACGAATGGATCAGTAAGAAAGAGGCTGATTTCCTGACCACCACGGAACCTGTCACGCCTTACTTCTACACCCTCCCCAAGATTCACAAAGGGACTACCCCAGTCCCAGGGAGACCCATTGTCTCCGGAATTGGGTCACTTTTGGAGCCACTATCCCAATTCTGCGATGCCTTCCTTCTGAAGCAGATCCCTTCATACCTACAAGACACCAGAGACGTCCTCTGTCTGATTAATGAAGTGGACGGCAGAGAAGATGTTGATCTCCTTCTAACTCTAGACGTAGAAGCGTTGTACACCAACATCCCGCAACAAGCCACCCTGGAGGCTGTGGACTCCGTCCTGCGGAAGGAAGAGTGGTCCTCCCCTACCCCGATAGCCTTCATCATGGAACTAGCCCATATAGCCCTCACTGAAAACTTTTTCAGGTATGAGTCGCAACTCTACCACCAGATCCACGGCACCTCGATGGGTTCAACGTTTGCACCGAGCCTGCATCTATATGGCAACCTTCGAAAAAAAACACATCTACCCACCCGAACAGAACCCGTTCCGAGAACATCTCACACTCTGGCGTCGATATATCGACGATATTCTAGTCTTCTGGAAAGGTGATCGGACCAGCTGCGAAGCCTTTTGTGCGTGGATTAACCTGCAAGACCCCTTTTTGAAATTTACAGGCACGATCTCTGAGAAGTCTGTACCCTTTCTAGATTTGACAATCAAGCTGGAACCCACAGCAATCACAACAACGCTGTTTAAGAAAGGGACAGACAGGAACAGTCTGCTTTTGTACAACAGCCACCATACCAGAGCCCTAAAGGATAACCTGCCTTTTGGGCAATTCCTGCGGCTTCGCAGAAACTGTACATCAATAACAGACTACAAACAAGAAGCTAATAATCTCCAACACAAACTTCAGGACAGGGGGTACCCTACTCGACTTCTCTAGTCATCTTCTAAAAGGGCTCTCAATAACAACAGAGACTCACTGCTGGAAGTCCATACTAAGGAGCAAGACGACACAATCACATGTGTAACCTCTTACACAAGAAACTCCAACTTCATAAAAAAGACTGTGAACTCGCATTGGGGAATCCTCAATACGGCGGGCCTGGAAATACCTCGGCCGCGCTTTGCATTTAAGAGGACATCTAACCTCAAGGATACCCTGATTCATACTCGCCCCAAGAAAACAAGCACCCGCCCAGTTAATACACTTTGGGACCTGCCACCGGTTACGGGACATTATCGTTGTGGTTCCTGTGTTGTTTGCCCTCAGACCATCCAAGGTAAAACCATAGAACTTCCAAAGGGTTTCACCTGGCACCTCAACAAGCACACAAACTGCAACAGCGCAAGATGCATCTACATGCTGACATGCCCATGCAAAATGATCTACATCGGCATGACGATGCGCACCGCGAAACTATGCATCATGGAACATAACAGCAACATCCGCTGTAAAAAGACACACACCAGGCTGTATGAACACTGTAGACAACACAACCACCTGGCAGAAAACATACAATGGACTATCCTTGAATGCCACCCTTCCATTAACCAACAGGCATTATTCGAAATGGAACAGCGATGGGTGCATCGTCTCCAGACAGATGAACATGGTCTAAATGATTCGGTGCCTTGGAATAAGCTAGCTAGATAATCCAGTCTTGGATTGTTCCTACCCAAGACTAAGTACCATCCTTCTATACCCATTAAAGGCACCCCAAGCATTCTCCCAATTGGGGTTACTCCATTCCAAGATGGTGCCTTGCTGCGAACGCTGTTTTCGGACTGTGGCTGCCCTCTCTTTCCACACCACACTTGTCCGCGTTACCTAGCAACGCTTTGCACACACGCCCACTCACGCGCCCGCGGCATTCTGCTTCTTAAGCAGCTCAGCCACACACCGATTTACCGGCTGTCCTGCGATCTCGCCGCTGTGGTAGTGGTAGGTGCTTACAAGCCTAGTGCCTCGAGCATGCAAGGTAAGATGTGGTTTACGGACACAATGGTTCTGTGTGCCATCAATTGGCGATCCCCTTGGCTTAACCACCAGGGACCAACCTAAAACCGTCTTGCTCCGTCAACCACAATCATAACCAGATTATTTTCTCTATTCAGGTAACTACCTTACAGCTCAGGCCCCACAAGGACAGTCAGTGGGGTCCGTCTACCAGGGACTAAGGGTAAGGACTTCTCGGGAATATTTGATCCTGGTGTTCCCGGTTGTTCTTCACCGATTGAAGTGCTTTGGTTCTGATTTTAATCTCCAACTCCCAATTTAACGAATACACTACCCCTTGGCTGTAAAACACATATGAGTGACTAAGCATGGAGTGTATAGCCTTATGTACATCGAATTTATGCACCCTTACCACTGATGACATTTGGCACTTAGAATGTAAATCCTTTCCCCAATTGCTTTCATTTGTAAGTTTTCTCTCTCTCTTGCACCGTCACTTCGTTTTGGTAGGGTTCATTGTACCATACCTTTTGTGCATGATGACTCTACTTGTATAATTCTCCAGTTGCCAGGCACAACATTGATTGTGTCTTTCTCTCCTTCTCTCCCCACACCTAGGGCGGGAAATCACGTAGGATTCCATCCTGCGATACCCTGCAGGTTGTATATCTAATTTTTGCTAACGGTTGAAAATCCCTGCAAGTTGATGAGCATTTAGGTCCTGAAGAATTGAACGAGTGGCATGAAACATGTTGACCGCACCATAGGCGAGGGTCGAACGAGGCCAAATCACCTTACTCTTTGTGCCTCGGTACCCCTCCCTTCACCACTTTTAAACGAGGCAGTGAGCCATATCATTAAAGGTTCTTAATGGACTCTACTGACCTCTTTTAACTTTTCACTCACGCTCACTATTGCACTCCTTTTTGGCCCCTCACACACATGCATCTATTGGCTGAGGAATAAAAGAACTCCACAAAAGAGTAGCACTCAGTGCTACCCGACAGGCATTGCACCGCCAGCCTGCCGTTGGAGCAGGAGGCCAATGATGACACAATACAATCATCGGGTGGGATGGCAACAGTCGTCCAACCTTTGAATTGTGTGAGGCATCCTTGATTCCGTTAAGGGATTACCTTATTCCCTATCACATAACACATTCCAGAGAGAGAGTCATTCCCTCTATTTACCCAACCCTCCGTGGGGAAGTCTGTACACCCTTTTGATTTCCAGTTATAGGATACGTACATTGGAACCCGGTAAACATTGTCCTCTATCTGTCCCCCTTGTTGTTATAGTTCAGTTCAACTAAACAAATCAGACTAAAATACTTTAAAACAATGATTTGTAAAAGCAAACACCTGAAATGTAAATGTTGTATCCCAGTAACAAGAGACATCTAATATTTAGGGTGATTGTTTCAAACTAGAAACAGTTGCATAGGGCCCCCTGTGAAGTGACCAACACATTTAAATTTAGAGGTTTCATTTCAATCTCATGACAGAAGTAAGAAAAACGATGGGCCTGATTTATAGTTCCGAGGACCGAGTTAACTGTTTTAACTGCATCAGTATGAGGAAGGATAGTGGCTCCGACATCCTGAGGGACCTCAGCCCACCAAATTTAGAGTTTTCTGCTGGCTCTGTAGACTGCAAATACCTCTCTAAATTGACAGGAACTGCTGTCATGGCGGTTCCTGTGTATGCACGGACCCTTTGAAAGACAGTACAGTCCGACAAAACAGATGGCTAGCAAACAGTTATAAAACCATTAAAAAATATGTTTTTCAAATCAAACTTCCAAAGCAGGAGTTTGTTTTTGAAAAGCAATAAACAAACACGTTACATGCTGGGAGTTTTCTCCCAGAGTGACAGGATCTTCATTTGTTTCCTTTCCCTTACGACCAGGATTTACACTGATTAAGTTAGATGGTATAAAGCACTTCCTTCGATAGGTCAGCTCTACTTAGAAACTTCGATACCTTTACCAAGAGAAAACTATGACCTACCACCAAATTCAACTATATACCATATATTGTCACTCAAGAAGAACTAATCAACAGCACTTTGATAAAAAAGGACCTCACAGACATTTTTTGTTTAGCCTGTGATCCATTCTCCCTCACATCAGTTCTGGGTTTCCACCCTATTCCACAGGGAAACTGTGTAGAGAAGCTTTATATACTATCTATCACATAATGCAAAATGAATCCCAATGGTCCATGCACTAAGACTTTCATCGAACAAGGAGTCTTACTACTACATAATTAAGGGTGGCAGAATTGGACTTGCTCTTGCATCACGTAAGGTGACACGAAGCAAATTGAGCCATTTAATGGGATTTACTAAGTCATGCAACCCCACTTTCCGTAGCTCTACATGGCTAAATAAATCCAGACCTATGCAAGGCAGTTTAATTCACTGTGTTCAGAATGCATTCCATGGGTGGAGCCTCAGCATTCCCATTCATCCACCCATGGATTTTGATGCCTAAATTTACTAAGTTGTGTAAACCTGGAATTGTGTCAAATGGTACACCTAGCCAAGTGAGGAGTAACGAGGAGAAATATCTGTATTGCTCTTTGTTACTTGCTCTTTCTATGTGTGCTGCATTCTGCAGTGCACATAGAAAGAAGAAAATACCTTAAAGGGTTGCTTTTGTAAGGGAGGTGCCCCTTCCTGCATAAAAACAATCCTACTCATAATGCAGACACCCTGCACCATAGCACAAGGGTGCCAGCATGGGGAAAAAGCAGAAATGTGTCATATCTTAGTAAATATTTTGCAATTCTGTTCTCTCCCTGCCACACAACTCAATGTAGCAAGTTGTCTTGCTGCCTTGTGATGAATGACTTTGTAGGAAATGTGCCCATTGCTAGATACCCATCTCACATACTCACATATGCTTCCCTTTTGCTGCTTGTCAAATTCTTGACCCCTTTGTTAGCCGTTAACCATTTTTCCTGAGTTTCAGCAATCAGAGTTTCTCAAACCCTTTCTGCCATACTTCACAGACCATACTCATTTTTAACAATCCACCTTTAAGCTCCTCTGCTAAGTTTCAGTCCCTGTGTCCTCATATCCACAATCTGATTGCTTTGCCAGCATCAGACTGCGACTCCAACACTCAGAGGTCATAGTGTAACAGACTCAGCTGTTTATTCACTTTGAATGCCCTGATTGTTCAGCAAATACTTACCAGTTGTATACATGGGCTGAAACAGTGGAAGTTCTAGGGGTTAGCAGCATGAGGAGCATAAATAAGAACCAATTGCAAAAGAAATATCCAAAATATATGTGGCCTTGACTCACACATGTCCTCCTACTCCTCATCTTCTTCCTTCACATACAGGTCCTTCTGGGCCTTTAGGCATTGGGACTTCTAGTCCTGGTCCAAGTCATCCTTTTCTGGGTGTTTTGGTACTCCTGATCCCGCTCCCGATATAACTAGTTCTGGTCACCCTGGAACTGGTTTCCTGAATCTGGGGATCCTGGTTGTCATCCTTCCTGACCCTAGTTTTCCTGACCCTGCTTCTGAATCATCCTTGTATTAGCCCTTCCTGGGCCTCCTGATCATTATAACACTGATCCTCACCTTGATCTTGGTGGTTCCTTTTTCACCTAACCATGTTATCCTGGTTCTCCCAGGGCTGACACTAATAGTTCCTGGTTTGGGTCATCCTGATTCTCATTGCACTACTTCTTGTGTTCTTCCTGGTACTTCCTTTACTGGTCCTGGTCCCCCTTGTGAGGTACTCTTGGGCTTAGCCTGATCATTTTTCATCCTGCGCTAGCCCCATTGAACCTTATTTATTTATTTACTTATTTATATGCTTATATAGCGCTAGAATCGACCCACAAAGGGGTATCTCTGCACTTAAGTGGCACATGAGGGCGGTGTGGTCCCTGAAAGCTAATTGATACGGAAAAGAGTAGTTTTTAGCAGCTTCCTGAAATGTAGATGATCTGAGCACTGTCTCAGAGGTTGGTGCAGCTCATTCCAGTAGTGAGGACCAAGATGGGAGAGAGCCTTTCCTCCCAATCTTGCTCTTCTTACTTGTGGTACCTCCAGCATATGTTTGGTGCTCGAGCGGAGAGATCTCAGGGGGGCATAAGGCTTGAAATTCTCAGATAGATAAGAGGGGCCTGAGCAATACAGTACTTTATGGATGGGGCAGCAGATTTTGAACTTGACCCTTTGGCGGATGGGGAGCCAGTATAGTGTCATCAAAAGAGGGAGGGAGGGAGGGAGGGAGTTCTTGGGGGAACGTTAAGGACCATTCGAGCTGCAGAGTTCTAAACTACCTGTAATCTGGCCAATGAGGCTTCATTGGCAGAGACTAACAGGCCGTTACAGTAGTCCAGGCGACTTAATATGAGTGCTTGGACCAGGGTTTTCCGGGAGAAATCAGGGAGCAAAGAGAAGATTCAGCGTAATAGGCCCATTACATGGAAGAAAGACCCCGCAGTTTGAGCAGCTTTCTCCTTCATTGTGAGTGCCTGATCTAGCCGGATCCTCACATTTTTTACTAAAGTCTTGGGTACAGGATGGGGTCCTAGATCTGTTGGCCACCAGTCTGGTGTCCACAAGAGGGGTGCCTCTCCAAAGAACATGCATTCTGTTTTCCCCACATTGCACTGGAGGAATCCAGTATGATATTGCTTTCATTCCATTGGAGAAGGCCGCCGTACTTCTGAGGTGAGCTTGTTGAATGGAAAAAGTAATTGGGTGTCATCTGCGTATGATATCGGGATGAACCCATGGGACCTCTGGAGATTGGCCAAGGGAGCAACATAGATATTGAATAATGTAGGGCTTAGACATGATCCCTGAGGTACTCCCTTGGACACTTTTATGGGGGCCGATCTGTAAGGACCTAGGTTGACAACCTGAGAGCAATCAGATAGAAAGCTCTTCATCCATGGCAAGGCCGTTTTACTTTATCCAATCTCTTCCAATCTATTAGTCAGGAAGTTATGGGAGACTTGTCGAATACTGCGGACAGGTCCAACAGCACCAGAATCATGGAGTGGCCATTATCTAGGGTCATCCTGATATTGTCTGTGACCGCTAGTAATGCTGATTCGGTGCTTTGTTTGGGCCTGAAACCGGACTGGGAAGGATCAAGGCACTCAGCTTGTTCGACAAAGTTGGAGAGGTGAGTATTTACATGTTTTTCCAACAATTTGCTAGTGAACGGAAGGAGCGAAATAGGGCGGAGTGTGGAGAGTTCCGTCCATGGAAGTTTGGTATTTTTACGAATCGGCCTAACCTGGGTGACTTTCCACTCTAATGGTACATGTCCTCCTTTTAGGGAAAGGTTGATAAGAGTCAGCATGGAAGTAGATTTTAGGCCAGGAAAAGAAGAATTTTTGCTGAAATGTAATCAGCAGGAGAGCCAGATTTAACTTTATTAATCAATGATTCGACCTCCATTAATGAAATAGTAGGGAAATTCTCTAATATCTGATTATCAATGAGATTGGACTGATATGTAGCCAATTGGGTCTGTGATATATCCCCTGTGCCAATAATGTTTTTATAAATGAGCTCCATTTTTTGATCGAGATAGAGGTCAGTATCATTGCATAAATATTGAGTGGGGGGCATCTATACTATCGCAGGCTTTGGGATTAACAAAGGATTGAAGAATTTGGTATAGAGTTTTGGAGGAGTTGTCAGCCCTGGCTAGCTGAGAGGTAATATACGATTTCCGGGTTGCTTTTATGCTTTTGTGGTACCTCGATAGGGCGGTTTGAAATTGTACCTTGTCAGTATCACTATGGGAAAGGCGCCAAAACATCTCTAGCTTCCTGCAGAGTTGTTTTTGAGCTCTCAATTGGCTAGAGAACTAAGCTGCCTGTGGTCTATTGGGATGGCTGGGTACATTTTTCAGAGGAGCAATATAATCAATGGCTGTGGAGACTGCCGAATTATATTTGAACAGGGCTTCTTGAATATTGTCTGATCCCAAGATATTTGGTCTCTGAAAGACAGTTTGGAAGTTCTCCTCCGTAACTTTGTTCCACTGTCTATGGGAGGAACGAGTTATTGGTTTGGTATGTCCCAAATCAAAAGAGTCCAAAATAGCAAATTCAATAACACAATGATCAGACCAAGTAAGTTGTTGGGTAGTTAAAAAAAATAATGTCTAAGGTATGTTCGGCTTTGTGGGTAGGGCCTTCATTAAGCTTGGACAGGCCTAGTAAAGATAAGTCAGTCAGAAGTGTCTGAGCATCTGAGCTAGATACACATTCACTGTGAACATTAAAGTCTCCTAAGAGTAAGATGTTTTTACATGTGTTCACATAAGGAGCTAGTAGTTCGACCATTCGCAGCGAAAAATCTGCAAGGGGCTCTGGGGGGCGATGAACTAAAGCCCCTTTCCAGCTAGCTTGTAGGGAGGATTCAATTTTGAAGACCGGGATCTCCATGTTGGCATCCTCACGTTGATCCAAGATGGAGATTTGAATTCCTTCTCTATGCACGATGGCAATTCCTCCCCCGGTTTTTGAGGTTCTATCTAATCTGACCATCCTATATCCTTCTGGTATTTCTAGTGTAATGGCAGGTATGCTGTGGGGTTTAAGCCAGGTCTCTGTTAAAAAAAAACCACTCAGGTTGGACCAAAGACAGTAGGTCCCATACCTCTGTGGTATGTTTGGGCATTGATCTGATGTTGCATAGGAGATTTTTCCATCCGTTTCGTGTAGGTTTAGTAGGGGTGACTGTGTGCTGGTCAAGTGTGGAGTGGTTTGCCTGAAATCGGCAGGCCCAAAAGGTAAAAGGGGCTTCTGGATATGGTCGGGATTCTTGCTTACATCCTTGGAGGGGATTAGTCTGTAAATTCATTAGTTATCGTTTAGTATATGGTTATGCTTAGCGGGGTCCCAGTTAGTGAGTAATTGGCCAGGGTCCCTGGCTCCTGGCGGCGTCCTGGCATGGACGGGTGCAGACGGGATTGCCTTTGGCGCGCCCGCTGCGCGCGTCTGCTGCGCGCTTTGCCTTGAATTCCTATTTATGTGAAACTGAGGTGGGCACTAGATCACCAACCATTGTCTCACCGGAAATGCCCTCCCGCTGTTGTCCTGGCTCCTCTGCTCCTTGCAAGCCTGATCCTAATACCCCAGATTTTAATCCTCCTGCTTCACTTGGAACATCAGGGCCTGGTCCCTTTATTCTGACCTCTCTGGTCATCCTTGCCCTGTCCCTGGTCCTGCTTATTCTGATCATTTAGTAAAACCTAATCCTCTTCCATATGGTCCCTGGTCCTAATGGCCCTAGTCCACCTGCTCTTGATGTGACTAGTTCTCCAGGTCCTCCTCCAATATGTCATGATGCTCGTAATCCTGGTCCTCCTGCTTGTTGTAATCTTGGACTACTTTGGCCTCTTTATACTGATCCTCCCTTTTCAGGTCATCCTGTTCTTAGCCTCCCATCTTGGTAATCACGGCTCCTCTCAACTTGATCTTCCGTATACTGATCCTACTTTTCCTCTTCATCCTGGTGCTGCTTTTCCTAGTATGGCAAGTCCTGAAACTCCTGGACCTCAGTAAATTGAGCTTCCTTTTTCTATTGGTTGGAGTCCCAGTGGTCCTCATTGCCCTGATTCTCTAAGCTCCTGTCTAGTTGGGGCTGGTTGCCTGGACATCGCCTTTTCATTCTCTTGGTCCTGTTCTCCTAGTCGTCCTCATGTTCAGTGTAGTTTGACTAGCAGTGGTCTTCCTATTCCTGGTCCTCACATTTAATGTTCTCTTGTTTGTTTTGTGCACACTGGAATTTATCCTTTTGTTTCTGGTCCTCCTTCTTTGGGTCTTTGTATGCCTAATCATTTTCGTTCTGGTCCTTCTGGCCGTCTTAGTCATTTTAGGCCCCCTTCTCCTAGCTCTTATTTTTCTTTCCTGATCCTCTTGAACCTCATTCATTAAAACTGGTCCTTCGGAACCTTCTCACCGTGCTAATTGGATTTCCAGTGCATCAGTTCCTGGTACTGCTGGTTCTTTTGGTCTACTTGGCCTCTTGTATCCAGTCCCTCTTAGGCCTTGCCATCTTACCTCATGTCTTCCTGCTTTGGCTCATCATTGTCATCCTGGGCGTGTGCCTGGTCCTGTTGTGGGCTCTCTTGGTCCTAATTCCTTTGTTTGGGTCCTTCTGAACCTCACATTTTAGTCCTGGTCCTCCTGTACATTAAGGTCCAATCCCCTTAGTCCTCCTGGCTCTGGTGGTTATGGTCCTGCTACCACCAGGTCCTAGTCTTTCTGCTCCACTTGGTACTCTGTGTCATATGGTCAGAGCCCCCTGTAACTCCTAGGCCTGTGCCTGGTCCTCTTGGTGATGATATTTCTAATACTCCTTGCCCTGGTCCTATTCTTCCTTGCTCTGGTCCTCCTGGTATTTTTGGTGCTGCCCCCCTCAACTTCTTTGCTTATTCTGGCCCCCATTCCTGTTGGCCTGAATCTTGTCTTCCTTGATCAAGGTCCTGATTCTCTTGGCCTTGGTCTTTCTGCTGCTTGCGCTTATGCTTTCACACTGTCTCAGTGGCCATTTATTGTCCTTGGGATCTGCACAATGCTCTCAATGGCCCACCTCCCGGCACCCCTGAGTTTGATCTGCTGCTATAGCATACAAATCACAGTGTCTTGTTCATCAGTCATCCTGGTCCTGCTTCCCTGGTTTATCTATTCATCCTGGTTGCATGTCCCTAATACTTCTTCTCCCGATCATCATGGGCCATCTAGTCCTGATCTTAGTTTTGGTACTCCTTTGTCTGGTCCTCATATATTTGGTCCTCTGGCGCTAGTTCCAGTGGCCTTGGTCACCCTAGCCCTCTTAGCCCACAGTCCTCCTGCTCCATCCTACTCCAAATAATCCTCCTGGTTTGCCTACTCAAACTTCTTATTGTCCACCTGACCATGGGTCCCTCTATCATGGTCATCCTAGTAGAGGTCCTATTATGTCTGGTCTTCCTCCTTCTGTCATGTGGTTACCTTTAGGCCTGGGCAGGAACATCACCATGTTACATACTCATGTTTCAGCTTGACATCGTTTCTTGAACATTGCCACTTGACTCACATTTTGCTTGCATGCCTGTACAAGTAATTTTCAATGAAATAACTGTGCCTATATTTACACATTTTTGTTGGCACATTATTAGAGCCTTGAACATTCTACACTAAAGTGAAAGACCACTACGCAAAATTATGTTGTTTATTGTTGTTTATTGTTGTTCGCTTAGCGACAGCTTTGTCAGGGTAGAATCAATATTGGCAGCCTGACTGGGACTTCGGCATGGCAACATGGGTGATGTTTATTTTAGAAATTACATCACTCCTTTGTTTGGTTAGAGAAGCATTTAACTGGCACTGTTGAGGTCGCCCTATGCCGGAATTCCATCCCAGCTGATTCCTGTTTACCTCCTATGAGGGATGAATCCCAGCTCCCCACCAAGACGGGCTCCCTGGTGACATTTACCCACAGGTAATGGGTAAGTTAGATTACCCTACAGTGGAACTCTAGCAGATTCACCCACTCTAGGCACACTAGGATAGGTAGCGCTATGTAGGAGTACAAAATGTAACAGAAGTTATATGCAAGCATATATTCTCTGTAATAGCACAATGGTTACATTGTTTATCTTTTCACCATTCTTGCAATGCTGATCACCCTATTCTGTTTCCTTCTGATGATTATTGCAGCACACATATTTTACACAAGAATCACAATGCTTCAATAAATATTATGAGAGTAAACACAATTAAGGTTTGGCTCAGCTGCAGTAAGGCCAAGCCTTATATATTAAAGAACAACTACCGTTTGCCAATACTGCAGATCTATTTGGATCATTACAACCAAGAAGAAGCAGAATGAAACTGGCTCTTCGAACCACTTTTTCAGTTTGAATAAATCAGTTTTTTATTCATCAAACTGCAAATTACATCACTTTATCAAAATTATCTAAAATATTTGTTCTTACTCACACAGAAGAGCCCCACCTAGAGTCTAAATCCATACAACACGTGGGGGAAGCACAATAGATTGAAATTGTTTGTTTCACTCGACAAATCGTTCAAAACATTCACAAATCTCGCATACCTTTTCTTTCATACTCATGCAGCAACATGTGCCAAAAACATATTTACACACAAAAAACAGAAAGTACACAAAAAGGAATAAAGCAACATTACACAACCCTGAATGGGTACAAACAATGAATAAAGCGTGAATCAATTTGCTCTTTAGAGCTCGCTTTATCCGAATAGTTACTATTTTTAACACTAGGCCATCCAAAAATATATTATAATTAAAGCATTTTGTAACACAATTTGTTTGATTGGCCTAACAAAAGAAGGTGCTCGACGCGTTTCGAGTTCCTACAGCAAGGAACTCTCTTCAGGACCTCTACAGTTCTGCAAAAAGACAAGAGAAGGTTTGTCTTACTGTAAGATGGAAAACTAGAATTCCCACTTTTCATCTAGAACGGCAGTAGAAAGCTATCTCACCTCACTTATCATTCAATTCATTCCTTCAAGAAAACTGGCGCATACATTCTAGTGCGGTTCTTTTGTTTGCTCTTTGGGTATTAGCTTGTAAACGATTAAACTCTTTACTTTGAAAATGCATGTTAGCTCTACTGGCGTTTAAGTAGATTATCTGCGTAACGTATCTTCAAATTGCGACCTGTCTACTTCAGATTGCAAAATGGTCCGCATTTACTCAAAACCGAACTGGACCGCTATATTCGCTCTAAGACGCAGTCTTTCTTATATTGTTGGATTTACCTTCCACTAAGGAACAGGCGTCCGAAATTCGTGGCTCTGCTCTTCACTTGGAACTAAGCTGTGATGTCGGGCTCGTTGTTCTTGTGTTATTACTACTCAATATATCGCTAAGGATTATGGGTATCGCATTTTGGAAGGGTTTAATAGTGTTATACAGCATGGGTTTGAATCCCCGCGTTCGAAATTCATTATTCAAAATGTAATCTCAACAGGGCATTACATTTCGTGTTGCTGGGATAAACTGAGAACGTATAATTGCAGATAGAGGCCCAGCAAAAAATTGTTGTGATCAAGTTATAATATTGCATCTGCTAGCGGAAAGAATCTTGGTGTCGAAGGTTTCTCAGCTGGATAAGCAACAAGTCCAATGAGAACATAGATTGTCTAACTGTTTTTTTCGTCAGAAAAATTATTCATAAAAAACAAGGCATGTGTGCCTTAGCATTAAATATTCGAGAACAGTATACTGTCAAGTAGCAATATATGATACTCAGATGGAATGCACACACTGTGGCAAGTAATTGAGAACTCCCCGATTTTCACCTTCTATAGGCATGATAAGGATTGTTGTATTAGAATTCCATAAACTTGTATCTGTTGTCTCTATGTGAGAAATTACAGGTGGTAGATTTCAGAGCGTTCGTTTAATCCGTCTACCGCTGTGTTGAATTTGATAATGAGCATAGCGTCTCTTTTTGTTAGTTTATCATCCAGGTCACCTCTTCTCACATCTTGCTCAAATTTGGAAATTACTGTCCAAAGTAATTCTTGTTCCGTATGGTTGTTAGCTAGCCAGTGGTTCACAAGCGGAGCTGTTTTCAAATTTTTTCTAATTCTCGATTTATGCTGAGAAATGCGATTCCGTATCTCCTGATTCGTTTTGCCGATGTAAATTTTCTGGCAAGGACAGCTAATTGCATAAATGACGTACTTTGATTTGCAATTCGTGAAGCTTTCATGCTTCCAAAAAATTCCTTTATGGCTTACTCGCCCTCCTTTGTTGAATTGCAACAAATGCACATTCCGCATTTATGATGGCCTTTAATGGCTGCCAAATTCACAAAGTCTCTTACTGTTGGTACACGCTCTCTTGGTAGAGCAGCTCGCACAATCTGGTTTGATATACGTCTGTCCTTTTTGAAGGTGAACAGAGGCATTTCATTTAATTTAGTGTCCAAATTTTGAACTAGATGCCAGTTTTGTTTAATCTGTTTTTTTAGCCAGTTGAATGTAGAGCAGTAGGTTGAAACACAGACTATTCTGTCCATAGGTTGTTTTGATTTTAGTTCTAGTAACGCTTCTCTGGGGGTCCTCCAGGCTCGCTTTATCGCCCGTTTCAGTAATTTTTTCGGATACCCTCTCGCAAGCAGGTTGTCTTTTAATTTGTTTGCATGGAACACGAATTCATCATTGAATGCGCAATTGCGCCTGATTCTGAAAAATTGGCCCAGTGTCCAAATCATAAAAATATCGTCAATATAGGTTGTTGGGTCCGATATATTGACGATATTTTTATGATTTGGAGAGGCCCTGAAGAGAATCTACATAGATTCCATGAATGGTTGAACCAGCAAACAGACGATATCAAGTTCAGCCTAAATGCATCAAAACACAAATTACCCTTTCTTGATGTCGAAATATATCCCTCCGAAGGTGGTCTAAAAACAACTTTATGCAAGAATCAGTCCGATAGGAATAAATCCCTCCACTACACCAGCAACCAACCACGCAGTTTAAAAGACAATCTACCAGTGGGCCAATTTTTGGCTTCGACGCCAACGTCCCATGGGAATCCAAGTTGCGGGCAACGCCAGATCTCCGCAGGGTGTCCTTGCTGCCAATATCAGTCCTGTTGTAGAATCGGGCCACTGGCGGTGATTTCAGGGGCAATTGTTGATAACGGTTGGAACCACAAGTTGGGCGCAGTCTCACGCACTCCGTGTGGTGGACAATCTTGAGCACAAAGTCCTTTTGAAGCAAGGCAGGTGTTAAGTTAGGTGCAGTTCCACGCGCACAGCATTGCCAAGACAGTCCTTGAAATCTTTATGGACCTTGTTATACTCCAGTAACCAGGGGGCCAGTCAGAAAATGTTGGAGACACTCAGGAGATGATCTTTAGTTCCCCTCTGGCAGGGCAAGCTCAGCAGGCACTAGGGCAGCTCAGCAAGTTGGGGTACCAGTTCCTGGGAGCAGTCAGCCTCAGCAAAAGTGGCAATCCTCCTGGCGCAGCAGTCTTTACTCCAGCACAGTTTCTTCTTGATCCAGTGGTGTAACAAGGATGTGTGGCCAGGACCCTCCCTTTTATACCCTGGTGCCTAGCCACTAAAATGGGGCAGAAACTTCTGGAAGGGTCTTGGGGGTTCTGGGGTGTTCCCTGCCTTCCCTGACCTGGCTCCTGGCTGTCTACAGTGACATAGGCAGGGTTGTTAAGTCCATTGTGGGGCAGCTGGGCCCAGCCTATTCATTAGGAAAGGTGTGATTTGCCACTCCCTCCTCGCATCCCAGGGATGCCACCAGCATACAGATGGGAGGGGGAAGTCTGCAGTGCACAGACTATGGGGCCGATTAGGATGGCGGACGGACTTTGCCCATCCGCCATCCCTGTGGAAACGGGACTGTCTGCGACGCGAGTGGTGGTCCTGCCATGCATTTTTAACATTGCGGCGGGCGGTGATGAAAGCACTGCACGCCGTAATGTCAAAAATGCAGGCATGCATTTGCATACACAAAGCGGCAGGCACCGCATGGTGCCTGCTGCTTTGTGTATGCAAATGGTACCCCCCATGTTCACCCCCCTCTCGCCTTCACCATGGGGCCCGCAGGGGGCCCTTAAAGTAAACTGCATGACCTTCCATGGCGGCATTGCCGCCACGGAAAGGCATCTGCAAAAGGCCATCCTAATATGGCTGGTGATATGAAGGGTTCATATGGCTGGCCATATGAACCCGTTTCCGCCCCGGCCGCAAGGCGACAGGGGCAGAAAAGCGGCAGACGGTGTTTCCGTCCGCCGCGATCCCCCCTGCCAATGTAATATGGCGGGGGAAATAAGTGTGGTCAGTCACGGATGGTGGGCGGATCGCCACGCCTGCATGGTGGCGGCGATCCGTCGCCATCCTAATCGGCCCCTAAATGCAGAGCAGGAAAATATCCACTTTCTAAAAGTGGTATTTCTTAGACAGTAGTGCCCAAACCCGATACCCCACTAGAGAGGGTCCCCCGCTACCATTCCAACCATACCAAACATGACATACTTATGTCCCATTTAGAAGTTATCCCATAAGGGGGTTCCCAATGTAAGCCTATGGAGGGTTAGGACTCACTGCGGTAGTAGGGGCCTGCGGCAGGTATGTCAATGTCACCATGTTTTTAGGGGAGAGCACCTGCACTGTAGCACTGTTTAGCAGTGTAAGGTGTCCAGAGTCCTACAAAAGTGTACAGTCAAAGTGGGAAGCAAAAAGGGCAAAAATGTAGGGGAAGACTGCCCTAAGACTGACAGGTCCAACATGACCACACTTTTCTGTTTCCTTCTATTTATTATTGTATCGCAAATATTTTACAAAAGAATCATAATGATTCAATAAAGATTGTGTCTTTCTTATGGATCTGTTTTAGTATGCATGAGTTACCAAACAAAAAGGTTCTAGATCTGTTTTCACGATTTTCTTGGAGAGTCAGGATTGTCATGTTCTGAGGTTGCACATTCCACCTGTTACCTTGCCAGGTTAGGGGGATAGATGGAGCATTTTGAGCTAGCAGGACTCTGACCAGCATATCCTGATGGTGTTCATAGAATCAGTCTTGCACAGCTTTGACGTTTATGTTGTCCAATAAATTCACAGTTTTACTGAGAAAGTATGCACTGTACGACTATCACTCTGGCACTGGTCCATCAAGTACTTATGTTGCGAGCTACCCTGGTTCATTTATTTCTTGGCCCCCTGGTTTAGGATCCTCTTGAATCTGACACTCCTGAACCTTCGATCCTGGTCTCACTGGACCTAGACATGCTTCTGGTCAGTTTAATCTAGGATTTCTAGGTCCTGCTAGGCCAGGTCCTTTTTGGTTGCATTCCATTGATATCCTGATACTGGTTCTCTTTGATATGTCTTCTTGGGTCTGCTACTCCTGACTTGCTTAACCTCATCCCTCTGGTCCTGGTCAGTCCACACAGGCCCTTGTAGCCCTCCTTATCATTATGATCCAGGACTTTCTGTTCCTTTTATCTCTGGTCCATCTGTTCCTTTGGACTGTTGTCCACTAGTTCCAGATCCCCTTTGTCCACATCCTCCTGGCCTTTCTGATCCTTCTCATCCTGGTCCCGGTAATCCTAGTACTGTTTTGTATTGTCCTGTTGCTCATTGTTTATTTGTACATGCATTGGTAACCATGGTCCTCATAGATTAGGTGTCCCTGGGCCTGGTTCTTCTTGTCCTGGTCATCCTAGCCCTCTTAATGGTCCAGCTCTTGGACATAATTTATCTATTTTTCATCCTCCTGCTTCCTTCCCCAATCACTTTATTCAAGATCAGCCTCCTTCTTTTG
The DNA here is from genome assembly GCF_964263255.1 of Lissotriton vulgaris. NCBI lineage: Eukaryota > Metazoa > Chordata > Amphibia > Caudata > Salamandridae > Lissotriton > Lissotriton vulgaris. The sequence continues at coordinate 932,551,747 of NC_141699.1, forward strand.
GTGAGACAGCACTGTCAAGAACAGAAATGTGGGTCCATTAGAGACAGACCACTGTCCACCTAAAACATTGCTTAACATGTTAAAAAGTGTAACTACGATTTGCAAGATACATTGTGCAGGTGAGCAAAATGTCAGTGTGGCTGATGAGGCCACCTATGACATGAGACCAATAAGCATCAATGCCCTAAACCTACTCTGTTGGGTAAATAGTATGAAGAATTGTAATTATTCACAGGCAGCAGAGTGAACTCTTCCAGTGAATTTCTCAAATGCATTCCTTACCTTGCTCCTGCTTTCACATCCCCATTCCACAGAACTTCTATTGCAGTGTCCCACTCAATTAACTTCCTGCAGCTGCCCCAAAGCCTTGTGTCCCCAAATACCAATTACCTACTGTATGTGTTCCCCCCACTGGGGCCCAAATACCACCTATCTGTCTGCATCCCCTATTTGCTGCTGCTTGTTGACTGCTGCTGTGCTGCCATATTTGAAATACTAAGATAGCAAATATCCCTTAAACAGAAGCCTATCGCTAGCACAAGGTCTTCCATTAGAAGCCTCTAAGAACTCAGCCCTCAAAAATCGACAAAAGGATCATCATGAACATTACAAAAAACTATGTAGTCTCATGAGCGAATAAAACATTTCTATAACATGCTTTAAAACATTCTTTGCTGTAGCCAAATACTCTGTGACAGACGTGCACAATTTGTATCTGACATATCCTGCCCCTTCTGTTTGATTTCTACATGTCTTTAATTGAATATTAAAATAGCATAACTGTTTTTATTCAAAATTGATTTTATATTTTTGCATTTGTAAGCATCTTAGCTTAAGCCATGCACTTACCTTTTTACAAAGTATTGTACATTTGTATACACACTTACTTTCAAATGCTTTACTCATGTTGAATACTCATTACATGATAGCCACCAAACTACCATTCACCTGGAGTCCCTTTTTTCTTTATGGCTGACTAAATAAAGGCCTTTATCACACAATTTAACCAACACTGGTCAAAATGCACATTATCTTTACTGTTCAGTCTATGGCCAGGTAAACTAGCAGAGACTGTACTATTTTGTCACCTGCAGGGAAAACAGCAGAGATGTTGTACTATTTGGCTGGTGGTCTGGTAAATAAACACTTCCTTCTTTTAACCTCTTAAGTGCTGCATCGGGGCGTTGGCCGACGGCAGCACTACCTCCCCAGTGCTGCGCATGACCATTGGACGTCCAGTCAGCACTAGTTCCAATGGACAGTGCAGTCGGGAGGGATATTTGCGCGCATCTAAGGTGTTAAATACATCTTTAAAACATATTTTAATTTAATTTACATACACTCATTAAACATTTAATTTAATATTAATGTAATATTGCTGAAGCCTTTTTTATTTTCTCTACATTTAAAATACATATATACAATAATTTACATTAATATGTAAAATAAAAGTATTTTTAGTATTTTTTCATCATTATTATACTTTTTACAATTTCTCTATATGAAGTAGTAACTTTACACTAGTAAGTTAGGTGCCTCCACCTGAATTCAGCAGATGTAGACATGTTGTAGTGTAGTTCCTATTTTCCCTATAGGCCCTGCGCATTGGAAAAACATAAACAGCAGTATAGACGTAGAAGTGCGGTCTTCCAGGTCTCTACTGACTATGCTAAACTTAATTGGCTTTGTTACCAACTAGCTCAGAGGTCACTGGAAACTTTCTTGACTGAATAGGAAGTGATCAGCTCCCCTAGCTCAGACAAGAAGGGATTCAGTTTTCCAACAACCACATAAACATGACAACTTTGCTCCTTAGAATAAGAGTCAATCTCTAGAGTCGTGTGAAACAATAGACAGTTATTGTACTCAGTCAGTTGTGCAGATTACTTTCACCAAGATGCAGAGAATAGAGAGACGGGCGTTTTCAATAAAAGGTATTATTTATTGAACAGTCTTTCTTCTCATGCAAGAGAAATGAATTGCCACAATTGCAAGACTTATTATGATAAAAAGTGCGTACAGTAAAATGAGGATTGCGAAATAATACTGTAAAAGCATTGACATGGTTTCTTAGCCATACAATGGTTAAAATGAATAATATATATACATTTAGCTAACGTACTCAACTGATGCTTCTAACTACGCCTACCCCAGTGTACCTGACCTAAGCCTAATACTTGGGAGGGAGTAAGTAAGTAGCAGTTTTAGTTAAGTTGGTTTTGCCAAGGTTTGCTTCAAGAATTCTCTCTAAGGGTTTAGTCAACACCATACCTCTGGAATAGAATGTTGGAGGTCTTGTATCTCCTTCCAGGACTCGATATCCCAGTTTACCCGCAGGGGTACGCTGGAAACGCCGGAGCTGGATTTTCTCGGCAGGAGAAAAGACAGAGTCTCTCTCAGCACGTCAAGGAGGAGGAGGGGCAGCGTCCGTGGGCTGCTTGCATCTGCTGGGCTCTGCAAGGGACAGCTCTTCTGCTCCTGTATTCACCACACCATCGCTATCGTCGATGTCGCGCTTGCTTAAGGCAACGTTGGTAATATTTATACCTGAAAGGTGCCTTGTTTGATGTAAGTTTTTGGACATAAGACGTCAATAAAGATGTCACTAGGAAGTGATCGTCCTTTCAGTGCTCATTAGAGTTCTATTACTAATCAAAACATAGCAAGCGGGGTTTTCCCAGGTTGCTGAGTTTTATCTTGTTGAAGAACTCGGAGTTGAATCTAGGAATCTAAGATAGTGGCTTCTGCTGTGTCATCTACTGTAATGAGCTGCAGAGGCGAGTTTCAGAAATATGGCTGAAATATGGCTCTGATCGTGTATGCCATTATATGGGTATGAATGGATTATAGCCGTATAGGGGCATAAGGTCACAGTATTGATCGGGGTCCTAGATTAGAACACGACACCCACTCCACGAATTTATGTCCATCAAATTACTAAAAACTAAATCAATAAGATGCATGTGTAACATTACCCACCCCAAAATACATATTTGCATTTGAAATGGCGTATTTGAAAATACATGAAAATATAGATACTGTACGTCTTTAAGCATAGAAATCATTCAAAAATTATAGCATATGTAATCAGTGAACGATTTTGCGAAAAATTACACATGAAATATCTCTTTATACAGAAAAGATGTGTGAGATAATTTCATCACATATAAACGCATTTGCTGTAACATGTCCTAGAGGCTGATGTAAAGTTATTATGTCTCTAGATCTACCTAAAAATAGAAGTTCTGTTCTTTATGAATAATTCTACTTTAAGCAAAGGTTTTCGTGCCAGAAAAAAAGGTAAATATTTTGAAAAATTGTTCATGGTGAGCGGGGGAATAGACTTCCAATGCTTTTCAGTAGTTTTTGTTGATCAAAACTGAAGGTTTATGGGAACGCTGTGTGTCGGAATGCTTTTCAAAAATTATTGTTTCTGTTCAGGGGAGAACATCATATCAGATTGGCTCTCAAAGAATTGGTCTACAAAATCAGGTGACAGTTCGACCAAGTTCGATAATGCTGTAACTTGGCAGGTGTGAGAATGATTGCTATCATCAGTGTCTGGATCAGCAATGCTCACAGAGGGTCGTACCTGGGTGATGTTGCTTTTATTTCTCGCTCCACTGTCACCACCTAGTCGTAGCACAGGGGTCTCAACGAATGCCGTCATCAGGATTGGTAGCCGCTGGTGACAACACAATGCGTGAGCCGTTACAGGACTTAGCAAAGCATCGATATCCATTGGTACTGCTGATGGAAGTGCAAGACAGGTGTCTAACACGCATTCATCTCCGCATAGCATACATCGAAGCACAGGTAAGATGCAGGTCTGCCATATAGGTCTGAATGAAAGAAACCAGGTCATGTTCAGATCTCTCAGCCTGGCCAATCCAAGGACTCTAGTTATGCGGTCCCGGTAGCGTATTGCTAGGATCGTTTCTTCCATCCCTGCCGGAGTCATGTCTGTATTTTGGCTTGCCATATCGGGGCAGGAGGGTCAAAAATAAAATGCCTGCTACAAGTCCCAAAATCAGGGGTATGCCGCCAAAGACTGAATGGACAAAATTAGGAATGATTCCTAGAATTGCTTTGAATGGTGTTAACAGTCCCGAAAAAATGGTCTCAAATACTCCTGGGATGCCTATGGCGCTTGACATATTTAGAATTTGGCTAAGCATTTCTGTGAAATGCACGGGGCAATTTGTTGATAAAAGGTCATGTATCTCCGAAGCCGTCCTTGCAAATTGGAGATCATACGTCTCTTTTGATGACCTGATGGGCACTGTTGTCTGCAAAAGCACAGACTTCGTTCTGCTTAAAGTATCAATTCGTATAGAAGAGACATTCAAACGAGGCCATATGGGAGTCTCGGAGTCTCCAGGGCCGTTTGGAAACAATGCTTGCATACAGCATTTGACCATGGAAGTTACTTGTACGAGATATGCTTTCCCTGGCAAAAGGCCACAACAGCTGTGATCCGTTATTAGAATGTAACTCCCATTCGATAGTTGCTTAAAGAAAGGCTCTATCTGCGTTGCAGGTGTGACATGTTGGTGGCATGAAAGGTTGTTTGAATTTCCTTCACAGGCCCCGTGTAAATTAATACCCTGGCACAAAAGTATACCGCTTAGTGAATGTTTGCAGTTTTCACCACTAAGAAATACATTTTTGTTGCTGTCACTATAGTATGTGTGTGTGTATGGTAATTTCCATGCTGACTTAATGTACCCTTTACCCAATCGTTCATACTGGCCAGTCGGTATGTATTCAAGGCAGTTTTTAAATCGGAAAGTTGTTATTGGAATTGTGATAATCCCTTGTATTATCCATTCAATGACAGGACTTTCTGACATTGTCAATGGTAATCTCTCAAGTTTTTCGATGCTCAAGATTGTATAGTCTGCTCCTTTCTGTGCCAAGCTGATTTGTTTATCAGTAAGGTTAAAGATGGAAAACATTGACGTTGTGTTGATTAAACGCCAAGGCACATAGCCTGAACAAAGATTTTGCAGCGTCCAGCCTAACTGTACAATAGAACGCAATTGTGACTGGCCATGCTGTAACATTAGCAAGTCTTTGTCTATTATATCTATGGCAGATGATACAATACTGTCCAGTGAATATATTCTGGAGGACAGAGTCATTAACCCATTGTCCACAACAGAAAGTGATTTTTCCAAATTAATACGATCAATTTCTCATATTTTTTCAGCTGTTTCAATTTGTGTTACTTTCCAACCCTCGTTGTAAGCCGCAAATATACTGGTCGCTATGAAACGCTTTTGACGCTGTTTGCGTGGTCCCAGAATGAAATCGGGCAAATCAGCACCATCTTTAAGTAAAGATAAGTGTTGCTTAATTTGTGCCAGTGTGGATGATTCTAGCCATTCGAGGCACAGTTTCCCTACACTGTATGTTGTTACTATACCTGGATGTTGTCTCTGGGAGTATCTAGGGTCTGGTCTGGTCACTGTTAACCCCTGTGTTTTATTCAGGAATCTATCTTGACAGTTATTCGTGTCAGTAGGCCAGATTAACCACTTTTTCCAATCAGGATGTGTTCTGTTTAGATGTAAAATTTTAGATACGTCTATTTCAATATCTGTGGTTGCGTTATCAGGTATTGGTTTCGGAATAGACGGTTTATTAACGTCTTTAAACTTAGCTAGGCCAAGACAGGTTGTTTGGTGAATTGTGTCATTTAAGAACATTATTTGTTCTGGGATCATGCAGGCTCGAAATAATGCTTCTAGGCCTTGTACCTGCCAATCTTTTGTACCCCAGATGGTTTTCGTTTCAATGTTATTTTTCCAAAAAACAAAACCAAATGTCATCATTTTTTCATAAAATGCTTCTGAATATATTAATTTAGTATTTGTCAGCATTGCTTTCAACCCTGTTTTATCCAACAGTTTATAATAAAACATTTCTGCATCACTGGTGTTAAACCCTGAGAAGTACTGGAATTTCTCAGAATGTTTTAGAACTGCTTTTAGGTGGAGTAGCACAATGTTCCCATTGGTTATACTTTAAAACATTTCTAGGTTGTGCAGATTTATGTAAGTAATGGTCTCCGTAATGTTAGAAGCAATACATTTGTTCATAAGTAGACAAACCTTGTAAATAATCATGTTCTGTAAATCTTGCTGACAACACTAAATCAGGCATCATATTATTAATACTTTCAAAATCCCAATCATAAGAAAATGTATTTGGTTTTACAAAGTCACTTAGAGAAACCTTGAACTGGTGAGGATATTTCAGGATTTCGACCGGACCATATATTTCATAGTCAGTTTTGTCCCATACTACCCCGCCGGGTATTGGAATGGCTGTGACATTTACTGTTGATAGTTCTCTTTTCTTCATGTGGGATGATCTGTGTGGTTTCAGGACTAAGTTGATGTTCTGACTTGCTGTGTCCATTGAACTGTATTTTCCCTCAATGAATTTTCCCAAACAAAGTACCATGATGAGCCAAAGCAAGAGGAAAAATACACCTAGTCCAAACCAGAACTCTAACCATGGAGAGATAAGGTAAATTTCCTTGAGTTGATGAAAGAGTTCAGTTGCTTTTTCTTTAAAAGACTTTGTTTCTGGCATCACTTCGGGGTCGTTTTGATCTTCAGAAAAGTTGTCAAAATTGATGAAGTAGCCAGAGGCAGTTCTGTCAATTGCTGAAATTGTTTTCTCAATTTGTCTTTCGGTAGCACATTCCGATGCCACATCATTGTAGACTGGTGTTTCTTGACAAACTGATTCAATCTGTGTTCCAAGGGGCACGTGTTCCATGGCATTATTGCATAGTCCCTCTCTGTGCACTGCAGGTTTATCAAATGTGATTAGTCTTTCAGTTTGAACCTCATGGATTGTTGCAAATTTGGGTATTCTGTTGTTTCTTGGGAGTCCACTGGGCCTCCTGTTGATTATAGGCCACATGCTTGTGGTTTTACCAGGTAGATGGATACAACTCTGTTATCCTTTTTACCAGCAAGGGGCGGTAGTACTACTGATCTTGTTCCGTTGATTGCCAAGACAGGTACTGCTTTTCTGTAAGAAGGCCCAAATTCCTTCTTCACCGCTATTTTTTCTCTGACTAGATCCCCAATCTTTGGAATCCAGACAGGCCTTGCTGGGGCTGGTGGTGCCTCTTCAGTGGTAGTTGGCTGTTGCTTTAACTTTATGTTGCTTAAGGATTTTCTTGTTTCATTCAAGTCCTGTAAAACAGCCAAACGATCTTTGATGTCAAAGTCTTTATTCTTATCTTCTACCACTGATACCTGACTATCTAAGTCCTGAACGTGCATTCTAGTTCCGAACAATAGTTTGTATTGGCTTAAACCTTTTAGAGAATTTCTTGGCAAATTGTTTAGACTAAGCTGGACACTTATTAAATGTTTGACCCACCCATCACCCGAACCTAATACCTTCGCTGTTATAGATTGCTTTATGTCCCGTTTTTTTCTTTCCATTACACTGTTCCCTTCGGGGTGTGATGGACAAGAGTATCGCAACCCAACGCCCATACTGGCCATGGCCTCCTTATATGCTCGAGAGCTAAAAGCAGGACCTTGGTCAGAATGGAACATGGCAATTGCCTATGTGCCGATAAAGACTCGCAGATCTTTTATAACCGTTCTGGCGTCAGCCGAACGCTGGGGCCACATTTTTTAAGTGAATTTTTGTCTAAATGATATACAATGGGACGCATTTCTCTTTTTTGATTATGCGTATAGAGCGCCTTATGCTTTCTATTAGGGTTCCTGACACTACGCTGGCCGGTTCTCCACTGCAATCTCTGTTGCAGTCTTCACAATTTTTTGCAAAATAATGATTATCTACGCTCATTCCCGGCCACCAGTACTCTGATTGTAATTCTTTTAGAGAGTCCCTGATTGTTTGGTGTCTCAGTCCCAACCCCATATGTGCTTCCTGTAAGAGGAAGCTTCTCCTGTTCGTGTTTGGAATTACCCTGTCCCCCACTCCAGGGATTCGAGCAAAAGGAATGGAGTTTGCATCGATTATGTATGCATAATTGAGTGGATAGTTCACGGGTAGTGCTGCACAGCTGCCCTTTGAGGACGTTTTTACTGCCAGCATGGTTTCCCCGTCTATGTATTTTTCTGAACGCTTTTTTTGTGGCTATGGAAGCCGGTTTAGTTGCTTCCGCTACGGCTGTATTAGCCAATGAATTCCCTGCAACGTGAACGCCATCATGTTGATGACTCAGAGTGTGTATCACGTGAGTCTTTTGTACTTCTTTCTGTAAAAGAACTACCTGTTTCCAAAGCATTTTATGCTTGATTGTGGCACCTGTGTCATCTTTGTAATCATTTTGAATCCAGCTCTGCAACGTATTATTGTAAGAGTTGACGCAAAAATGCGAATCTCACACGATTAGTGTCGGGAATTCACGTTCTGCATTTTCAAGCGCCATCTTTAAAGATCTTATTTCAGCTCGCTGAGCCGAACAGTTTCTCACGGATTCAGTTTTTGTTATTTTCGGTCTGAATTTACTGCACAGCCAGCGACCTTTAGCAATCGCACAGGCTGCATCGTAGGATTTCTTTTCTACGTTGTAGTGCTGTACAAATCTGTCTGTGTAGATTATACAGGAGTATTGTTGGAGAGGCAGAATTTCAATTGGCAGAGGATATTCTTGTTCATATTTTAAATCATTCAGTTTTTCGAATTGCGGAGCAAAATAGTATTTCACGTCGTCCGCAGCAAGAGAATTTTCCCACTGTATCCATTTCAGATCCAGTGACACTGAAGGCAGGTTTACTGGGCTGAATAGCGCCTCGAAGGCGGATTCCGCTGTGAGGACATAGATCCGTTTGCCGTGTGCTAGTTCTCGTTCATTAGCTATTGCAGTTAGTACTGCTTTCACAGTATTTTCTGTGAGACTGAATGTTTTTTTTGCTTGTGTGTACAAGTGAGATTTGTAAGCTATTGGTACCTTTTCTCCCTCATTAGAGGTCAGGTGCGTGAATCCGCATCTTCCTGGGATGACTCGGATTACAAGGTTGCGTGTGTTGTCACGTGTTTCTAATTTTGTTTTTGCTAACATGTCTGTTTGCAGTGATCTCAAAATTTCTGTGTGTTTTTGAGTCCAGTTGATTGGTTTAAAATCAGGTTTAATTAGTTCGTAGAGAGGTTTAACCCACTCCGCATACTTTTCCAAAGCATTTTATGCTTGATTGTGGCACCTGTGTCATCTTTGTAATCATTTTGAATCCAGCTCTGCAACTTATTATTGTAAGAGTTGACGCAAAAATGCGAATCGCACACGATTAGTGTCGGGAATTCACGTTCTGCATTTTCAAGCGCCATCTTTAAAGATCTTATTTCAGCTCGCTGAGCCGAATAGTTTCTCACGGATTCAGTTTTTGTTATTTTCGGTCTGAATTTACTGCACAGCCAGCGACCTTTAGCAATCGCACAGGCTGCATCGTAGGATTTCTTTTCTACCTTGTAGTGCTGTACAAATCTGTCTGTGTAGATTATACAGGAGTATTGTTGGAGAGGCAGAATTTCGATTGGCAGAGGATATTCTTGTTCATATTTTAAATCATTCAGTTTTTCGAATTGCGGAGCAAAATAGTATTTCACGTCGTCCGCAGCAAGAGAATTTTCCCACTGTATCCATTTCAGATCCAGTGACACTGAAGGCAGGTTTACTGGGCTGAATAGCGCCTCGAAGGCGGATTCCGCTGTGAGGACATAGATCCTTTTGCCGTGTGCTAGTTCTCGTTCATTAGCTATTGCAGTTAGTACTGCTTTCACAGTATTTTCTGTGAGACTGAATGTTTTTTTTGCTTGTGTGTACAAGTGAGATTTGTAAGCTATTGGTACCTTTTCTCCCTCATTAGAGGTCAGGTACGTGAATCCGCATCTTCCTGGGATGACTCGGATTACAAGGTTGCGTGTGTTGTCATGTGTTTCTAATTTTGTTTTTGCTAACATGTCTGTTTGCAGTGATCTCAAAATTTCTGTGTGTTTTTGAGTCCAGTTGATTGGTTTAAAATCAGGTTTAATTAGTTCGTAGAGAGGTTTAACCCTCTCCGCATAATTTAGAATGTAAGTTCTTCCGAAATTCAGGAAGCCTAGAATCGATTGTAAGTTCTTCAGCGTTTTTGGTGCTTGGAGTACAGCGCACTTCTCTAAGAAGTTGTCTGCTAGGCTTTTTCCTTCACTTGATAATTCGTATCCCAAAAAATAATACTGTCAGATGGGCAATTTGAGACTTTTTAAAGTGGAATTTGTAACCCTCTGCTGCGAACCCAAGTATAATGGTGTTCACTCTTTTCAAGTGAGTCACCAAGTCGTCGTCTGTGAGATAGATATCATCTACATAAGATAATGCCTAATCATCATATATTTGTAGTAACTCTGTTACTCTGGCTGAGAATAGCCCTGGGCTGTTCTTGAATCCCTGTGGGAGCCTTCAGAAATTTTTCTGTGACCCCATTACTGAGAAAGCGGTCAAGTATCTGCTTTCTGGTGCAATATTTTGACAAAAGAAACCATTAGATATGTCTAATGTTGTTTTATATATTTTACGAACTATGTTATTCATAAGTGCAGCACTATGCGACTTTTCTACTGCAAATGTTTTGCAACATGAGTTAAGGTGTCTGTAGTCTAAAACTAGACAATATGAATAGTCCGGTTTGGAGACAGGAAACAAAGGATTGTTCATTTGAGAGGTGCATGTTTCAATCACCCCCTGGTATTCAAGTTGATCTAAAATCTCCCTGACTTGTTTTTTAGCTTCTTGCTTAATGGGATACTGCCTTTGTGCAGTTGGTTGACTTTTTAACTGGATTTTGTGAGGAGGAGAGTCCTCATCCCATCCTACATGATATTTATATAGTGCTGGTGCCTGGGCTACTGCCCATTTCCTTGCATATATATATTTAGTGTGAATCGGAATGTGATTCGAGAAGGCAGGCATAATCATTTCTTCGCCACGAGGGCACTCCCTGACAAACTCTGGGGGCCAATCTTTTTCAGCTAACAGGATATCATAGCCTTTTGAGAGTTTATCCCAAAATAGACCCCTATTTTCCTAGTCTTATCATCCTCTATACGCAGTGTTATTTCGTATATCTTATGAGGTTCGCTAACTCTGGTATCGGCAGTTTCTACTTGAATGTATTCATTCGTGTCCACTGTCTCCAGATGACTCATCAGGATCTTGCGAGCTATGGTGATTTCTGCTGCACTGTCTAGCATTGTCTGTGCCCACTCCCGTTTTCTCAGCTGTGTCCTCACTATTCTCGGCATGTTCGATTACTCTAATACTGGCTACCTTCTTTCTTGGAAATTGAGATTTTTTACTTTGAGCAGGTTCCTTGTCTTTGGACTTGGTGTGCTCCCCTGGGTCTGACCGTTCTCTTCTTTCCAATTTCTGCGAAAAAGATCGAGAGGGACTCGTATCAATACTTTGATATCTATCAGGCTTCTTCAAATTATCCCTATTTCTAAGGTTATATGTTTTCTCAGAGGGCTCCCTCTGGGGAGACTGGCATTCTCGAGTCGGAGTTCTTTCCCTCCGTCGAGGAGACCTTCCTCTGGACTGGAAAACTTTTTCCTTGGGAGTGGATTGTTTATTTCCATCCCAGTTCTTTTTAGGAGTGTTTGAATTATTTTTATTAAATAATTTTTCAGGATTTTCGAGTAGTTGGGGTTTCACTGGTTTCCCACCCAAGCTGTCTCTACCTAATTCTTCATAACATTTTTCTATAATTCTGGCAAGCTCAATTGGTTGATCTGTTATATCTGTTTCCTTCAATTTCTGGCGGATGGCCACAGATGCTGCTTCTCTTTTTATATTGGCTAGTAATATAGCCGAGACCTGCTTGAAGTCTTTCAGTAATTTCATACCAAGAGTTAAAGCAGGTTCTAGACCGTATTCATTCTGAATCTGTTTTAGCACATCCGGTATTACCGCCATTGACGGAACACCATGTGTTTTTGTGTAAATGGAAGCAAAGACTGTACCCCAAGTGTCACAGTCCTCCACGTGTGGTGCGACCCCCATTGGAAGGCAGATGGTCAGGATTCTTCGTTTCTCAATACCGGTAGTATTCGGAAATACTGCCTCTATTTGAGTAATTTTCTGCGCTAACCAGAAAGGAATTGTTCCTGTTTTATGGGCGTTTTACCAAGACATGATTGTATGTTCTGTGGTGTAATTTTATTTGTGTTCCCCTGATGAGGGGTCAGCTGTGGGACATTAACAGCTGTTTAGACTGTAGCAGTCAGCATTACATATTGGACTAATTGCCTATGTATTTTAATTAATGTTTTTAGCTGTGCTAACAGCTCTTCTTTTGACATTTTTGCAATGTCCGGATGTGGTGTGTAGCTGGCTACAACCGGCCACGTTGCTCCTGGTCTACCTAGTGGACCGAGCCTGGTTATATGATCATTGTGCCTTGGTATTTTAATGGGATTTCAATCTCCTCGAAAGGAGCGTACTCTTCCGGTGGATCCCCTATTTTGTAATAGTGGAACTCGTGTGTTGCAGCGTTTGCCGCTGGAAATTTTATCCATGAATAGAATACCTCTGTCTGCCGATATTCATGTGCCTCTATCACAAAGACGACTGTTCCACCTTGTGTGGTCAGTTCATTTTCTATAAGTTTTGACGTTATAGTTTTTCTTATGTTAACGGGGATAATTTTCGCATCCGGTGGGTAAATCCCTGTTTCATCGGAAGCCTGCTGAGTCGCATTTAATGAGGCATCAACGGTTCCGTTCTCTAAGTCTGACATTGTATGAAATGCAGGTTTTTTGCAGAGCAGGTCTCCAAGGAGACAAAGATTTAGGTGCACAATATTTTGGAACACTGTATCCTTCAACGTTGAATAAACCAGAGCTTTACATAGGAATCTCTTCCTACTAAGTTCGGGCGGATTTCAACCTTTCACCCACTCCGGACGTCTAGTGGAGTATTTACGGTAGAAAGGGGTCTGTGTGAAAAATGCACGACTGAGTTACTCTAACGTCTTGCGTTAGTTTTATCGCCTTACCAAACGTTGGGCGCCATGTAGTGTAGTTCCTATTTTCCCTATAGGCCCTGCGCATTGGAATAACATAAACAGCTGTATAGACGTAGAAGTGCGGTCTTCCAGGTCTCTACTGACTATGCTAAACTTAATTGGGTTTGTTACCAACTAGCTCAGAGGTCACTGGAAACTTTCTTGACTGAATAGGAAGTGATCAGCTCCCCTGGCTCAACAAGAAGGGATTCAGTTTTCCAACAACCGCATAAACATGACAACTTTGCTCCTTAGAATAAGAGTCAATCTCTAGAGTTGTGTGAAACAATAGACAGTTAGTTTACTCAGTCAGTTGTGCAGATTACTTTCACCAAGATGCAGAGAATAGAGAGACAGGCGTTTTCAATAAAAGGTATTATTTATTGAACAGTCTTTCTTCTCATGCAAGACAAATGAATTGCCACAATTGCAAGACTTATTATGATAAAAAGTGCGTACAGTAAAATGAGGATTGCGAAATAATACTGTAAAAGCATTGATAAGGTTTCTTAGCCATACAATGGTTAAAATGAATAAAACATATACATTCATATATACATTTAGCTAACGTACTCAACTGGTGCTTCTAACTACGCCTACCCCAGTGTACCTGACCTAAGCCTAATACTTGGGAGGGTGTAAGTAAGTAGCAGTTTTAGTTAAGTTGGTTTTGCCAAGGTTTGCTTCAAGAATTCTCCCTAAGGGTTTAGTCAACACCATACCTCTGGAATAGAATGTTGGAGGTCTTGTATCTCCTTCCAGGACTCGATATCCCAGTTTACCCGCAGGGGTAGGCTGGAAACGCCGGAGCTGGATTTTCTCGGCAGGAGAAAAGACAGCGTCTCTCTCAGCGCGTCAAGGAGGAGGAGGGGCAGCGTCCGTGGGCTGCTTGCATCTGCTGGGCTCTGCAAGGAACAGCTGTTCTGCTCCTGTATTCACCACACCATCGCTATCGTCGATGTCGCGCTTGCTTAAGGCAACGTTGGTAATATTTATACCTGAAAGGTGCCTTGTTTGACGTACGTTTTTGGACATAAGGCGTCAATAAAGATGTCACTAGGAAGTGATCGTCCTTTCAGTGCTCATTAGAGTTCTATTACTAATCAAAAAATAGCAAGCAGGGCTTTCCCAGGTTGCTGAGTTTTATCTTGTTGAAGAACTCGGAGTGTAATCTAGGAATCTAAGATAGTGGCTTCTGCTGTGTCATCTACTGTAATGAGCTGCAGAGGCGAGTTTCAGAAATATGGCTGAAATATGGCTCTGATCGTGTATGCCATTATAGGGGTATGAATGGATTATAGCTGTATAGGGGCATAAGGTCACAGTATTGATCGGGGTCCTAGATTAGAACACGACAATGTAAGTCTATAAAGTGTAAGTGTCGACTGAGTCAAGCTTATATTTACATTTGTGAATGAGGCCTCTGTCTGGTAGCTAAGAAGAACATCTTGGGAAGATTTAATTTTGGGTGCATTATATTGACAATCTAGAACACAGAAGGAATTCTTGAAACATGTTCACAACCTAAAGTACAATGAGCACAACATTAGTCACATGTACATTTATACCCTTGAATCTGAACGAACAGGATTGATACCAGTCTCCGTCCGTGCAGGTAACAGCGGTGGGCCGGGTGGAAGGGGAATCCAACGGACGATGACGAGGGAAAATTATTTAGTTATTTAATTTTCCCTCTGCATCATCCCTCAAAATCTTCCCCCCTACCCGGCCCCACCGCCCCACCGCTGTTACCTGCACGGACCACGGCTGCTTGATACTGTTCTATTTAGAAAGAAAACATTGACAAACAATTTACTATATGAATCATGTCACCTTCATAAAAGGTATATATGGAGGATACCATACAGTGAAATTTCTGGATAAAAAGAAACTGCTGCATAAAAGAGAAACTCAATATCATCAGGAGGAGATTTCAAAACAAAGGGTATCCAGAACCTATTGTCAATAGAGCATACAAATGAGACAAAAGTGCAAAGAGAAAGAAACTTCTTGTCTTTAAAAACAAAAGCCATCATCGTAACCAGAAAATGACATAAGGTTGACAAGAGGATAATGCAAAAAAAATAAAATCAAAAGAATTGTAAGATATACAAAGGAAGAGAAGAAGAATGAACATATGCTCAGGAAGACGCAAACATTCCTAACACAACAAGGAAAAAACAATGTGTAGACGGCATATAGTTTCAGATACATAACATAAGAATGACCTTCTAGCTCAGTTATTTTTCATACAAGTTCCACTGAGACGAATCCACAGTAGGTAGCCAATGCACGCTTAAGACAACAGACAACTCTGCCCTATGCCCTCAGAGGGTTTTAGTGAAACTTGATGAGAGGTTTATTTGCTGGCTCCACTGGGCTCACGAAAATGTGGTGGCAAGATTCTCTTTCATGAAGCATAGGAGATCAAACCACCACTCAGTCGTGCTCTCTAGGGCATTCAGTTTTGTATTAATTGTAACCCATATAGGGGCATATTATCAAGGACGGCGTTAAAATTATCGCCGGTTTAGCGGCAGAAAACTGCTGCTAAAGCGGCGATAATGAGCTTGATAATATGCCCTGAGAATTCCAATAGAAGCCCATGTTCACACCAGAGCATAGACTTCTATTGGAATTCTCAAGGGCATATTATCAAGCCCAATAGCACAGCTTTAGCGGCAGTTTTCTGCTGCTAAACCGGCGATAATTGTTAACGCCGTTCTTGATAATATGCCCCATAGTTGTTCTTCTACTCTCTTTATAATTTGACACAGTCTTGTTGAAAGTTTTTTTCTTTTATTTTGGTCATCTTCTCTACCAAAATATTCAACTCACCCTCAGTCAATCTACTTTTGTCCTTCCTGCTATGCTCAGCATTGCCACTGTCCTCTCCAGTGGCCCTTGTAAGCAGGATTCATTGTGGGCATTCCATATATATCTATTTCCATGACGTTTGCGTTCATATTTCTAGGTCATTCTAAAACCTTGACTAAATGTGCACTGGGTAGGATTTCCCCCCAAAATATTCTTGGAATTCAGTACTATTTTCTTAGTGCACAATGCACCCTTGTGTCCAAAATGGACGTGGGGATGCATTTTGCTCTAAGAAATAGCGCTGAATGCAAAGAGTACACAAATAGCGAGGGAGAGCAGCTGCTCAAGCTCCCTAAATGTGCTCCGGAGGTGGATTCTTTCATCCAAATGACTCTTAATTACTCAAGCGGTTACAATTGTGTTATTATTTTTTATTCTGTGTCAAAGAGTAACGCAGTATTACCAATGTTACTCTGATTACTCCGGTATAATTGAAATTCTGCCCATGTCCACCAATTATACAGGCCGCCATATATCTGCATACCTGTTTTGGCATTGCCCTACAGTTCAGCAAAAGCCCAGCAGCAAATCCCGTCTTTAAAATAATTGCAAATTATTGACATTGTCTTTTCTTTTACATTTTTGGGAGCGAAAAAAAAATCTACTTTCTTCTCTGTGACTGAGGCTATGTTTCCAGATGCTGAGGTCAGGGTTTAGGTGCAGGGGTGTCGGGTTTTAGGCTACGGCAACCAGAATTCCTGCCCTCTCCATCCATCCCTGTCTCAGCGGGGTGTCCCTCCAGCAATATTCCAATTCTCCTGTTCATGCTTTCCCAGCAAGAGGTCCTCTTCCATGCTGGTGAGGCATAACACTCCATCTCACCGCCCTGACACGAGAAATCTACATATACTGTTGCACATTTAGCACCATGTCAAAAGGTTGCATGTACACTTGACACGTACCTTGTTTATATCACTCGGGCTCTTGGTTCCTTTCTTCCTGGGGTGCTGGTGACCCCGTTTAAGTCAGTATCACTGACATTTAATACCAGCTCCACCTATGTCAACATCACATCACGTCATGTAAAGCCGAGGAGCCACAGCCAGTGAAATGAATTATGAATGTCACCTGGTTTTTCTCAGCTTAAAACTGCATAATACAGTTCATTATGTTTCATAGTGACTGGCAAGTTCGCGGAGGTGAAATATATTTTGAAGAGAGAAATGTCATTTCAAACACGTGGAGACAGGATGTAGCTTAGAATTTGCTGCTAAAATGAAGCAGATGTTAGATGATTATTAACACATCAAATATGGAAACAGATGACCCTCATTATAAACTAAATCAAGAAAGCATTCACACTGCAGACATAATGCTAATAACAGGGTGCGTCTGGGCCAACATATGACCAGACAAAAATCAAATAATTGCAAAATACGGTCTCCGTACAGGACCTTCAAATATTCCTTAAATAGTAGGGGCAGATTTACAAGGATGTGCCGCAGCACGGCAACGCAGGCCCTTTGGCTGCGCCACGCTGCAGCACTTCCAAAGCACAGGAATGCAACATATTTACAATAATATGTTGCTTTCCTGTTGTGCTCTCCCCTGCACTGGCAAACAAACTGCTGTCATGCGCAGGCACCCATACCCCCTGGCGCAAGAATGCCTGTGTCATGGGGAGATTGTTTTTGTGCAGGAAGGGGGCACCTTTCTCCACAAAAACAATCACTACAGGCACTTTCCTCTTTCAATGCATGCTGTAGAATGCAGCACATATTGAAAGCGGAAAAAACGAGGAGAAATGAAAACATTTATCCTCGTTGCACCTCGCTACGCCACCCCTAAGGGTGCATTCAGACAAATTTCCAGATTTACGTTTCCTCGTAAATCTGCAAATGTGTCTTGTTTCATGGGTGTTGCGTGGGAGCACCCACAGCAACACCCATGTAAATGCTCTTTCAATCAAAGTGCTGCATGTATAGGGGCCATATTTACAAGGATAGGAAAAGCCACGTAGGGTGGTGTTTCCTGTCCTTTTAAATATGGAGCAGTAACATGCGCCACCAGTACGTCACAATAAAGTGATGTACTGGTGGCCCAGGGGGGTTGTAAATCTGCCCCCAAAAGCGCCTGGTTTCTCGCACGTTGTAATGTCATCGTATTTGTCTGTTATGTATATGAAGTTATTGCATGCTATCTTTCAATATGTTTTATTTATGTGTGTTGCATTGTAGTGCAATGCCATATTATATAGGATGCTGGTTTGCCATTTTATCATTAGTATGTTCGTCGAGCACTCCAGCCCAGGAAAGTAGGTCAAGCATCATTTCGAGGCACTTGTAGACTGCCGTGACGTCAGAAGTCTTACTAAGTGTTCAGTGAGTAGCTACTTAATATGACCTCTTCAAAACGGTTCCCCTATGTCGCGGGCCTACAAATATGGTGAAAGCATTTTATGATGCAGTTTCGTATTCATGAATCAGTCTTTTATAAAAAGAATGTAGTTTGAAAAGAGAATGAAGTAACTCACTAAGTAGTTGGATCTTTGATGTAAAGCTGAAGCAAAATTCAATCATCCAGAATGTAGTGAGGTAATAGAATGTATATAGAGCATCTTTAAAAAAAAGAGCTGTCGGTTGTAAGTGGGTGAAGAGATCTGAGGCCCAGGTCTTAAATAATAAACTCAACTTTATCGTCATTTCGACTCTACCATTTTATCATTTATTCTGGCAACGAATTTGGAGAACTTCTTTACACCTTTTGTCAGGCACCTTAACACTCAGGTGAGCTCTTTTAATGCTCTACTCTCTGAATTGAGTTGTAACCTTTGGAAATATTCTTTTCTACACTGTGAGGAACAACCTTTGTGACAGTTTTATTGGATTTCTTTGTGTTCACTTTTTAAAATCCCACCCATATCTGCTAGTTGTTCTGGCCTTAGTTATACCCTTACATTTGACCTTGTAAGAGAAGTAGCCAGCCCGTGAGACTCAGTATAATTTGTTTGCATGTGATTTGGTGCCTGCACTCTCTCTGCTTTTATTTTATAGATGGGACTAGTTATTGAGTGCTAGCTATTTCTCTCCTGAAATTCGCCAGTTATAAGTAACTGGCATAAGTATAAATTGCACTGGATGCACTGTATAAGACTGCACATATTACTTCACTGATGATGCCTGAAATCTACAGTGGCTCAAGTTATTTATTTATTTATTTTGTGTTTTATAGAGCGCGAACTTGACTTGTTAGGGTATCGGAGCGCTTTACAGTAATCAAGGAAATGTACAAAAGGCTTGGAAACAAAGGACAATGCAGTTGATTAGGAGAGGGCGGGGTGCTGGATGCATGGGGGTGGAAGGAACATGTATGTACAGTTTGCATTTACAAATACTCACAATAGGACCCCCGTGCGGGGTACATAGGGATAGTAAGCATGATTTGCATTTACAAATTCTCCAGACAAGACCCCAGGTTTGTTTGGTAGGGTGAGTAGTTACTTCGAGGGGCGGCAATGGTCATAGGTAGATTGATGTATCAGTGGTGGTTGAAGGCCGAGTTTAAATGAGGAATTTGCACATAAGGAAGGTTTTGGCATCGTTTTTGAAGCGTGCCAGAGAAAGGATTCTTCTGATGGCTGGCGGGAGAGATTTCCATATTCTTGGTACAGGCCCAGAAAAAGCCTGATTGTAGGTTTTATGTTTGCGAAAACGTGCAGGTTGGAGCAAGAGGTCTTTGGCGGACCGGAAGTTTCTGGTTCCTCTGGAAACCACAAGTTTCTCAACAAGATATGCAGGCAAATTCGAGTATAGAGCCTTCATCTGTGTTGCATGCTAGTTTAAGATGTATTCTTGCCTCAAGGGGAAGCCAGTTGAAAGCTTTCAGATGTGGAGAAATGTGGTTGAATTTCCTTGTGCCGGTAAGTAGTCTGTCTGCCGCGTGAGATCTTGGGTAAACCCGAGAGGGTAGAACAGCCATATTCCAGTCTGGAGATGACTAGCGCTTGGACTGCCATTTTTAGGTCTGGAGCTTTGAGCAAGGGTTTCAGTTTCCTTAGGTAGCTGAGATGGAATCTGGCTGATTTGGCCATCTAGTTGATGTGGTCATGCATCTTCAAGTTACTGTCAAGGGTAATTCCCAGGGATTTGGTAGAGTCCACAAAGGTCGGTGTGCAATTTAAGGCTGTGATAGCCTTAATCCATATTTGAATCTCAGGGTTGGGCTTTGGAGGGGAAATTAGGAGAAATTCAGTTTTCTTTGAGTTGAGTTTGAATTGATTGGAGGCGAGCCATTGGACAGTCAATTTCAAGGCCTCGTTCAAGAAGAGAATCTCCTCAAGAGATTAAGTTTTTATGTACATCTGAGTGTCTTCAGAATACATATGGTAGGAGATATTCGCAGTGGTTAGTACTTCGGCCAGCAGTTCAAGGTAAAGGTTGAAGACGGTGGGGAACAGGGTTGATCCTTGAGGGACTCCAACCGTGACCGGAGAGGGAGCAGATAGATTGCCATTAATTAGGAATCTCTGTGAATGGTTTTGGAGGAACAACCTGAACCATTCAAGAACGGGGCCATCCAATTTCACCCTGAGTTTGAGGCGTTTGAGTCTAAATTGTGAACATGATTGGTTATCCATGATTGGCATATTTGATTTACTGCTAAGGCACTATGGGTGTCCAGGGCCTTTAAATCAAATGTTACTAGTGGGCCTGCAGCACTGGTTGTGCCACCCACATGAGTAGCCCTGTAAACAAGTCTCAGACCTGCAATTGCACTGTATGTTAGTGCAGTTTTAAATTGTCTTGTCAACCTGGCAAGTGCATCCACTTATCTGACACCTTATAACATCCAAAGGTGCTCTAGAAACGAAATGCCTTACTGTGCGAGCCCAGAGGCTACAATATTGCACATTTAGCTCAAGTACAAACAACAAGTACAAAATATTTGAATTATTTAACCCCTTGATCGCGGCACAAATTCCGCCGCAGTTCTGGGGAATTAATGAGTGGGCGTGTTTCGGATGGCCTCCTGCTGTCCGACACGCACGCCCACTGTGATGTCGGACGCAACGTGTTAAAAAATATTCAATGAAGTTTTTCAAGCAAAAATGTAGTAAACACAACACTTTCTTATCCAACCATTGTTACATCACATTAAGTTGGATTTACGCAATGTTTCATCAAATAATAATGCTATCAATGACTGCTTGAATGAAGATCCCAATGCATTTCAGGTATTTTCAGCCTTGTTCAGGGTAGGCTGAAAATAGAATGATACCAATCGTTGTCAGTTAGAATACAACAGAGGCTTAATTGCTGAAACAACTGGGTCAAATCAAACACCATAAGAAATTAAAATAACGAGTATGAACTCTATCTTGTATAAACAGGGAATGTACCATGTAAGTTTTGTACAGTGAATCAGACAAATCATCACAAAAGCTACAGAAAGGTAACAATATTCCAATTGCTAAAGTTACCCATGAAAAAAAGTTTTCACCACAACATCTTAACAGTGATCAAAACGTAAAAAATCAATGTATCTGAAAAATAAGAAAAAAGGACTGTGCTTTCCTTAACCCATTAAACTACAAATCCCAACATTCACCAGCGGCCTTACTTGTAAAACAAGCTCGAGAAATAGGGTCTGAAAACCCAATACAAAGATCAGAGGCACAAGGTAACCTGAAACAGAATTAAAGGCTTGTCAGCCACAGTGTATGCTGTATCTAAACCAAATTTCCAAGTGTTATTCCGAAATACTTACAGACATATTCGCAGGCAGCCTCTCTGTCACATTTCAAAACCCGGCATCGGTATGAACAGTGAATGCCGATTCTAAAGAAACAAAACTCAGTTACTTACTCTGCTCAGCATGCCATGATGCTAGATACCCACACCCAAATTCCTCATCATACCTTGAACGGAGACCAATCGCTAGTAAGCGTAATCCAAAATTATCCTATATCATCTGGTGCCACTTGATTCTAGCTAGCTTCAGTGTCTACAAAAGCAGAAATGCCCCACCACTTGACATGCTCAGGTAATGGTGTTGATAATAGACTAAATAACACTTCAAAGCCTACGGGCGTGCACAGTAGTGTGCTTTGTTTCTGGAGCACCTTCGGGTGCTATAGGGTGACAGATATTTAGTCTTAGGGACGAGCAGGCTCTGACACGAAGCTGCACACATACTTTGATTACTAGGATTAACCTCATCGCTGCTAAAGGAATTCTCCTCCTGTGCTGGCCCCGATTTAAATGGGTGTGGTTGTGACGGAACCATTCCGTCATCAGCACAGCCTAACCGTGACTGATGACGGAATGGTTCCGTCACAAGCATCGAAGGGGTTAAATAAGTACACTAGTGAGTGTAGGATAGGTCTTCATTGATAAGAAGTGCACCCACTTGCCAGGCCCAAACCTTCCCTTATACTACATGTAAGACACCCCTAAAGTGGGCCCAAGGTACCCCCATGGGCAGATGCAGTGTATGTGAAAGGTAGGACATATGCTGATGTCTTTTACATGTTCTGATAGTGAAATACTGTTAATTGCATTTTTCACTATTATATGGACTAGCTCTTCCAAAGGTTATCATTATAGCTGTCGTGTAACAGCTTCCAAGTTTAACTTTCAAATGGGAACAGCTAGAGGTTTGGAGTTTACGTTTCCTGAACTCAGAATTTAAAAATACATCTTTTAGTGATGATGGTTTTTAAGTTGATTGTGTGAAGATGGCACTTTTAGAAAGTGGGCATTTTCTTGATTTACCATTCTGTGTGCTTCTGTTTGATGGGGGGATCTTGTAAAAACAACAGGAGTAAACCCTTCAACCGCGTTGGGATTGGGGTAGAGTGACATATGGTATCCCAACTGGTATGATTTAGAGACAGTTAGTTAAGATGTGTATAAAACATTATCACAGGGAGATAAGGAGCCTCTTTTTGATTTTTCACATATGTGCATGTGGCATCATATTTATTATAGGAGTACAAAGGGAAGGAAACAATGATCAGGATAATTTTGCAGTTATTACAGCACTGCAAGGAGCAATGTAACACAATTGTAGATAATCCAAACTGTACTTGGTGCTCAGTGCGAGTGAGTGAGAGGCACGGTAGCGACACAAGTGACAATAATCAGCGACGGCGGCGCAGGTGACTGGTAATCAATATATACAGTGAGTAAAAAACACACAGTGTGGTTCCACATTTGTTTGAGAATTGACTTCAATAGGATTATGCAGATATTGTTTCTGGAACCATTTAGTCCGGAGCGCCTATGTTCGCGCTGGATGGTCGACGGCGTTTCGATCCCTTTTAAATCAGGATCATCATCAGGACTTGGGTTGGGTGCAGTGCTTGGGCAGCGTAAGTCAGGAGCCCGGTCCGAAATCGGCGAGGTGTCCGTTTGGAGTGAATCCGAGCTAGCGTTCTCCTCAGCAACGCTAGCTCGGATTCACTCCACTCGAACACCTCGCCGATCTGAGATTCACTCCCCCACACCCGTCGATCACCTACTGGATCGGTGTCCCAGACCTTCCTCTGGATGGCTTGACCGGTTGCCTCTTAGAATACAAAGTACTGCTCCCTCCGTCCAGAGAGCTGAGAGAGGCAAAGGATTGTGACGGAGTACACTCACCTGCAAGGAGGAGGAGGAGGAGTTTCATGCCAAACACCAAACGCTGCTGGTGACCGGCGTTCCTGGGAGCCGCTGTCGGAGCCGTTGGAGCCGCGGCTGGAGCTGTTGGAGGCTGCTGCGAACGCGGGAAACTGCTGAAAGGGCGCTGTGGGGGGTCGGATCACTTGACTCGCTCTGATCCCCTCGTGCAGCGCTGGGCGCCCCAACGCCTCGACATCGCCTGCTGACCTGCTGGCTGCGAGCGCTGGAAGCCGGAGATCACGGAAGGCGCAGCTGCGAAACCAAGGCGCAGGTGAGAGCTACTGAGAGCTGCCGGGAGCTGCCAGGAGCTGGGAGCTCGGGGGCGCAGCAGAGAGAGGAGTGAGAGCCCTGCATGCGCCTGAGTTCTCTGGCTCCTGAACACATCCATGCTTGATGCTTGCAACCCGGGCTGGGCTGGGCTGAGTTGAGCATAAGAGACAAAGAGACAATATAGCAAAAACAGGCAATACAAAGCAGGCAAGTCACAAAGTAAGGCTTGCAAAAGACCCTTGCAAAAGACCCTTTACTGTGTACTCACTTGACTACAGAGATCCGTGCTGCTTAGCTCTGCTGGGAAGGAAGGAAAAGTCCGCCTTACAC
Organism: Lissotriton vulgaris; assembly: GCF_964263255.1. Lineage (NCBI taxonomy): Eukaryota > Metazoa > Chordata > Amphibia > Caudata > Salamandridae > Lissotriton > Lissotriton vulgaris. The sequence continues at coordinate 932,575,877 of NC_141699.1, forward strand.
AGCATTCTGCTTTTTTGCTGAAGCCTCCCCTCAACGAGGACTCGCTGGTGTGAGCGAGTCCTGCAATTGGCAGGGCTAGTCAAACGCTCCCAGCTGGAGTCCCACGGGCAGAGGCTTGGGGCAAACACCAACAACAAGCCGAGGGACTGCGAGGACCAGCATTCTCCAGGCAGCTCAGCTGGTTCCTCTTCCCCCGGCGATCACGCCCAAGGACACGCCCCCCGCCTACCTGCAATAACTTTCGTGACACCCGCTTCGCGGGCGCCACTCACTTGACTACAGAGAACCATGCTGCTTAGCTCTGCTGGGAAGGAAGGAAAAGTCCACCTTACACAGCATTCTGCTTTTTTGCTGAAGCCTCCCCTCAACGAGGACTCGCTGATGTGAGCGAGTCCTGCAATCGGCAGGGCTAGTCAAACGCTCCCAGCTCGTGTCCCACAGGTAGAGGCTTGGGGCAAACACCAACAGCGAGCCGGGGGACTGCGAGGACCAGCATTCTCCAGGCAGCTCAGCTGGTTCCTCTTCCCCCGGCGATCACGCCCATGGACACGCCCCCGCCTACAAGTACATAACAACAGTATTTCTCCCGCGTCGCCGGACGGAGAACGGGCAAAGAGCGGGCCGTCTGTAGCCGTCCGGGGACGCACGTGGCGGGGAGGGGCCACCCCACTTACATCTTTCATCTCTTGTGACCTACTAGACTGTACCACACTAGGGCTGAGAGGAAGCTAATAGTACAGAGGTAACTGTAACATCGGATTATTCGACCCCCCAACGGTAGACGACATCTTGAGTACTTGTTGCAATAAACACTAACTGTGAAAGTAGTTTCTTTAATACTACGTATGCTTCTACCAAGTAACAAAAAATGGGTTACAAAAAACTAAGATCACGTACAATATATATGAAACGAATGGGCACAGAGGAAGCAGTCAGAAACTCTTCCGACAAAGCAGTTAAACAAGGTCGAATAACTAAAACTCCCGCTATTAGTAATTATTTTTTAGCCCTATCTTCAAAAAAACAAACTCCGGTTCAAGTATTGGAAATGTCAATAAATAGTGAGACAGCAAAAACTGAGGAAGTAAAAAAATTGCCTGAGCAGGACCATCAATCTACCCAAAATTCATGTATCTGAAACATGAATCTAACCAAAAGATACTACTCTCAACACAGGAGTCACAAATTCCAACCCACGAGATCCTACATTTAAGTTCTTTAACACCTATAAAACGTTTAGTTAGCCTTTCTTGCATCGACGATCTATTTGGAGATGATACAAAGCCGATGGAAAAAAACTCTGACTTACAGTCAAATCCTGATAAGTCATTTACCAGGTCCCAGGAAAAGCCATTAGATCGAGATCCCACTCTCGATTCCTCTCTGGACCCTTTTTTTCTAAAGACCAACAATTCAATATACACTGCAACACCTATGTCAAAGCCTCTATATTCTCTTCAAGAAATTTTAGAATCGGTCCTTTCTTTTCTAGGTCATATCCTGGAAAACTCTGACCAAACGCTAGATGTCCAAATTGGTATTTTGAAATTTCTTGTAGAAGAAAAAAGGAAAAAAGAACTCGCAGAAGCTACAAACAAACAACAAATATACGATGCCAAACTGGTAAACATCAATAATTCTTCTAACTTCATCAAAAGCTCTGAGCACCAAACGAAAAGTGACATTAACACTCAAACATCTGAAGTAATAATACTAGAAAAACCAAATAAGAAAAACCGGCAAAATCCTAAGGATGCTAAAATTTACTCTTTGAAAAAACTATTTAGAGAAGAGCCCCCGCTCATAGTCAAACAGTATCCTATTTTTTCGGCTTCAAACAAAACAAACTTGCTAAAGACTGAGCCTGAAAAAGATGAATTCGGAAACTTTACCAAATCTTCTTCTGACGATGACGGAGCTGAAAAGTTACTCCAAACAAAAATTAATCAAGAAGAAAAGAGAAAAAGAAGGAGAAGGAAACCGCTAAGAAGAATCATCAAAAATAAAACTCGTAAGTTAAAATTCAAAAATACAATCACTCCTCTAAAACCCCAAGAAGGACAAGCTGATAATAAAATACCAAATACACCTACAGTAGAGACAAATTGTGAAATAAAACCTACACAATCAGTAAAGCTATTGAATTATAAAGCGAATGTTTTTATACCAGCAACATTTTCTGAAAGAGCGGGACAGATAAACAAGGGACCAAGCGTAAGAGATAACAAGATACCCATAGATGGTGAACAAATCTCGACTAACTATTTACAATTTGAAGAACTCTTCCCAGTCGATAATATGCCACTAAATCGAGAAAGGATAATGAATCTCCTACAGCAAATACATTCCCTACAATATCTAAACAGCAAGGAAATAGATCTGGTGACCTTTCCCATAAAAGACAACTGTAAAATAGCAGAGGTGTCATTCTGGTCATCGGTACTCCCAGGGATTATAATAAAAGAAAAAGAAACTCGACACAAATGTGGCTACGATGTTCTCGAAAAATCCGCTTTAGAGGGAAGTAAATATAAGAAAAGGATTATTGGCCTATCTTGCCCAACATTGAATATTTCAAATGAGAATCGTTATAAAAATAATCCCAACCTAGATGCTACAGGATCTACTCGTACTAGAAAGGAAACTTTGAAAATCCAAGTGGATAAAGGAGACAGAAAAGTCTGGAATCAAGACTTAGTAGTAACTGAGGACAAAAAAACAATACAATTTTGGGCCTGGGTCTCGGAGGTACTAAACAGTAACAAATTACAATACCACCAACAACCCACTGTTTAACAATGGTTTGAAGATCATTTAGTGGAATCTTGCGGGAAGAACAGACATCAAAATGATAGAAGCTATCAAAAATCAACCAGATATAGTGGCTTTGCAGGAAACCTGGGCAATAAAAACTTTCCATCAGAATGGCTACTATGTCTATGACATTCCTGCAAAACCCACGAACCGGGGTCATGCAAAAGGTGGACTGGGAATTTTGTTGAGCGAGGAGTACCAATGGGACCAAGAAGTAATTGAGTCTAATTCTGACAATTTTCAATGCATCAAGATCTCGTTGAAAACACATAACCTAGATCAAAAAAAGGTTTTTCTACTTTTCAATATGTATGCCCCTCCCGGTTTCAAACAGGATGTCACCTTTGTGGAAACCATGGAAGCAATTGCAGAGATAATTGAAGATCGTGCAAACGCATCCTACCTAATCATGGGCGACCTGAACGGAAAAATTTCGAATGTGGAGATTAATAAATGGGTAAATCTATACGAGGATGAATCTTTGGACTTCTCTATTCCAATATTTCCTGAAGGGATTGCCTCAGATAAGAGAGGAAAACTGTTATTAACAAGTCTGCCAATTCTCAATGGGACAATTCTAAATGGCAATGTTGAAGGAGACATACCGGCGTCTTACACAAGGCGAGGTAATGGATCTTCTTCAATCATCGACTATATAATCTGCGGCATGGATTTGGTAGAAACAGTTTCACACTTGAGTATCATCTTTTCAGATGAAAGTGACCATGCTCTTTTAATCCTAAAGACTTCTTGGCTGATTAATCATTCACGGTATAATCAAATTATGTTCCATAAAAGTAGTGTTGAAATTAACAATACTCAGAGGCGATTATTCTGGACCTCCGCAAGCTTGGATAATATCACCGAAATGATTACATATAGTCAATTACTAACTAAGAATTACTCTGGTGATCTAATAATAAACTTTGAATGTATCATCAACAAACTAAAGGACGATCTAACTGACAGGATAAGACAAGATACAGAAAGGAATAATAGGAAGAACAACAAAAAACCTACTAGGATAACTTCGAAAACTAAAACACTGAACAAACTTATCTGAGGGCAGTATTTAAAATATTCTCCTTCAGTTAAGCAAGAAATAAATAAACTAAAAAATCAAGTGAGAAGAGCGAAGCACAGCTATAAAAGAAAGGTGCTTGATAACAACTGGGTAGAACTACAAATTGCCGCAAAAAAGTATAATCAACGAGAATATTGGACCTTAATTGCTAAAATGACAGGAACAAAGAAGAAACTACAAGCCATACCAGTCCCGCCCCAGGAATGCGAAATTTATTTGAACAACCTTTACAAGGCAAACTCGATCAATTCGGATGGAAAAGCTGCTGATATTATTACGGAAAATAGTATTACTCTGATAACAAATACTACGGCATTTTCTATAGAAATGCACATCAGACAAGCAAGAAGCACCGCGGCGTCTGGCCCGGATCAAATACCAATTAAAGTCCTGCAGAGAAATCCTAAAGAGTGGAGCCAGATGTTAATTCCTCTCTTTAATTACATCTTCAAAACCGGGAGAATACCAAAGTCCTGGCAGGGGAGTATCATAATTCCCATCTACAAAAAGGGGAGCAAAACTATTGCTGGCAACTACCGCCAAATAGCGTTGATGGACGCCACAGGGAAAATCTTCGCGGCAGAGGTCCTGGACAGATTAAAAGAATAGGCCTTTTCGAAGAGATTAATACCAATGTACCAAGTAGGATTCCGACCAAACCATTCAGTTACTGATAACATCTCAATTCTCCAGACCATTTTAGACAAATACACCTCAAAAAATTCACAAAATTCACAGACAGTGTATGCAGCGTTCATTGACTATTCTACTGCTTTCGACCGTGTCGATAGACCTACACTGTGGAGAAAGCTAAGGAGATTGGGTATTCCTGAATACTTGCTGCAGATCATAATCAATCTCCATACTAATACTTGGTCACGGGTGCAAATGGGGAGTAAAAAAGGACTAACCGAATCGATCGGAACGGCTAACGGGCTTAAACAGGGGTGCCTTTTAGCACCGATATTATTTTCACTATACCTTAGCGATCTACCTAATCATCTGCAACAATGCTCCAGTCTGCCTCCTAAGGTTGCCTCGCATAGAGTACACGCCCTGCTCTATGCAGATGACATTGTCATGTTGGACGTAACCCCCTTTGGTTTACAAATGCTCCTGGATTCTCTAAACGATTATTCAAAAGACCACTATCTAATTCCAAACTTAACAAAAACCAAAGTGGTGGCTTTTACTGGTAGGAAAAAAGTGTTAAATATTGTTGGAACCTTGGCGGGATAAAAGTTGATGAATGTGATGAATATACCAAAGTCAAAAAGCTTTATTTCGATAAAATTCCATTATCATAAAAGCAAGTTTTTGTTAAAAAAATTTGTAGTTAATAATAAATTTGGCAACACATTTCCAGTTAATAGCAAAAAAGTATAACATTTACTAGAATTAATATTGTTAAAAAGAGATTAAACAGAGTATTTAAGTTTTCTGGCTCGAATAGCCCAAGCCCAAAATAAAAATTTTGCTAGGGCACAGGCGTAGGGTACATAGCTGTCCGAAACAAGAATCCTAATTGCCACATCATGGCTCCTGGTTCCCAATTGCTGGCACAAGTTCTTCAGCCACGCCCTTCTTGGATTGGCATATTCCTTGCAGACGAATAAGAAGTGGGCTAATGTCTCTGGGTGGGCTAAACATGATGGGCACAAATCAGTTTTATCTGTACAGGATTTCCATGATTTGGTGAAAGTATTCAATGGCAAGGTGCCCGTTCTAAATTTAAAATACAAAGAGCGGGCAAACGGTTTCCCGATTATGTCTAGGTAGGGTTCTCGTCTGGGACAGTCTTTAAACATTAAAAAATCCTCTGTGAGCCTACCAATGGATGTGCTAGAGTGCCTTTGGGAGCGAATCCAATCCCGGTAAAGGTTTTTAAGTACTTGTTTAGGAGGAGAGGTTCTGCTTGACCAGAAATCCAATAGGCCCAAGTTCGACAATAAGATTTTCATGTCTGCTAACCATTTGACTCTGGCCCAGTGTGGTGACGCCATTATTTCTTCCAGGCCTCTGGCGTAGGCATTAAGTTCCTCTACCCGCCAAATACGAGCCCATAATAGGAGAGGACGGAATTTCGCAATTTCGCCAATCTGGGTGCAGCCAAGGTCCATAAATAAGGGTAGAAGTGGGGTGCTTTGAGGGAGGGACATTATTTGTCTACAGAAATTGTTCTCAGATTTTTGTAAAGCTTGAGAAGATGCAAAGCCCCAAAGTTCAGCTCCATATAGTGCAGAGCTGACACCCTTGGCAGCGTAGATCTCTAGGACTGTTCCTATTGGTTTGAACGAACTGGAACGTTGCTCCCTCAATAGGGCACCTGTGATCCTTTTGTGGTTCAGCAGCATCTTATCTAGATGGAGGGTCCAATCCATTTTGTCTGAGATACGTATCCCTAAATAATCAAATGCTTTAACCCTTTCCAGGAACTCGGTGTTTAGGATAGGGGGACGCACTTGCTGTTTAGGGGGATTAAGGACGAGGTATTTTGTTTTATTGGTATTTATAACCAAGCCCCGGTCAGTACAAAAGGTTTGGAAGTTATCCAAGAGTTTCTGTAGTCCCATTGGGGTCTTGGAGATTAGGAGCGTGTCGTCCGCGAAGAGGAGGGTCGGTATGCGTACCCCCGCCAGGGATGGTTCGTCGGATGGTGATTTAAGTAGGTGCTCAACCACCCCATTGATGTACAAAGAGAAAAGGGTGGGAGCCAGAACACATCCCTGGCGTACCCCCTCTCTCGACCGGAATACAGCCCGTTTTCTCCCCTCCAGAGCCCCACCTAATTTGGGCAAAGCTGTCCTGATGGAGCCTGACCAATAGGGATAAAAGATACTCTGGAAGCCCCATGTTGGCCAACACCTTCCACAACAAGTCCCTGGGGACAAGGTCAAAGGCAGTCTTTAAGTCGATGAATGCGAGATAAAGACTGCCCTTGCCTATCACTACCACCTTCCAGTAAATCATCATAAGCCTAAAGGCCTGCTCTATCGTTCCGGTGCCTACTCTAAAACCGGCCTGAAAGTCGGTAAGTATTTTGTTTTCATCTACCCAGTTGAGTATCCTGAGTAGAATAACTTTACCGACAACTTTTTGGCTTACATCTAGTAAGCTAATCGGCCTATAATTGGACGGGTCATCCCTAGGGCCTTTCTTGTGGATGGGAACCACCTCTGCCCCCTTCCAAGACACGGGAATTGGGGCACCCCTACAGATGGCAAGAAGGAGGGAGTGTATTAATTTGCCCCAATTAACACCATCAGATTTTAGCAGGTCCCCGGGGATGCCATCTGGTCCTGCGGCTTTTTGTGGAATGATGGAGTTAATAGCATATTCTACTTCCTTCAAAGTAAAGTCAGGGTCACTAGGGAGATGAATATAATTAGTTTAGAGAGACCCTCTTCCGTTCAGGTCATTATGGCAGGAATAAAGTTTGGAAAAATGAGCCTCCCATACCTCGCCCGAAATACTGCAGGTTATAAGGTCGCTATCCGGTCTATTTCGTGCCCTTATGGTATCCCAGAAGGAATTAGAGTCTTTTTTCATACTGGCTTCCTTAAGGGTTAGCCAGTAGGCATCCTCCCACTCTCTTTTAGCTACCTGTAGGGCCTTTTTATGGTCTCTTCTGGCAATTTGAATTGTTAGGGGCGACTTCCCTTTGACTGCCTCTATTAGGCATGATTTGGCCTTCCTGCATGTTGCCGAATACCAATCGTGTTTGCCTTTAGGTTTAGGTTTCTGTTGCCCTGATGGCAGTTGTACCCAAAAGAGGTCCCCAATAGTTTTTACAGCAGCTTCAAAAATAGCGGTAGCCTTGTCTGCTGCTATGGTAAGATCAATAGAGCTAATTTCAGCCTGCGTGCCCTTAACCACTTCGTCTATTGTGGATAGTTTGTCGATGTTACACATAAACTTACTCCACTTTAGACGCCTGCCACAAGTGGCAACAGTAATCCCCTGTGGGCGGCTTAGAGAGGCTGGCAATGCTTCAATGTGCCAAGGATTTTTTAGGGATAAGGAGAGTGGGTTATGGTCGCTCTCTATGGTATTGGTAATAACCATGTCGTTAACATGGCTCCAGAGGCCCCTATCCAGCAGAATATAGTCAATCCGTGTGCATTGACCAACTCTGTTAAACGTGGGAGCACCCAGGAGGTCAGATCGAGTGCAACCATTAGCAGCTCTTAATCCAAACTCCAGTGTGAGTGCATTTAGATGGATTGCACTGCGAGTCCAGCGCTTGATGGGTGGGATAGAGAGGGTAGGGATACCCCATCTACTATCCTCTTCTCCTAGGTCTGGTATTCCTTCTAGGGGGAGTGGTTCATATGTACAATTAAAATCCCCAGCTACTAGGATATGGCCATGTCCACTCTGCTCTCCCAGCTGAGCCTCAAGCTCCATCATTGTGGGTGAAATGCACCCATTTTTTGTTCCCCTGATGTAAACATTATAAAGGTCAACAGTTATACTTCCCCGTAGGCCCAATAGGGAGACACCAAGGATATCCGGAGTTCCTGCCTTCTTGGTGATTATCCTGCAGTTAAGCAGGATACTTATCCAAATAATTAGCCCCCCCGATGGCCGCCCCTTCCCTGCCTTGGATTTTATTGCTGGTGTGGAAAAGGTGACAAACGCCACCCGGTGCAGTGGTTCAGTGGCCCATGTCTCTTGAAATATACAGATTTTGTGGGCATCAACCAGAGCATTCCACTCTGGGAGGCCTAGTTTCCTTGAGATCCCAGCAAGGTTCCAACTAAGAATTTTTAACTCGCCATGTGCTGAGTTTCCGTCTGGAATCACAGTACAATGGGGGTTGGATGAAACTACACGATCCCTAGTTAGTGTAGGTGATGACACCTCTAAGATTGTAGGGAGAGATGTGTCCAGCACTGCGTCCTTCATGGCGATATTAGCATGAGGGAGGTCAGTGTCTGAGCCTCCCTTAGAAGAAAGTCAATCAACCTCATCCAGTACACAGTATCTATTTGGGTGGGCAAACTGTGTATAGGAGGGGTTAAGGGAGAGAGATGAAAATGGATCCTGCCGTGGCTGTTGCCATTGATGATGATTGGCAGTAAGTGGTGGCTGAGGCGGTTGTTGCCACTGCTGGGTGGTTGGAAAAAAGGTGGTAAGGGGTGGAAAGGTTGTTGCCACTGTGGGCCCACATGATGCGGGACAAAAGGTGGAAAGTAGGGCGGCTGCTGCCAGTGGTTAGGGGCATATCGGGGGGGACGTACAGGCTCTTGATTACTTGGAATGATTGGCCGGTGGAAGTTGGGTCTTTTTGAGTTGGGGAGGAAGTAGGACAAGGGGAGTGGTTTGATCTGGGTGGCAGGACCGCTGTTAGGTGCATTACAAATAAAAGTCGCAGCCCCCACATCCCTGAAATTAACAGTAATTACATCCCCTGGTATTGTTTTCTTACCCCTACCCACCCAATCCCCTCTACGTACAGTGAGAATTTCCCCACTCATACTACTAGGTAGTGGTTTATGTATTTGGAGCCACTGTGCACATTTATTTCTTAACTCTACATAGGTCTCTTTAACTCCTTCCTTCAGTGGGGGGACAGCAGTCAACACAATCACAAAAGGAGAAACTTCTGGTGGCAGACTAATAGACTTGTAGCGGGTCTGCCTTGGCTTAGGGGTTTCAGAGTTGCTAGTAGAGTGAGAGGCTAGGATATTCGTAGGTTTCCCTTTGGGGCCCGAAGTTTGGGAGGTGTTGGATTTGGTACCAACGGCTGATTGCTGCACGGATGAAGGATTGCTCACCGCTTTTGTATTGGGGATAGGTGGCGGCTGAGCAAGGTTGTTCCCTGAATGGGGAGAATGTAATGCAGCTTGGTCCTTGGAAGATGGCAAGAGGTTCGCTTTACCAGTTATGGGCTTGATGACCTTGGCTGGCGGTTGGGGGTTGGACGGTAGTTCCCCGTGCCCTTGTTGCTGGACAGGCCCAGGCTCATTAGACTTGTTGGGCCATTTAGTATTAATGAGCGATGTTAGCCTATCAAGTTTAGAAATCAAGGGTTTGATTTGGGCCGCTATTGTGGCTTCAAGATCATGCTTGAGATCAGTGACCATGTTTTCGACCCAACATGGAATACCAGGCGCTGTATGTGGAGTAGGTGTTATCAAATTGTGGTTACTAACTTTGGCTTTAGTCTTCTCCTTGGGTTTAGACTCCTTAGTTTTGGGCTTAGTCACTACTTTTGTTGGAATAAAAGTGACCTTTCCCCTGGAATCACTAGGCACATGAGGAGTCGACTTGGCAGTTAACCCATCCAGGCCCGGCTCCGTCTCTCTGGGTGTCCGACAGGCTTCTAGGTCTGGGGTCGCCTCCAGATCCACAAAGGACGGGTCCGACTCCGAACAGGTAACCGACAAGTCAACAGCACTCGGTACTGTAACAGTGCCTATAGTGGTCAAGGGCAAGGGCAAAGAGCAATTATTCGAAGCTTGCTGAGAGGGTGAATTTGCATTTGCAAGGGAGCCCAGGGAGGAGCGCTTGGCGTTCATAAGGTCCAGGGAGACTCTTTTCTCTAGGAGTACAATGCTCTTATCAATTGTCTCATTTACCTGTGAGATGAAAAGGTCAATGGGACCAGTCACTTGTGCTACCTCCGTAGCTTTTTTGGTACAGCTTCTTGTTTTGTGCCGCATGCTTGGCGTTGGCAATGAAAAGTGCTAAACCAGGTGTTGAAAGGCTGTGGCCTCGAGAGGCTAAGCGGCAATCGGCCTACCTGGATGGTGGTTTCAGGGCGATGAGACAGGGATTCGGGGCCTGGGCCGTCCTCTGCCGTCCTTGAACGGCCTTAAACGGCCCGCTCTTTGCCCGGTCTTCGCCCCGGCCGTTGCCCCGCGCGCGTCCCGCGTGCGCGTTACCCACGCAAGTTATGAAGGCAGGGCAGGAGAAGGGGGCGGGAAAAGGACCAGCTGCGGCCGATCCCCGCCGCTCGGAACGCTGGTCCTCGCAGTCCCGCCTCTACCCTTGTCACCAGGCTGTTAAAGTCCAAAGGGCGCGTTGGTGCACAATGCACAGGTAGAGAGTAAAAAGGTGATTCTCCCAAGGAAGTCTCGCCTACGAGCGGCTCCCGCGAAGCGGGGGCCGCGAGGCGTTGCAGGAAGGTCGGGCAGCAGCACTCAGGGACAGCGCTTCCTTGTATGAGGGCTCACAGGGCACACTCGCTCCACAGAGATTTTTGAAGGGAGGAGGAGGGGGCGGGAAGAGGACCAGCTGCGGCCGATCCCCGCCGCTCGGAACGCTGGTCCTCGCAGTCCCGCCTCTACCCTTGTCAGCAGGCTGTTAAAGTCCAAAGGGCGCGTTGGTGCACAATGCACAGGTAGAGAGTAAAAAGGTGATTCTCCCAAGGAAGTCTCGCCTACGAGCGGCACCCGCGAAGTGGGGGCCGCGAGGCGTTGCAGGAAGGTCGGGCAGCAGCACTCAGGGACAGCGCTTCCTTGTATGAGGGCTCACAGGGCACACTCGCTCCACAGAGATTTTTGAAGGGAGGAGGAGGGGGCGGGAAGAGGACCAGCTGCGGCCGATACCCGCCGCTCGGAACGCTGGTCCTCGCAGTCCCGCCTCTACCCTTGTCAGCAGGCTGTTAAAGTCCAAAGGGCGCGTTGGTGCACAATGCACAGGTAGAGAGTAAAAAGGTGATTCTCCCAAGGAAGTCTCGCCTACGAGCGGCCCCCGCGAAGCGGGGGCCGCGAGGCGTTGCAGGAAGGTCGGGCAGCAGCACTCAGGGACAGCGCTTCCTTGTATGAGGGCTCACAGGGCACACTCGCTCCACAGAGATTTTTGAAGGGAGGAGGAGGGGGCGGGAAGAGGACCAGCTGCGGCCGATACCCGCCGCTCGGAACGCTGGTCCTCGCAGTCCCGCCTCTACCCTTGTCAGCAGGCTGTTAAAGTCCAAAGGGCGCGTTGGTGCACAATGCACAGGTAAAGAGTAAAAAGGTGATTCTCCCAAGGAAGTCTCGCCTACGAGCGGCCCCCGCGAAGCGGGGGCCGCGAGGCGTTGCAGGAAGGTCGGGCAGCAGCACTCAGGGACAGCGCTTCCTTGTATGAGGGCTCACAGGGCACACTCGCTCCACAGAGATTTTTGAAGGGAGGAGGAGGGGGCGGGAAGAGGACCAGCTGCGGCCGATCCCCGCCGCTCGGAACGCTGGTCCTCGCAGTCCCGCCTCTACCCTTGTCAGCAGGCTGTTAAAGTCCAAAGGGCGCGTTGGTGCACAATGCACAGGTAGAGAGTAAAAAGGTGATTCTCCCAAGGAAGTCTCGCCTACGAGCGGCACCCGCGAAGTGGGGGCCGCGAGGCGTTGCAGGAAGGTCGGGCAGCAGCACTCAGGGACAGCGCTTCCTTGTATGAGGGCTCACAGGGCACACTCGCTCCACAGAGATTTTTGAAGGGAGGAGGAGGGGGTGGGAAGAGGACCAGCTGCGGCCGATACCCGCCGCTCGGAACGCTGGTCCTCGCAGTCCCGCCTCTACCCTTGTCAGCAGGCTGTTAAAGTCCAAAGGGCGCGTTGGTGCACAATGCACAGGTAGAGAGTAAAAAGGTGATTCTCCCAAGGAAGTCTCGCCTACGAGCGGCTCCCGCGAAGCGGGGGCCGCGAGGCGTTGCAGGAAGGTCGGGCAGCAGCACTCAGGGACAGCGCTTCCTTGTATGAGGGCTCACCTTGGTAGAACTTTTACAAAGAACTTGAAAAACACAAAACAAATAAATAATTTAATGAGAAAATCAGAAATACATGCTGGGGCTCTTTCTAGACTGTACTCCGCCACAGGAAATAGACATTTCTCTTCATTATTAAAAGTGTACAGAGCAAAAATTCCTCCTGTTCTATCCTATGCTACCGAGCATATACCAATAAAGCAATGGACTTATATGGATTTAAACGAGGGGAAAATTTTGAAAAAAATCTTAAAGGTTTCTAAATCTACACCGGTTCAAGCCCTAAGATTAGAGTTTTCAATAACAAGTTCCTACGCTACAGCCGTCGCCAATGTCATCAGATGGGCTCATAACATCTTGCTTGGGAAGGAAGGAACATTGGGCTCCCTGTTAAAAATCGAGACTTTTTCATCAGGCGCATCGAAGCTCAACTTTTACAGGAATATGACAGAGGCATTTGAAATCGCTAAACTTACCAAAGAAATCTTGCTATCCTGGTCAAAGTCCCAATTGAAACTCTTTCTAAAAAACTTTACACCAAGATTGAGCTTCGACCTAGACTTTGCACACTGTAATAAGTTACCATCATACAAACTTTTTGCTGAGTCCTTGGAATATAAGCAAGTACAGCTATATATTGGGTTCTCCCTTACGCATGGTGCAAGAATGGCTATAACAATGTTACGTCTAGGAATTTTACCCGTGTCAACCTTCACCTCCAAATGGTCGCCAGATGGATCTCCTACATGTAAATTCTGTTTAGGAGGCGATCAGAATATTGAGCATATTTTATTTGTATGCCCCCATCCAAATATAGTTGCATCACGGTTAAGATATTTAACCCCAATATACAATAAATGTAGGATCATCACAGTAAAAAATCTGATATTAGTATGGAAATACACTCCCAATGAATGGGTCTATTATAATTTTTACAAATTTCTAAAGTCTTTTCTAACATTATACTAGTGTCTTTGATCTAATAGTGGATGTGTTTGTCAAATACTTTTGTCGTTCTCTTAAAGCTTTTTTTTTTCTTTAAATATTATATTAATTTTCCTGATTATTGATGTAAAACGTTTTTAAATATTTGTGGTCCTCAGTAGAGTACCAAAACAATTAAAAAAACTTTGACTTGGCCTACAGTGCCGTCTCAATACTCCACCAGACCTGGCTTTCTCCATGGTTGCCGATTCCGCCAAACTTTCAGACCGGGCTCCTGACTTATGCTGCCCGAGCACTGAACCCAACCCAAGTCCTGATGATGATCCTGATTTAAAAGGGATCGAAACGCCATCGACCGTCCAGCGCGAATATAGGCGCTCCAGACTAAATGGTTCGAGAAACAATACCTGCATAATCATATTGAAGTAAATTCTCAAACAAATGTGGAACCACACTGTGTGTTTTTTACTCACTGTATATATTGATCACCAATCACCTGCTCCGCGGTCGCTGATTATTGTCACTGGTGTCGCTACTGTGCCTCTCACTCACTCGCACTGAGCACCAAGTACAATTTGGGTTATCTACAATTGTGTTACATTGCTCCTTGCAGTGCTGTAATAACTGCAAAATTATCCTGGTCATCGTTTCCTTCCCTTTGTACTCCTATAATAAATATGATGCCACGTGCAAATATGTGAAAAACAAAAAAGAGGCTACTTATCTCCTTGTGATGATGTTTTATACATATCGTAACTAACTGTCACTAAATCACACCAGTTGGGATACCATTTTTCACTTACATGATGGGGGAATCAGCGTCTAGTTTTAGACTGACAGGGACTGTTTGTGCCTTCACTCCAGACACTCACACAAAGGGAGCTGAGGTGTGCACTGAATATGCTGTGAGTCTTCCTGGGACAGAGTGGTGGGAGGAGATGTCACTAACACCTCAATAAGCAGTGGATGCCTTGCACAATGCTGTCTCATCCCCCTGTAGTGTGACTGGACCAAAAAGGACAGAACTGGGTTTAATGGCAAACAAAGACTTTCTGACAAAGACTGCAAAAAGAAAAAGGGGTATTAGAATTAGATCTAAAAGCCTCAAACTTTTGAACATTCTGGAACAAGAGAAACCTCGGCCAAGGTTAAGAGCTGAAGAGCTGTGAGGAGGAATACAGCCCCTTTGCTGTGAGTTGCCCTGCTGGATTGGCCTTCAGTTGAAGTTTTTGCTTTGGAGAGGACAAAGACTGAACTTTGCTGTGTAACCTGCTTGAGAAGATACTCCAAGGGCTTGATGTAGATCTTGCCTCTTGTTAAGAAGTCTTAGGGGAACAAAGACTTCACCTGCAGCATCCCTGAACTCCACTGCTGGGAGTTGTGACCTGCCTTTTGGTGCCAATTCCAGTTCTGTGCCCTTGGAGGTTGCTTTGCTAAATCAGTTGGTGAAAATCCATGCATCGCTCTTCCGATGCCGTTTTTTTCAATGCAGCACCGCCATGCAGGAGAAATTTCCACTCACTGCTGCTGTGCAGCCAAAAAAATCGACACAGCACCTGCCTGTGGCCTGAAGACCCGCCACAAGCCGAGTTTAGCGTACCAGTCTCTGAAGTCTGAGACCACCACCCAGACTCTGATGCAGGCCCTGCTGTGCACATAGAAAAATTGACGCATCATATATCTGTAGCTGCAGAAATCGCAGGGTACCTATCTTAAGGTTATTGGAACTGAGACAATGCTGACCAGCATTTTCACTTTTGCAATTTTTAGATAATGAACAAATGGTCAATAGCATCCTTTTTTAAAAGTGTAATTAAATGTAGAAAAGCCATTCTTATATGAAATTCCCGAAGTAACAAATTAAATTATAGTAAAGCTAGTTTTTTCCTAACTCTGTACTATTAAAATATTTTAAGTAATTGTTATTTCATACAGCCTTTGATCATGAAATATATATCTGTTTTATGTTTTATTGTGTATGCTTTTATGATTTTCTGCAAAAATCGAATAAAGCTTTTATTGAATTGAAGGACTCGGGGCACTTTAACACTGATAATCAGTGCAAAAGTGTATGTGCTCTCTCCTGTGAACAAGGGATGATTGGTTTACACCTGTTCGATATATTTGATTTACTTGTAAGTCCCTTGTAAAGTGGTATGTAATATATACTGGGCTTATAAGTTAAATGCTACCAGTGGACCTTCAGCACTGCTTGTGCCACCCACAGAATTAGCCTTTCAAACCTGTCTCAGGCCTACCACCATAAGGCCTATGTGCAGGGTTTACTGCCACTTTAACTTGGCATTTAAAACTATTTTCTAAGCTTTAAACTCCTTTTTCTATACATAGGTCACCCCTAAGGTAAGCCCTAGGTAGCCCAATGGGCAGGGTACTGTGAAATTAAAAGGTGCCTTTATGTGTGGCTTGTACTGTTTGTGACAAACAGCCTCTTTTATTTCTCACTGCTGTGAGGCAAACTCCTCCTATAGGCTAGAATTGGGGTTTCCCATATATACTTTTAAGTGGTAATTCCTGATCAAAAAGGAGTGGTGTTACAATGTTCGTCATGATTAGAATTGTGGTGATAAATCGAGTTTACTGGTGTAGTTGGATTGTACATTACTATTTTTAAAATGCCACTTTCAGAAAGTGATACAAAAGGGGATGATGGACGGAGTGTTTGAGCAAATCAAACACTCACCCCCAGTCAACTGATTTGGGTTTAATCCATCACCATTCTTTAGCCCACTCCGCCACCCCAGATCAGACATGGCCATATGCAAATCAGTCTGACCCTGTGCCTCATGAGAACAGTCCAGCCCGAACTGCCAAGCCATGTCTTCCCTGGACCGGAAACAAGCATCCTGAGACCGGTTTCGGGTTCATAACCCTCATCAGCCAGGCTATCTTGAATCCAGTGGCAAAGTGAGCAAGGGACTCACGTCTGAGCATACCCTGCCAACTTAGGGCGAGCAAAGCGATACAAAAGGGGATGATGGACGGAGTGTTTGAGCAAATCAAACACTCACCCCCAGTCAACTGATCTGGGTTTAATCCATCACCATTCTTTAGCTCACTCCACCACCCCAGATCAGACATGGCCATATGCAAATCAGTCTGACCCTGTGCCTCATGGGAACAGTCCAGCCCGAACTGCCAAGCCATGTCTTCCCTGGACTGGAAACAAGCATCCTGGGACCGATTTCGGGTTCATAACCCTCATCAGCCAGGCTATCTTGAATCCAGTGGCAAAGTGAGCAAGGGACTCACGTCTGAGCATACCCTGCCAACTTAGGGCGAACAAAGCGATACAAAAGGGGATGATGGACGGAGTGTTTGAGCAAATCAAACACTCACCCCCAGCCAACTGATCTGGGTTTAATCCATCACCATTCTTTAGCTCATTCGGCCACCCCAGATCAGACATGGCCATATGCAAATCAGTCTGACCCTGTGCCTCATGGGAACAGTCCAGCCTGAACTGCCAAGCCATGTCTTCCCTGGACTGGAAACAAGCATCCTGGGACCGGTTTCGGGTTCATAACCCTCATCAGCTAGGCTATCTTGAATCCAGTGGCAAAGTGAGAAAGGGACTCACGTCTGAGCATACCCTGCCAACTTAGGGCGAACAAGGCGATACAAAAGGCGATGATGGACAAACCTCTCAAACTGGCTCAACGAGTCCCTCGATTTCGTTCTGCCCAAAAAAATAGTGGAAAAAAAGAGCAGGACCTTTAAAACCCCTTGGTACACCCCTCAACTTCGAAACCTAAGAAAGATCTGTAAAAAAGCCGAGCGCGTGTGGAGAAAAAATTGGACTTCCCATGATAAATCAGAGTATAGAGAAGCCATGAGGAACTATAAATCATCTCGGAAACTGGCCCAAGCCACTTACTATGAGGAGAAAATCAGAACATCCTCTAACTCATCCAGAGAGACATTTAAAATCGTCAAAGATCTCCTCAAAACACCTACTCCTTCAACGGTACAAGTGGCATCTGAAGCTAGGTGCAACCAATTGGCCGTTTTCTTTGAAAACAAAATTCAAACGATACTTAAAACTCTACCGCAGAACGGTCAAGCCTCTGACTGGGCTCACCCTGTGTCTCCCAACATAGGCCCTCGCTTCGACTCGTTTGTCCCGATCTTAAGTGAGGACCTCTTAAAAATTTCACATACCATAAAGAGTGGCTCTCCCAATGACCCTGCCCCCATGCATGTTCTGAATCAGGTAGCTGCCATCACTGCCCCAATAATTACAGACCTTATCAATGCCTCCTTCACCCAGGGAACCGTTCCGCCCAGCTGGAAGCACGCCTCGGTTAAAGCACTCTTGAAGAAACCTGAGCTGGACCCCGCAGAGCTGGGTAATTTCCGACCAATTTCGCTGCTGCCGTGTGTCAGCAAAATGGCGGAAAAAATAGCCAACCAGCAGCTTTCTTCTTTCTTAGAAATGAATAAACTGCTCCGTAATTCCCAGGCAGGCTTTCGCCCAGGGCAGGGTACAGAGTTCGCCCTATTGGCAGTCGTAGAGGAGGCAAGGTGTATTCTGGATTCAGGGGGATCAACGTTGGTGATCCTCCTGGATCTGAGCGCTGCGTTCAACACGGTGGACCATAAGATCTTAATCCATCGTCTGAGCAATCTGGGAGTGTCAGGTATAGCGCGGCAGTGGCTCACATCTTTCTTTAAGAATCGGACATTCCAGGTGTGGGAAGGATCAGCACGATCCAAGACAACCCCTCTCGAGTGTGGGGTACCACAGGGCTCTTCACTGAGCCCTACCTTATTTAACGTTTATATGGCCCCCTCGAAGATGTGGTGAGTTCATTTGGGATTAAAATAGTCACATACGCTGACGACACCCAACTGGATGTCGCGCCCTCCCAAGAAAAACACTGTGAAAAAAACCTGCATACCTGCCTCTCAGAAATCCACTCGTGGATGAATGTCTCACGTCTTAAATTGAATGGGACTAAAACAGAGCTCATGTTGATAGGCCACCACATAACATCTCTACCAAAATCCATCTGGCCGGCCTGTCTGGGACCTGCACCGACCCCAAAAAATGAACTAAAAAGTCTGGGAGTATGGCTGGAGCAAGACTTAACCTTTAAGACCCAGGCAAAAAAGACAGCTGGCACCTGCATAGGGTTGCTCCGTTCTGCTCGAAAAATACTCCCCCTACTGCCAGAGATTTCCAGGAGCCTACTGATCCAGAGTCTAATTTTAGCTAGACTGGATTATAGTAACGCTCTCCTCCTGGCAGCCCCGGAAACTACAATTAACATTCTTCAACGAGTTCAGAACTCAACAACGAGACTACTGACTGGCACCTCACGCAGATCGTCAGCTAAACCAGCACTCAAAGCCCTTCACTGGCTGCCAATTCGTGAAAGGGTCAAATTTAAAGCTCTATGCATTGCTCATAAGTCCCTACAGGGGAAGGGCCCCCTATCTTAGAGCATTTTGTTCGCCCATACAAGGCCACCAGAGCGCTCTGCTCCAACCAAGCTAATCTGGCAATTGTTCAGAGAGTTAGGCGGATGCGGACTGGTGGTCGCCGCTTCTCAGTGAACTCAGCAACTTTGTGGAATGCTCTCCCACTCAGCATACGGATGGAGCCTAGCCACCTGAAGTTCCGAAAGCTCCTCAAAACCTTCCTGTTCCCCCTAGATCCCTAGTTGCTGGCACCGTCTTCGGTATTTTTTTGTTCTATAGCGCTGGGACGCTTGCGGGCAGCCATGCGCTTTACAAATCTAATTTCATTTCATTTCATTTTCATTTCATTTCATTTCATTTCATTTCATTTCATTCAGTGTTTGAGCAAATCAAACACTCACCCCCAGTCAACTGATCTGGGTTTAATCCATCACCATTCTTTAGCTCACTCTGCCACCCCAGATCAGACATGGCCATATGGAAATCAGTCTGACCCTGTGCCTCATGGGAACAGTCCAGCCCGAACTGCCAAGCCATGTCTTCCCTGGACCAGAAACAATAATCCTGGGGCCAGTTTCGGGTTCATAACCCTCATCAGCCAGGCTATCTTGAATCCAGTGGCAAAGTGAGCAAGGGACTCACGTCTGGGCATACCCTGCTGTAGCGATCACACTAGCCGGCACGAGGAAGAACAAGTGTATTTTCATCACGCTTCCCAAATGGAAGAACTACTGGTACCAGAAGGCAATGCGGCGCCAAGAACCAGAGAAGTGGGCAGATGCTATATAGGTTCCTCCCAATCACCGGACCAGTGCTTGTCAATGTTGTTCCTGAGATGCTCCGTTTCCTTTCCAGTGGATGCCTGTGTTCGTTAGCGCCGACGGATAGATCTGCGAGGTTGGCGTTCCTGTGGTTACCATCGCCGACGAAGAGCCAGCGCGGTCAGACTCCGAGGGTGTTCCAGCGCCGACGAAGAGCCACCGCGGTCAGAGTCTGAAAGTGTTCCAGCGCCGACGAAGAGCCAGCGCGGTCAGAGTCTTCACACGCGTCTCGTCGGAAAAGAACCTGCAAGGTCCCAGTCAGCGCGGAGTCGGTGTACAAGCCATAGTCTGCACACTGCAAGTATTTAGAGGAGCGCGGGATCCCCTCCTCATTTCCGTTGTGTGCATTTGTTATACTTTTGACTTTCATTTCTACCTGAACATCCGTAGTGCAACGTGCGTGGGGGATTGCCTGTTTTCCCTGATACCTCCCGACGCACGATTAAAGAAGGAAGATTAATGATTTAGTTTCCTACTATTCCACAAGAAGTATTGTGGTGATGCCTAGACGTGCTGTTAACGTCTAACGTTTTGTTATAGCTGCTACCTATCAACAAACATATCGAGGTGAATGTTAACATTGAGAAGTGACGTAACTTCTTATACACTTTTTGGCCATTATAATTGCTTCTGCTTCTCCTGTGATCTCTTCGGACAGAAGAAGTCAAGAGATTGTACTGTCAATCCCCATGCCTACCGTGATAGCTTTGACCTGAGAAAGGCGAGGAACCAAAGACGTCCTCTGATCATTCACCTCGCGGCCTCCTTCCAGATTCCCTCACACAGTGGTGAATTACCCAGTGTTGAGAGTTATATGGGGAGAGGCTTTGAGGACTATCGTCGTATCGTCTCTGCTGGCCCTTGAAGCAAGGTTAGTGGCACATACGTGTTCTTGCGCTGCTTGCAATCACGACAGATTGACAAGCCCAAGAATACTGTCCAGCCTAGACGATGGATACGAATGCGGTCCTTACCTCCTTACTGGAAAGCTTTTCAAACCTGCAGCAAGAAGTTCAGACCTCTAGAGCAGAGAATCAAGCTCTGTATAAGGAAGTGGCGGATTTGCGTAAAGACATGTCTGATCTTGCACAAAGAGACCCAGTTGTTAAACCATTGTTGAGACCAGCCACTTTGCCCCCACCTGCTTCTTTCCCATCAGGGGGTTCCTTTGTGGCTCCTTCCACCTCTACCGAGACTCCTCCTACCGTTCACATCATACAGAACCAGGGTATACCTCTAGCTCCGCCTGAAAGATTCTATGGAGACCCCAGAAAATTCGAAACATTCTTGAACCAATGTCGTCTTCATTTTTTATGTAAACCCATGGTGTTTCAGGATGAGGCGTCCAAAACAGCATTCATGATGTCTTATATGGGAGGGAATGCGTCCAGCTGGACGATTCCTTTACTGGAACGGGATGATCCTGTACTTCGGAATTTCTCTGAATTTTGTCTTGAGTTACGGAAGTTGTTTGACAGAAAGTCTCACATGATGTCTTTGGACCGGGAATTAATGACTTTACGACAAGGGTCGCAAGACCTCTTGTCTTATATCACCACGTTTAATCGCCTTATAGTGGAGACGGATTGGCCAGTTCAGAAAAGGATAACTTTGTTTTACCAGGGGCTGAGGAGTGAACTGAAGGACGTATTGGCACAAGTGGTGCAATTACCGTCCACCTGCGAGGAACTTATTGATCTAACGGTCCAACTTGATCACCGATTGTTGGAACGAAAGGGGGATCGAAGTAGGGGTGACTACAGGTTCTCATACCCCTTGGTCAGAAACCGACAAGGGGGCAAAGACAAGGCCAAGGTACCTGATAGTCCTGAACCAATGCAGATCGGGGGGATCCGTGGTCCACTAACCAAAGAAGAGAAGGACAGGCGAAGAAGACTCAAACTTTGTCTTTATTGCGGAAAAAGTGGACATTTCGTAAATGATTGCCGAGCTAGAAATTACGTTCCGGGAAAAACCCCTCTTCCCAGAGTACAGGCCACTTCGAGAATGGAAGAACCGACGGAAAACTAAAGGTCTCGGATCAGTCAGAGACCTCTGATTCGAGACACCCATCTACCATGGTCTCCCCTTTTGTAGCGAATACCCTTCATCCGGCGGTCGACCATATGAATGTCAGCGTCTCCTTATGGATCACAACTAAGGAACCTTTACTAGTAGATGCCCTGTTGGATTCAGGGGCTACAGGAAATTATATCGATCGAGAATATGCCCTTTGAATGGGCATTCCATGTGAAAAGAAACAAAAACCTGAAACCGTCAAGGCAGTGGACGGAACGGTCCTTTCTTCAGGACCAGTCGTATCGCATACCCTTCCACTATGGATGGAATTTGGGAAGGAGCACCGTGAAAACATTCAGTTCGATCTCATTGATGCACCGCAATTTCGTCTGATTCTGGGAATGCCCTGGCTCACCTTACACGATCCTGTGGTGAGTTGGTCTTCTAGAACAGTCAGTATGATGTCTGATTATTGCAGGGAGCATTGTCAGTGTCAGGCTACCTATAGCTACACACCCAACCCATCGCCTGCTACGTACTTAGCAAACTCTTGTACAGTTGACCAGTTCTGTTGTGCCACGACCTTGCCAGAAGAGTACCTAGAGTATAGTGCTCTGTTCGACAAACAAAAGGCCACCCAATTGCCTCCCCACCGGGCATATGACTGCCGCGTAGACCTTGTCCCTGGAGCAGACATTCCTTGCAGTCGAGTGTATGCCTTAACGGAGAAAGAGACACAGTATCTGAAGACTTACATCGATGAAAACCTGGCTACTGGATTTATAAGACATTCTACCTCCCCGGCATCATCACCCATGTTCTTCATTCCAAAGAAGGACTGTGATGAATTGAGACCCTGTATTGACTATAGAGCCATAAATAAAGTGACGATCAAGAATAGATACCCTCTCCCCCTGATACCAGTCTTAATGGACCAGTTAAAAGGTGCTCGATACTTCACCAAACTTGATCTCTGCGGAGCATATCATCTAGTGCGCGTGAAACAGGGGGATGAGTGGAAAACCGCGTTCAGAACCAAATTTGGCCTTTACGAGTATAGGGTGATGCCGTTCGGTCTCTGCAACGCCCCCGCTGCTTTCCAGTACTTTATGGATGAGGTTTTAAGGGGGTGCTTAGAATCCTTTTGCATAGTGTACATAGATGATATTTTGGTGTATTCCTTGTCTTATTCTGAACACATCTCACATGTAAAGACCGTATTGGACAGATTGCAACAGAATTCCCTGTATGCTAAGTTGGAGAAATGCTTGTTTCATGTACAAGAGGTGGCTTTTTTGGGATATGTCATTAACGCCCAAGGGTTCAGGATGGACATGAATAAGGTTGAAGCCATTTTATCATGGAAGACGCCCCGAAACGTAAAATCAGTGCAGAGCTTCCTTGGCTTTGCCAACTACTACCGGAGATTCGTGCAGGATTTCTCCAAGACCATACAACCTATCACGGTACTCCTGCGAAAGAATGCTCCATTCATATGGGGAGAGGAAGCAGAAAGTTCCTTTCAGCTTCTTAAAAAGAAGTTCACACAAGCCCCCGTCCTATGGCATCCAGATCCCCAACTGCCGTTCATTCTGGAAACCGACGCTTCGCAGTATGCTCTTGGGGGAGTGCTGTCACAAAGACATCCTTCCACAGGACAGCTTCACCCTGTGGCATATTACTCGAAAAACTCACTCCATGTGAAGTTAATTACACCATTACGGACAAAGAACTTCTTGCCATCAAAAGAGCATGTGAAGAGTGGAGACATTATCTTATAGGGGCCTTGCATACAGTGGAAATAATTACAGATCATCGTAATATATTGTTTCTAAAGACAGCAAAAGCATTGACCCCTCGCCAGTTAAGGTGGACTCTCTTCTTTTCTGACTTCGATTTCGTGATTAAGTTCAGACCCGGAACACGCAACGGGAAAGCAGATGCCCTATCGAGGCTTGAGGATGAGGAGACAAGTGCCCCCACTGATCCACCGGCCATCCTTAAGGAGACACACATTCGGGAGGAAACAGTAGCCTTAATCACCTCCAAGGATTTTCTGGAGGATTGCAAAGTTGCCCTGTCTGTTTTGGATGTTCCTTCCTGGATACAAGAAGATCCAGCGCATCGCTGTGAGAAAGATCAACTTGCATACTATTACCATGCATTATACATACCCCAAAGCGTTTTACAACTACAGGTGTTACAATGGGCTCATGACTCAGTATTAGGCGGACACATGGGCATACACAAAACCATTGCCACAGTGGAACGATCGTTTTGGTGGCCTAGTCTTAGAGCCGACGTGAAAGAATACGTTAAGAATTGCGCTGTTTGCGCCCAAGGGAAGTCTAGTCATGCTAAACCTTCAGGTCTGCTACAACCATTGCCGATACCACCCAAACCCTGGCATACCGTGTCTATGGACTTCATTGTGGAGATGCCCCCTTGCGAAGGCCATACCATTATATTGGTGGTAGTTGATCATCTCACGAAAATGGGACATTTTATATCCTTGCCCGGTCTACCCTCCTCATTTGAATTGGCTAAGGTGTTCCTGCAACATGTCGTGCGGATGCATGGCTTGCCTAGTGTGTTGATACCAGATCGTGGAACACAATTCACTTCACATTTCTGGAAGGCTCTATGTACATTGCTCCAAATCGATGCACGCCTCTCCTCTAGTTACCATCCGCAAACGGACGGAAAAACGGAAAGGCTAAATCAAACACTTGAACAATACCTCCGTTGTTTTACCTTGCAAAGCACCGCTGACTGGACCACCCTTTTGTGGCTGGCGGAGTTCGCCTATAATAACGCTGAGCATTCCACCTTGGGATGCTCTCCGTTCTTTTGCTTGTATGGTTTTCATCCTAACGTGCTTCCCTTTGAGTGGCCTGCCACCTCATTGGTGCCTACTCTTCAGGAACATCATGCCCATCTTCGGGCTATCTTGATTGACGCTAGACATTGCTTTGAAAACGCCCAAAAAGCCCAGAAGCGTTGTGCAGATACCAATCGCTCCTTAGAGCCTGCGTATAAAGTGGGGGACAAAGTGTGGCTATCTACACGGAACCTGCATTTGAAGGGAATCAGTAAACTAAAGCCGAAGTTTATCGGTCCCTATAGTATCAGTGAGGTGATAAATCCAGTGGCCATGAAACTTTCTCTCCCTGTGTCATGGTCGATACATCCTGTGTTTCACGTGTCACTTCTTCGCCCATGCCTTCCTGACGTCCGGGTGCCAGACCGCCCTCAACCTCTGGAGATCAAGGGACAGGATGAGTACGAGGTTGCATCCATCTTAGACTCCCGGATGGTGCGAGGTAGAATCCAATACCTGGTTGATTGGAAAGGGTTTGGCTCTGAGGACCGTACCTGGGAACCTGTTACCAATCTTCATTGTCCTGACTTATTGGCGCAGTTTCATGACAAGTACCCTGGGAAACCTGGTCGTCCGCCGGGACGGCGGTCCTCGAGAAGGGGTACTGTAGCGATCACACTAGCCGGCACGAGGAAGAACAAGTGTATTTTCATCACGCTTCCCAAATGGAAGAACTACTGGTACCAGAAGGCAATGCGGCGCCAAGAACCAGAGAAGTGGGTGGACGCTATATAGGTTCCTCCCAATCACCGGACCAGTGTTTGTCAATGTTGTTCCTGAGATGCTCCGTTTCCTTTCCAGTGGATGCCTGTGTTCGTTAGCGCCGACGGATAGATCTGCGAGGTTGGCGTTCCTGTGGTTACCATCGCCGACGAAGAGCCAGCGCGGTCAGACTCCGAGGGTGTTCCAGCGCCGACGAAGAGCCAGCGCGGTCAGAGTCTGAAAGTGTTCCAGCGCCGACGAAGAGCCAGTGCGGTCAGAGTCTTCACACGCATCTCGTCGGAAAAGAACCTGCAAGGTCCCAGTCAGCGCGGAGTCGGTGTACAAGCCATAGTCTGCACACTGCAAGTATTTAGAGGAGCGCGGGATCGCCTCCTCATTTCCGTTGTGTGCATTTGTTATACTTTTGACTTTCATTTCTACCTGAACATCCATAGTGCAACGTGCGTGGGGGATTGCCTGTTTTCCCTGATACCTCCCGACGCACGATTAAAGAAGGAAGATTAATGATTTAGTTTCCTACTATTCCACAAGAAGTATTGTGGTGATGCCTAGACGTGCTGTTAACGTCTAACCTTTTGTTATAGCTGCTACCTATCAACAAACATATCGAGGTGAATGTTAACATTGAGAAGTGACGTAACTTCTTATACACTTTTTGGCCATTATAATTGCTTCTGCTTCTCCTGTGATCTCTTCGGACAGAAGAAGTAAAGAGATTGTACTGTCAATCCGCATGCCTACCGTGATAGCTTTGACCTGAGAAAGGCGAGGAACCAAAGACGTCCTCTGATCATTCACCTCGCGGCCTCCTTCCAGATTCCCTCACACAGTGGTGAATTACCCAGTGTTGAGAGTTATATGGGGAGAGGCTTTGAGGACTATCGTCGTATCGTCTCTGCTGGCCCTTGAAGCAAGGTTAGTGGTGCATGCGTGTTCTTGCGCTGCTTGCAATCACGACACCTGCCAACTTAGGGCGAACAAAGCGATACAAAGGGGATGATGGACAGAGTGTTTGAGCAAATCAAACACTCACCCCCATTCAACTGATCTGGGTCAGATGCTCCGTCCATCACCACCCCCTTTTGTACCGCTTTGTTCGCCATAAGTTGGCAGGGTATGCTCAGACGTGAGTCCCTTGCTCACTTTCCCACTGGATTCAAGCAAGCCGGGCTGAAGACGGCTGAAATGCCAGAAACCGGTCCTCGGAAGCTTGTGTCCGGTCCAGGGAAGGCATGGCTTGGCAGTTCGTGCTGGACTGTTCCCACGAGGCACATGGTCAGACTGATTTGCATATTGCCATGTCTGAACTGGGGTGGCAGAGTAGGCTAAAGAACGGTGATGGATTAAACCCAGATCTGTTGACTGGGTGTGAGTGTTTGATTAGTTCAGATGCTCCGTCCATCACCACCCCCTTTTGTACCGCTTTGTTTGCTATAAGTTGGAAGGGTATGCTCAGACGTGAGTCCCTTGCTTACTTTGCCACTGGATTCAAGCAAGCCGGGCTGAAGACGGCTGAAATGCCAGAAACCGGTCCTCGGAAGCTTGTTTCCGGTCCAGGTATGGCATGGCTTGGCAGTTTGGGCTGGACTGTTCCCATGAGGCACAGGGTCAGACTGATTTGAATATTGCCATGTCTGATCTGGGGTGGCAGAGTGGGCTAAAGAACGGTGATGGATTAAACCCAGATCTGTTGACTGGGTGTGAGTGTTTGATTGGTTTAGATGCTCCGTCCATCACCACCCCCTTTTGTACCGCTTTGTTCGCCATAAGTTGGCAAGGTATGCTCAGACATGAGTCCCTTGCTCACTTTGCCACTGGATTCAAGCAAGCCAGGCTGAAGACGGCTGAAATGCCAGAAACCGGTCCTCCGAAGCTTGTTTCCGGTCCAGGGAAGGCATGGCTTGGCAGTTCGGGCTGGACTGTTCCCATGAGGCACAGGGTCAGACTGATTTGCATATTGCCATGTCTGAACTGGGGTGGCAGAGTGGGCTAAAGAACTGTGATGGAATAAACCCAGATCTGTTGACTGGGTGTGAGTGTTTGATTGGTTCAGATGCTCCATCCATCACCACCCCCTTTTGTACCACTTTCAGAAAGTGGGCATTTCTCTGTACTTATGACTCTTTGTGCTTTGCAGCCTGACTCCAATGCACATCTAGGGCTAGGTGAAAGCATACTTTCAGACACCCACAACACAGAAAGGGCTGGGTGTGACAGGGGTTACATCTGCATTCATCTGCATACTGATGGTCTTCTTGGGCTGGGAGAGTGAGAGGTCATTCACTCTTTACATTTGTATAGGTTGTGTTCTGCCCTCACACAAATTGCTCATTTACCCCCCACTGACATCTGGAGACACAATTGCGTTGAAAGGGATTTTTGCACACTTCTAGAGGTTCCTTTAAAGTCACCCACTACATCAAAGGCATCTATGAGCCCTCTCATAAATGCCAGTGCTCTCATGTCTCTGACCCCATGTTAAAGAAGTACTGTTAGATCTGGAACTGAACCTTTGTCAGAAGGACTGCAGCCCTGCTTAAAGGACTCAACTGGACTGCTGTTCTGCTTGTTACCCTGCTGCCTGTTGCTCCCTTCCTCTCGTCTAACGAGGAACTGTGTAGGGCTTGTAACCAGACACTGCAGGCTCTACACACTGCGCATTGCCAGAGGACTGCTGTGCTGCCAGGAGGAACCGCCATTGGTATTACTTGCTTTGTTGTGCTGACCTGCTGCCTGCTCGGCTACAGGAGGGATTGACACTCTGCACTTTGACTGCATGTGCTGGCCTGCTGCTGCCTGCCTACTTTTGTACCCCAAAGGGTTTCCCAAAGACTTGTTGACTCCCCCACCTGTTCTTTCAGAGTCTCAGATCCATCAAAGACTGCACCAGTGCGATTGCCAGGGGACTCTGAGTCCTGCTATTACAGAAACCTTAAAATCATCTAGTGGTTCATCTTGTTGGAGTACAATACTTCCTGCTGCCTGAGTTCTAGTGTGTTTTTTATGAGCACTAAGGCGTGGCCACTTTCCGCAGGTCTGAGCTTCCTAAATGGTCAAATAGATGCCGCTACACCGAAGGAAGCCGGCCCATGTGATCTGCTTCACAATGACCAGGGACTACGGTTGTGGGAAGTATAGCGCTGTCTGATCACTAGTTGGGCTCAGCACGCCATTTATATTCCCCTAAATGGTTTATGCTAAAGGGTAGAACACAGCGAAGTTCCCTGCAACACCAGCGCCTAACTCGCTGCTGTCCTGCTTGGAGCCATTGTCAGGGAAACTTTGTGCCCTGCCTGTCTAATGAAGTGACTCTTCCCAGCAGGTGCTTGTGCTCGCCTCACCCTAAGGAAGGTACGGGGTGTGTGAGGCCTTGCTTAAAGTCTTGTAGCTGTCTTGTGCTCCTTCGTGGGTGGCCCTGGGTGCACTATAAGGAGTGGGTCCGAGAGCCTCTGGATGATTCAGACACGCTTGCGATTCAGGGCATTGTCCTTTAGCAGTATTCCACGGTAAGAACTCTATGGAGGACACAGAGGGGAGAACAAGACTGCCCCCAAAAGTGAGAAAGCTGTTGCATTCAGGAAGTAGCTGTGAATTACCATA
This sequence comes from Lissotriton vulgaris, assembly GCF_964263255.1. Lineage (NCBI taxonomy): Eukaryota > Metazoa > Chordata > Amphibia > Caudata > Salamandridae > Lissotriton > Lissotriton vulgaris. The sequence continues at coordinate 932,604,889 of NC_141699.1, forward strand.
GTACATCTAGTAGGCGCGCAGGTGCTCATGTGTCCTACATGGGATGCCTAATACCCATAGAAAGATTAATAGGAGTGCATGTGAAGTGCACCTAACGTGCTTCTGGTGAAATTTTGTGATCCCAGTATTTATTGTGATATTTGATCATTCATGTGTTTTTCCCTAACTTAAAATGGCATTACCTGCACTGATGTTATGATGTATCTCATTTTGATTCTTGCACTGTCCAGGATAATGAGTACTATCTCAGTCTTTCCACAATAAGCAAAATATTTATTAGTCATCATGCAATAGTGGTCTTGTTTTATGTAATATATATATATATATATATATATATATATATATATATATATATATATATATATATATATATATATATATATATATATATATATATATTCACAGAAAAAACCATAGGTTTTACACACGTTATAGTTAGGAAGTAGCATTTGAAAAACTTATGAAATTCACTGAAAAAACCATAGGTTTGACACCAGTTATAGTTAGCTGGAAATTTTACTGACATAAAACCAATGAAATTCCACGTTATAGTTAGTTGGACTCACTATAACTTGCGCGTGCAATGCACTGCTGATGACGTCACATATTACATCACTCATGACATGGTCAGTGACATCACTCATGACATCACTGATGACACCATCCTTGTGACGTAGTGACAGACCTCCTTTCACTGTAATGTAATCCTTGAAACACATTCAAAAATAGAAACTGAAATTTAAAAAAAAATGCAGATACCCATATCAGTTACAACAAGTAATTCCACCATCTATATACACATCCACTCATACATATACTCACTCATCATATGAAATGATACACCTATACATCCTGTTACACACCGACAATCATCGAAAAGTTACTCACAGACATACTCACACGTGCAAATAAACTATTGAACATCCATTTATTTGAATATAGAGTTATACACACACTTCCACCTTACTTCTATTGAAAATTACACATATTTATTCTCTTAAACAATCACTTATAGAAACACATACTTATTTAAACAGGAACTCTTTCAATCTCTTACTCTCACATATACTCACTTATATACATCAATATTCACATATACTAGATTAAAACATATATCGTTACTGATAAAGACACTAGTGAGACAGTCATTCCCTCACTAACAAACACATATACACACTCATCCACCCATACAGTCCTGCACATATGCTGTCTTCAAAACACATACAAACAGAGAGTCAGTCACTCATGCATCTATGTGCTAAGTAATACCCCCACCAAACCATATAGACACTCATACTGATACTAAGAGAAACATCTAATAACCCATATACATACGCATGTAGCTACTTACCAACACATGTAGCCACTTATACACAAAATGAAACACTAATATATATATTTAAATATTTAAACATTACTCACTAATATTTATTTTTCAGAAAGACACATATTCACTGGATGGTGTCATCAGTGATGTCATGAGTGATGTCACTGACCATGTCATGAGTAATGTAATATGTGACGTCATCAGCAGTGCATTGCACGCGCAAGTTATAGTGAGTCCAACTAACTACAACGTGGAATTTCATTGGTTTTATGTCAGTAAAATTTCCAGCTAACTATAACTGGTGTCAAACCTATGGTTTTTTCAGTGAATTTCATAGGTTTTTCAAATGCTACTTCCTAACTATAACGTGTGTAAAACCTATGGTTTTTTCTGTGAATTTCATTGGTTTTTAAAATGCTAATTCAGAAAAATGTCGTGTATGCAACCTATACTTTTGGCAATAAAGTTCTGGCAATATTTTTTCGAAAACAAGCCGTTTTCTTCACTGTTCAAGTTCCATAGAGACTCCTTGTAAAGCAATACAGAATTCGAAAGTCTGTACCTTGCCTTTTTTTAAACACATTAAAATTTGTCTGTAAATAAAAATAGCCTTACTAAACTTTCGTGCGCGACCCGGTGTGCGCACTCTCGGCAACAGTTGTCAATAAAATGGATATCGCATTTCCAGGCTTTCGTGCGCGACCGAGTGCGCGCACAGGCCTATATATTTCGTAAAAACGTTGCGATTTGAACTTATTGAAATTCTTCATACACCCCTCAAAGAACTTATAGTACGTCAAAGAGACTGTACCTAGACTTCTTTTTTATTCTTATGAAACTTTTCAGTAAATGGAGCTGAATGTCTTTTTAAACTTTCGTGCGTTACCGGATGTACACACCTTGGTATTTTTTTTAGAAATATAAAACGTTTCATACTTTAACAATTGTGCGCTTAAATCCAGCTCAGAAGATATACAAAATCATGATGGTAGTTGGTTCAACCCGGACCGTTTATTAGAGGTAGATCGTCCGACTCCACCGGAAGACACCCCTAATAAAAAGGACATATATATAAAATGCGGACTAGCCGCTGTATCGTGCTAGCAAACTATAACATATAAATCGTTAGAAAAAACAAAAGGAATCGAGCAAAGTCAGTAGGCCACTGATGAGATCTTTTTTTGACCTCGCTAAAATAGAAAAATTAGGAACAACACCTCATGAGAAATATGAAACTAGTGAGAGAAACCGAGCTCGACGCCATGATGGCTGCAAGACAGCTCGGCTCCGCCGTCCACCCCCACCCAAAATAATGATAAATATTATAAAGATACACAACACACCAGCAAAGTAACAGGGTAAAACGTTTTATTAAATAACTATTTACATGGGAGCCTACTGCAACATGAAAACAACACTTTCAATTGGTTCTTAATAGTTTTGATTCTGGAATTTACACGCAGCACTCCACCCACTTCCCTCACTATCTTTTCTACTCTCAAGAGACAACAACGTCCTACATCTTTTGGAAGACTTTGGTGAAATGGCTACCGTATCTCATTCATCTTCCGAATCTGATCAAAATGATCGACTACCTTTAATAAGAAAAAATAAATCTTTCATCTGGCAATTTTTCACTTATCCTGAAGATCAAAAGAAAGTGAATGCACCAAAAGTAACCTGCACGATATGTGACTTGGTTCTCTTAAGAAGAAATCCAGCAAAAAAATATTTCTTTTCCATACATACCATGGTGCGGCATGTCAAACAAGTGCACCCTCTGCAATTTGCAGAGGCAACGACAAGAGCCCTGGCCACGCTATTACCATTAGAGGTGGCCAGCACATCTTCTGATCGACGACCTGTATCTCCATCGAGTGCAGAGATGGACTTCAGATATTTAACTATATATGGTCTATAACCTATGGTTTTTTCAGTATTTTTCTTTGTTTTTTAATAGCAAATATCAAAAGCTTTTTTGTGGAAAATGACTACAATTAGGTATACATAAGCGGCGTTCATTTATGTTCACCACAGCCATTGTTAAAAGTAAAGTGAAAGTCGCGAAACAGTGGCCACGCCATCTAGTCCCTTTTAGGCCCCATCATGCACGTAAGTAACAGCCATTTTCTGTGTCATGGCCTCTCTGCCCACTGCCAATAGCCCATGATTCTTCAAAATTGGTTCTCTTTGGGTCATTCTCTGTTCACAAATAAGCATAAAGTCGCAATACTCTATTTAGTTTTTGCAGATAGTGAAGGATAGGTAGTGCACACTTTTGTCCCCTTTGTAACCCGTCATGCCTATCTCTGCCCCGTTTGTTGCTAGTTGGTTCAACCCGGACCGTTTATTAGAGGTAGATCGTCCGACTCCACCGGAGGACCCCCCTATTAAAAAGGACATATATATAAAATGCGGACTATCCGCTGTATCGTGCTAGCAACCTATAACATATAAATCGTTAGAAAAAACATGAATCTAGAGAGAGGAACCGAGCTCGACGCCATGATGGCTGCAAGACAGCTCGGCTCCGCCACCCACCCCGCCCAAAATAACGACAAACACTATGCAAATATTATAAATATATACAACACACCAGCAAAGTAACAGGATAAAACGTTGTATTAAATAACTATTTACATGGAACATACTGCAACATGAAAACAACACTTCTAATTGCTTCTTAGTAGTTTAAATTCTGAAATTGAACACCCAGTACATCCAGAGGTCATGTCCGACAAGTTGTGTGGGGGGATACCTTGCTAATGCCGCCGCCCCCACCACCTTCTGTAGGAAGGACTCTGGATATCCCTGCCTTGGACAAATGTCATAAGTTCTGGATGTTGAGAGCCATACTTCAGGGTCCGACAAGTTGTGTGGGGGGATGCCTTGCTAATGCCGCCACCCCCACCACCTTCTGTAGGAAGGACTCTGGATATACTTGGTCCCTGAGAGGCTTCGATGTCCCTGCCTTGCACAAATGTCATAAGTTCTGAATGTTGAGTGCCATACTTCAGGGTCCAAGAAACGCGGACTCGGAGGGGGCGCTTGGCTCCTGCCCCCTCCCCAAGTCTTGTTCCCCTGGTATGGCCTGAGATCGCCCACGACATAGGCGGCCGGCTCCCGGGGTCAGGCGGAACTTCTTGCTTTTTGATGCCTCTTCCATTCTGGACCTTGTCCCACAATCCGTTTGACCTGAAGACACGTCCTGCGGTGCCATGGTCCCACCATCACATTTACACCGTCTCACCCGCCATCCGGCTGAATTGCACCCACTCTTCCGATACAGCGACAGGCGGCTGCCACGGAGCTCAGGAAATGGCGGTCGGCTCTACAGACTTGGGCCTGGCCTGCAAGGATGGCTCTGGGCAACCCTGGAACTCGGACGCTTGACTGCTAGGGCATGGGCCCCATTCCCAAAAGCGTCCCCTCAGCCTTGAAGATTCTACAAGAGTCACCGAGGCCCCCGACTCCTGCAGACTTCCGGTGGGGAGCGACTGCCATGATTGCTCGCGGAATGGCCACGACGTAGCCACGGGGTGCTCTCATGCTGACGCCAGCTTCAGTCTGAAACATCCAGAAACACTGTAGACTACCAATTCGATCAGTTCCGGTGGAGCCCCAACGACGTATCGCGTTCTTGCGTAATCCGTCATATGACGCGCCGCGTTAGCGCACCCGGAAGTGCTCCGGTGCGCGAGGCGCGAAGCGCAGCTTCCCGGAAGCAATGCGGAGCGCGTAACGTAAGCAATTACATTTCAGTTGGTTCTCCCTCACAATATTTTCAATGTCACATAAAACTCACCCATCACCCACTGCCATCTCTGGCTGTTTCCATGGTAACACCTCATTCTGCACCTGGCTGAAGGCACAGGTCAAAAGTTCATATCTCAACGTTCTACAGCAAAGTAACAACACTGTTTTCCCTCCAGAAACACCTGCCAATCCACAGCTCTGTTACATGTCTTTTTTTTTCACACCCAATAGTACTTTCCGTTTAACATAAACATTAACATGCAACGTACTGTTCAATCTCCACTTCTTACAATCAACCAATCATTTTTATTTTTTAAACCACACCCAGCCTCTTCCTTTTTCTTTATTTAGAATTTCAACTTCTAACTACCATTCCACTTCCAGAACCGATCGGAGGACGACTACAAATCCCTTGAAAATGAAGGTCTGGCTAATAGGACACAGTTATATTCACTGGAGTGAAAAATATGCAGTAAGCAGACGAATTTGCAACCTCAGCTTACCAAATGTACATATAACATGGATTTCCAAAAGAGGATTGAAATGTCACCAATTGATTCCATTGGTGAAAACTTTTATGCATCTCCCAGAACCAGACCTTATAATTGTGCACTGTGGTGGAAACGATCTAGGCACAATCACTGGGGTAGGTCTGGAAATGCTTCTAAAAGATGCCTTTCGACAATTGATGACACTTTTTCCTCGATCTGCCTTGGTATATTCCAATATATGCCAAAGACAGAAATGGAATTGGTCCAATCAACATTGTGCACAATTTGAGAAAGCAAGGAGACATGTAAATAAATCTGTTTCTGCGTTCCTCTGAGATTATAGCATGGCTTCTATTTACCACAACAACTTGCGATACCACATGCAAGACGTCTATAGGAGGGACGGTGTTCATTTCACGAATGAGGGAAACAGAATCTTCCTCTGCAAGATCAGACTCTGCATCGGTACTTACTTATAAATGCAGAAAACACTCAATTAACACAATGGCTCTTTTCAGAGCCACCTTATATCTAATCACTCAAACTTCTGATTTATCTCCATTTTCACACTCTTGTAAAAAGGTGTGCGCGACCGAGTGCGCGCACCACGCAACTTTAAAAAAAATATATATATATATTTTCGCCTTCAAGGGCCTTACTGCACACCCTGAGAAAACCTACGCAGCAAAACAATCTCTACCTTCTCCCCTTTCCATATTCCAACGCTTTGAAATCAACAATATATTTACTCGCAATGACAAAATGGCGGTCAACACTTCCTGATTTCCTTCGAATTGAACGTTAACAGACGTCACGCAACAAAATTCCGCTCGCGCGCGCATCCGTTTGGGTGCGCGCACGTGTGCGCGCGTATAGATATATAATTGACTTTAACTTTAATTTCCTCAGCAACTACTGAACGGATTTACACCATTCCAAAAAAAGCGTAATCTGCGAGCCGGACTGTACAGTTTTGCCAAATTTCTTATAAATCCATTCACCCGTTCGACCTGTAGCCGAGTCTAAAGGTCCTACGGAAAATAACATGGAGAAAACACGTTTTGGGACCCCCCTTTTATCTCAGCCCCCACTTGACCAATCCCCCCCAAACTTTTAGGGAAGGAGCGCAGCGGACCGAGCCATCTTCTTTGAGAAATTCGCTAAGATTCTTCAACCAGGGCCAAAGTTATTCCAAATAGAATGTTGAGGATTTCCTATGGAAACTAGGTCCTAACTATAACTACCTACTGGCGACCGCCAGTAGGTAATATATATATATATATATATACATATATATATATATATATATATATATATATATATAATATATATATATTTTTATATATATATATATATATATATTACCTACTGGCGGTCGCCAGTAGGTATATATAGTTAGGATTATTTCTCTATGGGATTTTTGAAAATTCTAGGTCTAATAACTTTGGCGTTTGTGGACGGAATTGGCTGAAATTTTCAGGAAAATTGAACATTTTGTTTCTGAGCAGCCCCTGACAATTTGGGGGGGTTTCATCAAGGGGGGCCGAGAAAAAAGGGGGGTCCTAAACGCGTTTTTCCCATGTTAATTTCCATCGGGCGGTTGGCCTCACTTTTAGCTCGAACGGCTGAATGGATTTGCACGAAACTTGGCAAAATTGTAGGGACTGTTAGCCCGATGTGCCTTTGCTAGGTCTCAATATATGTGCTCCAGTGGATTTTGAGTAATTTAGGTTCAAAAAAAGATATATATCTGGGCGGAGCCTAACCACACATCTGATCTGATTGGCAGTCAGCACTTCATCCAAGAAGTGTTGGCAGCCATCTTGGCACCAATATACATGATAGCACCTCATTAAAAAGCATTGCAGTTAATAGAGGGTTTTAGGACTTTAGTTACATTATAAATCACTTGTTGATGGTACCATACTCGTTTTAGGAATTGTGGTGGGTTCCAAGGTGATTTTACCATGTGAAAAAACCTTCTGCTGTGATATCATGAATATTGTTTGAAAGAAAACTAATATCTCATGATTTTCCCACAGTGGTTTGGAAGGGGATCTATAAGCTAAACTGAAAGCATATTTTCTGTAAATTCACATTATCTTTCTCAGTCATGTGAAAATGAAGTCTGACATTCTCAGTAAAACATGTACATCCAACAAGGACAGAGACTGTCAGTTGATTCCTTTGTGTTCTACTGCAGCCTCCTAGAGTGTTCTAAAGAACAACTAGAGCGCTAACAGTCCTACTTATTACAAAGGTATGGCACACCTGAAGCCATCTTGATTGGAATAAAGTGGTAACTCTTAAAACATTTAATTTAAAAGGAAACAACATGAGGGGGTATATTTTGCCATAGAAAGTATGATTAGTGCTGCAGAATGAAAAATTAGGGCACATTTTGAGTGACTTCTCAAATCCTTTTCTATTTCATTAAAACATTCTGACATGCAGTCTCCCAAAATGGCCACCAGAGACAAAAGAGCCCAAATGTAGCCCAAATATCACCCAGATGTAGCCCAAGTATAGCCCAATGACAGAATGTCCCAGAGTGTTCTAAACAACAACTAGAGCGCTAACAGTCCTACTTATTACAAAGGTATGGCACACCTGAAGCCATCTTGATTGGAATAAAGTGGTAACTCTTAAAACATTTAATTTAAAAAGAAACAACATGAGGGGGTATAATTTGCCATAGAAAGTATGATTAGTGCTGCAGAATGAAAAATTAGGGCACATTTTGAGTGACTTCTCAAATCCTTTTCTATTTCATTAAAACATTCTGACATGCAGTCTCCCAAAATGGCCACCAGACACAAAAGAGCCCAAATGTAGCCCAAATATCACCCAGATGTAGCCCAAGTATAGCCCAATGACAGAATGTCCCAGAGTGTTCTAAAGAACAACTAGAGCGCTAACAGTCCTACTTATTACAAAGGTATAGCACACCTGGAGCCATCGTGATGGGAATAAAGTGGTAACTCTTAAAACATTTAATTTAAAAAGGAACAAAATGAGGGGGTATATTATGCAATAGAAGGTATTATTAGTGCTGCAGAAAGAAAAATTAGGGCACATTTTGAGTGACTTTTCAAATCCTCTTCTATTTCATTAAAAAATTCTGACATGCAGTCTCCCAAAATGGCCACCAGAGACAAAAGAGCCCAAATGTAGCCCAAAAATCACCCAGATGTAGCCCAAGTATAGCCTAATGACAGAATGTCCCAGAGTGTTCTAAAGAACAACTAGAGCGCTAACAGTCTTACTTATTACAAAGGTATGGCACACATGAAGCCATCTTGATTGGAATAAAGTGGTAACTCTTAAAACATTTAATTTAAAAAGGAACAAAATGAGGGGGTATATTTTGCCATATGAATTATGATTAGTGCTGCAGAAAGAAAAAATAGGGCACATTTTGAGTGACTTCTCAAACCCTCTTCTATTTCATTAAAAAAATTCTGACATGCAGACTGAAACATGCACTTTGAATACCAGCAGCAGACTTCCCTGGTGAGCAGTAGCTTTACTACAGTGATCTAATGTGCAACTAGAGTGCTAACATTCAGAATTTATGGCAAATGTGTGACACATCTGAATGCCTTCTTGATGGAACCAAAGTAAACAAGCATTGAAAATGCAATAGATCTCGCCCTCGTTTAAGTTAAAGCCATTCTGTTTGTAATGAGGTGGCTTTTTAGCTTTGCTTTTATTAGTGTTTTTTCAACTTTCATGTAAATAACATGCATCTGTATGCATATAAGTATATGTATGCTGAATAATAAAAATATATTTTTTGAAAAGGAACTGAATACCTAAAAGGCTAGGGATAATCCCTGTAGGTGGGGTCCTGGGGCCATACCAAATGTGTATGTGCCTATAGTCCAACCTGTGACATTTCAGTATGATAGGACAACCAGTACTGGTGGCAGCTCACCCATTTCTGTCACTGTTACAACACCAGTTCCAGTGCCTTTTGCCGTTCCAGAGAGGTTCTCTGGGGATACCAACAAATTCAGCATTTTTATGAATCAATGCCATGTGCACTTTATGTGTAGACCTACGGCTTTCCCAGACAATTCGGCAAAGGTAGCCTTTGTGATTTCATTTTTAGCTGGTACTGCAGCAATGTGGTCAGTGCCAATAGTGGACAATGATGACCTCATTCTTTAGAGTTTTCTAGCATTCAAAGAGCAGATGCATCGCTTGTTTGCAAAGCATACATTTATTCAAGCCAGTAATGTAGAATACTTTAAACTTAGACAAGGAAAAGAGGATTTGTTGGTTTACATTTCTACCTTCAATCAACTTGTTTCGGAAACCCATTGGCCCACTGAGAAAAGAACCTTGTTGCTTTATCAAGGCATGTATGAGGAATTAAAAGATATCCTATCACAGGTGGTGAATCTCCCTGAGGAGTGTACAGAGTTTATAGATCTAAATCACAGATTAGTGGAACGTAAGGGTGAGAAAAGTTGATTGCAAGCCCATCTGTAGTATATGTTACGTAGGCATCAGAAGGAAGAAGTGGGGCCTAAATCTCCACCTGAACCTATGCAAATAGGTAGTGTGCGGGGTCCTTTGTCTAAGGAGGAAAAGGATAGGAGAAGGGCACAAAAACTGTTAATGTCCAGTTAAAACCTCGATTACATCAGTGAGGAAATCAGTGGCCTTTATTGAGCAAGGAAATATAGCGTTATGCAAGGAATTGGTTGCTAACAGCATTCCCTATGATGTCGCTGGTTCTGTGCACAGGGTGCCTAGTCATTTTACTATGCTATGCTATGCTATGGGCACTTATAATGCGCACAGATGCTCCAGCAAAGGAGCGTCCCGGCGTACGACAAGGTAAAACACAGCACCGCTAATGCAAAGAGTTAGAAAAGGGGCACATCTACAGGACAACATTAGAATAAAATAGTTTTAATGGCCTTATGGAACAACAAAATGTCCTCCAACAAACGGATCTCTACAGGGAGAGAGTTCCAAATAGCTGCCGCTCTCACTCGAAAAGATCGGCCCCCAGCTCGGCTAAGCTTAAACCGGGGGACCACAGCGAGAGCTTGGCCAAAGGATCTAAGAGCGCGGGTCGGAGTATAGAGGGACAAAAGGTTGGTAAGGATCTGGGGAGCAGAACCTTTCAAGATTTTAAAGGCCAGACATAAGACCTTAAAATGAATTCTCATCTTGACCGGCAGCCAGTGCAAGGATCGTAGAGTGTTAGAAATGGGGCAAAACCTAGGCAGGCCAACTACCGCTCTAGCTGTAGCGTTTTGAACACGCTGTAGGGGAGTGATTTCTGCCTGGTTGGCCCCCAACAGAAGAGAGCTGGCGTAATCAAGCCGGGAGATCACCGTCGCCTGAATCACCAACTGCCTGGTCGAGGCATCAAAAAATTTGAGGACCGGTCTTAAGCCCCAAAGAACACCAAAACAGCAACAAAGCTGAGAGTGGGGTCCAGCCGAACTCCCAGATTTCTTAATTCCGTGACCGGAGTCGGGACGACCCAAGTTCCGGAGGCCACCACCTGTCCCCCCAGAGTTCCGCTTTCTTACCGACAATCATGATTTCAGTCTTTTTTGCGTTAAGTTGGAGACAGTTGGCATTCATCCAACCAGCCACCGCCCTCAGTCCACTCTGAAACCTAGGGGCATCCCGCTCCGCATCCCCGCTGATAGTAACCGCTAGCTGAGTGTCGTCAGCATATGAGACCATAGTCATGCCCCACTGCTTGACAACATCAGCCAGCGGTCTCACATATAGATTGAATAACGTGGGACTCAGCGAGGATCCCTGCGGAACCCCCATGGTCAGAGGATGGAATTTGGACTGGTAAGGAGGAATGGCCACGCAAAAAGAGCGATTGTCGAGAAAGGAGCGGAACCACTGCAGAGCGAGCCCACCGATGCCAATCTCCTCCATGCAATGCAATAGAATACGGTGCGAGACGGTGTCAAAGGCGGCGCTAAGATCTAATAGTACAAGCGCCGCCGTCTGACCTGCATCCAACACCGCACGCAAATGCTCCACCATGGCAAGAAGGGCTGTCTCCGTGCTGTGACCAGCACGGAAACCGTTCTGCGTGGGGTCCAGGACATTGGCCCGAGTAAGATGGTCTGAAAGGGCCTATAACAGTGACCTTGGTGGTAACGAATATTAAGAGAACAACCTTTCCCATTCTGCTTGATTCTGGAGCAACAGGAAACTTTATGGATATCCAATTGGCTGTGAAGCTTGACATCCCGTGTATATTCAAGAGGCAACCCGAAGCAATTGATAGTACTGACCTTTCATCAGGGTTGATTACAAAGTAAACTGATCCACTCACAATGATTTGTGACAATGGTCATTCCGAAATTGTTAGTTTTGATTTAATTGATGATCCAACTTTTGGGGTTATTCTTGGGGTACCATGGCTGCAATCACATAATCCGAAGATTGATTGGGCCAGACATACCGTTATGTTAGATTCCAAACATTGTTTACAGCATTGTTATCAAGAGACTACTGACTGGGTTTCTCCTTTGGTTTGCACAGTAGGTACTTGTTCTGAGGCTTCCTGTGCTCCTTCTCAATATATTGAGTATTCTGATATATTTGATACTGTTAAAGCCAGTGTTTTGCCGCCACATCGTCGCTTTGATTGCCACATAGATCTGGTTTCTTGTGCTAGTTTGCCCTGTAGTCAGATCTATGCTCTATCTGAACCAGAAGCGCAGCATATGCAGGTCTATTTGGATGATATGCTGGCATCGGAATTTATTAGGCAGTCCTCCTCTCTGGTGTCATCTCCCCTTTTTTTCATACGGAAGAAGGGGAGGATCTTCGCCCCTGTATAGATTATAGGCTCCTAAATAAGGTGATGATTAAGAACAAATATCGACCACCATTAACGCATGTGTTGTTGGATCATTTGCGACATGCCACAGTGTTAACAAAACTGGGTCTGCGTGGGGCATATCATCTCATTCGTGTACGAGAGGGGTATGAGTAGAAGACTTCTTTTCAGACTAAGTTTTGCCCGTTCAAATATTGTGTCATGCCCTTCAGTCACTGCAATGCCCCTTCGGCTTTTCAGTTTTTTTTTCACCGATGTGCTACAGGAGTTTCTTGATTTAAGTGTTATCGAGTATATAGAGATTATACTTATCTTTTCAAAAAACAATACAGAACATGACTTTTATGTGAAACAGGTATTGCAGAAACTGTGTGAGAATCATTTGTTTGTGAAATTGGAAAAATTTAGGTTTCAGGTTTCTTGTGTTGAGTTTCTGAGTTTCATCACTTCCTACAAAGGAATCCAGATGGATCTGAAAAAGACTGAGGCTATAACCTCATGGCCGGTTCCGACTTGTGTGAGAGATAGTCTTGTTAGGTTTTGCCAATTTTTATAGGCGATTCATAACCCATTTTTCGGATATTCCCATGACTGCTTTGTTGAAAAAAGGGGTTCCTTTACTTTGGACTACTTCTGCCCAACTTGCTTTAGACACTCTAGTGGGGAAAATAACAACTGCTCCCATCCTTAAAAATCCAGAATTTGCACTTCCTTTTTATGTAGAGGTGGATACTTCTTAATCTGTGGTGGGTGGGGTGTTGATTCAGGTCTTATGCATCCCATTGCTTTCTTTTCTAAAAAGTTGTTACCCGCTGAATGGAATTATACTGTTGCTGAAAGGGAGCTGTTGGTTATAAGACTGTCTGTCCAGGAATGGAGGCATCACTTATGGGGAGCTATACATTCTATTTCAAAACATACATGGGTATTACTGGTCTGATAATGTGTGGCTATAGCAGGAGAAATAGTGTAATGAGAAATGAAAGTGTTCATACATAGAGGGAAGGAAAACCCATCAGCCCACCCAATGGCAGAGCATCATCATCTGGGATTTTTGAAACTGGTATCTACTAGGTATCTCCCCGGATGTAAACGTGAGAGTGATCCTAGTATTGATCTACCAGTGATGGAAAGCCAGAAAAAATGGTATGGTGGTGCTGAAAAATATTTGCAGTGCTGGGATGAGTGAAAAAGTGTAAAGCTAAAATTGGCTATTACAATGCTGAAAGCCAAATTATATTACAAGGTCATTATAATGCCAAAACTAAAAACTGTGTGCAGATAGTATTGAAAAAATATTAACTATCAAATGGAAGAGGTCGACATGTTTCAGCCATGAATGGTCAAAGAAGTGGACCAGAGGCTTTCTGCAGGGCCTAGTTGTTTACACTACTGCAAAAGGAAATGGTAACTCATACATGGATTGTTCCTACCATATGGCAAATTCCGACGGGTAGGTGAATTTGTCCTTGGCAAGTAATTTCCTTTCCAAAGATTCTTGGGGAAAGACCTCACCTCTCCTAGCGCTCGCTCAGGTGAAGAGGCCCCGCTCTGTCCGTCGGTACCCCAGGCTTAACCCTAAGCTGAGGGGGAGTTTAGGCTTAAGCCTGGGGTACCGACGGTACCGACGGACAGAGCGGGGCCTCTTCACCTGAGCGAGCACCAGGAGGTTTCGACTGAAACACAGTCTTCATCAGGAGTTTCAGTTTTTAAACGTTGTGCAAAGAAGTCTCAAGAAAGTATCTCCAACACTTCGGAGAAAACAGCAGCTGAGTAATCTTTCTTAGAGAACGTATCCTCTAGAGAGAAAGAAGAATTCTTTAAACTTAGCTGGTCCCAGAAACCGCAGTGATGAACACGTAGATGGAGGTGATGGATGTAAAAATAGCGCTGAAATATCAGGTGTCTGTCTAAAGATGATCCTTAATATCGGGCTCGAGGAAGGTACATACTGACGGACTGTGTTGGGTGTTAACACAGCTGAGCTGATCGAATAAACATGTTGTAAACAGGCAACCAATCTAGTGAAAACACGGAGCCACAAACAATAAAAAATAAAGTTGATGCAAGGATAATGTCTGGGACAAGGATAATAAACGGCACGAACGGCACAGCTACCCCATGGAGTATTAAAAGTTGTTAAGGACAGTCCAGGTGTGGGATCTCTGGCCATCACACCAATGTTTATTCCATGAATGACTGCTGCATACAAAGAACCTTTAAGTTCTCTGGTATAATATATATGAAGGGATATCTAGGGTAAGTAGCACAATACCTTTCATATTCATCCAATCACTTGTACTGATCTTCTCTTTACTATAAGAAGACTTGCAAACTACCTGAAAATGCTCCATTTAGAAACTTTGCACCTTTTGTTAAGGGCTGGGCAAGAAGCAAAATTGCTCATGTGGTTTCTTGAACTGGGCTTATAACATTGAATGTTAACTTTTTTCAATATAAATTTAGACTTGCGGACTGTAACTGCACCAAGATCAATGTCATCATTAATGTTATTTACAGTAGGAGAACCATCTTGAGAAACTATGGCCTTTTGAAGGATCTTTCACTGCTTTAAGCGATGTCAGTGACCCCTAAAAGATTTGGATTTGTACAGGTAAGCAACCGTTCTTCAATTTTCCTCGAAGCACAGTCAAATGTGAATTGATCCATTCTGTGCGTGTCAACCATTATTTGAAATTCCCAAGTTTCTGATACCAAAAGCAGTGCCACAATGTATTCCTCTACACTCTCACAAAGTTCCTGTTCACATTTAAAAAACTTATGGCACTCTAACAAAATACTCAGTTTATCAAAAAACTGTTGGTTCATCCTTTCTTCCACCTCTTTATACTTGTCCCATGTGCATAATTCTCCATGTGGTGCACCAACTTCTGCCAGATTATCAAAAACCTTTTGACCAGCATAACCTTGAGGGTTGAATAGCAGAGCTGCTTTACGTTGAGGGTCATATTTCATAGCATCTACAGCAACTAAGTAATTTCCAAAAATAAGTAATCACTGCTTCCATTTAATACATGGTTTTCCAGATATTTGCAAAAATGGTGGTGGTTGGATAACTTGTTGAGCAGTCGCCAGTCTGAAATATTCAAATGTATAGTAGTATGGTAGTTAAATAGTCTTATGGAATGGAGAAAACACCAAATTAAAAAGATGACCACATTTTTTTCAAAAGAATACAATTGTTTCAATAAATGTCTGAAAATCCATTTTGTATCTATCTTTCTTGTGCCTTCCTTGAGAAAGCCTGAGTAACAGTGAAAGGGTAGATCTGTTTCCACGATATCCTTGGGGAATGAGAGAGGTCATGTTCTGAGGTTGTAGGTACCATCTGATACCCTGTTAAAGTTAGGGGCTCAGATGGGGCACTGTGAGCTCCCTAGGAACTGGGCCAAAATACTCTAATGATATATGTGGACTCAGTCTCTATATTCTGATGGTTATGTTGTCCTGATACACAGTCCTAGTTAATTCGTAGGAACCATATGACAAAGGGGATACTCTACTTCACTATTAATTTATGCTTGTGGCAAAACAAGTACATCATGTGTTGATAGAAATGTGAAGCTATCTCGGTTGTGCTATTTTGGGCTTGAAACCAATTAAACATTGCCGCACTGATGTCACACGCACACCTGTGTGTAGCATGACAGCGTAAATCTTCTATTAAACGCTGTATAGGTTTATGTGGGACAAATGATGCACAGCACTTTTAGGTCAATTCCTGCACTCTAGGTTCATGTAGAGGAGGCCACGCATGGCACATTCAGGCCAACTCATGCACTCAAGCCTGCTCTCTAAATGTTGGACGTTGAATCTGGCCTCCGTGCCTGCTTTTCAAAATCTGTATGTTATATCAGCACTTGGGCACAGAAACTAAATGAATTCACTGTAAAAATACCTCATATAAAAAGCATCCAATGTTCTCCAAATTCCCTTGCCAGATTTGTGCTTACAGACTTCACTACAGCATCTCGGACGAGCGGCAAAAATCAAAGACATGCCAGTGAGCTCAATGACAGGCCAGGATGTTGTCTCCAATTTGATGGAGCTGTTTCAAGGATGACAGGCGGCAGCAGTGACTTTTCCAATTAACTCATTAATATAAAGTGTAACTGCTTACAGCCCATGGCCAGAAGACAGAGAGCCAGTTCCCGAATGCCCCAACTGACTAGAATCAAATTCCAGAACACTCTAGAACCTAGCGCACCACTTCAGGTCAAGCCAATTAACAATGGAAACAGGAAAGTGAATTTGATACATGAAATAAAGGTTAAATAAACAATAGGGTACATATCAGACACAGTTACATATAAGTGGTGAATTTCAGTGTTTTTTTTATTTATTTAAAACATTATTTTTGTATTACTAGACCACCTACCTATAGCCATGGGTAGTTATAGTCTGGACAGCATTCCACTGGAAAAACATGTTTTGTTCTTCGTGAAACTTTTAAAAAAGTGAATGTATCTCAGGTCCTTTCTGAAAAGCTTCCGGTGATCGGATTAGCGGGGACAGAGAAAAAAGGGAGGGGTCCAAATGTTTTCCTTGTTCAATTTTACGCAATAAAATTACACACAGTTACAGCCAAAATGGCTGAATGGAATTATATCACATTTTGTGGAAAGTGTGCTGTTTCTGATTTGGTGAGGATCATTTTTATTAGTTTTTTAAATTTAAGGTTAAAAATATTTGCATATTTCAAGCTGCAGAGGATCCATGGATTTAACATATTTAAAGATATCATCTGTTTGGCTGCCATCATATCAACAAAAACTCAAACCCCTGTCCTACCAAACGTTTATAAAAAGCATATAGGGGGGGGGGTAGGTTCTCCCTGCCCCTCTAACACTGGAAACCAAAACATATTTTTTTATGCAGATCATCTGCAGCACTGAGAAAAACACACACACACACACGCATGCTCCTGTGCTTTATAAATTGGCCAAGGTGGTACAGGCCCTGGGGGTTTGATGCTAATATTTGTTTAAGGGAAGGGATGTGTACGGTCTCACTCCCTAAGTCATTTTTAGACCCCAGGGACCCCACCCATTAGGACCACTTTTCACATAATTGGGAGGGGACACGTGGCCATGGGATAACAGCAAAGAATAACAACATGGGGTGTGACAGTCTGAGGGACACAGGCATTTTCAAGCTATGACTGGAGAAGTTGAGTGTCAGATTTCAGGCAGTGAGAGACAGAGCTCTGATCAGTAAATAACAAAATGCTGAGGCTTGCACAGGGAGGCTAAAGCAGAACGATTCACTACCTTCACCCTTACTAAATTCTGTGAGTCCCCAACTCTTGCATTCAAGACTATACAAGGTGGAAGAAATAGCAGAAGGGTGAAGGGTTGAGTGCTTGGCTCCAGAGCCATAAAATATGACAGAAAGGGGTTGATCAAGCAGGGCACAAAGCTGGGGCTAGGAGCTGCTGATGGTCTGTTCATTTTAATCAATGGACTCTGACAAAACATAAGCTTCATATAATATGACAAGAGGCACCTTTTAATTGGCACGTTCACTCTTAGTTTCATTAGGTCTACTTCTTCATCAGCAATTGAACAGTTTGTGATATTCACACATTCTTTCTTTAAATCGTAATGCAGAGATGGCAAGGCTGTTCATATCAGACCATGACAGGAAAAAAAGGAGTTTAATAGTAGTGCCCATGTTATAGCTTCTGAAAGAAGGTGATGTGCTATTCAAGTAATGGCTAGAGATTACTAATAAAGAACAAGAGTGCTAATAAAGAGAGCTAAGAGTATGTGTATGATATCAGCAATAGTTGCTGTGTAGTTTGTTAGAGCAGCATTTAAGGACTTTCCTATCAGATACAGTCAGCTTGTTTTACAGACTGTTGCCATTGTTTTTATATCATTTGAGTTTATATTCAGTAAAGTTACTAAATAAGCCTGAGCTAAACCCCCTAGTGGCTTTGCCACAGTGGAGACAGGCGTACCCTAGAAGCAATGTGTTAAGTATTTATACAGTACCAAAACAGTAATAAACCAAAATACAACAACAGGGGGGCGCATGGCTAGCGGCCAAAGATGGTGGGCACATAATCTAGGAGCCCTTGTGCACAGGACCGCCAAACCACAATAATCATCTGACTAAAGGGACAATTTGTCCGTGCCTGGTAGCCTCTATGGATGATGCCTTCCTCGGATATCAATACCCACTGCTGGGGCATTTCAGATGGCATACGGGAAAGACATTGGTGCTGCTGAGCCTTTCTGCCCATGATACGGCCTGTGATCGACGATCTACCCAAGGGGGACAGGGCGACCGGAGCAGCTGCGCCCCAGCATTGACACTGTATATCGCCCCAAATGGCACTGTGTACTGCTGCGACTCTGAGTCTGTGGGAGAGGATGTTCCCGGCACTGCGCCACAGGCATACGCACATTATGGCGACAGATGTGGTGCTGTCCTAGAAGTGTGGGTGTCTCTATTAAAAAAAATGCTCCCAGGCACTGGAGCCAAGGCACTGTGATGAGGGCTGGATATGGCGGACCAGACAGAGACCGGAACAGTCCAGTACTGTGCACAAGACGCAGGCATGGATAGTGCCCTATCTGCACTGTCCTGATGGGAGCTGCCCCCAAACATGGCCAGGAGAGGTGTGGTCTGAGGTGCCACATTAGAATCGGAGTTTAACCACGTTTTATGTAAGCCATGAGAGGAGACCCCCCGTGCAGTGGTGTGGACGCCAGAGGGCTGCTGCTGTGGCATGGAGACCTTGAAAAGCTGTGGGATACCAACACTGGGTGCACAAGTTGGCTAAATGCGGAGGGAGCTGTTGTCACTGTAAGAGACAAAACGATGGTAGGGAATGCTACGAGTGCTTCACCCCGGCACTGCCTGACTTACCAACCTGGCCTCACTCAACCACTGGAACCCAACTGTACATTAACTCTGAGCTCACCATAGACTCAGTACTCCAGCCCTGCCACTTTGCTTGTGCAACAGGGAAGGGGTGACCATCCTTGTGAACATATGCTGAACTGGGAACCAACCCATCTAACCTTTTAACAGTGTTCCTGAGGCACCCCAGCCCTCTGATATTGTCATTGGGATCATGGAGCCGAGAACTCACTCTCTCTGTTGGCCCTCTATAATTGCCTCCAGCCACCAGCAATGTGAAGCTGCTCTCTGATGCCAGCAGAAATAAAATGCCAGTCAATTTTCCAGGTCTCGACACATTTGAAACCATTAAGTGTATGCAACGGTCCAAACCTGAGGGAAAACTACGGACCACCACTGGAAAGTTTCTCCAGGCAAATAAAGGGAGACTAAACACCTCCCAGTAAGGCTGCCCCACGGCAGGACAAGCTTGACATCATCCTGAGGGAAATAGGCGAACCCAGAGCAGCCCTAGAACAGTGCCCTGGGACCCTCACCACTGATCTCAGCCTCCTTAAAGATATACACAGGAAATTGACAGAGTTCAAGACTACAGAAAGGACCCTCACTGTACTGATGCCCTGGCAATCAGAACAAACCTCTATGGTTGCATGACTTCAATGACAAGTAGATGTATTGTATTGTATTGTATTGTAATTGCATTTATATAGCGCTTACTTCCCCTGACGAGGCGTGAAAGCGCATTTTTGGCAAGTAGCACGCTACTCCGGGACCCATAGAGGATTAGTGTTGAATTAGTATAGTCAAACATGCAAGTACATTTTAGGTGGCAGATAGGTTAGTCAGTTATTTGGATTTGGAATGATAGCAGAAGGATAGAGGAGGACAAAGGTTTGTATTTATTTATCACTTGTTGACGCATTCAGGAAGACTATAAAGGATTAGTGGTGAATTAATATGGTGAAATATGAGGTAATTTCACAGAAGATGCTCAGGGCCAAGCACGTCATTACAATGTATGGATCATCAGGATGCCAGAGGGAAGGGAGGGCCCCAATGCCACGCAATACATAGGGGACTGGCTCTGTATCACAGTGGCATCTACTGGCCAATCTGACTGGTTCACAGCAGGGAGGGTACTCTGGGCTCCTGCCAGGAGGCCCCCCCACTGGAGCACCGCTGCACCCCAGAGTGGCTTGTATTCTGAACTATAAGGACTGCAACACTCTTCTCCATCGAGCAAGAGAAACATAACCTATCCTGATTGAAATTTCCTGAATATTGGTATTCCATGATTATACGGTGGCCCCCCAGCATCAGAGGGCCTCCTTCCAGGCAGTAAGGAGACAGCTGCGTACAGTTCATCTTACCTATGCCCTGCTGTTCCCTCCTAGGCTCAAAGTGTTACAAGAACAGATACGTATTTTCTTTGACACCCCAGAAGCAGCATGGGATTGGCAAGAACAGCATTTCACTTAATCTCTAAAGCCTGGTGCTTTGCAGTCCTTACCCCAAGACACAGCACCCACCATGTTGGAGACTACGGAGACTGACTAATTGAACACAGGACATCATGGCCACCTCTTTCCAGCAGGCTTTGGAGAGTCGGAGGGCTGCAATCATCTCAACGACTTCCCTCTGAAACATCAAGCCACCTTCCAGCACCAGTTCCTCGCCGGGCAGTGCATTAATCTCAGAGGGAAGCATGGCACTGTTTCCATCGATCACTCCTCAGACAGCCAGCAATCTCCTGGGATTAAAACTTTGAAAGAACTGCCACTAGTATGCTCCTTAAACCCATATAAGGTTGTCCTGAGAGGTTATTTATTAAAATAGCTGATAAGAGAGACAACTTGATACATTGATACATGGGAGGGGGCGTTGGTGCTCTAGATTGGATAACTGATACACAGGCAAATTGTGCAGTACCTGTGGGAACTCAGACACTGAAAGTATTGGCACCGGATGCGGATTTTAGAATGCCCCAACCCTCTGAGTAATAACTTTGCTTTTTTTCGGGAATTCCGGATTCTAAGCCTGGGTAAGCACTGAATCCTAAAGTAACCAGGAATTGACGGGCATATTATCAAGGGGGGCAATATGCAATTTTTGCCGCCTTACCAGCCGTTTTCGGCCGCTAAGCGGCCGAAATTCTATCGCCCTATTAGCAAGCTGTCGCTAAGAGCAGTTAGCGACAGCTTGTAGGCGATAGCGAGCGGTTTGGGACCCGCTTTGCATGTCAGCGATATTTATCGCGAATGACATGCAAAGTGGGCGTACCCAACCTGTTAGCGACTGAAAGCAGTCGTTAACATCGCTATCACCTATTAGCAAGGCAGGCGTAGCAATGGAAATATTTGCGCTAAGCGTGAATATCTCCAAATACTAACACCTGCCCAGACCAGTTCTTAGACATGTTATCCAATGGGAGGTGGATAACATGGCTAAAAGCATTTCATCGCTAATGCGTGAATATCGCTGTATTCTCAGCGATATTCACGCATTTTGCCGCTATCGCCAGGTATTTTATCACTTTTGAGATAAACGTTGCTAATAGCACGTTATGTCTGCGATAAAATCTGGCGATGCTTGGCGATAGAAAAATTGACGCTAAGCCTATTTAGCGATGATTTTTGCTAGTTGTTGGTAATATGCCTCTTAATTTTAGCAATGCACTTATTTTTATGTTGTTCACATGTTTTCTTTTATTTTCACAAGTTTCGTCGAACGAGTTTCAATCGCTGGATCTTGTATTGGGAGTTAATGTTGATTCTGTTAATTTGACATTTACCTGAGTAGATGATAAATATATCGTTAATAATTCTATGTGCATGCAGGTTTACTTGTGTTACCATATCTCATGCATAAATATCTGTTGCACGCCACTATAACTTAATCACCTGAAACGTCGGGGTGTGGGTTCCATACATAAACATCATTGGATATTGACCCAGTTATATTGGCGCAAGGCAAATACTGTCAGTTTACAGGAGAATCATCTCATAGCTTCTGAAGCTTTCAAATTATGCAAAAAGCCAAGGGGACAATTTTTCTGTACCACATATTCTGCTTTTGGTTGGAGAGCTGCAGTGTGGCTTCATGTGGGGATCTCATTCACATCCCTAGACTCTAGGATTAATAGACAGGGATGCTACATACTTCTCTGGGGCACACTAGATGGGGACCCATTGTTACTGGAAGCATATTTTCCCCGAACACAGAGCAGGATGATTTTCTAACCCATTTGCCCACGGTCCTTGCGGACTGGGCACATTATGCCTGGGATTTGGGTGGGGATTTTAATGCTGTGATTGACATGGACATGGACTGATCTCACACCCCACAGGTGCCGGACACAAACTCGGTCAGGCAAGCTAAAGAAACAGCATGAAAGAGCATATCAGCGCCTCTTGTAAAAGTGCTTTCTACATGCTGGAACACCTTAAAAAGTCAAACCATTCATCTTCACTGAAGACCTAAAAACTGTGGTGCAATCCCAGTCCTCTACAAGCTAGACTATGGTAATGCAACAATCGCGGGGGCCTCAAAATCACACCTAGCCCCGCTGATTTCCACACTCCACACAGTCGGGGGAGAGACGCTTTGACCCCATTGCTCCTACTCTCAAGAAACTCAGCTGATTACCAATATAGGCAAGAGCTATATTCAAAACTGCTTGCATAACGCATAAAGTGCTTCACATAGAAAAAAACAGCCTACCTTGCAAATAAATTGCCAAAAGCAAGTAAAAAGAGATTTCTTTGAAGCTCTGACAGTCTACTCATGATTTCACCAAAATGTAAGAAATACAAATCTCGCACCGGCCTTCTCTGGTAATGCTCGTAGATTCAGGAACTTGCTGCCTCAAGATTAATGTGACAATCAATCATTTCCTCACTTCAAGAAGAAACTGAACCTTCTTCTCTTCAACAAATATCTAAACCCTCACCCTTAAACCATCTGACTGGTTTGCTAGCCAACACCCTGCCATTGCAAAATAATTCTGAGCAGCAACACCTCAAGGAAAACTGTGCCTCCACTCTTCTCACTTCACAGCACCCTACCTTAGCTACCTCAGTATGTATTTAATCCATCTCTCTTACTGTCCAGCAAAAAAAATCCTTCATATACTGTTACTACGTATTTTATATTCTCCACATGTAAATTGTGCACTTGCTGCTGTGCTAACTCTGTAAAGCACTACATATATACATAGGAGCCAGGAATGATTAAATACCGATTTGCGGTCCACCCGGTGCATGCAGGAGGGGCTGGAACATCAGTGGGGACCTGAGGGGGTCAGAGGACACCATTTCCACACGAGGCCAACCATCAACATAACAATCACCATTTCTCCCCAAGAACACTAACATTCATTCTGTTACCCCGTGCATCGCCTTTCCACACTGGAGAACTCTGGGAGTTGAAGTCACTATCTCTAGACTACAACAGGTGTGCACGTTACCAACTGTGGGTAGGGCTCTCCGACCAATGAGAGAGATGGAGGAGAGTATTAAGGAGGAGATGGAATAGCAGTCCGTGTGTGGAGGCATCTGACGAGGCGAAGGGTTGCCAAAATGCATAATGCCCAGGGTCCATATCAAAGGCTCCCAAACAGGATTCCCCCCGTGTGGCCTCTCAACTTCTCGGCATCAGAGGGGTGTTTTTGAACATATGTACACGCCAGCCAGCAGCGTTTTAAAGAGGGCCCATTCCACTTTGTGGCTGGAGCATTGCTGGCAAAGTTGTGGACTTGACCAAGGATTTGGTATCTCCGGCCTACCTCTGACTGCACAAGCTGGGGCAGTGCTGTTGCCAAGAGCAGCTCAACACTGTGCGAGGAGCCGGGAATGATTACATCCCGATTTGCGGCCCACCCGGTGCATGCAGGATGAACTGGAACATCAGTGGGGACCTGAGGGGGTCAGAGGACACCATTTCCACACAAGGCCAACCATCAACATAACAATCACCATTTCTCCCCGAGAATACTAACATTCATTCTATTACCCCTGTGCATCGCCTTTCCACACTGGCGATCTCTGGGAGAAGTAGTCAAAATCCCTAGACCACAACAGGTGTGCACGTTACCATCTGTGGGTGGGGCTCTCCGACCAATGAGAGAGCTGGAGGAGAGTATTAAGGAGGAGATGGAATAGCAGTCCGTGTGTGGAGGCATCTGACGAGGCGAAGGGTCGCCAAAATTCATAATGCCCAGGGTCCATATCAAAGGCTCCCAAACAGGATTCCACCCGTGTGGCCTCTCAACTTCTCGGCATCAGAGGGGTGTTTTTGGACATATGTACATGCCAGCCAGCAGCGTGTTAAAGATGCCCCATTCCCCTTTGTGGCCGGAGCATTGCTGGCAACGTTGTGGACTTGACCAAGGGTTTGGTAGCTCGGGCCCACCTCTAACTGCACAAGCTGAGACAGGGCTGTTGCCAAGAGCAGCTCAACACTGTGCACGGAGCCGGGAATGATTACATCCTGATTCGCGGCCTGCCCAGTGCATGCAGGAGGGGCTGGAACGTCAGTGGGGACCTGAGGGGTCAGAGGACACCATTTCCACACGAGGCCAACCATCAACATAACAATCATCATTTCTCCCCGAGAACACTAACATTCATTCTGTTACCCCTGTGCATCACCTTTCCACACTGGAGAACTCTGGGAGATATAGTCAAAATCCCTACACTACAACAGGTGTGCATGTTGCCAACTGTGGGTGGGGCTCTCCGACCAATGAGAGAGCTGGGGGAGAGTATTACGGAGGAGATGGAATAGCAGTCCGTGTGTGGAGGCATCTGACGAGGTGAAGGGTCGGCGAAATGCATAATGCCCAGGGTCTATATCAAAGGCTCCCAAACAGGATTCCCCCTGTGTGGCCTCTCAACTTCTCGGCATCAGAGGGGTGTTTTTGGACATATGTACATGCTAGGCAGCAGATTGTCAAAGAGGCCCTTTGCTCTTTGTGGCCGGAGCATTACTGGCAAAGTTGTGGACTTGACAAAGGGTGTGGTAGCTCAGGCCGGCCTCTGACTGCACAAGCTGGGACAGGGCTGTTGCCAAGAGCAGCTCAACACTGTGGGAGGAGCCGGGAATGATTACATCCCAATCTGCGGCCTGCCCGGTGCATGCAGGAGGGGCTGGAATGTCAGTGGGGACCTGAGGGGGTCAGAGGATACCATTTCCACACGAGGCCAACCATCAACATAACCATCACCATTTCTACCCGAGAACATTAACATTCATTCTGTTACCCTGTGCATCACCTTTCCACACTGGAGAACTCTGGGAGGTGTAGTCAAAATCGCTAGACTACAACAGGTGTGCACGTTACCAACTGAGGGTGGGGCTCTCCGACCAATGAGAGAGCTGGAGGAGAGTATTAAGGAGGAGATGGAATAGCAGTCTGTGTATGGAGGCATCTGACGAGGCGAAGGGTCATCGAAATGCATAATGCCCAGGGTCCATATCCAAGGCTCCCAAACAGGATTCCCCCCATGTGGCCTCTCAACTTCTCGGCATCAGAGGGGTATTTTTGAACATATGTACACACCAGCAAGCAGCGTGTTAAAGAGGCTCTGTTCCGCTTTGTGGCCGGAGCATTGCTGGCAAAGTTGTTGACTTGACCAAGGGTTTTGGTAGCTCCGGCATACCTCTGACTGCACAAGCTGGGACAGGCCTGTTGCCAAGAGCAGCTCCACACTGTGCAAGGAGCCGGGAATGATTACATCCCAATTTGCGGCCTGCCCTGTGCATGCAGGAGGGGCTGGAACGTCAGTGGGGACCTGAGGGGGTCAGAGGACACCATTTTCACATGAGGCCAACCATCAACATAACAATCACCATTTCTCTCCGAGAACACTAACATTCATTCTGTTACCCCCGTGCATCACCTTTCTACACTGGAGAACTCTGGGAGATGTAGTCAAAATCCCTAGACTACAACAGGTGTGCACGTTACCAATGATGGGTGGGGCTCTCTGACCAATGAGAGAGCTGGAGGAGAGTATTAAGGAGGAGATGGAATAGCAGTCCGTGTGTGGAGGCATCTGACGAGGCGAAGGGTCGCCGAAATGCATAATGCCCAGTGTCCATATCAAAGGCTCGCAAACAATATTCCCCATGTGTGGCCTCTCAACTTCTCGGCATCAGAGGGGAGTTTTTGGACATATATATATATATACATATATGTATGCATAATCATAACTGGAATCAGTCTATCATTGCTTGGCATCGTTACATTGACGACCTTTTTATTGTATTTGAATGTTCTATTGATCTGGCTAGCTCATATGTAGAGGTTCTGAATATTAACGATGTCAATTTGAGGTTTGCAGGAGATATCAGCACTGAGGAGATCAACTATCTAGATTTAACTGTGTACGTGGCTGATGGACGATTAATTGTTTAGAAATCCCACAGCAGGGAATTCAACCTTGTTTGCTACCAGTATTCCCCTGAAAAAACTCATAGATAGCATCCCCACGGGGAATTGCTTAGACTGAGAAGAAACAACACCACAGAGGCAGATTTTAATGAAGCAGCAGTATCTAGTATAGAGCGCTTCAAAGTGAGAGGCTATAGTGAGAAAGTCCTGTCACAGACCCTGTCAAGAGTAGAAAAAATTGATCGTAAAATCCTACTAACTGACAGAAAGGAGAGCAACAAGAAGGAAAATGGTTCCTTTAGGATGATCACCACTTGTTCAAGTAATGCCAATCAGCTTAAAAGAGTGATGCGGAAGAATTGGCATATCTTATTGGCTGATAACATCATTGGAGAGGGTCTTACATCTAATCCGTTGGTAACTTTCAAAAAGGCCATGTCCCTGAGAGATGATTTAGTGCACAGCTACCATGAAGTTGACCCAAAAAAAGCCACGTTTAAAGAACTACATGGATTCTTTCTGTGTTGTAAATGTAAAGCCTGCAAAGCCAGTAAGCGCGTTGTCTCTTATAACGTTGCGGGATTGAATAAACCTAAGATGATAGGGAAGTTCCTCACTTGCATCACCCCCTATGCTGTTTATTGCCTGGTATGTCCGAGCGGCTTGAGATATATTGGGAGCACGATCAACCCAGTAAAGATGAAAATACTGGAACATATGAGGGCGATCGCCAACAACGATGAGGTCTACCCTGTGGCGAGGCATTTCAATAAAGTACACAATCGGAACAGAGATCTTCATGTGTACTTTTGCTTTGACCATGTTCCCAGCAATCCAAGAGGAGGAGACAGGATTCAAAGACTAAGGCGCCTTGAATCCAGGTATATCATAGACCTTCAGAGCAAGACTCCTTTAGGCCTCAACAGCAGTGAGGAACTCGTAGTACACCAGGGCTGAGACTATCACGGGTGCCTATAGAGATTTGAAACTACGTTCAGATAAATTCAAATGAAACGGTTTATCAATTTTTCGAAAAGTGAATCGTATTAACATGTATATTGTGAGAATTTGTGCTGTTTTTATTTCACGAAAACTCCTGGTGAAAGACTTGTATGCATTATACATCTGCTCCCGATGAGTGCCTTTTGCCCATCCAGGGCAGTATTGTGGATTAATGACAAACTTACATCTTATATGTCGATAGCCCATCTGTGGGCTAGATGTGTTTCAATTGTGCGTAGCAATGCCACTTAGCATCTTTAACTACAGGTGCTGCCTGGCATTGTCTTATGTTACAAACTTACATGCATTTGTGTGTACTTTTAACAGTGAATATTCAGCGTTTATGGGTACGAAGCATCGATATGTATATACATTCAAAGACGGCGGTGTCTTTAACCATAAGTTATGTATGATTTCTATTGGTTGTGTTGCGATCGGGGAGCAAAATGCTTTGAAATGTTTAAATATATGATGGCGGCAATGGCACTCTGTTTACACATTGATGAAAGCTTAGCGCTGAAACACATCTGCGTGTCCAAGAGTCAGACCATTAAATAAAACCTACTTAAGAACTCTACCCGCGAGTGCTGTCGTTCTTCACTGGGTAGGCGTACCCTAGGAACTTTGCAGCGGTATATATATATATATATATATATATATATATATATATATATATATATATATATATATATATATATATATATATATATATTACCTACTGGCGGTCGCCAGTAGGTAGTTATAGTTAGGATTGTTTTCCATAGGAAATCCTCAACATTCTATTTGGAATAACTTTGGCCCTGGTTGAAGAATCTTAGCGAATTTCTCAAAGAAGATGGCTCGGTCCGCTGTGCTCCTTCCCTGAAAGTTTGGGGGGGATTGGTCAAGTGGGGGCTGAGATATAAGGGGGGTCCCAAAACATGTTTTCTGCATGTTATTTTCCATAGGACCTTTAGACTCGGCTACAGGTCGGACGGCTGAATGGATTTATAAGAAATTTGGCAAAACTGTAGAGTCCGGTTCGCAGATTACGCTTTTTTTTGAATGGTGTAAATCCGTTCAGTAGTTGTTGAGAAAATTAAAGTTAAAGTCAATTATATATCTATAGGCGCGCACGCGTGTGCGCCTATAGATGCGGCTGCGCGTGAGCGGAATTTTTTTTGCTGCGTGACGTCTGTTAACGTTCGATTAGAAGGAAATCAGGAAGTTTTGTCCGCCATTTTGTCACTGCGAGTAAATATATTGTTCATTTCAAAGCGTTGAAACATGGAAAGGGGAGAAGGTAGAGATTGTCTTGCTGCGTAGGTTTTCTCGGGGTGTGCAGTAAGGCCCTTAAACGCGAAAAGATATAATTTTTTTCCGAAAAAAAATACGGGGTGCGCGCACCCGGTCGCGCACACCTATTTACAAGAGTGTGAAAATGGAGATAAATCAGAAGTTTGAGTGCTTAGATATAAGGTGGCTCTGAAAAGAGCCCTTGTGTTAATTGAGTGTTTTCTGCATTTATAAGTAAGTACCGATGCAGAGCCTGATGTTGCAGAGGAAGATTCTGTTTCCTTCATTCGTGAAATGAACACCGTCTCTCCTATAGAAGTCTTGCATGTGGTATCGCAAGTTGTTGTGGTAAATAGAACCCATGCTATAATCTCTGAGGAACGCAGAAACAGATTTATTTACATGTCTTCTTGCTTTCTCAAATTGTGCACAATGTTGATTGGATTAATTCCATTTCTGTCTTTGGCATATATTGGAATATACCAAGGCAGATCGAGGAAAAAGTGTCATCAATTGTCGAAAGGTGTCTTTTAGAAGCATTTCCAGACCTACCCCAGTGATTGTGCCTAGATCGTTCCCACCACAGTGCACAATTATAAGGTCTGGTTCTGGGAGATGCATAAAAGTTTTCACCAATGGAATCAATTGGTGACATTTCAATCCTCTTTTGGCAATCCATGTTATGTGTACATTTGGTAAGCCGAGGTAGCAAATTTGTCTGCTTACTGCATATTTTTCACTCCAATGAATATAACTGTGTCCTATTAGCCAGACCTTCATTTTCAAGGGATTTGTAGTCGTCCTCCGATCGGTTCTGGAAGTGGAATGGTAGTTAGAAGTTGAAATTCTACATGAAGAAAAAGGAAGAGTCTGGGTGTGGTTAAAAAGATAAAAATGATTGGTTGATTGTAATAAGTGGAGATTGAAGAGTACGTTGCATGTTAATGTTTATGTTAAACGAAAAGTACTATTGGGTGTGAAAAAAAAGACATGTAACAGAGTTGTGGATTGGCAGGTGTTTCTGGAGGGAAAACAGTGTTCTTAGTTTGCTGTAGAACGTTGAGACATGAACTTTTGACCTCTGCCTTCAGCAAGGTGCAGAATGAGGTGTAACCATGGAAACAGCCGGAGATGGCAGTTGGTGATGGGTTCACTCTTTGGTGCCTCTGCATCTGACTCTGTTCTGTGGTGGCAGGCGGAGAACTGTTTGTTATTGTGGAGATGAAAGGGTGATAAGGAGAGAAATACGACATAGCGTCTGGCCTGTAGAAGCGTGGGAGCAGTGATTAACTCTGAAGCGGAACTGTGGCGGTGCTTGGTAACAGTGAAAAAATGTTTTTAACAGAGGTACAACTGTCTGTACGGTGCGCGACCTACTAAGAAAGAGTTCACGGGCTGTAATTGGCTTGCAGGTCCTAGTATCAGTAAGTGAGGTCGAGAAAAGAAAACATTCAGGACTTTATTTATGAAGGCCTTGTGCCACCGGTGCGTCACTTTTCCCCCATTTTAAAAAATGAGGCACCGGCGGCGGAAGGTCTTCATAAATAAGGTCCACAGTGACTACAATTAAGGTTATGTGGAACCCATGAATAGTTTTTCAATATGAAATCATTTCAGTTGAGATTATGGATTAAAAGAGAAACCGTGAATATTTGAAATGTTTATTTAGAAATGTACTGTTTTAAAGGCAAATCATTATGTAATATGAGTACAGAAATTGCAAAAAACACAGTAATTGGTATTGTCAGTAGTACATGGAATACAAATGCTATAGTTGAAGAAAAATGAATATAGTTGGAAAAAAACATTGTACACTCTTATAAGGAAGTATATCATATTTTAATAAATGGAAGAAGGTCTCTGGCCTTTCAGTTAGGGAACGATATATGAAAATGCAAGTGGTTATACATCATTACTTTATCAATCAGCTGTCTACATGCGAAGCACTATCAAGTTTGTGTTATGTCAGTGTGTGAGGGGAAAAAAAAGGCGCCAAAAGCGATAAAATGGTGAGAGGTGCATGTATGTAATCTGTTGGATGCTGTGCAAATCACTATTGAGGAGAACTACTGTATTGAGATATCTTTTGAAGGTTGCAGTATTGCATTTGAAATACAGCACAAGTAATAATGGAAATATTGTTGAAAGAACATATTTTTCTGTAAAGTATTTTAAAAACATAATTTTATAGGAAATTAAAGGAGTAGAGGCGTGTGAGGCGGAAATAAGCAGTTCAGATGCGAAATGGCGTTTACAGTTATAAAAAACTCGTTTAAAATGTACACAATAATTAGGGCACATGTAGCATATATTAGCGAGTTTTGCATCGAGTACTTTTAAAATAACCTTAGATAAGATATGCAATAGAATTGTTGAGATTAGACTGTAAATAAATAAAGTTGAAAATCGAGTAGCTGAAGAAACAAATGTAGTCCACATAAAAGACCAAAATTTAACCAGCACGAAATCATAATGTCCACTGTTAGTAAAGGCAATAGGTCTGTTCTTCAAAAGAAAATATGGAAAAGAACGTGAAGAATATAGGGAAGCAAAAGGAAATGAGGACGTCAATGGCTTGTATAAGAGTTATTGAAGCATTGTTTAGGCAAAATAGGTAGCTTCTGCTTCTAACAGGAAATCACTTTTATCATTTGAAAGTATGTCAGCTATCCAATGGAAAAGAGTAAAGCAGTACTCATGATCTGTTAAAATCGGAGCCTCTTTTATTATCAGAGGGCAGCTCGGTGGGTTTTCGATGTAGTTCTCTGTTAAGAAAGAGTTAACCGTCCATTGTGTAGGCAAAATAGGCAGCAAGTGCTTCTAACAAGAAATCACTGTTATTATCTGAAAACATGTCAGCCATCCAATTGAGAAGAGGAAAGGAGCATTCATGATCTGTCATTATTGGAGCGTCTTTTACCATCATAGGGCAGCTCGGTGGGTTTTCGATGTAGCTCTCTGTTAGGAAATCTTGCGCCGCTGCGAATATATTCCAATGACCCAGAACTCCTTGTATCGCTGCAAAGGCCATAAACCCTCCTTTGTAACAAAGCTGTTCATGATCAAGTAACGGATTCATGAGGTGATTGTAATTCGCTTCAGGAGGTACCAAATTTCCGAGACATAAATCCAGGGCCCACGTGAAATCACAGCTCAGGCAATGAAATACAGGCTGCACACAGGTGAAATACGAATATCGAAATGATAATCGATATGAAGTATTCAAAGTTGAGAGTGCTAAGGTGCCGTAGTACAGAAGCATTCTCTGTCGAAATAGTTCTAAGTGGTCCGGCTCGTTTGCGAAGGCAGGAGGGACATCCATTTTGAATTTTCCAAGATGGTAAAGGAAACGGCGCAGCACTGCCGGTTGTATAGCAACTCCACAGAATTAGGTTGCCGGCTATGCAGTGGAGAGGAGCAGAATGACTTGATAAATTTTCTAGGGGCCCGATTCACAGAACTAACTTAAGACAAAATCCTAAACTTACTACTTTTGGTATTCACAGAAGTTAGGATTTTGTCTTAAGTTTGTCTTAAGACAGACTTAAGACAAAATCCTAACTTAAGTGTGTCTTAAGTCTGTCTTAAGACAAACTTAAGACAAAATCCTAACTTCTGTGAATACCAAAAGTAGTAAGTTTAGGATTTTGTCTTAAGTTAGTTCTATGAATCGGGCCCTAGGAGTCTAGTCACCTAAATATTGCTTAGTAGTTATCAAAAAAGTAGCCTGTCTTGAAGTGGAGGATGCGTTAAAAAATAATGGAGTCATTTGAGCAAGTTGTAAAGGAAGGTCAATTTTTTTTACATCAATGCTGTTTTCTGTGAATGTTAGCTAAGTGAAAGATATGTGTGTGAGCAGATGCTACGTTCAGTTTTAAATGTGACAATGGAGCTCTTGTTCATGTCTTCCGATTCAAGGTCGGTATTCGCTGCCAAATGCAAATATCAAGAAACGCATGCGTGGGGTAGATAGTCTGCATTCCTAAAGGAAAGCAAATGGAGGGTTATTTTTACCGCGTTAGCATTGTCGTTTAAAAAGTTACAGTGATTTTCATTATATGTTAAAAAAGTGTCACTGATGAAGACTGAAAATAAATCCTTATAAATAACAGGGACTGGTGTATTTTAGAAAAGGTGTGTAACATTACATGAATTGTAAAAAAAAAATAATGTAATTGAAAGTGTATGGTTTGAAAATGAACTGTAGAGGTTTATAGTTCACGTTTTGAAAGCGGTTCTAGAGGGTCAGATGCATGATAGATTTATAAAAAATAGAACATGTTTTTCAATAGTATTATAGAAAAAATATGTGCCTTTATGTACTATTTAGATTATCTGCCTGTTGCCTATTCTTTGAGTTTTACTAATCCTGTGTCTTATAAGTTTTCCAGGGGCGGTTTGAGGTTCATGGTGGGCTTGGGCAGGGAGGGTAGGTTGGGGGTTTGTAATAGGGGGTCCGGGTGGGGTGGAGTGCGGAGTTTAGTGAAGAGTGAGGGGGGCGGGGGGTTAGGGTGTTTGGTAATGGAGTGTTATGGGGTGCCACGGAAATATGTATCCATTCTCAGAGGTTTATTATATTAAGGATATATATTAACATGGTGGCTCTTGTGGTTTTGTGGTTCTGTGCATGTGTATAATGCTGGCCCTGTAGTTTTTGTCTATGGACCTCATTACGACACAGGGGAGCCACGTTGCACAGTTGGAGATCAGAGACTTAGGAAATAAAACTTTATAATTGTAAGGGCTCTAAGCGATACAAATCGCCCGTTCTCGGTGTAAAAAATATCACCGCTATTGGTGGTATTTTCTACGGTGTTAGTGCTCGAAGGAGAATAGTAACATATATGTGAAAGAAAATTCTGTAA
Organism: Lissotriton vulgaris; assembly: GCF_964263255.1. NCBI lineage: Eukaryota > Metazoa > Chordata > Amphibia > Caudata > Salamandridae > Lissotriton > Lissotriton vulgaris. The sequence continues at coordinate 932,638,727 of NC_141699.1, forward strand.
CAGGCTCAGCACTTCACATTATCGCGTGAAAACAAAAGTTGTTCTCACATAGCAATAAGTCTCTTATAATTAGGGGACAGAGTGTATATAGTGCTATTTACTACACTGCTATGTGAACAATGTCGAATGTTTCATAAGAGGAGGCTTTAAAAGTTTTTCGATAAACTGGTTTTCCAGGGAAGTGGGTAGAGTGTTCCGTGTAAATTGCAGAATAGAAACTAGTAAGAACCAATTGGAAGTGTTGTTCTAAAGTCACATGACTTCACATGCGTGTGTCGCTGCCTCTACGCGATACGTGGGTGCGCGCACCCGATCGCGCACTAAAAGAAAGCGGCGAGAAAATATCAGCTAATATGCTCTTGGAGCTCTTTTTGGTACAAAGAGTTAGTTCTGAAAAGAACTTTTTTTTTTTTTTTTTTTTTGGAAAGAAGTGTTATGATGCTTTTGATTTCTTAAAGTTGCTACGACATTTTTCAGTATGTCATACTATCCAAATAAAGTGAAGAAATTTAACTTCTCTTGAAGCATTTATGACTCTCAATTTTGTGTTTAATTAGAATAAAGCTTTGCTCTCCGTATACAAGAAGTTTTCCACAGTTCTTGCATTTCATGTGCACGTTCGCCAGATATGGTTTCAAGTCCATGTCAGCACTTAATGGAGATACAGGTCGCTCTGCAGAAGATGTGCTGGTCACTTCTGATGGTAATAGCGTGGCCTCCGTTTTTCTAGTAAAAGGTGGTCGCTCATTTCCTTCAGATTCGGAAGATGAATGCGGAACGGTAGCCATTGCAGCAAAGTCTTCGGGAAGATGTTCGACGTTGTTCTCTATTGAGAGTAGAAAAGAAAGTGATGGCAGTGGGTGGAGTGCTGCGTGTAAATTCCAGAATAGAAACTACCAACAACCAATTGCAAGTGTTGTTTTCAAGTCACATGACTTTACATGCACTTCTCAGGACGTGTAGGCGGTGACACTATCTAGTTATGAACGTGATTTGGAAGTAGCGATGTTCCTTAGTGAAGTTTAAAAACGTGAAAAGAAGTGAATTCAAACACATACGGATTTCACATATTTTTAGAGCTCGATTTAAGTATACAATTATTAAATTATAAAACCTTTTATATTTTTTAAAAAAAATATTAAGGTGTGTACAATCAGTCAGGCACGAACGATTAAAAAAAATTTGGCTCCATTTAATTAAAAGGTTTGTATGACAAAAAAAAGCCTAGGTTCAGTGTCTTAACGTACTATAAGTTCTTTCATTGGTCTATGAAGAAATTCATTAGGTTTAAGTTGGAAAGCTTTCATGAAATAAATAGGTGGGTGCGTGCACTCAGTTGTGCACGTAAGATTGGTATGTTGATATTTATTTCAGGTATATCTTTCATACTTAAGAACTAGCATTCAAAAAACCTATGAAATTCACTGAAAAAACCATAGGTTTTACACACGTTATAGTTAGGAAATAGCATTTCAAAAACTTATGAAATTTACTGAAAAAACCCTAGGTTTTACACACGTTATAGTTAGGAAGTAGCATTTAAAAAACCTATGAAATTCACTGGAAAAACCATAGGTTTGACACATGTTATAGTTAGCTGGACATTTTACTCATATAAAACCAATTAAATTCCCCGTTATAGTTACTTATTTTATTCATTTATTATTTTATTTATTTTATTTTTGGAATTTATAGAGCGCACGGCTACCCCCGAAGGGGTGTCCCGGCGCTAACAACCAATGAGCCCAGAGACAAGAAGGAGAGCAGAAAATTAAGAGGAGAACAACCAAGTCTTTAATTTGCGGCGAAAGATGGGTTCCGTGGGGACAAATCTTAGCTCCAAAGGGAGATTGTTCCACAGTCTGGCTGCAGCCACTCCAAAACCTCTGCCGCCTACTCTAGATAGGCGGAAGCGCGGAACGACCAGAAGACGCAGACTATTAGAGCGTAAGGATCTCACAGAATGTGAGAGAGCAAGCCTTTTTTTCAGATAGCCTGGGCCGAGGTTGTTCAGGGCTCGGAAAGCAAGTATCAGTATCTTGAAGTGGATACGTTTAATGATAGGGAGCCAGTGCAGTTGTTTACGATAGAGTGCTACGGATTGACGGTAAGGAATGTTACCAATCAATCTGGCCGCGGCATTCTGCACGATTTGTAGGCGTTCAATCTGATACAGGGGAGCACCTACGTAGAGACTGTTGGCATAGTCTAAGTGGGACGTAATCAGAGATTGAACCACAGTTCTGCGAGCATTCAAAGGGAGGAAAGGCAGAATTTTTTTAATCATACCCAGTTTTGCAAAACAAGCAGATGTAGTTTTGTTAATGTGAGGAGCACAAGAGAGGGTATTGTCGAACTGGAAACCCAGATTGCGAACTGTAGTGGCTGGAATCGGGGGGGGATCAAGGACCGTTGGCCACCATAGGCTAGAGGGAATGGACGTTTTCTGATTAAAAAACATTACCTCTGTTTTATCCGTATTAAGCCAGAGGTGGTCAGTGGTCATCCAGTTGCAAATGTTATTAAGACACTGACGAAAGTTGGCAAACGAGGTGTCAGAGTGATCACTAAAAGAAAACACCAGCTGAGTATCATCAGCGTAGGAGATCACTCTGACTCCCCAAAATTCTACCACCTTGGCCAGGGGGGCAAGATACACATTAAATAACAAAGGGCTCAAAGCCGAGCCCTGGGGGACACCACAGAGAAGGGGTTTCCCAGCAGATGTAAAAGGTCTCAAAAAGACCCTCTGAGAACGATCCTTCAAAAAGGAGCTGATCCATGCCAACACAGTACCTCCCAAGCCCAACTGGCTTAGGCGATCAAGTAAGATCGTATGAGAAACCGTATCAAAGGCGGCGGATAGGTCGAGGAGGACCAACATGGCCTCCTCGCCCCTATCCACACACTCTCTGACAGTTTCGGAGACTTCAAGCAGAGCCGTCTCCGTACTGAAGCCTGCTCTAAAACCCGACTGGGAATCATGGAGGAGCAAATTAGTCTCCAGAAATTCAGCCAGCTGCAGTTGAACTGCTTTCTCCAGGATCTTAGCCGACTGAGGGAGGAGGGAAATGGGCCGATAGTTAGAAAAAAGGCCAGGGTCTGAATTCGCCTTTTTAAGGATCGGAACCAGCATGGCCTCCTTCCAAATAGAGGGGAACTGGCCCGAACCAAGAGAGCAATTCCAGATATCAAGGAGAGGCTCAATCAATATAGGGGCAAAAATGCCCATCATTGTGGCCGGGATCAGGTCAAGGGGGGAACCAGATTTGCATTGGGTAATTAGTCTCTGAGCCGACTCAATAGTCATCTCCTTGAAAGATTCAAGGAGAGGATTTACCCCGTCAGTCTCACTAGGGGATGATGAAATTCCTACTACGGGGAAAGAAGACCTGATGGTCACGATCTTCTCCTGAAAGTATTCCGAGAGACCATTACATAGTGCCTGACTAGCCGGGATCTGGGAGGATAAGGCAGCAGGATGCGAGAAATCCTTTACAATTTTAAAAAGGGATTTAGAGGAGTTCTTAGACTTCTCAATTTGAAGTGAGAAAAAGTCTCTCATAGTCGACCGCTTTAAGGAGAGAAATTTTCTCAGAGCGGCTTTGTAAATGGATTTAGCCTCTGGATCGTAGTTTTTACGCCATAGACGCTCAAGTTTTTTACAACGGCTCTTCTCCTCCCTGAGAGTCGATGAGAACCAGGGAGAGGAAGGACGAGATCTAGCAGACATGATAGATTGAAGGGGCGCAATAGCATCTATGGCGCTCAGCAAGGTAGCATTAAGCTTAGACACCCTTTCATCAACAGTGTTACAGGACGAGGGTTCATCGCCGTAGAGCAAAAGAGGACCTAGAGTGGCACAGGTAACTTTGTGCCATTTTCTCCCATACTCCTTATTGAGTGCAATAGGTGAAGGCGCCAAGGTAAGGGTAAGATCAAAGGGCAAGAGATAATGGTCCGACCAGATAAGCGGAAGGGGAGGGTGAAGCATAATGTCCAGGTGCCTTGAAAAAATAGGATCCAAAGTATGGCCGGCTTTATGCGTGGGGCCCTGAACTAGTTGAAATAAATTTAGGCCCTTCAAAGTGTCCAAGAATTGGGTGGCCGGGGAACATAGTGGATCATCCACATGTAAATTAAAATCCCCAAGCACAATAAAATTCGAGTGTTTAAGGGACAGATCTGCAATCAAATGCACCAGCGAAGAAAGAGAACCAGACAAAGCAGTAGGTGGATTATATACCAAAATCCCGGCTAAAATGACAGCCGCGGAATCTGCCAGGGTGAAGTGCAAGGCTTCAATTTTTCCAATATTTCCAAGTTTAGTGGTAGTCACCTTGAAATGGGCCTTGGCTATAATAGCAATGCCCCCACCCATTTGGCCACCTACACGATGACAACCTTTGAAGAGGTAGCTCGGAGGCGTGGCCAAAAGAATATCAGGGTTCGAGGAATCCTTCAGCCAGGTCTCAGTGAGAAACAGTACATCCCAAGCATCTGAAGTAAGGGATGACCAAATCTCCCCAGCATGGCGTGGCAGTGAGCGGCAATTAAGTAACGCAATTTTAAGCGGAGACGCTCGTATATGCCGCTTATTTATATTACCATGCTGAGAAACATGTTTTCTAGCTGGTAGCAATCTAAATGTACATAGCGGACATTCAAACGAGGAATCCTCTAATTGACTCGGGCAGCATGGAGGGGTCAGAGTACACACCCTCGGGCGCAGTTGTAATAATGCTGTTTTAGACCAAGTAACGCTAGGAGCCCCTGAAAGACGGGCAGGGGGACCGGCACTAGGCGCGGGCCAGGCGCGGACGGGCGCAGACGGGCTTGCCTTAGGCGCGCCTTCGGCGCGCCATCGGCGCGCCCGCTGCGCCCGCCCGCTGCGAGGACGGGAAGTCCAGTTATTTATATACATAGGGAGGGTAGGGAGGCGGCCAGAACTGGACCGCTACCCTGCCTGTCCCAAGATGGCGTCTGTCCCTCTCCGTGCCGGCGTCAGCGTCAAGATCGGCTGAACCGGTGGGGAGAGGCGTGCAGGAACCCTCCGGCGATGTAAGTCTCGCCTTTAGTAAATGCACCGAAGTGGTACTTAAAATCGTGCCAATTAAGATATATACAATTTTTTAAAAACAGTAGAACCAACAGAGTGCAAGCGCAAGTAGAGGAGAGAGAATAGCGCCCCCGGCTTTCCGCCTCAGGGGATGAGCAAAATTAGTCTGACTGCACCGCTCTTACCAGTGCGCCTTAAATAAACACGGGAGGGCGGGAGGCGGCCTGAACTGGACCGCTACCCTGCCTGTCCCAAGATGGCGTCTGTCCCTCTCCGTGCCGGCGTCAGCGTCAAGATCGGCTGAACCGGTGGGGAGAGGCGTGCAGGAACCCTCCGGCGATGTAAGTCTCGCCTTTAGTAAATGCACCGAAGTGGTACTTAAAATCGTGCCAATTAAGATATATACAATTTTTTAAAAACAGTAGAACCAACAGAGTGCAAGCGCAAGTAGAGGAGAGAGAATAGCGCCCCCGGCTTTCCGCCTCAGGGGATGAGCAAAATTAGTCTGACTGCACCGCTCTTACCAGTGCGCCTTAAATAAACACGGGAGGGTGGGAGGCGGCCAGAACTGGACCGCTACCCTGCCTGTCCCAAGATGGCGTCTGTCCCTCTCCGTGCCGGCGTCAGCGTCAAGATCGGCTGAACCGGTGGGGAGAGGCGTGCAGGAACCCTCCGGCGATGTAAGTCTCGCCTTTAGTAAATGCACCGAAGTGGTACTTAAAATCGTGCCAATTAAGATATATACAGTTTTTTAAAAACAGTAGAACCAACAGAGTGCAAGCGCAAGTAGAGGAGAGAGAATAGCGCCCCCGGCTTTCCGCCTCAGGGGATGAGCAAAATTAGTCTGACTGCACCGCTCTTACCAGTGCGCCTTAAATAAACACGGGAGGGCGGGAGGCGGCCAGAACTGGACCGCTACCCTGCCTGTCCCAAGATGGCGTCTGTCCCTCTCCGTGCCGGCGTCAGCGTCAAGATCGGCTGAACCGGTGGGGAGAGGCGTGCAGGAACCCTCCGGCGATGTAAGTCTCGCCTTTAGTAAATGCACCGAAGTGGTACTTAAAATCGTGCCAATTAAGATATATACAATTTTTTAAAAACAGTAGAACCAAACAGAGTGCAAGCGCAAGTAGAGGAGAGAGAATAGCGCCCCCGGCTTTCCGCCTCAGGGGATGAGCAAAATTAGTCTGACTAACTATAACTCGCGCGCCCGCAATGCACTGCTGATGACTTCACATATTACATCACTCATGACATGGTCAGTGACATCACTCATGACATCACTAATGACATCTCAAATGACATCACTGATGACATCATCCTTGTGGAAGAGTGGCAGACCTTCAGTCACCCTAATATAACCTTTATTACAGACACTCAAAAAGTAGAAAATAACAATTTCAATACAATAGCCATACCAATGCCACTTAAAACACACCTATTTAGTAATTAGAAGATCTATATACACAACCACTTATTCATCAACAGATATATACAGTCAATTATATATTATATACAGTCACTCATATATGTATTCAGTCATCATATGTTCTTATACACTGATACATCCTGATCATCCTGTTACACACCGACACTCAACCATAGAGTTATTTACACATAAGTTATATGTACTAGTTTAAAACATATGTACTTACTCAGAAATACACTATTAAAACAGTTATTCATTCACTTAGACAGTCATATATACACTCATACAGAAAAAAAACAAATAGTAACCTAACTCACTCATCCATACAGTCTAGCATATATGCTGCCTACAACACATACAAACAGTAAGTCACTCATTCATGCATCTATGCACTACATAGGATCTCCCAACGAAGCATATTGACACTTAGACACTCAGACACTCCAACTAATAATCAAACAAATAATAACCTATATAGACATTATGTATCACTCATATAGCTACTCACCAACACATGCAGCCACTTACATAGAAACTGAGAGACAGATACAGATATGTATATATTTAAACATTACTCATTAGCCCATGTACTCATCAAGATATACTTAATCAGTCAGTAATACAATCTATTTTTCACCTAAAAAGCAGCTATTTATACACTTATATGCTCAATTCTTCTTCCATTAACCTTCAGATATACATATATAAAACATATTTAATTTTCAAAACTAACCAATTCACTGGATGATGTCATCAATGATGTCATGAGTGATGTCACTGACCATGTCATGAGTGATGTAATATGTGAAGTCATCAGCAGTGCATTGCGGGCGCGCGAGTTATAGTTAGCTGAAGTAACTATAACGGGGAATTTCATTGGTTTTATATGAGTAAAATGTCCAGCTAACTATAACATGTGTCAAATCTATGGTTTTTCCAGTGAATTTCATAGGTTTTTTAAATGCTACTTCCTAACTATAACGTGTGTAAAACCTAAGGTTTTTTCAGTAAATTTCATAGGTTTTTGAAATGCTATTTCCTAACTATAACGTGTGTAAAACCTATGGTTTTTTCAGTGAATATATATATATATATATATATATATATATATATATATATATATATATATATATATATATATATATATATATATATATATATATATATATATATATATATATATATATATATATGAACCAAACGATCTTCAAATAACCACACTCCTGTCGTGGAAAAAACGAAGACACGGACCCAATGGCTGTAGTCAAGGAAATCTTTTAATCAATCCCTCGCTGGTTACGCGTTTCGAGCACCGAGTGCCCTTGGTCACACACCGCGCACCAGGTCAGCTACAAATTTATACATTTTTTTAACCAGTGATGCTCCACCCATTTTCGTGGGTCTCAAGGTATAGACATAGAAAAAACACGCGTTCACTTAACAATTACGTGCTCATCTCTATATACAATTGAAACAAAAACCTGTGTTATATGAAAAGTTATAACTGCATGAATGCAATATTATTAACTCATTTAACCATGACCATGTACATATAATAATATATTTGTACAACTACATATATATTGTATATACACCCATACATCCCATATTAACTCATGTCCATTTAATTCCAAATCCATCTATATACACCTCAAGAAATAAAAATATATATATATATACGTACTATCCTATATACAGTATCAAAGTGTAATATATAAAAAAATATATATAAAAAAATATATATCTCTATACACCTATACCTATATACACATCTATACACCACAAACATATATAATCCCTTCTTATCTACAAATATACATTCATTATAATCCTAATTTGGAAATTTCATAGCATTTATATGGACAAGAGGACCTATAACAATGTATAGTTATTGACAATACTTTAGAAGGATGTATGACATCAACCTGTACATGTATTTATAGCATGGCAACACAGATGTTCGATTGACCCACTGGTGTTAAATCAAAATATGATCTGTATTGGACAAATCGTGAAAGTGCAAAATCGTGAGTTAAAAACAAGTTGTTGGTTGACTTGAAATTCATTAGTCACCAATATATTCTTTAGAAAAGGAAAGAAAGATATAATTTACATGAAGGCAAAAACCCTACAAGGTCAATGTGATAAATGAATCCTTGCTGGACTCCCATATGATGCCTAGCCGGCGCCATCTGGTATCAGTTGTTATTTTCAGAACGACCTTGAGGAGAAAAATATGGAGAAAACCACATAAGAATTTTGCGATGGATAAAGTTATAACAGATGATGCAAATCTTCAGTGGTGTTTAGCCCATTTGGGTACTTACTGTCTAATTCAATAATATATTCGGTTTCTTTTTTTCGGAGCAGTCTTTCTCTATCGCCTCCTCGCATGAGGGGCGCAACCACATCAATAACATAATATGATAAGTTGGATAAATCATTATTATGTGTGGATTTGAAATGACGTGCTACTGGGTATGTATTGTCACTGTTCACAATTGCACGTAAGTGCTGCAAGATTCTGGCGTGCACCTGTAGCTTGGTACTACCCACATAACGTAGGCCACAGGTGCACGTCAGAACATATATTGCAAACTCGCTGTGACAGTTGAAATATCCCCGGATGGCTTTCCTCCTAGAGCTGAAAGGTGTAAAATAATAAGATGTATTAACTCCAAATTTACACGCCCTACAGGAGGAACATTTAAAGAAACCTTTTTGTTTGAGCCAAGCATTGCCATTGCTTAGTTCAGGATTATTCTTGACTAGACAGTTATGCATGCTAGGTGCTTTTTTGTATGTTATAATAGGGGCACTGGGGATAATATCACCCAAGATACTGTCTGTTTGAAGAACAGACCAGTGTTTCTTCACAATAGATCTTATTTGTTTCTCTTGATTACTGAATGCCAGAATCAGTCGGGGAGCCGGATTGTCTAATTCCTGTTCTACAGTTTCACTTGTCAAAAGGGATTCCCGAGACTTGGCTCGGCATCGCCTAAGTGCACTGTTGAGAACCTTATTGTTATATCCCCGGGCTCTCAGTCTATTCATTGTGAACTGTGCCTCTTGTTCAAAGGTTTCTGGAGTGCTGCTAATTCTCTTCACTCTGAGCAACTCTCCATAAGGAATATTGGTGATTACGTGTTGGGGATGTTTACTGCTGGCGTGTAATATACTGTTGCCAGCCGTTGGTTTACGATATAATGAAGTATTAACCATATTGTTGGCAATGGCAACATGTACATCAAGGAAGTCTGCTTTCTCTCTGCTGATATGGGCCGTGAAGAACAGGTTATCATTGTTCTGATTCAAAGCATCAACAAAGACTCTAGCGCTTTCCTCATCCCCCTCCCAAATGCAAAACACATCATCAATAAACCGTTTCCAGTATCGAACCTGCTCAAATCCGGGAGTGTTGGTGAGACCGCGCTCCTCCCACCAGCCTACATGCAAGCATGCATAGCTGGGGGAGAAGCACGATCCCATCGCCACACCCCGTACTTGTCTCCATACATCTTTAGCAAACATAAAGTAATTGTTATTCAAACACCATTGCACTAGTTCACACAACATCTTGTTATGTGCGTAGTATTCACATGATCGGGAACCAAGATAATGCGTGATGGCATTCAATCCTTTACTGTGGTCTATGGAAGTGTATAAAGACTCAATGTCCAAAGTTAAAATACACCAATTTTGACACCACTGGATAGAATTCAATTTGGAGAGGAAGTCCCCCGTATCTTTTAGATAACTAGGCAAATCTTTAACAATGTCCTGCAGAAAAAAGTCTATATAGTGTGAAATGTTCTCCCCCACACTATTTATTGCCGCTATAATGGGGCGACCTGGAGTGGGGATTTTCTGCTTATGGATCTTTGGGATCAAATACAATCTTGGTAACACCGGGTGTTCTCTGTGCAAGTAGTCAAACTCCGCTTGAGAGATCAAATTAGTTCTTTTATAAGACAACAACATTTTCTTCAAATTGTCTTTGGCTCGTTTATAGGCCATCCCATTGGATCTTTCATAGCAGGTGGGGTCATTTAACTGTCTCATGGCTTCAGCCACATACTCTTCCTTTCTCCATAAGACAATATTACCCCCTTTATCGGATTTGTTAATAACAACTTCCTGATTTTGACTAAGTTTCTTCATTAGAGTATTGTATTGTATTGTCCTAGCATTGTTTCTATTGGATTGTGCCTGTATGGTACGGTTAAGTCTTTTTAAATCTTCCGTCACACACTCGTGATAAATGTCAATTGCATCTTTAGGCATGACGGGTAAAAAGGTGCTTACCGGTTTGAAGGGACTCTCTCCAGCTCCTTTTTGACGAATATCCACATTACTCAGTTCTCTTTGTGTGTTGAGAACACCATCCTCCACCGTTGTTGAGGCCGCCGTATTACCCAGATCACATAGGGTGAGCAAGAGTCTAGCATCTCTCGCTGCCGGGGCTGCTGGAACTGTGGCTGTAGCCGTGACAATGGCACTGTTATTTACTGTTGTGCCCGTGGTACGCTCCCTATTTTTGGCAGCGTTCTTGGATGCAAAAAACTTTCTGAGTTTTAGTTTGCGAATAAATTTAAAAACATCCGCTCTTGTGTTTGTATAATTGAATGAACTTTCTGGGCAAAAATTGAGTCCTAGAGCCAATAACTGCTCTTCTGCTGTGGTAAGGGTAACATCGGAAAGATTGGTAATGGTACAATCCTTTATTGCTTCTTCTTGTTGAACCATTGTTTCTTTTTCTTTTGCTGTTGAGGCTGCTGTTGCTTTCCTCCTTTTGCGTCTTGCGTGGCGTCTTGCGTTCCGCTTTTTGCGTTGTAGTTCTTTTTGTGCCTCGGACGCAAAGTTTGCAGCCGATCGTCGACTAAAAAATCCATTTCTTCACCGATTTCTAAAATTCTTCCCGGTTGTGTTTCTGTGTTACTAATTTCAGACAGAGACATGCTGGATGAGCTGGCCAGAGAGACTGTGTCTGGATCTGAATTTTCCATCGCGTCATCCCGTTGATTAGCTTTTGCCAAATTACTGCTTGTTCCCACTTTGGCAGTTTGTTTGTTCAATTTGGCTTGCTTGGCTCGATCGTACTTTCTGGCAAACGTGTAAATCTGCCCTGTCTCATAGTCCTTCAAGTCCCTTGCGAACTTGTGCACTTTTCTAATTTTAATGCGCTCCTCATGTTTATTCAGTCTCTCACTTATTTCTTTGCGCATATTAGTGATTAGTAACTTGGTTTCCGGGTCTGTAACAGCGTCCAGCTGTTCATTAATATCCTTAATATCCTCCAGCAGTTTATCACGGTCTATGACCGCATATTTAATCAATACTTTTACCAGGTTCATTGACGCATCCAGATTCAGCTCACCCCACTCTTTCAACATCGCTGGGTTAGGATCCTCGAAGCTGGGTGCCAGCATGATCCGCAGACCACGCGGTACTCGACCGGCCTCAACGTATTTGGTGAGAGACTTGTGCTCCCACCACTTCGTTATTTCCGATTTGGTCTTTTTCTCCAAAATTTTCAGCAACTGTTTGACATCCTGTTGCGCTTCATTGGGTTGACTATTCGCCGCATTAGATGTTGAAATGTTTGTTCGTATATTGCTGAAGAGTGTTTCAGCGGCGTCTTCCCTCTCTCTCTCCAAACTAGCTGACATAGTGCGACTGGAGAGGGTTTAGTTGTTGTTGTAATCTGTGAACCGGGGGCTCGCGCCGCTGCCGGTCTCTTGACCACACGCCAATTCTCACCACCTGAGAATTCCAAATGTTAGCCTCGCTCCGGTTGGACCCTGCTCACCGACTGCTGGCCACTAGGACCCACTGTAGGAGCAGTTGTCCGCCCACACGAAGGCTCTCTCTTCCGCTCAGGGGGTTCGGGTGAATTCTTTTCCTCGCGGAAAACAAGCGTTGCTTTGCAGCTGTTGTACTCCCGACCTCTTACTGGCGAGTGGGCTCCGTTAACGAGGACAGCTGCTCCCCGTATTACATGAACCAAACGATCTTCAAATAACCACACTCCTGTCGTGGAAAAAACGAAGACACGGACCCAATGGCTGTAGTCAAGGAAATCTTTTAATCAATCCCTCGCTGGTTACGCGTTTCGAGCACCGAGTGCCCTTGGTCACACACCGCGCACCAGGTCAGCTACAAATTTATACATTTTTTTAACCAGTGATGCTCCACCCATTTTCGTGGGTCTCAAGGTATAGACATAGAAAAAACACGCGTTCACTTAACAATTACGTGCTCATCTCTATATACAATTGAAACAAAAACCTGTGTTATATGAAAAGTTATATATATATATTACCTACTGGCGGTCGCCAGTAGGTAGTTATAGTTAGGATTGTTTTCCATAGGAAATCCTCAACATTCTATTTGGAATAACTTTGGCACTGGTGGATGAATCTTTGTGAATTTCTCAAAGAAGATGGCTCGGTCCGCTGCGCTCATTTCCTGAAAGTTTGGGGGGGATTGGTCAAGTGGGGGCTGAGATAAAAGGGGGGTCCCAAAACGTGTTTTCTCCATGTTATTTTCCATAGGACCTTTAGACTCGGCTACAGGTCGAACGGCTGAATTGATTTATAAGAAATTTGGCAAAACTGTAGAGTCCTGTTCGCAGATTACGCTTTTTTTGGAATGGTGTAAATCCGTTCAGTAGTTGTTGAGAAAATTAAAGTTAAAGTCAATTATATATCTATAGGCGCGCACACGTGCGCGCACCCAAGCGGCTGCGCGTGAGCGGAATTTTTTTTTGCTGCGTGACGTTTGTTAACGTTCGATTCAAAGGAAATCAGGAAGTTTTGTCCGCCATTATGTCACTGCGAGTAAATATATTGTTCATTTCATAGCGTTGAAACATGGAAAGGGGAGAAGGTAGAGATTGTCTTGCTGCGTAGGTTTTCTTGGGGTGTGTAGTAAGGCCCTTAAACGCGAAAAAATATATATTTTTTTTCAGGAAAAAATAACGGGGTGCGCGCACCCGTTCGCGCACACCTATTCACAAAAGTGTGAAAATGGAGATAAATTAGAAGTTTGAGTGCTTAGATATAAGTGGCTTTGAAAAGAGCCCTTGTGTTAATTGAGTGTTTTCTGCATTTATAAGTAAGTATCGATGCAGAGCCTGATGTTGCAGAGGAAGATTGTGTTTCCCTTATTCGTGAAATGAACACCGTCTCTCCTATAGACGTCTTGCTTGTGGTATCTGCTTAATGCATTTTTTTCACTCTAGTGAATATAACTGTGTCCTATTAGCCAGACCTTCATTTTTAATGGATTTGTAGTCATCGTCCGATCGGTTCTGGAAGTGGAATGGTAGTTACAAGTTGAAATTCTAAATAAAAAAAAAGGAAGAGGCTGGGTGTGGTTAATAAAATAAAAATGATTGGTTGATTATAATAAGTGGAGATTGAAGAGTACGTTGCATGTTAATGTTTATGTTAAACGAAAAGTATTATTGGGTGTGAAAAAAAGACATGTAACTGAGTTGTGGATTGGCAGGTGTTTCTGGAGGGAAAACAGTCTTCTTAGTTTGTTGTAGAACGTTGAGATATGAACTTTTGACCTGTGCCTTCAGCAAGGTGCAGAATGAGGTGTTACCATGGAAACAGCCGGAGATGGCAGTTGGTGATGGGTGTCTCTCCCGTGAGTCTGAAAATATTGTGAAGGACAACCAATTGAAATGTAAATTTGATTTTACAATTTTGCGTCAGGAAATGTGATTGGTTGAAGAGAGTTATATGAGTGTGTATTGACTGGATATCTGTGCCATTGAATTTTGGTTGCAGTGATAGAAGCAATATTCAGAGTTCCGCTAACGAATATCTGTTTTGTGACTTTCACTGTTCTACGTCGTTCAAAGCATTGGTAAAGGTAAGTGCGTAACTGTTTGTTTTGTCATGTACCGTATAATATAGTTTAATCAGAAACAATCATTGATTTTCCATGTGAAAACTAATTTATGGCTGTCGTAATGTGTTGTATTTGTAATAGTAATTTCTTCCATTTAAATGTTGAATACGCTGTAAAAAATATTTTTAATATAGAGTAATTATTTTTCTAATTTTGAAGCATTTATATATAATGAGAGAAGTTGTTGAGGATATGAAGAAATTATATTAGCAGAGACACAGACAATGCAGAAAGAGAGACAAATGGTAAAGTACTAGTGATACCGTCGTCAAAAAATGCTAATGGTTAATAAATTCGTAAACTTTTTGTCAATCGAGAACATTTCAGGCTGGTTGGTGGCCGTGGCCTGCACTGGTGGGGGTGGGGCGAGAGGGACTGGGAAGGGGACTAAAGTGGTAATGATTAAGGTATTCACAAAGTTTCTGTTAGACGTCAAAATTATAGTGCGGTTTCTGGTCGTCCTTTGCACTGGTGGGGTGAGGGAGGTGGTCGAGTGAAATAAAATGAAAAGTTTTGACCATGAGGTTGTATAGAGATTTGTGTAGTAAATGTGTTCGTACATTGAGGTTGGAAACGGAGCATAAAAATATCTCTCTCAGTTCTGCTGTTTGACTCCATCTTCATGTCCCTTTTGTTTTGCATCTCCGTTGCCCTGTGTTATCTTATTGTCTGTGTGTTTGCCTTCAATCCGGCCTGAGGAAGTTTGCTGTGGAGGCACACACAGATAGTCCTATTAAAGTGATTGAAACGTTTTAAAAAAAATAATTATATGATTGCATTGGTATTTTTAAAGCGCTACTGAATGTTTTCGTTCTCAAGTACCGCTTGGTTGCTTTCTCAGAGCAGAGGGTATGTCGTATTTCACTCTTTGGTGCCTCTGCATCTGACTCTGTTCTCTGCTGGCTGGCGGAGAACTGTTTGTTATTGTGGAGATGAAAGGGTGATAAGGAGAGAAATACGGCATAGCGTCTGGCCTGTAGAAGCGTGGGAGTACTGATTAACTCTGAGTCAAGCGGAACTGTGTCGGTGCTTGGTAACAGTAAAAATAAAATTTGAACAGTGGTATAACTGTCTTTACGGTGCGCGACCTACTAAGAAAGAGTTCACGGGCCGTAATTGACTTGCAGGTTCTAGTATCAGTAAGTGAGGTCGAGAAAAGAAAACATTCAGGACTTTATCTATGAAGACCTTGCGCCACCGGTGCGTCACTGTTTCCCATTTTAAAAAATGAGGCACCGGCGGTGGAAGGTCTTCATAAATAAGGTCCTCAGTGACTACAGTTAAGGTTATGTGGAACCCATGAATAGTTTTTTAATATGAAATCATTTCAGTTGAAATTATGGATTAAAAGAGAAACCGTGAATATTTGAAATGTTTATTTGGAAATGTACTGTTTTAAAGGTAAATCATTATGTAACATGAGTACAGAAATTGCAAAAACACAGTAATTGGTATTGTCAGTAGTACATGGAATACAAACGCTATAGTTGAAGAAAAATGAATATAGTTGGAAAAAAACATTGTACACTCTAATAAGAAAGTATATTATATTTTAATAAGTGGAAGAAGGTCTCTTGTCTTTTAGTTTAGGAAGGATATATGAAAATGCAAGTTGTTATACATCATTACTTTATGAATCAGATGTCTACATACGAAGCACTATCAAGTTTGTGTTATGTTACTGTGTGAGGTGAAAAAAAGGCGCCAAAAGCGACAAAATGGCGAGAGGTGCATGTATGTGAGGGGAAAAAAAGGCGCCAAAAGCGACAAAATGGCGAGAGGTGAATGTATGTGAGGGGGAAAAAAAGGCACCAAAAGCGACAAAATGGCGAGAGGTGCATGTATGTAATCTGTTGGATGCTGCAGAAATCACTATTGAGGAGAACTACTGTATTGAGATATCTTTTGAAGGTTGCAGTATTGCATTTAAAATACAGCACTAATAATAATGGAAATTTTGTTGAAAGAACATATGTTTCTGTAAAGTTTTTTAAAAATATAATTTTATAGGAAATTAAAGGAGCAGAGGCGTGTGAGGCGGAAATAAGTAGTTGAGATGCGAAATGGCGTTTACAGTTATAAAAACTCGTTTAAAATGTACACATTAATTAGGGCACATGTAGCATATATTAGCGAGTTTTGCATCGAGTATGTTTGAAATAACGTTAGATAAGATATGCAATAGAATTATTGAGATTACACTGTAAAAAAATAAAATCGAGTAGGTGAAGAAACAAATGTAGTTCATATAAAAGATCAAAATTTAGCCAGCACGAAATCATAATGTCCACTGTCAGTAAAGCCAATAGGTCTGTTCTTTAAAAGAAAATATGGAAAAGAACGTGAAGAATATAGGGAAGCAAAAGGAAATGAGGACGTCAATGGCTTATATAAGAGTTATTGAAGCATTGTTTAGGCAAAATAGGTAGCTTGTGCTTGTAATAGGAAATCACTTTTATCATTTGAAAGTATGTCAGCTATCCATTGGAAAAGAGTAAAGCAGTACTCATGATCTGTTAAAATCGGAGCCTCTTATATTTTCAGAGGGCAGGTCAGTGGGTTTTCGATGTAGGTCGCTGTTAGGAAAGAGTTAACCGTCCATTGTGTAGGCAAAATAGGCAGCAAGTGGTTGTAACAAGAAATCACTGTTATCATCTGAAAACATGTCAGCCATCCAATTGAGAAGAGGAAAGGAGCATTCATGATCTGTCATTATCGGAGCATCTTTTACCATCAGAGGGCAGCTCGGTGGGTTTTCGATGTAGCTCTCTGTTAGGAAATCTTGCGCCGCTGCGAATATATTCCAATGACCCAGAACTCCTTGTATCGCTGCAAAGGCCATAAACCCTCCGTTGTAACAAAGCTGTTCATGATCAAGTAATGGATTTATGAGGTGATTGTAATTCGGTTCAGGAGGAACCAAATTGCTGAGACATAAATGCAGGGCCCATGTGAAATCACAGCTGAAGCAATGAAATACAGGCTGCACACAAATGAAATACGAATATGGAAATGATAATCGATATGAAGTATTCAAAGATGAGAGTGTTAAGGTGCCGTAGTACAGAAGCATTCTTTGTCAAAATAGTTGTATGTGGTCTGACTCGTTTGCGAAGGCAGGAGGCATATCCATTTTGAATTTACCAAGGTGGTAAAGGAAACGGCGCAGTATTGCCGGTCGTATAGGAACTCCACAGAATTAGGTCGCCGGCTATGCAGTGGAGAGGAGCATAATGACTTGATAAATTTTCTAGGAGTTTAGTCACTTAAATATTGCTAAGGAGTTTGCCACGGAAATATATATCCATTCTCAGAGGTTTATTATATTAAGGATATATATTAACATGGTGGCTCCTGGTGTTTTGTGGTTCTGTGCAAGTGTATTGCTTGCATGTGTATAATGCTGGCCCTGTAGTTTTTCTGTATGGATATGGGGCTTTATTTATGATGGCCTTGCGTTACTAGTGCGTCACTTTTCCCATGCTAAAAGTGACGCAGTGGCGACGCAATGTTTCATTAATAAGGCTTTTTTTGTTTTGTGAGTTGGCCTTTTACTTTTCAAAGCCTACTTTTGTAGGTGCATGAATTTTAACATAAGAAAAAAGTGACATATCTGTGGCAGAATGCTTTTATAAATGAGAAATTTTGTATTTATTTTTAATGGAGAGTATTTTGGGAATCTTATTACTTATGCTTGTTCAATGCTATAATGATTGTATATTGTGTAGGAAATAAGTTTGGTATAAGTTAATAAAATTTTATTTTTTCTATTTTTAGAGTGTTTGGTGCCTGTAAGGATTAACCTGTCGAAGTTATATATTGAGAATATATATTCTTTTTTTCAGGTGAGTTTCTTTTTATGGTTTGGCAATTTCTGTGGGTGGTGATGAAAATAATAAAGAGTAATTTGTAAATGTTTTGAATATGATTTTATCTCAAATTTTTTACATGTGGTTCTATCTGCTTATAGTACATATGTTTTTTTAAATGTTCTCCATTGACAGTTCAAATTATGTTTTAATGAGTTTGGGATATGTGATGTTTTACAAGGAGTTGAGATTTAGAAATCATTGGACTATAATTCTTTCAGGTTTGTTTTAGTAATACTTGTGAAGTGCTCATTATTTTTAAAATCTTGTTGTATTATGTTTGGCAGTGTTCCATTTTTAATTAGAGAGAGGTATCATGATATGGATCTAAATTTAATGCTCATTTTCCTGTATATCTGTGAATATACTATGTATAGGCACTTTTTTAAATATTAATGTAGAGTTTTATTATGAGGTGGTTGTTCATGGTAAGTATGACATTTTGCATATGCTAAGACATTAATATGGTGAGTATACTGTTGTAATATAAATGGAACTGTCTCTGTGGGAAGTAGTAATCTGTAAAGTGAATTAAATTGTTTGTATAGTGTCATCCTTTTGTTTAGAGTGCATATATTTATATTGCACTTTGAGGTGATGAAATAAAAGAAATGGGTCTCTAAAAATTATTATACAGGTAATAAATATTTCAAATATGTAGAAAATATAAAAATAAATTTTACAGTGAAATGTATTTTATCAACAGTAATTATTTAATTTAAAAAAAGCACAGTGTCAATGGTTAGAGTTATATTGCCAATTTCTTTTTCAAAACAAGAGGAATGTGGTATCTTACAAATTATAGAGTTAATAAGTTAGAGATTATAAAATTTTCTGTAGTTTAAAAATTAGTAAAAGTAGTTTTCAATTATACACTAGTGGACAAAGACATAATTTAGTCTTTATATTTTTTTAAAAGGAAAAAGAAGAATTTATAGAAAAAAATACAATGGAATTTTTTTTCGAAGAAAATGAAGTGCATTTTGAAATTATAAATGAACTGATGGAGGAAATATTAGACGCGGTTGTTGGAGACGAAGAAGATGAAAATGATAATTTTATGGACATTTCATTAGATTCAGCATATTTAGAGCTGATAGAAGAGGAGGACAATGGACTTGAAGAAGTCTCTGATGAACTGATGTTAGAAGTTCTTTTAAATTATGAACTTTTAAATAAATTAAAAAAAGGTGATAGCAAACCATTCGTGATGATAGTTTTCTTGATATATTCGTCAATGAAGTGCTTCATGAGAGTGATAAGATATGTTCTCATGAAGTGTAAAAGAGATTGTAGAAAAAAAGATTAAAACAGTTACGATGATCGATAGTTTTTGAAAAAAGTGTACTTTTTGTATGCTTTTAAATTTTTTTTTAAAGATTGTCTATGAAGTTTAAAGACATATACAGTGTGATAAATTTAGAAGGAAAATTCACTACAGGATTTAGTACTTTGTTCAGAGATTTTCTGTTATTATGTGTATTTTATTAAAAAATGAATGTGTGGTTTTAATTTGTACGGTATATGGTAGTACTGAACTATAATATTTGTTATTTTTGTGTCTTACAGGTTCACAATCTCATCAAAATTTTAAATTAAGATGCCGACCAGAATTGAAAAAAAGAAACTCTACAAGCGGACGTACAGTTTAAAGAAGAAAACTACAGAATTATTTTCAAAGACTGAGAGGACGGTTACAAAGAAGAGTACTCCTGGTAAGCAAACTAAAAAGTTTGTGAAAAGTATTTTGGGGAGGAAAAATGTAACTATTGGAGTTCAGAAGGAGAAAACGATTTCATCATCTAAAAAGACATCTGGAGTTAAACAAACTACTATTACTGCAATTAGGAAAGATGAAAGTCAGTACAGTAAAACCCGGACCAATCAATTTAGCCAAATCAGGAAGCGTATGTTTTACAACAGAGTTGTTGCGAATTTATTACAAAAGGAAAAAGTTTCTAAAGAAAGATCTGTTTTTCTTAAAAAAAACGATATATAGAGGCTTTTGTTGAGCGCGCATTTGAGACAAAACGAAAGTTATTTATTTTAATACTTAATAGAATAAATATTTTAAATAAGGCGATTCGAGTTTTCAAAAGTAAAAGTAAATGGAAGAGACATATAAATAGGAGTAATTTTTGTAAAGTGTTTTCTGGGAAGTGGATGCATACTTCAACTTCTGAGCCATTTTTTAATGAAGAGAGTTACTTTCAAAGTAACGATCTGTTGCATGCAGTTGACACCACTGGTCGAGCGTATGAGGTGAAGGATGGTTGTGTTATTGAGAAAGAGAAAATTGTGGTTAGAAATGCAGAAGATGTTATGGTTAGAGAAGCTTTACAGGGACGTCCTAATGCTCCTGTTTACAGTTGGAAGTGTAGTAGCATTTGTAGTGTACGACAGGATTCAATTGATTTCTTTCGCAATTTCTTACGTAAGTACACTAAAGAAAGTCTAAAGAAAAAAATAAAATGTTGCAAGAATTAGATGAATGCAGAGTGCGTGAGAAAATAGATCTGCAAGGCCATTCTCTGGCTTGTCTCTCTTAAAAAAATATGTCAGAGTGTATTTCATCACTTCCGGATGTTAGCAGTGCATCACACTAAAATGAGAAAATTAGTGAGAAAGTTGTACTATGCAAAAAGTCCAGCACTTAAACTTAAACAGTTAAATAGTGCTCTTTTGTATGGATGTGAAGTAGATGTTAAGAAGATTTGTGCAGAAATTGAGGTAAGTTATTTTGGTCCCGAGGAAGATAATGCAGAAGGTGATATAATTATAGAAGGAAATGTGTTAGAAAATGTTGGGAATGTAAATATTGAAAACTTTGAACAAGAAATAATAAAGTTTAAGGTAATTGCAGGTGAGAAACCAAATTTTTCTTGTGTCTGTTGTCGACGAATTCATTACAAAAGTCAAACGAGGTTAGTTGATTTATATTTAAAAAGTGAAGATGAAAGTAATGGTCAATGGAATGATTTTGCAAGTTATTTGTTGGTGGAAAATTATTTTGATTTGGGTTTTGAGCAACGTGTTTGTAAATATTGTTATAATAAATTAGATGAAAATAAAATGCCTGCTAGAGCTGTTTACAATAATTTAGAGTTGGTAAATATTCCATCTGAATTGATGAATTTAAATACTTATGAGACGATTCTGATTCAATGTGTACATCCTTTTCAGGCTATTGTTCGAATGGAGCCTAAGACTGGTAAATTAAATCCTTCAGATTTACTAAGAGGATTAAAGGGTAGAGTTGTGTATTTGCCTCTTGATCTTAAAAAAAATATGGAAACAATTGGTGTTGAAAATGTAGAAGAGGAACCTCTAGTTATTCTAGTGAATGGTGTACCCACAAAGAGTAAGAAAATCTGGCAAGATTTAGTGGATGTTAGGAAAGTGAAAAAGGCAACGTTGTATTTAGTGGAAAATAATAAGTATTACAAAGATATATACATAGAACAAGAAGATGTAAGTGAAGAAGAGGATAGTGATTTGTGTAGTGGACAAATTGAAAAAGTTGATGTATCTAGATCTGAAGAAATTTATGAACATTACAGTGTTCATCCACTGCATTCCAAAGAAGCAATAGGGAATGCTATTGAATTATTTCAGATGAGAAAGGCGAACGGAAATCCTATTAGTGTCTGGGAAGAAAGTTTGGAAGGTCGTTGTTTCCCACAGTTATTTCCTACAGGTGAAGGTACACGATATGATGAACGACCTATGCAGATTCCTGCATCTGAGTACCGGACAACTAGATTATATGCAGAAGATCCAAGGTTTCGGCAATGTATTCCATATCTGTTTCATCTTTTGTTTGAGAGTGACTTATCTGGTCTGTCTTATGCAGTAAATCATATCTTAAAAAGTGGTGTACATCTGCAAAATATTTCAGCAAAGGAATTTATGGATAGAGTGCATCAGAAAGATAGTGTTTTGGATTCTCATTTAATTAATTTAATGGCTTGTCAGCGGGGTACTAATGAGTATTGGTACCGTCGTCATGGAGATTTAAAGTGTATGCTTAGAAACTTAGGAGCACCAACATGGTTTTTAACTCTAAGCTGTGCAGAATATGCTTGGGAAGATTTAATTGAATTTCTTCGGGAGGCGAATGCAAATATAGAAAATATAAACTACAAGACACCTGAAGAACTGTGTTCATTAGATCCAGTTAATGTTTGCAGGTATTTTAATCATAGATTTGAAGCTATGATGTATTTTATTACTAACAAGAAAAATCCGCCTCTTGGTGAAGTATTGGATTTCTTTTGGAGAAAAGAATATCAAGCAAGAGGTGCTCCTCATATTCATATGCTACTATGGATCAAGGATGCTCCTAAATTTGGAATAGACTCGGATGAGACTGTACTGTCTTTTATTGAACAGTATGCCACTTGTGACATACCTAATAGTACCACTGATAAGGACTTAAGAGGAAAAGTGTTACGTTTCCAAAGTCATCGCTGTGGAAAATATTGTCGGCGAAAATTCAAATCAAAGAGCAAATTTAATACCAAATGTCACTTTGGATTTGCACGACCGGTACTTTCAAAAGGAAGAGTCAACAATTTGATGTCATGTTTGCGACATAATATCAGAAGGAGGTCACCTAAAAATACGTACAATTTAAGAAGAGGTGAAGAATCGAAATATATTAATGACTATAATCCAGTCATTTTGTCCATGTAGAATGCTAACATGGACATACAATATGTTGCAGACAACTCTATTGCTGTGGCTCGATATGTAACGTCTTACATCACGAAATCTGGAAAGACGGAACTGAAGGAGATGTGGGAAGACATTTATCATGAAAAGAGCCTGAGCAAGAAATTATATACGTACAGTTTGAAGATGCTGTCTCATCGAGAAATTGGAGCATATGAATGTTGTGATAGATTATCTTCAGCAAGTCTTTATGCGAAGTCAAGGACTATTCTCTGGGTGAGTTTGGGCCTAGCAGAAACACGAAACCGTGTTCTAAAACCTGTGCAAGAAATTGAGTACTTAGCCCAGAAAGAACCAAACAGTACAGACATTTTGAAAACAAATATGTTGGATACATACTATCCAAATAGAAGTACTCTGCTTGAAAACATTTGTCTGTATGAAATACTTCCAAATTATACTTTTAAGAGAAATGTTATTGAGAATATTGATAAAGGTGTACATGCTGTAATTGGACATGAAGGATGTCTAGTAAAACAAAGAAAAAGACACTTGATAAATCATCGGAAACTGAGTTGTGAAACACCTGATAAAAGAGAATTTTACTATTTTGCTCTTTTGCAACTCTTTAAACCATGGCGTAGAGAAGAGGAACTACTTGGAGACTTTGATAGTTATGAAGAATCATTCAACGCATCTAAAAGTAGTATTGAATGTCCTGTTTTCAGCAATTATCTCCAAATGTTGAATGACGAAATAGAGCAAGAAGCAACAATTGCAGCAGAGATTGCTAGAGATAGTTCACAAGATAGTCAAAGTTCGGCATCATTAAGTCAAGATCCACTGGGACAACCAATTATTCAAAATGAAGCAGCCACCGCCATGGATGAGGTGGAAAGCGCAATGCAGCAAGGTCAAGAGGAAGTAATCGACTTAGAAGAATTAAAGAAGCAGTTTAATGTTGAGCAAAGACAGATATATGATGAAGTGACAGAGCACATTGAGCATGGCTTTCGTCATGAGAGAAAAGATTGCTCATGTATGTCATTTGAGCCTATTCGATTATATGTAAGTGGAGAAGCTGGGACTGGTAAAAGTTTCCTAATTAAAGGAATTACTACATATTGGCAGCAAACAACTCAGTCAACACTGTTGTGTGTTGTTACTGCTCCAACTGGATTGGCAGCACATAATATAAAAGGTGTAACTTTACATCGTTTGCTGATGCTGCCAGTTGAACATGAAAATAAATTACAATATCAGAAGCTTTCTGGAGAAGCTTGTTTTGAAGTTTCTAGAGTCCTTAAAAAAATGAAACTTCTTATTATTGATGAAGTAAGCATGGTCTCTAATTTAATGCTTGCTTTTGTGCATTTAAGAATGCAACAGACACTTAAGATAGAGTATGATGTGTTATTTGGAGGTAAACATGTCATAGTTTTTGGAGATCTACTCCAGCTGACTCCTGTCAAAGGACAACCTGTATTTGAAACTGTTACACATGAGGAGACCAGAAAGTGCCTGGGCAGTATTGGAAATGTAAATATATGGTCACATTTCAAATATACTGAACTGATTCAAAATATGCGACAGGCAAAGGATACTAAATATGGAAGTATTCTTCAAGATATTAGGATTGGAAAATTAACTGAAGATGCGAAACAGACTCTACGAACGCGATTACTTTCCAAGCTGTTTCCTAATGAAGATAATGTTCCTGAGAGAATATATAGTAAAGAGGTTGTAGATAAGTCAGCGATATGCTTGATGCCAACTCTGAAAGAATGTTCAGTTTTTAATGAGAAAATGTTGAATTTAGAAAAGCAAGAAATTAAGAAAGTGGAAGCTAAAGATAGAATAGAGCATGAAGGTAGTACTATTGTTTTGTCTGAAAAGTTGAAATTGAAATTGTATTCTCTTCAAAAAACTATATCTAAAACTGCTGGTTTAGAGAAAAATCTGTATGTATGTTTAAATTGTCGGATAATTTTAAGAAGAAATTTACATGTAGAAAGAGGATTGGTAAATGGAGCAATGGGTAATGTTGTTGGTTTTGTGAATTATACCAATAGAGATGAGATTGAATTTTTGAGGATAAAATTTGATGGGATTGATGAAGTTCAACAAATTAGTCGATGTTCAACTCGTTTTTTGCTTGTGAAAGACTTATATGTCCGTCGTAAGCAATTTCCAATTTGTTTGGCATATGCAGTGACTATACATAAATCTCAAGGTTTAAGTGTAGATTGTGCTTTGGTAAATATTGGAAGTACTGTATTCAAAGAGGGTATGGCGTATGTTGCTCTGTCGCGTGTTAGAACTTTATGTGGACTTTATCTAATTGATTATGATGAGACAAAGATTAGTGCAGATTTAAATTGTGTGGAGGAGTACAATAGGTTAAGAAGAGAATATGCTCCAAGTTTACCTCAATATCCTTTAATTGAAAGACGTATAGTTGGTCAGAAAAGGAAAAATGAGAACAAATGTGCTGAAGTAGTCCAGAAACGACGAAAAAAAGATGTAGCTGTTGTTGGTAGCTCTAGGAAAACTGTTAGTATTGAAGAGATTGTTGGATTTAAGTTGGAAAATAGGTGTGGTGTCAACTGCTATGCAAATGTAGTAGTTAATGTTGTTTTCTTTTTGAAAAATGTTAAGGAACAGATTATAGAAAATCAGGAGCATACCTTTTGTCATTCTTTAAATTCTATATTTGAAACGTGTAGTAGTGGTGATAATGAAATAGGAAGTGTTTCGGAATTAAGGAATGTTTTAGATATATGTGTAGAAGTAAATAAGTTTTCTCAGAATATACAGCAATATTGTCAGGAATTTATTATGTATATGTTTACAGCTTTGGAAGATGAAGGTGTAGATATTGATAGTCTTTTTGGGCTTTCTTATAAATGGGAACATAAGTGTGATAATTGCTCATTTTTAAGTAGTACTGAGATACCCAGTGAAAGATTTTTATATTTGACATTACCAGACTGCAAAGAAGTGCCTTTTAATAAACTAGTTAAAGATGCGCATCAAAATATGGTCTGTTCTCAATGCAAGTCTGAAATGTTATCAACTTTATTTATCCATAGATACGGACAATATCTAATTTTAATGTTTCAACGATGCAGAGCTGATGGGAGTAAATTATCCACTTTAATTAAAAATGTTGTGGCTTCTCAAGTTTCTATTTCTAGAAGAACATTTGTAACTGTAGCCATTATTTATCATGAAGGGCATTCTACATCATCAGGACATTATACGGCTTATTTGAAGTGTGCTACTGGCTGGACAATTTGCAATGATAGCCAATTGACTTTTAAAAAACGTTTGCCTTTTGCCTTAAGTAACTCTTATTTGTTATTTTTGGAACCCAAATTTCAGTAGAGTGGTTTGCTGTAGGAATATGTATACTATAAAGATCTGAAACTTACTAGTTTAGAAATATCATGTAAATAAGGGTGTACAAATCTATACATGAAATTTGTGTTTTGCATATTGATAACATCAGGTACAAATTTACTTAATGTTTGATGGTATAAAATATGGTACAAATTTTGATTGTAAAAGTACAGAAAATAATAGATGAGACTAAGATTACAAAATTTCAGAAAAAAACTACTTAACTCATAGTATTTGGCCACGTGGAAAAATATGAGAGAAGAAAATGAGTACTTTTGAGAATTATTTAGAAACTTATATGGACGTAAGTGTTTGGGAGAGGTATTTAAAAGATAATGAGTTAGCTTATACAATTTGGCCACGCGGAAAGGTATGAGAGAAGAAACTGTGTCTTTCAAATACATTTTTTATAGGACATTGCTGCACGGGATTTTGTTGAGATATCTTGAAAAATAAGTGGTATACTTTAATTAGGTTGTAACTGTGGAAGATGTAGTGTGCTTACTCAAGAAATTGCGAATTTGAGGAAAACATTTAAGACATGTTTTTTTCAAGTATTTATAATATGTATGCAGATTTTGTATGGGTTTTTTAAACACAATCATTTTGATTGTGTTTTTTTTTCCCCGCTGTTATATGATGATTAATGTTGAAATCACTCTTGATAGTGAAAATCAATGTTTTCTGAGGACAGCAAAAATAAATCATTCAATATGTTGTTTACGTATTTTGTTATATTGCATTCAGAAATATGTATTATAACAGATTTTTTTTTACTCTCCTCCACAGATATTATATTTATAAGGTAAGTTTAATTAATAATATCTGACAGTTTTGTTTGCACCTGTCTTATTGTTTTGTATTGTTTTTTCTATAAATAATATACTTTATAATTTTATTTTTAATTTCTTTACACAGGTGCTACGTTTTTATAAGACATTTAAATTTTTTTTCTTTTTATTAGGTAAGTATATATAATAAAGAAATGTTTACAACATTGTGTTATTTATTTCTCTATCCTTCTTAAAACAATGTCATCTTTTATATTGAACACTTCCACATAGGATTGGGTGCATTGTTAGAAGGTATGGTTTAAAAGTGATTAAATAAAATGAGCGATATTTCACTGAGTGAGTTTAGAAAAAGTGATATATGAAAACGATGGTGTATATGGTATTAAATGTTACATGGTGTTATTTGGAGGACTTTAAATCCTGTGTTGTAGTTCCAATTTTGACTCAAGATTAGGGGGCTGGGGGGCTTAGTGGGACTTGCATGGTCATGATTGAGGTACTCTTTTTATGAGCCATGGTTCAGATGTGTTTATGATAGAGTGGTTTCGTCATGGTTCTGCTTAGTGAATAGAACGTGTTAAGGAAGCACAATGTTAGTGTTGTGCATGCATAGCGGCAAGTTCATCACAAATGTTGTTCGTCCTGAGGACAGATCAGGCAATGTTCATGATGGAGCACGTTTGTGATGAGTATGGAACCATTTAACAGCTGTTAAAAAAACCTGAAGGGTTTTTATAAAGACGAGATATGTTTGTCATTCTAGAGCCCTGTATCATAAAGAACTGTTCTTCTGAACTAATACGTATTGAAATTGGTTGACTGTCTTTTATGAGATTTTACTCAGTGACTTTCTGGGCCATATTCTTTCAAAACTGTGCATGTGATTGCTGCGTGAAGACCTACGCCTACTTCAATTTGAATATAGAGGTATATTATGAAAGGTGTTTATCTGTGTTTTTTTTACTTTAAATGTCAAGAAAGCAGAGATAAAATTATCTCTCTATTACCTAGCTGCTGCTAACACCAGTTAGCAACACTTAGTAGAAGATAGTGAACATTTTGGGCTGCACTTTGCATGTCAGTTGCATTTATATCTAATGAGATACAAAGTGGGCGTGCCAAGATGTTAGCGACTGAAAATAGTCTTTAACATCGTTATCTCTTATTACTAGCTTTTGGAGATATTTGCGCTAAGCGGGAATATTTCTAAAAGCTAAGACTTGCCTTGAGTAGTTCTTAGCTATGTTATCCAATGGGGGGTGGATAACATGGCTAATAGCATTAGGTCGCTATCTATGAATATTCCTGATTTTTTTGTGATACTTATGCTTTGCAACGTTTTTTACCGCATTTGCGTTAAACCTCATTAATACCAAGGTTTATTTGCGGAAGAAATCGCTGAAGCGCTGCGGTAAATGTTTAGGGGCATATTACCAAGAACTAGCGATAATTTTTGTCTCCAACTTGTTTAGAGACAAAAATTATCGCCGCACATAGGCGATTTTTATCGCAGATAAACCTTGCTATTAGCAAGGTTTATCGTAAATGCGATAAAAAACGGCCGCAATGCATGAATATCAGCGATATTCATGAATTATCGAGCAAATGCTCTTAGCCATGTTATCCACCTCCCATTGGATAACATGGCTAAGAACTGCTCAGGGCAGGTGTTAGCTTTCGGAGATATTTGCGCTTAGCGCGAATATCTCCAAAAGTTGGTAATAGGAGATAGCGATGTTAGGGACTGTTTGCAGTGGCTAACATTTTGGCATACACACTTTGCATGTTATTAGTGATAAATATCACCGACATGTAAAGCGGGGCCCAAGATGGTTGCTATCTCCTATTAGTTGTCACTAATTGGTGTTAGCGACAGCTTGGTAATAGGGAGATAATTTTATCTCCGCTTTCTTGGCTTTTAAAGCCAAAAAAGCGGTGATCAACCCCCTTGATAATATGCCCCCTAGTCTCTAACCAAGTAGAAGGAATACTACATACTTGAATATTGTTTAGTGCTTATTTTCATTGAGATCGTCACAGAAGTTCAATGGACCCGAGACGCTGTTTTTGTGTATCTTGGCGACTGCCAAGCCTTTGTAGCAGTGGGAGTGAGGCCTCTCTAAGGGGGGCAGCGTAGCTCCTTTTGATGTTTATAATTGCAGATAGCAGGGTAGCAATGTCCGTGGAATTTATGGATGCTTAGTCGCAGTATAGTGTACGTGCTGCTCTTAGCACCTCATTACGACACACAGGGGAGTCACGTTCCACAGTTGGAGATCAGAGACTTAGGAAATAAAACTTTATAATAGCAAGGGCTCTAAGCGATAGAAATCGCCCGTTGTCGGTGTACAAAATATCACCGCTATTGG
The DNA here is from genome assembly GCF_964263255.1 of Lissotriton vulgaris. Taxonomy (NCBI): domain Eukaryota; kingdom Metazoa; phylum Chordata; class Amphibia; order Caudata; family Salamandridae; genus Lissotriton; species Lissotriton vulgaris. Next base: position 932,668,246 of record NC_141699.1, read on the forward strand.
TGGTATTTTCTATGGTGTTAGTGGTCGAAGGAGAATAGTAACATATGTGAAAAAAAATTCGGTAACAGGCTCAGCATTTCACATTATCACGTGAAAACAAAAGTTTTTTTCACATACTGATAAGTCTTTTATAATTAAGGGACGGAGTGTATCTAGTGCTATTTACTACACTGCTATGTGAACAATGTCGAATGTTTCATAAGGGGAGGCTCGATAAACTGGTTTTCTAGGGAAGTGGGTGGAGTGTTCCGTGTAAATTGCAGAATAGAAACTAGTAAAAACCAATTGGAAGTGTTCTTTTAAAGTCACATGACTGCACATGCGAGTCTCGACGCCTGTACGTGATAGGTGGGTGCGCGCACCCGGTCGCGCACAAAATGAAAGCGGCGAGAAAATATCAGCTAGAAGTGTTGTTTTGAAGTCACATGACTTCACATGCAAGTCTCAGGTCCTGTACGCGATAGGAGGATGCGCGCACCCGGTCGCGCACTACAATGAAGTGCCGAAAAAACATGTCATAAGATGCTCTTGGAGCATGTTTTGGTAGAAATAGTTAGTTCTGAAAAGAACTTTTTTTTTTTTTTTTTTTTTTTGGGAAACAAGTGTTATGATGCTTTCGATTTCTTAAAGTTTGTACTACATTTTTCAGTATGTAATATTATGAAAATGAAGTGAAGAAATTTATTTTTTCTTGGGGCATTTATGACTTTCCATTTTGAGTTTAATAAGAACAAGGCTCTGCTCTCCATACAAAAGAATTTCTGCACACTGGTTGCATTTCATGTGTACGTTCGCAAGATATGGTCTCAAGTCCATCTCAGCACTCGATGGAGATACAGGTCCTCCACCAGAAGATGTGCTGGCCACCTCTGATGGTAATAGCGTGGCCAGGGCTCTTGTCAATGCTTTTGCATAATGCTCAGGGTGCCTTTGTTTTACATGCCGCATGGAAAGGGGCGACCACTCGGTCCCCCCGAACGTATGGCAGAGTGCCTCGATCCCCCCGGGAAGCCATTTTGGGCGGGAGGCGCGTCTCGGCTGGTATGCCCGAAGCGGCGTAGCCGGGGCGCGCTTTTTCCCGCCCTAGAGTGGGCTGGCCTAGACACTGGCGCGGCTGGCCACGCCCTCGGGGCAGGCAGGGGCGGGTTTACGCCCGCCCTGAAGACGGATAAAAGGAGAAGCAAGACCAAAGGACATCCTCTTGTTCCTGTGCTCTGAAGCTGCACCTCCTCGCTGCACGTGAGCTCGAGACGGAACGAAGAGCCAATTTTTGAGCGTTTTAATCGTTCTTGTTTGTTTTACAGTTACTTTGTTGGAGAATGCCGAAGAAGGTGGGAAAGCGCATGACTACTGACCAGATGCTTCGTGTTCTCATGAAGGAGATGTCCGAGCTAAAGAAGCGGGTGGACAAGAATGAGGAAAGGGGTCCAAAACGTCCTTTGGCGGGAGCGGCCCCGGGAGGGAAAAACAAGAGGCCCAGGAGGGGGGCAGCGGGTGAAGATATCCCGGGTCCCAGTGCCCCGCTCGAGGCTCCAACTCCCGTGCCGGAGGAGGGGAATCCAATTCCCGTTGTGGTCACCCCCGTGTCCGAGGATGATATGCCGCCCGAGTTGGCAGCTCAATTGGCAGCGTGGTTGGGCAAAGGTAATGAGGGCGCCACGGCTGTCGATGCACAGGCGCTGATGAAGCAATTGCGTGAGAAGCGGGAAGCAGCCAAGGTGCCCGTGCCGGCTGCAGTAGGGGACAAGACACCAGGGACGATTGCGACCACAGAGGCAGCGTCAGGTGCAGGTAAGCGGCCATTGCCGATCGCGAGGGATGAGTCAACACCCTCGCGGAGAGAAAGGTTGGGGCAACATGTTCCTTTGGCAATTAAGGAAAAGATTTGGGCGGGGGAGTATGTGAACATTTTCTCACTACTTGTTGATCATTATGAGGTAGAGCATGTAAAGAGTCAGAAGGATCTCATGCATCCGAGTGTTTGGCGCGCAAAAATGGCCGCCTTTAAAGTGAATGAGAATATCGGCAATTGGGGCAATGCTTGGGGAATCTTTACATCAATCTTGGGGGAACGTAGACCTGAGTTGCTTTCCGAGTTCCCAATCTATCAATCACGAATCATGGGGTACTCGACATCGCACCAGGGTAATCATTGGTTCTGTTACGATAATCTGTTCAGAAAGGAGAAGGAGCATAATAAAAGTTTAACCTGGGATTGTTATGATTCCTTGACTTGGGATAAAATGAAGGAGTCAGGGATGTTAAAAATGCCGTTGGTGGGAAGTAATGTTGGCGAATCCTCCCGGCAATATGCGGGGACGCCCTTTCGATCAGGTACGGGTACCGACGAGTACTCGAAACCTGCCGGCAGTACCGGAAAAAAGGGTTTCTGCTTTAATTTCAACAGGGGTAAATGTACTAGACCCCAGGGATCGTGTAAATTCAAACATGAATGTAGTGGTTGTGGGTCGTCCCATCCTGAGTCCTCGTGCAGAGCCAGAACGGGTGATAATGGGGGGAGAGGAGGTGCCAAACAGGTCTAATATAGTCCGAGGGGCGCCTTTACCTACCCCTATTGATACCCTGGCGATGATTCCCTGGCTCAGTGAATACCCGGATCGTACTTCTGCTGGGGTGCTGCGGAACGGTTTTTCGTATGGTTTCCGCATCCCGGTAGGGGACTTTCAGGGTGTGGAAAAGTGTAAAAATCAACTTTCCGTCCTGCAGCATACGACCGTGGTACAGGATAAGATCCGAAAAGAGGTGACTCGAGGTCGGGTCGCCGGCCCGTTTAGTGTACCCCCGGTCCAGAATTTTGTTTGTTCTCCCTTAGGGGTAGTCCCCAAGAAAGACCCCGGTGAGTTCCGACTGATTCACAATTTATCAGCTCCGCGAGGTCTTTCCGTAAATGATGCAATCAATCCAGAAGTGTGTTCGGTGCGGTACGCATCCTTCAATGAGGCCGTAGCCATTTTGAATCGCCTGGGGCCCGGGGCGCTGATGGCGAAGTCAGATATCGAGTCAGCGTTCCGATTGCTCCCGGTACACCCAGACGACCAGCGTCTCCTGGGATTCAGGTTTCAGGGTAGTTATTACATGGATAGGTGTATGCCAATGGGGTGCTCTATATCCTGTGCTTATTTCGAGAAATTCAGTAGTTTTCTACAATGGGTCTTCACAAAGAAAACAAGATGTAATGCACTACCTTGATGATTTTCTGTTTCTTGGGGCGGCCGGGGATCTTGAATGTGGCCGGGCTTTGGCCGAATTTTGTGTGTTAATGAAACAGTTTGGTGTGCCATTGGCGCCGGGTAAAACAGTGGGTCCTACGACTTGCCTCGAGTTTCTGGGGATCGAGTTGGACTCCATTGAAGGGTGTTTCCGTTTGCCAGCCGAGAAAGTGTTGAAGTTCAGGGCTGCGCTGCAAAGGTGTATAAATGCATCAAAAGTTACGCTGCAACAATTACAGCAGTTGGTGGGACAGTTGAATTTTGCCCTGAGGGTAATACCAATGGCCCGCCCCTTTTCCCGTTTAATTGCCCAAGCGATGGTCGGCCTTAAAGAGTGCCATCATCGCACGAGACTATCGGCCGAGATCCGCCAGGACATGCGTATTTGGTTAGCATTTCTGGCGGACTTCAATGGTAGAATCGTCTGGAATGAACCAGCCGTGTCTTCTGAGGAGCTGGGGCTATGGACAGATTCAGCAGGAAGCATAGGTTTTGGCGCCATCTTCGGCACGAAATGGTCGGCACAAAGATGGCCGACATGGTGGCATGAGAATGGTCTGACGAGTAATATTGCTTTCCTAGAACTGTTTCCCATCTTGGTGGCCTTGAGAACATGGCCCGATGGATTCAAGGATCACTCTGTCATATTTTGGTCTGACAATATGACCGTGGTCGAGTGCATCAATAGTCAGGCAGCACGTTGTAAACTGATTTTAAGACTGCTTAAGGAAATTGTTTTACTATGTATGCAATTGAACGTGCTATTCAGAGCAAAGCATGTGCCGGGGGTGATGAATCAGGCGGCTGACGCACTGTCTCGTTTTCAAATGCAGGCTTTTTCGGGTTTCCTCCCCTCAGCGGACCCAGAGCCGGCACCCTTTCCCGAAGCTCTCTGGTCTCTCGGTGCCCCGAACTTCGTCACCTCGTGGGAGAGAGTCTAGCACCAAGGACGAGGAAGGCATACGAAGGGGCGTTTCGGGCCTATTTGGCCTTTTTGGGGAGTGATAGAGATCGACTTTGGGGTCACGAGGAAGGGGTAGTGAATTTCCTGTTGTCCTTACGTAGGGCTGGGAAGTCGGTGGCTACGGCCCAGAGGCATCGTGCTGCCATTTCCTTTGTTGCCAGAGCGCACGCTATCCAGGACCCAACAGCGTCTTTCGTTGTACAGAAAGCGCTGCGCGGGTGGCAACGCCTTGAGGGTCGCAGAGTAGATGAAAGGCGCCCGATAGGTTTGGATAGATTGTCCCAGTTGTTGGCCACACTCCCGGCCACATGTTCATCTCAGTTTGAGGCGGTGCTGTTCCGAGCCGCTTTTTCGCTGGCATTTCACGGAGCAATGCGGGTAAGCGAACTAGTTGCAAGGAACAAACTGGATGTGGCAGGGGGTTTGTGCCAGGAACACGTTCAGATCAGGGGAGAAACAATGTCGGTCTCCTTTGTAAAATCCAAGACTGATCAAGATGGGATGGGTGACTGCGTCATCATACACAAGTGTTATGATGCTTTCGATTTCTTAAAGTTTGTACTACATTTTTCAGTATGTAATATTATGAAAATGAAGTGAAGAAATTTATTTTTTCTTGGGGCATTTATGACTTTCCATTTTGAGTTTAATAAGAACAAGGCTCTGCTCTCCATACAAAAGAATTTCTGCACACTGGTTGCATTTCATGTGTACGTTCGCAAGATATGGTCTCAAGTCCATCTCAGCTCTCGATGGAGATACAGGTCCTCCACCAGAAGATGTGCTGGCCACCTCTGATGGTAATAGCGTGGCCAGGGCTCTTGTCAATGCTTTTGCATAATGCTCAGGGTGCCTTTGTTTTACATGCCGCAGCATGGTGTGTATAGAAAACGAATATTTTCTATTTGGATTTCCCCTTGAGAGCTCCGAATTGCATATCGTGCAGGTTACTTTTGGCGCATTCACTTTCTTTTGATCTTCAGGATAAGTAAAAAATTGCCAAATGAAAGATTCCTTTTTTTTTCTTAAAGGTGGTCGGTCGTTTCCTTCTGATTCGGAAGATGAATGCAGAACGGCAGACATTTCAGCAAACATTTCCGGAAGATGCTCGACGTTGTTGTCTCTTCAGAGTAGAACAAAATTGTGAGGAAAGTGGGTGGAGTGCTTCGTGTAAATTTCAGAACAGAAACTACTAAGAACCAATTGGAAGTCTTGTTTTCAAGTCACATGACTTTATATGCGCTTCTTAGGACGTGTAGGCGGTGACATTATCTAGTTACGAACGTGATGTGGAAGTAGCGATGTTCTTTACTGAAGTTTAAAAACGTGAAAAGAAGTGAATTCAAACACATATGGATTTCACATATTTTTACAGCTCGATTTAAGTATACAATTAATAAATTATAAAATCTGTTATATTTTTCAAAATAAATATTAAGGTGTGTACAATCAGTCACGCACGAATGATTAAAAAAAATTCGGCTCCATTTAATTAAAAAGTTTATCGGAGAAAAAAAGCCTAGGTTCAGTGTCTTTAACGTACTATAAGTTTTTTCATTGGTCTATGAAGAAATTCATTAGGTTTAAATTGGAAAGCTTCATGAAATAAATAGGTGGGTGCGTGCACTCGGTTGTGCACGTAAGATTGGTATGTCGATATTTATTTCAGGTATATGCTTCATACTTAGGAACTAGCATTCAAAAAACCTATGTAATTCACTGAAAAAACCATAGGTTTTACACACGTTATAGTTAGGAAGTAGCATTTGAAAAACCTATGAAATTCACTGAAAAAACCATTGGTTTTACACACGTTATAGTTAGGAAGTAGCATTTGAAAAACCTATGAAATTCACTGAAAAAACCATAGGTTTGACACCAGTTATAGTTAGCTGGAAATTTTACTGATATAAAACCAATGAAATTCCACGTTAAAGTTAGTTGGACTCACTATAACTTGCGCGTGTAACTGGTGTCAAACCTATGGTTTTTTCAGTGAATTTCATAGGTTTTTCAAATGCTACTTCCTAACTATAACGTGTGTAAAACCAATGGTTTTTTCAGTGAATTTCATAGGTTTTTCAAATGCTACTTCCTAACTATAACGTGTGTAAAACCTATGGTTTTTTCAGTGAATATATATATATATACATATATATATATATATGAAAACTCCTTTTGGCTCAGCGGCTGCCGAGTCGCACTATACTCTGGCCACTTAGCGACGGCGGTTCGTGGGTAGGTAGCAAACCTTGAAATAAATTCAAATTTCTGTCATTTTCATCAGCAGAAACCACACGAAGTCCTCTTTGCGAATTTTTTTTGCAAAGAGGAGTTTGTGTGGTTTCTGCTGCTGAAAATTATATATATATATATATATATATATATATATATATATATATATATATATATATATATATATATATTCTTCCACCAACACCAGCATCAAGGTCGATAGCTGTCTCAGGGCGGTCCGAGTTGGGTAGCCGGTACCCCCGTAAATTCTCTCCTAAATTTACTCCTTAAGGCCTGAACGTTAGTGAGGAGCTATCAATTCACCTGTACGAGTAGCTGCATTTGTTATATTGAATTTTCTGAGTATATTTTGGTCTGCTTTTTAACATACTGGATTTTAATACATGTTTTATTATTTTCAGAATGGGGTCACTTGTTTCAATTGATGGACATATAGGCAGGAAGTTGAAATTCTACCATACTGCCTAAAGGGACTAAGACTTAAGACCAAATTTTCAGAATTTGCATATTTTGGGAAAATCATGGATTGAGACTGACAAAATTACTGCTGTGGAACTTTTACATTTGCGTGGATGGCTATAAAGATCGAATTGTGAGCAATTGCCCACTGGGGCTTGGAAACATTAGGAATTGGTAATGCCTTTTTACATTGTGGGTCAATAAGGAACATCCGCATGAAATATGACCCTTTGTCTATTGGCCCACTGGGGCACGGACTTTGATCGCTTGCACTACAGGCGCCCCTAGCCCACTGGGGCATGAAGGGAACACACGCTGGAGTTTACTCACAGTAACCAGAGGAACAACCTGGGATACACCAACCAATGAAAAGGCTCGTGTCAATTTTGGCACAAAGAGAACCAATGAAATGTGGCCTTTAAATGTTGTAGATTACAATATGTACCATATATAGAGGTCCGAGAATTTATGGAATTACCGAGTCTACATGTCCCAAAAATAATACACGGCTAGTGGGAGTACAAATGTTAGAAAATGTTACCATCGGGTCGCATTAGGGACGAATTATAATCTTTTCGTTCCGATATGTTATTTTGCATTTACACGAAACCTAAATGTTTTTACATATGATGTATAAATTGGGATACTTTACTGAAAAATGATTGTAAGTATTCACAGATCTGTTGACATATGCGACTAATAGGTTTTACTCCATTCAAATATGTCTGCCATTTGTTTGATTGTACACATGGGTGTGTTTTAAACCTCACGTATTTAAGATGGCGTCTGAAGTAATTTGGCGAGCGAGAGCAAGCCGTAATGGCGAAACGCGTCGTTTTTTTACCTGCCGAATAAATTATCACTTGCAAGACAATCCGGGTGTCCGAGTACTATCCTTACGTGGTGGTGTTGTGGAGATATATATATATATATATATATATTACCTACTGGCGGTTGCCAGTAGGTAGTTATAGTTAGGACCTATTATCCATAGGATAACCGCAACATTCTCTTGCCAATAACTTTGGTGTTGATTGATGAATCTTCTTGAAATTTCCCAAACTTTTGGCCAGCTCAGTTCCGCTCCTTCCCTGAAAGTTTGGGGGTGATTGGTGAAGCGGGGGCTGAGGAAAAAAAGGTGTCCGAAAACGCGTTTTCCCTATGCAATTTCTCATAGGACCTTTAGCCACGGCTAAAGCACGAACGGCTGAACGGAATGACACCAAATTTGGCTGAGAGGTAGTCCTCAGTTCCGACTTGTGCCTTTGGCATATCTGGTGTCAATCTGTTCAGTAGTTTCTTTGAAAATTACAGTAAAAGTCATTTATATATCTATGAGCATGGAGGATCCGCGGATTATGCGAGGATTGGCCTCGTATGATAAGCGCTAAGGGTGGGCGTAGTTCACGAAGTAGCGCTACGCGAAGCTACGCGAAGTGCACTTCGCACTATGCGAACTTCATGTAGAACTACGGGAGCTGCGTAGTAGCATGTTCGCACTGTGCAAGAAGTGTTTTCAATGATTGCACAGTGCGGACAAGCATCCGGCACTGTGCAATCATTGAAAAAGGCATCTTGCACAGTGCGAGCTGTAGTTTTCTGCTGCTCGAGTAGATTATTACTCGAGCTGCAGCTTTCTCAACGCGAACTGCTAGTTTCTCATTGAGAGCGGTCGCGAGCATGCGCAACGACTCACAATGAGAAACCTTACCTCCCCGCGTTGAGAATCTCGCCGGGATGTCATTTTGCTTGCTCGCGGTCGCGAACATGACGTTCAGGACCGCGAACAAGCAAAAAATGAGCTCTGCACTACGCTACGCTGCACTACGCGTGTTCGCACTGTGCTACGTGCAGCTCGCGTAGTGCGAAGTTGCGCAAACTTCACAAACTCCGCGAGCGTAGCATAGTGCTTCGCCCAGGCCTAATAAGCGCACCATTCCGATCACACGCTGAATTCTAATTGGCTGTCAAGCGGTTGTAAACATTTGAAACCAGGAACTGTTGGCAGCCATTTTGTGCCTCGGTAGAACCGAGGGTGAAGAAGTCTGTGAAATATGTTGGCAAAACGTGAACAGGGGCAAGTTAGACACACCCTGACCCCCTAGGCCTGCTCAGGGGGTGACATAGGGATCCGTAGGGCAAAAAAAGTGAGAACATTTTTTTACAAAAAAAGTTGCGAGATGCGCGTAGGATCCGCGCATTTGGTCGCTGAAAAAAACAAAGCACGTATTTTTGAGAGATATGTCAAGCTTATGTGTATAGATGTTGGGTGGTTCTACAAAGATCCTTGTGTTTATTGAGAGATTTTAGTAATTACAAGTAAGAACCGATGCAGTTCATGAGGAAGACTCGGTTTCCTTCATCTGTAAAATGTACACTATCTCTTTAATAGATGCCATGCATATTGAAATGCAGATTGTTGTGGTATATGGACAATATTCTATAGTCTCATAGAAAAGTAGAAGGATTTATTCACATGTTTATTCACTTATCTGCACAGATCAGGTGTTCCAGTCTTCCCCTATCTCGATGACTGGTTGTTGAAGGCGGACTCGCCCCAGACAGTCGTCTCCCACCTCCAGACTACGGTTGACCTCTTGCACCTGCTGGGGTTGTCCATCAACGTGCAGAAGTCGCACCTGTGCCCCTCTCAGAAGCCTCTCTTCATCGGAGTTGTTCTGGACTGGGTGCAGTTCGGGTTTTTCACTCCGAACAGCGGGTTCAGGATATTCAGGCTCTGATTCTGATCTTTCAGCTGTTATCCCAGGTCTCGGTCTGGTTTACGCTGCAGCTCCTGGGGCTGAAGTCATCCTGCATCCTACTGGTGCATCACGCAAGGTGGCATGCGAATAAATATAAACATAGGCCACGCAGTATGCCTCCCGTAATACACAAATTTCAGGGGGTGGTGGTTCCCGGGGCTTGAGGGAGGTCGTTGAAGCCCACATACTTGTAATGTGGTCGGGGTTAATGCGAAACTGGTGCAAGGGGGTTGTAAATCTGGTACACAGTGTTTTGTTTTACTTTGCTTTCCTTTCTGTGATGTAGAAGATCCTGGGTAAATATAACGGTTTTTGTACAGCCAGTAACTTTTAACCCTACCCCCAAATGTCTTTCTGCATGTTACCATAGTAACAGTTCATGGAATACTTACGTGAGCACAGAGGTTAAAAGTTCACCACACTATGTTGCTAATGAGTTAGCCTCAGAATTATACTTCAAATTATAAATCTCATTTCTATTGATGACTGCTACCCCCACGAAAAGAAACAGACGTATGCACTTTTTTAATTAACTTTTATTTAAACAATAACTGGAAATATAACTAAAAGATAACAATACAATAAATAACTATAACTAATAATAATAATAATAATAGCGCTTTTTAAACATCTTATTTTTAAAACTTCTTGTGCACGATTTTAGCGAGCGTGCTGCTCCAAATTGTTTAATACTGTTTTAATATTCATCCGGAGTGCTGGTCTCGATTCCTGTGCCTGCCCGCCTCGGTCCGACTCGGTAATTCATTACCGTTGTGCGGAGGGCGGACAGGTGAGGGCCAGGCACTTCCGGGAGCGGTCAGCGCTCTAGTGCTCAACTGGGGGCTATTTAGGCGGAGCCTCAGGTCAGCGCAGCTGCGGGGGAAGACAGTGGCAGTGTCCATACTCCGCTTGCTAGCTACTGGATGAGCTGGTAAAATTATAGTATAACTGGAAGAGCGTTGCTGAAATAATAGCGCTATTTAAACATCTTATTTTTAAAACTTCTTGTGCACGATTTTAGCGAGCGTGCTGCTCCAAATTGTTTAATACTGTTTTAATATTCATCCCAAGTGCTGGTCTCGATTCCTGTGCCTGCCCGCCTCGGTCCGACTCGGTAATTCATTACCGTTGTGCGGAGGGCGGACAGGTGAGGGCCAGGCATTTCCGGGAGCGGTCAGCGCTCTAGTGCTCAACTGGGGGCTATTTAGCCATCGCCTCACAGGAAGCGCGCAGCGATTGCGCGCAGCCTCATCTCAGCCGAAGACCAGCCAAAGAGCTGCCCGTCTGCGCCCGTCCGCGACTGGACGAGGCGACGGGGCGTTCCTCTTACATCATGCTGCCTCTCGGCGCTTCCAAACATATCAGGTATGACTCTAGATTCCTGACTTCACTGAGGCAACTTTCCGCTCCGTGTTATGCAGAGGATAATAGACCCTGTTTCTCGTGTAACAAATGTCATTATACCTCAATGTATTTCAATAACTCTTACGAACCTTGTAAATCATTTAATGATCTACAATGCATCCTTATGAATGTTCGTTCGATGCCTAAACACCAAACTGAGATCTGGGACCTATTACATTCCCTGTCCCCAGATCTATGTTTCATCACTGAAACCTGGTTAAAACCCCATACGGTATCTGCCATCACTTTGGGAGTACCTATGGGATACAAACTTCACCACTCTGATCGCCCTGATAAAACTGGCGGTGGCGTCGCTATAATTTATAAAGAGTTTATTAAATTAGACATTTTAGATAAACAATGTTGCAGAGATATGGAAACAATGGTTTTTAGAATCATCTTCCCCAACAGAAAGACTATCAAAGGTGCACTTGTTTATCGACCACCTCTTCCATGCCCCAGTTTCTCCACATCTCTTTTAGAGATACTTGGCCCTTATATGCGGGCCAATGAAGATTTCCTTCTCCTTGGAGATTTTAATATCCACACTGACCAATGTGAATCCACAGGGACTAAAAATTAGTCGACTGATATGACAACCATCGGTCTTACACAAAAGAATCAGGATCCCACCCATGAAGGTGGTCATTGCATTGACCTGATATATACCAACTTCGGCAATATACTGTGTCACAAACCTACTCAAGTCCACTGGTCAGATCATTTTTTATTACAGTTTACTATTTTTAAAGTTAATAAAGGTCCCCAAAAAAACTCCCTTCCCTCCACTACACGTAGACAGTGGCACAAACTCACACTGGATGCGCTAGAAAAGGCGTGGGAAAAACCCGAGATCAGAGACACCGACGAAGTAGAACAAAAGCTAACTGTGCTTCAGCAAACTCTGACGGCAGCCATTGATAAAATTGCCCCCCTGAAAACATTCAGACAGTTTCCTGTGGCTAAACAGGAAAAATGGTATACCGAGGCTCTAAGGAAAGAGAAGCAAGAATGTAGAAGGATAGAGAAGAGATGGAGGAAATCACACTCTGAGGATAATAAAAAGGCACATCGTGCAGCCCAAGCCAACTACTATAAACATATCAAGGCTGCCCGTAAAAATAACATTGCTCAACAGCTCATGGAAGCCGATAATTCTCCCGGAGAACTGTACAGGATTCTTGAAACCTTTGTAAAACCTATGGCATGTATATGTCCAGATGACTTCTCACAAAGTCTATGTGAAGAAGTGTCTTCTTACTTTGAAAACAAAATAGAATCCATCTATGGAAAAATCTTAATATCTCAACCAAATGGCGATTCCCTAAATGTCTCCTCCCTCAATGAAAACACCAACCCTACCTTAACTACATTCCCTCTTATTAACACTGAAGAGCTTGATACAATAATGACCCAAGTTAAATCTGGATCACCGGATGACCTTATTCCTGTTAAAACCTTAACCCCCCTTCGTACCCTGTTAGCCCCCTACATTCAGGATATTATCAACCAGTCTCTTAAAGAGGGAAAAGTACCAACTGAATGGAAAAGAGCAGTGGTGAACCCTATCCGCAAGAATGCGGCTCTCCCATGGACGGAGCTTTCCAACCTCCGTCCTATCTCCCTTCTACCTTACTACAGCAAGATGGCCGAGAAACATGTCAACGCACACCTGTCCAATTATATCGAGGCAGCGGGCGGCCTAGACCACTCACAATCTGGTTTTAGGCCCAACCATAGCACCGAATCAGCCCTTCTGTCAGTGACAGATAACATCAGAATGTCACTTGACAGAGGGAGCTCAGTGATTTTGGTGCTATTGGATTTGTCCGCTGCCTTCGACACGGTGTCGCACAAAATTCTTCTCGGCCGTCTGAAGGGAGCTGGAGTAGAGGGGACCGCTCTTGCGTGGCTGGAAAGCTTTCTTGAAGACAGACAACAAGGTGTCAAATTAGGCTACCATAAATCTGTCTGCAGGAAGCTTACCAAGGGGGTGCCACAGGGCTCATGTTTGAGCCCCACGTTATTTAACGTATATGTGGCCCCCCTGGCAGAGATTATTAGATCTCACTGGTTCTCACCAATCTCTTACGCTGACGACACTCAGCTGCTTTTCCCCTTTCAAACCATTACACCTGCAGTCATGCAATCTTTCCAAGACGGTATGAGAGCGGTGGCAGGTTGGATGGCCCAGAACTTCCTCCAATGCAACGTGACCAAAACAGAGGTCATGTTGTTTGGAGGGGCCACCCTGCTCTGGTCCCCGGAATGGTGGCCACCTGAGCTTGGACCTGTCCCAGCGCCCAAACAAACCATCAAAAACCTGGGGGTACGCCTAGACCAAACTCTGATTATGAAAGATCACGTCAGCCAGGTTACGGGAACGTGTTTCCGTACAATTGGTCTTTTACGGCGTATCTTCCCTTTCCTACCAAACACCCATAGGAAGACGCTGGTTCAGGCACTAGTCCTTGGACGGGTGGACTATTGTAATAGTCTACTCATTTCCGCCAACCAGGAACAACTGCGCAGACTGCAGGTGGTACCGAACACCGCGGCAAGACTTATCCTGAATGCCCCCCCCGCACCCCTTCCCGTCCCCTCCTTTCCCACCTTCACTGGCTCCCAGTGCAACAGCGGGTACATTTTAAACTCTGCTGCATCATGCATAAATGTATCTATGGGTCTGGTCCCAAATATCTGAAAGATATCTTCCTTCCCTACTCTCCTGGACGCACTCTACGCTCCAGCAACACTATGCTGCTATATGTACCTAAAGTAAACAGAGCGAGACAGGGTGGCCGTGCCCCCTCCCTTAAAGGTCCATTGCTGTGGAATTCCCTCCCTCCCCAGCTAAGACAAACTTCTAACCTTCTCAATTTTAGGAAGAAATTGAAAAATTACCTATTCACACAGGATTAATTTAGCCCTCCCTCTGCCTTTCCTTATCTATAATTCTGTTTAACTCACTCAGAAGCCACGCGCGGAGATACCCCTTCGGGGCTAATTCACGCGCGCTACAAGACTATAAATAAATAAATAAATAAACTATAACTAACAAAACAATATAATATACAGCATATAATATGGACTCCAAAAGAAGTATTGTAGTTAATCTGCAAAAATTAGTGTTTAAAATTAGATTGATGTGAATGAATGAGGTCAAACATTACAAGTCAAATTAACACTTGACAATATTTATATTTTTTTTAATTTTTGAAGTGTGCCTGAAACGTTTCTACTGTCATTGTACATGCAGACTTTGGTCCACCCTTTTTATCTATTTTTCCAGTTTGAGATATAACGTCCTACCTCTGTTATTCATCTCATACTTTTTCCTTTCAAATTCTCTTGTAAAGACCTTAACAACAATTAAAGAGAACATTTTCTGCATAGTTTTAATAAAGCATTTGACACAATGCACAGTGACTCCGTATTTATTGAATGTTTTGAAATTAATTTTCACAAGTCTTAAAAAAGCTTCTTGCTGCATATGCAAGACTGCTCTCAAGAGGAGACCCCAACAAAGAGGACTGGTGTAAAACTGCAAGTATGTGGAAGCACTTGCAGACTAAGAATCCGGTCAACTTTGCAAGGGAAGAGTTAAGAACATTGAGAGAGGCTCCTCCTGCTTTATGAGGAAGCCCAAGTATCAGTGGAGCAACACCGTCAACCTCTACTGCACAGTCTAATATTCGCCCCCAATTTGGAACCCTTTAAGAAAAAAAGTAAGAAGGTTGGGAGCTCTGTATGCCATCCTAATACCTAATCATCTTTTACTTATACAGAGATCCACCCTGTATCAGACCCATCCACACAAGTGTGAATTGGAGATTATCTGCCACCGATAAACCCTCAAGTACTTATATCCGTTACTTTTTAACTTTGTGGAGTAGTCGTATTGTGAGTATTTACCTTAAACTTGTTCGTTAAAAATGTGTGAATCTCTTTGGCTTCATAAAACTAGTTCATGCCATATTTGAGACATCGGTGAAATTAACTGGAACAGGAGGATATATTTTCTTCAATGTTGGTAACTTGCTGCTGACTTATGTAAAGTTGTGGTAACGGAAAAAGAATTAAAAATCTGTATGTTGTACATAAGTCCAAGCTTAATTTTAATGTTCATAAAAACAATTGTTATCAATAGAATTAGGGATGAAAAGTAATCATCAAAGGTTATATTTGGACAGCAAAATAGGTAATAGTATTGCATCATACAAATGTTAGGCCGAGATTGGTCACTCACTTCATTCACAAACTCCTGGGCTTGATCTGATAGAACCCTTTTTGGACCTCCATGATCTAGAAATTGAGGAATAAATAGCAAGGAAAATTAAAAGACAAGTTTTGACAAAAAAAAAAAATTAAAAGCAACATTTTCACTTTGTATTTGAAGTACAGGCTGAAAACATGAAACGAGCATTTAAATGAGAAATGGCTTTCAGAAAGAAACATCTATAAGACTATCACAATGCAGATTTATATTTTATGAAAAAATGTATAGAATCAAGAAAAATTATAACTCATATATTGTTCAATTTTAAATCACATATTTGGGCAATAAAATCGGGAGGAGATGCTTTTCTTGCGTTTGTTTGATTTCAGAATTCCTACGAATTCTAGTAAAACTTGAAAAAGACACCGTTATCCATCTGCAAACATATAAAATACACAAATGCTTAGCTCACAATGGTTTTCTATCATGCAATGTTGAAGTCAAACCTGATAACTCCATTAGGTCCATTGCAACTTTTGGAGGATAACATATGGAGAGCAGTCAGTGGATCTGGTGTGTCGAGTTGTTCACCACTACGTGATATAGTGTATGGGCAGGACAGCTTGTGGCGACCAGTACATCTCGTGGTTGAGATATCTGTATAATGAGATAGAACAGGGTGAAAATGAAGTTTAAGGTAATTAAAAAACATGGATAGCGTGCTAAAGTACAACATTGACTGATCGATCACATGTGCAGTGCATGGGGAGGAAGCCGGACATGACGCACTACTTAAAAAATTATATGCGACAGGATAAAGTAATTTGCCAAGAAATATCGCCTATCAAGGCAAAATATTTAAGTTATAAGAGCCGGAAACCGTACTAACATACACTGTTGTCGAAAACATTACTTTTGCAATGCATGGGACACGTGACACACTACTTACACGAGAAAAACTGCATTGCAGTAACTTGCACGTAGCACACTGCTGTAGGAGTGGCCACGTGGCGCTTGGTAAATTAAACAAATGCAGCAGGATTAAGTGATTTGCACAGAACAAAGGATAGCAAATCAAGTTTAACGTTATTAAAAAATATGGAGATTGTGGTAAAATACAACTTTGACCAATTGATTACTTGTGAAGTGTATGGGGAGGAAGCAGCACGTGGCGTACTAATTAAATAATGAAAGGCGGCAGAATGAAGTTATTTGCACTGAAACATCGCTTACTAAGGCAAAATATTTGAGGTATAGGAGCTGGAAATCAGGCTAAAATACACTATTGCCGGTAAACACTACTTTTGCAATGCATGGGGCACTTGCCGCACTATTTACATGAGAAAAACTACATCGCATTCACTTGAACAGCACGTAGCACACTGCTGTAGGAGCGGCAAGCATGGTGCTTGCCAATTTAAACAAATGCACCAGGAATAAGTTATTTGCCAAGAAACAAAAGTTATGAAGTCAACTTTAATGATATAAAAAAGCAGGAAAGCGTGCTTAAAAACAACATTGTCAAATCGAACATAAATTTGCATATACGCGGTATTTATAGATTTTTTAGATTATTAATTTAATTACTCTTTAAAAAAGTGCTCACCTACGGAGAAGTGGATATGAACACTCTCAATAGCTGTGACTGTGGAATAGGTCAAGTTCAAGAAGGTTGGCAGCTTATAAATGCATTGCAGAAGGATGATTGGTTAGGGCATGATGTCACTGGGTGTGAGAGCTGTGATTGGGCATGTTGTATTGAGCATGCGCAAATAAAATGAAATACATTAGGGGTATATAACCAGACAGGGGACGTATTGTGCGCATGTGTAACATTAACACACATGCGCTACCACAAAAATGCATGCGCAAAGTGAAGTCAACTACTACGGGTTACATACATAGATGGAGTTCGGATGTCCCCGTGGTCTTGAAATGGCTGCCCTCCTCCATAAAATAATAATATATAATTAGCCATGCCCCGGGGGCTGGTGACCCCGATGCCCGGAACTGGGCACGGGAGGGGGGCCACGCGGCCCAGTTCCCATAAAAAATGGAATATGTTTACTCCGCAAATTGTCATCGTACCATAAGCGCACTCTTCCGATCACGAGCTGCAGGCTAATTGGCTGTCAAGTGGTTATCAACATACGGAACTAGAAACTTGGCATCCAATTTATGTCTCAGTAAAAGGGAGGTTGAAGAAGCATGTGAAATGTGTGTTTAAAACCTGAAAAGGGGGAGGGTAGACACACCCTGATCCTCTAGTTCTCCTTAGGGGGTCCAAGGTCTCCCAGAGCCCCTATTTTTTTGGGGGGGTGGGAAATCGCGGGGTGTGCGAATGATCCATGCTTTTTAGCGATATTTTTTATAAAAAGAGACGTGGGCTTCCGTGCGTCTTTGGTAATTTGCATTCTTTCAACTGTTTAGTGGGAGTAAGAAAAGGTAACGATAACACTATTTACCTGCTTAGTGAATTTCCACCCATAGGATAACAGTGATATACTTTTAAAGAAACTTAAGAAAATTATTAAAATAATAACCTCAGATAATCTCTTGTCTTAATATTTATATTAAATATATATAAATACGTTTTTCAACATTTAAAAAATATTGCTGAAGTCGCGCACACACCGCGTCTGATATGCATATAACTTGACGCACTACCGCGCATCTGTCACGTCCTGTTATACGTACATCTTGCGTATATGCAAGGCGTCACGCACAAGTCACATAGCAACCGCGTGGGAAAAGTTGTACCCGTCGCACACCCTACGCGGATCCTAGACAGCGACCCTAAAATGGGGGACACGTTTCGGGCAGTAAATGAGCAGGGTGTTCGTAGGGTGGAAAACTAAAAAGAAAAAAAGAATAAAAATAATATATTATACACAATATAAAATAATGAAAAAAAATATTTTTATGTAAAAAAAACATTAAAAAAATATGCAAGGTAATTTAAAAAATAACATTTAAAAATCAAAAGATTAAAAAAATGTAGTTAGAAACTATATAAAAAAATATACATTTACAAATTAGCATTTAGAAAACCTTTGAAATTCACTTATAAAACCATATATCATCATGAGGGATGTCACTGACCTTGTCATGAGTGATGTAATATGTGACGTCATCAGCAGTGCATTGCAGGCGCGCAAGTTATAGTGAGTCCAACTAACTGTAACGTGGGAATTTCAATGGTTTTATTTCAGTAAAATTTCCAGATAACTATAACTGGTGTGAAACCTATGGTTTTTTCAGTGAATTTAATAGGTTTTTTAAATGCTAATTCCTAACTATAACTGGTGTGAAACCTCTGTTTTTTTCAGTGAATTTCATAGGTTTTTTAAATGCTAATTCCTAACTATAACTGGTGTGAAACCTATGGTTTTTTCAGTGAATTTCATTGTTTTTTTAAATGCTAATTCCTAACTATATATAGGGCCTCAAACCTATGTTTTTTCAGTGAATTTCAAAGGTTTTTTAATAGCAAATTTCCATAAGTATGAAATGTAATATTTTTTATAATGAATCCTATATTGTATATTTATGTAATCCTATTTTTTTAATGTATATTGTTCATGTTTTTTTTGTTTTTTGCCCTGAATCGCTCTTGGTGCGCGTCCCGGTGAGCGCACCGGTAAGCGCAGTCTTGCTGCGTGCCCCAGGGTGCGTACCGGTGAGCGTCCCGTTAGCGCTTTTGCCGCGAACGAAAACATCATCGTGACGTATCGCGTAGCCGCGTCCGCATGAAACGCACGGCGTAAGCGCACCCGGAAGCACTCGAGCGCATACGATGGCGCTACATAACCATCCAACGCGCTTTTGCAGCGCGCCCCGGGGCGCGTAGCGTAAGCGCGTCGGGTCATGTGACCTAAAAATAACACTTTTTATTGATTCAGGACAGTTTTGGTTTCCAAATGATGAAAGCCCCCACCTTTTTTCCTCATTCTCACTTTGTTCTTTGAGTGAGGAAGACCTGTTTTCATTCATTAAGAAATGGCTACAGTAGCAGCAGCAGCAGGAGCATCTGCACCACCACCTCCACCACCACCACCACAAGGACCACCACAACACCACATTGGTGGTGAAGAAGAGGAGGAGGAGGAGGAGGAGAGGATGTTCCTTCCTAAAGACAATCCCCTGTACAAACTAAGCGAGCACATTGTGTGGGAGTTTTTTAAAGTCCCAAGAGGCCAGAAGAAAGTCAATGCGGCAAAAGTGACTTGTTTGATCTGTGGCTGTGAACTTTCCAGGGGGAACCCTACAAAAAAATATTCTTTTGGTAATCACAACATGATTCGCCACATGCAACGCAAGCATCCTAACAACTATTCTGCAACAGAGGTGAGAGAACTGTCCAGAAACCTTCCCCAATCATCTTCCAGAACCTCAACAAGCAAATAACCCACTCCATTGGGTCCAGAGGCAAGGGAGATGGTCCCAAACATCCAAACCAAGTTTGGATGTTTTAAAAATATTTGTATCTATTGTGGGACTACAATTACATATGGCGAAAAAAGTATAAACCTAATCAACCGTGCAGGAGATAACCATATCTGCAGAAAAAAAACTTAATTTTTTTCCTGATTTTTTTTGCTCCAGTTGAGCCATTTACAATTCCCTGGTTTTTGTTTCTCCCCATAAAAATAACAAAAAATATATAAAATTGCTCATAAAAGCCAAAAAAAGTACAAAATGTTCAAAAAAACAATAAAAAATATAAAACAACAAAAAGAAGAACAAAACAGTTCTTTTTAGAACTACCTCCAATTGATAAAAAAAGGCTACATTTTTTAAAAACTCTGTCATTCTTTTTTCCCCATGGTACGATCCCCAGTACGCTCCCCGGTGCGTGTACCGGGCGCTCCCCCCGCGCAAATCGAAAAAAAAAAACTAATTTTTGCCCCGCGGGGCCCTTTCATGGCCCCCACATTAAACCTAGGGGGTCGGGGGGGGGGTCTACTCTGCCCCCTTTTGGTAATTTCCCCCTTTGTTTTTTCCACCTCTTGTGTCTCGATCCTACCGAGACACAAGATGGCGGCCGCTCCGGACTGTTAGGAATGTTGAGAGACACCCGAGAGCCAATCAGCTTTCTGCGCGCGAACTCGCGTATCGCGCTGGTACACGCCCCATTGCGCGTATCGGGGCGCGCTTATAGATATATATATTTTTTTAACTTAAATTACTCAAAATCCACTGGAGCACATATCTTGAGACATAGCAAAGTCACATCGGGCTACCAGTCCCTACAATTTTGCCAAGTTTGGTGGAAATCCATTCAGCCGTTCGGGCTAAAAGTGAGTTCGACCGCCCCAATGGAAATTACCATGGGGAAAACACGTTTTGGGACCCCCTTTTATCTCGCCCCTGCTTGACGAATCCCCCCCAAACTGTCAGGGAAGGAGGGGAGTGCCGCAAGGCAAATTTGAGGAAAATTTCAGGAAGATTCCTCAACCAGCGCAAAAGTTATTCCCAATAGAAAGTTGCGAATTCCCTACACAAAATAATCCTAACTATAACTACCTACTGGCGACCGCCAGTATATAATATATATATATAAAAAAAAAAAAAAATATATATATATATATATATATATATATATAATTCATTGAAAAAACATAGGTTTCAGGGCTGTTTTAGTTAGCTGAACATTTCGCTCATACAAAACCATTGAAATTTCTCGGTTACAGTTAGTTCAGCTAACTATAACTCGCGTACCCTCAATCCACTGCTGATGATGTGACATATTACATCATTCATGACATGGTCAGTGACATCACTGATGACATCACTGATGACATCATCCACGTGACAATCAGATATACCTCATCATACACTAGTATAACCTTTTATCACTCATTGTAAAGTACAGAGTACCATAATTGAATCTATTAACACACCAATACCCACTCAGTGATTCCTAGATCTACACACAGATCTAATCACTTACCTATAGATTCACTCATACATGCTGTCAACGATCAATAGAACACTATCAAATATACTTATACACCTATATCAACATTACACACCAGCACACATCCGATTCACTTATGCAGTCATTCTACTCACTAATGCAAACACTGGATCATACTTACATTTAATCAGCTACACACTTATACAAACACCACTTCATTTATTCATATAGATAGTAACTCATACATAGTGTGTTATAAAATCAATATTACAAGTATACAGTTATCCATACATTCACTCTTACCATCACTGAGTTTTCTATATACTTATTTATATACAACAACTATCACATACACTGCCTTTTATTTTTCTAGTTTGTTGAACATGTACCATTGAGAGATATATTTGCTCATCACCACACCCATAAACAACTGCTATAACATGCAGACTTAACCTCATATACCTACTGAATCAACTATTCACACATCTTTGGGCAGTCACACACACCCCCGCCGAACCACACACACATTCACTCTCCCATACATATACTCAGTTAACGAACCAATAACTAATATAGACTTTCATGTAGCTAGTACCCAACTGGTGCAGCAGTTTACACAACAACTGACAAAGTGATACAGATATTCACACAGTTTAGAAACTATCAAATATATTTAGTGAGACTCTATAAATTAGTCAAGTAAACAGTCAATCACACTGCTACTAAATCCTCCATCCAGATATTTATATATCCACTCATTCTTCAATGCAGATTGCTATATATATATAATACATATTTAAATAACGAACTAAACCACAGTCACTGGATGATGTCATATATGTATGTGTTTGTATATATATATATATATATATATATATATTCACTGAAAAAACCATAGGTTTCACACACGTTATAGTTAGGAATTAGCATTTAAAAAACCTTAGAAATTCACTGAAAAAAACATAGGTTTTACACCAGTTATAGTTAGCTGGACATTTTACTCATACAAAACTATTGAAATTCCCTCGTTATAGTTAGTTGTACTCACTATAACTCGCGCGCCCGCAACCCACTGCTGATGATGTCACATATTACATCATTCATGACATGGTCAGTGACATCACTGATGACATCACTGATGACATCTCAAATGACATCACTGATGACATCACTGATGACATCATCCATGTGACAATGAAATACACCTCATCTCACACTGGTATATTATTTTTCACTCACTGTAAAATAGAAAGTGCCCTATTTCAAACCATTGACACATCAATAGTATTTTCTAAACATCCACTTAGTGAATCATAGATTTATACGCACATCTAATGACTTACCTATAGATTCAGTGTTATATGCAGTGAATAATTAACAGAACACTAACAAATATAATTATACGCCTATTTCAACATTACACACCAGCACACATTG
Source organism: Lissotriton vulgaris (assembly GCF_964263255.1). NCBI lineage: Eukaryota > Metazoa > Chordata > Amphibia > Caudata > Salamandridae > Lissotriton > Lissotriton vulgaris. The sequence continues at coordinate 932,690,897 of NC_141699.1, forward strand.
TATTCACTTATAAAGACATCTTATTGACTTATGCAAACAATGGATCATACTTACAGTTACTCACCTACACACTTCTACAAACACCACTTCATCTATTCATCTATACATTTAGTGTGTTATAAAATGACTATTAGAAATATTCAGTTCTCCATACAGTGACTCATACAATCACTAAGTCTTAGGCTCACTTAATTAGATATTACTGTAACATACACTGCTGTTTTATGCAAATTTAATGGAGATATACTATTGAGAGACATATTTAATCACCACCACACCCATAAACATATACACTCACTGAAACAAGTGTTATAACATGTAGTCTTAACCTCATTTGCCTGCTGAATGAAATATTCACAAATTTTTAGGCAATTACATACCCCCCACCAAACCACATAGACATTCATTTAACCATACAAATACTCAATTAAGAAACCAATAACAAATATAGGGGCATATTATAAAGGGGGTTTATCCGTGCTTTTTTGGCTTTAAAAGCCAAGAAAGCGGAGATAAAATTATCTCCCTATTACCTAGCTGTCGCTAACACCAGTTAGCGACAGCTAGTAGGAGATAGCGACCATCTTGGGCCCCGCTTTGCATGTCAGTGATATTTATCACTAATGACATGCAAAGTGGGCGTTCCAAGATGTTAGCGACTGGAAACAGTCGCTAACATCGCTATCTCCTATTACCAACTTTTGGAGATATTCGCGCTAAGCGCGAATATCTCCAAATGCTAACATCTGCCCCTGAGCAGTTCTTAGCCATGTTATCCAATGGTAGGTGGAGAACATGGCTAAGAGCATTAGCTCGGTAATGCATGAATATCGCTGACCTTTCAGCGATATTCATGCATTTCGGCCGATTTTTATCGCTTAGGAGATAAACCTTGATAATAGCAAGGTTCCTAAGCGATAAAAATCGCCGCAGCTCAGCCAACATAGCGATAATTATCGCTAGTTGTTGGTAATATGCCCCATAGTCTTTAATATACTAATTAGGTCAAAGCAATAAAGACTTTAACACAGTTAAATAACTACATCTATACTACTATTATAAAGAGAGAACTGTGTCCTTTGAGCCAGGTAAACTCGAAAAGTACACCACCAATCGCAACACCCAATACAGCGTTTGAAATGGGAGGTCCAGTAGATGGACATAGGCTATATAAAAAAAATATATATACGTTATTTAAAAAATTTGCAATTAAAGAAAGTAGTCCCTTCGAAATAGCACCGGCCGTGTGCGCTAACCACGTACGTGCTGACATCATCATCATCGGAGGATGGGAGCGCGAGGAGGAGCGGCGGACAGGACCGCGGGGAGGAGCGGCGGACAACAGTGCGGGGAGGAGCGGAGAACTTAGCCACACTGGATCGGCCTGAGGTACGCGAACCGCGGGGAGGAGCGGTGAAGTAAGGAGGACTGGACTGCAGCGGCGGCGGACAACAGGGTGGGGAGGAGCGGAGAACTTAGCCACACTGGAGCGGCCTGAGGTACGTGAACCACGGGGAGGAGCGGTGAAGTAAGGTGGACTGGAGCGGGATGACAGGTAAAGTTTAGCACTGCAGCGGGGCGTGTATGCTGGCTTTGTTCGTTTGCAGCGTCAGATGCGTGACCACAGTGTTAGGGAGCAGGGCGTGTGCGGATTATTGGGGCACTGAAGGTGGCAGTGAACTTGGGCTGAGGAGGTGGTTGGGGCCTGGCTTTCGGCGACTGGGAGCAAGCCTGATTGCCCCCAGACAACGTGGGAATGGAAGTGAGCCTGGGGTTAAGCAGAGTTAAGAATAAGTACCAGCGCCCAAAACTCTGCTTAAAAGTACGGGACCAGTGCAATTACATGTCGGCGGGGGGAATACCAGCAAGCCTGATTGCCCCCAGACAACGTCGGGGTTGGCTGCTAGTACTCCTATTATAAAGGAAGAACTTTGAACCTTTGCGGCGGGTAAACTCGGGAACCACAGCGCCAATCCACACACCCGATACATCGTTCAAATTGTCAGGGTGTGCAGATGGACATAGGCTATATAAATGTAAAAAATATACGTTACTTAAAAAATGTACGAGAAAAAAAAAGTAGTCCCATGGAAGTAGTGCTGGCCGCGACGTGCGTGCTGACATCAGGAGCGCGGGGAGGAGCGGCGTCCAGGAGCACGAGGAGGAGCGGCGGACATGAGCACGGGGAGGAGCGGCAGACAGGCGGGGAGGAGCGGCGGACAGGCTGGGAGGAGCGGAGAGGAGCGGCGGACAGGCGGGGAGGAGCAGCGAGGAGGTGCGGACCAGTGAACTCAGGAGCGCGGGAAGGTGCTGCGGATGAGGTAAGGCTCCGGGGGACCCACGGACAATGTTGGGGCGGGCGGGGGGCCTGAAGCCAAGGTCAGGACGGACTGCTTCTCCGGGGGACCCACGGACAATGCCGGGGCGGGCGGGGGCCTTGAAGCATGATTGCTCCCGGAAAAGGTCGGGACGGGCTGCTAGTATTATATATAGTGAGATTCTACAAATTAGTCAAGGAAACAATCAATGACACTGTTACTAAATGCATCATTCACACGTTTATATTTATATATCCACTCATTCTTCAATGCAAAGTAGTGTATTTATAACACATATTTAAATATCAAAGGAAACCACATTCACTGGATGTCATCAGTGATGTCACTGACCATGTCATGAATGTTGTAATATGTGACATCATCAGCAGTGGATTGCGGGCGCGCAAGTTATAGTGAGAACAACTAACTATAACGGGGGAATTTCAATGGTTTTGTATGAGTAAAATGTCCAGCTAACTATAACTGGTGTAAAACCTATGGTTTTTTCAGTGAATTTCTAAGGTTTTTTAAATGCTAATTCCTAACTATAACTAGTGTGAAACCTATTGGGCCTTATTTACGAGCCCCTTGCGCCTCCGGAACGTCACTTTTTGTGATTTTCGGTGGCGTAGAAGACTGAGTGATATTTATCAGGCAGGACTAAGCTACTTTTTGTTGCGTAATCCTGCCTGATAAATATCAGTCCCTTTAACGTAGTGTCCTGCGTTAAAGAGGCGTGCAATGGGTGTTGCTGGGGGCGTTCCCAGCAGCATCCATGGACTTGAGTAATTTATAGCATTCTCAAAGTCAGTCTTTCAAAAATTCCAAAGTATAGGACATGATAATCCAAATCCAAATGTTTCTCAAGAAAAGTCATAAACCGTGTCCGTGGGTCATATCTGCCCAGACGCCGATATTCCAAACAATTGAAAAGGACTTTTCTTGAGAAACATTTGGATTATCATGTCCTATACTTTGGAATTTTTGAAGACTGACTTTGAGGATGCTATAAATTACTCAAGTCTGCCCGAATTGTGTGGGTAAAATTGATACCTTGTCACTTTGAATAAGAATGTACTTACGACTCGTCTAAAATTTGGAAGAAATTTCTAGTTATATGACAACAGGATACCGACATAACTTGAAGGAAATAAGAACACCCTAAAGAAGTTCTGTTGTACAGAACGAAAAGCGTCGGCTGGCTGTGGTACATAAACTTAAGGAAAATAAAAGCATTTGAATATACACCAAGATTCAGCGCTTTAATAAGGGCTCTAAGTGATATGATTTGATTGGATTTGTTGTGCAAGTGGTGCTGTGCCAAACTTTGGAATATTCTCCACTACTCTCTACTACTCACTCTCTCCTACTCCACTACTCTCTAATACTCACTCTCTACTACTCATTCTCTACTACTCTACTACTCTCTACTACTCTCAATCTACTACTCACTCCCTACTACTCACTATCTACTACTCTCTACTACTCAATCTCTACTACTCTCTACTCTCAACTTCCCATTCTCTACTACTCTCTCTCTCTACTACTCACTCTTTACTACTCACTCTCTACTACTCACTTTCTACTTCTCACTCTCTACTACTCTCTACTACTCACTCTCTATTACTCTCTCTCTACTACTCTCTACTACTCACTCTCTACTACTCACTCGACTACTCACTCAACTACTCACTCTCTACTACTCACTCTCTACTACTCTCTACTACTCACTCTCTACTACTCTCTCTCTACTTCTCTCTACTACTCACTCTACTACTCACTCTCTACTACTCTCTACGATTCTCTCTCTCTGCTACTCACTCTCTACTACTCACTCTCTACTACTACCTACTACTCACTCTCTACTACTCACTACTACTCACTCTTTACTACTCTCTACTACTCACTCTCTACTGCTCTCTACTACTCACTCTACTAATTACTCTCTACTACTCTCTACTACTCACTCTCTACTACTCTCTACTACTCACTCTACTATTCACTCTACTACTCTTTACTACTCACTCTCTGCTACTCTCTTTACTGCATTCTACAACTCTCTACTACTCACTCTCTACTCTCTATTACTCACTCTTTACTCTCTAACTCTCCACCTCTCTCTACTTGTCTCTCTACTAGTCTCTACCTCAACCTCTCTACCTCTACCTCTCTACCTCTACGCCTCTACCTCTCTACCTCTCTCTACATGCACACAAATACACATATATATATATATATATATATGCATTTATATATATGTATGTGTATATATATATATATATATATATATATACTATATATATATATATATATATATATATGCATACATAAACATATGTAATCTGCATATTTATAGAAATACAAATATAAATGCATGCATACATATACATATATGCATACATATGCATGTTATTTACATGAAAGTTTGAAAAACACTAATAAAAGCAAAGCTAAAAAGCCACCCCATTACAAACAGAATGGCTTTAACTTAAACGAGGGCGAGATCTATTGCATTTTCAATGCTTGTTTACTTTGGTTCCATCAAGAAGGCATTCAGATGTGTCACACATTTGCCATAAATTCTGAATGTTAGCACTCTAGTTGCTCATTAGATCACTGCAGTAAAGCTATTGCTCACCAGGGAAGTCTGCTGCTGGTATTCAAAGTGCATGTTTCAGTCTGCATGTCAGAATTTTTTAATGAAATAGAAGAGGATTTGAGAAGTCACTCAAAATGTGCCCTAACTTTTCTTTCTTCAGCACTAATCATAATTTATATGGCAAAATGAACCCCCTCATTTTGTTCCTTTGCAAATTAACTGTTTTAAGTGTTACCACTTTATTTCAATCAAGATGACTTCAGGCGTGCCATACTTTTGTCATAAGTCAGACTGTTAGCGCTCTAGTTGTTCTTTAGAACACTCTGTGACATTCTGTCATTGAGCTATACTTGGGTTCCATCTGGGGATATTTGTGCTACATTTGGGCTCTTTTGTCTCTTGGGAGACTTATTTGTTATGAAGTTTCCTAATTTCCTCATTTACTACAGTCTCCTCAGTAGAAAATACTTTCAGTTTTCTACTTTGAATCCATCAAGAAGGCATTCAGATGTGACACACATTTGCCATAAATTCAGAATGTTAGCATGCTAGTTGCTTATTAGATCACTGTAGTAAAGCTACTGCTCACTAGGGAAGTCTGCTGCTGGTATTGAAAGTGCATGTTTCTGTCTGCATGTGAGATTTTTTTAATGAAATAGAAGAGGATTTGAGAAGTCACTCAAAATATGCCCTAATTTTTCTTTCTGAAGCACTAATCATACTTTCTATGGCAAAATGAACCCCCTCATTTTGTTCCTTTTTCAATTAAATGTTTTCAGACTTACCACTTGATTCTAATCAAGATGGCTTCTGGTGTGCCATACTTTTGTCATAAGTAAGACTGTTATCGCTCTAGTTGTTCTTTAGAACACTCTGGGACATTCTGTCATTGGGCTATACTTGGGCTACATCTGGGTGATATTTGGGCTACATTTGGGCTCTTTTGTCTCTGGTGGCCATCTTGGGAGACTGAATGTCAGAATTGTTTAGTGAAATAGAAGAGGATTTGAGAAGTCACTCAAAATGTGATCTAATTTTTCTTTCTGCAGCACTAATCATAATTTCTATCGCAAAATTAACCCCCTCATTTTGTTCCTTTGCAAATAAATGTTTTTGTTTTTTTTTAATTTTTAAAACCTTTATTATAAAAGAGCACACAGCTATTCAGCCTAACATCCCGGAGGCAAGGCAGCATAGAATCAGGAGGAGAAAAGTGCAAGGTGATTCACATCAGAACATTGCAGGTTGTTTTTTTGTTTTTTAAGAAAGAGAACTAAACCAAGAAAAGAAACGCCAAAAGGCGCGTGAGAGTGGCAATGGAACAGTAGAAACGTCAAGGAGTCGGCAAAAGGCAGAGGAGGACAGGTAGAGAATCAATAAAAAGAATGAATGGTAGGATGAAAAGAGGGGGGAGGAAAAAGCAGGAGAAGTACAAACAGCATAAAACAGTTGGTGTCACAGGTTATGGTGATAAGTGTTCGTCCAGAGGGACAGGTTCCGGCGGCAGGCACACATCGCCCCTGTACGCATTCCATGCCCCCCACACTTTATTCCATGTCTGAGGCCTCCCCCTGGCTACATAGACCGTCTTTTCTCGGAACATGCACCAATCCATGTTGGCTTTCCATTGTACCACCAGGGGGGCTGTAACAGCACCCCACTTTTGAGCAATATCACGCTTGGCAACCATATTGCCCAATGTCACCCAACGAGTCTGCGCCGTGTTGTGGTCATACGGTTCCCAAACGTTAAGGAGACACCTCCGCGCCTCCGCAGCCAACACCACACCAGTCACCTCTCCCATGATCCGGTGCACTCTCGCCCAGTAGGGGGCAATGACGGGGCATTCCCACAGAATATGTAAAAAGGTTGCGAGAGCACCACAACCTCGACGACAAAGGCCATCTGGCGAGAATCCCATATGCAAGAGCCGAGGGCCGGTGACATACACCCGGTGAAGGATTTTGAATTGCACCAGTCGGAGACGTGAGGAGGTAGCGACCTCCTTAGGGGAGGACACTGCACTCTGCCAGTCCTCATCGCCAAGTTCCAGGCCGTCCGCCGTCCATTGGTCTCGCAAGCACAGGAGGAGATCAGTTCGAACATTAATCAATTTCTTATAGGACAGGGAAATAGCACTGTCAGGCATATGGCCATCCAGTATCCTGTCCTCTAAGGGGGAGCTTTCGGGGATCTCTCCCTCCGTCGGCTTGGCAGAGAGCAACGCGTGTCTCAGCTGGGTGTAGCGGAAAAACTCCGAATCGCCCAAACGGTATTCGGCCTGCAGTTGAGGAAAGGTCTTGACTTTGCCCTTAATAACCATATCGCCCACCCTGGAGATGCCTATGAGATCCCATTTGTCGAAGCCCTTGGTGTGCCACAGCCTGCCCAAGATATCAGAGTCGTACAGTGGGGTAAACCTAGTCAGTCTGCCCTGCCAACCCTGCGCTTTAGTGATCGTCCGCCAAATGTGAACCGCTGCCTTGGTGGGGCCTGACAGGCGCCGATCAAAGGATCTAGAATACAGGGCATGATAGTAGTTGCTACCGCATAAGAGCCACCTGTCCATTGCGTAGCCTGGGCTATCAGCAGGGCCATAGAAGCCGTGGTTGATAGCAGTGAGCTGAGAGGACCAATAGTACCGACGTACATCCGGTAGGGCTATGCCTCCGTCGTACCACGGTAACGTGAGCTTCTGGATGGCGACACGAGGTCGACCATCCCAGAGCAAGGCCCGTTGCAAACTCTCAATCTCCCGAAAATAGCGGGCCGGGACCGGGTCCTGAATGTTCTGCAAGGCATACAGGAACCTGGGCAAGGACATCATTTTGAACAATGCTGCCCGGCCCAGGAGAGAGAGCGGGAGCCTGCGCCAGCTATCCACGTCTCTCCGCAGCCGCTGGAGAGGGGGGAGCAGATTGTGGTCGAATCGCGCCTTAGAACTACCGGAAATGTATATTCCCAGGTAAGTAAAGCCCTGTCCGGCCATCTGGATATTGCAGCCTCTGGGGAGGCGCGGTGTGTCCCCCTTTAGAATGTAAAGAGAAGACTTGGCCCAGTTGATGACCAGGCCTGAGTGGCGTCCAAAAAGCCTGAGCACGTCGCATGCCACAATGAGCGACTTACAGGGGGAAGTAAGGTAGAGCAGAATATCATCTGCGTACAGGGAAACTCTATCTTCAAAGCCCGGGGCCCAGGTTATGCCATGTAAGTCCGGGTGTGTACGTAGCATGACCGCAAGCGGCTCAAGAGCCAGGGCAAACCGGAGAGGTGACAGGGGGCAACCCTGCCTGGTACCTCGGTGAAGGGCAAAGGACGCCGACACGCGGCCATTGACTGTGACATTAGCCAGCGGGCAAGCGTAAAGGAGTTGCACCCAACTCACGAAGACCGGTCCAAATCCAAGCTTCGCCAGCACCGCCCAGAGATAACTCCACTCAAGTGAGTCAAAAGCCATCGTGGCATCAAGAGAAGCAAGCACCGCCGGTTCCTCGAGGGTGTGGGCTCTGGCCATAACACCATGGAGCCGACGCAGGTTAAGGGCAGTGTTACGGTGGGGAATGAAACCCGACTGGTCCGGGTGCACCAAATCACGGATGACTCCAACCAATCGATTGGCAAGCAGTTTGGCTTGGATCTTAGGCTCCACATTGAGGAGAGAGATAGGGCGATAGGATCGGCACACGTCTCTAGGTTTCCCCTCTTTGTGAATAACCACGATGGTGGCCAGCCTCTGGTCTAAGGGGAGGAAGCCCTCGTCCAATGCCTTCATAAACATAGTCCGCAGGTGCGTGGATACCACATCCGGTCGAATTTTGTATAACTCGACCGGAATACCATTGGGGCCAGTCGCTTTACCCGACCTTAGTGCACGGATCGCCAAGGCGATCTCGTCAGCAGATATGTCTCGATCTAAGTCGGCACGGTCCTCTTCAGAAAGACAGGGAAGGTCAATCGTTGAGAGGAACGCAGCTGAGTCAGCCTCGGAGCGGTCTGAGTTGGAAGTGTAGACACCCCGGAAATAATCAGCAAAGGACTCGGCAATAGCACTTGGGTCCGTGACGGCGACCCCGTCGTCGCCCAAGATCTCAGGCACCACGCGGCTAGCCATCTCGCGCCTGTCCAGCCAAGCCAGCAGTTTCGCAGCTTTATCCCCAACGTCGTAGATACGACCTTGCTGTTCCTTGGCCAGGGTAAGGGCAGCATTCGTGGCAAGATCATGGTATTCCGTCTGTTTAAGGGAAAGGGCGTGTAAAAGAGAGGGGTCGGGCTCAGGCCCCAGTCGGGACTCGAGGCGCAAAACCTCGTCTTCAATACATGTGAGGTCGGCATCTCTGACTCGCCTGGCCTCTGCAATGAGAGCAAGAGCCTCACCCCTTAACACAGTCTTGAATGCCTCCCACAAGGTAATAGCCGAGCCAACCGAGCCCACATTCTCCGAGAAGTAGAGGTCGATGGCCTTAGCAAGGAGTGCACGGGTCTTGAGATTACGGAAATACCATGGGTTAACCGCCACCGGCCGGTCAGAGAGGACGATGTTAAAATCAAACGAGACCCACAATGGGGAGTGGTCGGAGATACCCCGTGCCAAAAAACGGGCCTCAGACACAGCAGACGCATGTGCAGCTAAGGTAAAAACGTAGTCTATACGAGAGAGACTACCATGGGCACTCGAAAGGAAGGAGAAATGGCGGAGCGTGGGATGTAGAAGTCGCCAACTGTCCACCAAACCCATGGAGTCAAGAAAGGAAGGCAACCACAGTTGGGAACTGCGGAGATCTCTCGGCGGTTGGCGGTCCAGGGAGCCAGAGCAGACTGAGTTGAAGTCACCCCCCATTATCAATAGACCATCAGGCAAGGACAAAATGGCGCCACCAAGGTCCTGGAAAGTACTGGATTGTAGGCCTGGGGGAACATAAACCGAAAGTAGCGCGAGGGAACGCCCTTCCCATCTCCCCGCCACTGCAGCGTAGCGCCCCCTCTCATCAATCACAGTGACGTCTATCTCAAGGGGAAGGAATGCACGCACCAGGATTCCCGCCCCCCGGGAGCCCGAAGAGAACCCAGAGTGGGCAACCATCTTGTAGCCTTTACGTTTAAGAGCTTTGCAAGAGTTTCCAATCAAATGCGTCTCTTGTAGGAGCACAATATCAGCCAACCCAACCATCAAGTGAAAAACAGCAGCAAACATGATCCATTGCCTAGAGGAAAGAAGAAAGAAAGAACGAACAAACAAATAAACTTGTATAATTGCACCCCCCACCCTGCACCCCTGCATCAGACTAAAAAGCCCCCCCAACCAGCAGTGTGCCTGTCGCCCCATAAACTACTCTACAAAAAGTCCCAGAGGAGTAAGGAATCTCCACGAACACCTCCCGCCACCCTCCATGTAACGACAGGAAAGTCAGCAGGGTCACTTAAAAACAATACCGACAGTCTCATGAAGCGGGGTAACCAAACGCCGGTGTTACACAGTAGAGCCAAGTCTCATAGATCCGAGCCACCAGCTGCACCTCCATCTTGTTCATCTTGAGCGTCCCGACGCGGCGACAAAGTGTCCAACCATTCACTCACATTCTCGGCGAAGTCAAAGAACAGGGCACGGCCCTCATGCTCAATCCGGAGTTTGGCAGGGAACATCATAGAGTACTTATATCCCATGTCTCGCAGTCGTCGCTTTACGCCCGCATAGCTCTGGCGCTGTCGCTGAACAGCCCTGGTAAAGTCCGGGTAGAAGTGTATTTCAGCGTTCTCGTACTTAAGTGGTCCATGCCGTCTGGACGCCTGCAGGACCGCATCTCGGTCCCGAAAGTTGAGAAGCCGTGCTACAATGGGTCTAGGCGCCACGCCCGACTTCGGCGGGCCGCCCGGCATCCGATGGGCACGCTCCACAGAGAAGAAGTTACTAAGACCAGATGGTGCCAAATGGGTCTTTATCAGGTCCTCCACAAAGAGGTCCGTCGCCGCTTCCTCCGACCCCTCCGGAACACCGACAATGCGGACGTTCTGTCGCCTGGCACGTCCCTCAAAGTCCTCCAGCCTCCTCGAGAATTGGTCCGCAGTCATCCGCAGGTTCCGGACCTCGGTTTGCAGGTCCGAGACGTCGGCCGTTAGGCTGGAGGTCTTAATGTCCAGTGTCTTCACTCGATCATTAGTCTTGCCCAAGTCGGCTCTAATGAGAGTCAGATCAACAGCCATAGTGTCCACCTTGTGGGTCAAGATCTCATGTTGCTGCTGCATGTCAGCCCGAAAACTGGTAATGGCTCCCATGATGTCGCTCAGGGTAGGCTCGGAGCCGTCAGGTGAGCCCGTAGATAGAAGGCTCTTGGCAGAAGATCCCGTGGCAGGCGGCGTCTTCGGCTGGACATATCGCTCAATTCTACTCTGTTGTGACTGTGCTTTTCCGCGGACGCCTTTGTTCGACGTCTTGTCGGGGTCCCCTCTGCCCGCCATGTTGGTTCCGATGAGGACAAAGGGCTGCACCAGCCAAGCCCGAGCCCAGCGAGCCAAGAAGATAATCCGAGCTAGACAGTTAGACCAGGCCGATGAAAGAACGCACTGTAGGCACTAGCACTCCGCCAGTAGGGACAGCAGGCAGTCACTACGCAGTCCAATCATGCGGAGTGGCGGAGACCGGAGAGACAATGGCACAGCCCTGGCACGGAGTTCAACTCGACGTAGCTCAGCGTAGGAACCACCGATTCGAAGGCGGAAGGCAGCTCCCGCCTCAGTAGACCACCAGCAATAAGAATCCACCCCCGGGGATCAGGATTTCAGACAGGATATATGAGGAGGATCGGAAGGTCCGCGGAGCTCCGAGCTTACGCGGCCATCTTGGTTGCCCGCGAAGCTCCTCCCCCCCAAATAAATGTTTTAAGTGTTACCACTTTATTCTAATCAAGATGGCTTCAGGTGTGCCATACTTTTGTCATAAGTAAGACTGTTAGCGCTCTAGTTGTTCTTTTGAACATTCTGAGACATTCTGTCATTGGGCTATTTGTGCTGCATTTGGGCTCTTTTGTTTCTGGTGGCCATCTTGGGAGACTTATTTGTTATGAAGTTTCCTAATTTCCTCATTTACTACAGCCTCCTCAGTAGGAAATACTTTCAGTTTCTTACTTTGATTCCATCAAGAAGGCATTCAGACGTGTCACACATTTTCCATAATTTCAGGATGTTAGCATGCTAGTTGCTTCTTAGATCACTCTAGTAAAGCTACTGCTCACCAGGGAAGTCTGCTGCTGGTATTGAAAGTACATGTTTCAGTCTGCATGTCAGAATTTTTAATGCAATGGAAGAGGATTTGAGAAGTCCCTCAAAATATGCCTAATTTTTCTTTTTTCAGCACTAATCATAATTTTTATGGCAAAATTAACCCCCTCATTGTGTTCCTTTTAAATTAAACTACCCACTCTGTACTACTCACTCGCTACTACTCTCTACTACTACTCTCTAGTACTCACTCTCTACTACTCACTCTCTACTACTCTCTACTACTCACTCTACTACTCTCTGCTACTCTCTACTACTCTCTCTCTACTACTCCCTCTGTACTACTCACTCCACTACTCTCTACTACTCACTCTCTACTACTCTCTCTCTACTACTAACTCTCTACTAATCACTCTCTACTGCTCCCTCTCTACTACTCTTGACTACTCACGCTACACTACTTGCTCTGTACTACTCGCTCTCTACTGCTCTCTACTACTCACTCTCTAATACTCAATCTCTACTACTCTGCCAATCCGTACTACTCTCTCTACTACTCACTCTCTACTACTCACTCTACTACTCTCTACTACTCACTCTTTACTACTCTACTACTTACTCTCTGCTACTTTCTACTACTCTCTCTCTACTTCTCCTCTACTACTCACTCTACTACTCTCTCTCTACTACTCACTCTCTACTATTCCCTCTATTACACTCAACTACTCACTCTCTTTACTCTCTCTCTACTACTCACTCTCTACTACTCTCTACTACTCACTCTCCACTACTCACTCTCTACTACTCGCTCTCTACTACTCTCTACTACTCACTCTACTACTCACTCTCTACTACTCTCTACTACTCTCTCTACTACTTACTCTCTACTACTCTCTACTACTTTCTACCACACACTCTCTACTACTTGCTCTCTGCTACTCGCTCTCTACTACTCTCTACTACTCACTCTAATACTCACTCTCTACTACTCAGTCTACTACTACTCTCTACTACTTTCTACTACTCACTCTCTACCACTCAACTGCTCTCTACTACTCACTCTCTACTACTCACTCTCTACTACTCTCTCTCTACTACTAACTCTCTACTAATCACTCTATACTGCTCGCTCTCTTCTACTCTTGACTACTCACGCTACACTACCTGCTCTGTGCTACTCGCTCTCTCCTGCTCTCTACTACTCACTCTCTAATACTCACTCTCTACTACTCTGCCACTCTCTACTACTCTCTCTACTATGCACTCTCTACTACTCACTCTCTACCACTCTACTACGCTCTCTACTACTCACTCTCTACTACTCACTCTACTACTCTCTCTTTCTACTACTCACTCTCTGCTACTCATTCTATTACTCTCCACTACTCACTCTTTAGTACTCTCTCTCTACTACTCACTCTCTACTACTCACTCTCTACTACTTGCTCTCTACTACTCTCTACTACTCACTCTCCACTACTCACTCTCTACTACTCGCTCTCTACTACTCTCTACTACTCACTCTACTACTCACTCTCTACTACTCTCTACTACTCTCTCTACTATTCACTCTCTACTACTTCTAGTACTCACTCTCTGCTCTCTACATCTCTACCTCTCTCTTCCTTTATATATATATATATATATATATATATATATATATATATATATATATATATATATATATATATATGTATATGCATTTATATATATGTATGTATATATATATATATATATATACATACATATAAAGAGAACTCTAACTCCCGTGATGCAACATTACAAAAGCCCAGATGGGCGTGTTACTTAAAGAGGGGATAATCAGTTGGAGGAGTTTGAAACAAACACTGCAGAGCATGCAGCCTCTGAGGAAAGAGTCTATCTCTGAAACGCGTCAGGCGAGGCATGCACGAATATTTCATTTGTCTTTCATCTAAGAGTGTCCCTGCGCTTTGAAAACTCCAGCTGGAGAGTGCATTCCAAGAAAGGCAACTTGTGAAACGTAATATATATATATATATATATATATATATATATATATATATATATATATATATATATATATATATATATGCATATATATTTATATGCATTTATATATATGTATGTATATTACCTACTGGCGGTCGCCAGTAGGTAGTTATAGTTAGGATAATTTTCAATGTTAAATCTCAACATTCTATTTTGAATAACTTTGGCGCCGGTTGACGAATCTGCCTGAAATTTTCAGGAAAATGGTCTCATGGCGGTCCGGTCCTTCCCTGAAAGTTTGGGGGGGATTCGTCAAGCGGGGGCCAAGATAAAAGGGGGGTCCCAAAACGCGTTTTCCCCATGTTAATTTCCATAGGGCGGTCGATTTCACTTTTAGCCCGAACGGCTGAATGGATTTCCACCAAACTTGGCAAAATTGTAGGGACTGGTAGCCCGATGTGCCTTTGCTATGTCTCAAGATATGTGCTCCAGTGGATTTTGAGTAATTAAGGTTCAAAAAAATATATATATCTATAGCAGCGCTCCGGTAAGCGCACCGGTACGCGCACCGGGCGCGTCACGCGACTTGCGCGGAGAAAGCTGATTGGCTCTGGGGTGTCTGTAAACATTCTAAACAGTCCGGAGCGGCCGCCATCTTGTGTCTCGGTAGGATCGAGACACAAGAGGTGGCCAAAACAAAGGGGGAAATGACCATAAGGGGGCAGAGTAGACCCCCCTTGACCCCCTAGGTTTGATGTGGGGGCCATAAAAGGGCCCCACGGGGCAAAAAAAAAATAAAAAAAAATTTTGATTTTCGCGGGGTGAGCGCCCGGTACGCGCACCGGGCGCGTCACGCGACTTGCGCGGAGAAAGCTGATTGGCTCTGGGGGGTCTGTAAACATTCTAAACAGTCCGGAGCGGCCGCCATCTTGTGTCTCGGTAGGATCGAGACACAAGAGGTGGCCAAAACAAAGGGGGAAATGACCATAAGGGGGCAGAGTAGACCCCCCTTGACCCCCTAGGTTTGATGTGGGGGCCATAAAAGGGCCCCACGGGGCAAAAAAAAAATAAAAAAAATTTTTGATTTTCGCGGGGTGAGCGCCCGGTACGCGCACCGGTAAGCGTACCGGGAGTGTACCATGGGGAAAAAGAATGACAGTTTTAAAAGTAGCTGATTAGAAAAAAAAATGTTTAGTTGTTTTTTTTATATATACACATACATATATATAAATGCATATGCACATATATATATGCATATATGTCTATATGTGTGCGTGTAGAGAGAGGTAGAGAGGTAGAGGTGTAGAGGTAGAGAGGTAGAGAGGTAGAGAGTAGAGAGTGAGTAATAGAGAGTAGAGAGTGAGTAGTAGAGAGCAGTAGAGAGAGTAGCAGAGTGAGTAGTAGAGAGTAGTAGAGTGAATAGTAGAGTGAGTAGTAGAGAGTAGTAGAGAGTGAGTAGTAGAGACTGAGTAGTAGAGAGTAGTAGAGAGTAAGTAGTAGAGTGAGTAGTAGAGAGCAGTAGAGAGTGAGTAGTAGAGAGTGGGAGAGAGTAAGTAGTAGAGAGTAGTGGAGAATATTCCAAAGTTTGGCACAGCACCACTTTCACAATGAGTCCAATCAAATCATATCACTTAGAGTACTTATTGAAGCGCTGAATCTTGGTGTATATTCAAATGCTTTTATTTTCCTTAAGTTTATGTACCACAGCCAGCCGAAACGTTTCGTTCTGTACAACAGAACTTCTTCAGGGCGTTCTTATTTCCTTCAAGTTATGTCGGTATCCCGTTGTCATATAACTAGATATTTCTTCCAAATGTTAGACGAGACATAAGTATATTCTTATTAAAAGTGACTAGGTATCAATTTTACCCACACAATTCGGGCAGACTTGAGTAATTTATAGCATCCTCAAAGTCAGTCTTTCAAAAATTCCAAAGTATAGGACATGATAATCCAAATCCAAATGTTTCTCAAGAAAAGTCATTTACAATCGTTCGGAATATCGGTGTTTGGGCAGATATGATCCAGGGACCCCCAGTATGCAAGGGGAATTAGTCCCCCCTCTGCAAAGGCGCCAGTGGCCTGCATTGCAGAGAGGTGTAACAAGGGTGTGGCCTCATTACACTTCTCTGCAATGCAGCTCCCTCGTGCATACTGGAGGCTCCTGGTGGACTAGTTGACCCCAGGGACCCCCAGAATGCAAGGGGAATTAGTTCCCCCTCTGCAAACGCGGCAGTGGGCTGCGTTGCAGAGAGGTGTAACAAGGGGCATAGTCTCATTACACCTCTGCAATGCAGCCCCAGGCGCATACTGGAGGTTCCAGGTGGGCTAATAGGCCCCCAGGGGCCCCCAGTATGCAAGGGGAATTAGTTTCCCCTCTTCAAACATGCACGGGGGCTGCGTTGCAGAGAGGTGTAAAAAGGGTTGTGGCTTCATTACACCTCTCTGCAATGCAGTCCCCTGGCGCATACTGGAGATTCCTGGTGGGCTTTCAGGTCTTATATAGTTAGGAGTTAGCATTAAAAAAACCTTTGAAATTCACTGAAAAAACCACAGGTTTCACACCAGTTATAGTTAGGAATTAGCATTTAAAAAACCTTTGAAATTCACTGAAAAAACCATAGGTTTCACACCAGTTATAGTTAGGAATTAGCATTTAAAAAACCTATTAAATTCACTGACAAAACCAGTTATAGTTAGCTGGAAATTTTACTGATATAAAACCAATGAAATTCCACGTTATAGTTAGTTGGACTCACTATAACTTGCGCGTGCAATGCACTGCTGATGACGTCACATATTACATCACTCATGACATGGTCAGTGACATCACTCATGACATCACTGATGACACCATCCTTGTGACATAGTGACAGACCTCCTTTCACTGTAATGTAACCCTTGAAACACATATTCAAAAATAGAAACTGAAATTTAAAAAAAAATGGAGATACCCATATCAGTTACAACAAGCAATTCAGTAATTCCACCATCTATATGCACATCCAGTCATTCACCAACAGTTCTATATAGTCACTCATACATATACTCACTTATCATATGAAGTGATACACCTATACATCCTGTTACACACCGACAGTCATCCAAAAGTTACTCACACACATACTCACACGTGCAAATAAACTATTGAACATCCATTTATTTGAATATAGAGTTATACACACACTTCCACCTTACTTGTATTGAAAAATACACATATTTATTCTCTTAAACAATCACTTATAGAAACACATACTTATTTAAACAGGAACTCTTACAATCTCTTACTCTCACATATACTCACTTATATACATCAATATTCACATATACTAGATTAAAACATATGTAGTTACTGATAAAGACACTAGTGAGACAGTCATTCACTCACTAACATACACATATACACACTCATCCATCTATACAGTCCTGCACATATGCTGTCTTCAAAACACATACAAACAGCGAGTCAGTCACTCATGCATCTATGTGCTAAGTAATACCCCCACCAAACCATATAGACACTCATACTGATACTAAGAGAAACATCTAATAACCCATATACATACGCATGTAGCTACTTACCAACACATGTAGCCACTTATAAACAAAGTGAAACAATAATATATATATTTAAATATTTAAACATTACTCACTAATATTTATTTTTCAGAAAGACACATATTCACTGGATGGTGTCATCAGTGATGTCATGAGTGATGTCACTGACCATGTCATGAGTGATGTAATATGTGACGTCATCAGCAGTGCATTGCACGCGCAAGTTATAGTGAGTCCAACTAACTATAACGTGGAATTTCATTGGTTTTATATCAGTAAAATTTCCAGCTAACTATAACTGGTTTTGTCAGTGAATTTAATAGGTTTTTTAAATGCTAATTCCTAACTATAACTGGTGTGAAACCTATGGTTTTTTCAGTGAATTTCAAAGGTTTTTTAAATGCTAATTCCTAACTATAACTGGTGTGAAACCTGTGGTTTTTTCAGTGAATATATATATATATATACATATATAAACATATATATATAATCTGCATATCTATATAAATACAAATATACATGCATGCAAACATAAACATATATGCATGCATATGCATGTTATGGAGATGAAAGTTTTAAAAACACTAATAAAAGCAGAGCTAAAAAGCCACCTAATTACCAACAGAATTGCTTTAACTTAAACGAGGGTGAGGCCTATTGCATTTTCAATGCTTGTTTACTTTGGTTCCATCAAGAAGGCTTTCAGACGTGTCACTCATTTGCCAATAATTCTGAATGTTAGCACTCTAGTTGCTCATTAGATCACAGTAGTAAAGCTACTGCTCACTAGGGAAGTCTGCTGCTGGTATTCAAAGTGCATGTTTCAGTCTGCAAGTCAGACTTTTATTATGAAAGTATGAAATAGAAGAGGATTTGAGAAGTCAAAATGTGCCCTCATTTTTCTTTCTGCAGCACTAATCCTTATTTCTATGGCAAAATGAACCCCCTGTTTTTGTTCCTTTGCAAGTTAAATGTTTTAAGTATTACCACTTGATTCCAAACAAGATGGCTTCAGGTGTGCCATACTTTTGTCATAAGTAAGACTGTTAGCGCTCTAGTTGTTCTTTAGAGCACTCTGGGACATTCTGTCATTGGGCTATACGTGGTCTACATCTGGATGATATTTGTGCTACATTTGGGCTCTTTTGTCTCTGGTGACCATCTTGGGAGACTTATTTGTTATAAAGTTTCCTAATTTCCTCATTTACTACAGTCTACTCAGTAGGAAATACTTTCAGTTTTTTACTTTGATTCCATCAAGAAGGCATTCAGATGTGTCACACATTTGTCATAAATTCAGAATATTAGCTAATTAGATCACTGTAGTAAAGCTACTGCTCACCAGGGAAGTCTGCTGCTGGTATTGAAAGTGCATATTTCAGTCTGCATGTCAGAACCTTTTCATGAAATAGAAGAGGATTTGAGAAGTCACTCAAAATGTGCCCTAACATTTCTTTTTGCTGCACTAATCATACTTTTTATGGCAACATGAACCCCCTCATTTCGTTCCTTTTTAAATTAAATGTTTTAAGAGTTACCCATTCATTCCAATCAAGATGGCTTCAGGTGTGCCATACGTTTGTCATACGTAGGACTGTTAGCACTCTAGTTGTTCTTTAGAACACTCTGGGAAGCTTCAGTAGAACACAAAGGAATCAACTGACAGTCTCTGCCCTTGTTGGATGTACTTTTTTTTGGAATGTAAGACTTCATTCTCACATGATTGAGAAAGATAATGTGAATTTACAGAAAATATGCTCTCAGTTTAGCTTTTAGATCACCTTCCATACCTCTGTGGGAAAAGCATGAGAAAATAGTTTTCTCTCAAACATGATCCATGATATCCCAACAGAAGGCTTTTTCACTTTTCACATGGTAAAATCATATATATGTATATATATATATATATATATATATATATATATATATATATATATATATATATATATATATATATATATATATATATATATATATATATATATATATATTCACAGAAAAAAACATAGGTTTTAGGCCATATATAGTTAGGAATTTGCATTTACAAAACCTTGAAAATTCACTGAAAAAACCATTGGTTATAGACAATATATAGTTAGGGATTAGCCTTTTCAAAACCTTATTTTACTCACACAAAACCATTGAAATTTCATATATAGTTAGTTGCACTAACTATATATCGCGCACCCGCAATCCACTGCTGATGATGTCACATATTACATCATTCATGACATGGTCAGTGACATCACTGATGACATCACTGATGACATCTCAAATGACATCACTGATGACATCACTGATCACAACATCCAGTGACTGTATGTTTCTGTAAAGTTAAATTATGTCTTACATATTGAAGAATGAGTGGATATATAAGTGTCTGGATGAAGGATTTAATAGGTGCATGACTGACTGTATGAGTGAGTGATTAAATGTGTCTCACTGAGTGCATGGGTTAGTGACTAAACTGACTTAATTTGTGCATCATTATGTCTGTTGTTCTGTAAACTGCTGTCATATGGATACTTCATTACATATATTGCGTTAAGTTAGCATGAGTGTATTACATGTTTAAACAGCCGTTTTGCCTTCAGGCTTCAGTTTTGCACACGACACGTACTTGTTGTTGTAGCTTTCAGCCTAGAAGTGGTGAGGTGTTTTATTTGAGAATAATATGTTATTCCTATGCTATCAGCTTTGCCTTCTACACTTGGTACAACTGTCTGCACACTGAGAGCTGCACACTCTAAGATTAACCTAACACAAGGTTGCTGGGAAGTCTGATCCTCGCA
The DNA here is from genome assembly GCF_964263255.1 of Lissotriton vulgaris. NCBI lineage: Eukaryota > Metazoa > Chordata > Amphibia > Caudata > Salamandridae > Lissotriton > Lissotriton vulgaris. The sequence goes on from NC_141699.1 coordinate 932,711,347, forward strand.
CCACATTAGACATTAGACATAACACAAATAATGTTGATGCTAACATTTTGGGCTCTACGCGGGTTTAAGATAGAGTTACACGGAATAAACGCAGACACTTGGTGCTGCGCATGAAGAGAGCTGGTAGCGGTTGATGTGAACTGCTCCTACTGACATTGAGAGGTATGGGGCCGCCCTGCTAAAACCCGAATGAGACCTTCTTAGATATAATATAATATGCTAGATAGGGTGCGCGAAATATAGGTGATACAGATTTCTATAGAAATTGCATTATAACATGCTAGCACCTTTTGCTTACTATGGATTAGTGACTATGCTGCTGACTCTGATTTTTATAATCTGCATTTTGGTATTATACAAGATACTGCGTTTGAGAACTATGCATTGAATAATAAATATTTCAAACTTGCACTTGTGTTCTTTGACTCTCAGTTTTGGTTTGAAATGATTATATAACGAAAGAGTGTTCATGTGTTCCACGACTCCTGAGGTATTCTAAAGATCATGTTCTGGTTTGTCTAATACATGGATCATTCCATAATGATCCATGAGACACTGTAGCTAGCTAGGTAACGAGATTTCTGACACTGAGATGAGTTTTTGGATCATCCTAACTCACTGAGGTTCTAGATCTCTATGCACAGTTCTGTGGGAGAACGGAAACCCTGCAACATGGCGCCCAACGGATTGGTTGGCCGTATTTCATGACACTCGAGTAGTATATCATTCAAACCTTGACACCTTCATTCCCGTTTCCGGAAAACGGTGGTGTCGGAAAAACCTACCTATTTATGTGATAGGTGTTTTCAAGCTTGAATTCTTCAAAAAACGGTTTCTTTGAATCACTACCCAGTTGTGCTACACACAGTTCTTTGTCTGGTTTTTCTTCTTCCTGTGCTAACATGGCAGTGGAAATAGCGCAGCATAGCCGCGTCGCGGTTCGCGATCACTTGCGGGGATATAATGTACCCGCGGAAGGCTTAGCTGTGGTTCTAGTTGTGAGTGCGGAACATGCGTACCCGTACGAATTGTTTTATTCCTGGGTGACATTTCCGGAGGTAGACGCTAATTCGGGTGTCTATCATTCATACACTGCCTCAGCAGTACCGGCAGCTTATGCTCCGTACAGGGCACTGGAAGTACCTATTGACGCATGGCAGCACGGTGTTTGGTTTGGTGGCGCCCTACCCCATACTTTGAACGCTACGAGGTTAGGTCCTTTGTCCATTCCGGGCACAAATTGGCCCGCCTTGGGTGGATTTACTCCTCATCCTAATCGCGCCACGTGTAACGTAGCCGACCTGAGACGTCTTCATGAGGTCTCGGTTGGTGTGATTAGAGCGCTTGTTCATTACATTAGTCGTAATGTTCAAGGCGCAGCCCCCGCAGGTGCGCAGCTTCGAGCAGAACAGGCTGGTTTGGAAATCAGTCCTGTCTTGGTGAGTTCCGTTATGGGCAGGAAGCCAGATAGTACGGATGAATTTCCTTACTGGCTTGCCGAGAAATTCGACCAGTTAGAGGCTGTGTTTCCTAATACGACTCCGAGTGAGAAACACCGGATTCTTACGCTTAGTTTACCGAAGGAAATGGCCCCGGACCTTGCTGACTGTGAGACATGGGGTAAGACTTTTGCAGCGGTTTACTCGAGGTGCTTTGGCACACCGTCAGTTTCGAACCTGTCTGCGATCCTCAAGCGTGTTCAGGATGATCACGGACCTGAGTCGGCGGTTGAGTTGGGTATGCGCCTGAACGGTTCATTTGAGACAGTTTGCGGTATTATCCTTGCCAATGTAAAAGGGGATGCAATGAACTTTCAGGTGGCCAATGGTCTGGCGTTAGTACCCGATGCCGAGAAACCCCGTCAGCTGGCAAAAATTATTGTGGCGGCTTATAAAACGGTTGGCCGCAGTTCAAGGGGTGCGAAGGTTTTTCTTGAAAAAGAAAAGAAGCAACCCCAGGGGCAGTCTTCGGAAACAGGAGGACGGCCCAAGTCCAAAAAACAAACTTGGCCTAAAGAGCAGAATAAGGGTAAGCAACAACAACAACAGACACTGGTCTCTAGTCCGGCGCCTTCACAACCTGCGCAGTCAGAGCGAGTTTATGAATTGCGCGATCGCGCTACGATTAAATCGCCTGACAGATATCAGGCATCTGACCAACGCTCTCCTCGTTCCTTTCAGGACTCATCGGCTCCGTCAACCGGTGGTGGAGGGGGCGGCAGGGGCAGGGGTGGTCAGCAAGGACGTGGCCAGCCCCGCACGCGAAGTGAAGGGGACCAGCGGGACGACTCTACGCCAAAGAGACCGCAGTTTGCCAAGAAGAAAGTCGCAGCCTTAACGGCGCATCGATATGCCCCAGATAGTGAGAACGCGGCTTCGGAATCTGACGTGGGCTCTGACCTTGCTGGACAGCGCGGCGGAGATTACCATAGTGAGAGAGGCCCTCCGTCCACTGTTGAAGGTGACAGCGACTGACACTTATGTTGTAATCGAAACAGCTGATACACATGTTGCTCCCCCTGAAAGACTTTTTGAAATTGTCCTGTTAATTGAAGGTGACATGCAGCGAACTGTAAAAGGGGTATTCTGGGAAAACCTTTCAGATACGTATGACATTTTGCTTTCGGAGGCTGACTGGCCCCCACCTTTTGTTCTCGCAGCTCCGCGAGGGGAGGAGGTAATCCTCCCCAGTTTCGCGCACACTGTACCGAGAGTGGAAGCGCTGCATTTTGCAGAAGAGTGGGCTCTGGCGCTTGCGCCGGCTGTGTACCGAAATCAGTGTGGCTGGGATAAATTGTCCCCTAGCCATGAGATTCCTTTACGGTCACAGCCTCAGCCACAACCCCAGTACCCCATACGGCGTGAAGCTAAAGCTTCGGTCGCGGCTATCCTTGAACAATTGGAATATCAAGGTGTAATTGAAACATGTGTGTCACCAATGAATAATCCCCTTTTTACTGTTAACAAGCCGGACGGCTCTTATCGTCTAGTTTTGGATTACCGGCATTTGAACTCGCATTGCCGTAACTGTGCGGTACAGAATACTCACGGCTCTGCCCTAGTGAATAGTCTTGAGCGTAAACGGTTCAAAACCACGCTTGACATTTCCAATGGTTTTTATGCACATAGATTAGATGGTCTAAGTTCCCAATGGACCAGTTTTACATGCGGCGGCGTACAAAAAATGTTTAAACGACTCCCAATGGGATATAAAAATAGTCCTGGAGTGTTTTCCGCCCGCATTGTCTCTCTTTTGGAGAGTTTCGATCCAGTTGCATGTTCGTATGTGGATGACATTTATCTCACAGACGACGAGCTTTGGGTGCATCTGTGTCGAGTAAACAGCATAATTTGTAACTTTGCAGACATGGGTTACAAGTTTAACTTTGCAAAATCACACATTGCGGAGTACACAGTGTTGTTTCTAGGTTATGAACTTAACCATGAAGGAAAGGGATTGGCTCCTCACTTCCTGGAGAAGTGCGCGCAGTTGCGCTCTCCGACAACACTGAAAAAATTACAGTCTTTACTGGGTTTTTTAAATTTCGGGAGGACATACATTCCGGAATATGCCCAGCGTATCAAGCCTTTATATGCCTTGGTACAACCATCTTTTTCCAAATCTTGCTGGCTGCCTGAACATTCAGCCATTCTGCAGTCCTTGCAGGCTGATTTGCTCACTTCTGACTACTTACAGACCCGTGATAACCAGACCAACCTGGTGATAAGAATAATCCCTGGGACGGTGGGTTTCACGTACCTGACTTTTAATGAGGGGGATACTGTACCTATTGCTTACAAGTCACACTTGTACACTTCAGCTGAACTGCGTTTTTCCACTGTGGAGAAAGTGTTAACGGCTGTGCAGATGGCAATTCTTAAAGAACGTGCCCTGTCGCAGGGAAAGCGCATGTTGGTTGTTACCCCGTGTCCTGCATTGGAGGCGGTCACGAAAGCCAGTGTACCGAATTCTAAAGCTTTGCACCCTCGGTGGATTCAGTGGGCTACATCCTTGACATCTCAGGATGTCACGTTTATTTTTGACGCCGCTTTACGGTCACAGGAGTATTTACAGTATGAATTTGTTCATCCTGCTCCTTTAGCAATGCGGCCGTTGGAGGATTTCCACTGTATCATTTACACGGATGGTTCGGCGCAGGTTGCGCATGGCTCTAAACATGCCTACGTTTCCGCTTGCGCCATTGTGGTCGGTGCCATGGTGAACGATGAGTTCAAGTCCAGTGTCGTGCACACGCAGACACTTGGAGACTGCACCGCACAATTAGCAGAGCTCCGTGCTCTTATGCTCGCATTGGAGTACGCAGATCCTAGTGTGACAACTTTAATCGTAAGTGATTCTTACTACTGTGTCCAGTCTTACAATGAGAACTTGTTCTTTTGGATTCAGAATGATTTTCGTGATTCCAAAGGTAGCACAATAAAACATAAAATGATCTGGGTCCGAGTGGCGGAACTTAAAGAAAAGCTGCCGCTCGTGTTTGTGATTCATACTCTCGGCCACCAGCGCGTGGGAGTCCACGCTGTTGGCAATTCGCTTGCTGATGAGGCAGCGAAGTCTGCGGTATCAAAATACTTAGTTGCAGCGGTCACGAGGTCCAAGAGCAAAATAGATGACGACATCTTGGCGGCTGTTGCTGCCACGGCGAAGGGAGGTAAATATCCTGCGGGGTTCCCTTCGAAATACACATACCACTTAAGTCCCGATAAGGTTCCTTATGTGAAAATTCCTGAAGTTGGAGAGCGTCTAATTCCCAACTCGGATCGCAGAGCTTCTCTGATTACAGCGGCTCATGAAGGTGTGGCGTCTGCGCATGCGGGCGTCTCAGCCACTGTATCACAGCTACAACAGAGGTTCTGGTGGCGGGGACTGTACAAACAGACGCGCGATTATGTCCTTATGTGTGACATTTGTCAGCAGATTAAGCCTTCTACTGCTGCGCGTCCGCCTCAGACAAAGTTGTACATTTCTAATAAACCGCTTGGTTGTGTTTATTTGGATCACTGCGGTCCTTTCTCTTCTGATACTGCGTATAAATACATCTTAGTAGCAGTTGACTCATGCACACGCTTTGTGTGGTTATGGCCGCATCGCAGCGCTGATTCACGGACTGTCATTAAGGATTTGCGTGTCTTTGTGGGAATCTTTGCTTGTGGTGCTTTCCATTCGGACCAGGGTCCGGCTTTCGCCTCTAAGGCGTATAAGGATGCTATGGTTTCGTTGGGAGTACAGGTGAAGTTTTCAAGCCCCTACAGGCCTGAGGGCAATTCTGTGGTAGAAAGAATGAACCGCGACTTAAAGCAATCTTTGACAGCCCGAGTTATAGGCACTGGTAGAAACGGGCTGACCCACCTCTATGGCGTGCAGCGTGCGCTTAATAATCTCCCTAGAAGGTCTCTGGGTGGGCGGACCCCATACGAAATGCTCTTTGGTATCAAGATGTACGTCCCTGACCTTGATGGTGCAGACTGCCAGGCCCAGGCCGCGGCCTTTGACGTAGATGAACATTGCAATGTTTTACAGGATCTACAAAAGACCAGAGACAGTCTTGCAAAGGAACACTTGCCCTCCACGTCGGATGATGCGTTGCAGATCCCGGTAGTTGGCTGGCTACCCCAAGTTGGAGAACTGGTTCGAGAGAAGATCGATAACAAAAAGGAATTTGGTCCCTCATATCGAGCGCCAGTTCGGGTCCTTGGAGTGAAGGGCACAAGAACAGTCATTTTACCACCACTTCCAGGTCGTAAAGAAAACAGATTTATTTCTATTGACAATGTCAAGACACACAGGGTGGCCGATTCTTCATAGCATGACACCGGCTGTATCCTGTCCTTCCATGGTGAGGCACTCTGTGCTGGCTATTACATCCGGTGCAGATCAGGAGGTGTCCCTCGAGATGCCTGCCATATCAAGTCCTTTATTAAATACTATTCCTGTTACTAACATTGATGAGGTGACCTATGCAGATCCTGCTGATTTATCCATGTCCGATTTACATGCACGTTTGGCTAACCAGTCCAGATTCTCTTTTGACTCTGTTTCGGAACTTTCAAAGAAACCATCAACTATTGCAAAATATGCCACGTTGTTTAAAAAACATTTTTTAATTCCGCCTTGGACATACGTTTGGCTGATACTATTTTCGTTTTATCTTTTTATGTCAATTGGTTTTGTGTTTTATTTTTTCCGTCTGATTGATGGCCATTATGTGAAAGAAAGAACAGGAATTCGGTACCTTAATGGAACATTGGCCCCTCACTCCTCCTCGCATTCAGCACACAGACTAAAGAGAGACTTACATTCAGTACAAATTACTGCTTGGCCTGTCCTTGATGGGATTGTGTGGGATGCGGTTAGGTTTCAGATACATGGCCCCACAGAAGTTATTAATGTTCCTAATGTGCTTAGAGTAAACATGGGAGATGTGATTAAGCAAAATATTTGTTCTGATGATTGGGATCTTCAGGCAGTAGAAGCATTGTTCTCTGATTTGAAATATTATGCGGCCTTTGATGATGAGGATTTGTATTTAGATTCTGTCAATTATGGTGATTTATTTTGTTACCAACATTATGGAAATCATTTCTTGCACAAGACAAGTTCCAGGCGGGTTCCTGTGAATTACACTCAGTGGGAACATTGCCCTGCTCCTTTACAGGGGAGCTCAAGTACTTTTTTGGGAAAATACTCTTACTTTACAGATTTTAATCAATCAAATCCTGAGTCTTTTTACTTCAAGGTGAAACAGAAATCAATGCCAAAAGTTAGACTGACTGACACAAAATTGTTGTATTCAAAGTCCTTTCTAGAAAGGTTATCTGTGGATGGCTATGAGTTATGGAAGGATGTTATTGACCTTAAATCGGTTTGGGGTACCAAAGATTGGCAGGTACAAGGCACTGAGGCTTTGCATCGTGCATGTCTCATCCCAAATCACATGTTGTTTTTAAATTCGACTATTTCCCAAACAACATGTTTTGGATTGGCTACATCTAAAAAATTAAATACCCCTACGATCCCTGATTTGGAAGAATATTCAGGTTGGAGTAATTTCACTACATTGTCCATAAGTGAGATACAAGCACTTTTGCAGAATTCCTCCTTTAATATTTCCAGTTTTGATCCGGATGGGTGGCTTTTATGGCAAAGAAGCTCTGATTCTTGCCAAAGTCGTTTTTTGGGTTTGTCTGAGGGTTTTACACGCATCAGGCCAGATCCCAGGTTTGACCAAGATCACACTGTTACAACTTATTCAGTAGGCAAATTGTGTCAGAACTGGTTACAACATTCCACTTTAGCTGCAGTTAAACTGCATCTGTCCCAGTTGAATGAAAACATAGAGTTAAATGATTTTATAAAAGGCCCAACTATGGGTAGGTCTAAACGCTTTATATATGCTATTTACAATGAAATTTGGAAATTTTCAAGAGTCGAAGCAGCTAAACGCCTGAGGGCTATTGATCAAGCCAATTTGGAAAAAGTGCTTGCAGTGGTCGATAATAGTATTAACACGCTTTCTTCCAGAATTTACACATTGGATAATATTGTTTCTTCTGTTGTTGATATTGTACATGATGAAGTGTCCACGTTATACCATGGTCAAAATCAATTACGTTCTGTAATGCAGTTTGCCTGGACTCTACAGACAATTAAGGCTGGTCGAGTTCCCTGGACCTCATTGAACGTTTCATCACTTTTTGCCCCTTTTAATCTTACTGATAAACAGCGCATGCTTTCAATGCGTGATGCATCGTTTTCTATGTTACATATTGAGAAGCTAGAATCCTTACCTTTTTCTGTTGCTGAAACCACCACTGCCACGTGGCTTATTCATGGTTTAATTACATTACCATTTCCCTTATATAAATTTACTAACTGTATGCGGTATATTGCTATAGGACGATATGAGCCACTAGGCAATGCATTCCTACATGAGGCATGGTCATTACCATACACATACAGATGTCTGAAAGATGGAAAAGAAGTGAATCTTAATGGTGAGGAATGCACACAGTCACCTGACCATTCATTAATATGCAGACACATTCAGTTACACGGTTCTTGTAATCAGGACCGCCCAAATTTAGCATGTGTTTTAAAAGGCACGCCAGTTCCAGCAGTAGTGCCCACATTTACATTATTAGCTAATGGTAGTTATTTGCTTTTAAACAACGAATTATGTTGTGGTTTATTAATTGGTGTGGCTTATATAGTTACTGTATCAGAGCGTGTAGTGTGCTGCAAGAATGTTCTATACCCACCCACGCATGGCTCTTTAGATGTCTCCATCTGGCCTCGGATCCCAACCTTGGAAGCGAAATTCAATGGTTTAAGCAGAATAAGGGCTCTTTTGTCTCAAAAACAAGTGACCCTGAGTTCGGCCCGGGAAACTTATGTCTTTCACATAGCTAACACCCGCACAGAGGTGCAGGCGCTTTTGAACACTGATTTGCCATTTCATTTCTGCGAGCTGGTACACCAGATTTTTAATGCTTCTTCAACGACTGGGCTGGCACATTTTTTTAAACTAGTAAGCAGTGGCCTCGTGACTACGTTTGAAAAAGTTTTTGGTATCATTCCCACGTTTTTCCACACTATTTTTGGGAGTTTGTTTGGTGGAATACCTGTATTGCTGGCTGTGGCCGCAGGCTTTCTGTTGGTGTTTTTCTTCATAAAACATGGATGCCCATCCTGCACAAGACGCCGTTCAACGCCTCCTGACACTGTGCCGTAATCGGATGCTCAATTACTATGGAACTTTGCCGCTTGCAGCATTAAGCACGGCCTATAGATTGTCATTTCGGTTCACCGACTTCACGTGTGTCCAACCTGTGTTTCACTGCCTAAACTGCGAGTTCGATTGGGCCATTGATTTGTGCCTATGCTTGAGGACTGCTCCTGACGTCGATTTTGATCAGCTAATGCGTCCCGTTGTGGCTCACGAGCTGATCTGTTCTGGCGAGAGAGTTATGGCCTTGGCAGCGATAAATGGAGTTCTGGGCCAATGGGAGATCTCTGCAGCGGCGAATGCCTTTCTGACACACAGCGTTCTGGTGAACCCACCGAGTTGTCCTCTGACGTTGCAGGAGGATCCGATGCTGGAGGAGCACGTATGTTCTTTCCCATTGCTAAATTGGATGGCTGAACTATTTTCGGATGATGGCAGTGATTTCATACTGGAGGCTGTTGCAACTTTCTTTGCATATACTTTCCAATCGTGAGATGCCTGGAAGGAATGCTTTGTTGTGAAATATAACTTTCCCCTCGCTGAATTGGAGGGATGGACTATGTTCAGCTGATGGAGAGTTCGCTCACGTGATGTTGCTGGAGATAACGTCTAAGTGGCACATGACTTTGGATATCGGATGAGTGCCTTGGTTTTTTCTCTTACAAACATTTGAAAGGATGCGACCTGGTCATACATTTCATAATTTTTTGAACCGGGCGGAAGACTTTTGGTTCAAGACTTTTGATATTTTTTAGATTTGATGCCACTGTAGGCATTCATACATATTCATTCATACATATTCATTCATACATATTTTTAGCTTATTTTAGCTCAAAACTATTGAATTTTGCTTTCAAATTGTGTATCTGATTTAGTATTGCCTTTTCCCTTATGATTGGCGGTGCTCGGACCAATGGGGGGGTGTCATATGGATACTTCATTACATATATTGCGTTAAGTTAGCATGAGTGTATTACATGTTTAAACAGCCGTTTTGCCTTCAGGCTTCAGTTTTGCACACGACACGTACTTGTTGTTGTAGCTTTCAGCCTAGAAGTGGTGAGGTGTTTTATTTGAGAATAATATGTTATTCCTATGCTATCAGCTTTGCCTTGTACACTTGGTACAACTGTCTGCACACTGAGAGCTGCACACTCTAAGATTAACCTAACACAAGGTTGCTGGGAAGTCTGATCCTCGCACCACATTAGACATTAGACATAACACAAATAATGTTGATGCTAACATTTTGGGCTCTACGCGGGTTTAAGATAGAGTTACACGGAATAAACGCAGACACTTGGTGCTGCGCATGAAGAGAGCTGGTAGCGGTTGATGTGAACTGCTCCTACTGACATTGAGAGGTATGGGGCCGCCCTGCTAAAACCCGAATGAGACCTTCTTAGATATAATATAATATGCTAGATAGGGTGCGCGAAATATAGGTGATACAGATTTCTATAGAAATTGCATTATAACATGCTAGCACCTTTTGCTTACTATGGATTAGTGACTATGCTGCTGACTCTGATTTTTATAATCTGCATTTTGGTATTATACAAGATACTGCGTTTGAGAACTATGCATTGAATAATAAATATTTCAAACTTGCACTTGTGTTCTTTGACTCTCAGTTTTGGTTTGAAATGATTATATAACGAAAGAGTGTTCATGTGTTCCACGACTCCTGAGGTATTCTAAAGATCATGTTCTGGTTTGTCTAATACATGGATCATTCCATAATGATCCATGAGACACTGTAGCTAGCTAGGTAACGAGATTTCTGACACTGAGATGAGTTTTTGGATCATCCTAACTCACTGAGGTTCTAGATCTCTATGCACAGTTCTGTGGGAGAACGGAAACCCTGCAACACTGCTGCATGTGTTGATCAGTAGCTATATGAGTAACTATATGGGTTATTGATTGGTTGCCCAAGTATTTGTATGGGAGACTGAGTGTGTGTGTGGGTGGCTGGGAGGTGTATGACTCTGTGCATAGATGTGTGAGCAGTTGATTCACTAGGTGTATGGGTTCAAAAGTGCATGTGGAAACAGCTGTATGGGCGGTTGACTGTGTGCATGAGTGTATTGGTGAGTGAATGGATATCTCAGTGCTACATGTCAAAGTAAGTACATATGTAAAACACAGTACATGTGAGAGTTGACATATATAAATAACTGTGCATAAGAGCCGGTGAATGTGTGAGTGGCTGTATGGATCATTGCGAACTTGTATCAGGGATTGTATAAGAGAGTAAATATGTGTTAGTATATGTTTGAATAAGTAAGGTGTGTATAACTGTATAGTTGAGGAAATGGAGGTGTGATTGATTCTTTGCATGACTGACTAGGTGTGTGAGTAACTCCATGGATGAGTGACAGTCTGTGAGTGTCTGTTTACACTGAGTGTATCTAAGGTTATATTAGAGTCTGAAGAGGTTCATCGTATAATCACATGAATGATGTCATCAGTGATGTGATCAGTAATGTCAAATGAGATGTCATCAGTGATGTCAATCGTGATGTCATTTGAGATGTCATCAGTGATGTCATCAGTGATGTCACTGACCATGTCATGAATGATGTAATATGTGACATCATCAGCAGTGGATTGCGGGTGCGCGATATATAGTTAGTGCAACTAACTATATATGAAATTTCAATGGTTTTGTGTGAGTAAAATAAGGTTTTGAAAATTCTAATCCCTAACTATATATGGTCTATAACCAATGGTTTTTTCAGTGAATTTTCAAGGTTTTGTAAATGCAAATTCCTAACTATATATGGCCTAAAACCTATGTTTTTTTCTGTGAATTTCAATGGTTTTTTAATAGCAAATATCAAAAGCTGTCAAATGTCAAGTACGTGATAGGTAAAATCTTTTTCGTGTTTATGCACGCTGATGTGCTTTGAACGCTGCCCCCCCTCCCCTCTTTTCTCTTAGTAGTACTCTCTCTTTGCAGATAGTGAAGGGTAGTTAACGCAGACCTTTACCCCCGTTGTAATCAGTCGTGCCTGCTTGTCTCTCCATTTGATTGATTGTTATCCAAGCATTTACTGTTTTACAATTGATTCTCTTTGGTTCATTCTCTATTTACAAACAAGCACAAAGTCGCAATACTCTGTTTAGTCTTTGCAGATAGTGAAAAATCGTGTAAAAAAATAAAAGTAATCGAGCAAAATCAGTAGGCCACTAATTGGATCTCTTTTTGACCTCGCTAAAATAGAAATATTAGGAACAACCCTTCATGAGAAATACGAAAATAGTGAAATGAACTGAGCTCCACACCATGAGGGCTGCAAGACAGCTCGGCTTCGTCACCCACCCCGCCCAAAATAACGACAAACCCTATGCAAATATTAAAAATATATACAACACACCAGCAAAGTAACAGGGTAAAACATTTTATTAAATAACTATTTACATAACTATTTTATACTTTTTGTTGCCCGATCCGGCTAGCTCAATCGATCGAGCATGAAACTCATGCACTCTGATAGCAAGCGTTGCTACTGATGCTATGCAGACCAAAACTGGTTTTCAGTTTGTACATTTTTCTAGATTTTTCCATCCGAGGTTGGTTGAGTTTGTAGAACGATGGCTTCAGATTTTCCACATACGGTGTGGTGGCGCGGACTGGGAGGGGGCGCTTCGCTCCTGCCCCCTCCCCAAGTAAGATTTTCATACGTGAAAGTACGTTAATGGTTTTGGTCCCTGAGTTGCTTCGATGTCACTGCCATTCTCAAATGGCATAAGTTCTGGATGTTGGGTGCCATAGTTCAGAGTTCTGAGCAGCGCTTGTAACACTGTCTGAAGCTTATTTCCACCTACTGCAGCATCACTATTCTCAAAGTAAGTGAGGGTCGTTTGTGGACCTGACTGCATTTGAAAACAATGTGATATGGTACCTCCCTAAACCGCTTGACGGAGGCCCCCGAGGGGCGATGTGATGGCACGGACTCGGAGAAGACGCTTGGCTCCGACCCCCTCCCCAAGTCTTATAGCACTGGTGTAGCCTGAGATCGCCCCCGACATAGGCGGCCGGCTCCCGGGGTCCGGCGGAACTTTTTGCCTTTTGATGACTCTTCTATTCTGGACCTTGTCCCACAATCCGTTTGACCTGAAGACACGCTGTAGTGGGGCGCCCCTTTACCGTTTTAGTTGCCATTCCGCCCGCTTTTGCTACACTGTGCCTCTTCCGCCATTCAGCTGTTTACCGCCCGCTCTTGCGACTACAGCGTCTCGCTCACCATGTAGTTGAGTTGCTCCCGCTCTTGCGATGCAACGATAAGCGACTGCCACAGGACTCTCAAAATGGCGGCCGGCTCTTCAGATTTGGGCGTGGTCCACTAAAATGGCCCTGGGACACCTTGGAACTCGGACGCTTCCCTGATAGGGCTTGGGTCCCATTCTCGAAAGCGTCCCCTCAGCCGTGAAGATTCTACAAAAGTCTTGAGGGCCCCCGACTCCCGCAGGCTTCTGGTGGGGAGCGGCTGCCATGTTTGCTCGTGGAATGGCCACGACGGAGCTACGAGATGGTGGTGCTCTCATGCTGACGCCAGCTTTAGTCTAAAACATCCAGAAACACTGTAGACTACCAATTTGATCAGTTCCGGTAGTGCCCCAACATGACCCAGTAGAGAAGAACTTGCCCTCCCCTCTTTGACTGATGGTTCTTGTTGCCTGTCCCCTCTGTTGTTATTTAACAGAACTTTTTGGACTGCTGAAAGGGGTTGTGTTCTGAACACTGGTTGGTGGAGACATTTTGACTATATTCTTGACCTACGTTGTCGCGTAATGCGTTATATGACACGCCGCGTTAGCGCTCCCGGAAGTGATCCGGGGCGCGGCGCGCAACGCGTAACGTAAGCATAACAGGTCATGTGACTTGTTAATAAAACTTTTTATTGGTTCATTTTACTTTTGTTATTTTAATAATGAAAAGCTTGGTCATATGACCTAAAAAATACGCTTTTTATTGATTTCGAACATTTTTTTAAAAAAAACATATATGTTATAATGTTCCAGGCTAATGTACTTTCCCGGAAAATTTACAACTGTCCTGCAAGTAAAATATATTCCTTTTTCGAGAAAAAGGGCGTTTCTTCGTCCCATGACGGGGCCGTTGAGTAAAAGAGGCTAGGCCTGCTGTCTTACTCGCCGATACGCCTGATTATCAGATTCTTATCGATCACTTTATGTTGCAGGAGTGGAAAACACAACTGCCCTTGACCATTTATCTTTACTGCGTTCCTACGTATTATACCTTTTATCCGTCATGTAATTGGACTGCTTTATTTCACTTGCCTTTTACTGATTCGAAAACAGTGACTAAAAGTAAAAACTTTACCAATGTAAATACTACTACCATGTTTTGTTTTAAAAACCTTTATTGTGAAAATGTCAGTATACAAATACGGGCCTATAACCACGTGGGCCGGCCACGGAGCAAACTGGAAACGTATATGATGAGGAGACATTTACACTGTAGAGGAACGTAACGAGCGGGCCATTAGGTTGCAAGAACTAAGGTGTCTAACAGTTGCGGAATCGGTGGACGTACATTTTGTAATTAAAATACGACAAAGCGACTTACAAAAAAAATCATCTAGATATACATTTGCGGGCAAGTACCATGGGTGACGTTAATTTGAACTTTCAATAGTACAGTAATCAATAACACATCAGAACTTAATATCAATAGGGATGTCGAAATGTTCAATCAGTACTCGTCCCCGCCCGCCATGTGCTTCAAAACTACATACGTATCTCGTGATATCAAGGTTGGGCAACCAGTACACAACAAGGAGTTACGAGTCCCATTTATACCGGCACCATTTTGGGCGAGGCCGGGCAGGTCCAGGATATAGTCAAAATGTCTCCACCAACCAGCGGTCGGACCAGAACCCCTTTCAGCAGTCCAAAAAGGTTCCGTTAAATGACAACAGAAGAGATAGGCAACAAGAACAATCAGTCAAAAGAGGGGACGCTTTCGTGAATGGGGCCCATGCCCTAGCAGGCAAGCGTCCGAGTTCCAAGGTGTCCCAGGGCAATTTTAGTGGACCAGGCCCAAATCCAAAGAGCCGGCCGCCATTTTGAGAGTCCTGTTGCAGCCGCCTATCGCTGCACCGCAAGAGTGGCCGCAATTCAGCTGGATGGTGGGCGAGACGCTGTAGCCGCAAGAGCGGGCGCAACTCAGCTGGATGGCGGGTGAGGCACTGTACCGCAAGAGCGGGCGGAACTCAGCTGGATGGGGGGTGAGGCACTGTGCCGCAAGAGCGGGCGGAACTCAGCTGGAAGGCGAGTGAAACGCTAAGAGGCGCCCCACTGCAGATGAGGTGCCTCCACCTGGGGAGGAGGGAGCAGTCCGTTTGCGCCGCCTCCCCCCTCCCCGCCCGGGCACCCCACACCGTCTTTCGGCACAGCAATGTAGGATGGCCACACCAGTGAAACTTGCTGGACACCACCTCGGTGCCATCCGGATCTCGGCGCGTTGTGCTGCCTTCGGCGTACTGTAGCAGCAAGTGCGGGCGCAACTCTGCTGGACGGCGAGTGAAACGCTAAGGGGCGCCCCACTGCAGATGAGGTGCCTCCACCTGGGGAGGCGGGAGAGGCCAGTTCGCACTGCCTCCCCTCCCCCCCGGGGCACCCCACGCCGTCTTTCGGCGTAGCATTGTAGGATGGCCACACCAGTGCGGCAACTTGCTGGACACCACCTCGGTGCCATCCGGATCTCGGCGCGTTGTGCTGCCTTCGGCCTATTCGCACATCGGTCCGCTACTGGCGCCGCCTCACAGGCCAAGGGATTTTGTAGGCTTTTTATAGCCCAAAGCCGCATAACAGGTCATGTGACTTGTTTATAAAACTTTTCATTGGTTCATTTTACTTTTGGTTTCCTAATGATGAAATGCTTGATCATATGACCTAAAAATAACACTTTTCATTGGATTGAAACATTTTTTTTTCCAAATGATGAAGGTCACACCTTTTTTGTTCTCCCTCAGCAATCCAAAAAGGTTCCGTTAGATGACAACAGAGGGGACAGGCAACAAGAACCATCAGTCAAAAGAGGGGAGGGCAAGTTCTTCCCTACCGGGTCATGTTGGGGCTCCACCGGAAGTCATCGAATTGATAGTCTACAGTGTTTCTGGATGTTTCAGTCTGAAGCTGGCATCAGCATGAGAGCACTACCATCTCGTAGCTCAGTCGTGGCCATTCCGCAAGCAATCATGGCAGCCGCTCCCCACCGGAAGCCTGCGGGAGTCGGGGGCCCCGATGACTTTTGTAGAATCTTCAAGGCTAAGGGGACGCTTTCGAAATTGGGGCCCAAGCCCTAGCAGGCAAATGTCCGAGTTCAAATGTGTCCCAGGGCCATTTTAGTGGACCAGGCCCAAATCCGAAGAGCCGGCCGCCATTTTAAGAGTCCTGTGGCAGCCCCCTATCGCTGCACCGCAAGAGTGGGCGCAATTCAACTGGATGGTGGGCGAGACGCTGTAGCCGCAAGAACGGGCGCAATTCAACTGGATGGTGGGCGAGACGCTGTAGCCGCAAGAGCGGGCGCAACTCAGCTGAATGGCGGATGAGACACAGTGCAGCAAAAGCGGGCAGTAAACAGCTGAATGGCGACTGAAACGCTAAAGGGGTGCCCCACTGCAGCAGAGGAGCCTCCGCCTGGGGAGGCGGAGGAGGCCCGTTCGCGCCCCCTCCCCCTCCCCGGGGCGCCCCACGCCGTTTTTCGGCGCAGCATTGTAGGATGCCAAGACCAGTGCGGCAACTTACTGGACATCACCTGGGTGCCGTGCGGATCTCGGCGCGTTGTGCTGCCTTCGGCCTATTCGCACAACGGACCACTACTGACGCCACCTCACAGGCAGACGGATTTTGCCGACTAAAAGACAGACCAATGCAGCCCATTGTTGCTTTGTTTCAAAAAAATTTTTTTTAACGTGTTTACTTTGTTGGAGCGTTGTATATATTTATAAGTTATTAAAGTGTTATAATCCTACTACTTTGTTGGAGTGCTATATATTTTTAATGTGACACATAATTGGGAAGACTTTAATGTACAAAAAGGCATCCCTGGAATCTTCCGCTTCAAGCTCGGTCCCACACACCCTCACAGTGAGAATCCCCTCCCCAATCACAATACAGGACGGTTATCAGATAGTAGGAACGCGTGTGGTGTGACGGATCTCATGGGGTGGGGGTCTTGATCTACTGTAACTCCTTTGAAGAGGGGTGATTCTTTACAGTTGGGGCCATAAACTACATCCACAGGGCTAGGTGATAGCCTGGGACCGGCCTGGTTAATCAGACACAGAGGAAGAGGAGTGTCAGAGGGTGCAGTAGTGAATAGGGTGAAAGGGAGGTGTCGGGTGGGCACAGGGTGTGATTCTCAGGGAAGAGCAGCGCAGATGGGGAAGGTTTTTGGCCCATGCATGAGAGAGAGAGCGGGGGTGACTAGTGCGTGGGGGAGATGCTTGCGAGGGTGGGGAGTCATGCTGAGGATCGGCCGCGTGCAGAGAGTGGGTCTGGTCAAGGTATCTAAAATGGCTGCCGTGCACGACAAAAGTGTGGCATTGGAAAAAAGGCAAGATGGCGCAGACAATCTTTATCAATGCGGAATAATTTATAACAATTATTTTTAACAATATATTTACTCGCAGTGTCAAAATGGCGGTCAACACTTCCTGATTTCCTTCGAATCGAACGGTAACAGACGTCACGCAGCAAAAAAAAAAAAAACGCTCACGCGCAGCCGCTGGAAGACATGTATCAACATATATGAGCATCCTCAGCCACCCTCAGAAAACATAGGGGGTCAGGATATGTCTCCCGTACCCCCTTATATCCATTTCTCACATTGTTTTTCCTCCATCTTGTAATTTAATTAAAACGAAACACAAAATGGCGAATTCCCGTTTCGCGACCCGGTTTGCTACCCGGTTCGCGAACCGGAAAGCGCTTCTACCGCGAAAAATAAAAAAAAATTTATTTGCCCCACGGGACCCTTTAATAACTCCAACATCATTCCTAGGGGGGTCAAGAAGGGTCTACCTTACCCCCTTTCATTAAATTCCCCCTTCGTTTTTCTCCTCCTCTTGTCTCTCGATCCTACCGAGAGACAAGATGGAGGCTGTTCCGGACTGTTTAGAATGTTGAGAGACACCGGAGAGCCAATCAGCTTCGTTTCGCAAAGTTCCGTAACGCGAAAAGTACGCGAACCGGAGCGCTAACCGGGACGCTGTCACAGATATATCTGCTTTTTAAAATGTTAATTTCTCAAAATCCACTGGAGCACATATATTGAGACCTAGCAAAGGCACATCGGGCTAACAGTCCCTACAATTTTGCCAAGTTTCGTGCAAATCCATTCAGCCGTTCGAGCTAAAAGTGAGGCCAAACGCCCTATGGAAAAATGAATGGGAAAAACGTGTTTTGGGACCCCCCTTTTTTCTCGGCCCCCCCTTGACGAAAACCCCCCAAATTTTCAGGGGCTGCTCAGAAACAAAATGTGCCATTTTCCTGAAAATGTCAGCCGATTCCGTCCACAAACGCCAAAGTTATTAGACATAGAATTTTCAAAAGTCCCATAGAGAAAAAATCCTAACTATATATACCTGCTGGCGACCGCCAGTAGGTAATATATATATATATATATATATATATATATATATATATATATATATATATATATATATATATATATATATATATATATATATTACCTACTGGCGATAGCCAGTAGGTATATATAGTTAGGATTTTTTTCCTATGGGACTTTTGAAAATTCTATGTCTAATAACTTTGGCGTTTGTGGACGGAATCGGCTGAAATTTTCAGGAAAATGGCACATTTTGTTTCTGAGCAGCCCCTGAAAATGTGGGGGGGTTTCGTCAAGGGGGGGCCGAGAAAAAAGGGGGGTCCCAAAACGCGTTTTTCCCATGTTAATTTCCATAGGGCGTTTGGCCTCACTTTTAGCTCGAAAGGCTGAATGGATTTGCACAAAACTTGGCAAAATTGTAGGGACTGTTAGCCCGATGTGCCTTTGCTGGGTCTCAATATATGTGCTCCAGTGGATTTTGAGAAATTAACGTTTTAAAAAATTTATATATCTGTGACAGCGTCCTGGATAGCGCACCAGTTCGCTTACTTTTCGCGTAACGGAGCTTTGCGAAGCGAAGCTGATTGGCTCTCCGGTGTCTGTCAACATTCTAAACAGTCCGTAGCGGCCGCCATTTTGTCTCTCGGTAGGATCGAGAGACAAGAGGTGGTGAAAAACGAAGGGGGAAATGAAGGAAAGGGGGCAAGGTAGACCCCTCCTGACCCCCTAGGATTGATGAGGGGGATATTAAAGTGGCCCGCGGGGCAAAAAAAAAAAAAAAGAAAATTGCGATTTTTCGCGGTAGAGGCGCTTCCCGGTACGCGAACCGGGCAGCTAATTGGGCAGCTAACCGGCAGCGTAACAGGAGTCTGAGGAGAAGCTGATTGGCTGTCAACATTGTAAACAGTCCGGAGCGGCCGCCATCTTGTCTCTCTGTAGGATCGAGAGACAAGAGGTGGTGAAAAACGAAGGGGGAAATGAAGGAAAGGGGGCAAGGTAGACCCCTCCTGACCCCCTAGGATTGATGAGGGGGATATTAAAGTGCCCCGCGGGGCAAAAGAAAAAAAAAGAAAATTGCGATTTTTCACGGTAGAGGCGCTTCCCGGTACTCCAACCGGGCAGCTAACCCGCAGCGTAACGGGAGTCCGACATCTTGTGTTTTTGGAGCGTCCGGTTTGCGTACAAAATTGTAGGGACTGTTTGTTTGATGTGCCTTTGCAAGGCCTCAAGATATGTGCACGTGTGGATTTTGTCTAATTAAGGTTAAAAAAATATATATATATCTGTAAGCGTGCTCTGGCGCGCTTACGTTACGGGTTTTGTTTGCGCTGCAGAGACGATACGTCACGTTTATGCGACGCGTCATGAGGCGTCTCACATGGCTACGTGATACGTCACGTAATAAAGAATATATTTTACAGCTATAGATATTAGCTTTTAAAAAAACAATGGAATTCACTGAAAAAACCATAGGTTATAAACCATATATAGTTAGGAATTTGCATTTACAAAACCATGAAAATTCACTGAAAAAACCATTGGTTATAGACCATATATAGTTAGGGATTAGCATTTACAAAACCTTAATTTACTCACACAAAACCATAGAAATTCGCATATATAGTTAGTTGCAATAACTATATATCGCGCACCCGCAATCCACTGCTGATGATGTCACATATTACATCATTCATGACATGGTCAGTGACATCACTGATGACATCACTGATGACATCTCAAATGTCATCAGTGAATATATATATATATATATATTGTCGCTCCAGGTTGTCCACCTTTGAATAGCACACGCGCAGCAGCTTGATTTATGTGTAGGTGAGGACGGGGATCCGCTTGTAGATGCCGCTCCGTAATGGATCTGCCCGACGCGTTTCGAAGCTCCATCTGCTTCTCTTCAGGGGCTTTAACGGAAGCGGTGTGCGCAACCACTAACCCACTTTTCCATTTTTCATATGACACACCCATCGATGGGAGGCTCAAATGAGACTGTTTATTATGGGAAGTGTGGTGCGGAAAGCACATAATCGAGTCCTGTATGGACCCCGCAAGTGGGCCCGTCCTCGATCCCATGTACGGCTGCTGTTTCACTTCCGTGACCCCCAAGGATAACGGGGTGGTGCATACTCCGCGGCTGGACTGCTGCGTGTAAATTGTCCCTTCAGGTTGTCCACCTTTGAGTAGCACACGAGCAGCAGCTTGATTTATGTGTAGGTGAGGACGGGGATCCGCTTGTAGATGCCGCTCCGTAATGGATCTGCCCGATGCGTTTCGAAGCTCCATCTGCTTCTCTTCAGGGGCTTTAACGGAAGCGGTGTGCGCAACCGCTAACCCACTTCTCCATTTTCCATATGACACACCCACCGATGGGAGGGTCAAATGAGACTGTGTATTATGGGAAGTGTGGTGCGGAAAGCATATATATGAATTCAATCCTGTGTTCAAAAGCTTTCCAGAAAGCAGGCACCGACTCCGTGGGATTCTTGATCAAGGGTATTTATTTAACAAGATAAACGACCAGACGCGTTTCCGCGGACAAGTCCGCCTTGCTCACTACATCTGGATTCACCAAGTGCAAATGCAGTATTTATAGTGCTACAAAATAATCCATTGGCTGTGTAAAAAATGACAGGAAGGTCATGTAATAAACAATAGACATAAACAATAAAAAGCATATATTCTGCAAGTCATCTATACTATTTAGTGGAAAAAATTGTAAATGCATCTTTACAATAACAAAAACTAAGTTCCCTTCGTGGGTAAATGGCCCCTTGTGTTTTATATTCATTATGTGTGTTTATTTAATGTTCTTGTTTGCACTATTTCAGTATATGTGGCTATGGACATAGAATAAATGTTTTTTCTCCTATTTAAGCCTTTTGCGCAGGTCCATTCTGCAGGCTCCCAACAAAGGCATAACACAGGCCTCAGCCTCAGGGTGGCTGGAAAAGGTAAGTAATTGCTTTTCCCTGTTTTGTGCGTGTGTTTTCGAGCTCAATCTCGGTAAGCTTCTTGTGTGCAATTCCTCACAGGAATGTAGTGTGTGTGCTTATCATTGTTACCCGCCCAGGGCAGAGGTGTAGCGTTAAGGAGATAAGAACAATTAAGATAAACACATGTGTCCGATATAGGAGCAGTTTCTAGCGGGAGCTCCGCTGTGTTTACAAGGGACCCTTTTCATGTGGAAAACTTCTAAGTGTGTGTTTACATAGTGCTTTCGAAGGTGGTTTATTTCTCCGGCCCTGAACTTGTCAGCAAAAAATGAAAATACAGATGGAGGATCTGTGGCGATCCAAGGAAATAAAATCGCCAGTGCGTACTGTATTGACAGAGTGCCCGGGCATACATAATTGCCACGGTGATTCCCGTGTATGTCAAAAAAGAGGACGAAAGAGAAGCAATTATGCTCAAGTGGGCTACGGTTTACAGGAATGCACATGATCAGTGTTGTAGCGGACAGGTTGGGCTTCCATATTTAAACCGCCTATTGCTTAGCAATGTATTGCTCTATTTCAATCCTGGGCATTGCGCTAGTAGTGGTGCTTCGATGGAGGCCTATATGTCGTGTCTTCAGTAGCCATACTACAGTTTGCAGTTGAAAGGGTGGCCTGTCTATTGCTAAAGTCCTACTGTCGTTTGGTGAGTGTGTGGTTAATATTTACATGTGTTTTAACTACGTGAGAGTGGGTTAAAAAATAGTGATGGTGAAGCTAGATGTTAGGCAGCTTGGTTGTTTTTTTTTGTGTCAGCACGAGGAGTTAAATTAAAAGATATCAAGTTGTCTTCGTTTTTGGGGGGCGGAGCTAGCCGGCGTCGATGGCGGACGCGTGAGCTCTCGGCTCCTCGTCTTAGCCCCGGAAAAATCCTGATAATTTATCCTAAAAGTGTCCTATATGCCATAGCGGGCTCTCCTACACCCGCCGACACCCCTAGATTCTTTTGGGGGCCTTTTTGGACATTGGCTGGCGAGCCTCTCCGAGTTGTTTGAAGAGCGGCTCCTTGCGACTCGGCCGAGGAGGACTGGGCCTGAAGCTGCGTGCTATCCTGGAGAGGTGGCCGGGTGACGTCGCCTGACGTGCAGCCTCAGAGTCGGGAGTGGACGGACTGACCTCCGGCCGGACTAACACTTGGATTTTTCCCTTGCCGGAGCGTCCCCCCCTTTGTCTGCGATTGTCCCACATCAGAACGACTTGTCCTCCCAAGCGGAGGGCCACCGGCAGAGAGGTCACTGAGCACCCGAACCACGAGGTGGAGCGGTCGCCATATCGGTGCGATCACTGGTTCCGATCCCCACTGCGGCAACCTGCTATCCCCGTGCCCCCACGCCACGGTGGTGCGACGTTGACAGGTGCTGGCATTGTAGACCTAATAATACCCTGTGTCTAGCGAGTGTGGGTTTTGCCGAAGTGATTGGAGGCGGTTCGTCCGCCATAACGGACGCCATCTTGGCTGCATCGGGCCTCTGGCTCAGACTTAGTATCTAGTGGCAGTGGATCGCTGGCTGGTGTTTCTCCTGTATTGCCCCTGCGCCCTGCTGATTGCGAGGCGCCTCTTTGTTCTGGGTCCCACCGCAACAGGGGCAGAAGATGGGGAAAAACGACGCTGCCCAGGCGAAGCTCTCCTTTGAACGGCGCCGACCGAAAGGGCCTGATGCGACGGCCCCGGAGTCATCCCCGAAGGGGGCCACTGCGACCGCCCCAGCGTCCACGGAGCTCCGGGACATGCTTGCCGCCTTGGAAAAGGGCATCCAGGACAGCATTGCGTCTGTGGGCACTAAGATAGACGCTATGTCATACCGCATGGACCGCATGGCGGAGCGAGTGGATAAACACGCGGAGCGCCTGGACATGGCGGAACGTCGACTCACCGAAGCCGAAGAAGCCCAGACCGAGTGGGACAAAGATAGAAAGCAGTTTGATAGACTTTTGCAAGTTATTCGTGATAAAACGGAGGACTTGGAGGCACGCTCACGCAGATCCAACATCCGTATTACAGGTGTGGCGGAAACAACGCAAACTGGGAAGATGGAACTCTTCGTAGAAAAATTGCTGAAGCTGCTACTCGGGGAGGAGGCTTTTTCCCCCATGTTCATAGTGGAACGGGCCCACCGCACGTTGGGCCCACAACCGCAGCCGGGCACGCCGCCTCGCCCCATCATTGCGAAGCTCCTTAATTACCGCGACAGGGACACTGCTTTGTGCTTGGCGAGGGAGAAGGGCAAGCTTCAACATGAGGGTATGGACATCTCCCTCTACCCGGACTTTACGGCCAAAGTGCAGGAGGAGAGACGACAGTTCGCGCCGTATAAAAAACAACTGCGTACTCTGGGCCTTGACTACGCGATGCTGTACCCTGCCAAGCTTTGCATTAACACAGGAGGGCGATCGTATTTCTTTACGGATCCGAAAGAACTCCAGAAATCCCTAAAGACATGGTCATGGGAGCGAAAGGAGGCGAGGCATAGTCAGGAAGACGACGCTGGCTCAGCATCGAACCTGGATGAACAGGACTAGAGGGCTCTGCCGGGATATTTGGAACTTCTCAACGTGTGTGGGACACTGCAACCTGGTACCGCTGCGCCACCCCAAGTCTGGTCTACATGAGCGCTGCCGGTACTATCTGGAGGGGCGGCGGCCACACTGTTCGGGCATATGCCTTATGGATTGCTGGTGAGGAGGTCGTTTACCACTGATAGGGGGGGGATCTGAACACTGCTGAATCGTTGGGGGGGCTGGTAGGGTTGTGGGGGGGCAGTTATACTTGCTACTCGAAGGGCACTGGCACACAAGTGAGGCAGGATCGAGGTGCCGATCTGGACTTTTCATTGGGACAGTTTGCGGTGTTGTACAATTTTGGCGCGCTTCGCCCCGGTGCCTTTGGTTGTGCGACTCTCCAGGGAGTTGGTATCGAACTGACGAATACTCTGCTACTTGAGGGTTAGTGGGGGGGATTTTTGGGACCTGTCTGACCTGGTTGGGGGTGGTCGACTGTGGGTGGGTGGGGGAATGGGGGGCGGGGTCGGGGGACAAGACAGTTGGGGGGGTTGTTGCCTTGGGTTGATTGGGGGTTTGTGCGTTTTGAGTGTGGACTGCTTTGTGGAACTGTACCTGTTTGGAAGTGCCGGCTGGCGACTATGGGATCAAATGTACTGCTGTGTCCTGTTTTGCCCATCCCTGCTGCTAATACAACTCATGAGCTCATGCAATGTCTAATGCTACACTGAATGTACCCACAAGTATCCCGAATAAGCTGAAATTGATGACCTGGAATGTTCGGGGCCTGAACGACTTTCGTAAGCTGCGGAAGGTCCTCGGCTATCTCCATAGACATCATGTCGATCTGGCCTTGTTGCAGGAAACGCACTTGCCACTCACCAGCAGGATGTTGCAATCTAGGGGGTTGGCAGGGAATATAGTGGCTGCAGGCTTCACGACACACGCCCTGGGGGTGTTAATCTGGGCGAATCCTACATCACAACTGAAATTGATCCCGGTACACGCAGACATGGAGGGCAGGTACATCCTGGCTAGGTGTGTGGGTAAGGGTCTTGATCTGCTGGTAGTAAATGTTTATGGCCCCAATTATGATCACCCTGAATTCTATGCGACTCTGTCTGCCCTTTGCAGGTCACATGCTCAGCCTGGGATGTTGTGGGGGGGGGGATTTTAATTTTGTGTTCGACCCATCCAGGGACCGCTCCGCGGGCCCTACTCGACGCCCGGTGGCTTCGGCCACACATATGAAAGCCGAGATGACTAAATTAGACCTAGTGGATATCTGGAGAGACAAACACCCCACGAAGGGCGGCTTCACGCACTATTCGGCCTTTCACAATGTGCATACTAGGATAGATTACTGGTTAGCATCTCCCTCGGTCCTGGGTGGTATCAGC
The DNA here is from genome assembly GCF_964263255.1 of Lissotriton vulgaris. Lineage (NCBI taxonomy): Eukaryota > Metazoa > Chordata > Amphibia > Caudata > Salamandridae > Lissotriton > Lissotriton vulgaris. The sequence goes on from NC_141699.1 coordinate 932,736,607, forward strand.
GCATGCGACGTTCTCCCACGCACACTCTCCCATTCTATTACACCTTTCCACTGCCAGAAAGGGGATACCAGCCTTCACTTGGAGGTTCCCTCCCTTCGCTCTGCTAGATGATGCCTTCCGGGGGGAGCTTGCGGAAGATGTAGAACAATATTTCGCTACTAACCAAGGCTCGGTCGAAGACTTCTTTACAGTTTGGGAGGCTTTTAAGGTGTACATCCGGGCTAAGGCTATGTCTAAGCACTCCAGTGTGCTACGTTCCATCAGGCGGGAACTCACCGCTCTGGAGACTAGGATAGCGGAGCTGGAGGCTCGACAATTGTCGGCACTTAGTACTGCAGAAGGCCCGGCGCTCACCCAACTCCTGTCCAAGTATCAGGCTCTGGCGGATAGAGAGATTCTTTATATGGGCAAGTACGCCACTGCCCGAGTGTATGGTGAGGGGGATAGGCCAGGTGCCTTGCTGGCTCGCATCGTTCGGGGCTCTCGATGGCCTCTGGTTGTTGAGGAGCTAAGGACCCCGGGGGGTGACACGGTTTCAGACGAGGAGCAGATACTAGGGACCTTTAGACGATATTATGCTGAACTATATCAGTCCAAGACGCAGGGAGTGGAGAGCGAAATGGACGATTATTTGGACCACATTGCCATGCTGTTCCTCAAGAACTCGGATAGGGAATTTTTGATGGCCCCCTTTCACCAGGACGAAATACTAGAGGCTCTTGCGAGCATGAAATCGGGGAGTGCGCCGGGTTCCGACGGACTCACGGTTGGCTTTTATAAAGCCTTCAAAGACATTCTGCTCCCACACTTGGTTGCCCTCTTTGATGCTATCTGCGAGGATGGCGAGATGCCGCCCACCATGCGTGAGGCGTTGCTGATCACTATGCCTAAGCCAGGGAAACCACCGGACCTTTGCGGCTCGTACAGGCCACGCAGCCTGCTGAACGTAGATGCAAAGATCTATGCCAAAGTCCTAACCAATCGGCTGGCCTTGTTGGTCCCAGAGCTTGTCGCCCCGGAGCAGTCCGTATTTGTCCCATGCAGGAATTTAACTTACAACATACGCACGGTGCTGGGCACAATGCAACATGTCAAGCAGGAGAACAGCGCGCTGGCAATCTTCCTTGACATGGAAAAGGCGTTTGACTCTGTTGAGTGGGCTTTCATGGTTAGAGTACTGCGAAAGCTGGGCCTAGGAGAACCGTTCCTGCAGAGGATTGGGGCGCTGTACCATCGACCTTCTGCCAGACTACGGTTGGGAGACAGAGTGTCGGAGCCGGTATACATTGGTAGGGGCACTCGGCAGGGCTGCCCCCTGTCGCCGTTGCTATATGCACTGGTTGCGGAGCCCCTCGCTTGCGCTATACGGGAGTACCACAGTCTGGAGGGTATAAGTTTTCCCACTTACAAAATCGGGATTTCGACGTACGCTGATGACACTCTACTGTATGTCCGGAACCCGGAATCTAACCTGTCCGCGGTTCTTCAGGAGGTGGTCCGCTTTGGATCGCTCTCGGGCTTGAGGGTGAACTGGGACAAGTCCATCGCTTTTCCTCTCACCCCAGTGACACAACCCTGTGCTATGGAGTACCCACTACAGTGGTCCACTGACTCAGTCCGTTATTTGGGTATCCGCCTGCATACTGATCCTGAGGTCCTGGTTAGGGACAACTACGGAGTTGCGTACAATAAATTGGTTGATGATGTCGATGCCTGGGTCAGACTCCCGCTCTCCCTTCTGGGCAGGATCGCTATTATGAAAATGATAGTGCTTCCCCGATTCCTGTTCCTTTTCCTTAACTTACCTGTGGTTCTGTCGAGAGCATTTTTTAAACAACTTACCCAAGTCATGATCCGACTGGCCTGGGGCGACAAGCAACCAAGAGTACGGTGGACGATCCTGACTCTCCCCTGTGAGATGGGGGGCTTGGGAGCTCCGGATCTAGAGCGCTACTACCGAGTTGCGCAGGCTCCGCACCTGCACTCGTGGATTCATGGTGACACACGCATGCCGCATCTCGTACTGGAGCGGTTGTTTGCGGACCCACTCCCCCTGCCTGCCACTATTTGCCTACCCACGGATCGATCGATCGGCCGGATGGACTCCCTTAAAGCGACCAATCATGCCTGGAACTCCCTGATGCGCTCCCGCGGCTGCCCCCTTTAGTACTCCCCATTGATGCCTGTTGAATGGGCCCTCTGGCTGGACCCGTTGGGCGAGAGAGGAGTAGTCGAGGCCTTGCGTGCCCTCGGCATAGCGAGGATGGAGGATTTGTTCTCCGAGGGCACTTTGAAAACCTGGGATCAACTTACTACCACGGAATCGGGCCCTTCCTTGCTACAGAAATTTTAATTTCACAGACTTCGCTCTGCGTTCCTGGAGGTCCTGGGCTCTACCGTGGAGGAGCCTGAGGAGATCCCGGAACTGACCTATATTATTAAATCCACATCACCTGCAAAGCTAATTTCACAGGTCAACAGGTTGGGAGTGGCGCATCAGCGCCCACAACCCTCTAAAGCTAGAGCGGCCTGGCAGGACGATTTGCAAACCCCCATAGATGACGTTATGTGGAGATACTGCTGCTCCAGCACGCGCAAGATTTCCCTGAATGGCAGGCACAGGCTGGTGCATTTCAAATTCCTTCAGTGGGTGTACTATACCCCCGAACGACTGCACCGCTATGGCCTTCGCCCCACTGCGGAGTGTGAGCGTTGCCGAACATTGGTGGCAGACTTCTTCCATTTAGCGTGGCTTTGTCCCGGTGTACGAGCGTTCTGGGGGGAGGTATTTGCGGAACTTGACCAGATCCTGGGGGAGACCCTGCTGCGCACTCCGGCGCTTGCGCTCCTTGGTTATTCAAAGCCGTTGGCCCCTTCTCTGCGCCGGCTGGTCGATATGGCCCTGCTGTTAGCCAGGAGGGTGGTTGCGGCCTGTTGGATGCGTGGGCCCCTACCTGCCAAAACGAGATGGTTGCGGGACCTACAGTACTGCTGCACTCAAACAGAACTGTACAGCGACCTGTTACCGCCCAGGAGTAGGCCCAAGAATTTCTGGGATCTTTACAAAGAACATCTGCATAAGGGGGAGGATGGCGACTCTGACACTTCTGAAGCAGCTGAACTCCAAGACCGGGTGGTGGAATAGTGGTTTGAACGCATGCATTTCTTTCCCCGAGGGGAGTGGGTTGGGGTGAGTTAGGGGACGGGAGGGGGCTACACTGAGGTTCCTGATTCTGGGGCACGATTGGGGGTAGCACTGGGGGGGGCATTCATTTACGGTGGGACGACACGGGGCACATGGCAGGTACACCTTGAGGTACACATGACTGGATGGGGTTAGCAGTTCCACAGCCGCACTCTGGGGGGAGGGTTAGGGGTTTAGTAGGGGTAGTTCCATTGACCTTATTTCAATACTAGACCTTTTTGCCGCGATCGCAGTTGGGGATTGCCAGTTGACACACTGCTCTAATAAGCTGCCTATGGAGAGACATTGCACTTGGTTATACTAGAATAACGACACTTCACCACGCTGCCGGGCCTCCGGGATGCCGGCAAAAAGGCTGTGTACGGTTCTTCTCGATCATCGCTCGCATGTCTTTTGTGGTGTATGATACAGTGCAATGTGAAAATGTAAAGACTTGGTGATGTCAATGGCTTTGCTTTCAATAAAGGTCTCTAAAAAAAAAAAGTTGTCTTCGTTTTTACAGAATTATAAGATCACAGATGGACGCTGAGTGCTTCGTCAGAGTTATGGCCATTAGGTATTTTAGAGTTTAGCTGTATAATGTATTTAGATTCTAGCCGTCTCAGAGCTTGCAGTCTGTTGCCCCCTCTTGCTTTTAGTGCAACATGGTCAATTACAAAGTATTCGAGTTGATCCATGTCGCCATTGTGGTGGGTGTTTATGTGCCTGGCAAAGGGGTAGGTAGGGTTGTCGTTGTTGATTGCTCTTAGGTGTTGCAGGATCCTAATGTGTACAGGGTGGATGGTACTCCCACCTATGATTTATTGCATGTGCATGTGAGTACATATACTGCGAAGTCGGTCTTGCAAGTATAGTGTTCCCTGATTATGTGAGGTGTTTTCCGAATGGGAGTTGTACTGTTTTGGTATTTGCACCATGTTGGCATGCCTTGCATTTAGAGCACATAAAAAAAAACCTTTTTGGGCTTGTAGCCAGTCTGTCTTAGGGTTTTTATTTTTGTTTACACAGGGTGCATAGTTTACCAGTTCCTGCCGCATTGACGTTGCTCTGTGAAATGTTATTTGGGGTAATTTGGCACACATGGGTCCAAGAGTGAGGTCTGTTCTAACGAGCGGCCAGTGCCTGTATATGATTTTGCGCAGGTCTTTATGATTTTTGGTAAAACCAGTGATTAGTCTTGGTGTGAAGGAAGTTATTTCATTTGGTATGGTGACTGTCTTTTGTTTGCCTTTTAGTAGCTCTTGTAAGATAGTCTTTTCACTCTTTTTCTTGGCTGTGTATAGTGTTTTTTCTTTGTACCCTCTCTCTCTTAGCCTTGTGAAGAGGTTTTCTGTGTCGTCTCTTAAATCTGCCTCTAGACTACAATTTCGTTTCATGCGGAGGCACTCAGCATATGGTATGCTCTCCTTTAGGCTTACTGGGTGGAAACTTGAGGCGTGTAGGATTGTATTGCCTGCTGTTTCTTTTCTGTATGTTCTAGACTCTATTTTTCCCTCTTTCTGAAAAAACGCTAGATCTAAGAAGGTTATTTTGGTGGTATCAGTTGTGCAGGTGAACGTAAGGTTCAGGCTGTTATCGTTTATCAATTTAATGAAATCCCATGCACTTTCCTCCGACTCTTTCCAGACCATGAAGATGTCATCAATATACCTTTTGTAGAAAGCGATGTAGTTGTGGTATATGTCGTTGTGCTGGGCCATGAGTACTTGCTCCTCCCACCAGCCCATATGAAAATTAGCATAGCTGGGGCAAAGCAAGTACCCATGGCCATGCCCTGGGTCTGTTGGTACAACAGTTTGTTGAATGTGAAAGTGTTGTTGGCAAGACACCATTCCGCCATTTGCACCAGCATCATGGTATGTTGATGTAGTGTGATGTTTCTACTACCCAAAAAGTGTTTCATAGCATTGAGCCCATCAATATGCCTGATGCTCGTGTACAGGCTTTGAACATCCAAAGTTACAAATATATAATTTGGTTGCCATGCAAAACCATACATTTTACAAAGGAAGTCCCCAGAGTCTTTCAGATAGGCTGGTAATGCCTCCACAAGTGGCTGTAAAAAATAGTCAATGAATTTGCTTGTATTTTCGAATAAGTTGCCTATGGCAGAGATGATGGGTCTCCCAGGGGGGCAGGTGATGTCTTTGTGGACCTTCGGTAGTAAATAAAGTTGGGGGGGTAACAGGATGGTCATTTTTGAGAAGTTGAATTCCGGCTTGGTTAAGAGACCTTTGCTTCTCCAGTCATACAAGCTCATGTGGTACCTCTCCTTGATGTTTACAAGGTTGGAGCTGTTAATTCTTGTGTAACACTGTCGGTTCTGTAATTGTTGCATGGCTTCGTGATTGTACATGTCCAAGGGCCATAGGACTATGTTTCCCCCTTTGTCGGCACTGCAGATTACAATGTCTTGCCGCAGTTTTATTTTGTCCATGACTTTGTCATATTTGGCTCTGTAGTCATTTTTCTTTTTGTTGAACATTGTGCTGCTCTCTAGTGCTAGGATCTTAAGGTCTTTTATCACCTTATCAGAAAAGGCATCAATGTTGTCTTTGGGCATTGGAGGAAAAAAGACAGATTTAGGTCTGAATGGGGAATTATGGAAAATATGTGACACATCTGAATGCCTTCTGGGTGGAATCAAAGTAAAAAACTGAAAGTATTTCCTACTGAGGAGGCTGTAGTGAATGAGGAAATTAGGAAACTTCATAACAAATAAGTCTCCCAAGATGGCCACCAGAAACAAAAGAGCCCAAATGTAGCACAAATAGCCCAATTACAGAATGTTCAAAAGAACAACTAGAGCGCTAACAGTCTTACTTATGGCAAAAGTATGGCACACCTGAGGCCATGTTGATTAGAATAAAGTGGTAACACTTAAAACATTTATTTGCAAAGGAACAAAATGAGGGGGTTAATTTTGCCATAGAAATTATGATTAGTGCTGCAGAAAGAAAAATTAGGCCACATTTTGACTTCTCAAATCCTCTTTTATTTCATTTAAAAATTCCGACATACAGACTGAAACATGCACTTTGAATACTAGCTGCAGACTTCCCTGGTGAGCAGTAGCTTTACTACAGTGATCTAAAGAGCAACTAGAGTGCTAACATTCAGAATGTATGGCAAATGTGTGACACATCTGAATGCCTTCTTGATGGAACCAAAGTAAAGCAGCATTGAAAATGCAATAGGTCTCGCCCTCGTTTAAGTTAAAGCAATCCTGTTTGTAATTAGGTGTATTATTTGCTTTGCTTGTATTGGTGATTTTCAAAATTTCATGTACATAACATACATATGTATGCATATATGTATATGTATATGTATGCATGAATTTATATTTGTATTATATAGAAATGCAGATTATATATATGTATGTATATATATATTCACTGAAAAAAACATAGGTTTCACACCAGTTATAGTTCGCTGGAAATTTTACTGACATAAAACCATTGAAATTCCCACGTTATAGTTAGTTGGACTCACTATAACTTGCGTGCCTGCAATGCACTGCTGATGACGTCACATATGACATCACTCATGACATGGTCAGTGACATCACTCATGACATCACTGATGACACCATCCAGTGAATGTGTGTCTTTCTGATAAATACATATGTTTTATATATGTATATGTAAAGGTCGATGGAAGAATAAATGTTTAAATAAGTGTCTAAATGGATGTTTTAAAAAAAAAATGATTGGTTAACTGGCTTATTAAGTGTATCTTAGTGAATACATATATTAGCGAGTAATGTTTAAATATTTAAATATATGTATCAGTGTTTCACTTTGTGTATAAGTGGCTGCATGGGTTGGTGAGTAGCTACATGTGTGTGTATATGGGTTATTAGATGTTTTTTTTAGTATCAGTATGAGTGTCTGTATGGTTTGGTGGGGGTATTACTTAGCACATAGATGCATCAATGACTGACTCACTGTTTGTATGTGTTTTGAAGACATCATATGTGTAGGATTGTAAGGGTGGATGAGTGTGTATATGTGTGTGTTAGTGAGTGAATGACTATCTCACTAGTGTCTTTATCAGTAACGACATATATTGTAATCTAGTATATGTGAGTACTGATGTTTATATGTGAGTATATGTGAGAATGAGAGATTGTAAGAGTTCCTGTTTAAATAAGTATGTGTTTCTACAAGTGTTTGTTTAAGAGAGTAAGTATGTGTAAGTTTCCTTAGAAGTAAGGTGGTAGTGTATGTATAGTTGTATATGCAAATAAATGGATGTTCAATAGTTTATTTGCATGTGTGAGTATGTGTGTGAGTAACTTTTGGATGACTGTTGGTGTGTAACAGGATGTATAGGTGTATCAGTACATATGATGAGTGAGTATATGTATGAGTGACTATATAGAACTGTTGCTGAATGAGTGGATGTGTATATAGATGGTGGAATTACTGAATTGGTTGTTGTAACTGGTATGGGTATCTCCATTTTTTTGAAAATGTTAGTTTCTATTTTTAAATATGTGTTTTAAGGGTTACATTACACTGAAAGAAGGTCTGTCAGTCTGTCACAAGGATGGTGTTATCAGTGATGTCATGAGTGATGTCACTGACCATGTCATGAGTGATGTAATATGTGACGTCATCAGCAGTGCATTGCAGGCGCGCAAGTTATAGTGAGTCCAACTAACTATAACGTGGGAATTTCAATGGTTTTATGTCAGTAAAATTTCCAGCTAACTATAACTGGTGTGAAACCTATGGTTTTTTCAGTAAATTTAATAGGTTTTTTTAAATGCTAATTCCTAACTATAACTGGTGTGAAACCTATGTTTTTTTCAGTGAATTTCAAAGGTTTTTTAAATGCTAATTCCTAACTACAACTGGTGTGAAACCTATGGTTTTTTCAGTGAATTTCAAAGGTTTTTTAATAGCAAATTTCTATAGCTATGAAATGTAATATTTTTTAAAATGAATCCTATATTGTATATTTATGTAATACTATTTTTTTATGTATATTCATATTTTTTGTTTTTAAAAATTTTTTTGCCCTGGAGCACTCCCGATGCGCGTACCAGTGTGCTCACCGGTAAGCGCAGTATTTTGGCGCGCCACGGTGCGTTAGCCCACCCAAAAAAAATTAAAAAAATAATAATGAAGGAGTGAGCATGAGGAAAAGGGACAGAGAGAGTGGTGTTAAGAGAAAGAGAGCTAGAGGGAGGAACACAGAGGGACTGTGTAATAGATAGTAAGACAGAGAAAAGGTTTTAGAGGACGTAACTGAGAAAAGGAAAGACATGGGGAGTGACAGAGAGAAAGGACAGAGAGAGTAAAGGAAGGAGTGACAGAAAGGGACTGAGTGATCCAGAAAAGAAAGGTAGGTGAGGGAGTGTGGGTGAGGAGGGGGACTGAACACAGGCCTCGCCACCTCTGCAGCTGTGTACAAGCCTCACCTCATCTGCAACCCTGAACAGGCTTCACCTCATCTGCACCCCTAGACAGGCCTCACCTCATCTACACCCCTGGACAGACCTCACCTCATCTACACTATTTATTCCTTCTCAAAAATGTAAAAACCATTCATTAGCCCCAAAATCGTTTTTCGCATCACATTTAAGAAACACATCACAGGTCCTATGTACAAGCATACAATTTCACTACTGAAACCTCACTATTTCACAAAAGACAATTCCTCTATCTTGCATATGTTGATATCAACCATTTACAAAAAACATGCCACAAACCAACAAGAAAGAATCTCAATCTGCTTCCTAATCTGAGGTAACGCAGGTGACATCATTCTAAAAGGTTCAAATATATTTATTTAATGAGGCAAACACTATTAATTCCTTCTCAAAAATATGAAAGCCATTCATTTACCCCAAAATCGTTTTTTAAATAACATTTTAGAAACACAGCACAGGTCCTATGTACAAGCATTCAATTTCACTACTGAAACCTCACTATTTCACAAAAGACAATTCCTCTATGCAGCAAAATGTTTTAAACAAGCATTATCAAAAAACATGATACAAACCAACAAGAAAGAAGCTCATTCTGATTTCTAATCTGAGGTAACGCAGGTAACATCATTGTGAAAGCTTCAAATATATTTATTTAATGAGGCAGACACTATATATTCCTTCTCAAAAATACAAAAGCCATTCATTTTCCCCAAAATCATTTTTTAAATAACATTATAGAAACACAGCACAGGTCCTATGTACAGGCATTCAATTTCACTACTGAAACCTCACTATTTCACAAAAGACAATTCCTCTATGCAGCAAAATGTTTTAACCAAGCATTATCAAAAAACATGACACAAAGCAACATTAAAAAAACACAATCTGCTTCCAAATCTTCTCCATAGAGCATACAAGTCTCTATCTAAATTAAATGAACCATTACTTACCTTTACAAATGCTTTAGGAGATTGAGAACAGTGTCAGATGCACACACAAATTATTTTTTAGCAGAGCAAAAGGTATGCACTCATGACACTGCAACCATGACTGGCACAGAAAACCTCTAATTCTACACACATATGCCTCATTTCAACCAATCAAAACTCTTCCCTTACTATTTTCAAACCAACACCCTTCCCCCCTCAACCCTTTCTACCTGTTACCATAGCAACTCCCTCCTTACTGAACTCTCAGGTTCAAAAGTTTATTCTACAATGGTGCAAATGAACTCAGCAAGGATGTTTGACCTCTCAATACACCAGCTTATCTGGTGCAATGTTTCTTTAATTGACTTTTCCTTAACCATTCAAATTTCTTCTTTCACAAAACACAACCATGCACCCTAACTTTCAGTTTTCAACTATCTGAATCCACCAATCATTGCTTGTGATTTAAGAGCAGTGAAACTCCACAATACATTTTTTGTAAACTCCTACTGTTCCAACTGCCATTTCATTCCCACACTTCATCTGACTGCACCAGAACCTTCTCTCACCATGTATTCTGTCTGGATTATTGGACATAGCTACATCCACTGGGCTCAAATGTATGCAGCTAGCAGAAATGTTCACAACCTTGATTTACCAAATGTGGAAATCAAGTGGATTGGCCAGAGAGGATTGAGATGTCACCAATTGATACCATTGGTGAAAACCTTTTTGCATCTGCCAAACCCTGACCTCTTAATTGCGCACTGTGGAGGAAATGACTTGGGCACTTTTACTGGGGTAGGTCTGGAAATGCTTTTAAAGGACACCTTTGGTCAATTGATGGCACTTTTTCCACAAACTGCCTTGGTATATTCCAATATATGTCAAAGACAGAAATGGAACTGGTCCACCCAGTTTTGTCCACAATTTGAGAAAGCACGGAACCATGTGAATAAATCTGTTTCTGCTTACATGAGAGACTATGGAATGGGTTCAATATACAACAATAACTTGCATTACAACAATCAAGATATCTACAGAGGAGATGGTGTGCACTTCTCAGATGAGGGGAATAGAATATTCCTCCTAAACTTAAAACTGTGCATTGGAACCTACTTGTAGGTACCTAAATAAGCCACAGAACCCAAAAGCTCTTTTCAGGGCTACCCTACCTCTGATCACTCAAAATGATTATCTTATTTTAACTTTTTTCACTATTTTTCACCAAAGTACGCTCCCCGGTACGATCCCCGGTGCGCGTACCGGGTGCTCCCCCGCGAACAATAATTTTTTTTTATTTTTTTTTGCATATATGTACCTCCTAAACTCCCCTCAGAAAACCTAGAGGGTCAGGGTGTGTCTGCCGTGCCCCCTTTTACCCATTCACAACGTTTTTTGTCCTCCATCTTGTGTCTCAATTCTACCGAAACACAAAATGGCGGACTCCCGTAGCGCTCCCGGTGCGCGTACCGGTGCGCGCACCGGTAAGCGCTCCCAAAAAATATAGGAAGTTAATTTTCTTAAAAACCACTGAAGACACTTTCACCAAATATAGAATAGGCCCTACTACATAGCAGTCCCTACCATTTCCCCAAATTTGATGGTATTCCATTTAGCCGTTTAGGCTGTAGCCCTGTCTAAATATCCTGAGGTAAATTACATGACAAAAACACATATGAAAGTGTTAGAATTTACAACCAATTAAAATGTTACTTACATTTTGTACTTTTATGTGCTGACATTTGATTGGTTATGTACATGAATATATATGAAAAATGAGAGGGAAGCGCAGCTATTTTGACTAATACTGCCTGAGGTACATTTGAAAAGAATTTTCACAGAAAACTTGAACTGCTTTGAAAAAGGTAAGTTGTTAATTTGGAAGGGGAACTATGTTGTGCACTTTAAGTTAATTTGGGAAAACGTTTTCTGGTAGTTATATACTGTCCCTCTTTAATAGTTATAGATTGAGATAGGCTCCGTTATAATTATGGATTGAGTTAGGCTTCTCTGGTATAATTATGAATTTAATTAGGCTTCATCACATGCACTTTTTAATAGTTCTACTTCCTGCCTGAAACCATACACTACTCAAAAATTACTTCACTGTAAAAAACTCAGAAGTACCTGTCTGAACTTAAACCCAAAAGTACCCTAACTCTACTGATATAGTTATTTTTTATGCAATTTACAGAAAGAAAATGGAAGGAAAACAACAATCAAATGTTATTTCTTTCGAAGTAAAGGTTGAAAATCCAGAAGAAAAAAAAAAAAAGAATTGGATTTTATGGATGACTCTTTGGACCAACAATTAATAGACTGTTTGGAACAAATTGAATCATGTAATAATAATTATGAGGAAATTCCGGACAATATAATGTTGGAAGTTTTATTAAATTTTGAAAAAGAATCAGAAGAATACATTAATATTTAATAATTAAAAATAGTTTGAGACATTATTCATTTTTATATGTAATTCATGAAGTACTACCAAAATGATTATGATATAAAGTGAGACTTATAGTATACTGTGCAACTTTTTTGTGTTACATAGTATGTTTGCTCATAGTTACTTCCTTTCTCCCACTATATTATCTACAATATGTATTTTACATCTCTTTTTCATCATAAGGGAGCAGGATAGACTACCTACTAGCTACTTTTTTTTAAAACTGTCATTCTTTTTCCCCATGGTACGCTCCCCGGTACGCGTACCGGGCGCTCCCCCCACGCAAATCGAAAAAAAAGAATATTTTTTTTTGCCCCGCGGGGCCCTTTAATGGCCCCCACTTCAAACCTAGGGGGTCAGGGGGGTTCTACCCTGCCCCCTTTTGGTCATTTTCCCCTTTGTTTTTGCCACCTCTTGTGTCTCGATCCTACCGAGACACAAGATGGCGGCCGCTCCGGACTGTTTGGAATGTTTACAGACACACGAGAGCCAATCAGGTTTCCGCGCGCGAACTTGCGTAGCGCGCTGGTACGCGCCCCGGTGTGCGTACCGGGGCACGCTTCTAGATATATATATTTTTTTGAACCTAAATTACTCAAAATCCACTGGAGCATATATCTTGAGACATAGCAAAGGCACATCGGGCTACCAGTCCCTACAATTTTGCCAAGTTTGGTGGAAATCCATTCAGCCGTTCGGGCTAAAAGTGAGGTCGACCGGTCTATGGAAATTAACATGGGGAAAACACGTTTGGGACCCCCCTTTTATCTCGGCCCCTGCTTGACGAATCCCCCTCAAACTTTCAGGGAAGGACTGGAGGGCCGCAAGGCAAATTTGAGGAAATTTTCAGGCAGATTCCTCAACCGGCGCCAAAGTTATTCCCAATAGAATGTTGCAATTTCCCTATTGAAAATAATCCTAATCCAAACTATAACTACCTACTGGCGAGCGCCAGTAGGTAATATATATATATTGCAATATATATATATATTGCAATATATATTGCAATATATAAAATTGCACATTATGATTCTGAGCAGCCCCTGAAAATTTGGGGGGGTTTCGTCAAGGGGGGCCGAGAAAAAAGGGGGTCCCAAAACGCGTTTTTAACATTGAGTTTTCCATAGGGCGTTTGGCCTCACTTTTAGCTCGAACGGCTGAATGGATTTGCACGAAACTTGGCAAAATTGTAGGGACTGTTAGCCCGATGTGCCTTTGCTGGGTCTCAATATATGTGCTCCAGTGGATTTTGAGAAATGAACGTTTTAAAAAACAGATATATCTGTGACAGCGTCCCGGGTAGCGCTCCGGTTCGCGAACTTGTCGCGTAACGAAGCTTTGCGAAGCAAAGCTGATTGGCTCTCCGGTGTCTGTCAACATTCTAAACAGTCCGGAGCGACCGCCATCTTGTCTCTCGGTAGGATCGAGAGAAAAGAGGATGAGAAAAACGAAGGGGGAATTTAATGAAAGGGGGCAAGGTAGACCCCTCTTGACCCACTAGGAAGGATGTTGGGGTTAATAAAGGGTCCCGTGGGAAAAAAAATTGATTTTTCATGGTAGAAGCGCTTCCCGGTTCGCGAACAGGTAGCGAAATGGGAATTCGCCATTTTGTATTTCGTTTTAATTAAATTACAGGGTATAAGGGGGTACAGGAGACGTATCCTGACCCTTTATTGCAACTAACTAAAAAAATATAGATATGGTAATTATACCATGCATCGTCATATGGAGAGGTGGCACCCGAATAATTATAGTGCTGCCCAAATTCGAGATTTGGTGGATAACCCCCGACCTGCCAGTCCATCCACCAATGAAGTGGCAGTGACAGCATCAGAGGCAAGGGAAACGGTTCTAAATCTTCAGAAGAACTTTGGACAAATGAAAATGACACGTTTAACTTGCGGCAAATTAATTTCATGTGGACAGAGGAGTGTTAGTCTGATCAATAGAGCTTATGAACATCATCATAGTCGATGGTTGGTGGAGACATTTTGACTATATCCTGGACCTGCTCGGCTTCGCCCAAAATGGTGCCGGTATAAATGAGACTCGTAACTCCTTGTTGTGTACTGGTTGCCCAACCTTGATATGACGAGATACGTATGCGGTTTTGAAGCACATGGTGGGCGGGGACGAGAATTGATTGAACATTTCGACATCCCTATTGATATTAAGTTCTGATGTGTTATTGATTACTGTACTATTGAAAGTTCGAATTAACGTCACCCATGGTACTTGCCCGCAAATGTATATCTAGATAATTTTATTGTGACTGGCTTGTCGTATTTTAATGTACGTCCATCGATTCCGCAACTGTTAGACACCTTAGTTCTTGCAACCTAATGGCCCGCCCGTTACGTTCTTCCACAGTGTAAATGTCCCCTCATCATATACGATTCCAGTTTGCTCCGTGGCCGGCCCACGTGGTTATAGGCCCGTATTTGTATACTGACATTTTCACAATAAAGGTTTTTAAAACAAAACATGGTAGTAGTACTTACATTGGTAAAGTTTTGAATAATAGCCACTGTTTTCGAATCAGTAAAAGGCAAGTGAAATAAAGCAGTCCAATTACATGACGGTTAAAAGCTATAATACGCAGGAACGCAGTAAAGATAAATGGTCAAGGGCTGTTGTGTTTTCTACTCCTGCAACATAAAGTGATCGATAAGAATCTGATATTCATGCCTATCAGCGACTAAGACAGCAGGCCGAGCCTCTTTTGCTCAACGGTTCCCTCATGGGACGAAGAAACGCCCTTTTTCTCGAAATAGGAATATTTTACTTGCAGGACAGTTGTAAATTTCCCGGGAAAATACATTAGCCTGGAACATTGTTAGTGATAAACTGTAAATGCATCTGGGTCCTTTGCTTTACAAGTCAGTGTGAGAAAAAAAAAGGTGGGGCTTTCATCATTTGGGAAAAAAAATGTTCGAAAGCAATGAAAAGCGTTATTTTTAGGTCATATGACCAAGCCTTTCATCATTAGAATAACAAAAGTAAAATGAACCAATGAAAAGTTTTATTAACAAGTCACATGACCTGTTATGCTTACGTTACGCGCCGCGCTCTGGATCGCTTCCGGGAAGCTGCGCCTCGCGCACCGGAGCACTTCCAGGTGCGCTAACGCGACGCGTCATTTGACGCATTAGGCGACAACGTAGGTCCAGAATATAGTCAAAATGTCTCCACCAACCAGCGGTCGGAACACAACCCCTTTCAGTAGTCCAAAAAGTTCTGTAAAATGACAACTTTAGGGACAGGCAACAAGAACTATCACTCAAAAAAGGGGAGGGCAAGTTCTTTTCTACCGGGTCACGTTGGGGCTCCACCGGAACTGATCGAATTGGTAGTCTACAGTGTTTCTGGATGTTTCAGATTGAAGCTGGCGTCAGCATGAGAGCACCTCGTGGCTACGTCGTGGCCATTCCGCGAGCAATCATGGCAGTCGCTCACCACTGGAAGTCTGCGGGAGTCGGGGGCCCCGGTGACTTTTGTACAATCTTCAAGGCTGAGGGGACACTTTTGGGAATGGGGTCCATGCCCTAGCAGCCAAGCGTCCGAGTTCCAAGGTGTCCCAGGGCCATTTTAGTGGGCCATGCCTAAATCCGAAGATCCGGCCGCCATTTTGAGAGTCCTGTGGCAGCCGCCTATCGCTGCACTGCAAGAGTGGGCGCAATTCAAGTGGATGGTGGGCGAGACGCTGTAGCCGCAAGAGCAGGCGCAACTCAGCTGGTTGTGTAAAGCGCTGGGGTGTACCTGAAAAACCTCCACCTAGGGAGGTGGGGGAGGCTCGTTCGCGCCGCCTCTCCCTTCTAGTGCATCCCACGCCATTTCCTGGTGCAGGAATATGTGATGGTCGGACTAGGGCACTGCAGGACGTGTCTTCAGGCCGAACGGATTGTGGGACAAGGTCCAGAATGGAAGAGTCACCAAAAGGCAAAAAGTTCCGCTTGACCCCGGGAGCCGGCCGCCTATGTCGGGGGCGATCTCAGGCCACACCAGGGCAACAAGACTTGGGGAGGGGGTCAGAGCCAAGCGCCCCCTCCAAGTCTGCGCCATCACACCGCCCCTCGGGGGCCTCCGTCAAGCGGTTTAGGGAGGCATTGCATCACATTGTTTTCAAATGCAGTCAGGTCCACAAACGGCCCCCACTTACTTTGAGAATAGTGAAGCTGCAGCAGGTGCAAATAAGCTTCAGACAGTGTTACAAGCGCTGCTCAGAACTTTGAACTATGGCACCCAACATCCAGGACTTATGCCATTTGTGCAAGGCAGTGACATCGAAGCAACTCAGGGATCAAAACCATGAACGTACACTCATGTATGAAAATCTTACTATTGATGCTTGACTGAGGCCAAGGAGATCAGAGTGCATGAGTCTCATGCTCGATCGATTGTTTTACCCTGTTACTTTGCTGGTGTGTTGTATATATTTATATTATTTGCATAGGGTTTGTCGTTATTTTGGGTGGGGTGGGTGGCGGAGCCGAGCTGTCTTGCAGCCATCATGGTGTGGAGCTCAGTTCATCTCACTAGTTTTGTATTTCTCATGAGGGGTTGTTGTTAATGTTTCTATTTTAGCGAGGTCAAAAAGAGATCCCATTAGTGGCCTACTGATTTTGCTTGATTCCTTTTGTTTTTTTAAACGATTTTTCACTATCTGCAAACACTAAACAGAGTATTGCGACTCTGTGCTTGTTTGTAAATAGAGAATGAACCAAAGAGAACCAATTCTAAAACAGTAAATGCTTGGATAACAATCAATCAAATGGAGAGAGAAGCAGGAACGACGGATTACAACGGGGGCAAAGGCCTGCGTTAACTACCCTTCACTATCTGCAAAGAGAGAGTACTCCTAAGAGAAAAGAGGGGGGGGCAGTGTTCAATGCACATCAGCGTGCAAAATCACGAAAATGTTTTTACCTATCACGTACTTGACATTTGACAGCTTTTGATATTTGCTATTAAAAAACCATTGAAATTCACTGAAAAAACCATAGGTTATCGACCATATATAGTTAGGGATTATCATTTACAAAACCTTGAAAATTCACTGAAAAAACCATAGGTTATAGACCATATATAGTTAGGGATTAGCATTTACAAAACCTTAATTTACTCGCACAAAACCATAGAAATCCGCATATATAGTTAGTTGGAATAACTATATATCGCGCACCCGCAATCCACTGCTGATGATGTCACATATTTATTTATTTATTTTTTTATGTCCTCATTTGCGCATGAATGTATAAGGAGTGTAGCGGAGAACTTTAGGACTTCCACTTTTGTTCCTTCACTCTTATTCTTTACTTTACCAATTACATAGAGTACCCCTTTGGTGGATCTGTCGTGTTTAGTCCTCCTTATCCTTTACCATATTCAATAATTCATAGCGGAGGGGGTGAGAGCTAGCCATCATGGCTACTCGGCGGGGAATTATTCCCGTCTGAATTATTGTCACCGCATTAATCATTGGACTTATTAATGTGTTGTCAGATTTCCCTAACATATTACTAGTACAGTAATTTTCCCAAATTTCCCAGAAGTTAAACTTTTTGGAGGGTTTTCCCTTCCTATCAAGTTTATGAGTTGTTATAGTGGAGTTTAGCCAGTCCTCAGGTAAAGGTGGTACTGGTTTAATCCAATTCAGGCATATCTCTCTTCTAGCAAGAAGTATCAAAACAAATAACAAGTTTTCTTGTTTTCTAGTTAACCTCACGTTACTTACATTAAATTCGGTACATATCCCAAAAATAATTAAAGTTGTACTCACTTTTAGGTTTGTTCCCAATATCCGACATAGTGTGTTACCTACTTCCTGCCAGAAGAGATCCAGTTGCGGGCATCTATGAAACATGTGTATATCGTCTGCACTTTCAAGTCCACACTTAGGGCAGGATTTTGTGCTTGCTCCTTTGAATTTAGACAATTTTTTAGGTGTCCAGTATGCCCTATGCAGTGTAAACAAGTGATTTCTCTTTAGACGTGCTGGTTTAATAAAAGTCCAACATTTTTCCCATGATTTCTGCCATAAGTTTTCAAGTTCCGGCTCTGTGATGTTTTTACTCCAAATTGATTCCGATATTGAGATATTATCGTCTCCTGCAGCGATTATAGCCCAGTAACATTTTGAAATTTCCTTTTTTATTGGGGAGATTTTGATAATCTCTTTCTCTATTTCCGTATTTCCTGTTTTTTTCTCCGTCAGAGAGCCTGCCCAGCTTGTGAGTTGGTAATATTTAAATTTTGACAAAGTTCAGTTAGTTATTTCTGTAAGTTGTTCCCAGGGCACTATAAAGTTCTCTGTCATCAGTTGGCCCCATTTGTCAATTCCCGCCATTCTTAAAGGGGTTGCTAGGGCATCTTTTAAGCACTCAGGGGTGCCTGGAGAATCCCATATAGGGGCCAGGGAGCTGTAGTAAGGGATATTTAATGAGCTTCTTACTTGATACCAGAGTTTCGCCTAATTTTTTAGTACCTTTAGTTTTATCTTTTTAAAGAATTTGGGGTGTCCAAATTTAAACAGGAAGTGGTCAGTTTTGTTTGTTAATATTTGGAGGAATTGGGGGTAAAGTTCATAGGTTTTCATAAGCGATCTCACATTCTTGAATTGGAATGCTCTACAATATTCCAGAATATCTGGACTAGCTATTCCTCCTTGTTGTTTTTTTCTTCGTATTTTACTCCAGGCAATCCTTGAACCTTTTGAAGCCCAAATGAAGTTCGTTATGTCTCCCTGAATTTTCTTCAGGTAGTCTCTTTTAAACTCCAAAGGTATAACATTAAAAAGGTAGGTAAATTTGGGGAGGATCGACATTTTTACCAGATTTGTTCTTCCTATCATGTTGAGAGGTAGCTTGTCCCATACCTTGAGAAGTTTTTTTGTCTCCAGTGAAATCCTGTTGAGATTTAATTGGGGTATTTTCTCGAGATCTTTCACTATAGTTATACCCAAATATTTTATTTTATCTTTTGTGTATGGGTTGTTCTGTTGTGTATTCCAACTCATTGACTCAGTTTTTGCTTCATTGGTCAAGTAACCGGATACTTTCCCGAACTCTGTGATTGCCTTGTTTATTGCTGGAGAGGAACTTTGATAGTTTTCTGTAAAGATCATTAGGTCGTCCGCATAAAGCGCACCTTTTTGACCCACTCCTGATGTTTAAAGGGAGTTATTGATTCATTATTTCTTATTGTGTCTGCCAAAGGTTCTATATACAGATTAAAAAGCAGGGGAGACAGCGGACACCCTTGTCTCGTTCCTCTTTGTATCGCGAAGTTATTGGTGAGACTCCCGTTAATTAAGATCTTTGCTCTTGGGTTTCTGTAAGTCTCTGTTATCAGATGACTAAAATTTAGACCAAGGTTATATTTGTTAATAACTCTATTTAGAAAGGACCAATTGACCCGGTCAAATGCTTTAGCAGCATCAAATGTTACTATTGTAAGGGGGATTTTTCACTAGTTGCTATATCAACTGCTGCAAAAAGTTCGTGGGTAATTTCTGATATTTGCCTCCCTTTTATGAACCCCTTTTGGTCCGAGTGTATCAGATTTGGCATTACCAAAGCCAATCTCCCTGCTATTATTTGTGTGAAAATTTTGTAGTCACAGTTTAGCAGAGATATGGGTCTATATGACTCACAAACTGTGGGATTTTTTCCTGGTTTTAAAATAATGCTGATAATAGCGTCGTTCCAGGAGTCTGGGGTTTTATCCTTTTTCCTATAGATTTTGTTTAGTAATCTCGTTAGTGGAGGGGCTATAATTTCCCTTAGAGCTAAATAAAGTTCGTTTGGTAAGGCGTCAGGTCCGGCTGCTTTCCCTTTTTTCAAGGATTTCAAGGCCGTTTCTACTTCTTCCGTTGTTATTTCTGCGTTCAGCTCTTCGCTCTCCAAGTCCGACAATTTCGGTAGATTTAAAGAGTCAAGATACTTTCCTAATTGCTCTGCAGAGGGGGAGGAGTCTTCCATATACAGTTTAGAGAAGAAGTTTTCAAATTCCTGCTTGATTTCAGATTCATCAGCGGTTACACCTGTTTGATTGCTAAATTGAATACTGGCTATTTTGTTTCTGGTCTGTTCCGTTTTGGTTTTCCAGGCCAGTAGTTTTCCGCAACCCTCTCCATACTCATGGACGGCTAGTTTACTAGCTTCCCACTTCATTTTCACTCTATCTTCAAGATAATCTGCCAGTTTTCCTTTTAGATCTTTCCTCTCCATCTCCAGCGTATTTCTTATTTCCAAGTTTTGTTCTGTATTAATCTGCACATCTAGTTGACTTATAGTTTCTTCCTTATCTCTGATCTCTTGTTTAGTGAGTTTTGATCTGTAAGCCCCCAGGTTTATGAGTTTACCTCTGATGATTGCTTTATAGGTATCCCAGGTTATTTGGTCTGAGGTGCCTATTCTATTATCTTCAAAGAAATTGGCTGAGGTTATACTCAGATCTTCCCTTATTTTTGGGTCCAAAAAAAGAGTGCGGTCAACTGTCCATCTAGGTTGAAGTTTATTTATTTCCGATTGTATGGTTAGTTGTACCGCCGAGTGGTCGGACAGATGCTCTGGCAGGAGGTCCAGCACTTTGTTGTTCTTGTGAAGAATTTTACTAATCAGAAAATAGTCTATTCTAGACTTATGACCTAGTTTTTTGTTGTGTAGAGTAAATGGGTGTTCCTTGTTTCCTTTCTCTCTCCACATGTCGATCAGTTCTAGGTCATTTTTGTAAATGCTTAGCCATTCTCTCATTTTTGGCAAGTTAGATTGTCTTCCTGGGGGGGATCTATCTAAATTAGGATCTATCATAATGTTAAAATGGCCTCCCAAAATTATTGGATCAGATGTAGTCAAAAGTTCTGTATATAATTTCTGTAAGGGATTTGGATCATCCGTATTTGGTCCGTAGTATCCCGCTATAATAAAGTTGTTGTCATAAATTTTTACTCTTGCTACGGCCCATCTGCCCTTGTTGTCTACTACTTTATGTATGACTTTTACATTGAGCGATTTTTTAAAAAGTATTGCGATACCCTTAACATTGCAATTTTGATTTGTGCAAACGCAGATATCCACCCAGTTCAGTGATTTTATTATTTGTTCCCATTCATTGTTTAGGAGATGAGTTTCTTGAAGAATGATAACTTCGTTATCCGCTGACTTTAAATATTCAAAGATCCTCCTACGCCTGCTAGATGTTCTGAGACCATTTACGTTCCATGATAGGATTTTAAATTCCTTCGCTATTTTAGTCATGCTTTTTTCTTTTTTTGTAGGTTTAGTTCCCGTTCCATTTTTCCTTGTCGTTCTCTTGCACTCCTTGTTGCTTTACTTTTGAGGATAATTTTTTCATTTTTTTCCCTAATTTGCCCCCCGTCCACAGTGTCTTTTTTATTTGGTTTTGTATTTTTTCTGTGCTTGTCTTTCCCCTCCCCAAGGAAGCCTCCGTTCACTCTCTTGGGCGGTATTGTTCGCCCTTTCGAGCTCCATAATTCATCTTTTTATTGCGTTTCCTATCTTAAATTTATGTTTTTGTCCGTAGATGTTCCTTTATCAGTTGTATGAAATTTTCCACTTCGCTAGGCTCTCTGATATTGTGCATTTTGTTCTGCCACATGATTCTCAGAGCAGCGGGAAATCTCATCTGGACCGTGGCGCCTAAGGTTTTTAATTCAGCCATATATTGCCCTAATTCCCACTGTCTGTCCTGGGTGGCTTTCGACATATCTGATCGAATCCTGAAGGTCCAATTATCTTTCTTTAGTGAGCTGCTCTTTAATCCTTCGCTTAGAATTCTTTCTTTTAGTGTGTACGTTTTGAAATGTATTAAAATCGTTCTTGGCGTCTTCCTATCTCTGCTCTTTCTGAATGGTTCTCGGTGCACCCTTTAGATGTCATCACTCAAATTTATGTCTTTGGTCCATGGAAAGTATTCCTCAAGCAGAGATATGGTAAATTTCCTTATGTCTTGCCCTTCCAGATTTTCTGGCACATTTAGAATCCTAAGATTATTTTTTCTTGATTGATTTTCAAGCGACTCTAGTTTTTCCTTGGTAGCTTTGTCCGCGGCTTTTAATTTCCTGATTTCGGATTGGTTAGAGTCTACTTTTTTGTTGAGGGACACCACCTCTGACTCTACTGCAGACACTCTGTCCCGTAAAGCACTCAACTTTTGGTCTAGGGTCTCACAGACTTCTTGAATCTTGGCCTGGTTGGACTCAGATATCAGAAATTTCTCTCTCATCTCTCCCATAACCTTCTCCATTAGACTTTCCATGAGTTTTCCCGTCTGCTCGAGGAAGGTCTGCAGAGGAGGGCAGTTAGCGGCGCTTGTACCTGGTTCATTTACGGATTGGAGTGGTGAAACATCTGGAGCCTCTGAACTTTCATTCAGCGGGCTCATGTTACTTGGTGTTTTTTGTGCTCATTTTCGGAGATTTATTGGTCTGACTTTCAAGAGTTTCTTCGGAATGGGGTACTAGGGTGGGGGGACTTCTTTTTGCTACCCGCTGGGGTTGTTGCACTTTAAAAAAAGATCTCAGCGAGGGTGTAATTTTGAGTTAATGCTCAGGGGGGGCAGCTGCCTTGTCTGATCTTGGTTTGGGCTGACGCTCCCGATTAGTGGTACCTTTTTTAGTTTTTTTTTGTACTGGCAGGGTCACTTGTTTAGATGGCTGTGAAAAACTTTGTTTAGGGAATTGCCTATTTCTAAGGCAGTAACTCGATTTTACTCTCCCCCCATCCTCAGATTCTAGTCTTCCTGTTTGATTCTCCCCCTCAACCTTATTTCTTGTCTTATTTGAAAAAAATCTAATACTTCTGATCCACTCTCCCTTATGCAGCCAGCTTTTTCTACTTCTGCTATTTGAGCGTCCCCCTGTTCCCCCTCCTTGCACCCTTCAATTAAATCAAGGGCAATTCCCCCCTGGTTTTTTCCCTCCCCTCGTACCTGGCTCATGGGGTTGCAGTATGGGCTTAAATCTTTGTCTCCAGTGGTCCTCGTGTTGCCCAGACTCCACGACTCAGTCTGCCTTATTTCAGAGCAAAAATGCCAAAAACGCCAAGTGCTGGGCAGGTGCTGTTCTACACTTCTCATTTGGGGCTCCCCGTCTCTCTGCTCGCTGACGCTTCCCAATTTCCCCCGGAACCCGCTCTGTCTGTGCCACTGCCACTGCCGAGCCTGCTGGGATCCTTGAGCCCTCGACCAGCCACTACCGTCTCCTATGCTGCTGCCACTCTTGCCCCGGAAGTAGAAGCACACTCTGCTTTGCGCTCTCCGGCAGTCTCGGTGTGCGTTTGAAGCAGCTGCCTATCTGTGCAGAACGACCGTTGCGAGGATTCCGATTACCTCGAAGTCTCTGGATTCCAGCGGGTCACGGTCTTTCATCCCCTGTACCTCCAGACGTTCCCAGGTCAGAAGCCACGCCGCTATCAGAGTTGGGGCTGGAGCCAGAAATAACAAAGTTGATGCCGCTCGTAGGTGCCTCTCTTGTTTAATTTTACAGATTTTTTTCTGCTATTTCAAGCTGAGACCCGCTGAGCCCTGCAGGTATCTGCTACGGTTTCCATTAAACGCATCAGCTGAACAGATAGGGTTAGATTTCGCCTTCGGTCATGAGGATGTTCATGGAGCTCCCGACCGGACCTTCTAGTCGGCCGCCATCTTCCCCTTTCGAATCTACCGCAGAGTACCCCATATGATGTCACATATTACATCATTCATGACATGGTCAGTGACATCACTGATGACATCACTGATGACATCTCAAATGACATCACTGATGACATCTCTGATGGCATCTCAAATGACATCACTGATGACATCTCAAATGACATCACTGATGACATCTCATTTGACATTACTGATCACATCACTGATGATATCATTCATGTGATAATACGATGAACCTCTTCAGACTCTAATATAACCTTAGATACAATCAGTGTAAACAGACACTCACAGACTGTCACTCATCCATGGAGTTACTCACACACCTAGTCAGTCACGCAAAGAATCAATCACACCTCCATTTCCTCAACTATACAGTTATAAACACCTTACTTATTCAAACATATACTAACACACATTTACTCTCTTATACAATCCTTGATTGAAGTTCACAATGATCCATACAGCCACTCACACATTCACTGGCTCTCATGCACAGTTATTTATATACGTCAACTCTCACATGTACTGTGTTTTACATATGTACTTACTTTGACATGTAGCACTGAGAAATCCATTCACTCACCAATACACTCATGCACACAGTCAACCGCCCATACAGCTGTTTCCACATGCACTTTTAAACCCATACATCTAGTGAATCCACTGATCACACATCTATGCACAGAGTCACACACCTCCCAGCCACCCACACACACACTCAGTCTCCCATATAAATACTTGGGCAACCAATCAATAACCCATATAGTTACTCATATAGCTACTGATCAACACATGCAGCAGTTTACAGAACAACAGGCATAATGATGCACAAATTAAGACAGTTTAGTCACTAACCCATGCACTCAGTGAGACACATTTAATCACTCACTCATACAGTCAGTCATGCACCTACTAAATCCTTCATCTAGACACTTATACATCCACTCATTCTTCAATATGTAAGACATATTTTAACTTTACAGAAACATACAGTCACTGGATGTTGTCATCAGTGATGTCATCAGTGATGTCATTTGAGATGTCATCAGTGATGTCATCAGTGATGTCACTGACCATGTCATGAATGATGTAATATGTGACATCATCAGCAGTGGATTGCGGGTGCGCGATATATAGTTATTGCAACTAACTATATATGCGAATTTCTATGGCTTTGTGCGAGTAAATTAAGGTTTTGTAAATGCTAATCCCTAACTATATATGGTCTATAACCTATGGTTTTTTCAGTGAATATATATATATATATATATATATATATATATATATATATATATATATATATATATATATATATATATATATATATATATATATATATATATATTACTTACTGGTGGTCGCCAGTAGGTAGTTATAGTTAGTACCAAGTTTCCATAGGAAGTGCAGTTTTTGTTTTGCTTATATCTTAGGCGTTGTTGGATGAATCTTCATGACATTTACAAAACTAATTCTTTGTTCATATCAGCTCCTATGTTGAAAGTTTGGGGTGATTGGTCAAGGGGGGCTAAGACAAAAGGGGGGTCCCAAAAAATTTGCAGATATTGATATTTGGGAATTCTGCTTTGCTGAGGCATTGCAAACACAAGCTTGCTGCTTATTGGTTGCGAGCTCTGTGAGCTGTTGCAACTGGGTAGTGTTGGCTCCCATTTTGTGATTCCGTTGAAGCGAGTAAGGGGAATAAAGGGCAACAAAAGTAGAAAAACAGGGTAGGAGCACTGTAAGCTCTGTGGGGGAGTGCGAAGCGAAGTAGTCACTCCTACAGGTCTGAAAGTGCGGTGTTGCTCAGAGTGACATGGTGGTGAGATGATATGCTGCTACACTTGGGTTGAAACCTAGAGCCTAAACCGAGAGCTCATTGCTGTAAAGTGCTGTTCTCTAGTCTTTGTAGCATACGTGTGCAAGTAGTGTTAGTAGGCGTTTATACCATACAGGGAGTGGGAACAGAACTACTGACCGCTATTGTGCATTTATACTACACCGGAAGCGGGAAGCAAAGTACTCACGCCTACCGGTGTGAAGACTTGGGGATCAAACCAAGGTGATTGCTGTAAAGGGATGGTCTCTGGGCGCTGTAGTATACATGTGCAAGTAGTGTTAGTAGGCGGTTATACCATACAGGGAGTGGGAAGCAAACTACTAACCGCTACTATGTTTTTATACTATACCGGAAGGGAAGTACTCACGCCTAACGGTGTGAAGACTCTGGGATGAAACCGAGCTGATTGCTGTAAAATGATGGGCTCTGGATGCTGTAGGATACTAGCCGCTGTATTATAACGGTGTAAGTAGAGTTAGTATGCGTTTATAATATATAGGGAGTGGGTAGCGAACTACTTTCTCCTACTGATCTGAAGACTCGGGGATTAAACTGTGATCATAAATCAGGAGCTAATTGCTGTAAAGTGATATGCTCTGGGCGCTGTAGTATACCTGTGGAAGTAGTGTTAGTTTGTGTTTATATAATACAGGAAATGGGAAGTGAACTACTCACCCCTACCTGTCTGAAGACTGCTGGATGAAGCCATGAGCTCATTGCTGTAAAGTAATGTGCTCTGTGTAGTATTCCAATTTTAAACATAGTAGAATGTTAGTATGTAATTCTACTACAATGTAAGTATGTAATTTTAGAATGTAGGTCTGTCAAGAGAGGAACATTGGGGAGTTTGTACACGGTGCTAGAGAAGACGGTTGCCTTGCTGTCTGCTCCTGTTGGTGGGTGTTTAAGGTGTCTTGTTTTCCTGCAATAAATCTACTTATCGCATCCACTGCTGTCTGCCTCTTCACTACATAAATTTGGCGACGAGAGGGAGAAGGTAAAAAGACGGCAGCACTCACCAATATTTCAAAGTTGTTTGTGTTGTGCTGAAGACCCCTTTTCTTCGTGTAGCTGTTTCTACTCATCCTAGGGTCGTCGGCTCATAGAACTATGTAATCCGACCTCTAGTAGGATTTATTTTTAGATTTTACCCTTCCTCTGCCTCTTCACTACACTCGCTGTACTACACGTGTGGAAGTAGTGTTAGTATGCGTTTATACTAACCATTTCATTGTGGTCCTAGGGAGCGCAACCTCCCAGGCGCAGCTCATACAATGTCGCGGGGAAAGCATCCGCTGGACATTAATGTTTGCTATTAGAGGGCGGGTACATGGCTTCCACTCTGTGATAGCAAATTCTTGTTTGACTAGTTGCGGCAAGGGGAGGAAAACCTCATATCGCTTTAAAAGAGCGGATCCAGATGGTAAAAATGGAGAGAATTAAAAGCGGGTCTCACTCGTTGATTTAAATGAGGCTCCTGGTGGGTAATGTTCCGTGGCTAATCCCATTATTATATTGTGGGGTCTCTGTAGGACTGGGGATGTTAATGTCACATGTAAATTAGGTGCGGAAGGGCACAGAGACATTTGGCAGCCTAGGGGAGCTCCACCTTCACGGGTATTGTTTACTAATTGTTCAGGGGCCTTCTAGGCCAACTGAATTCCAGGTATCACCACCCTCCGCGGGTTTACTTAAAAATACAGGGTGGGCCTCACCAGTCCATGAAGACTCGGTGGTCTTAGGCAGTGCCTTATTGGTTCTGTAATCACACGGGCAGTACATATGGTGTTATAAAGTGATACACACATAGAACCCTTGCAGTTGTAGAATTACGCAGGCTTCCTTTATGTAATAGTCTGTTGGTTTATATTTGGTAGGTGCACTACAAAGTTACAAATGTTTTCCTTTATAACCTCCTAGAAACAGGCGATTTTCACAATAAATTACAGACAAGTTTTGACAGAAAAAGAAGACGTATACACTCACTTATTTATCGGAATAAAAATAACCTTTATTAAAACAAAACAAATAAATGGAAATGCAGGTTTATTAGAACAAACAACAGTATATCATAAAATACATGGGTGGGACTCCTCCGGAAGCAGCGTACAAAACCTGAAAGACAAAAATGAAACATAAGTATGTGTGCCATGTGGAAGAGAAACAGAAAAGTAGTCCAAATGAAAGGAAGATGGTGAGAATGGGAGGGAGAGGGAGTGGGTGGAAGGGAGAAGGGGAGGGAGAGTCAAAAGAACAGAGGGAGGAAGAGGAGACAGAGCGTCGGTCTACTGCACCCAGCCCTCAGTGTTTACATTCCGTCACTCGTTTGTCTAGGACGCGAGAAAGACTGTGGTCCAGCAAGTCCTTAAAATGAAACATATGAATGAGGCCAGAGATTACATTGTTAGCTATGGAAGCATCGCTTGTCTGCACCTGTGCACCCAGGGTGCTGCACCCCAGCACCTTCCCCCACACTGTGCTCAATTGTAGGTGCTGCGCACCAAGTCTTTACTACTCACCTGACAACACCGGTGTGTCCAATGACGTGTCGGTGGAAGCTCTGACTCCGGGGTACCTTAGTAGGGTGGGAAAGCAGGTCTCTGGTCGGGGACGGTGTCTTGATACCATGGTGAAAGGTGTCAGAGTGCCAAGGGCATCATGACAGGGTGAGCACCCGCTCTGCCCATTTTGGCTCAATCAATACAGTGACTGTAAAGGGAGAAATAGTTTAATGGTGGAAACGTCTGGAGGTAAATGAAGGTTTGTTTCAAGGTTATTAGAAAACACAAGTTGAGTGCATCCTTTGTTTTTGAAGTACGATCTACCTACCAACTGTTAGTGGTAATCGTAGTCAAAGAGGAGTTGGAGTGCACAACAGTACACAAGGTTAAATAATAATATGTTATGCTAAGATTTACATACAAAGTAACAGAGCACATGCTAGAAGCCTGTGTGCATGTGCACTTAGTAATGAGCTGACTGCAGTGCCCTAAAAGCCAATGCCACATGTCTGTAGGGCAGCGCAGTCTCTGGCTCAGGCCTACAGTACGGTCCAGCAGGTCCTTAAAATGAGATAGACAAGTGACTCAATGAGGTCAGAGATCACATCATTACGCAGGGCACCATCACTTGTTCGCACCTGCGCACTCAGGCTGATGCAGCCCACCCCTCCCGCAGCAATGTGCTCAACACATGTCTGTAAGGCAGCACTGCCCGCTGGCTCAGGCGTACACTACGGTTCAGCAGGTCTTTAAAATGAGACAGAGATGTGACTGAATGAGGTCAGAGATCACATCATTATGCAGGGCAACTTCGCTTGTTCGCACCTGCGCACTCAGGTTGATGCAGCCCACCCCTCCTGCAGCTCTACTCTCAATTGGAGCTGCTCTGCACCCAGGCCCCACTGCCCACCTGCTGTCATTGTTGTGTGCGCAAACACTACGGGCAGCAGTGTTCACAATTCCTTTGCAGTGTTGATTGCAGGATGGTGTACACCTCATGCATTCCTTTGGAAACACAACGGGCAGTAGGGTTCACAATTTAGAACCAGTGTTGATTGGCAGGATGGTGTATACCTCATGGATCCCTTTATTTACTGCGCAATGTGATATGCGAGGTGGATGCAGCCATGTTACCTGAGGCAGTGTGGAAGAACTGGGACATGTGGTGTTGTCATTATTCTATTTATATGTACGCAAACTGGGCTGGGCTTGTGTACACCAGGCCAGCGTAGGGGTGTGAATAATTGTTCCAGGGATCTGGGTGTTATTCAGTTCCTGCCTGGCCATGAAGTGTACTTATGTGTGTTTCTTTTGCAGTTTTGACGTCGCAGAATGCACAATTTAAATTAATGTAGCATGTATTGGGAGGGCAGCAACTATCGCTAATAAGATACTGTTCAAAAAGATTGAATGGTGAACATCACATGTCGTTGTCAAGGTTGTGGATATACGCAGATATTTATGTCAATGGTGTGCAGTATTATTGAAAGTGTTGCTATCGCGAAGCGTACACATGTGAATGTGCCTGGATGAAGGGAGGAACAGCAGTGAGGCTACATCATACACAGTGATAACACTCATTACAGACAAGCAATGTATGTCAAACGTAAATCTGAAAGTCTCACATATAACACACTACTATATTGGTAAAGCCTGACAACAGAGCGTACAGCAATACAAATCTTTTTTTTTGTGAAAATTCTTTTTATTGTTGCATCAGGCGAATCATAAGTACAAGAAACGAGACATCGCGGGGGAGCGTCAACATTCCGCTCTTCCCGTCATTACGCAACTTTTTTAATAGTCAGTTACATAACATTCATCATGACGAACCCATTTGTCATTTTCACCCCAAATTCCCCCCACCCCCCTCAACTGCAAGTAAAGTCATCAACTGAGAGACCTCTTCTCGAAGCCCCCCTTCCTGCCCTCCACTTCCCCCCCAAGCAGCGTGACACCCTTCTCTACCACCCCCCCGACCCCCGAGTCTCCCTCTGCCCTCTAAGTTGTGCGACATTGAATATAAGCAATCCCGTGGCCCGAACCCTCCGGGAGCAACTATGCTGGAATAAGCGACAAAAGTACCACCCCGGTGATCCACCCTACCACCCGCCCTCCTCCCTGATCGGTCTCAACTTCCTACTCCAATCCATGGTAGTGCCTCCACTTAGCCCATATTTTTCGAAATTTTCGTGGGCACCCTCTAGCTTTATAGGTAACTCGTTCAGCTGCCATATACATATCTAAACCCCTTCTCCAGTCCTCCAGGTTGGGTTTCCCAGGTGCACGCACAATCTTGCTATGTCTCTTTTTGCAACTACCAAAGCCAACAGCAGAAAAATGAGTAGGTGCCGTGTGATGTCCACCTCCGTTGACATGCCCAAAAGCGCCAGTTTGGGGTCCTTAGGTATCTCCACCTCCAGTATCGCACTCAATTCACTGAAGACCTCGTCCCAATATTCCTGTATCACAGTGCACCCCCAAATGATGTGGAAGAAATCTCCTGTTTGGTGCTGGCATCGTAAGCAAGAGGTGTCGGCAACCCTCCCCATCCGGAAGAGCCTCACTCTGTCAAAGTAGGCCCGATGAAGGACCTTAAACTGTATGAGGCGAAGCCTCGATTTTATGGCCACTTCTCGCGGGTGCATGAGTATGAGTTCCCAATCCAGGTTCTCCAGCGTGCCCACATCCGCCTCCCACCTCCCCCTGAGAGCCTGTAAATCACCCAACATGTTATTTGTCAGTATTTTGTATGTCATAGATACCGCCCCCCTCTGTACCCGTTCCTGCAGTAGGCGGCCCTCGAGTGGTGCAAACTGGGGTATGTCTGTGAGAGATATGTTTTGTGCCCCCCACGCATGTCGCAACTGTAGGTATTTATAGTATTGGGTTTTCTGGAGGCCAAAGTCCTGCTGCAGCGCCTGGAAGGTTTTAAGTTCCCCCCTTGCTATGACATCCCCTACTGTGGAGATGCCGATATCGTCCCACCTTTGAAATCCCCGTAGTTTGTTCAGCTCAGCCAGCCACCAACATGACCATAGGGGTGTTTGGCGGGTGGGCCTTTCTTGCCAGCCCATTCTAACCGTCGCTCTGCGCCACGCCGACAAGGTAATCTTAGTCGCAGGGAGCAGCTGGCGACCCCCTCCCCCCCATATAAGAAGTGCAGCACCGTCTTATTGCCCCATTTAGATCTCTCTAGTGCATAAGTGGGGTTATCAGCCGGTGCGTGTATCCAATCATTGATCAGGGTAAGGTGTTCTGCCCAGTAGTAGGCCTCCAGATTAGGTAGCGAGATTCCCCCACTATATTGGTGGCGCTGCAGAGTCGTGAGTGCCACCCGGGACTGTTTCCCCAGCCACAAGAAAGAGCGGAGATCAGCATGAATTTTCCGCATTGTCATAGCTGGCAAGGGATAGTACTCATTTTGGAGGGCATATAAAAACTTCGGTAGCAGGATCATTTTATACAGGGCGGCCCTGCCTAAAATGGTGAGCGGGAGCGGTCTCCATCTATCCATCTCCGCCTTCGCTGCCACCAACACCCTGTCGACATTGTCTGCGTAGGAGCACCGCCTATCTCGGGTGATACAGACCCCCAAGTACCGGAAGCCTTCCGTGGTGTGGATGAGTGGCTCAGGCAGGCACTCCCCCCGCGGTGCACCTTGTGGGTCGTAGAGGATCGACTTATGCCAGTTTATAGTGTGTCCGGCCACTGCCCCAAAGTCGCCTAGTTCCTTGAATAAGGCGGGTATTGTCCTAGCCGGGTCTGTCACGTACAACAGCACATCATCGGCGTACAGGGAGATCTTCTCCTGTTCAGTGGCCAATTCCCCCCAGTGAAAGCCAGTCACATCTCGGTTATGCCGGATACGGATCGCAAGGATCTCAATCGTGAGGGTAAAGAGGAGTGGGGATAGCGGGCACCCCTGGTGTGTCCCCCGCTCTATCGCGAACTCTCTCGACATTCGCCCATTGATTCGCACTCTAGCCCTAGGGTTCGAGTATAGAAGTCGCACCCAATGCTGGAACTTGGGCCCAAACCCAAAACGTTCAAGGGTTCCCATTAGGAAGAGCCAGTGGACCGCATCGAATGCCTTCTCTGCTCCAAGTAGAGGAAACAGTGTGGCTCACTTCTGTCACAGACTTCCTGGAGCCAGTTGTGGGTGCGCCGCAGGTTGAGTTTAGTGGCCCTGTCCGGCAGGAACCCGGACTGGTCTGGGTGTACTAGGTCCGTTATGACCCGTCGTAGGCGCCTTGCCAGAATAGTGGCAAGGATTTTAGTCTCAATGTTCAGAAGGGAGATTAGGCGGTAGGAGGAACAGTCCCCTCTGGGCTTGTCCTCCTTGTGGATCGGGATTATGGTAGCTAGGGCCAGGTCCGGCGGGAGACTCCCGGAGTCAAACGCATCCGCATATATCGACTTCAAGTGGCGTGAAAGGAGGTCCCCCGTCCGCTTGAAAAACTCCGCCGGGAAACCATTAGGTCCCGGGGATTTCCCCGGTTTCAGGGCAGCCACCGCCTCCGCGATTTCATCCAAGGACAGGTTGGCTTCCAAAGCCTCGCTATCTTCGGGGGTCAACTGCGGAACTTCCATGTTACCCAGGAACGACTGCACCACCTCGCGGTCCCCTAGGTCTCTAGCCCTGTAGAAGTCTTCGAAATAGGTCGCAAAGGCCTCTGCTATAGTGTCATCCGAGGACGCCCGCGCCTTACCAGGGAGCTCAATCCAATCCACCCACCTGGCCGCTCACTCCCGCCTGCTCAGCCATGCCATGAGTTTCCCGGATTTGTCGCCGACATCATACAGGCGATGTAGGGTAGCCAGCGCCTGTGTACGCGCTTCGTCCATGATTAGTTCCCTGTACAACCTTTGAGTGTCTAGCAGTATTCTGAGATGTACCTCCCCCTTCGTTCTGTGGTATTCGGCCTCTTGGGTCAAGATGTTTGCCTCCTCTTTCGCTATTGCCTCAGCGCGTTTCCTTCTGGCCTCCCCTACCCTGGATTGGAAGCGGTCCCTCAACACGGTTTTCATGGCTTCCCATAGTGTAACCCCGGACTGCACGGATCCCTTGTTTTCCGCCACAAAGACTCTGATATCCGCTCTAATGCCCCCTAGAATCTCAGGAGTTTGTATATCCCATGGCGACATATGCCACAGTGCCTGTCCTCTCCCCCTTCCCCGCCCTATGTGTACAAACAGCGGGGAATGGTCCGAGATACCCCTCGCCCTGTACTCTGCCGAGTCCCCCGCCGAGAGTTCCTGTCTCGAAGTGAATATATAATCTAGTCTAGAGAAGACTTTGTGGGCCCCAGAGTAAAAGGAGTAAGCTTCCTGCGCAGGATGAAGCCACCGCCATACATCGGTGAGACCGATCATGTCCATTCTACCCGCCAAAGCAGTCTCTGCAGCCACTGTGTGAGGGTTCCCCGATCTATCGCGTGTCGTGGACATCACGTCATTGAAATCCCCACCCATAATCTGTACCGTGTCAGCCGTATCTAGTAGTATGTTCGTGATCTCCTGCATCGTTCGTGTTTGCAATTTGGGTGGAGCATAGACTGACAACAGCGTGTACCTGCGCCTCCTCCAAGTCCCCTGCACCCCGGCAAATGTGCCCTGTGGGTCCAACCATGTGCGTGTCACTGTGAAGGGTGTCGTTTTCCTAATGAGTATTGCTGTGCCCCGTGAGTCCATGGTGTATCCAGCGTGCGCCAGGACTATGTATTGTCCGCGTGCCAGAAAAGCACAGCGGTTCCCCCTCAAATGTGTTTCCTGAAGGAAAATGATGTCTGGTGTTACGCGCTTAATATAGGCAGTAACCAGGCTCCTCTTAATTTTGGACCCCAGGCCATTCACATTCCAGGTTAGCGCCTTAACCCCGGCGCCATCTCGGCTTGGTTCAGCTAGTGTACTTGCCATTGCACTTCACGAGGACCATTGAGTACCGGACCCCAGGGCCAGGGTAGTAGCAAGGGTAAACTTTCTCGAACTCGCTGCTTCACGCACATCTGTCCCCCTCCCTCCCCAACTTCCCAACACCCCAACATGAGGTAATAACAACACCAACGTTCCCCTCCCTCCCCTTCCAGCTGTGCCCCAACATGGGACCAAACCATCAATGGGAGCAGGTCAGTCGCCCTCCCGCACATCCCTCCCCAACTTAAACAGTAGTCAGTCCTTCCAAGAAACCATGCGCCCCTAGGACTTTCAGGTAGTAAAAGGTCTGTCGCCCACCCAATAGGACAGCTATCAAACTAGCCCCAGGGCTCAAAACGTGAGTTCCACAGGGGCTGCCAGCTTCGTGGGTGCGTCGTGCCCCGAGGCCTGTCGTATCTAGAGCAAATCAGACCACATGCCCCACAACCGCATCCCAAAAGCCCCAACTGAGTCCATAGAATGAAAAGAAGAGAAAGAAAGTACGTAGAACTTGCGTGGTGTCAGCAGCGGCCCGCCACCAACACAAATGTAAGTCCCAAACCACTTCACAACTGCGAGTCCTGCGTGTCAATGTCTTGTTCCTTTGTTCCACCTGTCGCCCCCTGCTCCATCTCCCGTATCAACACCTCCAGAGGGTGAGTCAAACGGTCCGTCGCTTCCTCCATCTCCGATAATGTTCCGTTGTCCAGTCCTCCCTCGTCCGTTGAGAGCCGAAGGGCCCGACCACTGGATCCGGTCTCCCGTTGGTCGGTAACAGCAGAGGACGCGTCACAGTCCAGCAATCCTCCGTTATCCTGACGGGGGTTCACATATGGTGACGGGTGTGAGCCTCTCCGCATTCGCAGAATTTGGGATCTCTGGGGCTTCGGTGAGTTCCTCCGAAAGTTGGCTGCCGCGAGCTCTGTCCGGATTCTGCGGCCCTCTTCCTCAGCCTCTCGAAACAAGGGTCTCTCTTCCAGCCATTGCCAGGCCTCCTCCGGGCGGCTGAAGAAGTGCGATTTCCCTTTAAAGATCACCTTCAATTTCGCCGGGAAGAGCAACATATACGATATATTCAGATTCCGGAGTTTCGCCTTGACCAAGTCGTACGACCTTCGCAGCTTCTGGACGTCTTGGCTGTAGTCCGGGAAGATTATGATGTGCGTGTTTTCGAAGTTCAGCTCACCCGCCTTCCTGGCTTCACGGAGGATGAGGTCCCTATCCGCGTAGTTTAGGAAGCGCGCGATGATCGGCCGCGGACTCGCCCCCTCCGGCGGCCTCGCCAGCAATGCCCGGTGCGCTCTTTCGGTCACAAAGCAGGTAGAGAACTGGGCATGCGGGAAGGTGGTACGCAGCCAGCCCTGGAGGAAGGCTGCCGTGTCAGTCCGCTCAATCCCCTCTCTAAAGCCCACAAAGCGGAGGTTATTTCTTCGTGCCCTGTTTTCGGCGTCATCTACTCTCCACAACAGCTGCCTGTGGGATGCCTGTAGCTCCGCCATTTCTTTGCGGAGCGTGGCGACGGAGTCCTCCGTCTCCCCGATTCTGGATTCCACTGTGGTTACCCTCTCAGTGAGGTTGCGAAAGTCCTGGCGCAATAGCAGCACTTCGGATCCTACTTCGCCTATTTTAGTTTCCAACGCCATTCTGGAGTCTTTAATGTCGATTCTAGAGGCCTGGATCGCCTCCAGAAGCGCAGCCATGTCCGTGCGCTTTTCCGGGGGAGTCTGGGGTCGCTCTTTCTGCGATTTCGCCATTGCGTAGGTCTCGATGGATTCTTGTCGGGCAGTTCGGGCAGGCGGGTCTCTCTTCCCCATCGTTCCCCACCGGTCAGGTACAAATGTCC
Organism: Lissotriton vulgaris; assembly: GCF_964263255.1. NCBI lineage: Eukaryota > Metazoa > Chordata > Amphibia > Caudata > Salamandridae > Lissotriton > Lissotriton vulgaris. Next base: position 932,772,403 of record NC_141699.1, read on the forward strand.
GGGAAAGGCAATGCACGGTGGGTGAGGGGGGTCAATCTCAGTGTCTTCCTCGCAGCTCGCCCAGTCACACACAGCGTGCACTTCTTAATAGCCGGATGGCATTAGAAATGTTTATTGAGGATAAGCAAAATTATTTTCTTGGACCCACATGCATTATACACAAAAACAGAGTGAGAGTCATTTCTTTATGTCTGATGGGTGTACTGTAACACTCTTACAAATAAATTCAGTGTAACGCTGTTTTCTACATGTGATCAAGGACAGTTTTACCAGTCGAAACGCGTAATGACTGTGTCTGTGAGCTCACAATGAAGACCAGGGGTGAGACCACCAAGCAACATATGTTGTCCTCTGCCATCCAGGTGACGTGCTGTGGGCCCCCCGCTGTTCAGGCTCGTCCCGATGTGCAAGAGCCTCCTCCGTTGCCCAAGATCTGGGGGGGGTCCGCTCCGGCCGAGGCCCCCCGCAAAAACGGACTTTCCAGCTCCCTTCGCGGCGGTTGCAGTCACTGGGGGGGGGAGGGGTCCAGGGAAGCGCCGCCGGTCTCGAGCTCAGGCTTCCCCGTACCAAGGCAGGCACTCACCGTTCGGGGGAGCGATGACCGGGCGTCCGCCCATGCAGTCTCCGATTTCCTCCGGCACTCGTCTCCGCCCGCCAGCAAGCTCACGGGGCGCCAAGCCGGTTCCTCGCTCTGGTCACTGCTGGGTCCGTCGGCTCTCCTCGGGCGCCATCTTGCCGTCCCAGCGCGGCTCCAGCCTCCGATGTTTTCCAGGCCGGTTGCGAGCTCCGACCTGCGGGGGAACCGGCGGATCCGCGGTCAGGGTACCCGCACTGGCTCCGGTTACCTTCTCTCAGGTTTTTAAAGTCGTTTTGGGGTGAAAGTATATGTCGGATTTAAGCGGCAGGCCAGGAGCTGAGCTGAGGCACGTCTCACTCCTCCATGCCGCTAGCCACGCCCTACAGCAATACAAATCTACACATGACTGTTTACTGTTTGTCACATGTGATCTAGGATGTGCACTCTGCCTGTGGCTGATGATACTTCTTAGGGCCACCAATACCCAGGCCGAAAGGCAGCACAATAATGTGCACACACACACACACACCAGGGGCATCGTGTAACACACATTTGTTTTTTGATGTAACTTTGAGATGCATGGCCATCACACGTGTAAGCCTAATGTACAGGTCATAAATATTGATCAAGACGATCGTTGCATGTTGTGTATAGTATAACATATGTATAAACAGCAAAAAACTTTTCAAAAAAACTGTTTAAGGTGAAGAGGAGTCTCTCATCAAACACTGTAGAGCGAAGGACTAAAATGGGTGGGGTCGTCCAACTGTTACAATGGGAAATGTTATGAAGCAATCAAATGCTTTTTTTAAGGTCACATGGCAACCGCGCACCAAGCATGCAAGGAGGCCGCACCTGACGCGATTTTGAGAAAAAATATTTATCATAATATAAGTTTATTTCTGTTAGAAATATATAAATATTTAAACGATTTGAGCTTATCGCTTGGTGTCACATACTGTTTAAAGTTATTTAGATATACTTTTGAGATAAAAAAAAGAGGGAATGGCACACCATACGTCTGTGACATAACACAGGGCCTGGCGGCGTGCACTCCTCACATGCGCATTGTGCATCGGGCACAACCCAATACGTACATGACATAATGCGTGGCTTGGTACTGCATACCCGTCGGATACCAAAGTAGCAGCTGGGGCGACTTCATGAGTATATGATGTTACGCGAGATGCAGTGTTACAAACCTGTCGGATACGAAATGCTCATCCTTTACGAGTTTAGCAATATGGTGGATCGGATTCGCATGGTAATGGAGTTTGGTACGCCACTGGTATGGGAGTGCAGTTTTCTCAACAAAAAAAAAGAGATACATATTTTTGGGGGAAAATATAAAACATTACATATTTTTTAAAGTTAAAAAAGAAGTATAATTGAGTTCCAAAAAATTAAAAAATATAATAAAAAAAATATAGGTTTTATAAACATTAAAATATGAAATTAACATTTAAAAAACCTTTGAAATTCACTGAAAAAAGACATAGGTTTTACAGACGTTATGGTTAGGAATAAGCATTTTAAAAACCTTAAAAATTCACTAAAAACATCATAGGTTTCAGGGACATTATAGTTAGTTCAACATTCGACTCATATAAAACCAGAGAAATTTGCCTGTTATCGTTAGTTGAGCTAACTATAACTTGTGTGTCCGCAATGCTCTGGTGATGAAGTCACATATTACATCACTCATGACATGATCAGTGACATCACTGATGACATCCTCCATGTGAAAATCTGATGCATATACTGATGCCCTAATAAAAGTTTGATACACGCACTCTAAAATACAGACTACTATTTTTTAAACCATACACACAACAATGCCAGATAGTACATACCAACCACTATTTTCTAGGTCTATACACACATCCAGTCACTTATACATGCAGTTACTCATCAATACAGTACTATAATATGCATTATAACAACTATACATACAGTAACACTCTGCTACTCATCCATAGAGTTACTCACACACCTAGTCAGTCATTCAAAGAATCAATCACATACCAGTTTACTCATGTATACAGTTATACACACCAACTCCGTTATTTATATACACACTACATCACTCATTTATGCAGCTACTAACACATACTTACTGTCTTATACAATCACTGATAGAAGCAGACAGTCATTTATACACACAGCCTTCAAATAACTTACTCCCACGTATAGTCATTTATATATTCCAACACTCACATATACTGACTTAAAATTACTCACATATATACCACTGAGACATTCATTCACTCACCAACACACCCATACACACATTAACTCACCCATACAGCCCTTCCCAGATGCACTTTTGAATCCATACAACCAGTGAATCACCCACCCAGACATCTATGCACAGAGTCACACACCCTTCCACCCAGCCACACAGACACTCAGGCACCCATACAGATACTTGGAGAACAAATCAATAACCCATATTGACACTCATGTAGCTACTCACCAACCCATGCAGCCGCTTACACACCAACTGTGAGACTAAAACAGACTTTCACACAGTTTAGTCACTAACCCATGCATTCAGTAAGACACGTTCAATCACTCACTTCTACAGTCAGTCACACACCAACTAAATAATCTATTTAGGCACTTGTAAATCCACGCATTATTCAATACACCTTGGCATAGATAAGTATGAAAAAAGTTTAAACTTTCCAGAAACACACATTCACTGGATGATGTCATCAGTGATGTCATCAGTGATGTCATTTGAGATGTCATCAGTGATGTCACTGACCATGTCATGAGTGATGTAATATGTGAAGTCAACACCAGTGCATTGCTGGTGTGCGAGTTATAGTTAGCTCAACTAACTATAACAGGCGAATTTCTCTGGTTTTATATGAATCAAATATATTTTAGTGAATTACCTACTGGCGGTCGCCAGTAGGTAGTTATAGTTAGGACCATTTTTCCATTGGAAATCCACAACATTCTATATGGGATAACTTTGGCGCCGATTGATGAATCTTCGAAATTTTCAAAACTGGTGGGGCGCTCCTGTCCGCTCCGATCAGAAAGTCTTGGGGTGATTCGTGAAGCGGGGGCTGAGAAAAAAGGGGGCTCCCAAAATGTGTTTTCCCTATGCAATTTTCAATAGGTACCATTCATCGCGGCTACAGCCCGAACGGCTGAACGGAATTACACCAAATTTGGCAAAGTTTTAGTCCTTGGTTCAGACTCGTGCCTTTTACTTATATGGTATAAATCTGTTCTGTAGTTCCTGAGAAAATTACAATTAAAATTACATATATATCTATGGCCTCCGTGGATCCGCGCATCTTGCATAGATTATAAGCGCACCGTCCCGATCACGCGCAGAATGCTGATTGGCTGTCAAGTGGTTGTTAATATTCGAAACCAGGAATTGTTGGCAGCCATTTTGTGCCTTGATAGTAGCAAGGATCTAGAAAATAGTGGGACAAGTGTTCAAAACGTATAAAGGGAGCAGGTAATAAATATTTTGACCCTCTAGACCTGCTTAGAGGGTTCCAAAAAAGAATTATTTTTTGTTTAAAAAACTGAGAAATGTGCGCTGGGTGCATGGATCTGCCGTAAAAAAAAAAAAAATGAAGTGCGGGTTCCTGTGCTTGTTTAAAAATTAGCTACGTGGTAAGGAGAAATCCCGGGGTCTAAAATATTGCATTAGAAGTGGGGGCCGAGAAAAAAGGGGGGTCCCAAAACGTGTTTTCCCCATGCAATTTTCCATAGGAATTGTTCATCATGGCTACAGCCCAAACGGCTGAACTGAATTACACCAAATTTGGCAAAGTGGTAGTCCTTGGTTCAGACTCATGCCTTTTGCTTAAATGGTGTAAATCCGTTCAGTAGTTCCTGAGAAAATGACACATAAAAATACATATATATTTATGACCTCGGTGGATCCACGCATCTTGCGCGCACTCTAAGCGCACCATCCCGATCACGTGCTGAATGCTAATTGGCTGTCAAGTGGTTGTTAATATTCAAAACCAGGAATAGTTGGCAGCCATTTTGTGCCTTGGTAGAAGCGAGGATCTAAAAAATAGTGGGGCAAGTGTTCAAAACGTATAAAGAGGGCATGTAAGAAATATTTTGATCATCTAGACCTGCTTAGGGGGGAAAAAACTGAGGAATGTGCGTTGGGTGCATGCATTTGCCGTGATAAAAATAAAAACGAAGCGATGGCTCCTGTGCTTGTTTAAAAATTAGCTACCTGGGAGGGCCAAATCCTGAGGTCTAAAATATTACATTTGATGGGGGTCCAGAGGGGCACTGTAGCCCGTGGACCTCCATTCCTTGGTGCTGCTGTCCTGTTCCTGGCACTCAACCAATCAATACTGAAGGAGCGATGATTATTCGACTCCTCTACTGCAAACCACGCCACCAGCACTATCTGATAACACACAGTGGCAGCAGACGAATATCACAGAAGAGGGTGGGTAAACATGAAGGAATGCTTGGAGAACGCACGCTGGACCTCACTCATGGACTGTGGACCCCCAGGGATCTACAACAGAGAAGAAACAAAGAAAAGAAAGCAGTGATTTCATGCATCCATATCCATAAGTGCTTGGGTGGACATAAATCAAAAACAGACAAAAAATGTTCTTACCCTTATCAAAGGGTCCAAGCATCTGGGACTTTAAACAGTCTTTTATCAGCATATGTAAGTCTTCTTCTGCTATTCCACGTCTTCATATAGAATTGTCCAGGTATCCATACCATTCATTAAACAAGGAGGGGAGTTCATTTCTTTACTTCTTAAGAAACAAGGAGCAAAATAGAAGAAAAAGGGGAAAAAAGCCTACAACCTGTGGCAAAAAAACCCTCTTCACATAGATGGGCCAGGAACTCTATTCCAGAAAATAGATAAGTGCACTTATTTTGCCCAAAAAAGAAAACGTACATGGCCAAATCTCCAGCAACAAAAATGAGTAATCCTATGTGCCTGACACGCAGCCGCGTTATGCCCAGGCAAATATCACCACAGCGATTGGAGCCCCTACCACCAGGGATACAAATAGTCCTTTTGTGGGGTATAGAAAAAACAGAACCATAAACAAAAGGACTCACAAACTACAGTGGGGCAGAAACAGTGAACTACCTGCACTGACAAGAGTCCAAACCATATCCAGGAGACAAGAACCAGCAAAGTTCTCCACAAGCAACGCGGTCTTCGTGAGGCTCGAGGATGAAAATCCCAAACTGGAAGTCAGACAAGGAGGAACTGGAAGTCCGCGACAATCCGAAAGACGTCAGGGAGGAAGACCTTCCAGGTCACAGGACCGGGGACGAAACCAAGCACTGACGTATGAGAATCAGCGCCTTTTAACCACAGAGCGCCGCCTCACCAAGCATGCAGAACATGTACATTGAAAGAAAAGAAAGAAGGAGGAGGGAAAAGGTTCGTCCACTAATGTAAATGCTGGCTTTAGGACAATCCGGGGGGGGGGGGGGGTTAATTCCCGACAACTGCAAAATAAATGGGTGAGGGAGCTCAAAGGTTCATAAGCCCCGAGGATTACAGCACAGTTGAAAAATCTTCCAGTAAGATAACAAAGGATTTTGAAGTCCATTATCAACGTTTTACTTGTAGTTTGCTTCCATTAAAGCAGCGACAATTTTAACGCCGCCCTTGTAAATATTCCCTTAGTTTTATAATGTCGACAATCCCGTCTCCCATTTAAATAGGCACAAAGTATTTAGTGAAGTGCATTGTAAATCGTGAAGCAACACTGTCTAATCGATAAAGAATTCAAAGTGCTGTGTAGTTCTTTTGCTCGTAATGTACATAGGGGCAGATTTACAAGTTCCTTGCGTCACTATTGCATCACTTTTAACATGGGAAAGGTGAGCGAAAGTGGCGCAAGGGGCTTGTCAATCTGCTACACAGTGTTATGTCTTAGTTTGCTTTCCTCTCTGTCATGTAGAGGATCCTGGGTAAATATAACAGTTTCCCTACAGCCCGTACCTTTCAACCCTACACCCAAACTGCTTACTGCCTGTTACGATAGTAACAGTACATGGAACACTTAGGTGAGCACACAGGTTACAACTTCGCCTCACATGGTTGATAATCCAAACAGTTACTGTGCTGGAGTTTTTAAATTTTTCCATAGGAATCGTTAATCGCAGCTACAGACTCTGGTAAAGAGCTGGTAAAGAGTTAGCCTCTGTATTAAACTTCTAGTTATAAACATAATTTCTATTTTTAATTGTTTAATGTTTTCTAAGCATATGATTATCACATTAAATAATAGTGAAATGTTGTCAGAAAAAGAAGTCGTATATACTTTTTTAATTAACTTTTATTAAAACAACAATAAATAACTAGAAACGTAACTTTAAGATAACAATATAATAAATAACTAGAAACAAAACTTTAACATAATAATATAATAAACAAAATGTGAAATGGACTCCAATAGAAGGAGGGTAGGTAACCTGCAAAACAAAAATGAAAATAAGTGTTTAAAATAAATCGATGCGACTGAATGAGGTCAAAGATCACAAATTAAGGTAACACTTGGCAATATTTGTTAATTTTCACGTCTGCAGTGTGCCTGATACATTCCATCTCTCTTATAGGCCCGCGTTGAAGAGGCGTCTGTACGGAAGTGCCTACTGCATCAGATTTACAGTATGGACCAACAGGTCTTTAAAATGGTTCAGAGATGAGACAGAATAAGTTGAGAGATCACATCATTATGAAGGACAATATTGTTTATTTCGAACGCATTTAATTGGAGGCATTGTGTTTCTTGGCCACTCTGCTTACCTTGTATAAACACTGTGGCGAACAGAGTTCACAACTTAAACTCTGCTTTGGTTCTACACTGTAGACTGTATTAAATTCAGCCTTGATTTTTTTATCGGCAGAGTGGACAGCAGTGTTCATAGCTTTAAAAGAGAAAGAGAAACAAGTGAGAGAGAGTGGGAGAGAAATAGAGAAAAAACGACATCAACAGTGTGAGAGAAAGAAAGTAATAGATGGAGCAGGAGAGGTAATGTTTATACTGGAGAAAATCTTCGTAGCTCACCTTTTTGCCTCCGTTGTGTGTCCAAGCACGTGCCTGTTCATAGTTCACCCTCAAGTTTAGTGATCTGAAAGATAGTATAGAGTTAGTAATGTCAGAGTATATACAACTGCACAAGCATATTTTTGCTTTATGTCTTTGCACACTCAGGATGATGTATTTTATCAACTTCCATTGCAAGGAGGTGTCTGTGCACTCTTTCTCTCCCAAAGTATTATACCCCATGGATGTATGACATTACAACGCATGCTTTTACCACGCATGCTTTTACATTGCAACTTTTACAACAAATGCCTTTACAACGCCTAGTGTTGAGGGGTGCTGGATAGAGAATAGTTTAATTTACTATTCCAACTCCAGTACCCGTGGATAGTAGGGAAGGTGTTGGATAGTAAATTAAATCTATTCCCTATCCTAGAGCGCCCCCCAGCGCAATGCGTTGTAATGGTTTGCGTTGTAAAAGTTGCAATGTAAAGGCACTGCGTGGTAAAAGTTGTGTTGTAAAGGATGTTTCCCTACCCCATGCACTCCCACTGCAAAGCAGTTAGTTCTCATTACTGCGAACCTAGACTGTTCTACCCCATTGACTCCCAGAGTCCGGAGGTGAGTGCCTTTTCTTGGGCACTCAGGGGCAGATTTACAAGCTCCTTGCGCTACTTTTGCATCACTTTTTCCATGTTAAAAGTGACACAAAAGTGGCGCAAAGGGCTTGTAAATCTGCCCCTCAGACTGTTGCAACCTGTGTATTCTCACTGCCGGAGGTAATTGTACATTCTTATGCAGTCAAGCTGCTGCACACTACCCACTCTCTCCACCCACAGGTCAATCAATCAATCAATCAATCATCGCATTTATATAGCGCACTACTTACCCAGTGGGTCTCAAGGCGCTGGGGGAGGGGGATCTGCTACTGCTCGAACAACCAGGTCTTGAGTTGCTTCCTGAAGGCGAGGTGGTCCTGGGTCAGGCGGAGGTGGGTGGGGAGGGAGTTCCATGTCTTGGCGGCGAGGTAGGAGAAGGACCGTCCCCCTGTGATGGCTCTACGGATGCGGGGGACGGTGGCGAGGGCGTGGGTGGTCGATCGAAGCTGGCGTTTGGGAGCGTAGAAGTTGAGGCGGCTGTTGAGGTATCCTGGGCCTTGGCTGTGTAGGGCTTTGTGTGCGTGGGTGAGGAGACGGAAGGTGATTCTCTTGTTGACCTGGAGCCAGTGCAGGTCTCTCAGGTGTCCGGAGATGTGGCTGCGGCGGGGGATGTCCAGGATGAGTCGTGCTGAGGCGTTCTGGATCCGCTGGAGTCTCTTCTGGAGTTTGGCGGTGGTTCCGGCGTAGAGGGTGTTGCCGTAGTCCAGACGGCTGGTGACGAGGGCCTGGGTGCATGTCTTCCTGGTCTCGGTGGGGATCCACCGGAAGATCTTACGTAGCATGCGCAGGATGTTGAAGCACGACGAGGAGACGGCGTTGACTTGTCTGGTCATGGAGAGGGAGTGGTCCAGGATGAAGCCCAGGTTGCGTGCGTGGTCTGTTGGCTTGGGTGCGCTGCCTAGGGCGGGGGGCCACCAGGAGTCATCCCAAGCGGCGGGTGAGGATCCCAGGATGAGGACTTCCGTCTTATCTGAGTTCAGTTTCAGGCGGCTGTTCTTCATCCATTTGGCTACCTCTTTCATCCCTTCGTGAAGGTTGGCTCTGGCGGTGGCAGGGTTGTTGGTACGGGAGAGGATCAGCTGGGTGTCGTCGGCGTAGGAGATGATGTTGAGGTTGTGCTGGCATGCGATGTCTGCGAGGGGGCTCATGTAGATGTTGCAGAGGGTTGGACTGAGCGAGGAGCCTTGAGGGACGCCACAGATGACTTCGGTGGCTTCAGATCTGAACGGAGGGAGGCGGACTCTCTGTGTCCTTCCGGCGAGGAAGTAGATGATCCACTCCAGTGCCTTCTCCTGGACTCCGGCGTTGCTGAGGCGTTGTACTAGGGCACGATGGCAGACAGTGTTGAAGGCCGCGGAGAGGTCGAGGAGGATGAGGGCCGCTGTTTCTCCGTTGTTGAGCAGCGCTCGGATGTCATCGGTGACTGCGATCAGGGCGGTCTCTGTGCTGTGGTTGGCCCGGAAGCCAGACTGCGAGGGGTCGAGGGATCCGTTCGTCTCGAGGAAGTCGGCCAGCTGCTTGTTGACGGTCTTCTCGATGACTTTTGCAGGAAACGGGAGCAGCGAGATGGGGCGGTAGTTTTTGAGGTCGGTGGGGTCAGCCGATGGCTTCTTGAGTAGAGCGCTGAGTTCGGCGTGCTTCCAGCTCTCCAGGAAGGAAGCGGTGTCGAAGGATGTGTTGATGATGTCCCGCAGGTGGGGTGCGATGACAGCGTCGGCCTTGTTGAAGACGTGATGAGGGCAGGGGTCGGTCGGCGATCCGGAGTGGATGGAGTTCATCGTGCGGACGGTGTCTTCGGTGCTGATCGGAGTCCAGTTGCGGAGGGTGGTGGTGGGGGGCGGTGGTTCGGTCGTGGTGTTCGTCGGTTGAGTGCTGAAGCTGTTGTGTATGTCCGAGATCTTGTTGTGGAAGTAGGAGGCGAGGGAGTTGCAGAGGTCTTGCGAAGGGGTGATGTTGTTTCCGGCGTTGGGGTTGGAGAGCTCTTTGACGATGTTGAAGAGTTCTTTGCTGTTGTGTGCGTTGTTGTCCAGTCGTTCCTTGAATGCAGTTTTCTTGGTGGCGCGGATGAGTTGGTGGTGTTTTCGGGTGGCGAGCTTGAGGGCAGTCATGTTGTCCGGTGTTGGGTCTCTGCGCCAGGTTCTCTCGAGGGCTCGGCAGTTCTTCTTGGAGCTCTTGAGTTCGTCTGTGAACCATGGGGCTTTCTTGCTACCAGGTCTGCTGGGCGGGGTCCTCAGGGGGGCGAGCTCGTCTACGCAGTCGCTGATCCACTTCGTGAGGTTGGTGGCCGCCTGGCTAGGGTTCGTTGTGCTGGTGGGAGGGTTCATGCTCAGGGAGGACGCGAGCTGGTCGGCTGTGATCTTGTTCCAGCTCCTGCGTGCAGCCTGTTGCTGGTGGATCGCGGTCCTTGCGAAGCTGAAGTGGACGCAGCTGTGTTCAGTCCAGTGGAGTCCGGTGGCGTGGCTGAAGGCGATGTCCTTGCTGGATGAGAAGACGGGGTCGAGTGTGTGTCCGGCGTAGTGGGTGGAGGTGGTCACCAGTTGCTTGAGTCCCAGGTTGGCGAGGTTGTCCAGCAGGGTGGTGGTGTTGCGGTCGTTGTTGTTCTCCATGTGGAAGTTGAGGTCCCCGAGGAGGATGTAGTCAGTGGAGCAGAGGGCGTGCGGGCTGATGAAGTCGGCGATGTCTTCGCTGAATTGTGTGCATTGTCCCGGGGGTCTGTAGATGAGGGTGCCTCTGAGGGTGGTCTTGGGGTTGATGTGGACCTGAAAGTGCAGGTGCTCGGCGGTTGCGAGGGTGTCGTCGGTGTTGGTCGTGATGTGGATGGTGTTCCTGTGGACGATGGCAATGCCTCCTCCGGTGTGGTTGATGCGGTCCCTCCTGATGATCTTGTAGCTGTCTGGGATGGCGATGGCTATGTCGGGCGCTGAAGAGGCGTTCATCCAGGTTTCCGTGAGGAAGGCGACGTCTGGGGCTGTGGTGTCGAGCAGGTTCCAGAGCTCGACGGCGTGTCTGTGGACGGAGCGGGTGTTGAGCAGGATGCACTTCAGGTGGTTGCTGCTGTTGCTCGTCGAGGTCTTGAGCACTGCTGGAGTGGTGCAGGTCCGGATGCAGGTGAACTTGCAGGCGTTGCAGCAGAAGGGTCCGTGGGTGCGTCTCGGGTTGGCTCGGTAACAGCCCGGGAGTCGGCCGGCGTTGAGGTCGTTGAGTTCGGTGGCGTCATAGGTCCGGGGGTGGGCTGGTGACGGCGGGGGCCAGGGGTCCTGGCACTGCGCGCGGTCCAGGCGCGGACGGGCGCAGACGGGCTTACCTTTGGCGCACCTTCGGCGCTCAATCGACGCTCCCGCTGCGCGACTTGTCTTTGCTTCGGACACAAGCTTGTTTGCTCACCTTGTGCCATTGGCGTGATTCAAAGAGGGTGCACCACGTGTCGAAGTATTCCTTCGCAGATGGTGTTACGATGGCCACACATCATCGGCGAATCCTCGAACATTGAGGTTTGGAGGTGTTAGGGGGACACCAATTTGTGAAACATAGCCTATAAGATAAAAAAGAAGTTAACATTGTGCATCATTTCTTTATCAAAGGAGAGAGGAAGTGAAAGAGTGACTGAAAAGAATATTCGTAGGTCACCTTTCTGTCATCGGTGTGTCTTTCACCATGTGCCGGGACATAATGCAGCCTGAAGCTTTACATCTAAAAGATAGTTAAAGAAACAAGTAATGATTGGTAATTGTTACTATCTTAATGTGGAGTAGAATTACATCGCTCTTTCACACACCTTCCCTTCAGCATTTAAAAAACAACTATTTGTACAGTTCCAACTTGTTAAATAGGCTTCGATTTTTGTACATTTACTATAGTAGTAAGTTTTTTTATCCGGTTGTGAAAGCAAGAGGTGCGCAGTGATACACGTGGTTTCGATCATCACAAGCGACGGATATTTGACCAATTATAAAAACTTTCCTGCAATAAGATAAGGTATATACGACTGTGTGCGCCAATATCGCTGCGTCGCCTTTTTGTATCTAGTCACCTTTTCGTGGACAGGGCACCTTCTACATCATGCAGTCCCTCTCTGCCACCAAGAAGTCTCACATATGGGGCTGTGTCTTGATATCACTATGGCTAAGGACATACTCGTGCTCCCATCTTCATTGCAGTTTCCTCACCTGCTCAGTCCTTGCGGTACCACAAACTCACTGACTAAAGAGGCCACGCATCTGGTAGTGGGCCCCCTGTTCAGCGGTTCAGGCCTACATGAGGCGTCCAAACCACTAGGACGGGCCATCCGAGCGCTTGCGATGGGACCAACTCTAAAATGCTGTTGAGCATGTGCACCCTGTCTTTTTTATTGGTAGGGTCACGTGTGTAGTGACGTATGTGCTGGATGGGTGTGATGTGGGTGTATACCAGCCGTGAGGGAGTGTATGTGTGCCGTTCTGACAACTAGACCTGGAAGTAAAAAATCACTACAATGTAAATCTGGGCCCTGTACCATTGTTGTGTTTTCCTGGAAGCGGAATGGGCTGGACTGACGTGTGCCAGTGCCGCGCGAGGTGGTGAATGATGGTTTCAGAGCTATGGGCGTGGTTCCATCATGTGCTATATGAAAAATCTACTGATGTGGGTGTCCATGTTGTAGTGCTGCCGTCACCCGGGTCTTCCATGCAAATGTGTCATTATGTCTGTAAAGACCCATAATAGGGCTAACATGGAAGGTACGGGTTATCACTAATCCTATATTCATCCATAGATGCACACATAAAAGATGGTGGACATGACGCATTTCTGGGAATATGAATGTTTGTTGTACATTCAGTGGAGTGTTTTAGCAGTAGTAATACAGAGCTGTGAAAGGTTTAGGTTGCAGGTTTTGGCACATGAAAGACAGATAATATATATACGTGTGTGGTCATTCAGGTATACTGTCGAACTTGGTGCTGGAAATCATTGTTCGAGGCTCGGAGTTGCGTCCCCATCCTGTTATTGTAAAGTAATGACGTAATCAATGCATGCCTGAAAATCTACTGTAAATACGGTGGTCATGTAAATTGTTGATATACTTTTAGGTCGACTTGCGCTATATAAATATGCAACAAAAAAAGAAATAGTACACATTTATAATTTGACTATACAGTTTCTTTGCAGTAATGATATGATCCACTTTGTACGTTCGTATATGTAGAATGAGCGAGAGAAAGTTATATAATTGAAGTTTTTGTTATTGGCAGAGGTAAGATGGTTGCATACGCTATTTACAGCACAATATAATGTGGTAGGGCGCAGGAGCAGCATTTTACAAACATATAAGGTACACAGACACAGATAGATAGTTGAAGTGGGTACGGGCACGTGTGCTCGACTCCATTTCATTAAGTTGCTGATGGCAACAAGTAGAATAGTAATCATGATATCATACACAGATATTCAATCACAAATGATTTATGACTTCTGCTGTGCAAAGGTAGGAGCACTATATGTGAAATAGTACACAGAAGATTCTATCGTAAAGGGTCATGAGTTGTGGTGCACTGAGGTAGGGGCGGTTTATGTGGAGCTTGCGATGATGGGTGCCCCGGCCAAGCCACACTGGTAGTAATGTCTTTTGCCTACTGATTTCTGCCTTAATAAGGCTACGTGGCGATGATTTATGGTGCACTGAGTTAGTAGTACTTTGGCGCTGAGCTTGTACTTATCCTGCGATGTTGCGTGGTCGGGGGGCACATTAATATGAGTAATATGTTTTGTCGATTGGATTCTGCATGAATTCCATTTAAAAGGGACAGTATGTCTCACTGTGACATAAAACTGTTCACTCGTCTTTGTGCTGATTTATGGTGCACTGAGTTAGTAGTGTCTTTGGCACTGAGCTTGTACATATGCTGCAATAATGCATAGTGCAGGGGGGCTGCACTGGGAGCAATGTTTTTTGCCTAGTGAATTCTGCCTTAATAAGGCTATGGCGAGATGACTTGTGGTGCAGTGAGTTAGTGGTACCAAAAGAACTCAGCATGTGTGCACCCTGCGATGATTTGTGGTTCAGGGGGGTCAAAGTGGTATAATGTCTCTTGTCTACTGGAATGCGTCATGTACAATCACCATTATACCTGAATCGTGAGGCCTCACAATGTAGATCGAAGGCTGACATCAAGAAATTGTTTTTGTTGTATCTTTTAACAAAATCTGAGGACATAAAGTACAATTATCTCTACCTTTAAAAAGTCAAGGCTAAATTTCATGCTGTTCATAATATAGATTCAAAGCTGAATTCAGGTTGTGAACCCTGCTGTCCGCACTGTAGATCAAAGGCCGTAGCCAGCAGAGATATCGACTAATGATTTTTGTCACTTATTTTAACAAAATCAGAACACATACATTACAACTGTCTCTGCATTAACTAAATCAAGGTTGAATGTCTTACTGTCCGTAGTGTACATGCAAAGCTGAATTCAAGTTGTGAACCCTGCTGTCCACAGTGTTGATCGAAGGCAGTAGTTGACACAGACATCGAGAAATGCTTTTTTGTCACATACTTTAACAAAATCTGGGGACACAGTACAATTGTCTCTGCCTTAAATAGATCGAGATTGAATTAAATGTTGTCTGTAGTGCTGATGCGCCACTGGTACCAAGTGGTGAACTCTGTTGATCGCAGTGTACATTTGAAGGCAGTACTCAGTACAGACATTGAGGAATGTTTTTTGTTGCATCATTTAACAAAATTGTCCCTGCCTTACATAAATCAAGGTTAACTTCAATACTGTCCATAGTGTAGATGTAAAGCTGAATTCAAGTTGTGAACCCTGCTACCGCAGTGTAGATTGACGGCAGTAGTCAGCACAGTTATAGACAAATGCTTTTTGTCACATCCTTTTACAAAATCAGAAGACATAGAGTACAATTGTCTCTACCTTAAATAAAGCAAGGCTTGATTCAATGCTGCCGGTAGTGTAGGTCCAAAGCTGAATTCAAGTTTTGAACCCTGCTGTCTGCAGTGTAGATCGAAGGCAGTAGTTGACACAGACATCGAGGAATGCTTTTTTGTCACATACTTTAACAAAATCTGAAGACACAGTATAATTGTCTCTGCCTGAAATAAATCCAGACTGAATTCAATGTTGTCTGTACTGCTGATGCGCCACTGGTATCAAGTTGTAAACTCTACTGACCGCACTGTAGATCGAAGGCAGTAGTGACCACAGATATTGACAAAGAATTTTTAACAAGATCTGAGGACATAGAGTAGAACTGTTTCTGCCTTACATAAATCAAGGATAACTTCAATGCTGTGCATAGTGTAGATCCAAAGCTGAATTCAATTTGTTAACCCTGCTGTCCCCAGTGTAGATCGAAGGTAGTAGTAAATACAGACATAAGTCTGCTGTGCTGTGGCGCTGAGTTCACAATGGGCCTGTATCGAGGAGGCACGTGGTCATGGCGGCAGCCACATGGCAGGGTGAGGACCTTCGCTGTGGCAGAGTCTTTTGTCTTCGCACAAGTGAATCACGCCCAAGGCGTAGCCTTTGTGTTTATACTCTTACGCAGGAGCTGCGTACATTGGACCAGCCCACTCCGCTTCTGCTTGAAAGGAGGGTGACAACACAGCTACATGACCAAGATATTCCCCAGAGTCTGAGATAATATGGTTGCGTCCACTGTGCAGTACACTACAGGTATCCATACTATAGTCAAGTCAAATGATCTTTATTCAGATTGTAAAAACATCCATAAAAGTACAACATAAAATTCATCAGTAATATAAAACACAGATTCCGTCCCACATATCCGAACACATACAATCTAATTATGTGCAAAAATACAATTCTTAGTGCAAAAGTATGCATTGTGCAATAAGCAGAAGTGCAAAGAATACGCATAGTGCAAATATTTCAGTCTATTAGCAGAGAAGCACGTGATCGAACAGCTGCTTTAAGAAAGCTGCTTACTCTGAAGATGGCTTCGTCAGTTTTTAACATTAAAATGTCAGTAAAAGCTAGATTAAAATCAGTCAGAACATTTTTTCTACAATACGGCATTATAAAGTGCAAAGTGTGCAATCTGTAAAAACCACAAAAGAAAATGAAATGGAGCAAACTTTGTGTACCACCGTGATTACAAGGACATTTTGTACATTCCACATATTTGTTAAAACCCAGCGGAAAACAAAGTACATTTATGATGCTTCCATCTCTAAATCGAAATAGCAGACTCCTGTTCCATCTGCCTAATTTTAAGCGTAGGTAACTCTGAGGCGGGGCAGATGGATTCTCGCATGGCTCCATAAAGGCGGTATATCTAATTATAGAAGGTTTTATCAGGTCACGCCTTAGCCTTTCCTTGCGATAACTTTCATAAAGAGCCCTTTTTGTTAAGTTCTTATGTGTTTGATCAATCAGTTGTGGGGATGTGAAAAGGTGACCCAGGCCCACACTTGATAAACTATTTTCTACAGCCCTGAACCAGGGTATACGGCCAACCTTCTCACATTTTAAACAGTCCTTGATGATATCACGTGACAAGGAAGCGGCAGGGTTACACCAAATTTTTATCCAAAACAGTGCGGGTCTAGATCTTATAAAATCTTCAATATAAGGGAGGTTTAGTTCCCTGTGACAAATATGAGTTGGTGCACTTATTACCCCCCCTAAAATCCTCCGGCAGAATGTATTTTCTTCGGACTGTAACTGTGTGCAGTTGGAATAACCCCATATCTCGGCACCATAGGTGCCCACAGGCAGGCATTGTGTTCTATAGATTTGTAAAAGTGACACAATTGCGTCTGCTTGTTTGGGTTGGCGAAGGGAGGTTAATGAATTGATAGACTTGCTCATTTTATTCCTACCCAAAGCGACATGGGGTTGCCAAGAGCCAGTATTGGAAAATAGCAGACCGAGATATGGGAAAGTGCAAGTGCATTTTAAAATATCATCCCCTCATTGGATATGGCTTATTTTATAACTTTTCGGGCTGCAAGACATTATGAATGATTTTTTAAAATTGGTGCAAAGCCCAAGGTCTGCCATGAATTTAACAAAGCCAGAAGTTAAGATTCGCAAGGCATTGGGGGTGCGGCCCATAAGGACCGCATTGTCCGCGTAGAGCAATGCGGGAACTGAATTGCTGTTGACTTGCGGAACATCATTGGTTAGTTTGCTCAGACAGGTACTCAGATCATTAATATACAAAATAAAAAGTAGGGGGGCCAGTACACAACCTTGTCTGACCCCCTACCAATTAAAATATCATTGGAGACTTCGCCATCATTATTTATACGAACACGGGCTTTCAAATCGCTATGAAGATATGCCAGAAAATAAACGAAAGATTCATCTAAACCATAAGTTAACAAAACTGACCATAAACGAGAACGATTAACAAAATCAAACGCAGAACTTAGATCCATAAAACCAAAGTATATGGGTGATTTTTTAGCAATGGTATATTTGGCCATAAGTAGGGTAAGGTTCAAACACTGTTCCACCGTGCCCACTTTACTCCTGAACCCTAGCTGGCAGGGATGTAAGATGGTATGTTCTTCTGCCCAAGTACTAATTCTATTAAAGAGAACCCTGCCTAGAACTTTTAGAGTATTATCAATTAATGATATTGGGCGATAGCAGCCAGGGTCCAGTCTATTGCCTTTTTTAAATATGGGCACAATGGTGCTGCAAGACCATGTTGTCGGTACAGCAGTGGTGGTTAAGCTGTTAAATACATTGCATGACAAGGGTGCCCAGAAGTCAAGTTCGCATTTGATTTGATCGATGGATAAGCCATCTGGGCCGGGGGCCTTGTTGCCAGCGCTTTCAGTGATTGCATCTTCA
The DNA here is from genome assembly GCF_964263255.1 of Lissotriton vulgaris. NCBI lineage: Eukaryota > Metazoa > Chordata > Amphibia > Caudata > Salamandridae > Lissotriton > Lissotriton vulgaris. Next base: position 932,790,494 of record NC_141699.1, read on the forward strand.
ACTTCAGTCAACAAAATATTTAGTGGCTGAATAACAGGGATGGTTTTAATTGGATTGCCAGTCGCAGGGGCGTCATAGATCTTAGAAAAGTGGTCAACCCATGCATCCCCCGTGATATTACAATTAATGGGACTGATGTTAGAGCCCAATGACCTGAGATTCTTGACAGCCCTCCAGAATCCTCTGCTGTCTCGTAGGGCTGCAGTACGGTCAAGGGAGTCCCAGTGATCTTTTAGTAGTTCCTCTGATCTAGTTTTTAAACAAAATTTGTACCTGAGTCTCAAGGTCCTAACCAGAGATGGGTCTCGTGGTGTTGCGGTTAGGGCAGCCCTGAGGTCCCGGTTGGCTTTGGAACAAGCAGTGTCAAACCACCTGGGATTATTATTGGTATGGGCTGGGACTGGTTTGTAAATTTCTCCTTTTATCGCCTTACATAGCTCACAAAAAGAATTGACAATATCAGGCCCTGTATTGGTGGTTGATAGACATACCGAGACTAGAGTAGTGTCAAAGCTAACCACGTCGTCCCTTACCTTGTCTTGACTGAAGTTCTCTTGGAAGACGTGGATGATTTCGCAGGGACGCAAGGGACCAACTTCCCAAATCACTAACTAAAACTTACTGAATTAAATATTAACAGCAAGATTTTAAACTAGAAATTAGGGAGGAGGGCTGGTACTGGGCGTTGAAGAGAAGACTTTGGTTCTTGCTGTCGACCTGCGAAGCAACAAGCACCAAGATTTTAGTATTCCGATTTAGGAGTCAACTTTCCTAACCTCCCTAGCCCCCTTCGCCACAATCTCTATCTAATCAGAGCTCCTATAACCTAGTTAAGCTGTTCAGAGATCACCCTACCTGCAATCAGCAAGTTGTAGGCCTTCGCCCAGTATGTCTTTGTAGGGATGTAGGGTTGTGGTGATAAAGTTGTCAGATGTCCTCTAGGATAGTTGGTTGTCAGGTGTGATGTCAGCTTGTTCGTCTGGAAATGTACATAAAAGAAAGGAGGGATTAATTACTATTTTAAGAAGCCCTTTGCATTCTTTCTGTCTCATTCCTAAACTTACTTGGTATTAACCTTTGCTTCTTGGTCTCGGGGTTTCTGTTCCTTTTTGTTTATTGTGCTATAAAAGAAGCATTAAACAAAGACACACCAAATCCTAGGTATCTTTCTTATGTCACACATTTCTTAAACAAAATCTAAAAGTTCCTTGTAAATCTCTTCACAATTTTACAAACATAAAGTTCTTTGTAATTCTCTTCACAATTTAACAAACATAATGAACTGGCAAATAGTCCTCAAAATACTGTTAGGCCTTGAATGTCCGAAGTCTCTTTCTTCGTGAAGGCTTTCACAAAGTAATTGTTCCAAAAATTAACCTTTCTTGCGAAGGGCGCCTTAAATCTAGCAAAAGTACTTAGCTTTCAGAGTTAGTTCTTAAGACTTCAATCTCCAGGAAATAAGAAGCACCGCCGTGGAGTCCTGCCAGGATAGAATTCTCCTTCAGGTGAGTTCCTCCTACTGACGCGACCTTCTCCGAGGGAAACCTGAAGGCAAAGCGCCTTCCAGAAGGCTGGGTGCGGTTTAAATACCTGACCGCACCCAGCCGCTCCCAGTCACGCTCTGTTAACGTGCGCGGGGACGCTGCATGCAGTCCCAGTTCTAGCGCGCACCAAAAGGCAGCGTGTAGGGATGCGGGGAGAGATCTGAAAGACCTTCGCGAGGGCGTTGTCTTTCACGGAGCCACAAGCGGAGCTTACAAAGCATATTAATTGAGCTCCAAAACTTCAACAAGCATACAAGGCAATACTACAGTGTACTAGCAAAAAGGGCACATGCAAAGTCAAGAGTAGCAAAACCTTAAGAAGGTGACCAACATGTAATATGGCAGATGTAAATGTAAGCACCCAATCACACTGACTAGAAGCGTGCGTGGAGCACGGGACAGGGGTGGGTTTTTATAAGGGGGATATCAGCACATGTCTTAGGATATGTGTGTTAGGGGTAAGTCTGTGCTAGGGGTAAGTGGAATCATGACAGTACTCCATCCTCAAGATCCCCCCCAGAACGGTTGAAATGGGTTTTGGTTTCTCAGGATGCCTTAAATGGAAGAGTCGGATCAATCTAGGGGAGTTTTTTAGATGGTCTAAAGGTTCCCATGACCTTTCCTCTGGGCCATAACCTTTCCAATCTATGAGGTAAAACAGTTTTCCTCGAACTCTTTTGGAATCTAAGATAGTTTTAACCTCGAATTCCGGGTGATCATCAATCATGATGGGGGATACTGATTTGGAGATGCGGGTCTGGGGATGAAATGGCTTAACCAGGGAGACATGGAAAACCGGGTGTATCAAGTACTTATGAGGGAGACTCAGCCTTACACAAACCGGGTTAATTATCTTCTCAATAGGAAAGGGACCAATAAACTTTGGATTGAATTTCCGATTTCCTCTAAGTTTCAGATTTTTTGTACTCAACCATACTTTTTCACCTACTTGGTATTGCGGTTGTTCAGATCGATGTCTGTCCTTGGTCTCTTTCTGAGATTCTTTCGCCTTTGCCAAGTTGAATTTGGCCTCTTCTTGGATAAAAAATACTTTGGATACATAGTCAGAAATTGCAGGTACTGAATCAGAGTTTAAAGAATTCTCAGGAATGCTTTTGGGATGGAATCCGAAATTGCAAAAGAACGGAGACATTTTGATAGATGAATGTTCAGAGTTATTATAAGCGAACTCTAGGGGGCTTAAAAGATCAGACCATTCATCAGGAACATTGGGTAACATACATCGGAGATATTGTTCGATTGTCTGATTAGTTCGCTCAGTTAAACCATCTGTTTGGGGATGGTAACTAGAAGACAAACAAACGTCCATTTGTAACAATGTACCCAACTTTTGCCAAACCTTAGAAACAAACTGGGAGCCTCTGTCCGAAATGACCACTGATGGGATTCCGTGTAATCTGATCACATGTGACATAATTAGATGAGCCAGCTCTAAGGCAGTGGGAAGTTTCTTTAAAGGAACGAAATGGGCCATTCTTGTGAACTGATCCACTACAGTTAAAATTGTATTAAATCCCTTCTTGGTTTCAGGTAGTTCAACTATGAAGTCTAGCGATATTGTATGCCAGGGTTGAGGTGGGATAGGCAGAGGCATTAACAAACCACTAGGAGCTTGATGAGAAGTCTTATGTTGAATGCAAACACTGCAAGTTTCTACAAACAATTGAATGTCTTTGAACATCAAAGGCCACCAAAAGGTTCGTCTTATTAGTTCCATGGTCTTCAAAATGCTAGGATGGGCAGATAACATTGTATCGTGGTGAAGCTGAATTATGGATTTTTGAATCTTTTCAGTAGGAACGTAAATCAAACCATGTACCATCATCAAATCATCTTTCTCCAGGAGGTAAGGATGATCTCTTTTCAACATCTCAACATCCGTATCTTTCAAGGCCTCCTTAATATCATTAATAATGTTACTAGTGGTTAAACTTCCCTGAAAACAAGAAGTCGGGATTACAGGATGGATAATTTCAGGTTTTTCTGGGTCTTTATCACCTATTCTAGACAAAGAGTCCGCTTTCAAGTTCTCCTTCCCAGGGCGATAAGTTATCACAAAGGTATAGTCATTGAAGAACATAGACCAACGTAACTGTCTAGCAGTCAGAGCTTTCACAGATCTTAGAGCTTGAAGATTACGGTGATCAGTATAAATTGTTACAGGATGACGGGCCCCTAACAGGTAGTGGCGCCATTCTTCAAAAACCGCCTTTATTGCTAATAATTCCTTATCGGCAATGGCATAGTTCTGTTCAGCATCAGACATTTTTCTGGAAAAGTAAGCTATAGGGTGCATTTGGCCTGTATCGGAATTTCGTTGTGAAAGAATTCCTCCCAATGCATATTGAGATGCATCTGCTTCTACAATAAACGGTTGATTGGGGTCTGGATGACACAAGATTGGGGCCATGGTAAATCTCTTCTTTAAAATTTGGAAGGCTTCTTCAGCATCAGAGTTCCACAAGAATTTCACTCCTTTTCTCAGTAACTTGGTTATGGGTGTAATTATTTGAGAAAAGTTCTGGATGAATCTACGGTAAAAGTTTGCAAAGCCTAGGAAGCTTTGGATCTGCTTCACAGAAGTTGGACTGGGCCAGGTTGTTACCGCTTCAACTTTTTTAGGATCCATTTCAATACCTTCGGGACTAATTATATAACCCAGAAAGTCCACCTTGGAGGCATGAAACAGACTTTTTTCCAATTTAACATAAAGAGAATTGGAGAGTAGTTTTTGAAGAATGGCGCGGACCTGTTGTACATGTTCTTCCTCAGTGTCTGAGTAGATGAGAATGTCATCTATATACACTACGCAACAGATGTCAATAAATTCATGCAACACTTCGTTTATAAAAAACTGGAAGGCGGCAGGAGCGTTACACAGTCCGAAAGGCATGACTTGGTATTCAAAGAGACCGAACTTAGTGCGGAAAGCCGTTTTCCATTCGTCTCCTTTTCTTACCCTGACTAAATGGTAAGCTCCTTGCAAGTCCAGTTTTGTATAAATCTTAGCTTTCTTAATTTGGTCCAAAAGTGTTGGAATCAAGGGTAAGGGGTACCTGTTCTTAATGGTGACGTTGTTTAATTGCCTATAATCTATGCACGTGCGCAATTCCCCTCCCTTCTTAGGAATGAAAAAAAGAGCTGAAGATACTGGAGATTTAGAGTGCCTAATGAAACCATTTGCAAGATACTCATCAAGGTATGCTCTCAGGTGAATGTTTTCTGCCTCCGTAAGAGCATAAATGCGACTGCAGGGTAAGGTTGCTCCAGGCATGAGATCTATTCTACAGTCGAAATCTCTACGTAAGGCTGCATTATCCTGCCTAATAGCTTCTAAAACTGCAGCCAAATCCTGCATATTTACTTGATCCATTGCGTCCGGGCGAAATTATCTACGTGGGCTTTGCCTTCTGTCAAAGCTAACCACGTCGTCCCTTACCTTGTCTTGACTGAAGTTCTCTTGGAAGACGTGGATGATTTCGCAGGGACGCAAGGGACCAACTTCCCAAATCACTAACTAAAACTTACTGAATTAAATATTAACAGCAAGATTTTAAACTAGAAATTAGGGAGGAGGGCCGGTACTGGGCGTTGAAGAGAAGACTTTGGTTCTTGCTGTCGACCTGCGAAGCAACAAGCACCAAGATTTTAGTATTCCGATTTAGGAGTCAACTTTCCTAACCTCCCTAGCCCCCTTCGCCACAATCTCTATCTAATCAGAGCTCCTATAACCTAGTTAAGCTGTTCAGAGATCCCCCTACCTGCAATCAGCAAGTTGTAGGCCTTCGCCCAGTATGTCTTTGTAGGGATGTAGGGTTGTGGTGATAAAGTTGTCAGATGTCCTCTAGGATAGTTGGTTGTCAGGTGTGATGTCAGCTTGTTCGTCTGGAAATGTACATAAAAGAAAGGAAGGATTAATTACTATTTTAAGAAGCCCTTTGCATTCTTTCTGTCTCATTCCTAAACTTACTTGGTATTAACCTTTGCTTCTTGGTCTCGGGGTTTCTGTTCCTTTTTGTTTATTGTGCTATAAAAGAAGCATTAAACAAAGACACACCAAATCCTAGGTATCTTTCTTATGTCACACATTTCTTAAACAAAATCTAAAAGTTCCTTGTAAATCTCTTCACAATTTTACAAACATAAAGTTCTTTGTAATTCTCTTCACAATTTAACAAACATAATGAACTGGCAAATAGTCCTCAAAATACTGTTAGGCCTTGAATGTCCGAAGTCTCTTTCTTCGTGAAGGCTTTCACAAAGTAATTGTTCCAAAAATTAACCTTTCTTGCGAAGGGCGCCTTAAATCTAGCAAAAGTACTTAGCTTTCAGAGTTAGTTCTTAAGACTTCAATCTCCAGGAAATAAGAAGCACCGCCGTGGAGTCCTGCCAGGATAGAATTCTCCTTCAGGTGAGTTCCTCCTACTGACGCGACCTTCTCCGAGGGAAACCTGAAGGCAAAGCGCCTTCCAGAAGGCTGGGTGCGGTTTAAATACCTGACCGCACCCAGCCGCTCCCAGTCACGCTCTGTTAACGTGCGCGGAGACGCTGCATGCAGTCCCAGTTCTAGCGCGCACCAAAAGGCAGCGTGTAGGGATGCGGGGAGAGATCTGAAAGACCTTCGCGAGGGCGTTGTCTTTCACGGAGCCACAAGCGGAGCTTACAAAGCATATTAATTGAGCTCCAAAACTTCAACAAGCATACAAGGCAATACTACAGTGTACTAGCAAAAAGGGCACATGCAAAGTCAAGAGTAGCAAAACCTTAAGAAGGTGACCAACATGTAATAAGGCAGATGTAAATGTAAGCACCCAATCACACTGACTAGAAGCGTGCGTGGAGCACGGGACAGGGGTGGGTTTTTATAAGGGGGATATCAGCACATGTCTTAGGATATGTGTGTTAGGGGTAAGTCTGTGCTAGGGGTAAGTGGAATCATGACAAGTAGGATGTTTTTGGATGACACTCGCCAAGACTCCTCGGTTGTCTATTCCCCTCCATGCCACCCTTAACCTGTCTGTAGATGCTGTTTAGTTTTTTGCCCCAATTTCTATTTTATTTATTGAAGTTTTGATAGATTTGAGGCAAATTAAAATCGGGTAGTGATCGCTGTATGGGGATGTGATAACCTTAGATTTCAAAAGGAGATCCTCAAGGAGAGAAGAGATACAAACATAATCAATAGTGGTGGAGCTCCCTCGGCCAATATATGTAGGGGCAGGTACATAGATCACACCCATGTCCAGTTTCTCCATAACATCAACTAAGTCACGTGTTGCTAACAGATCTGATAATTCCTCACCTCTCCTACAAGGCATGGAGCTATGATAAATGTGAGCATTAAAATCGCCCCCTAGGCAAATGCCATCATAGTTTCTGTATATTTGACCATCAGCTACATCATCAATAAATGTAAACAAATCCAAAAAATTAACATTAGGATGGGTTATAAAATCATTATTATAAAAATTGATAAAGCATAACTTTAAACGTCCATGGTATTTCAAGGCCATAAAATTTTTGTTGTTGGTTGGCAATAGTTCGGTTTTGACTCCAGCTGTAATTTTCACCCAAATTGATAGGCCTCCACTTGGGCGACCAGTAGCAGGAGATGGAACAATCAAGTTATGGCAGCTATAACCCTCAAGGAGTAAAGATCTTGTACACCAAGTTTCCTGTAGCATTAGGACATCAAAGCCTGTTACCCAATCAGTCCAAGACTTAATGTTCATTTTAGCATTAAGGCCGGCAATATTCCAGCTCAAAACAGAGAATTCATCCAGGTCCAAGGTAGGTGTTTGGCCTGAGGCGCCTTTTTTAGGGCAAGATGACATCCTGCGCCTGTCTGGGGAATTCGGTGGTGTTACACTAGGACTGGTAGGGAAAATGCCAACAGAGGCCTCGTTGTAAGTGTGTTCATCAGCTTGTGTGTGTGAGAGAGTATCTAGTGGTCAATCCAGACTCCATGTGTCTGTCAGAGCAGAGAATCTGTTAAAAAGTGGGAAAGGCGACTGTGGTGGAAAAGGTTGGAAGGGATAAAGGGCAGAGAAGGCTTGCATGGGTGGGGGCCTGTAAAAATAACCCAGAGGCAAGAGAGTGACAACTGTTGAGGGTTCGGTATTAGGGCTATTGTGGTTGAGTATATATTTAGCAGTGCCGGGGTTCCTAAAATTTAGGACGATACAGTCCCCATTGAAATCTTTACGTAAGGGACCGATCCAGCTCACGCGGCGGGCAGACAAAATGTTGTTCCTAATGTCATAGCCAACCCCCTCATGTTTGCTCAGCCAATCAATGCACTTGTTGTTCAGCTGGACCCAGGATTCCCCCTGTCCTTCTTTTAGTGGTGGGACGCCTGCCAAAACTAAGACGTAGGGGCAGGCGTCAGGTGGTAAATGGAGGGTGGATTCTTGTGATTTTCTGGGTCTATTGACTATTGGTTGGGTGTTCCTGGCATTATCACTATTTTGTGCCACGTGATTTACAGAGGGGATGGTTGTGTTGAGGCCCTCTTGTCTAGAGTTGTTGGTTGAAATAGTAGGGTTAGATGAGCCTGTAACTGCAGAAGTGACTGGCTTCGCTTTAGTGGCAGGTTTAGTCTGCCCTGGGTTAGTGGGCCGGGGCGTACTATTGGCTGTAGAGGTACTGCTAGCAGGTTTGGGAACCTCCTTCATACTGCTACTACTGGTGCTGGGCGCATTACACAGAATAGCCTTACTAACAGACTCCAGGTCCTTCAAAAGACGCTCGCCCCTAAGCTGGTCAAGGCTAATCACCCCTTCCTTTTTACCTCTTCCTTTTTAACTAAATTTTCTAATTTATCTAACCTTTTAAAAACAATATTAAATTGTTTTATCATTTGAAATTCTAATTGTTTAAAAACAGTATCAACAATTGTCTCGATCAAGTTCCCATTGGGCTTAGGTTGAATAATACTGTCAGTCAATAGCTCAGTCTGTGTGCCCAAGGAGTTATGGTCATCACTAGGAATGATTATGGGCGGGGCTAGTACATCAAGTTGAGGTGGATCAGTAGTGGCAATTTGTTCCACAGAATGTTGATGTTTCCCTCTAGTCCACATGGACTGTGGAGTGGGCTGATTCTTATTACGGGCAGGTTGCTTCCTTTTATTGACGGTTGATTTCAAGGGGCCCCTTTTTCTTTTACCTTCACCGGCTTGTTACACATAGGCATAGGCGGAGGTGGGGTGATGGCTGGTCGGGGCAGTCCGGCTGTGAGTCAATAGTTATGACCGGGCTACACTCCCCAGGCTGCCGTTCCAATGATGGTAATGTGGTGGAGGCTTTCACGATGGTAATTGCAGGAGATAGCGGAAGGTTGTTGGGTAGCCTTGCTTGTGGTGAGTGTAAAGCAGTGTAGGAATGACCCAAAGACATCCTCCTTTCTGTATTGGCAATTTCTTCTTGTACCAGGGTTAGAGCGTTTTCAAGAAGACATTCAAAGGAGGGAAGGGTGGTAGGGGAAGACGTGGGTCCAGACACCGTAGACGTATTATTACGCTTCCCCATGTTGACTTATACCCCCGCTCACCTCTTGGAGTAGATGTTAGGGCTGTGGCCCAGCCCGGCCTCCTTCGGCCTCTAGAGGGCCACAGAGGGCCCGCCCTTTGCCCGGGCTTCGCCCGGCGCCGTCCGCGCGCGTCCGCGACGCGGAAGAGATGCCCTGTTTAAATAGCGCCTCCGGGCGCGCAGCGACAGGAAGTGGCCGGAAGTGGTCGCTCAGCCCTCTGGGAGCTGTAGTCCCCAGCAGCCGCGATGGAGTAGGGCAGCGAGACCACAGCGTCAGGGCCCTAGGAGCGGAGTGGCGTCCAGCAGGTAAGTGAGTCTCCCTTAGGCTGGTGTGCTGCCTGCAATGTTCCCCGCTCCACCGAGGAGATGCCCTGTTTAAATAGCGCCTCCGGGCGCGCAGCGACAGGAAGTGGCCGGAAGTGGTCGCTCAGCCCTCTGGGAGCTGTAGTCTCCAGCCGCCGCGATGGAGTAAGGCAGCGAGACCACAGCGTCAGGGCCCCAGGAGCGGAGTGGCGTCCAGCAGGTAAGTGAGTCTCCCTTAGGCTGGTGTGCTGCCTGTAATGTTCCCCGCTCCACCGAGGAGATGCCCTGTTTAAATAGCGCCTCCGGGCGCGCAGCGACAGGAAGTGGCCGGAAGTGGTCGCTCAGCCCTCTGGGAGCTGTAGTCTCCAGCCGCCGCGATGGAGTAGGGTGGCGAGACCACAGCGTCAGGGCCCCAGGAGCGGAGTGGCGTCCAGCAGGTAAGTGAGTCTCCCTTAGGCTGGTGTGCTGCCTCCATACTATATTTTCACATGGAAAAGTTTTTTGTTTCTATAGTGAGTTGTGTGTAGCATATCACCGGTACACTTGGGATTCTGTAAATTATTGTTGATATGCGAATTTACTCCCCTATACATAATTAGTTGCCACATCTCTGAACATTCAGCTATTGTGCATTTGAGAGGTTATGGTATCTTGGGAAGGTCCGTTGTCCTGTTTTGCAGTGCCTCTGAGGTAGTAGTGCTGAGGGATCGGGGGGTGGTTGTGGTGGTGATGGCGCTGGGTGTTGTCATTTTGTTGGGTGGCGAGGTGCATGTTTAGTACCTCTATCACATATTCATCTTTAAATAAGGGTGTGAGTTGGGTGTAATTTACGCAGTAGATAGTGGACCTCATTTCACCAGTTACATTTTGATGTTAATTTGTTACTGGTAAGTGGAGCTATTGCCTGTTTTTTAGTGGTTTGTGGCGATTTTGAGGGTGGAAGGAATCAATTGAAGAGGGGTGATAGTTGCAGTTTTTTCTGCATTGGGATGATAATTAAAAAAGATAGAAAAAAAGATATGCTTAATGAACATTATATTTAGGAATTATCATTTACAAAACCTTTGAAATTCACTGAAAAAACCATAGGTTTCAGGCAGGTTATAGTTAGGAGTTAATATTTAGAAAACCTTTCAAATTCACTGAAAAAACCATATGTTTCAGGCAGGTTATAGTTAGGAATTATCATTTGAAAAACCTTAGAAATTCATTGAAAAAATCATAGGTTTCAGGGTTGTTATAGTTAGCTTGACATTTCACTCATACAAAACCATTGAAATTCCTCCGTTATAGTTAGTTGTACTAACTGTAACTCTCGCGCCCGCAAATTGCTGGTGATGATGTCACATATTACATCATTCATGACATGGTCAGTGACATCACTGATGACATCTCAAATGACATCACTGATGACATCACTGATGATATCATCCAGTGAATGTGGTTTGTTTTGTTATTTAAGTATGTATTATATACACCCAATCTGCATTGAAGAATCAGTGGATATATAAATATCTGGATAGTGACTAAACTGTGTGAATATCTGTATTACTTGGTCAGTTGTTGTGTAAACTGCTGCACCAGTTGGTTACTAGCTATGTGAAAGTCTATATTAGTTATTGATTAGTTAACTGACTATTTGTATGGGAGAGTGAATGCGTGTGTGGTTCGGTGGGGGAGAGTACATTAATTTTATTATGGGGAGGGGGGCCTTGTGGCCCCCCTGGTCACTTATGGCCCCGAGGACCACATCCCCCGGGGCCTGGCCACTTCGGTGGTGACCGTGGGGGGAGCCACAATGCCCCCACAGTGCCAACTCGCTCCCCACCTCCTGCGGGATCCAGAATTGCTTTCCCAAATGGGGAGCTGCTAAGATGCAGCTCCCCGTGTGGAAAAACAATCTGGTTTAAATTTTGGAAGAGAGAGCAGGTTTACTGCTCTCTCTTCCAAAACCCAAACAACAGGTTGCTATGAAAGGGTGGGAGCTGCACGGCTCCCGCCCTGTCATAGCAAACAGCAGAGTCCTGGGGCGGGCACCCCGGGACACTGCAGGAGCCGACCCTGGGGGATGGCGGTCCCCAGGGCTATCACAGGCTCCAGGAGGGGGGGTGCGGCCCCCTCCCAACATCTGTACAGCCCCGGGAGGTGGTGGTCCCCGGGGCTCGGGTCTGTTATGGACCCCAAATTTAAATATTAGTGCTCCGGGTAGGTGGCGGTCCCCGAGGCATGTGGGGGGGGCTTTAGGCCCCCAACTTAAAAAAAAGCCCAGGGGTGGAGGTCCCTGGAGCTGCGGGGGAGCCGTGTGCCACCCCAAATTTTTATGCAAAGCCCCGGGGTGGCGGTCCCCGGGGCATTGTGGAGAGGATTGGGCCTCCCCACACTGGGGGGGGGGGGGGGGGGGGGCGGGACCTGGCCCCCTAGGGGGCTTCAATTAAACAAAGCATGGGAACCCGTGCTTGTTTTTTTATTTTCTCGGTCGGAATTGTGCACCCAGTGCGAATTCGGCTGATTTTTTAAAAAAACAAGCTTTCTTGGGACCCTCTGAGCAGGCCTAGGGGATCAGGGTGTTTCTACCCTGCCCCCTTTTCTTGTTTTGCATGTTTGTTTTACTGTTTTCTTGTGCCTCGGTTCTGAATTGGGAAGCAGCTACCAGCCCCCTGCCTAGCTGACTGTGTTTACTGATTGACCCTATAGCTCCTTAGCAACCATGAGCACTTCTCTCACAGCTGCCCAGGTCTCTTAAGGTTGGTGGCAGGAACGCCAAGACAGCCACCTCAATTTTCTTAGCCAAAACATCCCTGTGACCAACATCCAAGTGAACAAAGGACCAGAAGTTGGTAAGAAGACAAACTTTGTACTGTTTATTCCAGAAACATTAAAACATGTTTTTACTCTACCCGCCACACCTCCATCCATGCTCCAACACCTGCTCACTGACCAAACATGCCCTGGAGATATGGCACCTATTGCAGACCATGCTCCTGATCTAATCTTCCTCACTTAAACATGGCTAAACTCTACTTCTGCACCAGACATTGCTACAACCATTCCCACTAGCTAAGCGATCGCCACGCAAGACTGTCAGCTCAATGCTGGAGGTGATGTCGCCAACATACTCAAAGATACCATCAGCTGCACCATCCATACAGACACCCCCATCACCTACATGGAACACCTAACGTTCAAGATATGCATCACAGCCAACTTCTCCCTGGGCTGAACTTTTGTATACAGACCACCAGGGCCCCACACCAACTTTGTCACATGCCTTATCATTAATGGCAACAGATTCCTCCTCCTCGGAGACCTTAACTTTCAACTAGAATACCACACAACCCAAACTCTATGGCCCTTCTAGAAAACCATTTCAAACCTTGACCTCTCCTGGCATGTTACCAAACGTACTCATATCTCACACCTATTGAACCCGATTTTACTCCTCAATCAGAAACATCATAAACGACAAGCCAGCGACTATGACATGGACAGACATGGCCCTCATCAGTTTCAGCATACCCATCCCGCAGCACCACAGGCCCACCATTAATGGAACTGCATGCTGAAGCTGGTAAAGCATCACAGAAGAGGAGTGGACTTCCGCCCTCTCCGTGCACTGGCCTGAGCCCCCCAATAGCTTTCCGATAGCCATCAAGAACCTCAACGCAAAAACAACTGAAAGCCCAAAACCGGTCCTAGGATGTTTGTTTCCAGTTCAAGGAGGACCTGGCATGGTAGTTCGGGCTGGACTGTTCCCATTGGGGGCAGGATCAGGACTGATTTGCATTTGGCTGGATCCAAACTGGAATAGCATGGTGAGCAAATAAACAATGGTTTTAGGCCTAGATCTCTGTACTGGTGTGAATTTATGACATTTTTCTGCATTCTGTCCATCAATTGTTCTTTTTGCATTTACCAAGAACCACAACAGCTGGATCCCCGTATGAGCAGACACGCTGGATCCCTCAGGCTTAACCAAACAGCAAGACCCCAAACATAGGCCAGTTGGCACAAAAAGTGGCTCAGGCTATCGAGTGCAAATGGAGAACAAGTCAAAAAACCACAGAAAAAGACATCTTCCAATGAATCCTAAGATTCTAACACCAGCATATACAAAATAACAAGCGCAAGGCACTTGCAGATTGTATCAACACCTGTGCTAACAACAGCAGGGAAATATTTACCAACGTGAATTATTTCACTGCACCTTCTGCCACCTCCAGCAACATATCCCCCAAACAAGACCTTTGCAACAAGTTTTCTGAATTATTTTGTAACAAAATCCTCTCTATATAAGGCAATCCTGACCTCCTGGCCCCTACCACCATGGCCAAAATCACTGTTACCATGAAAATCATCTACTTAGGATTGAGGTTTTTTACTTGCCTGTGACTGTTTCATTTTACCTGTTGAATTGTGGGTTTTGCAGTCCAAAATTTGTCGTATTTTTAAATTGCCCATGACAATATGATTTTCCCTCCTAGTTTCTCCGTTGATCTGTGCTCAGACCTGTGTTAGGCAATCCACCCACAGCTCCCATTTTTGTCTTAGTAAGCGAGTGAAACCAGATTAACCCCCCTCTCTTGCCCCTGTAAGCAATAGAGATATTATACATCAGAGACTGAACAGAGGGTGCTCTGAGACAGCAGTAATCTGCTGTTAGTTGTTTAATCTGTGTTATTTAGGGATTCTAGACTTCTTGTTTGGCTAGGAGAGTGAGTAACGTTTTGTACAAACAGTGGTGTTAGAAGGCAACGTTTGTTAGGCCCTTACCTGCAGAACTCCAAAATGTGGATTGAGTCTGTCTGTCTCCTAGGAGACTCTGAATTGAGGAGCAGTGCCCTGCCCTTTGGCCAGCAAACATTGCATGAGGTCACATAAACTTTATATCAGCTGCTACATGTGTGCTCTGATTGGTGGTTGTATCTGGTGTTTCTATTGGACTAGGGTTTGTGTTCTCATTGGTGGAGTATTTGAGATTGCTAATTTGTTCCTAAGGGTTAGTATCTGATTGGTGGGTAGGTTTAGGGTTTTGGATTGGGTTTTAGGGCTGTGCTTTCTATTGGACTTAGGGCTTAGGGTTTCTTGCCTGATTGGATGCTGTGACTAGGGTTGGGACTAGGGCTAGGATTAGACTTTCTATTGGACGTAGGGATTTGGGTTTCCTGCCTGATTGACTGCTGGTACTAGTAATATGATTGGCTGCAAGAGGCTGGTGTCCTATTGGTTCTAGGTCTTATGTGTAGTGTTGTGATTGGTTAGGGTTAGCGATAGGGTTCTCATTGATTGAAGGGGTCACCTGATTACAAAGGCTATATAAGACCAGGTTTCAGAGCGTCTTAGCCTGGGCATTGAGGCTAAGGGAAGAGAGGACAAGGGAAATTACCTGTTTGAGGCTGTTCGATGCTGTTCGGGACTAGGCCTGAAATGCTGCCCAAATTTCCATACACTAGTACCAACCTTACCCCATCCACAAAAAGAGTAACATAGTCACAGCACATGTACTCTACTCATTTAGTACAAACTAACCCTATACACATTCAAGTGTCTCAGCACCCACTATAAAAAACACACATATACACCCTTCTATCCCAGCTACCACACATTTCTACCATCACCTACAAACAGTACACAACTCTATCCTATACCACTAACCAATCCACTCATCACTAACACAACCAAAATCCATAACATATTTAACTATATTCCATCTAGACACACACTCCTAACAGACATCTTGTTGTCACTAACAAACCTATACTCAGCCTTCAATCATTTCTCCAATAAACACCCTCCTCTTCTTTCTCCCACAATAACACAACTGCACAATGCTTACACTCCACTGCACCACACATATTACCTCTTGCAGCAATCAAGTCTAAGACAAACACTCAACTCTAGTTCATCCCCTCTTACACACAACATACACTCTACTCACAAACACATCACTACCCCTTATCCTTACAATGTCCACTAACAAACAATACTATACAAACAAATCCATCTCATAAAACAAATACATCAGCACTTCGTTTCACTATTCCTCAAAAACAAAACATAACACACCAGCACAACAAAATCTCTCAAGCGCAACACCTCATAATACGTTCCATTACAAACTACAAACATACACCCACCTTTCCGACTACACAAATGAACAAACTATGGAGCTGCTTGCACCATCCTATGCCTTGAGACCCTTAAGGGTGAGTAGTGCACATTAAAACTCCCGATTGATTGAACAAACTCCAATGCCAAGCTTTCCCTCTTCCACCACATCTAACACATCTACAGCAACACAGTAACTCTCTTTTAATTGACTAGCATCCATTGGATAATTTAGAACATTACTACATGACCCATATACTGCACCACCACCCCTAACTCATAACCCCACCCTAAACAGACACAAACAAAATAAGCAACATGCCACACCTCACAACTTCACTTCTCCATGTCTAGTACACAAAAGGTTAAACTACAAAAACAACACAGTGAACCAAATCACTCTAATACGCTGTCTCCACCACCTACATACGAAGACCCATCAAAATGCCTTCTAAGCCTGCTGGACTAGAAACACAATACAGAACAGCTGCATGATTGCTATCCTCAGACAGCTAAACCAACACGGAGGACTCACCTGCTACAAGCCTACACAATACTGCTCACTCTTCTACTAAACAAAGTCATACTTTCAACAAATATCACACAATTAATGTATGGATCTTGTCAAAGCAAGCAAGCCTGCCGGCAGCCCTTCTGTCAGTCCACCACATACCTTCAAGAGAATTCTTCAACTACCTCCGGTGCCACACCAGTAAGAAGAATCATCAATAATTCCTCAACTATCAGAATATTTCCAGAAGACATTAAAAAACAATTCATACACCTATTACAACAGTATACTAACCTAGTCCTGCCTAACTCCAACAACTACAGGCCGATTACAAATGGACTTTCCTGTGCAAACTGATAGAAAGAGCAGCATTCACCAAGATGTCACAATTCATTGAAGATAATTCCATACTTTCCAAACAGGATTCTGTCAATGAAGAGGCACAGAATCTGCCCTCATTGCCGTCTGGGATGACCTGAAGAACACAGTTGACCGGAATTAGTTTGCTTCACTACTTCTCTTGGACATCTCAGCTGCCTTTGACACAGTTGACCATGACACACTAATAAAAGACTCTATGAAGCAGGCATTGAGGGGGCTGCTCTCAACAGGATCACATCCTACCTTCAAAATAGATCTAATGTCACCCATAGCCTCCTTTCTCACCCAAACCGTACCTCACAAAAGCAGGGTTCCCTCAAGGCTCCATCATCTCACCCATGCTTTTCAAAATCTACATGAAGTCATTACTGGCACTGATCAAACAATTTCCCTTAATTTGCTATAACTATGCAGATGACACACAAATACTCCTTAAACTGGAAAGCTCAAAAGACTTTGGAAAGTCACTAATTTTCAGTTCACTCAGAACCATTAATCAGTGGATGATATGGAGCCATTTCAAATAGAATGCTTCCAAAACAGAAATATTCACAAGTATCAATTGGAAAACTATGACAACTCGCCGGCTGTCCAGATGATCTGGGAAATTCGCCTAAGTATTTAAGGAAGAAGGAAACCTTTGAATTTCCATAGACTCCAAGCTATCAATGAATGCCCAAGTGGACAAACTAGCAAGATTCGGCTTCACAAATATAAAAACTCTATGACGCATCTTCCCCCACCTGGGATTTACTCACAAGGTCCAGGCTACTATCTCCCTTGTTCTATCAAAACTTGATTATGACAGTAGCCTCTACCACAGATCATCTTTCACAACTATAAAACGACTACAACAGATTCAGAAGGATCTCTGCTGCCAGACTACTCTTACATATAAAGCCACATGCCCACAATACCCCTGCTTTGAAGGTCCTACATTGGTTACTGGTTGCCAGAAGATCCACATTCAAGCTGCTTTGCATCACCCACAAAGTAATACATGGAACAGGGCAGCTCCTCATCAGGAATAAAATCACCAATATATTCAACAAAGGAACCCCCACTCTATATTGGCACCTCGCCTCAAAATCCGACCATACAAGAAAAAAAGTAGGTGGCACATCGTTCTCTGTTCAAGTAGGCAAACTTTGAACTCTTTACCCCCAAACATAAGATCCATGAATAATTACCTTATCTTCAGAAGACTACTCAAGTTGGCTCTTCCCCACATAACTACTATACTCAAACATAAACATAAAGCATATACCTGTGTACATAGGCAGTTTTTTGGATTAAATATGTGTACCTAAATGTGTATAATATTCACGTTTATAAATATATAGATGTATATAGGTCATGGCAAAAAAAGGTAAATTTTTATTCTCCGTCTACAATTGCTTCACTATTGAAAATAAAATAAATAAATAAATAAATATATATAGCTATATAAAAAAACTAATACATTAGATTAAAGTACAGCAACACTTGAACATCTGAGTTTATTTATTACAACTTAAATCTAGATGTATTACCTTATGTATACATACATACCTTCCATGTGCTTATGTATCTTTATATGTATTACTTTACTTATCATTCAACATCTCCAATGCACTACCCTATAACACACCCTATACCTCTCTCAGTATATCCTCTACCTCCACTCTCTGAATACTATGCTATCCAAAATAACCCTTTCCAGACTCTTCCTTCCTCTACCCCTACTATGATCCCCAAATTAAACTTTTCTAGACTCTTCCCTCCTCTACCCCGCCTTACCTCATCTCAAAGCTCTTACTATTCAGATCTCCCACACAAGCCAATTTTAAATCCTGCCCTCTAACTCATCCCCTACCCTCTGCTCATTACAAACCTTCTCATGCTGCTATGGTCGCCAAATAATCACTTTTTAGACCCCTCCCTCTTCTATCCCTCCACTATCCTTTTCAAACCAAATAACAGACTCACATGTCCACTGCTCAAATTCATTTCATAATTCCCTATACTAATTCACTAGTCCTTTTTATGTTCCGGAGAAGCGTGCTATTCACCGAAAGCGCTTTGACGCCTCATCAGGTACAGTAAGTGCTATATAAATGCGTTTACAATTACAATTTGAGGGAACATACACTGAGACGTCTCTTACCTTTGGAGAAACAAATGTCCAGGCAGCATTGCATACATTTAGGTATTTGGGGATTTATATCTACCAGGAGTCGACTGACCTTATTGAGGGAAAGATCCAAAAGCAACTGCTTTCTGAGGTCACAGATTAGCTCCCGGATTACATTACCATTCTCGGTGGTTAGCAAGTGGCACTCGCCAAAATGGCCATGCTACTGTGTCTTCTTTATAATTTAGTAAATTTGCTTGTATTGATTCCGGACCAATTTTGAAAATCTCTGAACAATCTACTGACAGACCTAGTGTGGGGCAACAGCGGACGAAGGGTTGGTCTGCCCAAGCTACAGCTAACCTCTGATAGAGGAGGGATGGGTGCCCCTGACTTTAAATTCTACTGTCAGGCAGGCCAACTGCAATGACTCTCCTACTGGTTGGCCAGCCAGATCCTCTGGGAAATCGGCTATACCATAGTTAAACTAACCCATGGCAGAGTACATAATTTGCTCCACCCAGGATCTGACCTACCCAATTTAGGGCCAGATGTAGGTGGGAGATTTTGGCCATTTACCGGCCGGTAATGGCCGAAATCGGCCGTTACCGACCCGTAAATGGCCATGGAGATGTAGGGGGATAAAAAACATGCATTTTCGGTAATTTTACCGAATCGGTAATTTTACCGATTCGGTAAAATTACAGAATCGGTAAAATTACCAATTCTGTATATTTTACCGAATCTGTAAATATACCGGTCGGTAAAATTACCGAAAATGCATGTTTGGTATGTAGGACCCAATTTTAACATTGACACAGGGCTTTGAAAATCGGTATTTTACCATGCAATACAATTGCATGGTAAAATACCGATTCAGGTGTACATGCACATCTGTGCATGCACATCTGTGCCATGTGGCACACAAGCCTAAAACAGGGGTGCCAGAGGGTGTCAAAGTGACACCCCCTGCACCCTTGCAAAATTCGGTATTTACCGATTCGGTAAATACCAAATCGCTATTTGCTATTGAATCCTATGGGCTTCAAGGCCCATAGGATTCAATAGCAAATACCGAATCGGTATTTACCGAATCTGTAAATACCGATTCGGTAACATTTACTGTAATGGTACCTACATTAGAAATACCTACTCTTAATTACCGAATCGGTAAAATTCGGTAATTAAGAGTCGGTATTTCTGATTTTGCTACATCTGGCCCTTAGCCCCTTATTGCTATGCCTCATCCTTACATACTGGAAAATGTCATTGCGATACACCACTCTGGTGATTAAATATGCTTCCAATATACTCCTGCTGGGACTCCCCACAACAGCTGATTTTTTTACTGAGAGATGACTGCGCCCCTGGACAGAGGGTGGAGAGACAACTGTAAGTACATTATTCAGAGATAACATCCTCCTGAACCATGCAGACTTCACACATGCCCAGGGCGAGCTGGATAACCTGTTACAACACATGCCAGCATCACACTATACATATGACTACACTGGGCACCAGATGATACTGAACCACCTACACATGAATATGTTCAAGCACTACATACAATGGGCCACGGACGTCACCTAATCCGATGGCTGTACCGGGGACTACGGGCACATCTCTCAACTTCCCTGACTCCTTTGCGTACTAAATGGGAAGAGGCCCTAGGTCATGATCTTCAAGATATAGAATGAATCTTATTATTGGAATACCCTAAGAAAGTCTCATGAAATTCCTGTTTCAAATTCACCGTATTACAGAGGGTCACACCACACAGACTCCATATGATGTTCCTGAGTGTGTCCCATGCATGTCCCCGCTCTCATACCCAAGACACTACACTAGCCCATATGTTATGTACCTGCCCTGTAATCTACTCTTACTGGATGCAGATATAGACCGCACTGACAGAGTTAGCTGAAAAAGACACTTGTCACTCACCACTTGAACACTGCACCTTGGGGTTGTATCCGTTGCCCAAGGGCGCTGAGGTACTATCACAATTTGCTGACTTAGCACTATTAAAATTCAAGTCTCTCTTAGCACACTGATGGAAAACGACTGTCTCACCTCAAATATCCCAAAGGAGGGAACAGGTAAAAAAGTGGGGTTCGACGGAGAGTACATCCATACACAGAGGAGATTTTGGGGGCCAATGGAAAAACCCTATTGCCTTTAATTCACAAGAGTCAAATGATACCTAATCCCCAAATCTAGACACCTGCAGACCCAAAATACCGGATTCCCATAAAAAATTATATTACCTCCACACATTATAACTCACCGGCATTGGAGTCCTCAAGAACGGGAGGTGTACCATGACACTAGAACACCTCTGTGATAATTAGCATATATCATGCAGCTTTATAACAATTTCCTTGCATGACACGACGGGACGTACACACTCGGTGAAGATGTCTAGTTGTGGGTGGGAGGGGTTGTTCTAAATACATAGTTTTAATAGCATGCATTTTACAGACACCATATGTTAAATGGTGTTTAGCCATATACACTATGAATGCCCTTGAGCAGATAGACACTCTGTACTAATGATATTGCGAAAACTGATATGGTGTTGTGATGATTCTTGATGTTTCTTGTAAATTGAGGCAGATGTCTGTATGTGATTTTCTTAAAAATGTAAATGTAATACTGTTTGTTAAAAATAAAATAAAACATCAACAGGAAAATCTACAACTGATTTAGAAAAATAGAGAACAAATGTAATAAATAAAGAAAATCTAATTGGCAAAGGGGAAATATGACTTTTTTAAAGTTTAAATTAAAAATGCATCAAAAAATGGAAAGTGCCAACCACGGTCTTCTGGATGTGCTTGACTGACACCTAGGTGCCCGTTAAGGCAAACCACGATAGAGCACGGGTAGAACAGAGACCCAGGTTGGACCTGGTTAGAAATTTGATCTTTGGCTTGGTCTCTGAAACAGCTATGACCAAAGAGGCCTCCACAATGAAGTAGTGTGGCTCACTGGTAGTGAAGTAGTGTGGCTCACTGGTTAGAGGCGGCAGACCCGAGAGCAGAGGACGGCCCGGGACCAGGGTTCGATTCCCGGCGCGGCAGGTTTCTGGACCAGGGTCAGCGGACTCGATAATTCTCTCGCCTCGGTGCCCACTCTGATCAGCGATCACACTCGGCAACTCTGGGCATTAGCTTGCCTCATCTTCACTAACGGCCCCACCAGACCGCCGGGGATGCCTGGTCTCACCGTGGAGATACCCATTAAGGGACCATCTCTCAGGGAAGCCAGGAAGGGTTTCGCAGCGGTCGAAGCGCCTTGGGACCCTACGGGTAAGTAGTGCGCTATATAAATGCCTATACATTTACATACATTTACATTACAATGATGGATAGCCATTTGACAAGGTCCTGGTTAAGTGCTGACTTTTGTCAAGAAAGCTCTGAACTGTATTAACTTGAAATTTACACCCAGAGAAGGATCCTGGCCAGCACAATACTTTTGACGCCTTTGCCTGGTGAAGATTTCAACATTCAGATGTAATCACTTTTTTGGGGCTCTAATTCGTTCAGGGGCAAAAAGGTTGCAAGCTGCAGCTGAAGAGGGCTTCACGAGGGCAGATACAGACTCCACAAGATACCACTGAAAAGGATTTGCTGCTTCAGAAAAGCTTGGAGGGGGAGAAACCTCAATCTTTGGACCACAGGAATGCTCCTTCGCCTTACTGGCTTGGCAGGCTTGTCCTGTTCCTCCGGAGGCCTTTGAAGCAATAAAATAATCTGCATTCCAGGTTGTCAGGGGTGAAAGGAGATGTAGACTATAACATTACACAAGAGATTTGGACATTGGAGACAGCAATTGGAGGTCAAGACAAACTCCAGCAGCGACCACTGTCAGGGTCCAAGGCACTGGTGAGCTTGGTAGTTGTAGAAAATGCCTCCTGCAGCATTGTTGTGTCACTGTTACTTGAATATGAGGTCAGCTTTATGGCCCTCTAGTTCACATCTTTTCCCTGAGTGCATGAGAGATTAGGTTTAGTCCTTCAGGTCTCTTCTCAGGTCACAGACAGCAGGTTCATTGCTTTTCAGGTCAGTAGTGTTCTGAAGAGGGTCCTGGGGATGCAAGTCCTACAGCAAACAATTCCACAGTGCCCACTCTGCCTAAATCCAAGATAATTAAACCCTATGCCCCTTGTGCACAGTCTCTGTGCCCACACCAAAGGTGCGGCCGGGGAAATGAGCAACCCCACCTCTGTGGTGATTTCAAACCAGTTCCGGGGCAGCTCCTTCCCCACTGTGATTAGAGTCTGGCTGACTTTAGAAAAAGGACGGGCCAATGCAGGTGTCATCTGACATTGGCTTGTGACAGAGGAGACCCCATTGAAGTTATTTAAGTTCCCGGGCACTGTTCAAATGTTAATCGTATCAGAGGAATAGAAAAACCTCCTCACAGCCAAGTCTTTATCTCCTTCTCTGGCAGCAGTGGTCACATCTCATTGAGGGCTAAGCACTCAGAGGGCTGTGGCAAAATTAGCATTAGTTAATTTTGCTAAGGCAAATTGGCCACAGGCATTTTAGGCAGGGAAAAGGTAACTTTCTAAAAGACCCTTTCCCCCAATAGTTATTAAAACTCCAACTTCACCAGTTAATGGGCTTTCAATTTTAAAACTCCAACTTCACCAGTTAATGGGCTTTCAATAAATATTAGGAAGAGTCCAAAAATGGAATTGGCTGTTTCCTAGCCAGAGGTAACACTATTACATTTAATATTGCAACCCAATGTTTTTCTGTGATCACTTACCAACATTTAAAATTAATGTTTAGAGCTGTCAAAAGGATTTATTTTAACAGGTCAAATTGAAGTTTAAAAGCTGCCATGTTTTACACTGTCACTGTAGTAGACAGCACAATGTGTGCTGCAGTCCACTAGTGACATGTAATGTACAGGTCCTGGATACACTTTGTATCATATAATAGGAACTTAAATATTGGATATAGCAATTTCTTCACTTTGAAAGGAGGATCAAATGCACTTTACCACTGGTTAGCAGGGGTGTACAACCAGCAAAAACAGCCAAGGCAAAACATTTCAGGAAAAATATTCTTAAGCATCTGTGCAAACGCCAGTGGCTTTGTGATAAT
This sequence comes from Lissotriton vulgaris, assembly GCF_964263255.1. Classification (NCBI taxonomy): domain Eukaryota; kingdom Metazoa; phylum Chordata; class Amphibia; order Caudata; family Salamandridae; genus Lissotriton; species Lissotriton vulgaris. The sequence continues at coordinate 932,814,121 of NC_141699.1, forward strand.
GACAGACAGTAGATAGACCAGTGGACAACTCAGTCATCCAAGGTCCTCCAAGAGTACAAATACATTGAGTTTGTGGTACTGAAATTCCGGACCCTGCTGTTCCACCGGTATCGAGGTCCAAACACTTGTATCACAAAATATCGTCGTACCATAACGAATTTGGTATCGACGGACCGGTAATGATTAGGACATTATCCCTATGCATTTGCGTCATGATTGAGTGATGCTAACACCCTTAAATCGTGGTTTCCGTTCCGAACCCTCAGAATCCATTTTGTAAACGGCATCCATCTTATGGCTTGCCCTCATATAGTCAATTGATTAAGGCCGAGTTTGATCTGAAAGGACACGTCCACCGTAGCTGACTTCCCCATGACCTGGCCGAACTGACTCCACTGCCTCCAGCCAAACCTGTTTGGGCAGCTCCTCACCCAGTGGCCGAGTAAGATAGCATCAATGCATAACATGCCATAAAACCATTCACTACATACAGACCATGTTTTCTACACACATACACCTGTCCACGTTCCTTGTTTATGGCCAGTTTTACGACGAGGAGGTGCCCTGTTTTATTGGGGTTTTGTCGATATCTGATGGTAGTTCTGGGCCGAGCTGGGTCATCCATCACGATCCGGACATCTAAAATATGTGCTGACCAGCATGACTTCGCTCTTTGTAATATTGTAGAAATATGTGTATAACCATATCATAAACCCAAGAATTCTTGCCCGCAGCTGTTATTTATGTATATATGTTATGTTATGTTATTTAATTTTGTATAGCGCGCGGATGCCGCAGCCAAGTGGCGTCCCGGCGCTTTGGAGAATTGAGAACACAACACATCAGAGAAGGTAAAAGAAATAAGCCTAAGCTGTAGAGAAGAGGAAGGTTTTTAGTGCCTTCCTAAAAGGGAGCAAGCCAGGGATTGAGCGGAGAGGGGCCGGCAGAGAGTTCCAGAGGGCTGCCGCCAGCACTGAGAAGGAGCGTCCGCCCATTCTGGATTTTTTAAAACGTGGCACAATGGCGAGATTAGATCCGGCGGAGCGAAGAGCTCTGGCAGGGACATAGTGCAAAATAGTCTGTGAAAGAATAGGAGGGGAGGCTGATTTAAGAATTTTAAAAGCTAAGCAGAGAGCTTTAAACTTAATTCTTTGCCCCACCGGTAGCCAATGGAGGTCCTGGATAGTTCGACGAGCCGAGACAAACTTCGGGAGGCCGACAAGCATCCTAGCCGCCGCATTTTGGACCCTCTGAAGGCGGGATAGCTCGGCCTGATTTAAGCCCAAACACAGAGAGCTGGCGTAGTCCAACCTGGTAAGAACCAGAGCTTGGACTATAATCTGTCTGGTCTCCGCATCAAAAAACTTAAAAATTGGTCGAAGGCACTGCAGAGTACCGAAGCATTTGCCAGCCACACGTTCAGTGTGGGAGGTGAAAGAGAGCTTGTCGTCAAACCACACCCCGAGGTTTCTGACTTCAGTCACGGGGGAAGGAACAGGGCCTAGATCAGAAGGCCACCATTGATCTCCCCATAACCCACTTTCCCTACCAAAAATAATGACCTCGGTCTTGGAGGCATTAAGTTGAAGTCGATTGTTCGCCATCCAGCCAGCCACAGCTTTTAAAGCTGACTGAAAGGTGGAGGCATCCATGTCGGAGTCGCCGTTAAGTGCCACCGCCAGCTGCGTGTCATCGGCGTATGACACCAAGGAGAGACCAAAACTATGGGCTACCTCCGCCAATGGCTGAACATATAAGTTAAACAAGGTAGGGCTAAGGGCCGATCCTTGGGGAACACCCTGAAGTATAGGGCGAGAAGCAGAGACAAAAGGAGGTGTAGATACCTTGAAGGCTCGATCCTTAAGAAAGGAACGGAACCACTCAAGTGCCACCTCTCCAACTCCTGCCTCCATCAGACGATGTAAAAGAATCTGGTGAGACACCATATCGAAGGCGGCACTGAGATCCAAAAGGATCAGTGCCGCCGTCTGATCCTGGTCCAACAGCTTCCTGATGTGCTCCACCACAGCCAGAAGAGCAGTTTCGGTGCTATGACCCGCACGGAATCCGTTTGGGGAATTATCCAGTATATTCGCTTCCTGCAGGTGAGATGATAGAATAGAATTAGCATGTGCTTCTGCTAGTTTGGCTGGCCAGGGGAGAAGGGAAATGGGTCGATAGTGTTCTGGCTTGGTAGGATCAAGGGCGGGTTTTTTAAGAATAGGAATGACCGTCGCCTGTTTCCAAGCCTTAGGAACACTGCCCGTGATGAAGGACAGATTAATAAGACCATGCAGAGCAGGATAGCAGCATTCAGCAAGTTCTCGGAATTGAATGGGTCTCATGGGGTCATCCGGGGAACCGGATTTGACTTTTGTCGTCAAGGCTAAAAACTCATCTAGAGTCGGACTGGGAATAATCAGCAATGGTTTAGAAACCAATGATGTAGAACTATTCTCCCTGATGGAAAGCTGAGAGAATGACCTATAAATGGCCTCCACCTTTTCGACAAAAAAACGAGGCTAAGTCCTTGTAGTGTGCCATGGAGGGTTCAAGAGTAGCAATGTCAGTCCTTTTGCTTGTAAGGTTCTTGCACACCCTGAAGATGACCTTGGTGGGGTATATAAGGAGAAGGCTGGTTCTGTAAAAACGAACAGTCTCCTGAGAACTTACAGCCCGTGCTGTTTTAATTCTAGGACACATGTTACTTGGTTGCAGCCAATAAAACTCGATCTCTGACTTCATCTAGAAGACTCTTGGTTTCTGTGGTCCGGAACAGGGAGAACTCAGAGGTCTTCGGGTGTGGTCCCCTGGCACCACCGGGTCTCTAAAAACCCGGGGCCTCATTTATGAGGCCCCTTGCGCCATCGGAACTTCACTTTTCATGAAGTTCCGTGGCGCAGAAGCCTGCGTGGTATTTATCAGGCAGCAGTACGCCAGTTTTTGTGGCGTACTGCTGCCTGATAAATATCAGTCCCTTTAACGCAGTGTTCTGCGTTAAAGGGGCGTGCAATGGGTGTTGCTGGGGGCGTTCCCAGCAACATCCATGGCCTTTTGACACTGCCCCAGATTTACGAGAAATCGTAACTCTGAAGCAGTGCCAAAAGGTTACGCCTCCCCAGGGGAGGCGTAAGGGAGGCGCAACAGGGAGAAATGTCTTTATTTCTCCTCGTATTTCCTTTTTCTATGTGTGCTGCACTCTGCAGCACACACAGAAAGAGGAAAAGCCTCTTGTGATTATTTTTGTACAGAAAGGTTTCCCTTCCTGTACAAAAATAATCTTCCCCGCAACGCAGGCACCCTTGCACCATTGTGCAAGGGTGCCTGCGCTGGCGCAGGCAGCCCATTGTGCGCCGGCGCAGGGAAAAAGGACAGGAATGCGCCGTATCTTATAGATACGGCCCATTCCTGCCCTTTTCTTTTGCCGTATGGAAGCGCAGCAGGAAGGCCTGCTGCGCTTCCCTACGGCAAAAAGTCATAAATCAGGCCCCCGGCACCTCAAGTTATTGTAGCAAACGTATTCCAAGGTGCCATTCGGTATGTAACATAATATATGATTATTACATTAAATTCATTGAACACAAGGAAACGTTTGTTATATCGTAATATTTTACCTTGACATCGTTAAATAACGAGGGCAGCAAATTGAAAATAGAAGTAAAAAATAAGTAAATCCCCCTTAAATATGGTCATTTCAAATGCCATGTGGTTACATTTCACTGACTTATTTTTACCGTTCACGTTATATTGTGTACGCTTGGATTGTAAAATTTTGCACCATCTGATAAGGTGCAGATCCTGAGTGAAATAATCTCATTTTGTCCTCATCTTTTAACAATAAACACTTTGTTTTTCACAGATAATTGGATTTCATTTAACATTAGAACAGCTTTATCCTTCCTACAATTCTACACATCCTGCACAGTTTCTCATTTGCATTCACTATGTGTACTATTAAATATTGTTGTAGCTAGTGCTAAACTGTAAATACAGCTAAGACCTGTGGAGCTCATTTCCAAAAGAGTTTAAAAAACCATTTAAGCTCGGAGTCAGTGGTTTATTAGCTTAGTTTAGCCTTGGTATGCCTGTGCAATCAGCATTGCACAGCATTTCATCTTCATTTTCAGATTAAAGAGCTGTTACAAACCACCTTACTTGCGGAAATTGCTGCCTTCAAAATGCATTTTCTCATTTATCAATATATGCAATATGTATTAAGTGTGCAGTAGGCCCATTCTGTATTGTAAACGTGTTTTGCGTTTGAGGTAGGAAAAAAACAAGGATATTTAGAATTTGCGCTCTGATTAGAGAATTGCAGAATATTGGCTTAACTTTTTTTTTTACCAGATCGTATCTATGCAAAATAACAAATACGGCATATAGATTTATTAATTTCTGACATGTTAAAATGGTATTTTAACATATCTTTATTTTGAGTGGAACTTTGCAGAGTGAGGAAACAATACGACAATGCAATATATCATGTTAACTGCCACGTTTTTTTACATATATTTTTTTTAATTGGAACGGTTAGCAAAAATTACTTAGAACACACATTCTTAAAAAACCTGCAGAAAGAGAGAAGGAATAAGACATAGATGAAGATGTTAACAGACACCTTAACAATAGATGGATGGAGAGGCTGTCTCAATTCAATTATATTATGATTTGGAGCTCCTAAGAGTTCCTCATAAAGAATAAACAGATAAAAAAGCTCTGATTTAACAAATCATCCAGAGCTAAAATAAAAATTACCATACATGTAAAACCATAAATTCATCGATTTTGTTGAGCAATACATGATACAAGCAAGTTGCTAAAGCAAAGTGTGCAAGTACCTCTTCACATTGGCTTTTATCTAAAATATATTTAAATATTGTTTAACAATATATAAATACATCTCACGACTATTTGTTCATTACACCCAGAGGTGCGTCATTTCTCTTCCATTCCTCCATGTTATCTTTGCAGATCGCCCTCTGGAGCAATTTATATCATAAACCGATTGACATCAACGTTTCCCCGCCTTACTCTGAGTGTGAAGACCTTTGCATACCAAGCCTTTCTCAAAATACTACATAACCAATACCTCCTGAGCCGAATGATTACTGGGAGGTGGTGAAATAGATTTCCAGTGCCGTGAGATCAATGGACAACGATGCATCATAGAACCACTGGTCAGATGTAGTGGATGATCTGCCGAACATAAGGGGACCTTTAACCGACATTTTTCATGCCCAGGACCATCATGCACGGCATGTAAAATTAACCAATGGCCCTAGTGCTCAAAGAGTACACTTCCTGCCTGTTATGGTCGTGAATTGTTTCTAAGAGATAACACCCCCTATGCCCTATGTTATGGTGGCCCTTCTGGTGCTGTATATGTGTCTGCAGGATACTCTTATCTAAAATGCTTTAACTTTTATCCAGAACACTGTAAATAATTTGGTCTTTTACCAGGTAGGTCGGCAGAGGAACTGAAACTGCAGGCTTGATGATGGCTTGTTTTAGTTTAAACTAGCTTACCCGTTGCGCTTGGCTGCGATCTCAGAAGAATGGAAATTTAAGGAAACTTGTTATGATAACATTCAATTTACATTGTGTCATTTTTATTGAAACTTATTCATTTTAATATGGAAAACATTTTAAAGTGTTGTTTTAATACTGTCTATTTATTCGAGTGCTTGTGAATACACCGTATTTTTTGTTTTTCCGTCTGGTACGTACACAAATAAATCATAAGGTTTTCCGACGCATGAGCTGGCCACATACAGTTATCCATTTGAGAAGCACGGATTCTCCAAATGTAGTCCACACACTTGCAGCGATTGTCCTTGTGCTTTGTTGATGGTCATTGCAAAAGCGAGTCGCACCGTAAACTGTGAACGTTCAGTATTGGAAAGATTAAGAGGGCCCTGGGGGGCCGGGGGGCCGATATTGAATTTTTTTTTTTTTTTTTGCCAGAGACCTTCGCCGTAGTGTACTCAACAACTTTTAACAAATGTTTCCTTGTTTTGTTTGCCAGAAACCTTTGCAGGAGTGTACTCAACAACTTCCCAAAGTTTCATGGCGATCGGATGAATGGTGTAGTAATGCATAAAGGACAAACAGACATACTTTCGTTTTTATATATATACATGACCTCCAAAAATAACTTCCATGCTTATACTCAACATAATCAACAAGGGATGTCTGGAAACTATAAAAACCCAGTGCTAACACTTTTTTAAGACAGATCTTGTCATAAAAAATCTAAACTGGGATAGGTTGAGAATAAATGCATTTTACACCTGGATCAGATATTCCAGCAATTTGCTTTGAGACTTCGAAAAACAATCAAGGTGCATTCTCCGTTCACCTGCAGTCATCGTGACCATTTCACAGTCCAAATCGTAAGCCCATCTTCTTACTCAATCTTTATATTGTTCTAGAATGCTGAGCAACAAACTGAAGATTGGAAGTTACAGATGCTGCCTTATTATGTATACCTCATGGGGTTGAAAAGGCAGGGGCATTTTGTGATTTTTGGAAATGTTCACTTGCTGGCCCCTATTAAATTCAAACTGAATTGGGTTAACAAAGCACTTATATATAACTTACTTTGTGTGCTATAAACGGTAAGTACATTTCAACAGAGAAAACATGGATCCTTCGGACCGTAGGTATATATTTGACATTGTAGAAATAGGGACTGTTCTGAACAAGAAGTATTAGTCTGAGATCAATAACAAATCAATATTAAAATAGGAAATGAAAGAGAAAGTGTAATCCCCTCCCATCCCCTAGGCTCTGGAGGCTCAGGGGACCCGATCACCTGGGTCTGAGTCTTTTTTAGGGGAAGGTGTGTGCTGCTCCTCTTCAAAAATCTCAGAGGCCCTGGGGACCCCAAACCCTGGCGCTGAATTTTTGTTTTATGAGAAGAGGTGTGCAAATATGTATAACATGTTGAATACCTCTACACACCTATGGTACAGTTGAAGCATATGTGTTTTGTAAACACTTAAACCCATTACCTTGCAAGCAGATGTACAAAATTAGGTACACACTTAATATGGTATATACCGGCCACTATGCAATTAAAAAACAAACTAACCCTCGCAATGGATGATGTCATCAGTGATGTCATCAATTATTTCATTTGAGATCTCATTAATGATATCATAAATGATGTCATAGAACATGTCATGATTGACGGCATAAAGCAGGTGACAGGCAGTGCACGGTGGGGGCGCAAGATATACTTAGAGCTGCTAAATATAACTGGTGAATTTCTGTGTTTTTTTTTTAAACTTTAATGTCATTAACACATTCACCTAACTATAATATTACTTTACCTATTTTTTGTTTTAGTGAATTCCTATGTTGTTCAAAAGAAAATTAATTATTTTTTGGAGTATATGTATGGTAGAATAGCTTAAGAATATATTGTGTTTGCGGGCATTATTTTGGAAGGGAATGGCTTTGTATTGTAAAAAAACGGGTGTGTGCAGTAGGGTGTGTGGATGGACTGGCCTCTCCTTTCAGACAACTCTTGGATTATGAGTGTGTGAAGTTGGATATATGAGGAGTGTAGGAATTGACCCTTTTTGCATGGTTACCCCCTAACTTTTTGCCAGATATCAGATGCCAACTTGACTGAGTGTGTGCCAGAACACTGATTACCATACCCCAGCACCTATGTTCTTTCCCAAAACTGTACATTCGTTTCAACAATTGGCACAACTCTCGGCTACATGTCAGTCTCTTGTAAATGGTACCCCTGGCACCAAGGGCCTTTTGACCAGAGAGGGCAGCTGAGGGCTGCAACATGTAAATATGCCACCCTCAGAGACCCCTCACATTAACATCCACACACTGCCACTCAATGCTGTGTGTTTTGGTCCAAACCAAACTTAAGATCTGATAAGAAACACCTCCATGTGTGCCATGCACCCCACAACTGTCTGTGGCATTGGTAAGTCACCCCTCTAGCAGGCCTTACAGCCCAAAGGCAGGGTGCATCATACAAGAGGTAAGGACATAAATGCATGAGCAATATGCCACCATCGCGTCCATGCCATTCACAGACATTGTAAGTGCAGTGAAGCCATTTTGAGTAATTCGGCTTGAAGTTTGTCATTACGAGCTCCAAGATGGCTTTCCTGAAAACAGGAAAGTTTGGTACAAAACTTCTCAGCAAATAAACCCACACTGATGTCAGTGTTGGATTTATTATAAAATGCACTCAGAGGGTATTTTATATATGCTGCCGGAAAAGCGACCGGCCTCTAGTGTATTGGCTGACTGGTCCCGCCAGCCAGCCACCACCAGACAAGTTTCTGACCTCATGGGATGAGAGCTCTGTGCTTTCAGAGTTCAGAATAAAAGCCTGCTGTAGATGTAGGTGCGGCACATCTCCCCCTGGCAGGAACAGCAACACTTGGCGGGAAGCCTCAAATCTCTCACAACCTGTGATCTGCTGATTTGGTAAGCTCCAACTAGTGGAGATGCCGGCCTCCTTGTCCAGACCCCACTTTTGGGTGCCCGACCGGCGTGAAAATTAGTAAGCAGTGTAGGAGAGTCCACCTTAGCCTGTCACACCCCTATGGTTGCCGGGAACTAAGGTGAACCCCTCTCTTACAAATCCTACATTTTGAATGGGAGAATTAGGCCCAATAGGAACAGGTATGTGCCCTATCCCCAAATGGCATGGGCACCCAAAGGTTGTAGTCACCCTGGGGGATAGTAGCCATTGGCTTCTTTCCTCTGACCTCACTAAATTGGCCCTCAATTCATTAATTAAGGGCTTAACTAAACCTATTTCCTCAGATTCAATGGACCAAAAAAAGAAGACAGACGAATACCACTGCTGGACCAGAAACTCAACCGCTGCAGAGAACCCCGCAAGAACTCAGTCACCTGCAGTTGGTTCGACAACTGGACTAGCTGTCCTTCCAGAAATCCGGGTAGATCACCAAGAAACCCAGAGACCTTCCAGCCTTTACCCAATCTCTAAGAACCTCCTTTTTGAGCTAGAGAGTCTAGTCCCCGGTATCCGCCAGTACAAGAACCGCAGTGTTTGAGGTCTGACACTGGTGTCGATGCAACTCGCCACTTGCAAAAGGAACCACAAGACTGCAGTGGTAGAGGGCTGACACTTGTGTTGATGCAACTCTGCCCTGTTGGTAGAAAGGGCAGCAATTGGACGGCCTCCAGGACCCAATGACCTAGAGGGATCCTCGCAACTCAAATTGATCACAGCTCCATTCCCCAGAGCCTGTACCCTCCTCCATGTGGCTCTGTTGGCCTCCTCCTCCCCCACCTGCTCTACCGCAGCCTCTCTGAGACAGCTCAACATTGATGGAACTTGTTCATCCCCTGCGCATCTCCATCCCAAATACGGTAACCGTAACTGCTGTGCTGGCTGTGCCTCTCTTCAACCTACAGTGACTCACTGATGATGATGGCGATGGTCATGGTACCAGCGCTGGGGGCACATTGACTCCCATTCATCTCTATTGTTCTCCATTGACCACAAGAGCAAACATCATTGCCGGTATCAACCGCTGCAGTGGAGATAATGAACTCTGACCAGGCTGTCCCAGTGCCGCTGGTGGTGCAGTGCCCAGCTCAAACTGACCCTTGTTCAGGGTCTGATTAACCCTCAAAGACTGGTAACGTAAGTCGTATACTTATCCGCTGATGCAAAACACTGTTTTTCTTCCTTAGGATTGCATTGCAGTCTATTGATTGCCTATAACTGTCTATCTTGCACCAGTACTGAAAGTTACTGTTTTAAAACTACAGTACCAAAGTTCCTCCAAGGCCATAAAAAAATCCTACTGCCTTTTTGAAAGTATCACTCAACTGTACATGAGTTCAACCTGGGTCCTACGAATAAAAAGTAACAAAAGTCGTATTTTTCTACAAACATTGGCCTGGAGTTCGTCGTTGAGTGTGAATTCCAGCATTGTATGAGTATGTACACAGAATTCATGCATACTACCATGTGATAAGCCTAACCGCTCAGCCCAGCTACCACTAATTTGAGAGTAAGGTATTGTATACTTTAACCTCTTTCACTTTGGGGACTCACTAAACGCTGTTCACACTCTACCTCTTTTTGGTATAGTACATACAGAGTCGCCCGCTTACAGGGAGCGCCTGCGCTCTCCTTTCAGACCTCTCAGGTGACAGGTATGCATAGAAAGTTGTGTGGATGGATTGGCCCTCCTTTGAGACCTCTCTCTCAGATGACAAGCGTTCGTAATAGGGTGTGTGGGTGGACTGGCCTCTCCTGCAACACCTTTCTCTCAGATGACAGATGTGCATAAAAGGGTGTATGGGGAACTACAACGAAAGTGGTGGGATTGGCGGGCTCAAGTAGACGATCATTTAAATAGTATACAAAGGACAAACATATTGAGGAAACAACATCATATAAATACTTAGGGGTCACATTAAGCAAAAATATGTCCATATTACATCAAAAAAGAAACATCATTGCTAAACCCCAGTCACTGAGTTTCGCCTACAGAACACTCCAAAAGAAACTTCAATGCCCGTCATATGACCATCTTCTAAAAGTAATGGCAGCCCAAGTATTACCATCTCTCTCCCATGGGCTAGAAATATGGCACGGGAAAGAAATCGACATTTTAAACACAGTCCAGACAAAAATATATAAATCGGTGTTTAATCTTTACAAAGGATCAGCTCCAGCACAAATAAGATTGGAATTTGGCCTGCAAAATCAAACATACCAAAGGAAAGCAGTCTTAGCGAAATGGTGCTGGAAGCTTAGATCAGCAGAACCAGGATCACTAAATAACCAATGTTGACTAGAAATCAAGAAACAATATGATCAACAAGAACCAAACTCTTGGGGTGATGATCTGCGTACAACCTTAGAAACCTTTAAAATAGAGGAAATCTGGAACAGCCAACTGGAAGAAGCGTCCTTTAAAAAGATTTGCAAACTAAATGCAAAAGCTCTATCTCTGGTAGAAGACAAAAAGACTTTGGCCAAACGTCGACACGCATGGACCGTATTAAATTCATATAAACGATTAAAACCGCAATCTTACCTCGTGGCATACTTCCAGCTATCTTTAAAAATGAAATTTATGGCTTTTAGACTGGGCGACCATTCTTCTATAGATTTGATTCCATCTTGGAAAAACACACAACAAAAGACAAGATGTAGACTCTGCGGGTACCACACGGAAACCTTATGCCATCTATTGTGTACGTGCGAGTCAATAAAAGATGAGTGATGAACTTTGCTGAAATCAGTTCTAAATGCCCTTCAGTACCGCACCTGCAGGCAGGCTGTCACCAGCTGGATGGGTGCGGGTTCGAACATTTTAATATGCCGCGGGGTAAAATTTATGAAGAAAGTAGAGACTTTGCTTTCAAAGGCCGAATTAACTTAAGAGTGGGGACTGTAAAATAATATTTTACTTTTTAAGAACCGAAAAAATAGAAATATATTTTAAGAAAATGAATTTTATCTTTTTTTACCAAATTGTAATTTGTATATGTTTACTTTATGGTTGTGACAAACCAAATAAAGTTAATCTTGACTGACTGGGAACGACAACCCGCACCATTCAGATGTCTCTATCAGATGACTGGAATGCGTAGTGGGGTGTGAATTTGGATTTCCCTCTCTTTTTAGACATCTCCCTCAGATGAGAAGTGTGCATAGTAGGGTGTGTAGATGGAAAGGCCTCTCCTTCAAGACCTCTCTCTCAGGAGATGTATGTTGGCAGTAGGGTGTAATGGGAGTGAATACCCTTTCCTTTCAGGACTATCTCTCAAGTGGAGGATGAGGGTATTAGTAAGTGGAGATAGACTGGTCTCTCCTTTCACACCTCTCTCTCTCAGACGACATGCGTGTGTAGTAGGGTATGAAAATGGACTCACCTCTCCTTTGAGACCTCTCTTGAACATGGCAGGTGTGCATAGCAGGGTGTATGGAGACTTTCTGACCTCTCATTAATGACCTATATCTCAGATTATGGGTGAGCGTAATAGGGTGTGTGGATGGATTGTCCATTCCTTTTAGTCCTCTCTCTCAAGTGATAGGTGTGCGTGGTAGTGCGTGGGGAGGGACTGGCCTCTCCTTCAAGACTTCTCTGTCAGAACACGGAGGTGCATAGTAGGGTGTATGGATGGACTGCCCTATCCTTTGAGACCTCTCTCTCATATGCCAGGTGTCCATATCAGGGTATAAAGGGAGTGACTGCCCTCTCATTTCAGACCTCTCTCACAGATGACAGGTGTGCATAATAGGGTGTGCAGATGGACTGGCCTGTATTTTCAGACCTTTCTCACTGGTGTAAATAGAAGGGTGTGTGGGGTGAGACTGGCCTATCCTTAGAGACATCCCTTGCAGATGATGTGTGTGCCTTTTAGGGTATGTGGATGAACTGGTCTTTCCCTTGGGACATCTCTCTCACAAATACCAGGTGTGCATAGTAGAGAGTAAAGAGGGACTGGTCTCTCATTCAAGACCTTTCTCTCAGATAATGGGTGTGCCTAGTAGTGTGTGTGGATGGTTTAGCCTCTCCTTAGAGACCTTAGTCTCAGATAACAGGTGTTCAGAGTAGGGTGTGTGGATGGACTGACCTCACCTTCAGGACCTTTCTCTCAGGAGATGTGTGTGTGTAGAAGGGTGTGGGGGGGGGGGACTGCCCTCTCCATTCAGATGTGTCTGTCGGATGACGGGGTGCATAATAGTGTGCATGGATAAATCTGTCTCTCCTATCAGACCTCTCCCTCAGATGAAAGTTGTGCATGTTACGGTGTGTGGATGGAATAGATACTCCTTAAATACTCATCAGATGATGGCTGTGTCTAGTAAGGTGGGCGGATAGACATGCATCTCCTTTGAGATACCTCTCTCTCAAACAATGGGTTTGCATAGTAGTTAGTGGGGAGGTAGCAGCCTCTCTCTAAAGATCTCTCTCTCACAAGATGGCTGTGCAAAGCAGGGTGTGTGGATGGACTGGCCTCTCCTTCCAGACCACGCTATCATATGGCAAGTGTGCATAGTAGGTTGTATGTGAAGTGATTGCCCTCTCCTTTCAGATGTCTCTCACAGTTGACAGGTGTGCCTAGTCGGGTGTTTGAATGGACTTGCCTCTCCGGTCATGTCTCTCTCTCAGATGACAGGCATGCATAGTAGTGTGTATGGATGGACAGGCCTCTCCTTCTGAGACCTCTCTCTCAGATGGCAGTTGTGCAAAGCAGGGTTTATGGGGTGCAACTGGCCTCTCCTTGAGATGATAAATGTGAGTACTAGGTTCTGTTGATGGACAGGTCTGTTCTTTGAGACCTCACTAACAGATGACAGGTTTTTGTAGTAGGGTTTGTGGATGGACTGGTCTCACCTTCAAGACCTCTCTCTCATATGACGGGTGTGCAGAGTAGGGTGAAAAGAGAATGACTGCCTTCGCGGTTCGGACCTCTTTCGCATATGAAGGGTGTGTTTAGTAGGATATAGGGCTTGCCCAGCCTCTCTTTGAAGACTTCACTCTCAGATGAATGGTGTATGTAATAGTGTGTACGGGGAGTGACTGCTCTCTCCTTTCAGAAGTATGTATGTATGTATGTATTGCGACTTATATAGCGCACGTATCACCCGAAGGCATCAAGGCGCTTGCCTTGGGAACCCGTCCTGGCTTTTCCCCTGTGAAATAACCCCTACTGGGCATCCCCAAGGTGAAAGCCAGGCATCCCGCAGCAGGTGGGCCGCCGTAGTGGAGATTAAGCAAGCTATTGCCCAGAGTTGCAGCATGGGACCCCAAGATTAGAGTAGGCACCGAGGCGAGAATTATCGAGTCCGTGGACATTTTTGGGCTCAGGACCCTGCCGCGTCGGGAATTGAACCCTGGTCCCGGGCCAGACATCTGCATCAGGGTCTGCCGCTCTAATCAGTGAGCCACACTCCTCCTCGTCTCTCTCAAATGACAGGTGTACATTGCAATGAGTGGAGGTAGACTGGCATCTCCTTTCAGACCTGTTTCTGAGATGGTGGGTACATGTGGATGTACTGGCCTCAACTTTGAGACCTCTCTCTCTTATGACAGATGTAGGTAGTAGGGTGTGTGAATGGGCTGGGCTCTCCTTCAAGACCTCTTACTCAGAAGATGGGTGAGTGTAGTAAGGTGTATGAGAAGTCATTATCCTCTTCATTCAGACCTCGCTCTCAAATGACCGGCGTGCATTGTAGTAGGCCTGGGCGGTAAATTTGGTTCTGCTCGCGGAATTTGCGATACTTTGACATTTTTGGGTTCCGCGAGGAGCGCGAAAATGTCACAACTTTCGCTATCTGCCGCAACACAGAAGTATTTTCTTGTTTGCGCTTTATAAATGGGTTCTCGTGCGCGCTGTAGCTGCTTACTGGGTCCCTGCATTCGCTGATGAATTTTCCTATCCGTTCGCGTGCGCCACAAGATGTTGGATTGTTGACATCCAGTCGCGCAATCCCGCTCAAGTTTGCGATTGCGAACACGTCATTCGACCCGAAACAGGAAATAGGCATTGCGAGCAAGATGGCTGCGCCCATTTGCCCTCGCACGGGCAAGTTGGAGATAAATTACACCCACCCCTATATTGTAGCGAGTAAGGATGTACTGACCTTTCCTTTCAGAACTCTCTGCCACAGATGCCAGGTGTGCGTAGTAGGATAAGTGTATGGATTGGCCTCTCCTATGAGGCCTCTCTTTCCGACAGCGGGTGTGTGCAGTAGGGTATATGGGGAGCAACTGACCTCTCAATAGAGACCTATCAGATGATAGGTATGCATGTTAGGCTACATGGATGGACTGAACTGTTCTTTGAGACCTCTCTCTCAAATGACAGTTGTTTGTAGTTGGGTGTTTGAGTAGGTACTAACCTCTCCTTAGAAACATCTTTCTTTGATGAGTTTGCGTAGTAGAGTGTGTGGATGGACTGGCCTCTCCTATGAGACTTTTCTCTCAGATGACAGGTGTCATAGTAAAGTGTGACAATGAGCTGGCCTATCCTCCAAGGTGTCTCTGTCAGATTATGGATGTACATATAAAGGTGTATGGGGAGCGACTGCCCTCTCCTTTATGACGTTTCTGTAAGATGACGGTTGTGCATAGGAGGGTGTGTGGATTGATTAGCCTCTCCTTTCCGAATTCTCCCTCAGATCACGGGTGTGTGTATAAACTGGCCTATCCTTTGAGACCTCTCTCTCAGAGGATGAGTGTGCAGAGTAGGGTGTGCAGATGGACTGGCCTCTCCTTCATGATCTCTCTCTAAAATGGTGTGTGTCATCGTATGGTTTGAGGATGGACTGACCTATCCTTCAAGATCTATCCCTAAGTTGACAGGTGTGTATAGAAGAATGTATAGAGAGCAACTGCCCTCTCCTTTATGACATCTCTATCGATAACAGGTGTGCGTAATAGGGTGTGTTGAAGGACTGACCTCTCTTTCAGGTGACGGATGTGCATAGTAGGGTGTATGGAGCATGATTGCGCTCTGCTTTCAGACCTCTCTCTCAAATTACGGGTGTGTGTAGTAGTGATTTGGGATGAATTGCCCTCTCCTTTCACACCTCTCTTTATCTCTCTCAGCTGACATGTGTGCATAGTAGGGTGTGTAAATTGACTGACCTTTCTTTTCAAACTTCTCTCTCAAATGACAGGAGTGTGTAGTATAGTGTATGGGTAGTGACTGCCCTCTCCTTTCAAACCTTTCTCTTAGATAGCAAGTGTGCATAGTAGGATGTGTAGAAGGACTGGTCTCTCCTTTGAGACCTCTCTCTCAGTTGATGGGTGCGTATAGTAGGATGTATGGGGAGTGGATGGACTGGCCTCTCATTTGAGACATCTCTCTCCCAAATGGCAGGGAAACATAGTAGTAAATGGGGAGGGAAAGACATCTCTCTCAGAAGATGAGTATACATAGTGGGGTGTGGGTATTGACTGGCCCATTTTTGATACCTCTCTCTCAGATGACAGTTGTTCGTGGTATGATGAGTGGATGGACTGGCCTTTCCTTGGTGTGGGTAGTAGGTTTTGTGGGGAGTGGCTGTCTTATCCTTATTAGATATCTCTCTCAGATGACAGTTGTTCATAGAGAGGTGTGTGGATGGACTAACTTTTCCTTTCCTAGCTCTCTCTCAGAAGTCAGATGTGCATAGTTGGGTGTGTGGATGGAATGGCTTCATCTTTCAGAGCTGTCTTTCAGATGACTAGTGTGCATAGAATGGTGTGCGGATAGACTGGCCTTGCCTTCAAGACCTCTCTCTTTGATGATGGGTGTGCACGGTAGGGTGTACAAGGAGTGACTGCCCTCTCGTTTCAGACATCTCTCTCAGATGAAGGTTGTCTGTAGTGCGATGTGTGGATGGCCAGGCTTCTCCTTCAAGCCCTCAATCTCAGATGACAGGTGTATATAATAGGGTGTGACTCCCCTATCCTTCCCTGCGCATCTCCATCCCAAATACGGTAACCGTAACTGCTGTGCTGGCTGTGCCTCTCTTCAACCTACAGTGACTCACTGATGATGATGGTGATGGTCATGGTACCAGCGCTGGGGGCACATTGACTCCCATTCATCTCTATTGTTCTCCATTGACCGCAAGAGCAAACATCATTGCCGGTATCAACCGCTGCAGTGGAGATACTGAACTCTGACCAGGCTGTCCCAGTGCCGCTGGTGGTGCAGTGCCCAGCTCAAACTGACCCTTGTTCAGGGTCTGATTAACCCTCAAAGACTGGTAACGTAAGTCGTATACTTATCCGCTGATGCAAAACACTGTTTTTCTTCCTTAGGATTGCATTGCAGTCTATTGATTGCCTATAACTGTCTATCTTGCACCAGTACTGAAAGTTACTGTTTTAAAACTACAGTACCAAAGTTCCTCCAAGGCCATAAAAAAATCGTACTGCCGTTTGGAAAGCATCACTCAACTGTACATGAGTTCAACCTGGGTCCTATGAATAAAAAGTAACAAAAGTCGTATTTTTCTACAAACATTGGCCTGGAGTTCGTCGTTGAGTGTGAATTCCAGCATTGTATGAGTATGTACACCGAATTCATGCATACTACCCTGTGATAAGCCTAACTGCTCAGCCCAGCTACCACTAATTTGAGAGTAGGGTATTGTATACTTTAACCTCTTTCACTTTGGGGACTCACTAAACGCTGTTCACACTCTACCTCTTTTTGGTATAGTACATACAGAGTCGCCCGCTTACAGGGAGCGCCTGCGCTCTCCTTTCAGACCTCTCAGGTGACAGGTATGCATAGAAAGTTGTGTGGATGGATTGGCCCTCCTTTGAGACCTCTCTCTCAGATGACAAGCGTTCGTAATAGGGTGTGTGGGTGGACTGGCCTCTCCTGCAACACCTTTCTCTCAGATGACAGATGTGCATAAAAGGGTGTATGGGGAACTACAACGAAAGTGGTGGGATTGGCGGGCTCAAGTAGACGATCATTTAAATAGTATACAAAGAACAAACATATTGAGGAAACAACATCATATAAATACTTAGGGGTCACATTAAGCAAAAATATGTCCATATTACATCAAAAAAGAAACATCATTGCTAAACCCCAGTCACTGAGTTTCGCCTACAGAACACTCCAAAAGAAACTTCAATGCCCGTCATATGACCATCTTCTAAAAGTAATGGCAGCCCAAGTATTACCATCTCTCTCCCATGGGCTAGAAATATGGCACGGGAAAGAAATCGACATTTTAAACACAGTCCAGACAAAAATATATAAATCAGTGTTTAATCTTTACAAAGGATCAGCTCCAGCACAAATAAGATTGGAATTTGGCCTGCAAAATCAAACATACCAAAGGAAAGCAGTCTTAGCGAAATGGTGCTGGAAGCTTAGATCAGCAGAACCAGGATCACTAAATAACCAATGTTGACTAGAAATCAAGAAACAATATGATCAACAAGAACCAAACTCTTGGGGTGATGATCTGCGTACAACCTTAGAAACCCTTAAAATAGAGGAAATCTGGAACAGCCAACTGGAAGAAGCGTCCTTTAAAAAGATTTGCAAACTAAATGCAAAAGCTCTATCTCTGGTAGAAGACAAAAAGACTTTGGCCAAACGTCGACACGCATGGACCGTATTAAATTCATATAAACGATTAAAACGGCCATCTTACCTCGTGGCATACTTCCAGCTATCTTTAAAAATGAAATTTATGGCTTTTAGACTGGGCGACCATTCTTCTATAGATTTGATTCCATCTTGGAAAAACACACAACAAAAGACAAGATGTAGACTCTGCGGGTACCACACGGAAACCTTATGCCATCTATTGTGTACGTGCGAGTCAATAAAAGATGAGAGATGAACTTTGCTGAAATCAGTTCTAAATGCCCTTCAGTACCGCACCTGCAGGCAGGCTGTCACCAGCTGGATGGGTGCGGGTTCGAACATTTTAATATGCCGCGGGGTAAAATTTATGAAGAAAGTAGAGACTTTGCTTTCAAAGGTCGAATTAACTTAAGAGTGGGGACTGTAAAATAATGTTTTACTTTTTAAGAACCGAAAAAATAGAAATATATTTTAAGAAAATGAATTTTATCTTTTTTTACCAAATTGTAATTTGTATATGTTTACTTTATGGTTGTGGCAAACCAAATAAAGTTAATCTTGACTGACTGGGAACGACAACCCGCACCATTCAGATGTCTCTATCAGATGACTGGAATGCGTAGTGGGGTGTGAATTTGGATTTCCCTCTCTTTTTAGACATCTCCCTCAGATGAGAAGTGTGCATAGTAGGTGTGTAGATGGAGAGGCCTCTCCTTCAAGACCTCTCTCTCAGGAGATGTATGTTGGCAGTGGGGTGTAATGGGAGTGAATACCCTTTCCTTTCAGGACTATCTCTCAAGTGGAGGATGAGGGTATTAGTAAGTGGAGATAGACTGGTCTCTCCTTTCACACCTCTCTCTCTCAGACGACATGCGTGTGTAGTAGGGTATGAACATGGGCTCACCTCTCCTTTGAGACCTCTCTTGAACATGGCAGGTGTGCATAGCAGGGTGTATGGAGACTTTCTGACCTCTCATTAATGACCTATATCTCAGATTATGGGTGAGCATAATAGGGTGTGTGGATGGAATTGTCCATTCCTTTTAGTCCTCTCTCTCAAGTGATAGGTGTGCGTGGTAGTGCGTGGGGAGGGACTGGCCTCTCCTTCAAGACTTCTCTGTCAGAACACGGAGGTGCATAGTAGGGTGTATGGATGGACTGCCCTATCCTTTGAGACCTCTCTCTCATATGCCAGGTGTCCATATCAGGGTATAAAGGGAGTGACTGCCCTCTCATTTCAGACCTCTCTCACAGATGACAGGTGTGCATAATAGGGTGTGCAGATGGACTGGCCTGTATTGTCAGACCTTTCTCACTGGTGTAAATAGAAGGGTGTGTGGGGTGAGACTGGCCTATCCTTAGAGACATCCCTTGCAGATGATGTGTGTGCCTTTTAGGGTATGTGGATGAACTGGTCTTTCCCTTGGGACATCTCTCCCACAAATACCAGGTGTGCATAGTAGAGAGTAAAGAGGGACTGGTCTCTCATTCAAGACCTTTCTCTCAGATAATGGGTGTGCCTAGTAGTGTGTGTGGATGGTTTAGCCTCTCCTTAGAGACCTTAGTCTCAGATAACAGGTGTTCGGAGTAGGGTGTGTGGATGGACTGACCTCACCTTCAGGACCTTTCTCTCAGGAGATGTGTGTGTGTAGAAGGGTGTGGGGGGGGACTGCCCTCTCCATTCAGATGTGTCTGTCGGATGACGGGGTGCATAATAGTGTGCATGGATAAATTTGTCTCTCCTATCAGACCTCTCCCTCAGATGAAAGTTGTGCATGTTACGGTGTGTGGATGGAATAGATACTCCTTAAATACTCATCAGATGATGGCTGTGTCTAGTAAGGTGGGCGGATAGACATGCATCTCCTTTGAGATACCTCTCTCTCAAACAATGGGTGTGCATAGTAGTTAGTGGGGAGGTAGCAGCCTCTCTCTAAATATCTCTCTCTTACAAGATGGCTGTGCAAAGCAGGGTGTGTGGATGGACTGGCCTCTCCTTCCAGACCACGCTATCATATGGCAAGTGTGCGTAGTAGGTTATATGTGAAGTGATTGCCCTCTCCTTTCAGATGTCTCTCACAGTTGACAGGTGTGCCTAGTCGGGTGTTTGAATGGACTTGCCTCTCCGGTCATGTCTCTCTCTCAGATGACAGGCATGCATAGTAGTGTGTATGGATGGACAGGCCTCTCCTTCTGAGACCTCTCTCTCAGATGACAGTTGTGCATAGCAGGGTTTATGGGGTGCAACTGGCCTCTCCTTGAGATGATAAATGTGAGTACTAGGTTCTGTTGATGGACAGGTCTGTTCTTTGAGACCTCACTAACAGATGACAGGTTTTTGTAGTAGGGTTTGTGGATGGACTGGTCTCACCTTCAAGACCTCTCTCTCATATGACGGGTGTGCAGAGTAGGTGAAAAGAGAATGACTGCCTTCGCGGTTCGGACCTCTTTCGCATATGAAGGGTGTGTTTAGTAGGATATAGGGCTTGCCCAGCCTCTCTTTGAAGACTTCACTCTCAGATGAATGGTGTATGTAATAGTGTGTACGGGGAGTGACTGCTCTCTCCTTTCAGAAGTATGTATGTATGTTTGTATTGCGACTTATATAGCGCACGTATCACCCGAAGGCATCAAGGCGCTTGCCTTGGGAAACCGTCCTGGCTTTTTCGCTGTGAGATAACCCCTACTGGGCATCCCCAAGGTGAAAGCCAGGCATCCCGCAGCAGGTGGGCCGCCGTAGTGGAGATTATGCAAGCTATTGCCCAGAGTTGCAGCGTGGGACCCCAAGATTAGAGTAGGCACCGAGGCGAGAATTATCGAGTCCGTGGACATTTTTGGGCTCAGGACCCTGCCGTGTCGGGAATTGAACCCTGGTCCCGGGCCAGACATCTGCATCAGGGTCTGCCGCTCTAATCAGTGAGCCACACTCCTCCTCGTCTCTCTCAAATGACAGGTGTGCATTGCAACGAGTGGAGGTAGACTGGCATCTCCTTTCAGACCTGTTTCTGAGATGGTGGGTACATGTGGATGTACTGGCCTCAACTTTGAGACCTCTCTCTTATGACAGATGTAGGTAGTAGGGTGTGTGAATGGGCTGGGCTCTCCTTCAAGACCTCTCACTCAGATGATGGGTGAGTGTAGTAAGGTGTATGAGAAGTCATTATCCTCTTCATTCAGACCTCGCTCTCAAATGACCGGCGTGCATTGTAGTAGGCCTGGGCGGTAAATTTCGTTCTGCTCGCGGAATTTGCGATACTTTGACATTTTTGGGTTCCGCGAGGAGCGCGAAAATGTCACAACTTTCGCTATCTGCCGCAACACAGAAGTATTTACTTGTTTGCGCTTTATAAATGGGTTCTCGTGCGCACTGTAGCTGCTTACTGGGTCCCTGCATTCGCTGATGAATTTTCCTATCCGTTCGCGTGCGCCACAAGATGTTGGATTGTTGACATCTAGTCGCGCAATCCCGCTCAAGTTTGCGATTGCGAACACGTCTTTCGACCCGGAACAGGAAATAGGCATTGCGAGCAAGATGGCTGCGCCCATTTGCCCTCGCACGGGCAAGTTGGAGATAAATTACACCCACCCCTACATTGTAGCGAGTAAGGATGTACTGACCTTTCCTTTCAGAACTCTCTGCCACAGATGCCAGGTGTGCGTAGTAGGATAAGTGTATGGATTGGCCTCTCCTATGAGGCCTCTCTTTCCGACAGCGGGTGTGTGCAGTAGGGTATATGGGGAGCAACTGACCTCTCAACAGAGACCTATCAGATGATAGGTATGCATGTTAGGCTACATGGATGGACTGAACTGTTCTTTGAGACCTCTCTCTCAAATGACAGTTGTTTGTAGTTGGGTGTTTAAGTAGGTACTAACCTCTCCTTAGAAACATTTTTCTTTGATGAGTTTGCTTAGTAGAGTGTGTGGATGGACTGGCCTCTCCTATGAGACTTTTCATAGTAAAGTGTGACAATGAGCTGGCCTATCCTCCAAGGTGTCTCTGTCAGATTATGGATGTACATATAAAGGTGTATGGGGAGCGACTGCCCTCTCCTTTATGACGTTTCTGTAAGATGACGGTTGTGCATAGGAGGGTGTGTGGATTGATTAGCCTCTCCTTTCAGAATTCTCCCTCAGATCACGGGTGTGTGTATAAACTGGCCTATCCTTTGAGACCTCTCTCTTAGAGGATGAGTGTGCAGAGTAGGGTGTGCAGATGGACTGGCCTCTCCTTCGTGATCTCTCTCTAAAATGGTGTGTGTCATCGTATGGTTTGAGGATGGACTGGCCTATCCTTCAAGATCTATCCCTAAGTTGACAGGTGTGTATAGAAGAATGTATAGAGAGCAACTGCCCTCTCCTTTATGACATCTCTATCGATAACAGGTGTGCGTAATAGGGTGTGTTGAAGGACTGACCTCTCTTTCAGGTGACGGATGTGCATAGTAGGGTGTATGGAGCATGATTGCGCTCTGCTTTCAGACCTCTCTCTCAAATTACGGGTGTGTGTAGTAGTGATTTGGGATGAATTGCCCTCTCCTTTCACACCTCTCTTTCTCTCTCTCAGCTGACATGTGTGCGTAGTAGGGTGTGTAAATTGACTGACCTTTCTTTTCAAACTTCTCTCTCAAATGACAGGAGTGTGTAGTATAGTGTATTGGTAGTGACTGCCCTCTCCTTTCAAACCTTTCTCTTAGATAGCAAGTGTGCATAGTAGGATGTGTAGAAGGACTGGTCTCTCCTTTGAGACCTCTCTCTCAGTTGATGGGTGCGTATAGTAGGATGTATGGGGAGTGGATGGACTGGCCTCTCATTTGAGACATCTCTCTCCCAAATGGCAGGGAAACATAGTAGTGAATGGGGAGGGAAAGACATCTCTCTCAGAAGATGAGTATACATAGTGGGGTGTGGGTATTGACTGGCCCATTTTTGATACCTCTCTCTCAGATGACAGTTGTTCGTGGTATGATGAGTGGATGGACTGGCCTTTCCTTGGTGTGGGTAGTAGGTTTTGTGGGGAGTGGCTGTCTTATCCTTATTAGATATCTCTCTCAGATGACAGTTGTGCATAGAGAGGTGTGTGGATGGACTAACTTTTCCTTTCATAGCTCTCTCTCAGAAGTCAGATGTGCATAGTTGGGTGTGTGGATGGACTGGCTTCATCTTTCAGAGCTGTCTTTCAGATGACTAGTGTGCATAGAATGGTGTGCGGATAGACTGGCCTGGCCTTCAAGACCTCTCTCTTTGATGATGGGTGTGCACAGTAGGGTGTACAAGGAGTGACTGCCCTCTCCTTTCAGACATCTCTCTCAGATGAAGGTTGTCTGTAGTGCGATGTGTGGATGGCCAGGCTTCTCCTTCAAGCCCTCAATCTCAGATGACAGGTGTATATAATAGGGTGTGACTCCCCTATCCTTCCATATGTCTCTCTCAAATGATGGATGAGTGAGGATAGGCTGGCCTCTCCTTTCAGACCTCTCAGATGACAGGTGTGTTTAGTAAGGTGTTTGGTTGGACTGTCCTCTACTTCGAGACATCTCTCAGATGACAGGTGCCATGGTAGGGTGTGTGGACGGACTGGCCTCTCCTCTCAGGCTTCTCTCTCAGATGAGGGGTGTGTGTATTTGGGTGTATGGGAAGCCACTAGACTCTCCTGACAGACCTCTCTTTCAGATGATAGGTGTGTGCACTAGTGTGGATTGATGGCATGGCTTCTCCTGAGAGACATATTTCTCTCAGAAGATAGGTGTGCATAGTAGTGAGTGGGGATTGACTGGTCTCTCCTTTCAGACCTCTCTCTCAGATAACAGACGTGTGAAGCAGGGTGTGTATATGGACTTGCCTCTCCTTTCAGCACACTTTCCCAGATAACTGGTGAGGACAGTGGGGTATTTGGGCAGTGATTGACCTCATCTTATAACCCTCTCTTTCAGGTGATCAGTGTTTAAAGTAGGGTGGGTGGATGGAGTGGTCTCGTCTTTGAGACCACGCTCTCAAATGATGGGTGTGCGTAGTAGTGAGGAGGGTAGGACTGGACTGTTCCTCAAGACCTCTCTCTCTCTCTCTCTCTCTCTCTCTCTCTCTCTCTCTCAGAAGACAGATGTGTGTGTAGTAGGGTTAGTGGATGTAAAGCTTTGAGATCTACTCTCAGATGATGGTGCGTGTAGTGGTGAGAAGGGAGGAACTGAATTGTTTCTCAAGACCTCTCTCTCTTTTAGAAGATGGGTGTTGTAGTGGGGGTGTGGATGAACTGGCTTCTCTTTTGAGACCTCTCTCTCAGATAGCAGTTTTTTTGTAGTAGGGTGTATGTGGAGCAACTGCCCTCTCCTTTCAGACCTCTCTCTCAAATGACTGGTGTGCATAGTAGTGAGTGGGAGTGGACTGGCCTCTCCGTTCTGACCTCTCTCTCAAATAACTGGAGTGCATATTAGTGGGGACTGACTGACCTCCCCTTTCACTCCTCTCCCTCTTCAATGACAGGTTTGCATGGCAGTGAGTTAATGGCCTGGCTTCTCCTTTGAGACCTATCTCTCAGATTATAGGTGTGCGTAGTAGGATGCACGGAGAGTGACAGCCCTTCTCTTCAGACCTCTCTCTGAAATGGTGGCTGTGTGTAATAGTGAGTGATGATGGACTGGATTCTTCTTTCAGATCTCTCTCTCTGATGACAGGTGTGCATAGTTGGGTGTGTGGAAGGACTGGCCTTTCCTTTGAGACCTCTCTCGGATGATGGGTGGCATAGTAGGGTATATGGAGAGTGACTGGCCTCTCCTTGAATACCTCTCTTTCGGGTTAATGGGTGTGCATAGTAGGGAAGGTGGATTGACATGTCTCTCATTTAAGACCCCTCTCTCTCTCTTTCTCTCTCTCTTATGATGGGTGTGCATAGTAGTAGGTGAGGATGGACTGGCCTCTCCTTCAAGACCTCTCTCTCAGAAGATGGGTGTGCATAGTAGGGTGTATGAATGGACTGGGTTGTCCTTTGATACCTCTCTCTCTCACATGACAGGTGTTCATAGTAGGTTATGTGGATGAACTGGTCTCTCCTTCAAGACCTCTTTCTCAGATGACAGATGTGCATAATGGGTTTATGGGGAGTGACTCCTTTCCTTTCAGAAGTATATCTCAGATGACAGTTATATGTAGTAGGGTGTGTGAATGGATTAGCGTCTCCTTGGAGACTTCTGTATTAGATGATGGGTGTTCATAGTAGGGTTTATGGGAAGCTGCTGACCTCTCCTTTGAGACCCCTCTTTCAGATGAAGGATGTGTTTACTAAGGTATGTGGATGGACTGGCCTCTCTTTTGAAACTTTTCGCACAGATGACAGGTGTCTGTGTGGCATGCTGTGGACAGATTGGCTTCTCCTTTCACACCTCTCTCTAAGATGATGGGTGTGAGTACTATGGTGTGAGGATGGACTGGCCTCTCCTTTGAGACCTCTCTCCCAGATGACAGGTGTTCATAGTAGGCTGTGTGGATTGTCTGGCCTCACCTTCAAGACCTCTGTCTTAGGTAATAAGTGTGTGTATTCGGGTGTATGAGGAGTGACTGTACTCTCCTTTCAGCTGTCTCTCTCACATGATGAATCGGTGTAGTAGTTTCTGTGGTATGGACTGACTTTCCTTTCAGACCTTCGTCTCAGATGACAGGTGTGCATATTAGGGTGTGTGGGTTGGCTTGGCCTCTCCTTCAAAACCTCTCTCTCTCAGATGACAGGTGTATTTATTAGGGTGTATGGGGAGTGAATGCCATCTCCTTTCAGACATCACTCTCAGATGATAGGAGTGTGTAGTAGGCTGTGTCGATGGACTGGCCTTTCCTCTCAGACTTCTCTCTTAGATGACAGATGTGTGTAGTAGGGTTTGTTGATAGATTGGCTTCTCTTTTCAGACCTCTCTCTCAGGTTACATGTGTCCATACTAGGGTGTGGGGATGGACTGGCCTCTCTTTCCAGAGCTCTCTCTAAGATGATGGGCCTGCATTGTAGCGTGTGGGATTGGACTGGCTTCACCTTTCAGAACCTTCTCCCTCGGATGCCAGTTGTGCACAGTAGAAAACTCTTTCAGATAATGGGTATGCATTGTAGACTATGTGAATGAAGTGGCCTGTTCCTAAGTAGTAGGGTACATGGGGAGCAATTGCTCTTTACTTTCAGAGCTCTGTCTCAAATGATAGGTATGTGTAGTTGTGAGTGGGGATGGACTGTCCTCTCCTTTGAGACCTCTCTCTCATAAGATGGGTGTGCGTATTAAGGTGTATCAGAAGTGACTTCCCTCTCCGTTCAGACCTCTCTCTTAAATGATGTGTGGGCAGAGTAGCGAGTGCGAATGTACTGGCCTCTCCTTTGGGACATCTCTCTAAGACAAGGTGAGTCTATTAGGTTGTGTGGATGGACTGGCATCTCCTTTGAGACCTCTCTCAGATGACGAGTGTGCATAGGAGGGTGCATGGGAAGTGACTGTTCTCTCCTTAGAGACCTTGCTTTCAGATGATGGGTGTGCATAGCAGGATGTGTGGATGGACTAGCCTCTCCTTTAAGGCTTCCCTCTCCTATGATGGGTGCATGTAGTAGTGAAAGGAGAGGGACTGGCCTCTACTTTGAGAGCTCACTCTCAGTTGACAAGTGTGCATAGCACGGAATGTGGCTAGGCTGGCCTCTCCTTTAAGACCTCTCTCTCAGATGACAGGTGTTTGTAGTATAGTGTGGGTATGGACTGGCTTCTCCTTCAAGACCTCGCTCTCAGATGCTGCTTGCACATAGAAGGGTGTATGGGGAGTGATGCCATCTCCTATCAAACATCTTTCAAAGTTGACGGGTGTGCGTAGTAGGGTGCGTGGATTGACTGGCCTCTCATTTCAGAACTGTCTCTCCAATGACAGGTATGCATAGTAGGGTGTGTGGATGAACTGGCCTCTCTCCTTTGAGACCTCTCTTTCAGATGACGAATGTTTGTAATAGAGTGTATGTATGGACTTGCCTTTCCTATGAGACCTCTGTCTCAAATGACTGATGTGTGTGGTAGGGTGTACAGGGAGTGACAGGCCTCTCCTTTGTGGCCTCTCCCTCAAATGATGAGCGTGCATAGTAGTGAGTGGGGAAGAACTGGCCTCTACACTAAGAGCCCCTCTATTGAATGATGGGTGTGCATAATAGGGTGTGTAGAAGGAGAATGGACTCTCTGCTGAGACCTCTCTCTTGCATGATGGTTTTGAATAGTATGCTGTGTCCAGGGACTATCATCCCTACTAACACCCCTCTCTTTGATGATGAGGCTGCATAGTATGGTGTGGGAAGAGCCTTAACGCACCTCACAACTCTTACCAAGCCGATGGGCATAAATAATACTACTCTGATAAAGACCATGTCCAGTGGTCCTTCCTAGTGTATCAAATGTGCATACTACAGTGTATTCAATAAGCCACTACTCCTTCCTATTTTTCACAATCCTGTGAGGGTGTAACACTTAAAAAAGATTAACCTTCTACTCATCACAGTACTTATCTCTGATAAACTTCCTCTCAATAACATGGCGCAACTATTCAGGATCCAGGGAGAGATCCACAAGATTATAAAACCCTTTTAAAAACAATATTCGTTTATTTTTAGCACAGTAGTTATTCCTCAGAGGCCTCTCTAAATTATCGGAGGCAAACCATTCCTTTTGCTACCCTCTTATTTAGTTTTTTTTCTTCATTTCTGCAACACCTGCAATTTGTCACTGTAAACAGTAATGGTGGACATTTCATTTCTAAAATTCTAACAGCCAATCAGTCTGCTCGCTCTTGAGTCACTTGCCAGATCCTTCATGCCCTCATGAGAGCCTAAAGGCTCAGGGAAAAAATCGGTCTCTTGCCATATCACAGGGCTCAATTTTTTAATTTGCGTTCTCGTTGGACCCTCGTGAGACTCACAAGCCCAAAAGTCCACATATCAATATATTTTTTGCCCTAATAGCTCCAAAACAACGAACAGATTTACACCAAATTGCAATAACAATCTGTGGATCATGGACTAGCTTCCTGCTAAATTTGGTGCACTGAGTTTCAGCAGTGTTTGCTGTAGCCTTGTCAAAACGGATGTATGTCGTTACTACGCATGCTTTTACCAAGCATGCCTTTACCACGCAACTTATACAATGCAAATCGTTACAATGACTTGCGTTGGGGGGCGCTGGAAAGTGAATAGTTTAATTTACTATTCCAACTGCAGTCCCCCTGAATAGTTGGGAAGGTTTTGGATAGTAAATTAAACCATTCCCTATCCTACAGCGCCCCCAGCGCAAGTCGTTGTAACGAGTTGCGTTGTAAAAGTTGCGTGGTAAAAGTTGCGTTGTAAATGCTGGTCCCCGTCAAAACAATCTATGGAAAATGAACAGGGATTTTTCTCACCCCCTTGCTTCATAGATCACCCCTAAACATTTCAGAAACCAGCTGAGGTGGATTAACATTTCTTTCTGTAATGTTTTATGAAGCTTCGTCAAACGAAACCAAAGTTGTTAGCAAGCCCAAAAATATTCCGTCTATGGAAAACAAGACCTAACTACAACTACCTAGTGGAATCCACCACTAGGTAATATGTAAAGATAGATAGATAGACAGACAGACACACAGACAGACAGACAGACAGACAGACGGACAGACAGACAGACAGACAGACGGACTGACGGAGGACGAACGGACGGATGGATGTATTGGGTGGATGGATGGATGGATTTATGGGTGGATGGGCGAATCAGAAAATAGTGTCTGTGTTACAGTGTAACTTTTACAGGAAAGTGCTTCATTTTCCACAGGGTTCACACATACCAGATTTCCGCCCGCTGAACTTTTATCATGCCCCTATTTTGTAAAGCGAGCTCCTTCAAATACTGTGACGGTAGTATGAAATATGCAAAAGCAGATACTCTGAAAGAGTCACTACAATCTATCTTTCAGGAACATGTGGATTCTAGCGAATGCAGGGAAAATACATATTTGGGTCTTGCCCTTAGGTATTTGGACATGAAGATATTGTGAAAAATATTCAGTCATAATTTGATCTTAAAGTAAGGACCAAATCTCAGCTTTTCCTTAAATCTCGTGCTGCTGACCTTGTTCTAGAGGGCATAAGTATTTAAATGAACCACCGAATTTTAGACTACATAATTATAATAATAAAACATTAATGCTCCCTATTTGCTGTGGCCCAGATGTGAACATAGAAAGACATAAACTTGTAAAGCCAACATTTATGGAAAAAGGAATTTCAAGATGCAGTGAAACTTTTTATTAAAAACTTTATTTTGAGAAGTTGCAAACATAGTAAGTAAACAGCAATTGAGAGAACATCTCTGGCATTGTACATGGATCATTTAAGGTTACAGACCAACCCCACCCCCACCCACCCATCTCCCCCAAGTCAGATGCAGTGAACCTTTGATAGATGAATTGACCACAGAGAACATCACCGATTTGTCCCTTTCTACTCAATATTTAATAAATACTTTATAAAAAATCGTCTCAAGAGTTGCTATCATTTATGATGTGTATTAAAGACTTTTGTAAATCCAGTTTCATTTTCTTTTCAATGTTACTTTATTTAAAAGTAATACTTACGTATTTACCTGAGAAGTGCCGGACTGGAGAAGTAAATGCATTTATGTAAAGGTTCTCCCGATGTGATTACATACAATGTAATGACTCCCAGTGTAAATGACCGTGAAGTAGTCACTGACATTTTTTTGACGGTTATTCAAATGTACTTACGTAACGCCCTCAAAATTCTTCCCTGCCAACTCCAAATTGAATACACTCATTCAAATAGCTCTTTCTTAGTTTAAACAGCGCTTTAAATGGAGCAGGTACTGTCCGGTACTGAGTACCTGCGTTTTTCATTTGAATGGGAGAGTACCTGCATTTCTCAGCAAGGTTACAGTTAATGGGAGATTACCGGCACTTATCAAGGGCAAAGAGCTGCTCTAAACCTTATAGGGCTTATTTGCAAGCTCTTTACGCCGTAGGTGTGTCACTTTTTGTGCCACAACTGTGGTGCAACCTGCTACCCCATATTTACAAGGACACCTAAAACCTGGCTTTTCGTGTCCTTATAAATATGGCCCCTTTACACGCAACACTTTACTTGAAAGGGGCCTGCCATGGGTGTTGCTGTGCGTGTTCCCACACAACACCCATGGCTTCTGCTGCTTTTCCAGATTCACGAGAAATTTTA
Organism: Lissotriton vulgaris; assembly: GCF_964263255.1. Classification (NCBI taxonomy): domain Eukaryota; kingdom Metazoa; phylum Chordata; class Amphibia; order Caudata; family Salamandridae; genus Lissotriton; species Lissotriton vulgaris. Next base: position 932,844,422 of record NC_141699.1, read on the forward strand.
AACCTGGAAATGCGTCAGAATGTGACACCTTGGAGGTGAACGAGGCGCAACAAGGAGAAATGTTTTCATTCCTCCTCGTTTATTCCTCATACTATGCGTGGTGCATTCCGCAGCACACATAAGAAGAGGAAATAACCTCTTCTGATTGTTTTTGTGCAGGAAGGTGTCCCTTCTGCACAACAACAATCATCCCCACAACGCAGGCACCCAAAGGTGCCTACGTTGGCGCATGGCGGTTAATTGTGTGCCAGTGCAGGGAAGAACACAGGGATCCTTCCCTTTAATGTGGAAGTAACGCAGTGCAGGCAAATGGTTTGTGGCACACGCTGGGTTAATTGCTTGTAAATAAGGCCCTTAGAGTAGATGCACTTCTACTTTAAGTAAAAAAATCCAAACCTGAAAGTGCATAAAAAATGTATCCTGGCTTCTAATGTGGAACGTCACTTTTTAACACCTTCGCTGCGGCAGCTATTCCGCTGCAGCGCTAACGGTCGCGGGGGGGCGCGCGGCTGACCTGCGCGGGTGACAGAACCGTTCCGTCACGGCTCGCGGGTGAGTTGTGCTCATGACGGGATGGTTCCGTCACGGCCCCGCCCGCTTAATGAAACGCGCCGCTCAGGTGCGAAATCAGCTCCGCGCAGGCGTGGCGAGCGGGCTGTGACGGAACCGTTCCATCATGAGCACAGCTCACCCGCGAGCCGTGACGGAACGGTTCCGTCAATAGCCTCGAAGAGGTTAAACTATTCTATGGCCGTGATCGAGAAGATAATAAAAGGTAAAAATGCGATCTGAATATTTTTCACTATGAATATATATTGAAACCAGATTACGATATGTGCAACTGTGCGAGTTGTGTAATTACCAATGTTCACCAATACTTAAAACTGATATCTAGTAAGTCAACACACAATAAACTAGGAATACTTATGTGGGAAAGTAGAAAGCGATGCATTCGGATGTATTCTAATTTAAAAAAAATCTATATGTAATTACCTATTTCACACTGGTAATGCGAGGACCAATCCGAACAATCATATAGGTCAAATGGGGGCAGTTAAAGGTCACTGAGTATAAAAACATGCATTCTCTTTTATTCTTAACTTTTTATTAAAGTACACTAGAACATGGCTATGTGACGATATTCACCCCATAATACCTGTGACATTTTTACATTTCTTGTATGCACATCCGTTTTCATGTATCCTCCCATCTCTGCTGGACATTGGCCCATTTTTTAATTACAAGTATCTGCTTTCTAGGCTTTCAAAGTCTTTCGACCGCCAGGAGTTCTTCTTCAAAGCTAATATTTTGTTGGAGAACTTCAATCAGAAAGTAGAATGTCCCTTTCATGTGTTTCTTTGCCATTTGAAGTGCACCTTAAATTGAGCAAGTTTCAGAATTTTAAATACGCATTTCTGCATATGAATCAGATTAAACAGGTAGACGATTTTTTCATGCTGATGTTGTTAAGCATTCTTAAAGTACGCGACATCTAGGTAAATTTATGTTCGCTGCAAAGAACTGACATTTATTACTCTTTACTTTGGCAAATTAGTGGCGTGGTTGGCATCCCGCCTTGCAATGTGTTTTCGATTATGAAATATTCCGCATTTGTGCTCGTCCTCTTTTCATGATGTTACTTTCTCTCTTTATGTTGAGTGCCTGTAGTAGTGATAACCATTAGTAAAACAGTGAGTTAGTCTATAGCCGAAAACACCGTTCAAATAATGATTTCTATGCCTTTTAACTGCCCAGAAACATATGCTGGGTGACCTCAACCCATGTGAGAAAGGGGCATGTTCTTTGCTAGTTATTCTCTAACTTTTATAAAAGATAAAAGGGCAGACATATCAACTGTGAAACATTGGGTTGCTGGTTGTCTGGGGTGTGAGCCTGGGTCAAGCAATAGCCACAATCCCTTGCAGGGTGAACCATAACAAAACACTAAATTAACTTGTGCTTAACCCTGGCTAGCTTGGCACAAAAGGCAGTGGGCTTAACATAGAGGCAATGTCTAAAGTATTTATGCAGCATACAAACAGTAATGAAGTGAAAACACAGCACAAGGAAAATCCCAAACCAATTCAAAAGAATAGGGTACGTTTTAAGAAATTATTTGAAACCAAAATGACAAAAATCCAATCAGTAGGACCAGGGTTATGAATCTTTAAAGATTTTCGTTAAAATAGTGCCAAAAAGCACAAAGCGCCAACTGTAGATATCTGGTTGTGCTTGACATGGTCAAAGTCACAAAGTCAGGTCTACTGTGATGGAGCGCAAGTCGGCTACAGTCACTAGATTAATCCTGCTGAAAATGTACCTTCTCATATCAGTGCCACAAGTCCCATTCACAGTGGAGAGGGAATCGAGGTGCAGGGAAAGCATTACAGAAGGCTGCCGGAGAAGTGCAAATAGTAGGCCAGGCGTCGTGGACAGGAGTTGCTGAAACTTTGTGTTGGCAGTCCCCACGATTGATCGATGCTGTAGTGCGAACAAGCAGCTGCCGGGATTCCAGTTGAATGGTGGTACGGACTGCCAGGTCTTGGTGCAAACTGGCCAGTTCATGAACACAATGAGCCAAAAAACTTCAATCCAGCTCTCTGAGGCTACCCCAAGGGTACAGAAACTGAGGGGCACCCTTTGGCTGTCGGGAACTCAAATCCTCTGGATCCAGGTGCTGGTGCAGGATGTTGGGGAGCCTTTTATGTCTTTGAGGCTCAGATCAGGAGGCCAGCAGACTAGCACCTTGAGTCACTCTGGTCGCCCTAGTTTCAAGATTATGTTGAAGATCCAGTACTTCTTCCCCAGGCAAGAGGGCAGCAGGGCAAAAAATCAGTAATTCAGCAAGGCAGCAGATCAACAGTCCAGCAGAGTGGCTGTCAGGGATTCACAGGTAGCCACCATCCTTACTGCCAGGGAATCACCATGGTGGCCTTTACCCTAGAAACCTGCTGTTCTTTTGGCACCTTCCTTTACATTCCATTCTTTCATCCACACCTTATGTGCTTGCACCCACTTGGCCTTCTGGGCACACTTTCAGTTCATCATGACCTTGGGTATGAACAGTGTGTAGGGTATAGAGATCGACAGCTTAGATCATCTTTTGGGCAGAACATTAGCGGGTCAGTGTAGAGGTGAGTCATCCTCAGCTGCTGAGTCATTCACAACCACAACATGAGACAGGGAGCTGAATACTGGTGAGTCATCCTCAGCTGCCGAGTCATCCACAACAACAGTGAGCCATCCTCGGCTGCCAAATCATCCACAAGAACAACATAAGACAGTCGGCTAAGATCTTGAAAGATGTCAAAGTTTCGCCTGCCATTTTTAAAGCTTTAAACTATAAGTAGCCTGGCTCCTGACCTTCAATGCTTCTCATCAAGGAATCGAGACATGACGCGTCTCCTGCCCAGCCTCTGAATTTGGATTACACATCTCTCTCTGGATACGATAAGTACTCTATTAAGAGCTCTCCCATTTTGACATTAGTACTGTGTCCGCTGTGCCCATTGTTAGGGCCTTTGACGGCCTTGGTTGGACCTCTGGCCCCAAACCTGGATAACGGAAAGCTTTGGTACCTCTCACCGCTGGTGAGAATTCTGTGTATTCAAACTGCCAAAGATTCTAAAAGCAGGTACGCTAGGGTTATATAGGTACACAGCTAAGTTTGTTGTTTATTTTGTACATTGTGTTCTTTTTCATCCTGCCTTGGAACTTTTTATTTTTGTGCAATCTGGTGTGCTATTGTGTGAGGAGAAGCACTAAACATTGGTGTGAATTTTGTCAATGTACTAGTGGAGATCACACATCTACTAGGTATGAAGGTTGATACGCTACTAGAGTTGTGTTGTGATATATAATTTTGTCAACTAATGTATGTATACTTGTGATATTCTTGTTTATGTATATCATCATAAGGTCATAGTGTGTTGCTCCTCCTCCACTGTGCTTGAATAGCCGGCTCAGTTTCAAACCTCCCCCCCTTAAGTAAGCGATAAGTACCCTTTAGGTAGCATCTGTCAGTTTCCATTTGGGTGATTTATCTGTACTAACATTTTCCTTATGATTAATCATTCTGTAGGTCCAAGTGGGACCTCTGGAGAATAGTGGATCATCAGGTTGGTATTTTGGTAAGTGTTTCATCCTTTTATTTTAGCTTGTTATTTTAGTTTGTTGTTTGTTCCTGAATCCCTCTCCTTTGTGTACATCCTGACACCATTGCATTCTTCTTCTACTGATGGTAGTGTGGTGTATACAGGGGAGAGATGGTATATGCTGCTCCCAAAAACGTTTGTCTTGGACCTGGTGGATGATGATCTAAAGTTGCAAAGTGCTCTGTCAGTGGCTGCACTTTGCAGCACAGCAGTCCTTCTTCCTGCCAGAGCATCCACAGGTCTAGGTGTAGCCTGAAGAGTTAGTGCCTGAGGCCATATTTTATATCCTTGTGCCCTGCCTCTGAAAGGAGAGAGAAGCTTCTAGACAGTGGCTTAAGTGCATGGAATTTCCTGCCTCTTCTGCCTTGGCACCAAGCTAGCTACATTGACAATGTGAGGTTGTTAAGCTCTTTGTGTGAAGGCAGAGTACAGGCTATTCAGTTGCAAGTGGGGTTATGCTCAGCTCCGCCCCCATCCTGCCAGAAGATGGCCCATTAAGGTACACCTAATCAATTTATTTTGTGACTGTCTGGGAGGAATTCACAAAGTCTAACTGTCAGTTACACCCAGTCATATCACCCAAAACAGGCACAAATGGCTAAGAACAGGAAAATGCCAGCTTTCTAAAAGTGGCATTTTCAAACTTATAATGAAAAATGTATTCATATTTACCATTAAAGAGGATTTGTTATTACAATTCCATAGATACCCAAAATGACATAACTGCTCCCAATCAGAAAAGGTAGCTTAATAAATGTAATAAGGAATCCCCAATGTTATCATATGGGAGAGGTAGGCCTCACAGTAATAAAAACACATTTTGGAGTTTTTCACTACTAGGACATGTAAAAATTAAAAGTGCATGTCCAACCTTTAAATTATACAGCATCCTTCCCTACGGGCTTCTTAGGGCCTACATTAGTGGTGGCTTATAATTCATAAAAGGGGAGTTTAAAGCTGGAGAAGGGAGTCTGAATGGCAAGGCAACATGGCAGTTTAAAACTGCATTCAGACTGCAGTGGCATACCTGGGCCATGTTTTAAGGTGCTACTTAAGTAGGTGGCGCAATAAGGGCTTCAGGTCCACTCGTAGCATTTAAATTACAGGCCCTGGATATATGGTATATCACTCTACAAGGGACTTGCAAGTAAATTAGATATGCCAATTGCATACAAGCCAATTTAACTATATTTTAGGGATGAAGCACAAACATGTTAGCACTGGTTAGCAGTAGTAAAGTGCATAGACTCCTAAGGCCAACTAAACTATGTGCAGCTAAAAGCAGAAGGAGAGGCAAACTGTTTGGGGGAAGACCACCCTAAGGGTGACAGGTCTACCAGGTGCAACCCCCTCCTCCACTGAAAGTGGGGAAAACTACCAAACCCCTTGTGAGTTCTCTTCAGTGAGGCAAACAAACCTTGAAAGAGCATCAACATTAGAGTGGTCTGACCCAGGGTGGTTCTCTATTGTAAAGTCCATTCCATGTAGACAGATGGACCACCTCATCAATTTTGGATTCTCACCCCCCCCCTTTGATTTAGCCACTTGAGGGGTCTGTGGTCTGTCTGAACCCAAAAGGGACTCTCGAACAAGTATGAGCTCAGCTTCTTAAGTGCCCAGGCTGCAGAAAAGGCTTCTCTCTTAACAGCACTCCACATTTGTCCCCAGGGACGTAGCCCCCTAGAGATGAATGCTAAAGTTGATCAAGGCCCTCCTCATTTTGCTATGATAGGACTGCCCCTAAGCCATGTTACGAGGCATCTGTTTGAACAAACAACTCATTGAGAAGGTCAGGGGCCTTGGGCACTGGGGCTCTGCACATGGCCTCTTTCAGAAAGACATAGGCTTTCTGACAACCCTCTGTCCCGATCACCTTCTTGGGGTGCTTCTTGGAAGTCGGCTCAGTCAAGTCGGCAACAATGGTTCCAAATTCCTTGACAAGCCTCTTGTAATAGCCAGTGAGGCCAAGGAAGGCCCTCACGTCAGTTTGAGTTTTTAGAGGCTCCCAGGCCACAATAGTCTCCATTGTGGTATGGAGTGGGTGCGCATTACCCTCACCCATGAGGTATTCCAAGAACACCACTGATCCCTGCCCTGTCTGACACTTGCTAGCCTTGATAGTCAGGCCTGCCGATTGCAGGGCCTGAAGCACTTCCTGCGGGTGAAGAAGGTGGTCCTACTGAAGACAGCTATGTACTCTAAATTGCAGCACTGGAGGCTTCCAACCCTGCTAAGACCTGGTTCGCCAGCTTCTGGAAGATGTTATGTTGCAAAGTCTTAGAGAGCCCATAGCTAACCGGAGACAGACTTCTCATTGCTGCAGGAGTCATGCTGATGAAGAGCATTGCTTATGGGAAGAGAGGGGTCTTCAGTTGCTTCCTGAAACTTGACAAATAACTGTTGGCTCGTAGGTGACTAGGCAGGGAGTTCCAGAGTTTAGACACTAGATAACCTAATGCTCAGCCTCCGCCTCTCGCTCCTTTGATTTGGGGGATGACCAGGAGGAAGCGATTGTTAGATATTAGCTCTCTCGCATTATTGTATGGTGTGACAAGGTGGCTAAGGATGTGTGGGCCATGTGTATATTTTACCTTGTGCTTTGTAGGTAACAAGGACCCCCTGAGTACTTGAATACAACAATTCCTAGGTCAGGGATGAACAACACATAATATGTAACAACCTAGGCAATTCAATATTAAATGCTTAATAGGGAAGTGACAAAGGAGAAAACATAACTAGACAACAAATTAAAATGACTTGCAATTTATTCTCATACAAAGATAAAAAACATAATGATTTAAAAGTTGTTTCTCAAGTGTAAAAAATCACATAGATGAATCAACATTGCATAACATCACCATTACATAACATCACAGTGTTGAATCATTTTTGCTACCCCCTTTTTTTGTATATTTTCTGTATAAAGTTCTTTTCTATATAAAGCAATTGGAATTCTTAATTTTACTGTGATGTTATGTAATGGTGATGGTATGCAATGTTGATTCACTTATGTGATTTTTTACATTTGAGAAACAACTTTTAAATCATTGTGTTTTTTATCTTTGTATGAGAATAAATTGCAAGTCATTTTAATTTTTTGTCAAGTTATGTTTTCTCCTTTGTCACTTCCCTATTAAGCATTTAATATTGATTTGCCTAGTTTGTTACATATTATGTATTTTACCTTGTGCACAATGCATAAGGCCTTAAATTAAATTCTTTTGCTCATTGCCAGCCAGTGAAGGCTTACCAGATTCAGACACCCAGACTGTGTTTTTGGTTGGCCAAGCAGTATTCGAGCTGAAGCATTTTGAATAACTAGCAGCTTCCAAATCACATAGGCAGAGCTGCCTAGATAAAGAGAGGTACTGTAGTCTAAGTGTGGAAGTACAATACCTTGTACAACTACTCTCCAGGTATCCATAGGAAGCCATTAAATCATCTTGCTAAGGGCTCTCAGGATATCAAGACATGTCCCTGCCACTTTCTTTGCCTCGGCGGCCATAGCCAAATCTTTATCCATTAGTACTCTCGAATTCTTTACTTCCATTTTGGGGGAAGGGAGGTCGCCCAGGCACGAAGGCCAGAGAATGTGGTGCAACAGTGGTGGATTGTTTCCAACAACCATAACTTCATTTTTGTAACCATTCAATTTAAGGCAATTAGTTGTCATCCAATGCTTCACCTTTATCCAGACAGATGTACAGAGTCTCCAAGGTTAGGTTGGCATTGGTTAATAGGGAGACAATGATCTGGCCTACAACACCATGGTTAGGTCTGATGAACAGATAACGTCTGCTAATGGGAAACATAGACATTAAAAAGAGTGGGGTTCAGCAACAAGCTCTGAGGCACTTTACATCTAAGATGATGAGCCCCCGACAGACAAGGCCCTTCCCAATCCTGGAAACGTCTATTGTCCAGAAACAAAGTCAGCCACCTTAGTGCTCTTCCAGTAATAACTACCACCTGTTCCTTCATTTATTCTCTTTTTCATTAATCTCCTCGTAGCTTACTTGGCCTCTTAGCTCTGGGATGCCCCTGAGTAACCACATGCTCTATAAATGTTCCTTCATTCATTCACCCTCAATCTATGTCAGAGGATGACATGGGAGACAGTGTTGAAAGCTGTGCTCAAACCAAGAAGAATTAGCGCAGCTGTCCCTCTCTGTTCAAAATTGTTGTTATATACTCCAAGGCAGATAAAAGGATTGTCTCTGTTCTGTTCCCAGAACAAATGACTTTTTGTGTCTTGTGCAGCAGGTTGTGTGCCTCCACGAACTCGGTCAAATAGCCATTTAACATTTTTTCTATTATCTTGCTAATGCATAGAAGAAAATATACTGAGCTGTGATTTTCAATCTTAATAGGGACCAGGGTGGACTTTTTCAGAATGGTTGGGGCATGCTTGAGTCCAAAGGTCATCACTTTAAATGGAAAGTGGATCTCTGGGGTAGAGAAGGTTGACCTCTCTTTAGCCCCCTTGGTCAGGGAAATCTGCCAGTACCCTGAAGGTAAGTCAAAAGTCCTCAGGAACTTATCATCCCCCAACCTATCAATGAGCTCATTCACTCGAGGATTTGGTGCACATCAGTCTTGGTGACTAAGTTGAGTCCCCTGTAGTCAATGCAAAGCCTACGTTATGAAGTGGTGTCCAGCAGGCCTCCTTTTGTATCAGCACGACTGGGCTGTACCAGAAGGCTCAAAGACCCCCAATTCAGGCATCTTAGAAACTTCTGTTTTGATGATGGCCCTCATCTTGGCAGACAGTCTGTACATTTTATTTTTGGCAGGCAGACTGTCCCCAGTGTCTATATAATAGGTACACTAGTGGGTAAGCCCAGGAGTGAGGGAAAATAGGGGTAACTGTTCCAGTAACTGGCCACAGTCCTTCTGCTGCTCTGGGATGAGGGTAGGGAAGAGGCTGTCACCTTCTACTGGCCCACCCTTTTCTTTAGATGAGTGGAGATCAAGGAGAAGTTCACTCTCCTGCTCTTCCCTATCATCTGTCACCAGCAGCATGGTGATCTTAGATCTCTCATAGAGGTCTAAGGTTTGAGGCGGTTGAGATGGAGTGCCCCTTATTCCTGTTCAAAGAGGAACGAGACAAAGCTGCCCTCTCTCCCCACCCTTTTTGCTTTTTTCATCGAGCCTCTAGCATCTGCATTACGAAAAAATAAAAATATTTCTCTGCCGATAGATGGTATGGATAAGATCAAACTGTATGCAGATGATATTATGCTTCTGTTGAAATCCGATATGCAGTCACAAGAACAAGCCTTTTCCATTATTTCACAATTTGAAGCATTGGGGGGGGGGTATCGTATTAATAAGCGGAAAACTGAGATTATAATCAGCGGGAATAACAACCCGGACCTGCATCCAGATATTCGGAGATGCATAACTAATAAACCCAAAGGATACCTAGGGGTTTATTTTTCATCTTCAGTACGTGATCTATATACGCTCAATTTTGAACCCTTAATTAGGAAAGTCCGTGCTATGTTCCAAAGATGGGATACACTTCCTTTATCTATCATAGGCCGAGTAGCATTAATTAAGATGTCAACTCCCACTTTTCAACTTCTTGTTTTCAACCATCTCTTGTTCCCTTCTTGTTTTTTTTTCAAAGATTGAATCCCTTTTTTCAGCCTTCATCTGGGCAAAAAAGACTCCAAGAATAGCTATAGAAACCCTATATGTAGATAAGGAACACGGTGGATTGGGCCTACCAAATTTAAAACAATATTGCTATGCATATTTTGTGCAGTATCTTTCGAGATTTAAATATCCAGCATTTAGAGATGTATTGTTTATTAATTTCTCTTTTGATTTAATCTGCAAAGAATCCAAAATACCTTCTCCCCTCGCGATTTTTAAATCTCCCAAATTAGTCAGATACAAGACTTTGCGTTGGTTTCTTAAAAAGCGAGATAATATGCTAAAAAGTTACTCACTCTCTCTCCTGTCCCTAGTAACTCCATTAAGAGAGGCTGTTTTTGGATTAGGGACCAGATTAGAATTAGATATCACACTTACCTGGGCGAGATATGGGTTCAGTAACTTATCAAATTTTATTAAATTTGGAGTTTGGTTGACTCCCGATGAGATGGTATTGTTAATACGTGGTAATTTTCTTCTTATCGGCTCATATGTAGCGCTGTATAGGTTATTGAGCAATATTGATATAACACAAATAAGTCAGATCTCTAATTTAACGAACAATATCTTTTGGTCCCCAGTATTCAAGAGGACGGGAGCATGGAGGAAAAGTTTGGCGGAAAATAGGGAGGAGGATGTGAGTGCCAAAGCAATAAAAAAATGGCAGAAACATGAAAGCTTCAATTTAAAGGAAATAAACTGGAAAACCCTAAATAAATTAAATTTCACGGTCCTTAGAGTGGCGAACTGGAGAAGTATGCTTTTCTTTAGCAATTTAGTATTATACACTGGCAGCGATGTCCAAAATGTACAGTAATGTATCATCTAATTGTTTTAGATGCACTCAACCGAATTTGGCTAATTGGTCACATATTATTGCCTTCTGTCCCAAAATCAAGGTTATCTGGGAAAATATGTTTCGTATATTGTCTCAATATCTACATTTTACGATTGTTAGTTATAATAATTTAATTATACTTGGGGTTGATCCAGAGCTTAATTTGGAAGATTCCTAAGTGAAGCTTTTGTACATCATTGTTGCAATTGCCAGATCTCTTATTCTTAAGTATTGGAAAACAGAAATAATTCCAACTGCAGATGAATGTTTTCAAAAAATCAAGAGAGTTAGAAACAGCGAATTTAGGTATGCAAAAAGGATTGGAGCTTTACGTAAATTTACTAAAATTTGGAAAGATTACTTTGACTGAGAAAAGAGTTCAATGCTGGATATTTGGGATCTGGGATATCATGTTTTTGATTAAATACAATTTTATTTTTGATCTGTACCTATCTTAGACGATTTCAATGTATTTTTAGTTCAGTATGTTTAGATTTACATGCCGGAAATTTGGTAATCGTTATGTCATTGATTCTCTGCCAAGAACTCAATAAAAATATTTTTTTTTAAAAAGAGGGTTTCCTGGGTATCTTGAGATCATCCAGGTATACTATCTCCTAGGGGCAAGTAAGGCAGTCCTGGAGGGCCCTGGGCTCCACTGAATCTTTCACTCACACTTTCTGCCCATGTTGGAACTCCAACATGGTAGCCGTTTGGTCATATCATTGCTCCATTACCTCATGACTAGCCTTCAAGTTCTCAGAAGTCATCTTCCAGACCTTGACCATCTGGCTCCTGAGGGCTAGCATGTAGCTAACAACATCCTGTGGGGGGTGATGGTTCTTGGGAGCTGGCTCCCACCTGTCCTTGACCAGAGTGAGAGGTCTGGTTACAGGATGGGCATGCAGTATTTCACATGGGCTAAAGCCAACCCCCTTCAGTGGTACCTCTCTGTAAGCAAAAGCAGGCATGGTAAGAGGATGCCCCTTCTCTGCCGCATGGGCTCAGACAGACCCATAATCATGACTCTAAGGGTCTTGTTGAAACTTTCAACAAACCTATTTCTTTGCGGCTATTATGGTGCTGAGAACTTATAAGTAACTCCATACTCCTTCCTCATAGACTTGATAGATCATAAGTTTACCCCAGTAGAAAGGCCCTGTAACATTCACGAATTAGCAATACTCGGCTGCCCCATGCTCAGGTGCCTTAGGCTCACTACATAGGAGGTCATTTTCCCAATATATGTGGTTATCTCTGGAGGTGTCACCAGCTGCCTGGGCTCCAGCTTGTTGCTTTAGGCCATCATGGGTTGGGCACTCTTTCTGTGTCATGCATAACTCCTCCCTGGTGGATCTTCCTACCACTTGCCAGTCAGTAAGTTCTGGCAGGTCACCAAGGGAGACAAAGTCCTCCACAGTAGGCTCCACGGCGGTCTCCACTAGCACCTCATCCATCTGTAATGTGTGGCATTTAGGTGCTGGTTTCCCAAGTACCTTACGTTCCCATTTCATGGCAGCTGACTGGGCAATTCTTCCAGGCTCCAGACCTACTTGACTTCACTCTCGTCCTGGGCAGCCATGGACCTGGTTGTCGCACAGATCCAAGACAGGCAACCCTAACATTTCCAGGAGTGGCTTGAGCTCCACTTCCTTCCAGGCTGTGTGCTCCAAGTCATTTCCTAACAGACAGTCTATGGATATAGCTGGATTCACAGTAACTTTCAGCAGACCAGAAAGCCCGTTCAAAGAGCACAGACAGTAAAGCTCTGCCCTGTGCATAGTTCACTCTTTATTTTAATCATTTGTAACTTGTGCATATATTTTTAACTTGTAATTGGCTTTTATGCGGGTGCACTCCCTTTTAACAGAATCATTTTTAAGCCTGTATGAATTTGAGTCTGTTTTGCACTGCAACTTGACTTTTTTTCATCTTGTAAGGGATACTACTCCTCCCATTGCAGGAACCATGGAGTGTGAGTAGGACTCACTCACCATAGAGTTTTGGTTGAGGTTGGAGGTCAGCGGTCTAGTTGCTGACACCACCTCTCATTTAAATGTTCAATCCGGGCGAGCAGCAGACGTGTGAGCCCGGGGCGCATGTGGCGCGCCAAAGGCCCACCACAAGGCAAGCCCGTCTGTGCCCGTCCGCGCCCGATCAGGACCAGAGGCTAGAAATTCTGGTTCATATAACACAGGTATCTACATATACTCTAGAGAGCAGCTACTAGAAATTAGGCCACAACAATATCAACCCTGTGCGCCCCAGGTAGGAATAGACAATTCCATGGTTCCCTGCCTAGCTTGCGGTTATAAGACCACCACTGATACTAGCTTGACAAGCCAAGTGCGGGTCAATACAGACAAAGAAGGTAGCTGGAAGATGGGACTGATAAATGCTCATTCTATGTTATAACATCTATCTGATATCAGAGTCACTCTGGAGGAAGAGCTTCTAGACATACTGTTTGTGACTGAAACCTGGCTTAACACCAGCTCAGGCCCTGATATCCATCTTGCCCTTCCCCCAGGCTATCAGCTATAAAGACAGGATTGTATGGATAGAGTCTGGGGTGGCATTGTGTTCACTTACAAAGATGCATACAAATGCACCTTATCTAACATTATGCTTCCTGATTGTGAAAGCGCCCAATTCAATATAGCCTTATCCCCCACCCACAAATTTTCAGGAGTACTGATTTACAGGCCCCCAAGTGCTAGTAGAAGATTTTTAGAGTAACTACCTGATCAAATATCCAGTCTTACAATAGAGAATACTCGACTGACAATCCTTAGTGATTTTAATCTTCATGCAGACAAGCACAACTCCAATCATATTAGACAGCTGCATGGCGACATGGAAGCATTGCAATTTGCCCAACTTGTAACTCTACCTACCCTCAAGAAAGGCCATACTTTGGATCCTATTTTTTCTAATGATCCACAACTCATAGTCTATAAACGCCTGCCAGTACCCTGGTCAGACCATTGTTTATTTACATTCACTTTACCTAGGCCTCTGCAAGTGCAAACTCCTCTGGGTCAAAGTATTACTAAGAGGAGTTGGTCTACAGTGGACCCTAAAACATGACAAACCACCCTCAAGGAAAATTCCCCTATCCTCTTGGGGAACCTAGAAAATAAATACCAACAGTGAGAACACTGGATTACCCACTCCACCAATATCTGTGCACCAAAAAGAACCTTTAATAGCAAACTTCTCTCTAAAATCACCCCATGTTATAATGAGCAGCTTCTTGCACTAACAAGAAATGCAAAAAATTAGAGACGCTGTAGGAAAAACTAGGACCCCTCTCTCAAATCTGAATACAAGTTGTTGATCTGATCAACAACGCTTTGCATTGAAAATTAACAACCTCTCCACGCAACATGAAATACTTCTTTATGGATGTATGACGTTAGCACGCATACTATTACCACGCATACCTTTACAACGCGGTATTTACAAAGAATACCGTTACAACGCATAGCGCTTTGAGGTGCTGGATAGTGGTAAGTATAATTTTATATTCCAACTCCAGTCCCCGTGGACACTAGGGAAGGTGTTGGATATAAAATTAAACTTATTCCCTATCCTAGAGCACCCCCCTGCGCAATGCGTTGTAATGGTATGCGTGGTAATGCCTGCGTTGTAATGGTAGTGCGTGGTAAAAAATGCGTGCTAAACGTTGTATACCCTTCTTTATGGCTCACCTGGCCCTAGAGCCCCTTTCTCTCAGGCACTACAGATTTTGCTAGAATCGTATATAGATTCCAATTCACTCATTATTTTGGGGGATTTTAACTCTTTTTTGGAACTAAACAACAACTGCGATACGAGTCGGCTGCTTGATAATCTAGCAGGTTATGGTTTTCAACAAAAGGAGGTGGGTTCCATACATTCTGCGGGCCATATACTTGATGGCATTTTTGCAACTAATTTACACTCACTAACACGGTTCCCCTCAAATGGACTGATCACTCGGTGATCTATTTCAATATTCAGTTTTCACCATTGGTCCAGTCTGATATAAATAAACCAGCCAGCATTAAAATTAGACACTGGAATAAAATCCAAGGGGCTGAATTAGAGGAAGACCTAAACATCTGTCCGCCTATACAGGATCCGGATAACAATGAGGCGGCCTGCCACTTTAATAACTGGATAGCCGCTGCGGTAAAGAGAGTGGCACCTGAGAAAGTCATTAAACCAAGAAGAGCGCAGGCATCATCGTCATGGTATGGTATGGAGTTGAAAAAGTTGAAAGTTACATGCAGGAAAGTCAAACGTGTATGGAGAACTGAATATAGTAGGGAGCATAAGATATCTTATAATAGAGCTTTACAATTGTAAAAAGAAGCTATTATATAAGCAAAAAATATGTACTATTCAACAAGAATAGAGGAGGACGACAACTCAACTAAGGAACTTTTTAAAAATATTCAAGTGCTATCAAGATCACGTAAGAACACGCAATTCAATCCAGACTAAGATCCAAACAATCTATGATGACCTTCGGAATAACAAGCAGGCAAACAACAATGGTCAAACTACCATAATATGGTCAAGACGCACCATTGTCAGTTTAACACGTTCAGCACATTGTCTCCTACTGAAGTAAAGAGACTCCTGCTATCTCCTAAGTCATAATCTCCAAGGGATCTGTGTCCACCTAAGACACTTAACTCCCCTCTTAAATCAAGTGATCGTATCTGGGATTTATCTGACAGTCTGGAAAAAAGCTTGCATCAGACCAATTCTTAAAAAATCCCAGCTTGATCCACTGGAGGCTAAGAATTATCGACCTATCTCTTGAATGCCGATTGCAGCCAAAATTCTTGAGAGGTGAATAAATCAGGAACTGTTGACCTATTCAAGTCAGTATGGATTTCGGTCAGGTCATTCGACAGAGACTGCGTTAGTCATGGCAACAGACAATTTTCCTAGACAGGAAGATGGGGGATAGAGCGATCCTCAACCTCCATGACCTATCGACAGCATTTGACACCGTGGATCACACCGTGTTAGTGTGGCGGCTGAAGGCGGTGGGGATTGGCGAGGCGGCTCTGTCCCTCCTATCGTCTCTTTTAAAGGTTAGGGAACAGACTTTGCACTGGGAAAATGTACAGTCTGAAACATTCCTTCTGCCTTGTGGAGTCCCACAGGGATCGGCACTGTCTACGACTCTTTCCAACATCTACATCACCCCACTCGCCAGTCTCAACAGACAGCATGGTTTCTCGTTTGTGTCTTACACAGACACACAGATTATCATCTCTGTATCACATCAGGTGGCATCTGCGAGTTTCCATGCATGTCTGACTCACATCATGAGCTGGATGAGCAACAATTATCTGAAAATAAACACGGATAAGACGGAGGTGATGGAGTTTGGTGGTGGTCCGTCCATGTGGGACCCCACCTGGTGGCCGACACAGAGCCCGGCACATGTCCAACACCATCCTCTAAAGTTAAGAACTTGGGGATCATAGTTGATGAGCAACTGGGCTTTTCAGCCCAGATCAATCGTGTAACCTCCACTTGTTTCTATATCCTGACGCTACTCAGGATGGTGTTTCCTTTTATTCTGCAGGAGTTAAGGAAAACAGTGGTAGTGGACTTAGTCTTAACCGGTCTAGACTACTGTAATGCTCTATTCATAAGCATTGCCAATGCACAGAAGACTAAATTACAGTTCCATATAAAATGCTGCAGTGCGGCTACTATTGAATATTCCTAAAGGTCCAACCGCATCTGATGCCATTAAGTCACTGCATTGGCTTCCAATACAACAACGTCTAGAATTCAAGATATTATGTCTAGTTCATAAGACACTTTATGGGGCTGCTGTCCTCCGAATATTCTTCCACTAATACGCTCCCACTAAAAGTCTTAGATCCAGCTAATTCTGGTCTCATCTGTACCACGAAAGTTTGTAGTGCCAGATGGGGTGGTAAGAGTTTAACTCACTGTGTGGTTAGGCTGTGGTGTCAACTACCTATCACAGTGAGACTCCAACCAAACAGGTCAGTGTTTAGGAAGCTAATAAAAACATGGCTGTTCCCCAGAGTTTAAGATGTTGGTTCTGCGGACACTGGTCCTCTCTCTCTTTCACCTTAGCGCCAAGATGCCGTAGCATTCGTTCGCTCTATAAATGTCAATCCTATCCTATCCTATAATGAAATAAAAACAGCCCAATCCAACTTTTATGGAGAAAAAATTGCTCGGGCAGTAAACTCCCCTAAGGAATTGTTCAGGGTAGTAAAACCCCTGTTCAACCCACACGGAAATACAAATGCCTCTCTCACTTCCCTTAAAAGATGTAATGACATCACAGCCTACTTTTCCAACAAGGTGACATAAATATACAATCAATTCCCAGAAAAACAGTGAACCTAGCACTGTTACAACGATTAAACTGCCCCCTATCTCTTCCCTGGCTTATTTTCCCAGATCAGAGGAAGAGAAGGTCCAACAGCTTGTTAGGACAATCAAATCTGGCTCTCCATTGGACCCAGTGCACCTTTGTCTCCTATTGGACATGCTTGATATTCTTTCACCTTCAGTGACTGAACTTCTTAATCTCTCCGTAGATTCAGCACTAGTTCCGCGCTAGTTCCAAAAACTGGAAACATGCTATCATCAAGCCACTCCAAAAGAAAGCCAACCTTTATCCGAAAATGTTATATAATCTCCGCCCCATTTCCCTTTTAATTTACCTGGGTAAACTCCTGGAGAAGCATGTTAATCACTCCATGACTAACTTCCTGGAGTCCAATGATATTCTCCATCCTACCCAGATGGGTTTTTGAGCCGCATACAGCACTGAGTCAGCCTTACTTACAGTTACTGAAGAGCTCAAATCTACACTAGACGAGGGTCGGTCTACCGCCATCCTCCTGCTAGATCTCAGTGCTGCCTGTGACACTGTGGATCATACCATTTTAAAAGCGAGATTGGGGGAATTGGGAATTCAGGTAAAAGCCTTGGAGTGCCTTGCTTCCTTCATGGATAATGGATCTTTCCAGGTAATAAAAGGGGACTGGGCTGAAAACACCACCCTAGCACATGTGGTGTGCCGCAGGGTTCGTCCCTCAGTCTAATGTTTATGTCCATCAGTTGGCTGAGGTGGTACAGGAATTTGTAATATCGGTAGTGTCATATACCGATGATACCCAGCTAGTGGTGCCTTTTTGTAATGGCTCTGAAGTTAGAAATAACCAACTACCTATCTGGAGAGATTGGTGTGTTGGATGTCCAACAGCTGCCTGAAGCTGAACGGGGGGAAAACGGAGCTCATATTGCTCAGAGATACGGGCATCCACTCACCTCTGCTACACTGGCCCAAATGCATGGGAGATCCTTCCACTGCCAAGACTCACTCAGTTGAGGTTGGTTATACAGTTTTTAAGACAGGCAACACTTTTCAAGATCGCAGTATAGTTTTGTAAATGCAGTAAATACAGTTTTGAGAAAGTTTTCCTTAAATGTCAATCAATTACATTTGTCAGATTTTGCAATAATAATGCTATGCAGGACAATATAATGTTACAGTTCAATTGATTCCTGTGGAGGAAAACAAGGTTGGTGAATTACATGTGAGTACTCGGTTTTGTAGTTAATTTCTGGGTTGGTAGCCCTTAAGCAGGGAAGGGTTCTGGTAGGTAAAGTGAGTGCAGCCTCAGCGGCACAGGAGTGGCTGGGTGCAGAGTTCCAAGGAAAGGTTGGCTCCAATGTAGTGCTATGGAGAAAGGGGGAACTCTGAAGAGCACCAGTCACAGGTAGGTAGCTGATGTTTCTGGGTCAGGGACAAGGAATCAAAGGCAGGTACAAATGAAGGGGGCCACAACTAGGCACCACAAGCACACCTCCAGAGGCATTCAGGCGGTAAGGTGCAGAGTGCAAAGTAGGCATTGGACTTCCAAGGCAGACCAAAGGAGAATATTGCTTGTGAAGAAATGCTGCAGGCCTGGACCGGGAGGCTGGGCGAGGGTGACCAATGGCTGGGTAGGTAAGTTGCATACCTGGGGAACACCTGGGCACTGCTGGCTGGGCACCCCAAAGTCAGGGGTGGAGGATGCAGGGGTGCCTTTTGGTGTCAGGTTTCCTTAGCTGGATCCGGTCAGGGGAACCTTTCAAACAGAGGCTGCAGGCGTGGGTCCTGGAGATGCCAGGCAGCAATGCAGATGAGATCAGGATTGCCAGGGAGAAATCACGGGGTAGGTGAGTCACTCAAACTCATGCTCAGGCTGTGAGTATCAGGTGCAGACTGGTGCAGTGTCAGGGATCCGTCAAGATCCGGAGCCTGGTGTTTGGTTTCTTTGTTGGACGAATCCAGTATCCACAGGAGACAAGAGTCTTTATCCAAGATAGCACCAGTCCCCTGGGGTTCTTGAGGTTTCTGGCTATGAGCCACGCCAGTTTCTGGAAGCAGAGTCACTGGAGGAGGAGACAGGTAGGTAGTGCTGGGGCCAAGTCAGTCTTCATCTTCTTCTCCATTCCTGAACGGCTCTTCAGTCCTTCTTCTTCTTAGGTTATTGTATCTGAAGAGGCAATGTTCAGGGGTGAGATATCGGCTTCAGTTTGCTTCTCCCACTTGAAGGGAGGGGTTGGCAAATGTGGGCACGCTTCCCTTCCTGGCTATTGTTTCCCATTGATTCTGCCCCCTAAAGTGGGGGTCGGAACCAGTGGAAGACATTTGCTGATAGCAGCAAAAGACTGAGGGTAGCTAAAAAAGGCAGCAGGCCTTTAAACCTTCCCCTTCATGGACCATGTCCATCCTGGGGGAGAAAGCATGACACCTCTGCCAAGGATTGGCTTTGTTTCAGGACCCATAGAGCAGAGGCTCTCTACCCAGGATTCCAGAAATCTATCTGGTGGTGGCTGAAGGCTGCTAGCCAGTCAGGAACCACGCCAGGGCTGGTTGTTTTCAGGTGGCATCTCTAAGATGCTCTCTGAGTGCATTTTTCATTAAATCCCACACTGGCGCCAGCGTGGGTATAATGTGTGAGAAGTTTGGTACCAAACTTCCCCATTTTCACTGGGGCCATTCTGGGGCTGTGGAGTTTGTAATGACAAACTCCCGGCCCCTATACTCAAAATGGCTTCATTGCATTTACAATGCCTGTGAATGGCACAGACACTGTAGGGGCATATTGCTCATGCAGCTATTCCCTCACCGGTGGTATTGTGCAACTCTTCCTTTAAGGCTGTACGGCCTGCTTGAGGGGTCACTTAACCATGCTACAGGGAATGTTGGTGGGCATTGCATCTACGGATGGGTGCCATGTTGACTCTTCGGTTTAGTCTATACCAGAACAACGCAGCTTGCAATGGCAGTGTATGGGTGTCCAAGCAAGGGCTCTCTGAGGGTGACATAATACATGATGCATGCCTCAGATGCCCTCTCTCGTCACAAAGCCCTTGGTACCAGGGATACCTATTACAAGGGACTTACATGTGGTTCAGAGGGGTGCCAATTGTGCAGACAAAGGTACAGTTTTGGGAAAGAACACAGGCCCTAGGAACAAACTCATCAAGTTGGTATCATGTATCTGACAAAAGGTTAGGGGGTAACAATGCAACAAAGGGGCACTTTCCTACAGACACTCTAATGCTGATGCAGAGGTCTACCTCCTCAGCAATCTCCCTGGGATCACTAAGGCTGCTATCCACTATGTTTTAGCGTAGCTCTATAAAACAGCTATTGTGCTTTCTCAGTATTAGGTTGTGCAGCTCAGTAAAATCATTCACTTTGCTGCCCCTCAACCAGCCCTTCAGTGTCTTGCTGACCTAATCTAGGAAATCCACCCAGGAATAGGTTTGCAGCTTGTGGCCATTGCTAAACCTCTGACGGATCTTCTCTGGGGTCAGCCAAAACTTATCAGCAAGGATTGCCTTCATGGGGCATACCTGTTCTAATCCTCTGCCTCCAGATTCAGGAGTGTGCCCCCCCCCACTGAGGGCATGTTTCCACAGGCTACCCTCCCAATACATGATAAACAAAAAGGATCTAGATAAGGGAAACCTGCTGGATCTGGAGGGTTGAGAGGGCCCTTTGAATACAAAAGGGGTGGATGGATACATCCTCCCAATTTAACTTAATTCAACAAAAGGTATCCCACCAGGGCTCATTGGGCTGTATAATGCACTGAATATGTACTAGAGGTGTGAGTCAAGCTGCTTGGGTATGCTAGCTCTGCATGAATTGTGCAGGGAAGGAGAACATTCCTTTTTTATACATAACCCTCACACACTCTAGTAGAAGTTGTCAAACCAGAAGGTCAAAAGGTCAACAGGGCAGCAGTCCAGGAAGGTAACAGACCTTTAGAGCTGTATTCCAGCAGAGTGAGAGTCCCTCTGGCAGCACAGCACGTCTTCTTCCTGTCGGAGTATCACAGGTCCAGAAGTGAACTGGGTTCTGGACGGTGGGAGAACCTTCTAGACAGTGGCTTTGAAGAGCATGGCATTTCCTGCCTCCCGTACCCTGGCTACAAGCTGGCTGCAGTGACAATGTGATGTTGTTAGGGTCTTTGTGCGAACATAGAGCACAAACTATTCAGTAGCAAATTGGGCTGTGCTCAACTCTGACCCCCACCCCAATACTGCCAGCAGGTGGCCCAGCTATCAGTTATACCCATTCATGTGACCAGAGACAGGCTACAGGCACAAAAACGCTCTGGGCAGGAAAACTCCAACTTTTTAAAAGGGCAATTATCAAAATTGTGATGAAAAATGTGACTTTACCATTAAAGAAGATTTATCATTTCAATTTCATAGACACCAAACATGACTTAGATGCCTGCTCCCAATTGAAAATTGAAGCATAATAAATGTAATAAGAAATCCCAAACTTTATACTATGGGAGGGGTGGGCCTCACAGTAGTGAAAAACAAATGTAGGAGTTTTTCACTACAAGGACATGTACAATTTAAAAGTACACGTCCCTCCTTGTAATTGCATAGCACCCTGCACTATGCGCTACCTAGGGCCTTCCTTAGGGGTATAAATGCCAAATTGACATGGCAGTTTTAAACTGCATTCAGGATGTAGTGGCAGACCTGGACATTTGTTAAGGTAATATTTAAGTGGATAGCACAATAAGTGCTGCAGGCCCACTGAAAGCATTTAATTTAGAGGCCCAGGGTATATGGTATATCACTCCATAAGGTGCATACAAGTAAATTAAATATACCAATTTGGTACATGCCAATTTACCTATATTTTAGGGGAGAAAGTGCAAGCACAATAGCACTGGTAAAGTACACAGAGTACTTAGGCCAACAAAAATAAGTGCAGCAAAAAGGAGGAGGAGAGGCAAAACATTTGGGAGAAGACTACCATAAGGCCGACAGGTCTAACAGGCTGTTATTATGATTGCATTTTATATGGCCTGAAAGTATATAAAAAGAACACAGAAAGGTTTTCATTTTAAAATGCTTTATTGAGATAATAATGTTGATAGTAATTATTGATCAAGGTGATTATGCTTTATTAGGTTGTATGTCAACACAACGCGGGCTTTTACCCCGCATGCCATTACAACGCTGGCGTTACAACGCAAGTTGTTACCACGACTTGCGCTGTAGGGTGCTGGACTTAGGAATAGTAAGATTTACTATTCCAACACCAGCCTACGTACAGTAGGGAAGGTGTTAGAATAGTAAATCTATGTGGTAACGACTTGCGTTGTAAAGCCCGCGTTGTAATGGTAGTGCAGTGTAAAAACCATGTGGTAATGGATGTTCCCCCTTTAGGAATGTTAATAAGTGCATTTACACATGGTATTATGGATTTTTGCATTTGCTCACAAAAAATGATGGTGTTTTTAACATGTGGTTTGTTGATCTTGAACCTTCGACCAGCCAATAGACCTATCTTATATGTTTGTATCACCCTTCAGGTATCAAAGGTGATTATTTAAATTCAGCTTTGGTATTTCAATCTGCCTGATGTATATATTTGTAAATTAATGCCCAATGTATAGTAGTGTGTGTGTAATAAATGCATTTTTCCTTTTTCTGAAAAAAACCTACCGACAGCACAATCATTACTGAGTGTTATTAGTGTGTGCCAGCGAACGGTGAATACTATCCCACACCACCTGCCCTTAGTAGGCTTTGGACTGTTCTGCTTCGCTACCCTGGGAGAGTCAAGCACTACAATGACAACTAATAACCTAATTTCCTATAGCACAAAATATAGATACTTCCTTGAAATATACCCAAGCACACTGTTTTCCTTTTACACAAAGCCCTCGTGCTTTAGAGAGGTGCACAGAACGGCTCTAGCATGAAGCCAGAGACTCTGGACCCTATAGAGATTGAACAAGTCTGTCATAAAGAAACCCCCTTCTTTTCAGCTACGATTTAATGAATTTGTGCATGCCTTACAGTACAAATCTAAACTTGACTGCAACACCATCCAAATCTCTTTGGTGATTATGGATATTCCTTGAAATTGCTTATTGTTTCAGGAGCATTTAGATTTAATACAACTAAATTGGTGGCTTATTTGAGGCTTTGTGGATCAGGTGGAACCACAGTTTCCTTGGCTGAGGGTAGCTAACAAAGGCAGTAGGCCCTCCAACCTGGGGAAACTGTTGCGTATCGAACAGCAGAGAGCTCAATGGCTCAGGTAGTGGTAAGTCTTGAACCAGAGGTCTGTCCAGTCAGAACACGACTGATGGGTCAGAGCGACTGGCGCACCTCCCTGTTTAGATTGGATAGCTGTAATTTTCCCAGGAATATGATTCCCTCCACATGCAGAAAAAAACTTTCCTTCATTTTAGGCCATTAGTTTATTTCTTGAACACAAAAAAGGTTACTGAACAGTTCCCTTGAGCAATGCTTGTGCACAAGTGGTTCTGTGTGATCCTGATTTAGGTGTGAATAGCGCCTTTGTGTATTGGGACCGAGGAGGGTCTGTTAAACGTGTATAAAACAGAGGTTACCTAGTCTTGATCTCTGAAGTCCCATGAAGGCTTTTATTCCAACGAAGTGGTGTCCGTAGAAAAACGCAAAAACAAAACAAAGGGCCAATTCACAAATGCATTTATTAAAAAGGGAAGTATTACTGCAAGAGCACTCTTTAACATACTCTTACAAGATTTTTAATCGGCCTGAAATGTCCAACTCCCTGTTAGAAAAGTGCAAAAAGGCCTGCTCCTTCCTATTTGTACTAATTGTGTATGAATATTGCATGAATGTTCACATTTTATTAACACGTTAAATGTTTTAGTGGCAATTCATAAATGTATGAGAAAGAGAACTAAAGTAAAGTATGCGCACAATGTGACATTCCCTTCTCCCCAAATTTCTTCAACTTACCGCCCGCTACACCCAATAACTCTCAGAATCAGGGTCTGTTGTCCACGTCGTAGCCTTTTTATTCATATTACTCTAGTCAATTAGGCAATTTATCAGAGACCATTACCAAAGAAAGGTATCCTTCTTGGATATATAACAATTATTCACAGCATCACACTTTAGCTGCCTCACATGTCGATGGCAGTAAGGAAATTAGGTACAAGAGTACACTTTAACTTTAACTCGACAGTATACAACTTGGCCGTACATCTAAACTTTCCACTTTAACTTTTAGACTCGGCCGTACACTAGAACTTTGCAGTACACTTGACCTGGCATGTCTCGGCCACCAATGTCCCATTGTGATGCACACATGGCGCCGGCAGGCCTCAACGCACTACAAACAACAGTTACTTGACATCCAGGGCACCGCATACTGCACAGGCCCACCGGGGTACCTGAACACAGACAGCTTCCCCAAGATACTACTCAGTCCATACATTGTGGGTTAGGGCAGTAAAGTCCAGGACCACCGGCAGGTCGGTCCCTCCTCCCCACCCATCCACTACACATGTGGAATCTACCCCCTCCAGGGGTCCAATGAATGGCTGCACCTCCATTGTTGTGCATCCCTCTTTGTTGTTAACTGTAAGCTCTCCGCCTCCATGAAGCCACGCTCTTCTGCCGGGTGGGTGGGTGATCAACGACACTCCTGAAGTTCAGGCTGCAGCCTAAGGTGACAAAGAGAATGAAACTCCACAGGGCACAGCCTTAAATACTTGTTAAGTTTCATTTCCCGTAGGTTTCGTTTCTCCATGCCTGACGTCACAAAGTCATCACCACCAACCCCCTTCTTTTTGTCCTGGGGCCCGGAGGAGGATCAGCCCCGTGGCGCAACTAAGGGCGCCCCTCCCCTAGGTGCGGGGGCACCTGTCCATAGTATGTGCACAACGTGACATTCCCTCCTCCCCAAATTCCTTCACCACCGTCCGCTACGCCCAATAACTCTCAGAATCAGGGTCTGTTGTCCACGGCATAGCCGTTTTATTCACATTACTCTAGTCAATTAGGCAATTTACCACAGACCATTACCAAAGAAAGGTATCCTTCTTGGATATATAACAATTAATCACAGCATCACACTTTAGCTGCATCACATGTCAATGGCAGTAAGGAAATTAGGTACAAGATTACACTTTAACCTTAACTCGACCATATACAACTTGGCCGTACATTTAAACTTTCCACTTTAACTTTTAGACTCGGTCATACACTAGAACTTGGCTGTACATTTGACCTGGCCCGTCTCAGCCACCAATGTCCCATTGTGCTGCGCACATTGCGCCGGCAGGACATAACGCACTACAGCCAACAGTTACTTGACATCCAGGGCACCGCATATTGCACCGGCCCACCGGGGTACCTGTTTATATTTGATTGCCTGCTGCATTTGAAGTTCATATTTATAGACCTGCCCTAGCTGCAATGCTTCTTATAATGCCAAGACAGGCTGCAAAAACCGAGAGAAAGCAACAAGTATGCCAAATGAATCCTTGTCCATGCGCACCTTCACAGCCACCAAAGCATATGCTTTACAAACGATGAAATGCCACTGTGAATGTTCCTATAACTAAATACCAAATATGCTGAGTAAAGATAAGAGGAGAATGAAAAACATTGAACCTTTTTCCCGGCATACACGCGCCCTGCAGCAGTGAGTCCCGTACAACATGGACATGGAAAATGGATTTCAGACTCGAAAAGCACTTGGTCACAGCAAGGAACACACTAAAACCCCATCCAAACTATTAAAAAAAATACAGTTGTTCGGCAACGCAGCCCGGTCCGCCGCATCTCTGTTAAGTCACTTAAAGAGGGTCCGGTTATGACCATGGTGCAGCACTAGACCTCAACTGAATGTGCATGCATCGCGAGCAACTTGTATTGAAAGCATAAAGTTAGCCACAAGGACCGAGGAATCATAGTTGAAGCCCATGTTCCCAGTTTTTATCAACATAGCACGGCAACTTATGTCAATCAAGTGGGAGCATAACCCACCCCCTGTATGATTAGGCCAGTAAAGTTGCAGCACAGCGCACCGCTGTCCCACCCGCAGCCTCATTATGCGGTAACGATATTACTGAAAGGCACTAATATTCGCGCCGTTTCCTGTACCCTACGTGTACAACAACTGCCTTAGTAAAATAACGGCACATCCCGCTGCTTTTGCCGTCATTCTTGCACACTGGCAAATAATTCTACTACAAGCGCGGCCCCACCACCGTTTATGCGGTAACGGTAGTATTGAAAGGCACCGATATTCTCGCCGCTCTCTTTGCCTATGGTGCGCAACAACTGCCTAAGTAAAATAAAGGCGCATCCCGCTGCATTTGCCGCAAATCTTGCCTACTGGCGTATAATTGGACTACTGACTCGGCCTGCCCCCTTTTACCGTAATACCTTCCCTATGAACTTGGCCGCCATTACCCTGCTTCCCCGCCAAGTAAGCAGTCACTATAGATTGATATTAACTATAGGTCCAACCCGTACAATTTCCTCATCAATCACAATAGATGTAAAGTTAAAAACCTTTATACGAAAAAGTTTCCCACCTTAACAATTATAAAAAAAATGATCAGGGAGATTTCGTGCAATCAGCAGGAAAAGTTAACACAGCAGGGTCATTGATAAAGAGTTACCAAGCATTGAAAAACATTTTATCATTTCTCTCCGCTGACTGCTTGAACCTCCCTTTAAATAGATTGGAGTAGGATCTCAGATAGTTTTACACTGAAATTACATACTCACATCAATAGGTTAAAAAACGTATAATGCTACGCCAGTCCCCCTCCGGCTCAGCCCCACAGGAACATCACTCCACATCTACGATGCTCTCAATTACGCTCCTGAAGCTCAGGCTGCAGCCTAAGGGGACAAATAGAATGAAACTCCCCAGGGCACAGCCTTAAATACTTGTTAAGTTTCGTTTCCCGTAGGTTTCGTTTCTCCATGCCTGACGTCACGAAGTCATCACCACCAACCCCCTTCTTTTTGTCCTGGGACCCGGAGGAGGCTCAGCCCCATGCTGCAACTAAGGGCGCCCCTCCCCTAGGCGCGGGGGCCGCCTGTCCAGTACTAACGTACGTACTACAAAATGCCATTGTGAATGGACTCCCATGTAAAGTTGTGGGCTCTAGGCCTACATACTGTGTAAGTAAGTGGCACAGACACTTGCGTATAGTACTGGAACTGGCCACGAGCATGTGCACCTGGGCCTTTTTTTATTAGCATGGTCACCTCACTAGTGATGCCTGTGATGGATGGGTGGGGGGGCCTGCGTGTCCACTCCCACGAGGGAGTGTCTCAGGAACTAAGTGTCTGCTGAGACACTAGAACCTGCCCAGCACGACACTACATCCCATACATATACGTGTCGGTTATTTGATTTAAAATGCTAAAAACTATTTAGTTCATTTTGCACAGCAAATCAGGAGTTCCTAAACAAATTCCATCGAATGAAGGGCTGGGCGCATTTATACAGGGTTTGAATAACAAATCTGTCTTTATTGAGTAAAAGGTCCCATAAATAGATACGAAGGCTCATTGATTCTTGCAATTTATAATACACTGCATTGTGTTAACAGGGCAGAAAAAAAACAACATAAAACGAAGACCATGGCTTGGTAAAACCAAATAATATTTATTAAAAGTCAAAGCAGCTATATTCAGAATACTGGCTCCTTAGCTCGTATACATTGCAGGTGCACACCTGGAATGTTTTGTTTTTGCTCATGAGCTACAGAAGTGTGCACACTTTGTCTCAAAGTGGACTTTAAAGCAACAGCATTGCCAATAGAGAAATGCAAATGTACACCATAAGCAGACTGACTCTCTGTAGTACGCCTACACTGGCAGCATACAACAGCTTCTAATGCCCCAAGTATGGATTAGTCAGCAATAACAATGATGAGTAAGCAATAACAAGCCTCTGAGATATAAAAATGTCAGAAAACAGAAAAGGCGGCAGGCACACTCTAGGGGCAGTATACAGGAAGGTCGAGACATTTCCCGGGATGTCATGGACGGTATGCAACTTTTACCACGGATTTTTTACAATGCATACCATTTACAACGGATACTATTACAACGCATGTCATTTTACAACGGATACCTTTACATCGCATTACACTACAACGCACATACTATTACAACGCATACCATTACATCGTAAGTATAATTATAGGTAAGTTTAACTTTTGTTATAAACATTGGGTTTTGGGGTACAGGGGTATTTTTAGGTTTTAGGGCTGGGTTTGGGTTTTGGGGTACAGGGGTATTTTTAGGTTTTAGGGCTGGGTTTGGGTTTTGGGGTACAGGGGTATTTTTAGGTTTTAGGGCTGCGTTTGTGTTTTGGGGTACAGGGGTATTTTTAGGTTTTAGGGCTGGGTTTGGGTTTTGGGGTACAGGGGTATTTTTAGGTTTTAGGGCTGGGTTTGGGTTTTGGGGTACAGGGGTATTTTTAGGTTTTAGGGTTGGGTTTGGGTTTTGGGGTACAGGGGTATTTTTAGGTTTTAGGGCTGGGTTTGGGTTTTGGGGTACAGGGGTATTATTAGGTTTTAGCGCTGGGTTTGGGTTTTGGGGTACAGGGGTATTTTTAGGTTTTAGGGCTGGGTTTGGGTTTTGGGGTACAGGGGTATTTTTAGGTTTTAGGGTTGGGTTTGGGTTTTGGGGTACAGGGGTATTTTTAGGTTTTAGGGCTGGGTTTGGGTTTTGGGTTACAGGGGTATTTTTAGGTTTTAGGGCTGGGTTTGGGTTTTGGGGTACAGGGGTATTTTTAGGTTTTAGGGCTGGGTTTGGGTTTTGGGGTACAGGGGTATTTTTAAGTTTTAGGGCTGGGTTTGGGTTTTGGGGTACAGGGGTATTTTTAGGTTTTAGGCCTGGGTTTGGGTTTTGGGGTACAGGGGTATATTTAGGTTTTAGGGCTGGGTTTGGGTTTTGGGGTACAGGGGTATTTTTAGGTTTTAGGGCTGTGTTTGGGTTTTGGGGTACAGGGGTATTTTTAGGTTTTAGGGCTGGGTTTGGGTTTTGGGGTACAGGGGTATCTTTAATATATATTTACAATTTAAAAAATTTAAATTAAAATAAAATTAATTTTATTAATATATGTTTTATTTTTTAAATTATAATTAATTAAAATTAATAATACATTAATAATTATTTACAATAAATATTAATTTTATTTACTTACCTGTAATTATACTTACGATGTAATGGTACTGCGTTGTAATAGTACCTGCGTTGTAGTGAATAGGGTTGTAAAGGGATCCGTTGTAACATGACCTGCGTTGTAAAAAATCCGTGGTCATGGTATGCGTTGTAAAAGGACGTGTTGTAACATCATATATCCGTCATGGACATGCTGTGAGGAAACAGGTGCCAGTGTGGTCCTTGTGCCACGCTGCCCAGCAGCTTCAGCCTTTACAATTGCTCAAGCTTTTTAGGTTTTGCTACAGACAATTTGATCTCTGCAGCATTTGTTGTTACCTATACTTCAACGCGTACTTCGGGTGGTCACCAGACTCCCTCACTTCTCATGATTTGATGTCTTTTCTCTCTTATGCCCCTGCTCTTTATTCAATGCCTTTCCCTCATTCTTGTGTTTGTCCTGGCTCTGGAATATTTTGGTCAGAGTGCTTTGATTGGGTAGATTGTAGCCTCCTACTACTATGTTTCTATAGCAGTTTACTTTGAGCAATTCATTACCCTCTCATACGTCCTCCTCGTCCCAGTTCTTACAGAAGTGAGACAATCCTGCATCCCAACAGGCTAGACTCAACACTAGAATTTCTTTTATGTTTATTATATAAACCCCTTCCACCCACCACAATGCCTGTTATCAACAAGACCCGAACAGGACTGGGATGAGGAGGACCTTAATCAGGGTAATAAAGATTACCAGTAAGTAACGAAACATTAGCGCAAATGACGCTTCTACCGTCCTCGTTGAGGGCCCGATTCACTAAGGTCCTCTGCACCGTGGCGGAGGACCGGCAGTGGTGGCGGGAGGCCTGCACACCAGGTTCTTATTGCAAAGGTCCCGCCATGAGTGCGCCCCTCCCCCCTCCCCCCCAGCACAACAGCTGGGCCTCTGCCATGAGTGTGGAGGCCCTTGTGATTTGGGCAACTGTGTCTGGTAAAAACACACCTGCTGGTGTCCACTGCTGTGCCGCCCTCCCTGATCATCAGGGCAGGAACGGGACAAGGAGCAGCCCTAGCAAAACTCTTCGAAATAGTCTGCCGCTTTCGTTCTTCCCCTCCATCCACTCATTTGTAAATATATTTATTACCTCTCCTTTCTCTTCTCAAATTTGATCTCAGTCCTCTCTACCTTTCTTTCTGCTCTCTAGCCCTCATCTCTTTCGCTCTCGCTCCAGGGGTGGCTCTAGGCTCATGGCGGCCCTGGGCAGGGAGCGTAGGTAGGGGCCCCCGGAAGAGGGGGTACGGGTGGGGCGGAGCGCGGAGGCCAGTCTAGTGGGGGGGGGTCATGATGTTTGGAAGTGGAACAGAGCCGGAGGCCGCCAAATCCATGTCAGGGGCCGCCAAGCAAATATGTATCATCCTCAGAGGATTATTATATTAAGGATATATATTGGCATGGTGCCCCCTTGGGTTTGGTGGCCCTGTGTAGGTGCACAGCTTGCACATGCCTAAGGCCACCCCTGCTCGCTGTCTCTCCTCATCTCTCAGCTTATAACCCCTCTGTGCCTGTTCAATAAAACCGGGGATACTGGAGAGTGTAGTGAGGTAGTTTGGCCCTGGAAGCGTCAAAACATTATTGACTCATATTATCTGGAATGACAATGCACTCATATTCTGTCCATCAAGTCTGACCAGGATCAGCCCTGCTTTAACCCCTCACTTCTGCCAGGTCTTCAGAGTGCATGTGCCTCACAGTTTGATGAGATGCAGGTGTCAGGTGACACATCGTAAAAAGAGAAAACATTACAATGTATCCTTCAAAAACGCAAAGAGATACACTCAGAACATCAGAAATGACTCCCACCATATTAACTCATCATTGATTTAATTCCAATTATCCAAACCTTATTTCGGGTGTAATAGGCAGGCTTTAAAAGTGCAATACAATTAAAACAATATGCATACAAACAATTTAAAAAATGTTGATCTACAACTGTGAAGAGCTGATTTTTAGAACGCACCTACGACGAGACATACACATTTATTGGAAAGTCTCTGTAGCCAAATTAACACCACTCAGCATTGTTTAAAACTAAAAATTTTCAATATGGGAATTAAGAATCGTCTGGTAAATCAAACATAAAATTTACAAAAAAAAGTTAAATGCAATAAATTCTGATTAGAAATACCATCACAAGGGCACAAGCAAATTTCAGCAGAAATGAATTGGCCCAAGGGAAAACATACAACTATCCATACTTTACTAATCATAAAACGGCAAAGTAAAGCATGCTCCCGGTACCCAGAAATGAAGGACACATATGGTTCCAGAGTAATATTAGATTGATTATTCACATACTGTCTGACAAAAGACATTTAACTTTTTCTTTTCTATCAGAGCACAGGCATCAAGGAAACAATCCTTCACTTATGCTCTATCCTTTTTTGTCATTGTTGAAGGATCATCAAATAACAGTGGACGTCCCAATCTGGTTAAATTAAGTTTAATTAGAACATTGGAATGTTGGGAGCTCCATTACAGACAATGAAGTGCTCCCTGCTTCTACGGGCCGGTAAAGGCCCGCAGAGCAACATTCCAATGTTCTACAAAGGCTTCTCGAAGCTCGAGGGGATTTATATCCCCTCGAGCTTCGAGAACCCTTTGTTTAATTTGTTAGAACATTCTGCCCTCTAGTGGCAGAATGTTCTAATAGCCTTATAGCCCTTCGTAGCAGGGATATACCGGCAATTAAAGTCCCGCTATCTCGTTAAAGTCCCTCGCCTTCGGCTCGGGCCTTTAACGATTCAGCGGGCCTTTAATAGCCGGTATAGCCCGCTACGGCGGGCTATAAGGCTATAGTATCCCAGCTAAGATATGGATAACCAATCAATCAATCAATCAATCATGGTTTGTTTAGCACAAATGCTCACCTGAAGGGGTCTTAAGGCAGTGGGGGGTGCAGCTAAAGGAATTACACTGCGGCCCGTCGTAGAACCATGTCTTGAGGTCCTTCATGAACTTGGAGAGTGTTGGCGTCCGTCAGAAGTGGAGAGGGAGGGTGTTCCATCCCTTGGCCACGAGGATGGAGAAGGAGCGAACTCCCGTTCTTGTCTTCTTGATGCGTGGAACCGTGGCTAGGGAGAGGTGGGCTGAGTGGAGAGATCTTTGGGGTGTGTGGAACGAGAGACGGTGGTTCAGGCAGGCCGGTCCAGTGTTGTAGAGGGCTTTGTGGGCGTGGGTGAGAAGCCTGACGGTGATTGTCTTCTCGATAACCATTTATCACAAGTCAAACAGCCCATGATGACTGGTTAATTTAAAGTGGCATCTGAGTTCATCTAAATAAAAATCTAAACTAATAATGGAACTAACTTGATAAGATCCTCTAAGTACTGTAAACCAAGCTCCTCATGGCACAGAGAGTCTAGAGTGATAGTGGGTGCAGATAAAAGATGACTGCAATAAAGATTCCCTTCTATGTACGTAATAATCTTATTGATTGATTAATTAAAATCTTTTCGATTAATATTAGTAAACTTAAACATGCAATCAATAAAAGAATAAAACCGGTTTGAGGCGTTAAATACTGGAGCCAGTCCAGGTCCACTATTCCCATCGCATGTATAATTCACATAAATAATAAATCAGTGTTTAGATTTTTTTAAAAGCCTCCTTGGGGGTGGAGTGCTGGAGCTGGGAAGGACAATCCTGGGATAAAGTGTTTAATTCATTTTACAGTAATATAGCAGTGCCAGGCCAGTCCGGGAAAACAGTGTTTGATTTGCTAATATGACAGCATGGAACCAAGGTCAGGTTAAAACAAGGCTAGATTGCTACCAACACGATGTTAAAGTTCTGCTAAGAGAATCCCACGGAGGACAGGTGACAAATCAATTTTGTGGAGCACTGTGGTTCAGATGCTCTGCCCATCCAGCATCTTAGACATGTTGTTTAGAAACCGCACAGCCTTGCATGGTGATTGAAACATATTCCTTCTTAGCAGGGTTATTACTACAACCCGACATAACCTTACTTGTATGGATCGTGAGGTTGGACACAAGCGATTTCGCCTGTGGTAGAACATGGGTGGATACTCAAATAGTAGGTGGAGCAGGGTTTTGTTGGTATACCCACAGAGATGGCACTGGTTGTTGGGCCAGGACTGCTCCAGTGAGATGCAAGGTCCTTGGATGAGAAGATGCCAAGGCAAATAAGCAACAGGCCATGTTTCCTGGACACAGGGAATGAGAAGACAAGTAGTACTGACCCAATCCGCGTAAGATGACATGACTGCCCAAGCATGCCATTTGCACACAAATGCAGCTTTGCCTGAGGTGTTTTATGAAAGCTTGGCTGCTCTGTTGATTTAAGGCAGCTTACTCAATAGAGGTGTGCCAACAAACGTCCTCTATTTTGCGATCCTTTGATTGCATGCTGGATGACAGAGAACTATGAGTTTTTTGTGTGGGACTACTTTTCGAGTTCCAGCCAGCCCTGGCGTGAGAACGAGTTCACATCACCCAGTCTCAGCATCTAGCACCGTTTTGCTAATGCCTCCTTACTTACTGAGCCCTGATGGCTTAGGCCAAACTCAAAGCTGAGTTGATAAATTTCCAACAAGGAAATCAGAGGTTTCTCCCTGTGCTTAGATGGTAAGTTTGGCAGAGAACTCACAGGAAAGGGGAAATTCTGATATCTTATGCCAATTTACTCTTCCAAGCTAAGCTACTATTGAAAACTAATCCTAAATAAGGACATTTCGAAACCTTTACTAAAGACTGAGTTGTTATAAATAGAGACTGTCTGCAATTTTGAGCAACCACTACCATATGACAAAATTTGTGACATATTGAAATTTGTACTCAAGCTAAACTAGACATGAAATCAGTAAAATAAACACATAAATTACGCACAGCCGTTGGTGTGCTGGCCGGTAACACTGTGTCATCAACACACACAGGCACTCGGGTATCTTTGATTCTTGGGACTTCAGTGCATCGTTCCAATAAATAAAAATGTACTTTATTGATATATACAATAAATAATAAAAGGGCCAAAAAGCACCCTTAGCGTACTCTTCCTTGTAGTCAAAATGATTCAGGGAATTCCCTAAACCTCACCTTTACAGTTAAGTTGGTGTTCAAATTCTTCAAAAAAGTGACACATGTTTGATCAAGATGCATCTCCAATAAAGGTACCAAAATATGGATTGATTGACTCTACCAAAGACACTTGGTAGGCCCATAAATTCTAGGTGTAAGTTACAGCCATTGCAATAGTTATGTTGGCCATGGAAACCAAGCAAGAATCCTTAGTAGTGTTAAAGTGAATGTGCAGAGTTACATGTTGAAGCCATGCCCTCTCTGTGCTCTGTCTGCTCCAAATAAAAGGACAGTTAAGAGTTTTTTTTAGAAGTTTACTTTCCACAAATGGAAACATTTAAGGATATCAGACCTGTTTGTAACTCTCTTGAATTCTAATAATAGGAGGGCAGTAGATGGAAGACTTGTGCATGACTCAAGAAACCTCTAGTAGCAATTGAAGATGCTACCGTATGTTACATCAGCCTCTTTTGGCTCCCTAAGGCACATCTACTCTTGTTTAAGGTACTGCACTTTTTATCAGGAAAGTGCCAACTGTAGCTTTTCAATGTCATATGAATTTGCTCTTTGCAGATAGTAAGACCTGCTGGCTGTTGCTTGTATTTGCCTCGGACAGTTAGAATTCTGAGGTCTGTGGTGTCTGAAGCACACATGAAAGATCAGTCTAAACAAAAGGGGATATGGGTGAGTCTCGATGAGGCTGTAAACCAACTCATGCAAAAAAAAACATCATTCATATTACTAATGCATCTCTTTATTTTTGTCTACCAAAAATAAAAAAATAAATGTTTATATAGTTGCTGGGAATAAGCATCCGCTGCAGTGATTTGCGTGTTATCGTCAAGTGGCAGACATATTTCTGAATTGTCACTTATAGCTAGTAAGATATGTCAGAAAATGCATTGTTGGTTGAGTTGTTAACCCTATGCAAGCAACAGCTCCATTCCCTGTCACTTTGAACCAC
Source organism: Lissotriton vulgaris (assembly GCF_964263255.1). Classification (NCBI taxonomy): domain Eukaryota; kingdom Metazoa; phylum Chordata; class Amphibia; order Caudata; family Salamandridae; genus Lissotriton; species Lissotriton vulgaris. The sequence continues at coordinate 932,879,646 of NC_141699.1, forward strand.
TAAAATCACTAAATCATCCCATACTTAGCCCTCTGGTAGCTTGGCACAAAGCAGTCAGGCTTAACTTAGAGGCACTGTGTACACTGTTACACAAAACACAAACAGTTATAAAGTGAAAACACAACGCAAGAAAAATCCCACACAACTTTAGAAAGATAGCAAATGTTAATAAAGTAGAACTGCAGTTATGAATTTTTAACATTTAAGGTAAAAACTAGCACCTAAAAGATCGAAGCAGCAACAGCTGACATCTGGTCATAGAAGACCGGGTCATAGTCGAAAAATATGTCTGGCCACGATGGGTCGGGTGTCGGATATAAAAAAGTGGATTGGGACCGGCTGGCACTTATCTTTGGACTTAGAAGAAGTTTTAGGAAAAAGTCTCTGTGTAAGTAGCAGTTCAGCAAGGTAAGGCTGCAGGTGGTGTGGAGGAGGCATCATCGTTGTTGAACCACTGGACAAAGTCACTGGGAAGATTTCTAAGTTTGGACGTAGTCTCTTTTTTGTAAGGCGAAAAGCTCCAGTGGGATAAAGTTGGAGGCTGTTGCAGAAAAGAGTTCCATGAGGCTGGATAACCCTTTGGTGGAGGGCCACTGAACATGATTTGCTGCTGCAGAGAAGAAAGTAGCGAGAGCTGATGCAAAATCAGGTTGACCAGTCATGCACCTTGAGTGGATAGACAAGTCGGCCTCCTCTCAATATCAGAGCCGTTTTTAGCCCAAAATTTACAAAAGTCCCAAGTTTGGGTTTTTGCCTATTTAGGCACCTTTAGCACCAGCATCAGGGGCTCAAGACTGGATGGACACCACTTAGGAGGTTAGGATTCACTCAGGCTGGGCCCAGGTGTGGGTTCAATATTATTCAAGCCTTTTTTCTCTATGAGATTCTGATCAGGAGGCCTGCCAAATTGCCCTTGAAGTCACTCCGGTAGTCCTCGGTTCAAGTACTGGAACAGGGTTCAAGAAGCAGGAAAAGCCTTTAAGGGACCAAGGCAGTTCTTCCAGGTGCAACAAAGCAGCCTTCTGAAGCACACAGCAGGCCACAGCAGCAGTAATCTCTCTGAGAGTCCTTCCACGGGTCCAGAAAGTGAATTGAAGTGTCAGTCTGAGGGTCCTATTTTTATACCTGAGGCTGTATTAGACACAGGGTGCACTTTCCCTGTGTGTGTTATGGTGCAAAAATTTGCACCTGGTTCAAACAGGGAAGCTGTGCCATCTTATTGTGAATGTGTTGCCCTCAGGGCAGTCATAAACTTGAGCCGCTCGGGGGGGGGGGGGCGGCAAGACATTGAATTGAAAGTTACAAGCCGCTCTGTGTTTCACTGTACAGGAGGCATCCAACTGCATTTTCATGAGGGGACAAGAGCCCCCTGCAGAGGGTGGTGCTGTCAGTGACTGCACTCCCCTTAAGAGGGTCCGTGCGGGGCCCAAGGGACCCCCTTACCACTCTCCTGAGAGCAGTCTACTAGGGTTGCACTAATAGCATGCTACCTGTTTGTTGTGCACTGTCATTGTGCCTCCTGACACTTATTTGCCTTTCCGCCCATGTTCATAATATGTCGCAGATATAGAGGCAAGGTGATTTCCTCATTTGCATGGGGCCATGCCCTCTTGAAAATGAGGGGATGCCCTCTGACGATAGCGCTGGTGCACATGTGCACCAGAGCTTTATGTATTACAGAAGGGGACGCACAAGTATCTGTGACCCCTTTTCTGTATTACCAAAATGCTATGGAAGTGCACAAAGCGAGAGCACACACACATTGCACCCTCACTGCACTTTGTGCAATATGGCTCCTGGTTCCTTCTTCAAAGTAGGAGAAGTGTCTAGAAAATTTGCTTTGAAGTGCTTGAAATGCCTCTCCTGCCCTGGCTCAAAGCTGGCTGAATGAACAATGCAGTGGTGACAAGTCCTTTGTGTGACGGAAGGGCATAGTCTATTTGGCTGAAGGTGGGGCTGTACCCAGCTCTGCCACCCATCCTGCTGTGATTACACATCCAGACACAAGTGGGGCTGTGCCCAGCTCTGCCACCCCATCCTCCTAGTGATGGCCCATACTGGCACACCTAATCCCTCTATTTTGTGGCTGCCTGGGAGAAATAGAGTATGACTGCCAACTACATCTAGTAATGTGACCCAGGAATAGCCTACAAGTTCCAAATAGTTAGGGGGAAAAAATGACAACTTTCTAAAAATGGCAATTTCAAAATTGTAATTTAAAATCTGACTTTAGTATTAAAGAGGTTTTTCAATTACAATTTCTCAGACACCAAACATTACATGTTTACCTGTTCCCAATAAAAAGTTAGCACCTATTACATGTTATAAGGCTACCCAATGTTATCCAATGGGGGAGGCAGGCTTCACTGCAGTGAAAACTGATTTTAAGAGTTTTTTTACTAACAGGACAAGTAAAACTTAAAAAATGTGTCAAACCTTTTAATTACAATGCACCCTGCCCAGTGGGCTACCCAGGGCCTACATTAGTGGTGACTTAAATGTAATGCAAGGGGAGATTAACACTTAGCAAGGGTGTTATTTTGCTAAGTCGATTTGGCAGTTTAAAACTGCATTCAGGCTGCAATAGCAGAGATGGGGCAACATTTAGGGGGCAATTTGAGTGGACACAATAAGTGCTGCAGGCTCACTAGTAGCATTTAATTTACAGGCCCTGGGTATATGGTTTAAAAGTTTACTAGTGACTTATAAGTATATTGAAGATACTTATCAGATGTAAGTCAATGTTCCCATGTTTTAGGGAGTGAGCACAAGCACTTTAACACTGGTTAGCAGTGGTGAAGTGCACAACGCCCTAAGGCCAACAGATTGAATTCAGCAAAATAGGAGGGTGAAGGCAAAAAGATTGGGGTTGACCCTGCAGACAGGGACAAGTCCAACAATTTTAATTGTTCAAAACGTCCAAAAATCTATTTTTTGGGCTTCTGATTTTAGAGTTTGGCGGTAGGAATACTCCACCACAAACATGGTCATTATCCCATCTTACTTATTACAAGTGCATCATAACCTATACCACTTTGAATACTGCTGAAGGGATATCCTCAATTTTTGTGATAGAGTGGCACAATACACCAAACATTACACACACACACTACTCTTGACCTTCAAGTTATAGACAGGCCTCGTCAGCCGGTGACTCAAATCAGGTGTTATGCTATGTTATGTTATGTTTATTTGTAAAGTGCACTATCACTTGGGAGGGTATTGTGGCACAGAGTAGCTGTGCCCAGTCCTGTGTATGATAGGTTGGAGAATTGAAAAGAAATGTTTCAGGTGGTTGCAAAAGTCAAGAAAAGAAGAGAATGATCTGATGTGGAGGGGGAGGTTGTTCCACGCCTTAGGTGCTATGTAAGAGAATGTCCATTCTACTGATCTGGTTCTGTGTATGCGTGGGATGTGTGCAATTAGAAGTTCTGTCTTAGTGGTTAGTGGAATGAATTGCCACTGTTTATGTAGGTGGGGCCAAAGTTGTATAGTGTCTTCAATGTGATTGAGAAGTTTGTGTATTTTGAGCCAGTGGAGCCCCTTGAGTTGTGGTGTAATGTGAGTTTGATATAGGAGGTTCAGGAAAGAGTCTAGCTGCTACGTTCTGTATGATTTGTATGCTTCTGGTGAGTTGCTTGCTGATCGGGGTGTGAGGGTGTTTCCGTATTCTGACTTGATAGTGACTAGGGAATGAGGGATAGTTTGTTCTAGTGTTGCTTGGGACTCAATTAAAGATCTTCCTCAATATCCTGAAAGCATGGAAGCAGGATTGTTAGAAATTGGGGTCTTTAGTTAGCAGCGGCTTGCGTACTGTCCAAGTAGGAATCCTTACTTTTAGTCAATTCAATTCAAGTACTTTATTCGATTTTCACCAAGTAAAAAATCATAAAAGCAGTACATAGTAAACAAATCACACATTATACATACACACAATAACTAGTTATAAAAACAGCATTAAATCCAAGTATGGTGATAAATCGGTAATTAGTAAATTCATGATAGATTCCGTGATTTTACGACACTTTTTAAAAACATTGACATAGAACTAATACATAGGGGGTTTCCTAATTGTTGGAGATGTAAATAAGCTGGCCTACATTGCCTCCAAGCCCCATCTCTAAGATAAGATTTCAACCATCTCGCCCGTTCTTTTTTATTCTGTTTGCAAAATAGTACCAAATGGAAGATAGACTGGATAGATATGTTGTCGCATGGGCATGGGGCCAGAGTTCTATTCCAGTCATTTTTCTCCGGGTATGAGACCAGGCGGTGAAATATATTAAACCTGAATCTGGTCAGGACAAAGCGCTCAAATCCCAAAGTGATCAAAGTTAGGTAGGGTTGCATTTTAAAGGTAATCAGCAGTGGCTGATGTTCGAGAACAGTTCTTTTGCTTACTTCATTCCCAAGCCTTAAGGTATTAAAATGTTCCATACACAGATTTTTTAAGGCTTTTTTAGGAATTTTCCCAATTGATTCAGGTTTATCATACCATTCTGGCTTGTCAATGTCCGTCAGGGCTTTCCTCACATACTCAAGCCATTTGATTCTTTTTGCATTGGCTAATTTCTTAACATCCAGGATAATTTCTCGATTGAGAGCCAGTTCTTGCGTTGCCCAAATTCTCCTCCAGAGTAGGATAGGCTGGATTTTAATCAGATCTGTCAAATAGTCCATGCCTAGTTCTACATGGCAGTTATAATTTGACATACTTTCCGGAAGGGACAAAAGGTAGCGAAAAAAATTATTTTCAATAACCTGGAGCATCGTCACATCATGATATCCCCATATCCCTGCCCCATACAGGGCGATGCTTCTACATTTGGCCACATATATGTTAAGCATTATACCAGGTTGTTTTCTGCCCAATTTACTGGCAAAATGCTTTATCGCCGCAACTGAGCGTTTAAATGCTAGCGCTCTGTTTTTTACCTCGGGGCCCCATCCCCCTGTTGCCTCGATTGTGACCCCTAAATATGGAAATGTTTTTGTGGCTTGTAGTAGGGTGCCTGCCGCCTTAAGTTGTTTACATCTGGCTCCTCCTTTACCAGAAGCCATCACATAGGACTTTTTTGCATTCAGGTTGAGGCCCCTCTCTTCCATGTATGTTATATATCTATGCAATACTTTTTGCGCGCCAACCTTTGTTCTTGCCATCAACACAGCGTCATCCGCATACAAAAGGGAGCTGATCTGCGTATTCCCGGCCTTAGGAGAGTCAATGTTGCTGGCACCCAATTCCCTCTCCAAGCTGTTAGTGTAAAGAGAGAAAAGGAATGGGGCCAGCACACACCCTTGCCTCACCCCCTTCTGTATGCGAAAAGACCCTGTGCATTCCCCCCCCAGCCCATACCTTACTCTGGCAGAGGCATTCGAATATAATTGTCTTAGGAAGAGGACTATCGAAGGATCCACTTTCATCTCTTCTAAAGTCAACCACAGTTTATCATGTATAACACAATCAAACGCCGACGAAAGGTCGACGAAGATTGCGTAGAAACACCCCTCTTTTGCACTGGTATATTTCCCCTGCAAAAGAACAAAGTTTAGCACTTGTTCCACAGTACCCATCCCTAGTCGGAAACCATATTGTACTGGGGTCAAGATATTTTGATCTTCAGCCCAATCCTGGAGCCTAGTCAGGATTACTCTTCCTGCAATTTTTACTATTGAGTCCAGTAGTGATATTGGTCTATAATTTGATGGGCTATCCCTATCCCCCTTTTTGTATATAGGGATAATCAGTGATTCTGCCCAGGTTTTAATGAAACCAATATCACAACATGCCCCCATAACACGTAAACATACAGGTGCCCAAAGATCTATGTTCATTTTGTAAAGATCACTTGGGATCCCATCTGGGCCCGGGGCTTTATTGTTTTGAGAAGATTTAATCGCAACCTTGACCTCCTCTAATTCGAACTCTAGTGGGATCGGGTGATGCTTGCTTGGTAATTGTGGCTCGGTTAACATGTCACAATACAATTTAGAGAAAAACTCTACCCATGCATTTTCATCTATAGCTATATCTATTTTAGCTGTCGCCTTATTATTAATAAATGGTGAGTTAACTTCCTGCCAAAATAGCTTAGGGTCTCTACTTTCCGCTGCCTCCAATAAATCTTGCCAAGCCTTCTCCTTGATTGCTTTCTTCCTTTGATCTCTTGTTACCTTATACGCTTTCCTTAATACTCTGATGGTCTCAGGATCCCTTACTGGGTCTTTTAGGGCCTTTTTTAGCGCATTGTGTGCCTTAGTGCATTCAGTGTTAAACCACCCCTTTGGAGTGTTTTGCTTTTTTAGGCACTTTCTGGTCAGAGCACCCTTTATAGTTTCCGTAATGTTAAGAAAGGCCTCCAATATTTCTCCACTTGTGGGATTATCCTCTAAACATACAAGTAGCGATGGGAGAGCCTCATGGACTATTCTTTGCATAATTTTTTCCGGGTCTTCCATGCTCCATTTTAAAGCAATACCATTTCGTCGTGCTACCTCTAAGTTCTGGGTCCATGTTAAAATCTCAGTTAGTGTATTTATTTTAACATCCTGTATGTTTAGTACCATTTTTAACGGCAGGTGATCGCTCAGACCCATAGCAAGGGTTTCAAAATTCATAACACTACTACCACACCTATTTGGTAGAATTATGAAATCAATAGTTGACTGTAGTCCTCTTGCCATAAAGGTTGAAGTGAATTCAACCTTAGGGTAACATAGCCTATTTGCAAACCCTAGATCAAGCTTGGCCATAATATCATTTAGGATTTCCCCTTTAGAATGATGAACGAAATGACTAATATCCCCTTGTTCCCCCACCCCATATTCTGCAAAACCACATGTGTCGCTAGTACATATATTTACGTTAAAATCACCGGCCCAAATCCAGATTAATTCCTTCCCTTTCAAGGGTTTTACCTCCCTCATTTCTTTGTACACTTCCATTAGTACTTCCCTGAAGTGTGCATTTTCGATGTTGTTATAGAAATTAATAACTATCAGCACAGTCCTACCATTTAAATCAATCGTGACAAATTGAAAGTAGGGTGACATGGATCTACCTATACTTGTGCTAGTGTTTAAACGATTGGACACGTAGACACATAGACCCCCTTTATTCCTGCCATGGTTGGAAATTACTGCAGGAACATAAAAAGTTTTAAAACCCTCTATATGCACCTCCTTTAAAGCCCAGGTTTCCTGGACACAGAGTATGTCAATGCTGGTTACAAACTCACCCCAAAGAGTTTCTGTCACTTTGTTGGCAATCCCACACACATTCCACGTTACTACATTTATTAGCTGTTCTTTTGTCCTGGTTATCAGATTTGCCTCTCCCCCAGCATTCTTCCTAGCTGCCCTCTTTATTGAGATTTCATTGCCCTTATCCTTTGTACAATTTGCCTTTTTAATTTTATTCGTCATCCCTATTTCAGTGTCTAGGGTCGTGTTTCTTTTGCTTCCTGAACCTTTGTCAGATGTTGGACTCTTATGTGTAATTTCCTTATCCCTCACCTTATTTTCTTTTGTTTTAATTTTGGATTTAGTAAGTCAATCATTTGAATCTAGGCCCGAAAGTGGTTCAAAGAGATTATGAAGAGGGATATTCCAGTAAGAATTTGGGTTTGTATGGTGATATTTATTACCTAAACCATACTCAAACTCATTGGGATGATAAGGCAAGAAGGTGGATGGGAGGTCATGGTACCTGTAATGGTTATTACCTGGGCCATACTCAAACGTGTTGGGATGTTGCGGCAAGGGGGTAGGTGGCAGATCGTAGTACCTGTCCCTGCTTAGGCTGTGTCCAAGTCTATTGGGGTGATGTGGCAAAAAGCCAGGTGGCGGCTCATAATACCTGTGCCTATCTAGGCTGGGTTGTTGTCTATAGTTGGCTGGTACACGGGAGTTATGATGACTCCATTTTGGAGGATGGGTACGGGGCTTCATCATACCTTGAGGATAAAAGTGACTCAAATTTCGGGTGGCTACAGAGCCATCCTGCCTTCCCGAAAACCAATCAGAGATATGGTTAACTACCCTGTGATCCCTGAAATTTATGATGATTACATCACCTTCAATTTCTTTTGGTCTCACGCCCACCCAGTCACAGCGTCTAACAGATATAATCTCCCCATTTAAATGTGGTGGGAGTGGTCTGTTAGCCCTCAGCCAGTGGTTTACTTTGTTTTTTAGGGATCTGTCAGGCTCTATACTACCCTCTGTTAACTTGGGGACCCCAGTCAATATAATGACATAGTTTAGTGACTCAGGGGGCAGATCTACATTTTTAATATGTTTTGTTTTGTATAGAGTTTGAGGTGGTTTAGTTGTTTCCCTTGTCTCTACCACTGCGGGGACCTTTTTTGTCATGGTCATAGCTTTTCCCACCTGGGGTGCCAGAGTTCCCGTCGGTGTCACCCTTTTGTCATTATGAGTTAAGGTTGTTTGTGGCTGAGCCTTAGTGTGAGTCACTGTGTTCTGTGTTAAGTGCGTGTCTGCTTGACCATTTTCTCCCCCTTTGCTCTGTCCCATTGCTTCGGTTGTTTGGATCTCCAGTATACGATCCACGGTTTTACCCAGCATTTTTACCCTCTCCAAGATAGGGAGCATAAAGGATCTAAGAAGGTGTTCAATGTCCTCTATAAGCCCTCCGTGCGTCTTGCTAAATGAAGGCGCACTCTCCCCTGTTTGTGGCTTACTTGGTACTTCTTTCACAGTAGCCTTGAGAGTTTTATTATTGGAGTTCTTTGAAGGCAGTGGTGCTTTTATAGATTCAGGCCTTTTTCTGTTCCCAGCCTTTCGCGCCTTTTTCTTTGGCGGGGAATGACATACTTCGCGACTTCTCTTACTCTGTATAGTTCCAGCTGCTGGTTTATCTGTGTGTTTATTCCCTTGTTTCCCATCTTCAAAAGGGGAAGTGGCTACGGGCAAGGTGTGACATGCCGCATCTGCATCCAGATCTATTAATGAATGCGATGCAATGACCTTGGCTGGAGTCTGTAAATTTTGGGTGATAGTAATTGGGCTAACATACTCCTTTTGTGTTATTTCAGGTGGACCTTCTTTAAAAATTAGAGGGATGTCATTTGTATTAAATAGGTCTAAATCTTTCTCACCCACTATAGAGTTATTTGGCGTTGAAGTAACCTCAGTTGCGACGGATTGTAAGGGTGTCTGTTTAAGTAGTTCGATAGAAAGGCGTCGCTCTGCTCTCCGCTCAGCCAACTCTAACTCTCTATCTATATCCCTTTTAGTCCGTGCAAAGAACTTATCAAGAGGGCCCAATACACTCATTCCTATAGTAGCAGGTAGCGATGAGTTCAATAATTTCCCAGCCATTATACCACTCCTATATGAGTGTTTGAATATAAAGTGCCTTCTAATACCTCTATCGACCAGGTTAGTCCAGTGTGCAGTCCGTGTGGCTAAACAGTCAGTACTCGATTACCGGGGCAGTGAATAAATACCTGTAGACAAATTTCCGGTCCGACGTAGGAGGGAGGGCCCTGCCCTGCCTCCTCCTGCCACGGACGGCCACAGACGGCCCGCCCTTTGCCCGGGCTTGCCCCGGGCCCTCCCCCGCGCGCTCCTGCGCAGCGGATGTACGGTGGATAATAAATCCCTGGTATTCGTTTTGGGCGGGGTGGGGGCGGGGCCGGCAGGGAGAGCAGGCCAGCTGGCGGTAATCAGGCCCACGCAGGGACTCCTGGTCCACGGAGTCCATGCTCACAGCTCGCAGCCCTGCCGGTTCGCTCACTCAAGCCCCTTCTCCTGGTCTGCTCCCGCGGCGATCCGCGCTGCGGGACCCGTGAAGCGGGTCCGACAATTCTTGCCTGGTGTCAGCCCTATTGCCTGAAGGGCCGAAAAGCAGGATTCTAATCTCCTGGTGTAATCCGTTGCAGAGGTATCCCGCTGATCCAGGGTCCGATCCTCTGTTTTGACTCCGTGGGCGGGTGGGGGCGGGGCCGGCAGGGAGAGCAGGCCAGCTGGCGGTAATCAGGCCCACGCAGGGACTCCTGGTCCACGGAGTCCCTGCTCACAGCTCGCAGCCCTGCCGGTTCGCTCACTCAAGCCCCTCCTCCTGGTCTGCTCCCGCGGTGATCCGCGCTGCGGGACCCGTGAAGCGGGTCCGACAATTCTTGCCTGGTGTCCGCCCTATTGCCTGAAGGGCCGAAAAGCAGGATTCTAATCTCCTGGTGTAATCCGTTGCAGAGGTATACCCTATTTGCCTTTCCGCCCATGTTCATAATATGTCGCAGATATAGAGGCAAGGTGATTCCCTCACTTGCATGGGGCCATGCCCTCTTGCAAATGAGGGGATGCCCTCTGACGATAGCGCTGGTGCACATGTGCACCAGAGCTTTATGTATTACAGAAGGGGACGCACAAGTATCTGTGACCCCTTTTCTGTATTACCAAAATGCTATGGAAGTGCACAAAGCGAGAGCACACACACATTGCACCCTCACTGCACTTTGTGCAATATGGCTCCTGGTTCCTTCTTCAAAGTAAGAGAAGTGTCTAGAAAATGTGCTTTGAAGTGCTTGACGTTTTTATGCCTCTCCTGCCCTGGCTCAAAGCTGGCTGAATGAACAATGCAGTGGTGACAAGTCCTTTGTGTGACGGAAGGGCATAGTCTATTTGGCTGAAGGTGGGGCTGTACCCAGCTCTGCCACCCATCCTGCTGTGATTACACATCCAGACACAAGTGGGGCTGTGCCCAGCTCTGCCACCCCATCCTCCTAGTGATGGCCCATACTGGCACACCTAATCCCTCTATTTTGTGGCTGCCTGGGAGAAATAGAGTATGACTGCCAACTACATCTAGTAATGTGACCCAGGAATAGCCTACAAGTTCCAAATAGTTAGGGGAAAAAAATGACAACTTTCTAAAAATGGCAATTTCAAAATTGTAATTTAAAATCTGACTTTAGTATTAAAGAGGTTTTTCAATTAAAATTTCTCAGACACCAAACATTACATGTTTACCTGTTCCCAATAAAAAGTTAGCACCTATTACATGTTATAAGGCTACCCAACGTTATCCAATGGGGGAGGCAGGCTTCACTGCAGTGAAAACTGATTTTAAGAGTTTTTTTACTAACAGGACAAGTAAAACTTAAAAAATGTGTCAAACCTTTTAATTACAATGCACCCTGCCCAGTGGGCTACCCAGGGCCTACATTAGTGGTGACTTAAATGTAATGCAAGGGGAGATTAACACTTAGCAAGGGTGTTATTTTGCTAAGTCGATTTGGCAGTTTAAAACTGCATTCAGGCTGCAATAGCAGAGATGGGGCAACATTTAGGGGGCAATTTGAGTGGACACAATAAGTGCTGCAGGCTCACTAGTAGCATTTAATTTACAGGCCCTGGGTATATGGTTTAAAAGTTTACTAGTGACTTATAAGTATATTGAAGATACTTATCAGATGTAAGTCAATGTTCCCATGTTTTAGGGAGTGAGCACAAGCACTTTAACACTGGTTAGCAGTGGTGAAGTGCACAACGCCCTAAGGCCAACAGAATGAATTCAGCAAAATAGGAGGGTGAAGGCAAAAAGATTGGGGTTGACCCTGCAGACAGGGACAAGTCCAACAATTTTAATTGTTCAAAACTTCCAAAAATCTATTTTTTGGGCTTCTGATTTTAGAGTTTGGCGGTTGGAATACTCCACCACAAACATGGTCATTATCCCATCTTACTTATTACAAGTGCATCATAACCTATACCACTTTAAATACTGCTGAAGGGATATCCTCAATTTTTGTGATAGAGTGGCACAATACACCAAACATTACACACACACACTACTCTTGACCTTCAAGTTATAGACAGGCCTCGTCAGCCGGTGACTCAAATCAGGTGTTATGCTATGTTATGTTATGTTTATTTGTAAAGTGCACTATCACTTGGGAGGGTATTGTGGCACAGAGTAGCTGTGCCCAGTCCTGTGTATGATAGGTTGGAGAATTGAAAAGAAATGTTTTCAGGTGGTTGCAAAAGTCAAGAAAAGAAGAGAAAGATCTGATGTGGAGGGGGAGGTTGTTCCACGCTTTAGGTGCTATGTAAGAGAATGTCCATTCTACTGATCTGGTTCTGTGTATGCGTGGGATGTGTGCAATTAGAAGTTCTGTCTTAGTGGTTAGTGGAATGAATTGCCACTGTTTATGTAGGTGGGGCCAAAGTTGTATAGTGTCTTCAATGTGATTGAGAAGTTTGTGTATTTTGAGCCAGTGGAGCCCCTTGAGTTGTGGTGTAATGTGAGTTTGATATAGGAGGTTCAGGAAAGAGTCTAGCTGCTACGTTCTGTATGATTTGTATGCTTCTGGTGAGTTGCTTGCTGATCGGGGTGTGAGGGTGTTTCCGTATTCTGACTTGATAGTGACTAGGGAATGAGGGATAGTTTGTTCTAGTGTTGCTTGGGACTCAATTAAAGATCTTCCTCAATATCCTGAAAGCATGGAAGCAGGATTGTTAGAAATTGGGGTCTTTAGTTAGCAGCGGCTTGCGTACTGTCCAAGTAGGAATCCTTACTTTTAGTCAATTCAATTCAAGTACTTTATTCGATTTTCACCAAGTAAAAAATCATAAAAGCAGTACATAGTAAACAAATCACACATTATACATACACACAATAACTAGTTATAAAAACAGCATTAAATCCAAGTATGGTGATAAATCGGTAATTAGTAAATTCATGATAGATTCCGTGATTTTACGACACTTTTTAAAAACATTGACATAGAACTAATACATAGGGGGTTTCCTAATTGTTGGAGATGTAAATAAGCTGGCCTACATTGCCTCCAAGCCCCATCTCTAAGATAAGATTTCAACCATCTCGCCCGTTCTTTTTTATTCTGTTTGCAAAATAGTACCAAATGGAAGGTAGACTGGATAGATATGTTGTCGCATGGGCATGGGGCCAGAGTTCTATTCCAGTCATTTTTCTCCGGGTATGAGACCAGGCGGTGAAATATATTGAACCTGAATCTGGTCAGGACAAAGCGCTCAAATCCCAAAGTGATCAAAGTTAGGTAGGGTTGCATTTTAAAGGTAATCAGCAGCGGCTGATGTTCGAGAACAGTTCTTTTGCTTACTTCATTCCCAAGCCTTAAGGTATTAAAATGTTCCATACACAGATTTTTTAAGGCTTTTTTAGGAATTTTCCCAATTGATTCAGGTTTATCATACCATTCTGGCTTGTCAATGTCCGTCAGGGCTTTTCTCACATACTCAAGCCATTTGATTCTTTTTGCATTGGCTAATTTCTTAACATCCAGGATAATTTCTCGATTGAGAGCCAGTTCTTGCGTTGCCCAAATTCTCCTCCAGAGTAGGATTGGCTGGATTTTAATCAGATCTGTCAAATAGTCCATGCCTAGTTCTACATGGCAGTTATAATTTGACATACTTTCCGGAAGGGACAAAAGGTAGCGAAAAAAATTATTTTCAATAACCTGGAGCATCGTCACATCATGATATCCCCATATCCCTGCCCCATACAGGGCGATGCTTCTACATTTGGCCACATATATGTTAAGCATTATACCAGGTTGTTTTCTGCCCAATTTACTGGCAAAATGCTTTATCGCCGCAACTGAGCGTTTAAATGCTAGCGCTCTGTTTTTTACCTCGGGGCCCCATCCCCCTGTTGCCTCGATTGTGACCCCTAAATATGGAAATGTTTTTGTGGCTTGTAGTAGGGTGCCTGCCGCCTTAAGTTGTTTACATCTGGCTCCTCCTTTACCAGAAGCCATCACATAGGACTTTTTTGCATTCAGGTTGAGGCCCCTCTCTTCCATGTATGTTATATATCTATGCAATACTTTTTGCGCGCCAACCTTTGTTCTTGCCATCAACACAGCGTCATCCGCATACAAAAGGGAGCTGGTCTGCGTATTCCCGGCCTTAGGAGAGTCAATGTTTCTGGCACCCAATTCCCTCTCCAAGCTGTTAGTGTAAAGAGAGAAAAGGAATGGGGCCAGCACACACCCTTGCCTCACCCCCTTCTGTATGCGAAAAGACCCTGTGCATTCCCCCCCCAGCCCATACCTTACTCTGGCAGAGGCATTCGAATATAATTGTCTTAGGAAGAGGACTATCGAAGGATCCACTTTCATCTCTTCTAAAGTCAACCACAGTTTATCATGTATAACACAATCAAACGCCGACGAAAGGTCGACGAAGATTGCGTAGAAACACCCCTCTTTTGCACTGGTATATTTCCCCTGCAAAAGAACAAAGTTTAGCACTTGTTCCACAGTACCCATCCCTAGTCGGAAACCATATTGTACTGGGGTCAAGATATTTTGATCTTCAGCCCAATCCTGGAGCCTAGTCAGGATTACTCTTCCTGCAATTTTTACTATTGAGTCCAGTAGTGATATTGGTCTATAATTTGATGGGCTATCCCTATCCCCCTTTTTGTATATAGGGATAATCAGTGATTCTGCCCAGGTTTTAATGAAACCAATATCACAACATGCCCCCATAACACGTAAACATACAGGTGCCCAAAGATCTATGTTCATTTTGTAAAGATCACTTGGGATCCCATCTGGGCCCGGGGCTTTATTGTTTTGAGAAGATTTAATCGCAACCTTGACCTCCTCTAATTCGAACTCTAGTGGGATCGGGTGATGCTTGCTTGGTAATTGTGGCTCGGTTAACATGTCACAATACAATTTAGAGAAAAACTCTACCCATGCATTTTCATCGATAGCTATATCTATTTTAGCTGTCGCCTTATTATTAATAAATGGTGAGTTAACTACCTGCCAAAATAGCTTAGGGTCTCTACTTTCCGCTGCCTCCAATAAATCTTGCCAAGCCTTCTCCTTGATTGCTTTCTTCCTTTGATCTCTTGTTACCTTATACGCTTTCCTTAATACTCTGATGGTCTCAGGATCCCTTACTGGGTCTTTTAGGGCCTTTTTTAGCGCATTGTGTGCCTAAGTGCATTCAGTGTTAAACCACCCCTTTGGAGTGTTTTGCTTTTTTAGGCACTTTCTGGTCAGAGCACCCTTTATAGTTTCCGTAATGTTAAGAAAGGCCTCCAATATTTCTCCACTTGTGGGATTATCCTCTAAACATACAAGTAGCGATGGGAGAGCCTCATGGACTATTCTTTGCATAATTTTTTCCGGGTCTGCCATGCTCCATTTTAAAGCAATACCATTTCGTCGTGCTACCTCTAAGTTCTGGGTCCATGTTAAAATCTCAGTTAGTGTATTTATTTTAACATCCTGTATGTTTAGTACCATTTTTAACGGCAGGTGATCGCTCAGACCCATAGCAAGGGTTTCAAAATTCATAACACTACTACCAAACCTATTTGGTAGAATTATGAAATCAATAGTTGACTGTAGTCCTCTTGCCATAAAGGTTGAAGTGAATTCAACCTTAGGGTAACATAGCCTATTTGCAAACCCTAGATCAAGCTTGGCCATAATATCATTTAGGATTTCCCCTTTAGAATGATGAACGAAATGACTAATATCCCCTTGTTCCCCCACCCCATATTCTGCAAAACCACATGTGTCGCTAGTACATATATTTACGTTAAAATCACCGGCCCAAATCCAGATTAATTCCTTCCCTTTCAAGGGTTTTACCTCCCTCATTTCTTTGTACACTTCCATTAGTACTTCCCTGAAGTGTGCATTTTCGATGTTGTTATAGAAATTAATAACTATCAGCACACTCCTACCATTTAAATCAATCGTGACAAATTGAAAGTAGGGTGACATGGATCTACCTATACTTGTGCTAGTGTTTAAACGATTGGACACGTAGACACATAGACCCCCTTTATTCCTGCCATGGTTGGAAATTACTGCAGGAACATAAAAAGTTTTAAAACCCTCTATATGCACCTCCTTTAAAGCCCAGGTTTCCTGGACACAGAGTATGTCAATGCTGGTTACAAACTCACCCCAAAGAGTTTCTGTCACTTTGTTGGCAATCCCACACACATTCCACGTTACTACATTTATTAGCTGTTCTTTTGTTCTGGTTATCAGATTTGCCTCTCCCCCAGCATTCTTTCTAGCTTCCCTCTCTATTGAGATTTCATTGCCCTTATCCTTTGTACAATTTGCCTTTTTAATTTTATTCGTCATCCCTATTTCAGTGTCTAGGGTCATGTTTCTTTTGCTTCCTGAACCTTTGTCAGATGTTGGACTCTTATGTGTAATTTCCTTATCCCTCACCTTATTTTCTTTTGTTTTAATTTTGGATTTAGTAAGTCAATCATTTGAATCTAGGCCCGAAAGTGGTTCAAAGAGATTATGAAGAGGGATATTCCAGTAAGAATTTGGGTTTGTATGGTGATATTTATTACCTAAACCATACTCAAACTCATTGGGATGATAAGGCAAGAAGGTGGATGGGAGGTCATGGTACCTGTAATGGTTATTACCTGGGCCATACTCAAACGTGTTGGGATGTTGCGGCAAGGGGGTAGGTGGCAGATCGTAGTACCTGTCCCTGCTTAGGCTGTGTCCAAGTCTATTGGGGTGATGTGGCAAAAAGCCAGGTGGCGGCTCATAATACCTGTGCCTATCTAGGCTGGGTTGTTGTCTATAGTTGGCTGGTACACGGGAGTTATGATGACTCCATTTTGGAGGATGGGTACGGGGCTTCATCATACCTTGAGGATAAAAGTAACTCAAATTTCGGGTGGCTACAGAGCCATCCTGCCTTCCCGAAAACCAATCAGAGATATGGTTAACTACCCTGTGATCCCTGAAATTTATGATGATTACATCACCTTCAATTTCTTTTGGTCTCACGCCCACCCAGTCACAGCGTCTAACAGATATAATCTCCCCATTTAAATGTGGTGGGAGTGGTCTGTTAGCCCTCAGCCAGTGGTTTCTTTGTTTTTTAGGGATCTGTCAGGCTCTATACTACCCTCTGTTAACTTGGGGACCCCAGTCAATATAATGACATAGTTTAGTGACTCAGGGGGTAGATCTACATTTTTAATATGTTTTGTTTTGTATAGAGTTTGAGGTGGTTTAGTTGTTTCCCTTGTCTCTACCACTGCGGGGACCTTTTTTGTCATGGTCATAGCTTTTCCCACCTGGGGTGCCAGAGTTCCCGTCGGTGTCACCCTTTTGTCATTATGAGTTAAGGTTGTTTGTGGCTGAGCCTTAGTGTGAGTCACTGTGTTCTGTGTTAAGTGCGTGTCTGCTTGACCATTTTCTCCCCCTTTGCTCTGTCCCATTGCTTCGGTTGTTTGGATCTCCAGTATACGATCCACGGTTTTACCCAGCATTTTTACCCTCTCCAAGATAGGGAGCATAAAGGATCTAAGAAGGTGTTCAATGTCCTCTATAAGCCCTCCATGCGTCTTGCTAAATGAAGGCGCACTCTCCCCTGTTTGTGGCTTACTTGGTACTTCTTTCACAGTAGCCTTGAGAGTTTTATTATTGGAGTTCTTTGAAGGCAGTGGTGCTTTTATAGATTCAGGCCTTTTTCTGTTCCCAGCCTTTCGCGCCTTTTTCCTTGGCGGGGAATGACATACTTCGCGACTTCTCTTACTCTGTATAGTTCCAGCTCCTGGTTTATCTGTGTGTTTATTCCCTTGTTTCCCATCTTCAAAAGGGGAAGTGGCTACGGGCAAGGTGTGACATGCCGCATCTGCATCCAGATCTATTAATGAATGCGATGCAATGACCTTGGCTGGAGTCTGTAAATTTTGGGTGATAGTAATTGGGCTAACATACTCCTTTTGTGTTATTTCAGGTGGACCTTCTTTAAAAATTAGAGGGATGTCATTTGTATTAAATAGGTCTAAATCTGTCTCACCCACTATAGAGTTATTTGGCGTTGAAGTAACCTCAGTTGCGACGGATTGTAAGGGTGTCTGTTTAAGTAGTTCGATAGAAAGGCGTCGCTCTGCTCTCCGCTCAGCCAACTCTAACTCTCTATCTATATCCCTTTTAGTCCGTGCAAAGAACTTATCAAGAGGGCACAATACACTCATTCATATAGTAGCAGGTAGCGATGAGTTCAATAATTTCCCAGCCATTATACCACTCCTATATGAGTGTTTGAATATAAAGTGCCTTCTAATACCTCTATCGACCAGGTTAGTCCAGTGTGCAGTCCGTGTGGCTAAACAGTCAGTACTCGATTACCGGGGCAGTGAATAAATACCTGTAGACAAATTTCCGGTCCGACGTAGGAGGGAGGACCCTGCCCTGCCTCCTCCTGCCACGGACGGCAACAGACGGCCCGCCCTTTGCCCGGGCTTGCCCCGGGCGCTCCCCCGCGCGCTCCCGCGCAGCGGATGTACGGTGGATAATAAATCCCTGGTATTCGTTTTGGGCGGGGTGGGGGCGGGGCCGGCAGGGAGAGCAGGCCAGCTGGCGGTAATCAGGCCCACGCAGGGACTCCTGGTCCACGGAGTCCCTGCTCACAGCTCGCAGCCCTGCCGGTTCGCTCACTCAAGCCCCTCCTCCTGGTCTGCTCCCGCGGCGATCCGCGCTGCGGGACCCGTGAAGCGGGTCCGACAATTCTTGCCTGGTGTCAGCCCTATTGCCTGAAGGGCCGAAAAGCAGGATTCTAATCTCCTGGTGTAATCCGTTGCAGAGGTATCCCGCTGATCCAGGGTCCGATCCTCTGTTTTGACTCCGTGGGCGGGTGGGGGCGGGGCCGGCAGGGAGAGCAGGCCAGCTGGCGGTAATCAGGCCCACGCAGGGACTCCTGGTCCACGGAGTCCCTGCTCACAGCTCGCAGCCCTGCCGGTTCGCTCACTCAAGCCCCTCCTCCTGGTCTGCTCCCGCGGCGATCCGCGCCGCGGGACCCGTGAAGCGGGTCCGACAATTCTTGCCTGGTGTCAGCCCTATTGCCTGAAGGGCCGAAAAGCAGGATTCTAATCTCCTGGTGTAATCCGTTGCAGAGGTATCCCCTATTTGCCTTTCCGCCCATGTTCATAATATGTCGCAGATATAGAGGCAAGGTGATTCCCTCATTTGCATGGGGCCATGCCCTCTTGCAAATGAGGGGATGCCCCCTGACGATAGCGCTGGTGCACATGTGCACCAGAGCTTTATGTATTACAGAAGGGGACGCACAAGTATCTGTGACCCCTTTTCTGTATTACCAAAATGCTATGGAAGTGCACAAAGCGAGAGCACACACACATTGCACCCTCACTGCACTTTGTGCAATATGGCTCCTGGTTCCTTCTTCAAAGTAGGAGAAGTGTCTAGAAAATTTGCTTTGAAGTGCTTGACGTTTTTATGCCTCTCCTGCCCTGGCTCAAAGCTGGCTGAATGAACAATGCAGTGGTGACAAGTCCTTTGTGTGACGGAAGGGCATAGTCTATTTGGCTGAAGGTGGGGCTGTACCCAGCTCTGCCACCCATCCTGCTGTGATTACACATCCAGACACAAGTGGGGCTGTGCCCAGCTCTGCCACCCCATCCTCCTAGTGATGGCCCATACTGGCACACCTAATCCCTCTATTTTGTGGCTGCCTGGGAGAAATAGAGTATGACTGCCAACTACATCTAGTAATGTGACCCAGGAATAGCCTACAAGTTCCAAATAGTTAGGGGAAAAAAATGACAACTTTCTAAAAATGGCAATTTCAAAATTGTAATTTAAAATCTGACTTTAGTATTAAAGAGGTTTTTCAATTAAAATTTCTCAGACACCAAACATTACATGTTTACCTGTTCCCAATAAAAAGTTAGCACCTATTACATGTTATAAGGCTACCCAATGTTATCCAATGGGGGAGGCAGGCTTCACTGCAGTGAAAACTGATTTTAAGAGTTTTTTTACTAACAGGACAAGTAAAACTTAAAAAATGTGTCAAACCTTTTAATTACAATGCACCCTGCCCAGTGGGCTACCCAGGGCCTACATTAGTGGTGACTTAAATGTAATGCAAGGGGAGATTAACACTTAGCAAGGGTGTTATTTTGCTAAGTCGATTTGGCAGTTTAAAACTGCATTCAGGCTGCTATAGCAGAGATGGGGCAACATTTAGGGGGCAATTTGAGTGGACACAATAAGCGCTGCAGGCTCACTAGTAGCATTTAATTTACAGGCCCTGGGTATATGGTTTAAAAGTTTACTAGTGACTTATAAGTATATTGAAGATACTTATCAGATGTAAGTCAATGTTCCCATGTTTTAGGGAGTGAGCACAAGCACTTTAACACTGGTTAGCAGTGGTGAAGTGCACAACGCCCTAAGGCCAACAGAATGAATTCAGCAAAATAGGAGGGTGAAGGCAAAAAGATTGGGGTTGACCCTGCATACAGGGACAAGTCCAACAATTTTAATTGTTCAAAACTTCCAAAAATCTATTTTTTGGGCTTCTGATTTTAGAGTTTGGCGGTTGGAATACTCCACCACAAACATGGTCATTATCCCATCTTACTTATTACAAGTGCATCATAACCTATACCACTTTGAATACTGCTGAAGGGATATCCTCAATTTTTGTGATAGAGTGGCACAATACACCAAACATTACACACACACACTACTCTTGACCTTCAAGTTATAGACAGGCCTCGTCAGCCGGTGACTCAAATCAGGTGTTATGCTATGTTATGTTATGTTTATTTGTAAAGTGCACTTTCACTTGGGAGGGTATTGTGGCACAGAGTAGCTGTGCCCAGTCCTGTGTATGATAGGTTGGAGAATTGAAAAGAAATGTTTTCAGGTGGTTGCAAAAGTCAAGAAAAGAAGAGAATGATCTGATGTGGAGGGGGAGGTTGTTCCACGCCTTAGGTGCTATGTAAGAGAATGTCCATTCTACTGATCTGGTTCTGTGTATGCGTGGGATGTGTGCAATTAGAAGTTCTGTCTTAGTGGTTAGTGGAATGAATTGCCACTGTTTATGTAGGTGGGGCCAAAGTTGTATAGTGTCTTCAATGTGATTGAGAAGTTTGTGTATTTTGAGCCAGTGGAGCCCCTTGAGTTGTGGTGTAATGTGAGTTTGATATAGTAGGTTCAGGAAAGAGTCTAGCTGCTACGTTCTGTATGATTTGTATGCTTCTGGTGAGTTGCTTGCTGATCGGGGTGTGAGGGTGTTTCCGTATTCTGACTTGATAGTGACTAGGGAATGAGGGATAGTTTGTTCTAGTGTTGCTTGGGACTCAATTAAAGATCTTCCTCAATATCCTGAAAGCATGGAAGCAGGATTGTTAGAAATTGGGGTCTTTAGTTAGCAGCGGCTTGCGTACTGTCCAAGTAGGAATCCTTACTTTTAGTCAAAGTAAGGGAGTTACAGCTAAAATAACCCCTGCTCATCCCCTTGGTAGCTTGGCATGAGCAGTCAGGCCTATCTCAGAGGCAATGGGTAGAGCATTTGTACATAACACACAGTAACACAGTGAAAACACTACAAATGGACACCACAACAGTTTAGAAAAATAAAATATCTTTGTCTAAACCAAACAAGACCAAAATGACAGAAATCCAACATATAGACATCAAAATATAATTTTTAAATGGTAAAAACAGGTCTGTCCATAGAAAACTATGAATGTGTCACTTTTGCTGTAAAGTACCTGGGATGCGTCAAAATTGCAAAAAAAAACAGGCACAGGGAAGTTGGTGCTTTGGTTCCTTGCATACAGGGAAGATTATGCATTGGTCCCTTGCTCTAGGGGAGGTGATGTGTTAGTTCCTTACTGCAGCTCATGGAAAGTGATGCATCAGTTCCTTACCACATCACGAAAATTATTAACAAACATTGGAGAATGCTAAATTGCGGCAAACTTGATTTTCCGAAACCAATGTTCTCGCACAGAAGAGGCAAAAATCAGAAAGACATACTGGTCCACACAAGGCAGAGAACCATGGAGTCCAATGCCCCTACCAGACTTTCTGAAATAGGAGGCCACCACCCATGTGGTTCATGCACGTCTTGTCAGTACACGAAAAAAAGCTGCACTATCATGTTCTCTAATCAAACCACATGGGAACAGCGCGCCTTTACAAATTGTAACAGTCGCAACGTGGTTTATCTAATCACCTGTCCCTGTAATAAAGAATATGTAGGGATGACGAGCAGACCTGTGAAAATTTGCATGAATGAACACCGCAGCAATGTGCGCTGTAAAAAAACCACGACAAAAATGGCGACACACTATGTTACAAAGGGCCATAGTATTCATGACCTGAAATGGACAGTCATCGAAGTCTTCAAGAATGACAAAAACCTACTAGAAAAGGAACAACGCTGGGTGCATCGTCTAGGTACACATCGTACCGGACTAAATGATGATATACCCTGGTCCAATCTAAATTCCTGACCAGCATTATGAAAATGATAGTTGCCTAACCAGTTGTCATTATCTGTGTCTGTTATAGAATTGCTGCATAAAACCCATCTTGTAAACTGTATCTACAAACCATATGACCTATGCCCAATCAGCTGTCCCCTCATGTGTCTGGTAAAAGATTTGCAGCATATAGGATCATATTACGAGTCTACAAGCATTTACTCAGCTGTCCCCATATATTACTCTTAGCAAAACCATAACTGCCGGTTTTTGCATTTCTGTGCCAATCTACCATAATCAGCATTTGTATTTTCATTTTTAATAAAGACGCTTTACTAATCTATTTGGGACACTGCAGACCCTGTGCATCACTTGCATCAGGATACCGGGTGTCCCAACATTCATAGAGAGGTTCTCGATCTGCGGGACACACCACGCATGCGCGAAGTCAGAACGCACTTCTCCGCGCATGCTCAGTCTTCACCATGCAGATCGCGCATGCTCAGGCTTCGCCTAGCATCGCCGTGCTGATCGCGCATGCGCGTCCCAGAAACACTCCTCCGCCCCACTCGGCGGCCGCAACCAGTCAGAATATGAATCTCCCTAACCTTTTTCTGACATCCTATATTTAAGAAACAATGCCTTACGGAGCAAAAACTACGGGGCATCTTTAAACCCAACACCTTTCCCCATGTGAAACCACTGTCGGTGACCAGCTTACAATGGCCACCATGGTAACCGGATCTCGGCACTCCATTTTTTCGAGCACAGGTGTCCGGTATCAGCGACCTTTTAACAATCAGACTCACCCCAATTTACCAATTATCGCAGCTATTTAAACACCCGCCCCTACCTCCATCCTCATTACCACGGAGGCCACGGACGGAGGAGGAAGCACAACGAGGCTGGGGGTTGAGTAAGTACGGCATAGCCGGCAAAGAAGGACGAGTAGATAGTGGCATATGGGTGCCACCAACATAACTCTTAGATACTCACCACCAGAATACTAAGACAAAACCCTCTACATATGCATCTTTGTTTCATTTTTGTATCCCACTTGCAGTTGGACCCCTAAAATACCCTTCGATCTAGTGTTGGCCCATGAGGCACTGTTCCTCACCATAATAAGTATGTATTGAAATTAAGTACAGCCAATCCTTCTGCGCTATATATGTATATAATGTGTGATTTCTGTTTATGTGTGTGACTATCAATGTAAAATTACAGATCCCTCCCTGGGTTTCCTAGGGATGGACAACGGCTATATGTATGTCTGTCCACTTTCTCTTACAGGTACTTAGAAAATAGCGCTTTGGGATCCGCGCATTAATAATACTGTGCTCTTGTCTTTTCAGGCATACTACATGAGTATCTTTTTTAGAAAGGGATGTGTATTAGAATATAAAGTATATATCCATACACATAGATCTTTTCTTCACTTTTTTGTAAATACACCCATTGTGGCGACACTCTAGTGAGTGACAGGGGGATCTCTTACCCCGGTCCTGACGAAGGGGCATGGCGCCCCGAAACATGTCGACCCACACAGGAAAGTAAGCTCATAATCCCGCTTACTCTTTCCGACTTCACTTTTCTTAACAATACCAGCCAGTGTTTATTAAATAGTTTTTTATCACTAGGCCAGGTATTTTTTAACATCACCTCTATATCACTCCTGACCCCACTGACACTCACTCTAATTCACATACATAGCACCCACAATTAAAAAGGTGCTCCTGCGTAGTGGCTTGTCGCAGCACTGCCCCGTCCGGCAGCCGGGCGGGAAGACCCCGATGATGAAGCATGACACCAAGGGCCCTTTTGGTGTGTGAGGGGTATTTTAAACAAGTGTGTGTATTCCAGAGTCATCATGATACACACTAAACCCCCTTGAGGTGGACCCTTTTGATTACAGTTCAGTTCCTTACTGCCACAAAGGGGAGGTTATGCGCCAGTTCCTTACTGGAGATAAGGTGATGTGCCAGTTTCTTACTGTGAAGGAGGTGATTCATCGGTTCCTTACTACAGCCCGGGTGTTGGTGTAGATGTGGAGCCCAGGTGCCATGCATGGAGATCCGGATGCACTGGAGGTCGATGCGATAGAGGTCACACAGACACTGCGTCGACTTCTTCATCCGCGGTCTAACAGTGCCTCAATTCTTTTAAGCGCACCTCTGAGCCTGCTTCGGAGTGGGTGATCTTGGACTTCGAAGATCGGTGCATAGGACTAGGCGTGAGCCCGTTTTTCAGGCCACTGACAGGCGCTGCTTTGATTTCTTTGGCCGCACGGGGCTGTTTGTCAAATAAAACAGCTGCAAGAAGAGTGAAGCATCGATTTTGCAGTTTCTTTAGTTTTTCACAGCTTTCTGTAGCAGGAAAAACCTCTAGAAGCCAGAACTGGAACAGGCACCATTGGCAGGTCAGAACTCCCAGCAGTGGAGTTCAAAAAGGCTGTAGGAGAAGTTGTTGTGTCCCTGAGACTTCAGAAAAGGAGGCAAGCACACACAATCCCTTAGAGATCATTCACAAGCAGTTTTCCACAGCAAAGTCCAGTGTGTGTTCTCTTATTAGCAGAATTAGCTACTGTAGGCCAACCCAGCAAATCAACACCCAGCAAAGGGGCAGTACTCTTCCTCACAGCTCTTCATCTCTTCTTCCTTTTGATTTGAGAAGTAATCTAAAGTTCTTGTGTTTTAGGTCTAACATGTATACCCCTTTTTGTCTGTGGAGTCTTTGTTAAAAAAGTCTCTCTTGCTCAGTAAAACCAGTTCTGTAATCCCTGGTACAGTTTTACTACAGAAGGTGGAGACAGCATTATGCAGAGCAGCCACAGCCTATTCAGGCGTCAGCGACAATTCCTCCCACCACTTTAGCCCAGGATGGCCCATCAGCATATGCAGGGCTCACCAGAGCTCTCTTTGTGGCAGTGTCTGGAATGAATGCACAGACAGCCCCGTCAGTCTAAAAACCAGACGGTGAATCCACAAGCAGGCAGAGGTACACAGGATGGTTAAGCAAGAAAATGCCCACTTTCTAAAAGTACGAAAAACCACCACTGGGTCTGGGCTCCCAACAGCAAGGCTTAGCCACTAGCTAATGATAAGCAAAAAAGAAGTGCCAATACTGCTCTATACTTTGAATATCGATCCAATCAAAACCTACGAATTAAACAATATGCTTTGTTTTCATGTTTATGTTCAATTAAATCTTTTATTATTTTGCAAAAAAAAAATTTACTTTATGAATTTGGTTCTTATTTCACCAATTTTCATATTTCACAAGATCTTCTGTACACAAAATATACATTTATCATAAAAATATTTCAACACGTTATATACATTTTCAACCATCAATCATACAAACATACCCTCTCATACAACCACAGACGACATACATCATATATTTACACTGGAATTAAAATATTCACAGAATGCCATATATTAATCCTTTCTTTTTGAACAGTTATTTGGAATAATTCAATGCGACTTCTTTTGATCTTATGGCTCTAACAGTCTACGCGTTTCGAACTTGCAGTGTTTGTGGAGTTCTCATCAGGACAAAAGCTGTGAAGAAAGGAAAAAAGCCTTCCTTTAGAGGATTCTTGTGATTATTGGTACTTCCCACCACTCCCTACATCACTGCAAGCTTCCTTATCTTACCTCTGTTTATTCAGAACTTGTGTGGTAACTTTCAATGAATCAACCCTGGCGCAAAACCAATCTAATTGAGAAAAATCAAATACTGAAACTACTATTACTGATCTACTGTTACATTTGACCATTCAGCCTGTTCTTTAATTCGTATGTTTTGATTGGATTGATATTCAAAGTATAGAGCAGTATCGCCACTTCTTTTTTGCTTATCACTTTCTAAAAGTGGCATTTTCAAACACACAATTTAAAAACCACCTTTACTAAAAGGTGTATTCATAAATACTGAGTTTAGAAAGACTAAACTCCAAATCCCTAGCTGTTCCCAATTGAAAGTTACACTTGTAAAACGTTATAAGGCAGCTCCAATTACAGCCTATGGGAGAGCTAGTCCTTGCAAAAGTGAAAAACGAAATACACAGTGTTTTACTGCCAGGAAATGCAAAACACACCAGTACATGCCCTACCGTTAACATGCAATGAACCTTGCCCATGGAGGTACCATGGGCTTATTTTTGGGGTGCCTTTCATGTAGTAAAAGGGAAGGTTAAGGCTTGCCAAGTGAGTACACTTGCCAGGTTGACATGCCAGATAAAAACTGTGTGTGCAGACACTGCAGTGGTAGATCTGAGACACCTCTGAAAGGCTACTTGTGTTGATGGCACGATTAGTGCTGCATACCCACTAGTAGCATTTGATTTACAGGCCCTGGTCACACCTGTGCACTTTACTAGGGGCATATTAGTAAATCAAATATGCTGATCATGCAAACACCAATCAAGATTACAATTTACACAGTGAGCATCTTGGCACTGATTAGCAACGGTAAAGTGTCCAGGGTCCTGAAACCAATGAACAATGGGTCAAAAATAGGAGGTCACAAGCAGAAAAAAAGGGGAGTGGGGTAAACCCTCTAAAAATGCCAGATCCAGCAATGATGTAGTGACTGCATTGACTTTTACAGTCATGTACAATGTGCTGTCAAAGTCAATGACTCCAAGGTTCCTGGCGTGGGTGCATAGTGTAGATCCGAGTTTGGACGGCCACCAGTTGGGGTCGCATGGTTAGGTCTTCTTGATTAAGATCAACACTTCAGTCTTGCCAGCAACTGTTGGACTTGACCCTTTTTGCAGGGTCATCCCATAACTTTTTGCCTTCCTCCTGTAGTTTTTTTCTGACCTGTTGTTGGGGGCTTTAGGACTCTTGGCACTTTATCACTGCTGAACAGTGCTAAAGTGCATGTGCTTTCTATGGTAAACTTGGTAAGATTGGTCTACTCCTGTTTGCATATTTAATTTACCTGTCAGTCCCTTGTACAGTGGTATCCCATGTATCAAGGGCCAATAAAATAAATGCTACTGGTGGGCTTGCAGCACTGCTTGCGCCACCCACCAACATAGCCTTTCAAACCAGTCTCAGGCCTTTGCCCCTATAGGGCCTGCATGGGCAGTTAACTGCCACTGTGACATGGCACAAAAAGTGTTTGCCACATCTGTGACTCCCCTTTTACTACATATCACTCACCCCTAAGGTAGGCCCTAGCTAGCCCTATGGGAAGAGTGCGGTGTAGGTAGAAGGTAGGACATGTGCCTTAACTGATTAGCATGTCATGGTAGTGACAAACAGCCTCTTTGGTTTCTCACGGCTGTGAGGTTGCCCTCTCATAGGAATGCATTGGGTATTCCCTGATATGTGCTTCAGTGGTAATTCCTTACATGAGTCCATGACAGGGGTAGCATGATCAACTTTGGTATGTTTGGAATAGTGGTGATAAATGCTGTATATTGGTGTTTGCAGATTTATTAACACTAATTTGGAAATGCCACTTTTAGAAGTAGGCATTTCTGTGTGCTATGTGTCTTTGTACCTGCCTGTTGTGTACTGACTGCCTGGCCTTGGAGGGACAGGGGCTGGGGATGTGCAGTGGCTCCAGAGAGTCTGGATGAGTCAGTGCTAGGCTGAATAGGCCTGGTCTGTATTTGGACTGGTGGGAGGAGTAGCACCTGCACCTGAATTGGGCGGTGCCTGCCTTCCACAATAATGACTACGCCCCACTGTGATGTGTCTGGGGCCAGGGCCTACACTTACAATGGGAAGTGTTGTGCACTTGCCAAGTGCCCCCCAGAACTGGTTTGGACTGGGCTCAGGGCCCTGGGCCAGGGGAGAACAAAGACACATTCCCTATAAGTACTGCGGTTGTGACCCCACGTTTTTGAGCTTACTTGGAACTTGTGGAGAAAAGGCACTGTGTGGGACCAGAGGATTGCTGTGCTGGCCGGGAACCGCCACTGTGACTTGCCTTGTTGTGTTGAACTACTGGAGGGCCTGCCTCTATGTCCAAGGACCCTTTGTGCTGGCCTCCCGCCTGCTCTCCTGAGACTGTATGTCCCAGTGCCCTCCAAGGAGCCCAGTACAAGAGGACTGCCCCTGTTTTGAAGGAATCATAGTGCAAAGTCAGAGCTTAACTTTTCCTTGTACAAGCAATCAGCGTGTTTGGAGTGCTCTGCTCTCTCCTTATGAGCAGAGTGTGGTGAGCGTTGTGTACCTGATCGCTGCATGGGCAGGTTACTACTTTTACCCAACAACATGGGAAGGGCTTGCAAAAGTGCCCCAACGCGGCTCAGCATAGGTGAAGAGAACCGCGGCATACCGCAACCACTAAGAGAGCTGCATTGGAGGATCTCCGTTGTAAGAATTTGACCCTTCCCAGTGGGGTGGGGCCCGACAGCGAGAGGAGGCATGGTTGCCGGGAGACCCTGGAGACCGCTGGGCAGCAGCTCTACCTACACAGGATGCTAGGTGCTGCCTAGCAACCTCAGGACGCCAGGAAGAGCAGCCAGGATGAGAAAGTCCCCGCTCAGTGAGACGGTGGCCCGCAAGCTCGAGGGTGCGCTCCAGTGACTCTGAGCTGCCTCCCTGCACAAGAGGGGAAAGGTGAATCCCTTGTGCCTCTCGCTCTGAGTGGAAGGGCACCAGACTTGAGAAGTCCATTATTGCCAGCCAAAGACCGGGTGAGAGCCTTTGTCTCATACAAGCTCACCGAAGAGGTTGGCTTTGGCGGCTGCCCCGCATGATCCGGCAGCTGTCTATTGTACACGCTATTGGAGGGGCTTTTTCTTGGATTACTCCTGTGAATGAGGAAACGGAGTAGCAGGGTCATTATTTGGTGAGCTGGGCGCCGGAGGCATTCTTTGCGGGGTTAGTCTGGGGCAAGACCTCGACTGAGGCTCCCATGCCAGGCATTCATGCATACCCTGTGGTATGCTGTCAGGTAGCACGGAGCCTACACAGGAGGAGACAGTTGTGGCCTAACGAGGAATTGGCCTTTGTTGTACCCTGACATTGCCATTAAAGATCGTATGTAACTACAGTTACAGTGTCTGGATTGCACCCTAGGCATCATAATGGTGATCTGCCTCGTAAAGGGATATGCACAGTAATGATGTGGTTATGAAATGTGTACACTGCAACAGGTGTTTTGAAGTGCACTACTATGTATGGTGATACATTGCCAGGGTTCTTGCAACACAGGTACAGTGTCATAATTGTGTGGTCCTGATCACATGTGTATAAGGTGTTCAGTTTAGTGCCCTACTTGTGCTGTGATGACAATGACCCAATTGGCCCAGTGATTTATGAATCTATGTAATATCGTGACCCATGCCTGGTGGCACAGTGTATGTGTGTGATGGTGTTCTAATGTGTTTTATGGCTAATACGAAGTCTATTTCTATGCATAACCTTGTGTGGAGTCTCTTTTGGGGTGTGCCCAGTGTGTCGCTGCTGTGTGAGTGTGTTGCACTCATGCTTTACACATTGCCTCTGGGATAAGCCTGACTTCTCTGCCAAGCTACCAAGGGGGTGAGCAGGGCTAATCTTTACTGTGTAACTTATTTGCCCTGACTAGAGTGGTGGTTTCAGTCTGGCTTAGGTGTATGTTCTACCCATTTTTAACAGCGACAGTTGGTTTTCATCCAGTTAGTATCTTCTGTATTTCAGGGATTGAATTTGTTTCTTGTTTTGGGGGTGTTGTCTTAGGTGGAAAGTACAAGTTGTGTGCTGTCAGCATAGGACACAATGTTGATGTCATATGCAGAGGATATGTTGATCTGTTGGATCATGTATGCTTTGATGAAGGTGGAGCTGAGCGTCGAACCTTTAGGCACTCCGCAGATCAATCTGCGGGTTTCCGAGCAGTAAAGTGCGAGATTGAAAGCATGTCTACTATACGCTAAGAAGGAGTAAATACTGAGAGAATTGGTGCTTGGACATCAATCTCATACAGGCATGTAAAAGAAAAAAGAAAATCTCACTGGGTAGTAGATTTGCTGTAATCATAATGTAATGCATTTTTGTAAATACTACCGAGAAGTTTTGTGTATCACCCTATCACCATAGTCATGCGACACATCAAGTGAATAGTTCTTTTAATATTTTCAAATCTCTCCACTTCTGCAGTTCAAAATAAAAAAGAAGAAATAGTAAAAGCACGCATGAGCTTGTTTAAACTCATTGCCTTGAACATAATTTCCTTTTGCCCCTGACACTGGAATGCATTGTCAAGGAATTTTATAGCAATAATTATAAAGTATGTCCATTTCAAACCATTGAAGTTTCCAGAATTTTATTGCACCCAGCAGACCTTTCTGCAGCAGATCACTCTATTTATGATCCCCATAAATGTGAGAACTAAGACCATAAAATTAAATGACCACATAGAATTGCCATTTATATGAAAAAGGTTCACATCCTCCATGTAGCTGCAGGTTTATTTTGTAGCATAAGGCAATACTAAATGGTCCACTTGTAGAGAACATTTTAATCACACATTTCCTAACTGCTTCTGTAATATTGCACTGGAAGGACTAGTAAGCATTTTGCTGTAGATGCTAAATGGCTGCTTGCAGTACAACACTGAGAGAAACGCTCGCTGAAATAGAGGTACACATTGTATGCAATTGTTTTATGAGCGATATTATGGTTACTGGAATAACATTTCACCATTACCAACTGCTGAGAGAAAAACCATTAAGATATTTGGCAAGCCAGCGCAATTTTTCAAAAGGACCGCGGAACAGCACCTTAAGCTCTGCCGAGCAAAAGTTTGTTGTTATCAAACAAATGCCTGCTGTAGTTTTGCTATATATATTTCGTTTGAGGCCTCCGTAAGATTAAAACTGGTAAAGAGAGGTTGAGAAAGACTGCGTTCTAAAGTTTGCCTTCCTCTCTGTAAAGTGAATGGGTATGGGCATGTTTATTTTATCTTCAGGTGTAAATGAGTTTTTCAACGTTCCCTAATATGGACGTCGATCCACCACAACGCCAAAGATTGCGGAAGTGACATTACTAACCGGTTAGTCCATTGTTACATCAGCAATTTGCCCCACTCTAGCTCATAAACAGTCTTCAATTGGCTGCCGAGGAGCTAAGAAAATAGCTATGAGTGAAAGTTACCGAAAGAAATAGATATTTTTTTAATAACTTCTTCTACCTTCATTAACCCCCAAACAGTGGCATGAAGCGCATGCCAGGCGTAACAAAGAGCAAGTTAGGGCTTCCATTATAAGCATCAATCTTATCTAGCGTGGAAGGAAATGTAGAGAAGAATGAGATACTACAGTTACGCGCTCGTGCTGTATTTACTGCTTAATGCAGATCGTGGTAATTAGATGAATCTAAACCATTCCGTCGGTTTCCATCTTGGAGCAGCAGACATCTTAAGCTATCCTCTGCCAGCTACATCCAATGCTGATATTTCCATTATAATCCATGACTACGCATCCCAGGTTCTAAGAGAGAATGTTGGGATGATTTTGCAACACACACCTGACATGGAATAACTCATATTTGTGTTTTGTTTTCCAAACCATGTAAGAGAGAACAGAGGAATTACAGTACTGCTTGTATTTAGGTGTGGCTTAATTCCCAAGTGCCTTGATAAGTCCATTACTATGCAGATAACAATTGTTCATCTTCACAGTAAGTGTCTATCTTCACCGTAAGTGACGTTATTGGTTTACTGGTATGTCCATTATAATAGAACAAGCCTGACCAAAGGACTTCATTCCCCATCATCCATATGCACTGGAAGTGACATCACTGCTTTCCCAATCTTCCACCTGCACTGGTTTGTCATAAAAACCTTTTTAAAAAGAAGTGAGGGGGGCGTGGCCAAGTGGTCCAACATGGTGGAAGCAACTCAGCCTGGCTCCTGTAGCCCCACAACATCCTGCCGGTAAGCAGCAACTTCACACCCTGACCAGTCAACGCCACAGCTACCCAGATCCTTGGGATGCATTGTGGCCCCTTTTTGCTGCGTTAGCATTCAAGAGACAACAGAAACCCTGGGTCGGGAGACCAAAGGTCGCATAGCAAGACCACGCCCTGCCATGCACTTGTCCCCAAGAGACATAGCTGTGGCCTGGGTGTCGGCGAGCCTATGGTCCGCAGATGACCCGCCTGGATTTTGGGTCAGGCGAGACTCCGGATCCTACGTCCTCGCTGCAGCTGGGAGGCAGGCCTTCAGAGAAGCTCCCCACCTGGGCCTGGGATTCGGATTACATCCGAATATCTGGTGGTGTGAAGGGCATTGGAGAGGATAATCGGCCCTCCTACACATAATATCCATGACATCCATGACATGCAGGGAATCAGCAGGTCGGAGGCCAGATAACAAATGGAGATCAGGTGAGGAGCAGAAAACCTCTGCGCACCCGGAGTTAGCTTCTTCAAGGCCACAGATGGGCCCAGACAGCACGGTGCAGTAGCAAGCCAGCATAATTACGACCTCCCTGGGGCCTTGCAATGGAACAGCAAGAGATTATGGGGATCGCCCTTTAGAGGTGGGGATGTTACATCATCTGCGCAAGCAGCCGGGCCGGGTCCCGTTGTGGCTTGTGGATGTGGCTGACCCCCTGATGCGAGATAAAAAAAAGGGGTGTTGCCCCAGACCCCCAAAGAGATAGCCCTGAGATTCTTGTACACACATGGAGACATAAATATTCTTCATACCCTCACAGAATAAATCACCATTCCTGTCTCCCCCAGATTGCACACAATACACAGCCACCATGTCTAAGGGCCTATCAGCCGGTCTCGCTAGAAAACTGAGCACAATGGGCAAATTCACAGGAGGAGGCACCAGTACTACTACCTCCAATGATACTGCCACTACTGCACCAGACACCACCACAGTCCTTACCTAGATAACCCAATCATGAGACATGCTGGACACCAAAATCGGTACAATCGGAGCAGCAATATGCTATTGTCCCAGGACCTACGCATTGCGGTGGAACGCATACTACAGGCCGAAACTAGAATCTCTTGGGCAGAAGACAACATCACCATTGTAAAAGGGTACGTAGCTATCCTCGCAACTCTCACAAGGGGCTTTGTGTTGTAAATACCATTTTACGTCGTGTTAATTAGTCTGTTTTCCAACTTCATTAGTTCTTTGTCACTTCTAGAATACTGTCAATGTTCCTTGCATACTCTGGTTTGTCTGGTGTTCCAGCTGTAGACAGTTGGAGCCTGGCCAGATGAGGAGCTGCATGTTTGTATTCTGTGCTTCAATAAATATCTACTCTGTTTCCCAAGAAGTGGTCTTTGGATGGATTCCCCTTATTTACAACATTTTTGGCGACAGGAAAACGTCTGACCAGGCAGAGGATACATTTATTGATTAGCGGACCCTTTACAGATTACAAGCAGTGCAAGAACCCAAGGAAAAAGACAACTGCGTGCAGAGCATCGAACTGGACTGAGTATACTACCTAGGAGAGGAGAAAATTGTAATATTTAATAACTTTAAGAATGGTTTTGAACGAGCGCATTTTGAATGTTTGCACAAGCAGACTGAGCCTGAGAGCGCTCGTGAGCCAGTGACGTACGGTGTCAGTGGATTCAGCATTGTAAACTGTTCCTTAGCAACTTAGAATGAAAGAAGCGTGCAGCAGATTAAGCTTGAGAGGATTGCCGTTACTTAGCAACGTAATCCTGTGACGCGTGCAGCAGATTGAGCTTGAGAGCATTGCCGTTACTTAGCAACGTGATTCTGTGACGTCCGATGTCAGCTGATTCAGTGCCATCAAGCGTATCCCGGCAACCGAGTCCTTAACAAACGTTCACCGTCACCACGTATCTGCGTAAGGTGTCAAGACATCGGCAGCCATTATTGACAGCAAAAGTAACGCTCGCAAGTTTGTCTCTGATAACAATAGATTGACTGTCATCACGCATTCAAGCAAATCCTTCGTGAAGTAATGAAGCGTAATGGATTAAGGAAAGTCAATTCGCCATTCTCATTTCACTAAGTAAGGAACTTGACGAAGTAAAGAACTTTAAAAGAAGAAAAATATTGGGGGCAACATACTGCAGTGCTGTTTTCATCAACTGTTTTGGAAGTCATTTTTACTTTATTAGTGTCTATTTATTAAGTGGTTCTTTACTTGTATGTCATATTAACTTCACTTTCTTTTCTAGGTGCAATAGTTATGAATTTTCTATAATCAATACCTATTTACACATTTAAGTCATTGTGGTTTATATTCGATATTTACAAGACAAAAGTTTTTCTTGTTTTTTTTTCTTAAAAAAAAGAAACATGTCACAGCAAGTTAATGTAGCCTTGCCACCTCAGTTTTTGAGTGAACCAGCGAACCCCACAATCTCATGGGAAGATTGGATAGCAATGTTTCACAATTATATAGAGGCCTTAGATGGTGAAGATTTCTCTCCAAAGAAGAAAAACGCATTATTAAAGACCACATTTGGTAAAGAGGGTCAGAGGATATTTAAATACTTACCTCAAGTTCTAGCATCAGGCAGTCAAGCTAGTCTGGATGAGTTTAAAGAAGCGGTAGCCAGACTTGAAGTAAGATTCGCTAAAGAGGAAAATTTAGTAATGAACCGTTATAAGTTTTATAAAAACAAACAAAGAGATGAAGAGTCCATAGATGACTTTGTTGCTCGCCTACGAGAATTGTCTGTAAAATGCAATTTTGGTCACATGACCGATGAGCTAATACGTGACCAGTTAATTGTGCAATGCAACAATCGCAAGATTCAGGAGAGATTATGGGCAGCAAAAAATCCATTGTTAAATATTACCATTGACCTAGCAAAGGTTGTAGAAGAGTCTGAAAAATGTATGAGAGAATTACAGAAATGTGGTTCAGAACAATAAATTGCTGAGATATCTGACAAGAGTACTATTGTCAGTGATAATAGTGATGTGGAAACTGGTGCTGTAGCTGTAGTAAGGAAAAAAGGATACTTATTGCAAAAGAAGAATGTCACTAGCAACAGCCAAAACAAGATGTGTTCGCGGTGTGGCAGTTACTCTCACAACTGGAATGCAAGATTTTGCTTTGCTAACACCAAGGAATGTTTAAAGTGTGGCAAAAATAGGGCACTTTGCAAAGATGTGTAAAGTTAAAGCAAAGAGTACAGTAGCTCTAGTAGATGTTCAAGATAACATAAGAAGAGATATGAATTTCTTTTTTGTTTTAGAGGACTCTACTGTGTATGTATCCCAAGAGAAAAGAGAGATAAGACCAAAAGCGAATTTTGTGATTGATAGAAAGAATATTTGTTTATTGGTGGATTGCGGTTCTAAGTGGACTATCATCCCGAAGTCTAAGTTAAATCAAGTTTGGGGTAATAGATTACTTGAA
Source organism: Lissotriton vulgaris (assembly GCF_964263255.1). Classification (NCBI taxonomy): domain Eukaryota; kingdom Metazoa; phylum Chordata; class Amphibia; order Caudata; family Salamandridae; genus Lissotriton; species Lissotriton vulgaris. The sequence goes on from NC_141699.1 coordinate 932,915,240, forward strand.
TCCAGTGGCATTTCACCTGCAGGTTACCAAGGAGAAAAACATGATTTACTTGGTTATTTTGAATGTGACATATGTTTCAAGAACAGAAACACATATGGGAAAGTGTATGTATCGGTGGATGGTCCAGCAATTTTGGGTTGGATGCACCAATTCGATCTTCACATAATTGTCAATCCAAGGGGTGAGGAACAAGTCATGGTGGTTGATGACTTTAGTGTCAATAAGATTTTACTTATGTTCATAAATGTATTTAGAGAAGAACTAGGAGAACTGAAAGGTTATGTTCATAAAATTTTATTAAAGGAGAATGCAATCCCTTCTCAGCACAACACTAGAAGAATACCTATATCTGTGAGGGAAGAGGTCCAAAGTGTTATTGAAGAAATGCTTCAGGGTGGTATAATGGAACCAGTGGAGGCTTCCACATGGATTTCTCCAGTCGTTATCACCTAAAAACCGGATAAAAAAATTATATTTTGTGTTGACCTTAGTTCGTTAAACAAGAATGTTGTGGCTGATGTTTTTCCATTACAAAACATAGGCGAATTAGTCAATACACTGTAGGGTGCCAAGTTATTTAGCAAATTGGACCTCAAATCATTATCATCAGATTTGTTTACATGAGGAGTCAAAACACCTCACAGCCGTTATTACCAGTGAAGGGACATTCCAGTTTACTAGATTACCATTTGGGCTAATATCTGCAGCCAGTGTTTTTCAGAGGATGGTTTCTGAAATTTTTAGAGGAATAACAAAAGTCTTGTTCTTTCAGGGTGACATACTTGTTTTTGGAGATAATGAAGCTGAACATAATGATATGCTTAATCGAGTTTTGACAAGAATTGATGAAGTTGGGCTCACTCTAAGGAGATTGAGAATTTGGGTTATGTACTCTCTGCTGATGGTGTCAGACCAAAGGAAAACCTATTATCTGCCATTGAGCTAGCTCCTTGTCCAGCTGATAAAGTTCAGCTTGGATCCTTCATGGGTTTAACCGAATTCTACGCAAAGTTTGTGAAAGATTTTTCCAGTAAGACATTTGTTTTAAGAAATTTATTGAAGGAGGGTGTAAGATTCTTGTGGGATGCAGAACATACAAAATGTTTTAATCTCATTAAGCATGAGTTATGCAATGCAAAGGTTTTTGCGCCTTTTGACATCAAGCGCACTTCAATTCTCATGGTCGATGCGAGTGGGATTGGCTTGGGTGCAATCCTTTTACAGAAGCATGGCAATGAAGAAAAGACAATAGCCTTTGCGTCAAGACCTTTATCTTCCTCTGAATCTAACTACTCAGTTATAGAAAGGGAAGCCTTTGCTGCTGTCTGAGGAACAACTTATTTCAGAACGTATTTTTGGGGCACCAAATTCATATTACGTTCAGATCACAAGCCTTTGGTGAATGTGTTAGCTCCTGGCAGGGCAGGTAAGGGTTCACCTAGATTAGCGAGGTTGGCTTCGAGGCTACAAGATTTTCAATTTGACCTGCAATTTATTCAGGGTTGGAAGAATATTCAAGCTGACTGTCTGTCCAGACTGCCTGCTATTGATAACAGAGTTGACATTAGTTTGACAGAGTCTCAGGAGGAAGATACTGCTGCTTTCTTCAATGATGCTGTTTTTCTGGGAAATGGTTCATTCACAAAAGAAGAGTGGAGTTATGCTATGGAGAATGATCCAGTATTACAAAAAGTCTTAAATCTAAATAGAATTGGTTCAAGGCGAGAGAGTACAGTGGAGCCTTCTGTTAGACCGTTTTTGAAAGTACTGCATGAATTGTCTGTTTGCAAAGCTATAGTAATTATGAGGGGAGACAGGTTTGTTCCTCCTCATTCTCTAAGACACAAACTTCTTTGTTTAGCCCATGATGGACATTTAGGACAAACTTTCACTCAGCGAAGAATCAAAGTTAATTTTTGGTGGCCTTCTATAGATTCTGATGTTGTTTCTCATGTTCAAAATTGCAATTCTTGTAAAAAAGGCGAAAAGAGGTTAAAAATTGTGGGAAGTCAAGAGTGTTGGAAGATATCCTTTCTTTAGAAACCGTGGCTTAGTGTTAGCCTAGACTTCATTGGGCCAATGTCTGAACTACCTTTCGGCCAACGATTTGCTATTGTTGTTATTGATAATTACTCCAAGTGGCTTACTGTGAGTTTTGTGAGTGAAATTTCAACTGATTCCACTGTCAGTTTTCTTAACAGAGTATTTATTGATGAAGGAATTCCCTCTGTACTAGTGACAGACAATGGAACACAATTGATTTCTAGCAAGATGAAATCATTTTTAGAAAGTTGTGGCATATCTCACCATGAGACAAGTTTCTATAACCCACAAAGTAATGGCATTTGTGAAAGAGTGAACAGGTTAATCAAGGGTGTAATTAAAATGACTTGTTCTTCTGGACAGTTTTCAATTGAGAAAGTACAAAAAATGGTCTGGGCATATCGTTCCACTTCTCATGAACAAGGTTCAAAAACTCCTTTTGAGTTGATGCAGGGTAGATCTCCTAACACAAAATTATCACCATTTTGGATCAGGGAAGGTAATGTACTTAATTCTACACCTGTGGTTCATGATAATGTGTCACTATCTATTTCAAAAGGTGATCTTGTCAAGGTTAAACCTGGACGTGTTTCTAGAGGTTTGTCAAAATTTAGAGGTCCATTTACAGTTAAGTGTGCTTATCCATATTTTGTTCTTCTCGAGAATGGGGAGAAATGGAACTATCGCAGGGTTGCTTTATATCAGAAATGTGGTACAAAGTCAGACACAAGCACTCATGAAAAGTCTATGGATAGCAATGGTTATATGCTTTCCACACAGGGCAGTAATACTTGTGTGAGTAGAAGGGAAGAAGGTGATGGTGATGCCTCACACAGTCTTGGATCCCAAGTTCAGGATCTTGGGTCTCAGGATTCACCTTCTTCCTTATCCAATGTTCTTGTCAGGAGCTCGCGTCTTCGTCATTCTCCAGCTTACCTGAATGATTACATTTGTTAACCATTTTTACATACTTTCCTCATTCACTTGTGTTTCAGTGATCAAGGGAGGGAGATGTGTTGTAAATACCATTTTAAGTTGTTGTTAATTAGTCTGTTTTCCAACTTCATTAGTTCTTTGTCACATCTAGAATACTGTCAATGTTCCTTGCATACTCTGGTTTGTCTGGTGTTCCAGCTGTAGACAGTTGGAGCCTGGCCAGATGATGAGCTGCATGTTTGTATTCTGTGCTTCAATAAATATCTACTCTATTTCCCAAGAAGTGGTCTTCTGATGGTTTTTACTTATTTACAACACTTTGCCACATGTGTGGAGGACACAGAAGGGAGGGCCCGACATAACAATTTTGCGTTTTGTGGGATTTCCAGAGGGATACCAGGGTTCCGACATTTGCGCATTCCTGAACCAGTGGCTCAAATCCTGGATCCCAGATGGAAATCTGTCTTCCTGCTTCATACTGGAGCGGGCCCACTGAACCCTCAGCCAGTCTCCCTCCATATACTCGTCCCTGACCTATAATCGCACGGATCTTAAACTATTGAGACCGGTACACCATCCTGAGACAAGTTGGAGTGCAACAATTCCTCACCTTTGCACTGCAACCAATAATGATCTTTCCCAACTACACTAAACTGTTACAGCAGCGCAGACAATTCTTCACAGCCACAAACTCACATCTTCAGGACTTGCACATTCCATATATGCTGCTCTTCCCAGCCTGTCTGCAAGTCAGCTACAAGAATAACACCCTGTTCTTCGATGCCGCTGAGGAGTTCTTCCAATGGACAGAGGAGCGCCGTCCAGTCAAGCCTCATACACTGCCACCCTGGGACTCAGACTCTTCCTTGAGGGACCTACAACTTCATCAGGATAATAGTAAAAAAAACAATCAAAGGCACTGATCAAGGTCATCCAGGCGCTCCCTGGTTCCGGGCTATAAGCAAGCTGAGAAACCAGATAATTGATGCATGAACCTCTTCAAGTTGGCACCATATGGTCATCAGGGCTGGGGAAACAATGATTCCACTCACTGGAATCATTAAGGGCTACCCTACTAGAACTGGTCATCTTAGATCCCAGAGACACTCATTAGGGATGGGACTTTCAGGGAACCACTGGACTGTTTCACCCTTTACCTTTACCCCCTGTTGGGGTGAGATCTCTTTACACTCTGCAACAGATACTTCATCTTTCGTTGAGGTATTCGGGAGGGAGGGGTGGAAGAGGGAGGAGGGAGGGAGTTACAGTTATCAATGTTATTGGACCCAGAGGTTTGAAAATGCCTCTACTTTTCTTGGTATTCGCAGCACAGTGTCCGTAACGTGTCTTCCAGCATTCCATGACTACACATCCAAACAAAACATATCAGATAGCGGAAATGAACATGGTCACTTGGAATATTAGATGCCTCCTTGATAAAATCAAATGGAGGGCTGTCCTTAGACATGCAAAACCACTGGTGGTGGATATCCTGCAACTACAAGAAACACACATGATGAGGATCAAAGTCCCATGTCTGGCTCGCTTTGGCTTTATACACATCGTTCATTCTGGCTTCATGTGGGGCTCCAGGGGAGTAATCATTTTAATCCACTGCAGACTGTCATTTGCACATGCAGGCACATGGGGTGATATGTCAGGCAGATACCTATAAATTCAAGGCACAATCAGTGGGGAGGCCAAAGTGCTGGGAAGTGTGTATGCTCCCCTGCCTCTCAGCCATAGGTTTACCAAACGTATAATCGAAATTTGGGGATCCTTACCTGACACCCTAGCACTGATTGGGGGAGACTGCAATAATGTTATTCACCCAGGCAGCTATAGGTGCCGCCCCACAGTTACATAACACTGTACAAAGAGAGTGACGCCTAGGGCAAATGGTAGAGGCGTTAGGATGGTCTGACACTTGGAGGATGCTTCATCCAGAAGACGCGGGCTTTACGAACTTCGGGAACATACATGGGTTGTTCTCTAGACTGGATCACATTTTTATCTCCAGGGAACACACGCCCCATCTGGTCAAGGCGAATATCCTACCTGGAGGCCTATCAGATCACCGCCCCCCATCCAGCTGCAGCTAGAGATAGGGCCTAGACGGACACTGTTTCATTGGTGGCTATCTCCATGGCACCTACACAACCCGAGTTATAAAAGCAACGCATATAAATCCCTGAAAGAATACTTTTCATTAAATGAGGGGACAGTAGAATCTGCCACTGCATTATGGGAAACCATGAAATCAACCATCTGAGGATTTGACATTAGTCAATTCACCCCTGCCAAACTCCGAAAAAAACAGACCTTAATTCTACTTGAAGCCCAGATCATGCAAGCTGAACTGTTAGCACAAGAGCAAGATGGAAGTAGCGCCCACCGACAATTAGGAAAACTGGGAAGGTCTTACACAGATTATGCCAATTCTCTCTTAAAGGTGTACTACTACCTATTATCAAATCACACACAGGACAGGAGAGACGATTGCCATTCCCAAGCATGTGGCCAGATCCTTTGCTGAATTCTATCAAGCACTTTAAAAACAAACGCGAAGTCCTATCAGAATCGCAGATAGAGGACTCCTTTTGAGATTTACCACCCAGGGCACCAACGGCTGCTGCACGAGACTCCCTAGACACTCGTATCTCAGTTGAGTAAGTAACTTCAGCTGCCTCAGAAATAGCATTGGGTAAATCACTTGTCCCCAATGAATTTGTGAGTGAATTCTTTGAAATGAATTCAACAATACTGTTGTTACCTCGTGATACCTCGCTCCCTTAATGAAGCCCTTGAGAACAAATGATTGCTTCTCGATTGGAAATATGCAGAAATAGTGGTCTTTCCTAAACCGGGACGCCTACCCAAACTATGTGCATTCTACCGGCAAATACCTCTCCTTAATATTGAAGCCAAGGTACTCGCCAAGGTATTGGCATATAGACTGATCTCACATCTTCAAGTCCTGATTCACCCATATCAGGCAGGCTTCATTCCCCAAAGAGTGGTCCAGCACAACATACGTAGAGTGTTTACTGCGATAGCCACCATTAAGCTAGATAGACCAGCTACCCTACTACTAGTAGATATGGATAAAGCATTCGTCTCGGTCATCTGGACCTACATGTTCATATTACTGCGGCATTTGAATATGGGGTCCCGATTATATACAGTCCTTAGGGCCTCAATCCGGGTGGCTGGGGCTACATCGGCCCAATTCAGCATGGAATTGACAAGGTTGCCCCCTCTCCCCCTGCTTTTCGCTCTTGCCATGGAGCCTCTCGCAACCTGGTGAGAATAGATGCACTCTATTGCAGCTTTGAGTAGACCCCTCGAAATCTCGGATTGTATTGCTCTATATGCAGATGAGATCTTATTCTTTCTAACCAACCCTCACCGATCAGGCCACAGAATACTACAGATTATGCAATTTTATTTTGAGAAACATCAGATCTACACATGAATGCCTCTGAATCGCTGGTTTGGCCTATAAGAGAGTCACTGGGGAATGACCAATGGGTGGAGGGACTTACAACGGTAACACATGGGTTCACAAATCTGACACCGAAACCATTTCCTGAAAACGTAACCTAGACGAAACAACAGAGAGGTACAAAATGAAGGTTAAAAACTGGTCCGCACTTTCCCTGTCCCTGAACGGAAGATCAGCCATCTTCAAGATGGTCTCCTTGCGCAGAATAATATATCAACTACATTCTCACCCCTATCCAATCCCCCTGCCCTGGTTCTGCCAAATCATCGCCACTCTGGGACCCTTCCTGTGGGGGGTAGCACTGCCTAAGTGGCCTGACGCACATGGATACAATCCACTTACTGAGGGGGTATAGCTGTTGCAGACAAACAATCCTATCATGCCTCTGCACACCTGCAGATACTGAATGAGTGGTGGTATGGGTCCAGAGATGATTCCACTTATAGACTCGAACAATGGATTATGGGGAGCCCTCCATTCACTCATTTTTATATAGCAGGACTGAACCCAAAGATCTTCCCCCTGCACCAAGGGTAGTTATCTTGACCTGGCAACAGACCCTTCATAGAATTGGCTGGTGGGGCAGCCTGACACGGGAAACCCTGCTGTGGCAAAACAGGTTGTTCCCACAAATGGTGGACCTCCAGGGATTCAGCAACAGGGATCGAATAGGAATCTCAGCCCTTGGAGATGTCATGAGAGGAACGGTCCATAATTCCTTTGAGGACCTCTAAAAGAATCATTCCCCATGCTCAATTTTACAAATTCCTACAACTAAGACAGGTCCTTCTCCCATACATTAAAGATCTGACCAATCTACCAAAATTAAACACACTAGAAGGCAAACTTCTGATGGGGGACATAGGGGAACACAAAATATCCAAGATCTACAAAACTCTAGTCCCTGATAGACCTTAGATTCCTTAAGAGGTATTTTCAAAACTGATGTAGGACCAATAGACAAAGATGATGGTGCAGAGGCACTTCAATTGCCAAGCGAGACAGCAATCTCTACCTGACTCCGCCCTATTCAATTTAAATACTTACACAGGGTGTATTACACCCAACATAGACTGTGGACGGGGGGACTAATTGTGACTCCGCTCTGCCTCCGGTGACAATCAGAAGACAGCACCTTCATACGCACAACTTGGACCTGTGTATTCCTAGATCGGTTTTGGCGAGGGGTGCTCAGTTGTCTGACAGAGGTATTGGCATGGGGTATGCCGAGATTCCCAAAATTAACACTCCTACATGGTACAGATGGCATAGGGGTTAATCTCCTTACTGCCAGGGATGGGAAAGATCGCTGAGAAATGGGTTAACCGGCAACTCTCATCCTTTTTGGAATCCAACGAGTTGTTACGGCACACCCAGACTGGCTTTCGGCCCGGTCAGGGCACTGACTCGGCGCTGATCACCATGGTAGAAGAGGGCAGGTGCATCTTAGATTCAGGAGGATCAGCAGCCCTGGTCCTCCTGGATCTGAGCGCGGCATTTGACACGGTGGATCACAAGATCTTGATCCACCGGGTGGAGGAGCTGGGAGTAAGAGGCCTGGCGCTCACCTGGCTAACGTCATTCTTGAGTGATCGAACATATCAAGTGTGCGAGGGCAACAATAGATCAGTGCCCACCCCCCTTCAGTGTGGTGTCCCGCAGGGCTCTTCACTGAGCCCTACGCTTTTTAACATCTACATGGCCCCACTGGAGGGGGAGGTCGCACCCTTTGGAGTGAAACTCGCAACGTACGCGGATGACACCCAATTGATTGTTTCGCTCTCGCTCGCAGAAAACCACGGTGAGAAGTTTGCCGCCTGCCTTACCAACATCATGGCATGGATGGCCGACTCAAGACTCAAGCTTAATGCCTCCAAAACCGAGGTGATGTTGCTGGGAAATCTCTGCACCTCCCTCCCCAAATGTATGTGGCCGGCCTGCTTAGGAGATCCTCCGACCCCGAAGGGATCCATAAAAAGTCTTGGCGTCTGGCTTGAACCGGAGCTGTCGATGCACACTCAGGCGAAAAAAACCGCAGGGTGTTGCTATGGGCTGCTCCGCTCAATACGGAAAGTTATGCCCTTACTCCCACTAGACTCCAGGAAATTGCTGGTACAGGGCCTTATTTTGTCAAGACTGGATTATAACAACGCCCTTTTCCTGGCTGCACCGGAATACACCCTGAACGTGCTCCAGAGGGCACAGAATGCAGCCGCAAGACTGCTGACGAATACACCCAGAAGAACGTCAGCGAAACCGGCCTTGAAAGCACTCCATTGGCTGCCCATAAGAGCGAGAGTGAAATTCAAAGCGCTCTGTACAGTGTTCAGAGTCCTCCAAGGCACAGGCCCTCCGATCCTCAGAGATCTGATCCGCCCTTACAAATCATCACGAACGCTCCGCTCTGGCGAGGAAAACCTGGTAGCTATCCCGAGAGCAAAAAGAGCAAGGGCCGGAGGACGCCGCTTCTCAATAAATGCGGGCCAGCTATGGAACTCCCTCCCAACATCAATGAGGAAAGAACCTAACCTGACCAGATTCCGAAAATCTCTGAAAACGTTCCTTTTCCCCCAGAATGACTAACTTCTCGGGATGCGGTTCAGAGGAGGTCTGTCTGTGTGTACACGTAGCGCTGGGACGCTCAAGGGCAGCCATGCGCTTTAGAAATTCTTTTTCATTTCATTTCATTTCATTTCATGGATACAGAAGACACCTTTTATTTTTAGGTCTCACATTAGCTAAACAAGACATAACCATTCAATTTAAGGCAGATACTCCACCCGAGTATCACTCTGCAAGACAGGTATGGATTTCACTATGGAGTTTCAACTCCCTGTCTTAATCACCCAAGGATGCCCGCAGAAGCACATCAACATTTGGACAAGGTGGGCCACCTATAGGAAAATTCCCCTAAACACATAACGCAGCGGACGGTCAATTGGATACCGAGATGATAACTTATGTGTAAGAACGGAGAGGATGCAGCTCTACTCATGGACATACTTGGTGATGTGTGTGACCCAAACTATAATGTATGAAGGCACGGGGCATTGTTAGATTTAGGTTAATTCAAGTGTTATCATAATATGTTTTAAATCAGACTAAACATGGTGAGAGGAGGATTAATGTCTATATTTGATATTCTTTACCAATAATGTGCTGCCTAATGTCTCTCAAATCTCCAGGTCTGTATATTTGAAAAGTTAATGAAATTTGTTTCCCAAAAAAAAAGAAGAAGTGAGGTAAGAGGACTTCATTCCCATCTTCCAACTCCACAGGAAGTGATATCACAGGCTTCCTACCAATATCATCTTTAAAAAAAGAATCCAGGTATGAGGACTTCATTCCCCATCTTCCATCTCCTTCCATCTTGTCTCCAGGCCTCCTAGGTAAAACAAGGACTTAATTGAGAATTTATTAGATCTCCTTTCCATCACGTCCATCCAACATGCCCACACCACCCTCTTTGGTGCATTCAACCTCTCAGACAACACAAGCTCATAAAACAGAAGAGACATCCTTCTCCATGTCCTATACATGGTCAATGGGGTAAAGCATGTCACACAACCAACACACTACAAAGGTCACATCCTCAGCCTTGCCTTCTCAACATCACCAACAATCAAATGCAAACCACCCACATCCCGGACTTGGACTGCCCACATCGCCACCCCTATCTACCTGCTCACCATACTGCCAAAAAACCAACATCAATCCAAAAGATAGGACAAAAACTTCATATTCTTCAAAGACTTGTCCAAACACAATGTAATACTTAAACTCACACAAACTCCATGTCTAATGCCAACACCCCTCTAAGGAACTTCAACTTTTTTGGTGAAAAATATGTGAACATTCATTCCCCCATTAAAACAACCAAGTGAAAATCAAAGCTTTCAGCAGTGTAGAATTCTTAATTCCATGCTTATAATAAAAAATTCATCTGAAAACATGAAAGTCAATGGGAGAAACACAGAACCCCGCTGAACCCATGATACTGAAGTCCCTGCAAGCAACACGCAGACAGGTCATGAGTCAAAACAAAGAACTATACCAACTCCATCAATAAAGCCAGCATGTAGTAGAAGCAGATGCTTTTCAATACAATCAACCATCAACCGGACCGACTTATTCCTCATTAAATAGAAAAATGCAATGCCATCAGCCACTTTTGCAGTGAAGAAATACAGAAAATCCAACAGAGAACTGACAACTCCAAGCCACCTTTACCTTTTATACCCACCCGTTCCCATAAAATCCCAAATTGATCATCTTTCTCAACCCTACTGCTTGCAGTTGTTGCAGTAATATTCAACATCCTCCTGGCTACTTTCTAAGCAGATGATTTGTTACCTACATCCTTCAACGAAACACTCTCTGGGGATACTCTCCCACCCCTGTTCACCACTGTCAATGCCTCAAACTCTCAAGACATCTTTACAGAAACTCTCTAAAGAACCTACACTACACCTGATGACCTACCAACTGTAGTCCCTTTACTCACATACCATTAGTTTGCAATATCATTGAAAAATAAGTTTATGTTCAACTCAAGGATCACATTAATGCTAGCCATCTTCTGCACAACTACAGGCCTGGCGTCAGATCACGCTGAAACATTGAGGCTGCTACCTTACACATCATAGATAATGTAATACTGACCAGAGGTAAAAATGACCCATGTCTTTTGATATTGCCTGACCAGCTACCTTCGACAGAGTTGGTCATCACACTCTCATATGCACAATGGAGTCTCAAATGGGATTCACTAATAATGCTCTTTACTCGTTTTCCTCCTACCTTGCCAATCAACACCAGTTTGTTTTCCTGGGCACCTGCAGGGCTTAAAACATCCTCAACACCTGTGGAATCCCCCAGGGTTCCATACTGACCCTTGTCATCTTCAAGTTCCATATGGAGTCAATTGATTCTCTACTCTCAGGTAGTATCAAGATTCATCAATATGCCATTGTTACAACTCTATTTGAAAGTCTCCTCTACTTCAGACATACAACACCTCAAACACTGTTTGCAATTCATCTAGACCTAGATTTCCATCACCTACCTGAAACCCAACCAATCCGAGACAGAACTCCAGTAATATTCACTGAATGCCAAGTCCCCTGGATTCTCCCATGCCCTGACATCAAACTCACCCAAAAGGAAGTAAACTGTTGCTACAGAAAGCAAATTCAGAACTTCAGTCCAAACAGTCAAATCTTGGCAGCAGGATTGGGGTGAGGCCCTGCTCCATGGCCTTCAGGACTAGAGCCTGCCTCTATTTAAAAGGCCATCCTACATGCAGCACCATATCTCATTCAGGGGAGAATAAATATTATCTCATCACTCCCATCCTGATGGAATTCCATTGGATTCCCTTGCCGGGTCACACCATCTTCAAAATTCAGCTCCTTCATTTACAAAGCCACCCCTATCAGCACCTCCCCTTATCTTGCACAGTAGCTCACTACACTAGGTGGTCATCTGGGCACCTGCAGCCAGGAAACCATAAGTTTGTAGACTAATTTGTGTGAAGAAGAATTAACTAGATAGTAGACCTTTTCCATCTATCCACACAGGATCTAGAGCAGCATTCATGTATGTATCTTGATGGCACCAATGATGTTCCAGTTTAGGGAAGAGCTGGAAACGTACCCTTTTAAAGAACACTACATCTCAACGCATTAATACTCTGTAAACCTAATACCTGTTTACTTTATTCTCGTCTAAGACCCTGTAGAGTGCTCCTCTATCTTTTGAATTGGTTTGCACTTTAGAAATGCCACATATACACACATATAATAAGGGTATGAAATCTAATGAGAATTTTTCATTTGAACTTGTAACAATTTGTATCCACAATCATACATTAATTTAAGAACATTTATATTAAAATGTTTGACAATAAAATATGAAATATAAGAAAGGTATGTACTAAAAATGATGCAGAGCATCTGTCTAATGACTTGCATTTTGAAATATTGCTCCTCATATATTTGTAATGTTTAGCACAAGGCTACACAAAAGTGTCCAGAAGAAGTGATTATCATATCAGTCAATGTTCCAGCAATTCCTTGAGCTGGAATGGACGGCGGGTGGCATAACATAGGTCAAATGGATCACTGACATAATATCGTCAGTCAAAATATCGAGGTACCAGAATATCACCACCAACATATTTATGGACAAAATATCGACTTCCTATCTCTATAAAGGTAAGTACAAAAATATCGAAACCAATATATTGTTGTTAAAAATATAGTTGTACAAAAATATTGATTTTCTTTAATGTCTTAAAAATAATATAAAATTATTTAAATTATAAATAGAATTACATAAAACATAATTAGAATTATTAAAAAAAATAAAAATTAATAAATAATAAATGTCATGTAAAAAATATGAAACATGCATAATTAATTTGTATCTGTATATTAACTTAATAATATTAATACATAATTAAATCATTATTAAATGTAATTATAAAATGTTAAAACAATTTACATTATAAATACATATATATCTAAATGAACCTGCAATATAAATATACACATTAATTTTCTATATAATAAATTAAATTATTAACATTATTATTATTTTTAAATAATATTTTACACTACATTAATTATAACAGTAGAGAAAACATTGCATAGGGTAGGAGATAAAATGACTATTCCCACTCCAACAATTGTAACAGTAGGGAAAGCGTTGGATAGCGGGTAGGTAAACATTACTATTGCCACTCCAGTGAATGCAACAGTAGGGAAAGTGTTGGATAGCGGCAGGGTATAAATCACTATTCCCACTCCAAAAAGTGTAACAGTAGGGAAAGTGTTGGATAGCTGGTGAGTAACAATTACTATTCCCACACCAGCAAGTGCAACAGTAGAGAAAGTGTTGGATAGCGAGTAGGAATAATTTACTATTCCCACACAACCAAGTGTAACAGTGGGGAAAGCGTTTGATAGCGGGGGTGTAAAAATGACTATTCCCACTCCAGTGAGTCAACAGTAGGTAAAATGTTGGACAGCTGGTGGTTAAAAATTACTATTCCGATTCCAGCAAGTGCAACTGTAGAGAAAGTGTTGGATAGCGTGTGGGAATAATTTACAATTCCCAGTATACCAAGTGTAACAGTAGGGAAAGTGTTGGATAGCAGGAGGGTAAAATTACTATTCCCACTCCTGTGAGTGCAACAGCAGAGAAAGTGTTGGATAGCGGGTGTGTAAAATGTACTATTCCAACTCCAGCGAGTGCAACAGCAGGGTAAGTATTGAATAGTGGGTGAGAATAATTTACTATTCCCACTTCACCAAGCATAACAGTTGTGAAAGTGTTGGATAACGTAGGGGATTCATATAGTATTTCCACACCTGCAATATAATTAACATTAAATAACAATTAAATGTAATTGTTTTACCTCCCACCATATTCCCCTATAAACGTCACCACCAATATTGTAAAATAATAATGACTTAACATAATTAGTTATCAATTAATTAATTAACTAATAACAATTTACAATATCATTAATAACCATTAAATATAAATTCATTCACACAAGTAACACTATAAAATAACTTTAAATAAATATTATATTAAAAATATTAAACATTTTAATACAAATTAAATCACTTCCCACCCTACTCCCCTATCAACACTCAACCCACTCCTAAATAAAGTACACAATTAACATATTATTAAATTAATTATTACTAATTAATATCAAATTATTAACTAATTAATAACTTTTAAAAACAATTACCATATTTACCAATACAATAATTATTATTATTATTAACGTTATAATTAATTATTAATTAATTATTTAACACAATTAACAATATACATTATTAAAAACAAAACTGGTAATTAATGTATTAATAAATTAATTTATTTTAATTAGATTACATCCCACACACTTCTCCTATAAACCCAAAACCCGCTATGGAATAAAATTATCCAAAAATGAATTAACATATAGATAATAAATTCCCCAATACTCTTAATTAATATAGTGTAATTAATTTACTTCTCACCCTATTCCCTTATAAACCCACAGCCTGCTACAGAACTCAAATACACGAAAATAATTTAACATAAAACTCTTTACTTTAAAAAAAATCAAACATACATTATATAAAATAATATATACTTTTAACACATATGTAACATTTAAAACACTAAAACAAAGATTCGATATTTATAACAATGGTATTATGACTGACAAAATTACTGACTTTGATATTATGCCAAACAATATTTTTTACCTGCATATCGATATTCTTTACCACTATATTATTGACAGTCAATATTCCCTCCACTCGATATTTTAAACTTGGTATTTAAAACTCGAAATTTAGACTGTCTACCAGGTCAAATGTACTGATTAGGTTCTTTCTGCTTGTGGGTATCGCAACCAAAGCACTATAGTGAGACTCATCTGCCTGCCTTTTCACAATGGATCACATAATGAAAAGAGCAATAAGAATGCAACCAATCATAATTCTTTTTTCTGTTGGCAGATAGCATACTGTGAGAAGCTTTTTGGATGAACATCGAACAACCCCTCAATATTTATAATATAAAGTGAAAAAGATTTGGTTAAGTTGACACCCTCAGGATTTCTTAAGTTACTTAGAGGTAAACTCCTATTGCTCTGGTCTTGATAGCAGCGAAGGGGTATTTGACTTCCTAACTACCTGTGTGTGTGTGTGTGTGTGTATATACATATATATATTATCACTTCCAATTGTTTACTTTAGCATGGATGAGAACAACCAGGGGCATTGAAGATTACTTATGCATTTGAGACAGAAATTGTCAAAATTAATTGGTATATGGACAATACATATACACATTGAGTGGTAATTACAATGGCCCAAAGTATCATTTCAGGATTTTTCCTTTTAAAATGTTTTATTTCTACATAATATTTGAACTTTGTGGTGTTGACAGAAAGAAGCATTTGAGCCCTTACTACATTTCTAGTATGTTTTTCACGACAATGAATGCACTGTCACTTTAAAATTGATGTGGTACTCATCAATGTTGTCATGTGATTAAGGCAGGGATCTGTCGAAATGCGTTGTGATTGCTGCTGGTGCTGTTTCTGAATAAAACAAATCAACACCAAACTTGGGTCTACGCTCGTCTTTTCATGGTTCTGGAGCAACTGTGCGAGGTGCGAGATTTGTGGCATTTGAGGTAGTATAAGTGTATCACGTAGTGTGTGCTGTGAGTATTATAGGAAATATTAATAAAAAATAAGCTAGAGGTGGAAATAAAACTATTGTTTCATAATGTAAAAGATGTTGGAGCTTTTCTTTCAGAAACTCGGCTAAATGAGAGATTAAGAATACTCTTGAGTAATTTCCAAAGAAAAGGACTTTCCATATACTACTTGGCCTCGTGGAAAAGTACATGGATCAAAAGTGAGTTAAGATATGTTTTTTAAACTTTTTACATTATTTATTGAAACGTTGTATGGGTTTTTTAAACACAATCATTTTGATTGTGTTTTTTTAACGCTGTTATATGATGAGTAGTATTGAAGTCACTGTTTTAAGTGAAATTCAATATATTCTGAGAACAGAAAAAATAAACCATATAACATGGTATACAAATTATTTTGTATTTTGTATTATCAAATTTATATTTTTCTCCCCTTGTCTTATGCTCACTCACCTTTTTCCACCCTCTATCACTCCTCTTAACTCACCCTCACTGGCCTTCTCTCACTCTCCCTCACCTCCCTTGCCTTATTCCACTTTCCTCACTTATCCTCATTCTCCATTCCTTCACTGCCCTTTCCCTCTCTCCCATCCACCACTTTCCAGCTGTCAGTCACTCTATTTCACTCCCCTTCCCCTTCTTTCCTATCTTTCTCCCTCAATAATTCCCCTTCTCTCACTCACCTTACTCCACTTCACTCACTCCTTCTCTCACTCCGTCTGTCCTCTCACATCCTCACTCCCCTTCCCTCACTCCCTCTCTCTTAGCCTCACTCTCTCGGTTCTCCCATTCTCTCACTCCTCTTCCATCACGCTCACTCCCTATAACTCACCCACACTGCCTTACTTACCTTTCTTTGCTCTCTCACTCAGTCCCTTTCTGTCACTCTTTCCTTTACTACCTCTATGTCCTCACTCCTTTACTACCCTTGTCTCATGCTCACCTGCTTTTATCCTCCCTCTATCTTCTCTCTTTCCTTAACCTCACTGCCCTTCACTCACCCTCCCTCACCCTTGTTCCCTTACTCCGGTTCCCTTAGTTATCCTTGTCCATAATCCTTAACTCCCCTTCCTCTTTCTCTCCTCATGCACTCACCTTTTCCAAGACCCTTTGCTTCACTTCTCTTCCCCTTCTTTCCTTCCTTTGCTCCCTCAGTCATTCTCATTCCCTTACTCGCCTTACTGCCCTTTACTCAATCTTTCTGTCACTCCCTCTGTTCTCTTATATTATCACTTGTCTTCCCTCACTCCCTCTCTGTTACCATCACTCCCATTGTCCCCTCACTGTCTTACGACCATAAATTCACCCTCACTCACCTTCCATCCCTCATTGTCATGAATCCACCATCACTCACTCCTGCTTCCCTGTCACTCACTCCCCTTTCTTTACTCCCCTTTCTTCCTTTAGTTTTCCTAATGCACATTCTTTAGTATCTTACTCACTTTCACTTAATTTCTCTCTCCTGCTCTTCTTCTCTATCACTGAATGTATCCATGTCATTATCCTTTTAGTAATTTGCTCTCCCTCTAATTCTTTTTCACTCTCTCTGACCTTCACCATTCCTTTGTTTTTTTTCTGAGTTCATCACTCCTACTTTATCTCTTACTACCCTTTTATGATTTTAAATCTCCTGCTTTGTCTCTTGTATTGTAAAATCTATATTGTAAATATTATAACTTACTTTTTTTTCTCTTTCACAGATAATACATTTACTGAAAATATGTAATTAAGTTTACATTACATATAAGGTAAGATTGATGTACAAAATTTACCTTCTCAACACTCTTTTCCTTAACCTCACTACTCTTCTCTCACCCACCCACACCCCCGTTCCCATACTGCGCTTCCCTCACTTACTCTCAATCCCCATGTTTACTCCCCTTTTCTTCACTCCCCTCCCACACTCACTTTCTTTCAGACCTTCTCCTTTACTTTCCTTCCTCTCTCTTCCCTTCCTTCACTCTTTTCCCTTCCCTTACTCTCCTTTCTCCACTTCACTAACTCCTTCTCTTAATCCCTCTGTCTTCTTACTTCTACACTCCTCTTCCCTCATTCTCTCTCTGTTAGCCTCATTCTCTCTGTCCTCCTAGTCTCTACCTCCTCTTCTATCACACTCACTGCCTATAACTCAGCCACACTTCCACACTCACTTTCTTTCAGATCTCCTGTTTTTCTTCCCTTCCTCTCTCTTACCTTCCTTTGCTCCTTCACTCTTTTCCCTTCCCTTACTTTCCTTACTCCACTTCACTAACTCCTTCTCTTACTCCCTCTGTCTTCTTACTTCTACACTCCCCTTCCCTCATTCTCTCTCTGTTAGCCTCATTCTCTCCGTCCTCTTAGTCTTTCTTTCCTCTTCTCTTCCACTCACTCTGTATAACTCAGCCACACTCCCTCACTTATCTTTCTTTGCTCCCTCACTCAGTCCCTTTCTGTCACTCTTTCCTTCAGTACCTCTATCCCCTCACTTCTTCACTCCCTTTGTCTTACCCTCACTCACTTTTATCCACCCTCTTTCATCCTTCTTTACCCATGCTCTCTGCCGTTCTTTCACTCCCGTTCTCTTAGTCTGGTTCCCTCACTACCCCTCATTCCATATCTTTCTCTTCTTTTCCCTTTACTTTCATCCCCAACTCACTTTCTCTCAGTAGATATGCTTCAGTCCTCTTCCCCTCTCTTTCCTTCCTTCGCTCATTCAGTCATTCACTCATTCCCCTTCCCTTACTCTCCTTACTCCACTTAACTAACTCCCTCTCTCACTCCCTCTATCCTCTTACTTCTACACTCCCCTTCCCTCATTCTCTCTCTGTTAGCCTCATTCTCTCCGTCCTCTTAGTCTGTCGCTCCTCTTCTGTCACGTTCACTCCCTATAACTCAGCCACACTTCCACACTCACTTTCTTTCAGATCTCCTGTTTTACTTCCCTTCCTCTCTCTTCCCTTCCTTCGCTCCTTCACTCTTTTCCCTTCCCTTACTGTCCTTACTCCACTTCATTAACTCCTTCTCTTACTCCCTCTGTCCTCTTACTTCTACACTCCCCTTCCCTCATTCTCTCTCTGTTAGCCTCATTCTCTCCGTCCTCTTAGTCTCTCACTCCTCTTCTCTTACTCTTACTCCCTATAACTCAGCTACACTCCCTCACTTATTTTTCTTTGTTCCTTCACTCAGTACCTTTCTGACACTCTTTCCTTCTGTATCTCTATCTCCTCACTTCCTCACTCCCTTTGTCTTACCCTCACTCACTTTTATCCACCCTCTTTCATCCCTCTTTTCTCATGCTCTCTGCCGCTCTTTCACTCCCGTTCCCTTAGTCTGGTTCCCTCACTACCCCTCATTCCATATCTTTCTGTTCTTTTCCCTTTACTTTCATCCCCCACCCATTTTCTCTCAGTAGCTATGCTTCAGTCCTCTTCCCCTCTCTTTCCTTCCTTCGCTCACTCACTCATTCCCCTTACTTTACTCACCTTACTCCTCTTCACTCACTCTTTCTCTCACTACCTCTGTCTAAGCTTCACTACCTCCGTCCCTTCACTCTCTCACTCCTCTTCCATCACACTTACTCCGTATAACTCACCTACATCCCCTTAATTATCTTTCTTTGCTCCCTCACTCAGTCCTCTCCTCTCAGTCTTTCCTTCATTTCTTCTGTCTCCTCACTCCCTCACTCTCCTTGTCTCACGCTCAGTTGCCTTTATCCACTCTCTATCACCACTCTTTCATCAACCTCACTGCTCTTCTCTTACCCTCCTCATCCCCGTTTCCTTACTCCGCTTTCCTCACTTGTCCTCATTTCCCATGTTCACTCCCCTTCCCCTCACTCACCTCCCACACACACCTTCTTTCAATCCCCCTACTTCACTTCCCTTCCCCTCTCGTCCTTTTCTTTGGTTCCTCACTCATTTTCATTTCTTCTCTCACTGCAGTCCACTTCACTCACTGCTTTTAAATTTGTAAAGAATGTAGCTCTTTTTGGAGAATTGGAGGTAGTTCTAAAAAGAACTGTTTTCTTTCTTCTTTTTTAGTTTTTTTTTGTTTTCTTTTTCTGAACGTTTTAAATTATTTTTTTTGGTATTTTTATCAGAACAAAAACAGAAACAGGGAATGCCAAACTGCTCAACAGGAGCAAAAATAAGGGGAAAAATTAGGGCTGGGGAGGGTAGCGGTGTTCTTCCCTTTTGCGAACAATCAGGAGGATACTCTGCTCTCCAACACAAAGCAGTTCATTACACTGCTTACACCTAATGTTGATGTCAGTGAAAACAGGCTGAATGTTGGGTATCAGCTCCATTGATCTTCCTCTCCCCGATGATGTTGCTCCTCCGGTGGAAGTTGAGGCGCCATCTCTCGGGGCATTCCGTGCCAGGTCCCTGACACTCTCCCGGGCATAGTTCTGGGGGTGCCTCCTTTGAACATGCCTAATCATCGTGGAGTTCCCAAAACTATATTTTTTGGTACGGTCACCACGAGAAAGAACAGTGTGGCAAATCTTGCACTCCACTTTAGGTGCATTTACCCTTTTCTCCCCTTCTGGAAGTGTAAAAAATTTCCATATGAAGTGCTCCTTCACTTTTGGCTGAGGAGGATCCTCCTAGAGAAACTCATAATTTTCATCACTGCTGCTTGGTGGTCTTGCAGCCATTCTTTGCAAAGAATTGAAGACAAGAAGAGAATAGGTCTTGCTCTCTCCAAAATGAAAGAGATAGTGAAGGAAATGGGTGGGGTTTTCATTAGTTGTAAAAAAAACTGTTAATATCCAATGAAAAGTGGTATTTTAAGGTCACTAGACTTGACGCGCTTACGCTGCACGCACCGAAGCGCTTCCGGGGGCGCTTACGCGGCACGTACGTAGGCGCTTCCGGGGGCGCTTACGCGGCACGTACGTAGGCGCTTCCGGGGGTGCTTACGCGGCGCGCCTAATTGATGTTTTATTAGATTTTAGGAAATGCGTTTAAAGTTAAAATACGGTTATTTAAAATCAAAAATACTACTTTTATAAGTATGCCACTGAATGTCTTGCATTATTATTTACTTTAAATACATACTTTTTTTTCTGCACGCGGGAATAGTCCTCTCGCTTCGCTACCGGGTGTGCTTACCGATGCGCGTACCTTGAGCGCTCCGGGGTAAAATGATAAAAAAAAAAATACAGGAAAAATACTTTGGAAAATTAAATTTAGAAAAGAATAATTATATATATAAAAAATATAATAATTAAAAGTTATAAAAAAAACAACTAAAAAAACGTAATAATTCACTTTAAAAATCGTATGTTACAAACTCGAAATTGCAAGGAATTAAGTTTTAAAAAACCTTAGAAATTCACTGAAAAACCATAGGTTTCACAAACGTTATAGTTAGGAATTAGCATTTAAAAAACCTTTGAAATTCACTGAAAAAACCATAGGTTTCACACCAGTAATAGTTAGCTGAATATTTTACTCATACAAAACCATTGAAATTCCCACGTTATAGTTAGTTGGACTCACTATAACTCGCGTGCTCGCAATCCACTGCTGATGATGTCACATATTACATCATTCATGACATGGTCAGTAACATCACTGATGACATCACTGATGACATCTCAAATGACATCACTGATGACATCACTGATGACATCATCCATGTGATAATACGATGCACCTCCTCACACTCTAATCTAACCTTTGATACACCCAGTGTTAAATACAAACTACCATACCTGAAATTATTGACACACCAATACTAGTTACTACATACGCACTCACAGATTCCTAGGTGTACACAAACATCCACTCATTCACCCATACAATCACTCATACATGGAGTCACTCATCAATACAACACTATCATATGCACTCATACACCTATACAGACACTCAAACACTGCCACTCATCCATGGAGTTACTCACCCACCTAGTCAGTCATGCAAAGAATTGTGCCTTTTGCTTATTTGGTGTAAATCCGTTCAGTAGTTCCTGAGAAAATGGCAGTTAAAGTCATTTATATATCTATGGGCGCGGTGGATCCGCGTATCTATCCGCGTACCCTAAGCGCAGCCTGCACGTACCCTGCAGTGCACGAGCTGCATGCTGATCGGCTGTCAACAGTCAAAATCAGAAAGTGTTGGCAGCCAACTTGAGCCTTGGTAGAACCGAGGCTCAAGAAACCTAAAACAAACGCCGCAAAATGCAAAAAGGGGGCAGGGTAGACACACCCTGACCCCCTAGGCCTGCTCAGGGTGTCCCACAAGGACCCCCAGGGCCAAAATAAGCATTTTCTTTAAATCGGCAAGATTCGCGCACTTAGCGCAAATTTGGGACAACATTTTTTAAAAAAAGAAACGCGGGCTCCTGCGCTTCAGTGGTGATTACTCCGCGGGTTGGCCAAATCCCGGGGGCATTAATAAAAAAGAAGTGTGGGGGGTCCCAATCCTCCCCACACTGCCCCAGGGACCACCATCCTAGGGCTCTTAGTTAATGTATGAGGGTGGCTCACGGGGCCCCCACGGAGCCCCGGGGACCGCCAACCCCCAAGGCTTGTACAAAATGGGTGGGGGGCTCTCAGGCCCCCCAGAGACCTCCACCCCCTGGGGCTTTAAAACTTTAGCTGGGGAGGCTCTCAAGCCCCCCAGCCTCGGGGACTTCCGCCCCCGGGGCTCTAATTTAATGTATGCGGGGGGGGGCTAATGGGGCCCTCCTGCAGCCCCAGGGACTGGGGCTTTTTTTAAATGGGTGGGGGGCGCTCAGGCATGGTGGTCCCGGGGTATCTAATTTAATGTATGCGAGGGGCTCACAGGCCCCCCCGCAGCCCGGGGACCGCCACCCCCGGGCTTTTTTTAAAATAAAAAAACCTGTGTGTGGAGGGCCTGAGCCCCCCCACACTCCCCGGTGACCGCCACCTCCCCAGGGCTCTACATTTTTAATTTGGGGGTCCGTTATGGACCCCCAAGCCTCGAGGACCACCACCCCAGGGCTTCTCAAATGATGGTAGGGGGCCGCATGGCCCCCCTCCTGGAGCCCTCGATGGCCCAGGGGACCGCCACCCCCCAGGGCCAGTTCCTGCAGTGTCCCGAGGTGCCCACCCCCGGGACACTGCTATTTGCAATGGCAGGGCGGGAGCCTCGCGGCTCCCACCCTGCCATTGCAAACTGCTTTCCTATTTGGAACAGAGGGCAGGAAACCTGCTCCCTCTTCCAAATAGGAAAGCAGATGGCTTTTCCAAATGGGGAGCAGCATGTTAGCTGCTCCCCATATGGAAAAGCAATGCCGGCTCCCGCAGGAGGCGGGGAGCCGGCGGGACCGTGGGGGGATTAGGGACCCCCCACGGTCGCCAAAGGCGTGAGCTAGCCCCGGGGGATGAGGTCCCCAGGGTTACAAGCGGACCGGGAGGCGGGCATGGTAGCCCCCCTCTAAAATAATAATTAAAAAAAGATGAGCCATCAGTGATGTCATCAGTGATGTCACTGACCATGTCATGAATGATGTAATATGTGACATCATCAGCAGTGGATTGCGGGTGCGCGAAATATAATTAGTACAACTAACTATATAGGAGCAATTTCAATGGTTTTTTAAATGCTAATTCCTAACTATATAAGGCTGAAACCTATGGTTTTTTAAGTGAATATATATATATATATATATATATATATATATATATATATATATATATATATATATATATATATATATCACGAGCAAATGTCCCAAAATGAGAGGAGCGTCAGTAGCTGGTGCCGGCGGCAATCAGACCCTAATCAGACCCTAATCTGATAATCAATTTATCAGATCATAATCTAACAAAACCAGAGGAGACACTATTGACAAAAGGACTATCTTTTTGCCCTGACAAACATCAGGACCAAGTTGAAACTCGGATAGACATATACAAGTATGTGCGAAAATTAAAATTGAAGACATTTTTTTCTAAAAACAAACGTGGTGAAAAAACAACTCTAGCCACTGAACCTGCTTCAAACAATGAACCCGAAGCCTTTGTAGTAGCGGATGCTAACAGTCTACAAACAGCTTATGAACTATCGCATGAAATTGATCAAACCGAACTAACCAACACTCAAACACTCTCCCAAATGGGTCATGTGGTAGGAGCACATCCTAAAACTAATCTGAAAAGCAAATCCAAATTCTGTCCTGTTTTACATCCAGGCAACCGGATAGATGTCTTTCATGATCTGGTTGTGGCAGAACTAGAAACAATGAACAACACCATCAACAAAAAGGAAAATGTAACAAAAAAGGAACGTATAGCCTTAAAAAGCCTCCAGTCCAACGCTATTATAGAAATAAAACAAGCGGACAAAGGGGGGAATATCGTGATACAGAATAAAATAGACTACTTGGAGGAAGCCCATCGCCAACTAAATAATGAAATCAATTATGAAGTCTTGCAACACAATCCAACTGTAACCATGATTAACAAATTACAGAAATGCATACAAATGTGGCAAGAAAATGGCCTATTAAGCATGGAAGAAAATAACTTTTTGACAGTTGCACATCCAATAATGCCAACAATTTATTTTCTTCCGAAAATTCATAAGACTCTTGTAAAACCACCAGCACGCCCAATAATATCCAGTTGTGGCTCACTGTGCGAAAACGTATCTTCCTATGTAGACTTTTTTTTGGCACCAATAGTTCCAACACTCAGCTCCTATATTAAAGACACTGGGGATTTCCTCAGGATCATCATGGGTGTTGAGTGGCACCAGAGTATTGGGTAGCGACTATTGATGTTGTCTCGCTTCATACTTCGATCCAGCGAGACATAGGACTGGTTGCAACCAAATATTTCCTAAGTCAAAGACCCATATCAGAACTGTGGCATACAAACATGGTAATAGACATGATGACTTTCTGCTTGGAAAACAATGTCTTCACTTTTGACAAGAAAATCTGTAGACAGACCTGCGGTTGTGCCATGGGCGTTTCCTTCTCTTCAAGCTATGCTAATCTCACCATGGGTTGGTGGGAGAAAAACAGAGCTTGGAGAGAAGAAAACGAACCATATACCACGGATGTGGTTATATGGCTTAATTTATAGATGACTTGTTCCTCCTTTGGAAAGGTACGAAACAGAGACTACTAGAGTACATTGATATCCTCAATGAAAATGCAGTTGGACTACAATTCACTTCAAATATCCCAAAAAATGAAATAGAGTTTCTGGATACAAAAGTCTATGTCAAAAACAACAAATTAGAAACAACTGTATTCAGAAAAGCAACGTCAACAAACAGTGTATTACACGGGACCAGCTTTCACCCTACCTCCCTAAAAAAGAGCATACCGTACGGTGAATTTTTAAGAATGAAAAGGAATTGCTCAGAAAAGGATGAGATGGAAATCAAATTCAAAGAGACCAAAGACCGTTTCTCCAAACGTGGATACAAATATGCAGATATAATCAAAGGAGAACAAAAAGCGAGAGCCAAGTCAAGAGAGGAAACACTAATAATGAAGCAAAAACCCTCAGGTAACAACTTGGAGGACGATCAACCACGTTTAATACTAACCTATTCTAAGGAGAGTTACAAAATCCGTCAAATTTTGTCAAAATATTGGAATGTTCTTAAGAAAGACAATGAGATAGGAACTTTAATTGGTGAAAACCCGTTAGTGACATATCGTAAAGCTCCATCTATCCGGGACACATTAGTAAACAGCCACTTCAAGAAAATAAAAACTCAGAGCTGGCTAGAAAAAAGACAACTGGGCTTCAGTAAATGCACGACATGCAAAGCGTGCAAAATTGGGCAAAATTTGAAAATACTAACAGATCCCAGGGGAAGAACTTTTGTGATCAAGGACAAAATAACATGTGACTCACAGTTTGTGGTTTACCAAATACAGTGTTTCTGTGGCAAAAAATACATTGGCTCTACAATTTGTCCACTAAAAAAGAGAATCCTTGAACATACCAGGGCAATCCAAAACAACGACCCAACCTATGCAACGGCTAAACATCTAAACGCACATCCAGGGAAAACTTGGAAAGACATGAAATATTCAGGAATAGCCATGGTTGATGAGAATGAAAGAGGAGGTGATTGAAGAATCAGTTTAAGAAGGCTTGAGTCAAAACTAATAATAAGATTCAAAACCGGAAGCCTGTGGGGTCTCTACGCCGATGAGGAACTTTACGTACACTTATAATCTAGTTAATTTGGACAGTACAAAGACTTTTTTGGAGAAAAGAACAAGAAAAAGTATACTGCAATAATGTATTAATCTCTGTTTTCATGAATAAGCAACTTGAACTTAATGTATGTGACACATAGAAAAAGTAAACTTGATTTTAATTATCCCTGCATTTTGATTACTGTTGATCTAAAGCATGAAACGCCACAATCAAACTCTGAGGCACTTAGCCATCACTAGGAATATGGACACTCAGTCCGTCTCACTCTCTTTCACAGAGGTGATAATTTGCGCTACACAATGTGAGCCACACTAGCCACATTACTAATAACAGTCCTTTGGACAAACAATCTGCGCACGGGCATTCGCCCACATTAATACTCAAAGAGTTTGATTAGTGTAGTGGTAATGCTTGGATCCGGTAACTCAGACTGCATGGGTTGGAATTATACTGATCCACAAAACTACTGAGCCCACAATGCATCATAACTGCCAAGTGGTGTCTACAGGTATTTAATGTAAACAGCAATGATGGACAATTGTTTGTACCGTGATCAGGGACAGCTTCATGTCCGAAACGCGTAGGTGTGGAACCTACAGAGAATAAACCAATAACTCAACAAACGGAGTAGTGTGCGGTGTGTTTCTCTTTTGAAACGTTTTTGCTGAAAGATATATATATATATATATATATATATATATATATATATATATATATATATATATATATATATATATATATATATTCACTGAAAAAACCATAGGTTATAGACCATATATAGTTAGGAATTCGCATTTACAAAACCTTATTTTACTCACACAAAACCATTGAAATTCCATATATAGTTAGTTGCACTAACTATATATCGCGCACCCGCAATCCACTGCTGATGATGTCACATATTACATCATTCATGACATGGTCAGTGACATCACTGATGACATCACTGATGACATCTCAAATGACATCACTGATGACATCACTGATGACAACATCCAGTGACTGTATGTTTCTGTAAAGTTAAAATATGTCTTACATATTGAAGAATGAGTGGATGTATAAGTGTCTGGATGAAGGATTTAGTAGGTGCATGACTGACTGTATGAGTGAGTGATTAAATGTGTCTCACTGAGTGCATGGGTTAGTGACTAAACTGTCTTAATTTGTGCATCATTATGTCTGTTGTTCTGTAAACTGTTGCATGTGTTGATAAGTAGTTATATGAGTAACTATATGGGTTATTGATTGGTTGCCCAAGTATTTGTATGGGAGACTGAGTGTGTGTGTGGGTGGCTGGGAGGTGTATGACTCTGTGCATAGATGTGTGAGCAGTTGATTCACTAGATGTATGGTTTCAAAAGTGCATGTGGAAACAGCTGTATGGGCGGTTGACTGTGTGCATGAGTGTATTGGTGACTGAATGGATATCTCAGTGCTACATGTCAAAGTAAGTACATATGTAAAACACAGTACATGTGAGAGTTGACATATATAAATAACTGTGCATAAGAGCCAGTGAATGTGTGAGTGGCTGTATGGATCATTGTGAACTTGTATCAGGGATTGTATAAGAGAGTAAATATGTGTTAGTATATGTTTGAATAAGTAAAGTTTGTATAACTGTATAGTTGAGGAAATGGAGGTGTGATTGATTCTTTGCATGACTGACTAGGTGTGTGAGTAACTCTATGGATGAGTGACAGTCTGTGAGTGTCTGTTTACACTGATTGTATCTAAGGTTATATTAGAGTCTGAAGAGGTTCATCGTATTATCACATGAATGATATCATCAGTGATGTGATCAGTAATGTCAAATGAGATGTCATCAGTGATGTCATCAGTGATGTCATTTGAGATGTCATCAGTGATGTCATTTGAGATGTCATCAGTGATGTCATCAGTGATGTCACTGACCATGTCATGAATGATGTAATATGTGACATCATCAGCAGTGGATTGCGGGTGCGCGATATATAGTTAGTGCAACTAACTATATATGGAATTTCAATGGTTTTGTGTGAGTAAAATAAGGTTTTGTAAATGCGAATTCCTAACTATATATGGTCTATAACCTATGGTTTTTTCAGTGAATTTTCAAGGTTTTGTAAATGCTAATTCCTAACTATATATGGTCTATAGCCTATGGTTTTTTCAGTGAATATATATATATACATACATATATAAACATATATCATCTGTATATCTATATAACTACAAACATAAATGCATGCATACATATACTTATATGCATACAGATGCATGTTATTTACATGAAAGTTGAAAAAAACACTAATAAAGGCAAAGCTAAAAAGCCACCTCATTACAAACAGAATGTCTTTAACTTAAACGAGGGCGAGATCTATTGCATTTTCAATGCTTGTTTACTTTGGTTCCATCAAGAAGGCATTCAGATGTGTCACACATTTGCCATAAATTCTGAATGTTAGCACTCTAGTTGCACATTAGATCACTGTAGTAAAGCTACTGCTCACCAGGGACGTCTGCTGCTGGTATTCAAAGTGCATGTTTCAGTCTGCATGTCAGAATTTTTTTTATGAAATAGAAGAGGATTTAAGAAGTCACTCAAAATGATCCCTAATTTTTCTTTCTGAAGCACTAATCATACTTTCTATGGCAAAATTAACCCCCTCATGTTGTTCCTTTTTAAATTGAGTGTTTTCAGACTTACCACTTCATTCCAATCAAGATGGCTTCTGGTGTGCCATACTTTTGTCATAAGTAAGACTGTTAGCGCTCTAGTTGTTCTTTAGAACACTCTGGGACATTCTGTCATTGGGCTATACTTGGGGTACATCTGGGTGATATTTGGGCTACATTTAGGCTCTTTTGTCTCTGGTGGCCATCTTGGGAGACTGTATGTCAGAATTTTTTATTGAAATTGAAGAGGGTTTGAGAAGTCACTCAAAATGTGCCCTAATTTTTCTTTCTGCAGCACTAATCATAATTCATATGGCAAAATATACCCCCTCATTTTGTTCCTTTTTAAATTAAATGTTTTAAGAGTTACCACTTTATTCCAATCAAATGGCTTCAGGTGTGCCATACCTTTGTAATAAGTAGGACTGTTAGCGCTCTAGTTGTTCTTTTGAACACTCTGGGACATTCTGTCATTGGGCTATACTTGGGCTACATCTGGGTGATATTTGGGCTACATTTGGGCTCTTTTGTCTCTGGTGGCCATTTTGGGAGACTGCATGTCAGAATTTTTTAATGAAATAGAAGAGGATTTGAAAAGTCACTCAAAATGTGCCCTAATTTTTCTTTCTGCAGCACTAATAATACCTTCTATTGCATAATATACCCCCTCATTTTGTTCCTTTTTAAATTAAATGTTTTAAGAGTTACCACTTTATTCCCATCACGATGGCTCCAGGTGTGCTATACCTTTGTAATAAGTAGGACTGTTAGCGCTCTAGTTGTTCTTTAGAACACTCTGGGACATTCTGTCATTGGGCTATACTTGGGCTACATCTGGGTGATATTTGGGCTACATTTGGGCTCTTTTGTCTCTGGTGGCCATTTTGGGAGACTGCATGTCAGAATGTTTTAATGAAATAGAAAAGGATTTGAGAAGTCACTCAAAATGTGCCCTAATTTTTCATTCTGCAGCACTAATCATACTTTCTATGGCAAAATATACCCCCTCATGTTGTTTCTTTTTAAATTAAATGTTTTAAGAGTTACCACTTTATTCCAATCAAGATGGCTTCAGGTGTGCCATACCTTTGTAATAAGTAGGACTGTTAGCGCTCTAGTTGTTCTTTAGAACACTCTGGGACATTCTGTCATTGGGCTATACTTGGGCTACATCTGGGTGATATTTGGGCTACATTTGGGCTCTTTTGTCTCTGGTGGCCATTTTGGGAGACTGCATGTCAGAATGTTTTAATGAAATAGAAAAGGATTTGAGAAGTCACTCAAAATGTGCCCTAATTTTTCATTCTGCAGCACTAATCATACTTTCTATGGCAAAATATTCCCCCTCATGTTGTTTCTTTTTAAATTAAATGTTTTAAGAGTTACCACTTTATTCCAATCAAGATGGCTTCAGGTGTGCCATACCTTTGTAATAAGTAGGACTGTTAGCGCTCTAGTTGTTCTTTAGAACACTCTAGGAGGCTGCAGTAGAACACAAAGGAATCAACTGACAGTCTCTGTCCTTGTTGGATGTACATGTTTTACTGAGAATGTCAGACTTCATTTTCACATGACTGAGAAAGATAATGTGAATTTACAGAAAATATGCTTTCAGTTTAGCTTATAGATCCCCTTCCAAACCACTGTGGGAAAATCATGAGATATTAGTTTTCTTTCAAACAATATTCATGATATCACAGCAGAAGGTTTTTTCACATGGTAAAATCACCTCAGAACCCACCACAATTCCTAAAACGAGTATGGTACCATCAACAAATGATTTATAATGTAACTAAAGTCCTAAAACCCTCTATTAACTACAATGCTTTTTAATGAGGTGCTATCATGTATATTGGTCCCAAGATGGCTGCCAACACTTCTTGGATGAAGTGCTGACAGCCAATCAGATCAGATGTGTGGTTAGGCTCCGCCCAGATATATATCTTTTTTTGAACCTAAATTACTCAAAATCCACTGGAGCACATATATTGAGACCTAGCAAAGGCACATCGGGCTAACAGTCCCTACAATTTTGCAAAGTTTCGTGCAAATCCATTCAGCCGTTCGAGCTAAAAGTGAGGCCAACCGCCCTATGGAAATTAACATGGGAAAAACGCGTTTTGGGACCCCCCTTTTTTCTCGGCCCCCCCTTGATGAAACCCCCCCAAATTGTCAGGGGCTGCTCAGAAACAAAATGTTCCATTTTCCTGAACATTTCAGCCAATTCCGTCCACAAACGCCAAAGTTATTAGACATAGAATTTTCAAAAGTCCCATAGAGAAAAAATCCTAACTATATATACCTACTGGCGACCGCCAGTAGGTAATATATATATATATATATATATATATATATATATATATATATATATATATATATATATATATATATATATATATATATGTTCAAAGAGTTCAAAACCATAGGTCAGGTCCGCAATCCTCGGAACACCAACACCAACACAGCAAAGAGCACGAGACCCAGGAATCAGGTGAGCTTGTTATTATAATAGCACCTTCGCCAGCATAACGTTTTGGCCTGCACAGAGGCCTTGGTCACATGACGCAATGGAGAGCGTGGGCAAAATTTAAAGTGCAAGTGCTTGAATTTTAAGACATTTGATTGGACAGCAGTGTGAATAGAAAAAACAACATGGAAGACAGACTTGTCAAGGCACATATTGGGATAATCCCAGTAGCTAGACACATCATTACAATTTCAATGGCACATGTATATTGAGTTTAAACCGTTTTTGATTCATATCATTAGCAGTCTGAGACATGAAAAATTGCAATTTGGCAACTCATTCCCTGATAATATTTTCAAGGTAAATGCAAATACCATGTTTACGGTAAAACCCATGTATCATAAATGAACAGTCAGCTACGACCAACTAGTCACCCCTTCTGGCACACGGCTGACATGCTGACATTAAACGTGCATCCCCACCATTCAATAACTGTATAAATACAAACAATGCATCTGTTTCTCTCCTTAATGCGCCTGAGTTAACAAAAGAATCTAATAAACACACTTACTATGTCCAATTTCATGCGTGAAAAAGTGAATGAATGAAAAATACAAAAAATTAAAAAACATACAATTGATTTGTGATATTATAGTAGGCTGCTCCCAACCTACACATTTGATGTTGGTGACCTAATATAATACCCGGAACCAGATTACAAATGGACAAGCCACGTTCCAACCTACTGTGAATACCATTTTGGTTAGGACGTATATTCAGAGACTATCATAGGAACCTGTATTAGAGATGATGGAATGATAAGGCAAAATAAAAGGTGCTCTACAAATTTGAGGCCCAATGAGCTGCATGGGGGAATTTTTTATAGACAAGTATAAAGATCTTCCGTAGAGATCAGACCCCACGGGGTCTTGCTGTTCAATTCTAGTATATACTTTGTCTCTAAAGCTCTGAGAGTGCCTTCCCTGTCACCACCTCTTCTCAGGGGACCCACTGTGTCAATTGCATAATATCTAAGGAGTGCACTGTTGTTGCCATGACACTACTTAAAATGCCTAGCAACTGGGTACGTGGTATCACTTGTATTGATGGCTCTTATGTGCCGGAGCACCCGCTTGTGGACCTCCCAACATATCGCAGGCCACACGGGCACTCCAGCACATATACCACGTACTCACTCTTACAGGTTAGCTGTTTTGTGATTTTGCGGGGCATAGGAGAAAAGGGAGTAACATACTCCGTCTTACTGACTCCATGTAGGCAAGCCTTAAAACTGGAGCACTTCCTGAAACCTTCACTACCTGTAAGCCAATTTATTGGCGCAATCACTTCAGGACTATATTTATTAATGCATCCTGCATAGAGTATGCTTCCTAAATGTGATTGCAGGTTTCCTTAGCATATGCTCACCAATGACCGGATCAAATCTTACTAGATCCCAGTGTTTGTTCACAATTTTTCTCAAAGCCCCATGCTGCCTGTTAAAGGTCTAGATCAATCTGGTTGGTTGCTTGTTCTCATTAACAGTGGGTTTCTGCATCTTTTTATGAACCAGGGCGGCCTCCCGGGATAGGGCATTTGCTTTCGTCATTGCAGCATCTAAGATGCTTTCCCTATATCCTCTAGCTAGGAACCTTTGTTTACTGGCCTTCTGAGCTAGTTTACACTGGGCTTCTGTGCTACACACACGCCTGATCCTGAGCATCTCCCCATAGGGGATGCTCCTTGTCAGGTGCGGCGGATGATGGCTCATAGCGTGAAGCACCGTATTGCCAGCCGTAGGTTTTCTGTTTCCAGACGGCTCTCAATGATCTCGATCGTGACATCAAAAAAATGAGCTTGGCTCTGACTGATATCTGAGGTAAAAGCCAGGTTGTAGTTGTTACAATTTAGCTTTTCAATGAACTGGATAGCTTCTGCCTGTGTCCCCTGCCAAATTAGAAATACATCATCGATGTATCTATACCATCGTATGATGTGCCTCTTACAGATATCATAGTGTTCGCCATAGAGGACCTGTCTCTCCCAGTAGCCCATATGCATACAGGCGTAACTGGGAGAAAAACAGGCCCCCATGGCGACTCCCCTAACCTGCTGGTAGTGTTGATTATGGAACATAAAATAGTTGTTATATAGGCAGAAACTAATCATGGAAATCAACATTTTGTTATGTTCTAGCAGTTCAATCGGTCGCTGTCCCAGATAAAACTGGACCGCTCGTACCTCATCCACATGTACTATACTAGTATATAAGGATGTAACGTCTAACGTTATAAACCAATATTCCGGATTCCACTCAATTTCCCAAATCTTCCTTAGAAAATCGCTGGAATCCTGGATATATGAAGGAAGTCCACAGACGTACTCCTGTAGAAATGAGTCCACATAGACTTTTGTCTTTTCCAATAGCCCCCCACATGCTGATATAATAGGTCTCCCCGGGGGGTTGATAGCGTCCTTGTGGACTTTGGGGATGAGGTATAGGACTAGGGTAATGGGGTGATCATTCTTCAAGAACTTTAGTTCATCCATGCTGATGAGACCTGATGACCGCCAACCCATCAGCAAGGAATAAAACTCCAATTGAGCTTTTCTGACCACCCCTACGTCACAATGTTTGTAGCAGTTAGTATCACTCAGTTGATGGAGTGCTTCCTCCATATACAAACTTCTTGGCCACAAAACGACTTGGCCGCCTTTGTCCGGTTGTCGAACGATCATATTGCCATCTTTTTGGATCTTATTCACGAGTTCAGAATATTTCTGGTTTTGCCTATATTTGTATTTATTGGTTTTAGCATATTTACATACAGGTCCTTTATCTCCTTGGTTGCTGCCTCATGAAAAATATTAATGTTATCAAATGTCATGAGTGGTGTGAAAGTGGAACGAGGTTTGAACTTGGTTTGACTACTCAGATTGGTGATTGGTATATCCTGTACACTTTGTGAGACCGATTGTTCTAATCACAATGCATCCATATCTTGCATTAATGGTACATCATTGACTGCCAATCCCAACCTTGTTGTTATGTTATCAGTTCTCTCAGAGCCCCTGCGTGACTTACTATCGGCAAAATGTTTCCTTAACTTCAATTTGCGCGCAAATTTAAAAAGGTCTATTCGTGTCCCAGCATAATTGAAGTCACACGGTGGGTAAAAGGATAAGCCCATCGACAAAATGTGCAATTCAGAATCCGATAGTTTCGTCGGGGTAAGGTTTATAACTGAGAGACCAAAATCATGGGCTATTGACCCCCCAGTTACTTTTTGTTCCATTTTCTGTTTGGATTTTTCCACTTTGGTTTCATGCCTTGTGCTGGCTTGTCTCCGCTCTCTCCGCCTGATGTTGAGGCTTTTGCTTTTGGTTGCAGCTTTATCCTGGGACGTAGAGTGTCTCACCTGTCCTGCCGAACACAGTCCAGTTCCTGTGCCAGGGTAAGCCGAGTAAACCCCAATTGCTCTCTACTTCTGCCTGCCTCTGAGCCTGAACCACTGTCCATATTGGAGCTCAACTCTGCATTGGAGGAACTTTGTGATAGTCTTGTCGGTGGTGCGTTTTGTGCGTCAGGGACCATTTGGGACAACCTGGGTTTTGCTGCTTTGATGGCATCATATTTGCGCGCAAATATAAAAATGCGCCCCTCCAGATAGTCATTCTTATCCCTTTGAAACTTATATTGTTTCCTCTTAATGATGATATCTTCCTCCTTTTATACACACATCAACATCTCCTCTCTGAGTTTGGTGCATTCCGCGATCATATCTGCACCCAGTTTTTCTATTTCATTATTTAGCTCCTCAATTTGTATTTGGATAGTTCTGCGGTCAGACTCAGCATTGCGAATTAGAATCTCCAACAGTCTTCGAGAGGAATCCAAATTGCACTCGGCCCATTCCCTCAGCATCTCGGGGTCCGGTTGCTCATAGCTGGGGGCCAGCATGACCCTCAGCCCTCGGGAAATGCGGTTTACTTCCAAATATCGACTCAGGGAGCGATGCTCCCACCACTTAGACTGCTCGCGCTTTGTAAGTTTTTCCAGCTGTTTAAATTTGTCACGGGCACAAGAGCCTGCACTTGAAACTGGTTCCGTGGCAACTGTCACACCCGACCCCCCAGCCGGGGAGTCGTCAAATACATCAAGGTCTGTCACTTCCCTCCCTCTCCGAGCGCCAGCTGACATTGTGCTTCGATAAAATTCAAACGCAAATTTGCGTACTCACTGTTTGACGGATTCCAACACCGAATGTGAGGACCGCCGAACACGACAGAAACTCCTCCACCAGACTTTCCTTCGCACACTGAGCTGCAACGGACATCAGACACGGTCTACGACAGCCGTCCCACCAAATCTGGCCCAATTTCAGCTACCAACGTTTCTTCAAGGCGTCCAGGGGCTTGAACGGTCTCTCCCCAACGGGAGTAGTAAACGACTTCCGGGTCACCAGAGGTCACAGCTTCCTGCCGTTCTGCCGCTTGTAGAGGAGGGGTCTTGTAACGCCGAAGAAGCACTCAACCGGCTAACAAATGTTCAAAGAGTTCAAAACCATAGGTCAGGTCCGCAATCCTCGGAACACCAACACCAACACAGCAAAGAACACGAGACCCAGGAATCAGGTGAGCTTGTTATTTTAATAGCACCTTCGCCAGCATAACGTTTCGGCCTGCACAGAGGCCTTGGTCACATGACGCAATGGAGAGCGTGGGCAAAATTTAAAGTGCAAGTGCTCTATATATATATATATATATATATATATATATATATATATATATATATATATATATTACCTAATGGCGGTTGCCAGTTGGTAGTTTTAGTTAGGACCTAGTTAGAAAATAGGAAAATGACAAAATTCTATTCCCAATAACTTTGTCTCCGATTGACGAATCTTCGCGAAATTTTCAAAACAAATTATTTGTTGAGATCAGCTCTGATGTTGAAAGGGGAAAAAAGGGTGAAAAACCTAGGAAAGACTAGGGTAGGAGCACTGTAACGTCTGTGGGGTGTTTAGGGGATGCTATAGAGGGGGCGCGAAGTGAACTACTCATACCTACCGGTTTGAAACTGCTAGGCTACGAAAATTAAGCGAGGTATTGCCTAGAGTGTGACGCTGCTAAGGTGAGCTGGTGCGGGACTCGGAGATTAAAGGGTGAGCCCAAGTTGTGCGTCTTATGCTGTGAAGTCATGTGCCTTGGCCGCTGCACTACAGGTTTGGAAGTAGTGTCAGCATGTGTTTATAACAACTAGGATGAACTACTGACCCGTACTGGTCTGAAAGTCCTGGGGTACGGAAAATATGTGAGGTAGTGTAAAGAGTCTCGTGCTGCTAAGCTGAGCTGCTGCCGGACTCGGGGATGAAAGTGTGAGCCCAAACTCTGTGTCATATGCTGTAAAGTCATGTGCTCTGGCTGCTGTGCCACATCTGTCCAAGTAATGTCAGCATG
This sequence comes from Lissotriton vulgaris, assembly GCF_964263255.1. Lineage (NCBI taxonomy): Eukaryota > Metazoa > Chordata > Amphibia > Caudata > Salamandridae > Lissotriton > Lissotriton vulgaris. The sequence continues at coordinate 932,951,687 of NC_141699.1, forward strand.
TAGTTATAGATACTGGGAGGAACTTTTGTTTCGAACATTGTAACTTGTGTGTGGTGCTTGGGGGGCATCATATAAGGAGTGCAAAGGTAAATTTGTGTGTAGGAAATGAATTTGGTAATTGGAAAGTGAAAAGCACTGACTCCTACAGGTCTGATGGCACTGGGGGCGTAAGGTGAGGTGCTGCTGGAGTTGGGGATAAAGCTGATGAACTACTGACCCCTATTGTGAACTTTTAACCTGCACGTGCCGTTAAATGTTTGATAAAGTGTTGCAAAAGTATTTCGTTAGGTTACAAAAAAATTGATGAACTTTTAACATGCAGGTGTCGTAGAATGTTCCAGAAAGTATGGTGATAAAATAGGTTGAACTTCTGACCTGTACGTTGCGGGGAATATTAAGTAGCTTTTCATATGGAAAGTTCAAAATAAACCAATGGAGGAAAGTTTTGGAATGTCGTTGAAGGAATGAAGTATTTTGATTTGTTCTTTACATGTATTTATATGTGGAGCGACAGAGAAATTGTGCCATTCCTGGTTCCATTCTTAATGAAATCGGTGCTTTACATGTAGTGTGTCACAAAGAAAGAATTCCATGCGTGTGTGATATTTGCAATCTGCATACCAGCTACAAAGGTGAGTTAGAAATGAACAAGGTGTGTTATGTGTTCTATAGTAGTGATTAAGTATTTGAGGTGATGATTTTAATTTTGAAAGTATTTTTTATTTCAAAGTAATATAGTGTTAGTAAAGTGTGGTGTTTGATATTGGTTATAAAATATGCATAACATTTGAGCTGTTTTTAAATAAGTATTTTATATATGTTTAGGAATTTTTCACAGAGAAAAACTGTAGTTTGTCATCTTTATAGGACTGTATGGTTTTGAAAATGAGGTACTGCGTTAATTTGGGTTTGTAATGTATTTGGGGAGATAAACAAAATGTCGCACGTTTGCACATTATACTTTTTGTGGAAATAGTGGGGTGGGGGTTGGTAGCATATGTATGTGTTATTAAGTTAAAAAAGATACAACGAAATCCAGAAATGTTTATGTGGGCAGTTTGTGGTCTAATTTTTGCCACTGAGAGGTAGATTTGAATGTAAGTGAAAATAGGTTGTTGTACAGTGGCTCCGTCTACAGTGTTTGAAGATTACATGGAGAGGAGATAGAGATAGGAAAAGTGATACGTTCTTTTTATATGTACGCTTAGTTTGAATCATATGTTCCTAGGTTGAGATATAATATGAACATGGTTTCTGGTTTGCATTTGGGTATAGTTAATAGTTTTTCTAGTTTCTTACTAGTGGTTAATGAAAAGGTAGATATACTAAAATATATGGTAGTAAACCTATTAATTATTTTCTGTTCTCATGGAAATGAAGTGGTTGGGGAGTGGTTCTTTAGAAGAGATGTTTTATAAATGTGTGAGATCAAAAAAATGAAAATGTGCGGTATATTTTCTGTATGACATTTGAGAACTACATGTGATTTTAATGATTATTTTTTGTTAGGCTGTGTCGCTTGTGGTGGCTATATGTAGGTGTTGAAGTGGTCCGGGTTTTACTGATGCTGAGCTTCACTATCCCTTTTGAGACAGGATTGTCTATGTTTGAGCCATAGACTGTGCAAACCGTCAATAATTTACCGTCAATAGAGAACTCAGCAATAGCCCATCTGCCCATTCGATCTCCCAGAGTCCTTTTACATGACCCCACACCCTGCTTCATAAGTATGGCCACTCCTCTAATCCTTGAAGACTGTTTAGAGCATACTACTACTTCAAAACCCGGAAACTTAAGACACTTCGGCCTCCCCCATGGTATATGGTATATGAGGCTCTTCAATTCTCTATCAAACTCACTCCCTCCATAAATTTTAAAGGTATCCTTCTTTACCGTCCTCCAGGACAAAGGTCGGCTTTCATTTCTGACATCAGTCACATTTTTGAAGTATCTGCCTTGGATGGTTCATTACCATACTAGGCGACTTCAATTTTCACTTCGACAAAACTGAAGATAGTGACACAGTCGCCCTCCAGGCATGCCTAACCACATTCGGGCTTTCCCAACTAGTGAAAGCCCCAACTCATGAAGGAGGCCATATTCTGGATGGTATTTTTTCCAATTTAAACAACCTTCAGGTTTCTGCAATTTTCCCCAATATATGGTCAGATCACTTTGTTATAACGGCCACTTTAACCAGCCATGCCTCAGGAATAGCTATGGAGAATGATAATAACCGTCAGACCTTCTTGGATTGGAAAAATATTGACAGCAATAGCTTACAATCAGCTCTGATTAAAACTAGCCCGACTTTATCACTTGATCCTAATCTCGCCATTACCCAATATAATGAATGGGTTGCATCTGCTGCCACTCGTCTGGTCCAGTCAAAACAAAGCTCTCGAAACAGATCAACCCCATCTGCCCCTTGGTTCTCGGATACACTAAGGACACAAAAGCAGTTGTGTCGGAAGAATGAAAGGAACTGGCGCAGGCACTATTCCGAAGAGGCCAAAATAATTTACAAGCACTCGGTTATCATATACAAAAATATGATCCTAGATGCCAAGAAGAAGTACTTCTTGGAAAAAATTGAACTTTCTAAAAATTCAAATAAAGCATTGTTTGAGACAACTAAACAATTGGCTGGTTGTCTACCTAACCTCCAACCTCCCTCCTCCCATCTGTTCTGTGATGCTTTGGCCAACTACTTTTATGACAAAGTTAATGATATCTATGCTGTCTTTGCTAGCTCCGCAAAAACGCCTGTAAATATTACTTCTGAGAAGGCGAGTCCCTCCACAACCGGTCCTTCTTTATCTCAGTTTAAGGAGGTCTCTATTACTCAGGTCAGGGATTTTTTGTCACCTATTAAATCAGGCTCTGCCCTTGACCCATGCCCTTTTAAAGTATTGCTACCAGTTTTGGAAGGTTTGCTCCCAGCCATCACTAATATATGTAATACTTTGATTACCACAGGAGTCTACCCCGCTGACCTAAAAAAGACATTACTGAAGCCACTGCTGAAAAAACCAAATTTAGACAGGACTGAGCTCAAGAACTATCGACCGATTGCCAATTTGCCCATCTTGGCCAAAGTTGTCGAAAAGGCCTTAAACGCCCAACTGTCAGCCTTTATAGAACTCCATCATTTATTGGATGATTCTCAGTTTGGTTTTCGCCAACATCATGGGACGGAGACGGCCCTGATCAAGGCCACAGAGGATATCCGAATCATTCGTGATGCGGGTGGCACTGCGGTCTTGATATTGTTGGACCTTTCAGCAGCATTCGACACGGTCGATCATGCTATTTTGATCGACCGTGTCGAAGATCTGGGGATTAAGCATAAGGCTAAGACCCTACTGGCATCCTTCCTTGCCGGAAGGACTCAGGTGGTCACCATAGGGCCTTTTCAATCTACCACCCTGTCCCTGCCATGCGGAGTCCCCCAAGGCTCATCCCTGAGTCCGACACTTTTTAATATATACGTGTCGGACCTTGCCAACACCATCAGAGCTCATGGGATGAGCCTTACTTCCTATGCTGACGATACCCAGTTGGTCTTGGCCATCAGAAATGACGGACAAAAAGTGGCTGATAACTTCAATCTGGGCATGCAGGCTATAGGAAGTTGGATGGCCGCCAACTGCCTCAAATTGAACTCGGATAAGTCCGAGGTGGTCATCTTTGGACACTTATCCCCAGATTGGTCTTCCCGCTGGTGGCCACAGTCCATGGGTTCACCGCCCACCCCAGTCAGCAAGGTGAGGAACCTGGGTGTCATGGTTGATGACAGGCTTACTTTTCTTCCTCATGCAAATCAGATTGCCTCCTCCGCATTTTATAAACTACGAATCATCAAAAAAATCCTCCCTTTTCTCCCTACTTCAGCTGGCAAAACCTTGATCACGTCCTTGGTCTTATCCACCTTGGACTATTGTAATGCTCTATTCTTGAATGCCCAAGAGAGAGTCCTCAACAAGCTGCAGACTATTCAAAATGCCGCTGCCCGACTGTTGGGTAACATCCCCAAATTCCAATCAGTCTCGAGCACTATCAGAGAGTTGCATTGGCTCTCCATTAGGAACAGAGCCAAGTTTAAGGCTCTGTGCATTGTCTATAAGGCACTGCACAACCAGGGACCAGCCTTTCTGACTCAACAACTCATCCCCTACCGGCCGGCTAGATCCCTGCGGTCCTCTGATCTCTTCCAGCTGGAAGTACCCCGTACCAAACTGGTCTCATGGGGTGACAGAAGATTTCTTGTTTCCGCACCCAAGCTCTGGAACTCCTTGCCGCTAATCATAAAGAACAGTCCCTCTTTGTGGTCCTTTCGAAAACAACTCAAAACTTGGTTATTTGACCAATAAGTAGATCCTCCTTTAGGGCTGAATTTAGCAGATATCAGCGCCGAGATGCCCAAGGGCCTTTGTAGCGCTTTACAAATGTTTAAATAAATATGCGTCTCCTGTATACATAATATGTCAAACTGCATAATATGTAAAGTTTTAAAAAACAGAGCTTGCTTCTTAGCGTCATTAAGGCCACATACATTCCATGTACCTATTGCAAGTTTATCCAGCCCCATCTAAACATCCGAATATCAACCTGAATTGTGCCATCCCCAGCCTTTTCAAAATACAGGAAAATGGGCATATATGCATTTGACATAACTTTAATACCAATTCTACAAAATAGTTCTTAGACCTTCTTAATCTTAGCCCTGCCTCACACCCCCCTACACTAACCCCCATCCCTAGCCCATCCCACCCCCCCAAACACACCCACCCACCCTTCACAACCCCAACCCTTATAACACCCTAAAGCGGCAACAGGACTAATGTCCTTGAGATGGAAAGAGCTGGGGTCCCACATCCCCACCGGTTCCTTCACCCTATCAATAGATCCATACAAACAGAGAGGGAAGACTAAGGGCAGAATGGTTAAACAAAGATAAAAATAGAAACACATACCAAAAACAGAGATTCTGAAGAAAAGAGGCCATGTGCACTATTAACAGCTCATCCCACTGAAGCCCGCCACACAGTCACCCCCTTTTACCCCTAACAAAAAAAAAGGTTAGTCATCCCAAAGGCGGCAATCTCCCAAGGTACCGAAGAAAAAGGCACATTTTTCTTTTTAGATTGAAGAAAGGAATTCCTTTGCCTGAATTTCAGAAACAAAAATGTTGCTTGCCCTTGCTGAATAACTTTTAGCTTTGAGGGAAAAAGCAAAAAAGCCTGAGCCCCTTTCGCCTGAAAGGGAGCGATCTGCCGACGGAGCTGCCACCTGCGTTCCACTGTCGCCGGACAGAAATCTGGCCGAACAAAAAAATTGCAGCCCTTGCCACGCCTTTTCCTGTCCGGTCTTGCTAAATCAAATAGCTTTTCCCTTGCTAGAAAATAATTAAGACATTTCAGAATCACGCAGGGTTTATCCCCATTCTTTTGCCATTGTTTGAAGGGAAATCTATGAGCACGAAGAATCTCCAACTGCCAGTCCCACTGTACAATTTCCGGAAATGCCTCTTTAAACAGATCCACTACAAATTGTCTTACATCGTCCCCTTCGCAGCCCTCTGGCACCCCTAAAATCCTGAGATTATTCCTTCTCATTCTATTTTGTACATCAGTCAATTTCCATATTATGTCCGCCTTCTGTGCCCCAATCAAATCATTTGCACTCTTCTGTGCAGCAAGAGTGTCTTCAAGACTAGAAATACTTTCCTCTGCTTCGGTAATCCTAACTGGAATTTCAGAGCAAGTTTTGCCACTCTCCAGACAGAATTCTGAACTCTGCGACACAACCCCTGGGTGTGAGCACTTTCTTGGCGTGCTTCTTCGCGATGGACCATCATCGTTTGATATATAAGCGACAGCGTGATCTCAGAGGGTGGCAATTCAGATTTTTGTAACTGCTTGGTAGTTGCTACCACTACCTCACCATCCGCAAAAACACCTCCATTAATTAATGAATTATCCATGAATGTAAACCAACGTATCTCTGGATCCTCTCTCATCAGGGCCCGGGCTTCCTGGGCTGCCCCCTTACGAACTGTCCTGGGGCACCGAGGTGCCAAGCCACTGTACAATATACCATTCTGCCGCCAGTCCCCACTTTCACTGCCATCGTCGGTCCAATCAGGGTCAGGCTCGTCCCCTTCCAATGATGACCCCGTATGCTCAAACAAAGAGAAAAAAGTCTCAGCTTCAAGCTCCTTTAGGGGCTGACTGGAATTATCAGTAGCCTGGATAGTACTAGAATTGCCGGGTAATATGCAAGGAGCAGAAGAGCATGTGGCCCCAGGCACTTCGACATCTCCTTGAACTTCATCTCCCACAATGCAATTCAAAGGTCCATCCACAGAAATACTGGAGCTTTCACTTTGATCAGTTTGAGCCAAAAGCCCCTGCCCAGATACCACCGAAGTCTTTATGATTTTCTCTGGGGGGCACACTAACCTTATTGCCTACACAGACTGCAGCGGAAATCGGAGGTAGGGACGGCCCCTCCATCTCTCCCACGATGCCTTTCATTACACCCTCCGAGATTTGACTAATTACTCCCACACAGTTTTTGGATTTGGAGTTTACCTGATTAAATATTGCAGGTACTATCTTCACGCTGCTATTTTGCGTATTTGGGCCATTGCGAGCAGATCCACTAATTTTTTCACCGCTTTGCTCTGCCTTAGAGACGCTCCCTGCATCACTCTCTGGCTCTCTTCCACCCGAGGATGCTGCAGCCGCCGCTGACCGCGCTCTCGCTGCAGCTGCCGCCTTGGAAATGACCTTTGGGGCCATAGCGATGCCTCCGTGAACACGCTGCGGGCCAGGGAGCGTACACCAGATAAGTGATCGAGAGACTCGCTGACCTCTACCGAAACCAAAACCCGCTGTCCAGGCAATTACTCTTTGCATGTCAGTCGATCAGTCCATTAGCTTGTAAAATGACTCCCCAGAGTTTTCCCTTTTCTTCCACCGGGAACTACTGCTTGGGAACCGTCTGGGATCCTAACGGAACCCGGGTAAAATCGCCGTGAGGAGGAATGCCAGCTCACGCGGGCAAACGAGCAGCCGTCATCTTGCCTCTCCTTCCAAAGGTAATGTAGTTTCACTGGGCCTATTTATATATGCTACAGGATGGTTTATTTTTTACCCACCAATTTGCATGTTTGAATAATTTTTGCTGATAAGTATCCCCGTAGACACCTGTTAAAATTAACCCTGTGAATGGGTATAGTGGCGCTACTAGGAATGGCGGGGGTTTCTTTTTGATTTTGTACCGTTAACCTAGGGCGGGGGTGGATGTGGGGGAGGTAGATATGTTGCTGTTTGCACTACAGAATATAGTAACGTGGCGATGTGGAGCTACTAAAGGTGATGTAGTACCACTGGGAGCACTTATAGAGCACCCTATGGCATGGTATATGTTTTGCCTGCATATTTGCATGTTTTAATACGTTTTGCTGATGAGCTTTTTGGGAGACATCTGTTGAAATTAAGCCTCTGTATGTCTATAGTGATGCTTCTCCATTTGCTTGGGCTCTTTCTTTTATTGCGTAAAGTTAAGCAACAGTGGGTGTTGAGATGATGTAGTGGTACTGTGACTATTTATAAACCCTCTTATCGTATGCTGTATGTTTGAGGTGCAAAAATTGCATGTTTTAATAGCTTTTACTGATGAGCGTTCTGGCAGACACCTGTTGACATTAAGTCAATGTATGGCTATAGTGGCGGTAACGGGAGTACCGGGGCTCGTTTTTTGATTTTGTAAGGTTAAGCAAGGGCATGGGTGGGGGTGGGGGAGATGCGTATGTTGCTGATTATTAGACAGATATTTGTAACGTGGGCATGAGTAGTTAGTAAAGGTAACGTAGTTTCACTGGGCCTATTTATAAACTGTGCAATGGGATGATTTTTATTTTACCCACCAATTTGCATGTTTGAATAGGTTTTGCTGATAAGTGTTCCGGCAGACACCTGTTAAAATTAACCTTGTGTATGGGTATAGTGGCGCTACTAGGAGTGGTGGGGGTTTCTGTTTGATTTTGTATGGTTAACCAAGGGCGGGGGTGGGTGTGTGGGAGGTAGTTATGTTGCTAATTGAAACACAGAATATAGTAATGTGCAGATATCGAGCTACTAAAGGTGATATAGTACCACTGGGAGCACTTATAATGTGCTGTATGGCATGGGATATGTTTTAGTCGCAAATTTGCATGTTTTATTACATTTTGCTAATTAGCTTTTTGGGACACATCTGTTGAAATTAAGCCTCTGAGTGGCTATAGTGGCACTTCTACATTTGCTGGGGCTCTTTCTTTTATTGCGTAGACTTAAGCAAGGGTGGTTTTTGAGGTGGAGAAGCGGTACTGTGACTGCTTATAAATCATCTTATGGTATGGTGTATGTTTGAGTTGCAAAATTGCATGTTTAATAGCTTTTGCTGATGAGCGTTCTGGCAGACACCTGTTGACATTAAGTCTATGTATGGCTATAGTGGCAGTAACCTGAGTGTTGGGGCTCATTGTTTGATTTCGTAAGGTTAAGGAAGGGCATGGGTGGGGGAGGTGAATATATTTGTGATTATAAGACAGATATTTGTAATGTGTGCCTGTGTAGATAGTAAAGGTAATGTATTTTCACTGGGCCTACTTATAAACCTTGCTAAGGGATGGTTTATGTTTTACCCGCCAATTTGCATGTTTGAATAGTTTTTGCTGATAAGTGTTCCAGTAGATACCTCTTAAAATTAACCCTGTGTATGGGTATAGTGGCGCTACTAGGAATGGTGGGGGTTTTTGTTTGTTTTCGGACTGTTAACCAATGGCGGGGGTGGGTGTGGGGGAGGTGGTTATGTTGCTAATTAAAACACAGAATATAGTAACGTGCAGATGTTGAGCTACAAACGGTGATGTAGTACCACTGGGAGCACTTGTAAAGTGCCCTATGGCATTGGATATGTTTTACCTGCAAATTTGTATGTTTTAATACGCTTTGCTCATGAGGGTTCCAATAGACAGTTGTTGAAATTAAGTTCCTGTACTGCTATAGTGTGTCTACTAGGTTTGGTGTGCTCTTTAATTTTGTAAAGTTAAGGAAGGATGGCAATGAGGGTTGTGCAGTGGCAGTGTGCCCATTTATGATTCGTTTTATGGTGTGGTGTATGTTTTCTGGAAAATTCCCATGGTTTAATATCTTTTGGTGGCGAGTGTTCCAGCAGACTGGTACACACGTTACACAACATTTCTGCAGATAAGAAATCTTTGTGCTGATAGACACTCTTGTACTGTGGTAGAAGGCTGAAAACACTAATGGAAAATTATGAAACTTGGTGCCATTGTAGATTTCAATTGAAGCTTACACTGTTTGTTTGTTACTATGGTGTAGTTAGGGTTTTAAGTGGAAGAAAAAAAAGTGGGGGTGCTCTAAAAGGGGAGTGGAGAAGTGTGGCTCAATGGTTAGGGCAGGCAGACCTCGATGCAGAGCTCTGGCCAGGGACCAGGTTTCGATTCCTGCCCCGGCGGGTCTCGGGCTCATTAATTCCCCTGACCGGATATTCTCGCCTCAGTGCCTATTCTGATCATGGGTCCCACGCTGCAACTCTAGGCAATAGCTTGCTTAGTCTCCACAACGGCCCCCACAACGCGAGGGATGCCTGGTCTGCACCATGGGGGTGCCCAGGAGTGGACACTTCACAGGGAAAGCCAGGAAGGGTTCCCTTGCGGTATTCGTACAAGCGCCGGGAAACCCACTGCGGGTAGCTGTGCGCTATACAAGTACAAAAACATTTACATTTACATTTACATATGAGCGCACTCACCTATAGTAAGCACTGTGCCATTCATGCAACCATACGCTTATATATACATAGATACATCTGACCCAGAACCAATCCTAAGCATCTATTAGCCCACCCGTCTATCATAAATACTAGTCACTGCATTCATTCATCCTTCCATCCATCCATACATTGATACATCCATCTATGTATCTTTGCATTGATGCATCTGGCCATGCATCCATTCGCCCTTCACTCAACTATACATTCTTATTTCCGTGCATCGTCCGCCCCAATTCTAAATACGACGTATTATACTCATCCACCCACCCTCTTAAGGCATAGAAAAGGCTTACGAAATGCATTGACAGGCAGATTTTTTTATAAAGTATAACAAAGCTTTGAGTTGCTCTTTGTGGAGCATACTTCACCACCCTTCTCCGATGGTGTTCTAAACAAAGGTACTTCTAGCGAAAGAAATGTAAAGGAGCTTTTAAGTGTAAGACATTAATTTTGAAACATAACGTCTTGTCGAGTTGTTTATAGGTACACTGTTTTAAAGTGGCCGTGACTGACAGATACTGAATACCCATACATCTTATATTTGGGAAAGTATACCAGAGATATAATTTGGGGTGGTGAGAACCTTGAGTTCTATATTTCTATGTCAAATACAGTATAGGAATATAAAAGTAATTGAAAAGCGCTTATGTTCATATTAAAGAAGGGGTGTGAGAACTAAGTGAGGAAGGTAAGTTTGTGTTTTCGCACAAAAACAAGACCGTGTGTAAGGTGAGAGCAGGTTCATGCTGGAGTTGCCTGTTTGTGGTTGTTTGCAGAGGCGCAACCAGAGCGACATTTCAGGGGAGCCTAATTCTTTCAGCAATAGGCAGAGTGGGGATGTAGGGGATGAAAAAGGGGTGAAAAAGAACAGAGTCTCCTTTACAAACAAAATTATGTTTTGAAGACCGGTGAAGTACACAGGTGCAGTTCTGTGTGTGCACCTGCGAAGGTCTTTCAGAGAGTCCGGGGCAATGGACTTTGCTAGCCTGTTGGTGTGTCTGCTAATCACCCCACGATGATGTTTCTCCTGCATTGCAAAAAGAGAAGTGAAATCCTGCGAGAAAATGGCTCTCTTTAAAGGATTTCCCTTATCCTACAATGCGAGTCACTTGGCATGATGTCTGCACTTCCAAGTAGTGAGCAATGTGCATGCTCTCACAGTGTCACTGCAAATCAATAAAGAAAAAAATGGATTATGTTTTGTGAGGCTCGAAAATAGAGCCCTATAAAGACCTGTTTCAAGGCCCCCAAAAAAGTGCTGGTGGAAGATCCCCACAGACACACCCTCCACTTAAAGCCCTGGGTGCAGTCTTATGTTTGTGAAGTTGTAGATTATATTGTTAGGCAAATAATGGACATTTTTGTGTGTGCTATTGGGTTGATAATATATCCTAAGTTTGTAGATTAACATTTAAAAAAATACTATTTATTAAGTTGTTTGCGGTGGGTTGCATAGAAAAAGCTGTGGGGTGTGGCAGAGAAGTAAAAAGTAGGAGGTAGTGCAGTTATATATAAATTGTAAAGGAGTATGTAAATAACTAAATAAACACTTGCTGTATGTTCTATGGCACTACTTGTCATCCTAGTGCTCATCTGTCATGCTCCATTACGTTGCAGCACTGGGTTTGGAAGTTGTTAGTGGAAGTTTTGTAATTGTATGTTATTATTTTAACATAGTGAACAAATGTGAAAAAAATAATTGAATCTATTTTTTGTTTTTCAGAAAAATATTTTGTTTGGATTGAAATTTGGAAATGCCTAGAAGAAGTGAAAATAGAAAAATATATATTTGTTAAAAAGAAAAGATCTTGAAGTAGAAAAAAATGTGAGTAGTACAGAAACTGTTTGTTCGACTAAAAGCAAAAAATAATTTTTGGAAAATATAATACAAGCTTTGAATGAGAAAAACATCACATAAAGCAAAAAGAAAATGTTTTCAAGTAAGGTGAGGCAGAGTTCAATTTTAAATACGAGAAAAAAGAAACATGATAAAGAAATAGTATCTGCTACTCGGAGACAAAAGCAATTTCAAGAAGTTCGTTAGAGAATTCTTTGATTTAGAGGGATTCAGAATTTAATGAAAACATGCTGCAAATATAAAAGAAAAATCTTGTATTTCAAAGAGAAGCAGCGTATTGAAAGTATAGTGGATACTTCTTTCAAATTAAAACAAAAGTTAATCATTTAGATTTTAAAGAGAATTAAACTATTGGATAAAATAGTCAAAGTATTGAAAGACAAAAGTAGAAAAAAGAGACTTGTGAACAGAACCAACTTTTGTAAAATCTTTAGTGGACATTGGAGACATTCTTCTACAGCTGAGCCTTTTTTTAATGAGAAAAGATACTTCCAGTAAAGTAGTTGATCATTTGCAGTTGATACCGGAGGTCGTTGCTATGAAGTTCAGGATGGTTGTCCTCTTCCAAAGGAGGAAATGGAAGGTAAAAGTGCAGAAGAGTTAATAGCTGAAGAATTTGAATTTGAATTTTGAAAAATGTACAGAGCGCACGTTCACTGTGCAGTTTCTTGGCGCTAGAGGGTTCTTAAGCTGAGGCGGACACTGGGGGCTATGGGCTGAAAGCTTGTTGGAACAAAAAAGTCTTGAGAGATTTGCGAAACTCCAGATGGGAGGGGGAGAGTTTGACCTGGGGTGGGAGAGAGTTCCAGAAGGTAGGTGCAAGAACCGAGAGTTTCTGGCCTCCCGATATTTTTTTCTTGAATCGGGGGATAACTAATAAAGATTTAGAAGAGGAGTGTAGTGCTTTAGAGGGACAATAATTAGCGATGGTGGAGTTGATGAAAGCAGGGGCAGTGCCCGCCCGAGCTTGAAACGTGAGACAGCCAAGTTTGAAAAGGGCGCGCTGTTTGATGGGGAGCCAGTGGAGGGCAATAAGAAGGGGTGAGGAGTGATGATGTTTGGGTAGGCCATGTACCAGGCGAGCAGCCTGGTTCTGCACCAGCTTGAGGCGTTGGAGTGTGTAGGCGGGGGCACCGTTATAAATTATGTTCCCGTAATCGATCTTGGATAAGACCATGGCCAACACTATGAGTTTCAGTGCGGAGGGAGAAAAGAACCGGGATACTTTCCTGATGATGCAGAGAGTGTAAAAACAAGAAGAAACAACAGAACTGATGTGAGAATGAAGTGTCAAATCCTAATTAAGAATAATACCAAGGGTTTTGACTGAAAAGGAGGGGATGGGACGTGAGCCAAGGGAAGGGGGCCAGAAAGAAGGAGACCAAGGGTTGCCACTGCCTCCAGTCAAAATCAGTTCTGTCTTATCCGGGTTGAGTTTGAGATGGTTTGCATTCATCCAATCCCGGATGAACAGCATGACAGACTGGAGGCTGGCGGCACCAGATAAGTGGGATGCCCAAGGGTAACCACGCGCTATACAAGACTCAATAATAATAATAATAATAATAATAATAATAAGGGGGGAGAGAAATTAAAAATGAGTTGGAGGTCATCAGCATAATTGTAGACTGTGACCTCCAGTTGTTGCAGTGCAAAAATAAGAGGGAAAATGTAAAGATTGAATAGGAGAGGGGAGAGGGAGGATCCCTGGGGGACACCACAATTCACCCTGAGGGGCGGGCCAGAAAATTCAGCAAGGTGGACTGCCTGAGTGCGATCGGCCAGGAAGGAGCCTATCCAGGTCAGAACCTGTTCCCCCATGCCCGCCGCCTTGACACGGGACAAAAGGATGGAATGGTCCACCGTGTCAAATGTGGCGGACAGATCTAAGAGGACCAGGGCTTGAGGGGTGTTGGTGTCAAGTCCCTCCCTGAGTTGGTCCATGACCGAAATGACCACTTTCTCGGTGGAGTGGCGGGGACGAAAGCCCGCCTGACAGGGTGCAAGAAAATTACTGTCCTCTATAAAAGAGCTCAGCGCCTGAGTGACGTGGGACTCAGCTACCTTTCCCAGATAAGGGAGAAGGGATATGGAGCGATAGCTTGCCGGAGAGGATGAGTCGGCGCCCGGTTTTTTTAGTATTGGAAGAATTATGGCAGTTTTAAAGGAAGCAGGGGCAGAACCAAGCATAAGGGAATTATTCAGGAGAGTAAGGGCGGGGGCTGGGCATGCAGTGAAGATCTGACAGAGGATTCGTGCCGGGCAGATGTCAGCTGGGGAACCCGACTTAACACGCCTCAATAGGGGGAGCAGAGATTCTTTTATCAGTGAAGGAATGGTAGTGAGGAACCGATTATTGTCCGGTGGTTGCGGATGGGTAAAAGTGGGCGAGGGAGGAGGGATGTTAGCTTTGATGCGGACTATTTTATCGACGAAGAACTTGTTGATAGAGTTACAAAGGGCCTGGGAGGGGGGATCTTGGGAGAGGTTCTGTCTGATGATGCCAGCTCGTGGACGGTGGAGAAGATCTCACAAGACTGGTTTTCTGCGGCTAAGATGCGCCCAGAAGAAGTGCAAGGGAAACGTCCACAAGCTCCTGTGTATAAGCGAAGTTGTAGTAGTATTTGTAGTATTCAACAGGAAACCATTGATATAATGCGAAATTTGCTACAAGAATATACTCAGAAAAGTATAAAACAGAAGATTAAGCTGTTACAAGGACTAGATCCATGTAATGTAGGAAAATATATATTATATATTAGTATAGGCATTCTCTGGCTTGCCTTTCAAGAAAAGTTTGTCAAAATGTTTTTCATCATTTGAGGATGTTAGCAGTGCACCATTCAGACATGAGGAGGTTTGTAAAGAAACTGTACTATGTAAAAAGTCCTGCATTAAGTTTAAGTGAACTGAATACAGGTATTTTATATGGTTCTTTATCAGATGTTCAAAAAAGTGTGATGATATTCAAATGCGATATTTTGGTTCAGAAGAGCAGATCATAGAAAGTGAAAGTGTGACAATTACAGATGTTGGAGGAGATGAGAAAGTGATTAGCACTGATCAGTTTGAAGAAGAAATTGGAAAGTTTAATGTGGTGTGCTCTGCAATACCAAACGATGGGGGCCACCCGCCATCCTTTCAAGGAATGGGACCGCCCACCATTGTCGCGGTGGTCCCATTGCAAACATTAGGATACGCCTGCCACACTGGCTGGCGCATCCTGCATTTCTGACATTGCGGCAGGTGGTGCCCTCAGCACCACCCGCCACAATGCCAGGAATGCATGTTATGCAGTTTCATGCACAACATGGCAAGCACCGTGCGGTGCCTGCCATGTTGTGAATGGAACTGCAGGGGGGTACTATAGTACCCCTCATGTGTACCCCCCACCCCCCAGAATCCCTGGGGGCCCATTACGGGCCCCCACTGGCAAAAACGGCATGCCTTTCCGTGGCGACATTGCCGCCACGGAAAGGCTCAACCCTGCATTTATGCTAATATAGATAGCGGTGTCTCCCAGACACCACCACCATGTTAGCTGCTTTTCCACCCGGTCGACTCTGCCTAGAAAAAGTGAAAAAAGGAAAAGAGAAGAAAAATATATATTTGACGAAAAGGAAAGATCTTGAAGTAGAAAAAAATGCGAGTAGTACAGAAACTGTTTGTTCGACTAAAAGCAAAAGACAATTTTTGAAAAAAAATATTACAAGCTTTTCATGAGAAAAACATCCCACAAAGCAAAAAGAATAATTTTTCAAGTAAGGTGTAGCAGAGTTCAATTTTAAATACGAGAAAAAAGAAACATGATAAAGAAATAGTATCTGCTACTCGGAGACAAAAGCAATTTCAAGAAATTCGTTAGAGACTTCTTTGATTTAGAGTGCTTCAGAATTTAATGAAAACATGCTGAAAATACAAAAGAAAAATCTTGCAAGTAAAAGAGAAGCAGTGTATTGAAAGTATAGTGGATACTGCTTTCAATTTGAAACAGAAGATAAACATTTTGATTTTAAAGAGAATGAAACTATTGGATAAAATAGTCAAAGTATTGAAAGACAAAGGTAGAAAAAAGAGACTTGTGAACCGAACCAACTTTTGTAAAATCTTTAGTGGACATTGGAGACATACTCTACTACTGAGCCTTTTTTAATGAGGAACCACGCAGTGCCTGCCATGTTGTGCATGGAACTGCAGGGGGGTACCTGGTACCCCCCATCTGTACCCCCCACCCCCCAGAATCCCTTGGGGCCCGTTACGGGCCCCCACTGGCAAAGAACGCACGCCTTTTTGTGGCGGCATTGCGCCACGGAAAGGCTCAACCCTGCATTTATGCCTGACAGAACCCCTCCTGAGGCGGAAGCCGGGAGGATCGCTTGATATTTTAAAACGTAAACTGAGAAAAAATCCTGGCCTTATTTATGAAGGCCTTGCGCCGCCGGTGCATCACTTTTAACATGGAAAAAAGTGACGCACCGGTGGCCAAGGCCTTCATAAATAAGGCCCACTGTTTTTATCCTTGTATTCACGCTCTACTGTGCACTCTCCCTCCTTTCTCACCTGATCAGACTCACCCCGCCAGCCGATCTTAACGCTGCCACGGGACAGAGCACTCAATCGCCGACAATTGTGCAGGAAAGCCAGGCCACGCCCACCGCCCTGAGGCAACGCCCTTTTTCAATTGCTACATAAGCCGCGCTCCAGCCCAAAGCTCGCATTAGCCTGACAGAACCCCTCCTGAGGCGGAAGCCGGGAGGATCGCTTGATATTTTAAAACGTAAACTGAGAAAAAATACTGTTTTTATCTTTGTATTCACGCTCTCCTGTGCACTCCCCCTCCTTTTTCACCTGATCAGACTCACCCCGCCAGCCGATCTTAACGCTGCCACGGGACAGAGCACTCAATCGCCGATAATTGTGCAGGAAAGCCAGGCCACGCCCACCGCCCTGAGGCAACGCCCTTCCCCTTCCCCATAAAACAATGTGCCTCAGCCGGACGCGCAGCGGACACGCGCTGCGGGCGCGCCGCCTGCGCGTGGAAGGTGCGCCAAAGGTAAGCCCGTCTGCGCCCGTCCGCGCCTGACCGGCGACCGGGGCCAGACATGCTGCCAGTGCACAACCAAAAACATGCTATACCAGAGAGGAGTTACTTAGCTATAACCCTCAGGCAAATAACCTCCCTCTTATGACCTCTGGAGAACCAGAAGAACCATCCCAAACTTGTAACAAGAGCAAAGCGACTGAGATCACAGACTCTGTTCAGGGGAGTAACCCCACTAAACAACTTAAACCCATGACCTATCAAAAGCACATAGCATGTGGCCTGATAAATGTCAGATCCCTTGCTAAACATGCGACACATGTATATGACCTGCTCGCTGACAACTCCTTGGACCGTCTGTTCATCACGGAAACATGGCTGTCCGAATGTTCGAACCCGGATTTAGCACAAGCACTCCCCCCGGGATACACTATATCCAGACTAGACAGAACAGGAAAAGTAGGAGGAGGAATTGCAATCATCTATAGAGAACATCTAAAATGTACCACGTCACTCATCCCGGAACTAAAGGACGCAGAAAGCCTCTGTTTCAATATTAAAATAAACAATCACACCACGTTTGCGGGAGTACTGGTGTACAGACCCCCCGGCCCCATGGGCATTTTCCTAGACACTCTTGACGTCTCCCTAAGCCCCATGGCAATACGTTATGCCAACTTTACTGTCCATAGATGATTTCAATCTACACCTAGAAAGTGAGAACTGCTCGAATACTAGACATTTTAGGGAAATTACCAACTCCCTCTGGCTAAAAACCCATAATAAAAGCCTACCCAAGCCGGGCATACCCTCTACAGGATATGTTCTAATGCTACCAACATAACAACACCCCCCCCCCCTCAACCCTCGCCTGGACCGACCATAAACTGGTGCTTTTTAATATATGTTATGAAAACGGCCCCATAAAAGGGCATGATACCACCACCCCCTTGTCCGCAACTGGAAAAACCTGCTAGCCAGCCCCAATCTGCTACATCTAGCAGAATCCACTAAACCGATCCTCACAAATGATCCAGACACGGACAATACTCTGTTTAATGAATAGATGCTATCAATAGCGAATACGCTTGCACCATGGAAGAAGGGTAAGAACGCAAAACGTAAGTCAGCTCCCTGGTTCACACCCCAATTAAAAAACATGAAAGATAAGTGCAGGAACCTAGAGAAAATTTGGAGAACGCACTACAAAACAGAAGACCTGAAATCCTTTAGATTAGGGTTAAACTCATACAACCTACAAATAAGGGTGGAAAAAAAAGAAGCACTATACGCACCTTATTGAAAGGGCAGATGACAACCAAAAATCCATCTTTTCTATAGTTAAATCTTTTAATCACCCAGCTATCCTAGACTCGGAAATACCCCCTTCACAAGAACTTTGTGACAACTTCGAAGAGTACATTGAAAACAAAATCAATGAGCTAAAAAACAATTTCTCTGACTGTACAGCCCAAGACCCCCCAGCCCTTAACTCAGGTCCAAAAGTTGAACTCAATTGTTTCAAAGAAATTAGCTTAGACGACTCGAAGAAAGCCATCCTGTCATGTAAATCAGGATCCCCTTTCGATCCTTGCCATCCTAAGATCGTTCACGCATTAATTGAGTTTGTGAACCCGGTCATAAATCAAATTATTAACTCTACTCTTAAAACAGCAAAAATCCCTGATCTTTGGAAAACAGCCGCGGTCAAACCTCTCCAAAAAAAGAAACTATCAGACTCCACCGTACTCTCCAACCTAAGACCCATCTCTCTTCTCCCATGTCTGAGTTAAATAGCGGAAAAACTGGTGAACACTCAGCTAAACGAGTTTCTGGAAAGCGCCAAATGTCTTCACCCCAAGCAATCAGGCTTCAGAGCGGGGCATTCAACAGAATCAGCACTACTCCACACCACGGACACCTTGAAATGGGCTCTAGATCAAGGTAAAGAGGCGGTGCTGATTCTGTTGGATCTCTCTGCAGCCTTTGATATGGTCTCCCACAAAATTCTGATAAGCAGACTGAAACAAGTAGGAATAAACGAGAAAGCCCATGAATGGCTAACCACATTCCTCAGAAACAGGAACCAGGTCGTCACTCTAGGTAGATTTAAATCCACAGGGAAACAACTGTCCTCAGGGGTCCCACAGGGATCCTCCCTTAGTCCGACCCTTTTTAACTTATACATGTCCCCACTGCTCACACTGATTGACTCCTTTGACATCAAAGCAATCAGCTACGCAGACGACACCCAATTGATTCTGACCCTGGATAAAAACTCCACCGCGGCAGAAGAAAAATGTCATCACTGCCTCACCTCAGTCATGAAATGGATGGAGTCAAACCATCTCAGGTGTAACAGCTCCAAGACAGAAATTATGTTGTTTGGAAAAGCTAACAACTTCAACCCCACCCTGTGGTGGCCCAGACACTCAGACCCATCATCCGCCACAGTGGACACAGCCAAAAACCTAGGTTTCAAATTCGACCCCACGCTCTTCTTCCACAAACAGGCACTCACAGTTGCAGGTACCTGTTTCCAAATCATAAGAATGTTGAGAAAATTATTTGATCTGCTACCCCTGCATGCTACAAAAATGGTTGCAGTGGCCCTGATCTTATCCCGCCTCGATTATGGCAATGGTCTATATGCAGGAACAAAAAAAATGGTGATAAAACAACTACAGGTGAATCAAAATGCCGCCGCCAGGCTGTTACTAGGACTACCTAAAAGATCATCCTTGACTGATGCCCTAAAAACCCTCCACTGGCTACCAATTCATAAAAGGATCTTTTTCAAGATCCTAACCATCACCTATAAAGCCACCATTGGTAGTGGGCCACAATATCTGAGAAATCATCTGAGACCGTGCAAAACTAGTCGAACTCTGCGATCGTCCAATGAGAACCTACTCACCAACCCCCACTTCAAACTGAAAACCCGAGGAGGAAAAACTATAGCCACACTATGGGCAAAAGCTTGGAATCACCTGCCCACCCAACTAAGACATGCCAGCAATGAGGTCATGTTCAGAAAGCTATTAAAAACTTGGATTTTCAGCACCTCAGATCAGGAAATCTTAGAACTAATCTGATCCTTCTGCATCTATCCTTCTCTGCACTTTCCCCTTTTTTCCCTCCTATTTTCCCCTCAGTCTCTGTCACTTAGCGCCAAGATGCTCCTTGGAGTGAACGCCGCGTTCTATAAATACCCATTTCATTCATTCATTCATATAGATAGCGGTGTCTCCCAGACACCACCACCATGTTAGCTGCTTTTCCGCCCCGGTCACTGAGCTGCTTACTGGATGTGCTGAACATATTCAGCAGATATTCTGGATTTACTGTGAACTGGCTTAAATCAGTGCTCGTGGTCCTCAGGGGTGAGCCGCCAATGATACCTTCAGGATGCCCTATCCCGATTGTGTCGGAGGGGTTCCGGTATCTTGGACTCTTTGTGACACTAGATCCAAAGCTGCGCTTTATGCCTAATTTGGACCCTCCCATGCAGAGGCTTAAGGCTGACGTGGCGCGTTGGAGGTCCCTTCCCCTGTCAATGCTAGGCAGGGCAGTCCTGTTTAAAAGGATGGCCCTGCCTCGCTTTCTCTATGTGCTCCAAAATGCAATGGACCTATTTTAAAGAAATTGACAGTCTCCAGAGACAGCTTCACTGGGAGGGCAAACCTCGAATAGCATTTTCCAAACTGACGCTTAATTGGTTTGATGGGGGATTAGTCTTCCAGATCTGAAGATGTACTTCTGGGCGTCTGATCTGGCAACTATCAACCATGGGATATATGATTCTCCGGGAGATCCCGGTTACGCCATGGATAGATAGCTGCTCCCCGGGGGTGACTATGCTAGAGTGTTATACGCCAAGCCGCGTAGGTACCCATTGACTGGAACGACTGCGCACGGTGTCCAAGTATGGCACAACATTACTAAACACTTAAAGTGGGACAACAGACTCACACTTGCCACACCTTTGTGGAGCTCAGAGAAACTAGGAAGCCTCTGGAAATCCAAGGGCTTCAACAAGTGGTATCTTATTGGAATCTCCCGGATCAAGGACATATGTGGAGAGGGAGCAGTGCAATCATTTGCGTCACTTCAATCCCAGTAACAATATGGAAGGCCCGTTGCTGGCCCTCAGAGAGCAGTGGACAGGGGATGGTTTCGTAGTTGATGATGAGGACTGGCAGGAAGCGGTCTCCTCCCCACGAGTAGTAGCGATCCCTGCCAGGTTGAGACTAATACCAACAAAAATATTGCATAGGATATATGTCACGGGCCCTGGTCTCGTTCGCATAGGGAGAGCTGGAAGTGGGGATTGCAAGAGGGGGTGTGGGGAGCTGGGAACATTCATTCACATACTATGGCAATGTCAGTGGATACAACAATACTGGAGTGACATTCACTGGGTATTGAGATCTGTGTTAGGAGTAGATTTACAACCGGAAGCCCGTAGATGCCTATTGAACATCTGGGAACCCACTTATCTCAATACATATACAATGCAATGGGCAACCTTGGCATATATGGTAGCCAAACGCAATATTGCACAAAAATGGGGGGCCTGTCAATCGCCCCAATTGCAGAACTGGAAGGAATACCTAGACTGGTGTATGTATAAAGAAAAATCAGTCTTCATCGCGAGGGGATGCCCCGGGAAGTGAGTTAAAGTATGGGGAGCATGGAACTGCTACAGAGGTGATATTCGCCATTTGGATACAGATACTGTTCATTCCCCCTGATCTGTTTTATGTAATGCTGACAAGGTATTCTGAATGCTGTATGATATCGCTGTGATACTGAAGTAGCCTGCCTATATTTGACGTCTGTGCTGTAATTTCTTTGTTTAATAAAATGAAGAAGAAAAAAAAAGTTGTATTAGTGCCTCATCTACCCCTCCAGGAAGGTATGCATATAGACCATTGCAAGGAATTTTGCTTGATATTCTCCAAAATTATATATACCAAAAAGCCCTATTTGATTGCTATAGTCAAACTCGCTCTCAGGATGTGAATGCAGTATAGTAAAAACATTATTTCTAACATACTTTTGGTTTGAAAAACTCTATAGTTCAAATGCTCATGGGTGTACTACTTTTTTTGTGAGGCTACGCTCCTGGTTTTATATCACAACTGAAACCTATGCTTCAAATAAGTAAAGAAGGAGATACCTCAGAAAATGAATCGCTGTGTTCTGAGCTTTTCATCATTGCTGCAATACCTCTATTAAAGGGCCCCTTCCCATTTTGGAGGAGATCCAGGACTTTGTTCACCCAATTTATTGACAATTTTATAGCAGGGATGTGGAGACTTCAATGGTACTTCCATTGGTAAAATAACTTTCTTGGATTGAGTTGGTGGCTATGGGACTGGTGTGGGTTTATGTTATGTATTCAGGAAGATGAGGACAACATTCTTCTTTTAGAATGTGTCTAGGTAACTCATACTCAACTTTATTAATTTCTTCTCAGGCACATATTAAAACTGAATATTATATCCATTCAAGGTGGTTATGAGGTGATGGCAAATTTTTCAGGACCTCAGGACAGTAACATATAGGGCCTGATTACGAGTCTTGCAGTCCATGGACCGCCAGACTCATGGGGTGCGGTGGCAGCAGTTTCACGCCCACCCTATTACGACTAGGGTAGTATGACTGCCATTGCTCCAGAGCCGCCAGGAAACCACATCAGCATCAATATGCTTGGCGAGACTACCACGGTCCCGTCAACCATATTATGAGTTTCCTCTCCGCTATGGTTTTCATGGAGGTTCCTCCTCTATATAAACCCTAGAGAAGAGGAAATAAAGGGGCCTTACAAGGTCCCCTTGTGCCTCTGCTTCCTGGGGTGCATGCAGGGGCCACAACATGTGCCCCCCTGTGTCAATACACCCCAGTTCCTGAATGGCATGGAATTTTCACTCATGCCTTGTAGGGACTGTTTTTGGTGTTTCCATTGCGGTGCCCATTTTTCAAAGTACCATCGTAGGAACTCCAAAAAAAAAAGCCCAACAGACAGGAGGAAACTCCTAATCTGGTGGGTGGCTTGACTACGGCTTTGACGGTGTGGCAGTGGGGCCGATCCAGCACTGCACCGCCAAAGCCATAATTAGGCCCCTAGTGTTTGTGTCTCCAAGGATAATATGGTTATCCTGATCAAGACTGCATTCTTGAAAGAAACCATATAACACCACATAAGTTTCCAAAATCAACAAAGATTCTCTTCATGTTAATGTCACCTATCTACTCCACTAAAAGGAACTTAAATGTTGATATAATCATAACAAGTGTATTTGTAAACTGCATATTCACCCAGAAAGGTATCTTGGCACTGAATAATAGAAATGTATTGTTACCCAACTCAATGGTACTCATTTTATCAGTCTCAGAAGAATGAAAGACTGAGTGGAGCTAACAGGATTTGAGCCTATGACAAGGAGGTCAAACACACGCCCTTAAAGTGGATACATTAGACTCAGCAATACAATACCAAGAAATATACAATACCAGGGATCTCTTCAGTTAATTCCCTTTAGTTACCTTAATTACAGTAGCAGAGGGTTCTCGGACTTGGATTGGTGGTAGAGAATATCTTTTGATCCATAATTCCTTCTTATAAAATGCGGCCTTGTTGCAAGCTAGTGAAAAGTAGTGAAAAGCTCTAGTTTGCGTTACTTCAGGCATACTTTCTAGCACAAATTATGTTTGACAAGACTCGATAAATCTAACTGTAGCAGTATTGTAGAATGAGGGCTTGATTTAGAGTTTGACAGATGAGTTACTCCATCACAAACTTGATACATATCCCATTTGCTTTATCACAAGGTCATTATGTCCTGTGTCACTTGTAATAACACAGACGGAATATCCATGAGGTTTGGGGCATAGTAACTCATCCACCAAACTCTAAATGAGCCCCTGAATTAGAAAGAACGAAGGGCCTGGTTTAGAGTTTTGTGGATAGGAACTCCATCACAACAGAGACAGATATCCTGTCTGCCTTGTTTCAAGTGCATTATATCCTAATGTACTTGTAATCAGGTGAATGGGATATCCAACACATCTGTGATAGAGTACTGGCCCTACAAGCTCTGAATTATGTCCAAAGAATTGCAAAGTAAGACCTCCCTGTCTGTCAGCAACACACCAGGGGACGTATTTATGACCAAGTAACATGTTGCAAGTGCAACACAAATGAAAAATGTGATTATGAAGCCATGCAAGGCCACATTGGGTGGCCCTGCGTGACTTCATAATTCTCAAGCAATGTAGCATAACACAAATCACTGTGCTGTATTACCTGATAAGGTGTTCCCACACAACATCAATGCATTTATATGCATTCCCATGAACAGGTAAACTAGGCAATGCACCAAAAGATACGCCTCCCCAGGATAGGCATAATGAGAAGGAATATTTATTTTTCCTCATTTTTCCTCTTTCTATGTGTGCTGCATTCTGCAACATACATGGAAGAAGGAAAAGCCACTCAGGATTCTTTTTGTGCAGGAAGGTGCCCATTCCTGCACAAAAACAATCCTGCATGCAATGCAGGCACCCGTGGAGCATAGTGCAAGTGTGCCTGCATTGGCGCATGGCAGCCCATTGTGAGCCAGTGCTTAGGAAAGGACCGGAATGTGCTGTATAGCTTTAATTATTGGACATTTCTGCCCTTTCCTTGTAATACCCCCAGAAAGGTGACTTGCTGTGCTGTGTTGCAATACTTTACCATAAATACGGGCCCTGGTTTCAACAATCCAATCACATTTATTTTGGTGTGTGTCCCAATGTGTCGTTTAGACAACATTTTGCACATATCTTTAGTCAAACTTAGGGTTATATGTACCAATAGGAGCAGGTCAAAATTCCTGAAGATTGTATTGACTCATTCACTGGTTATGTTGTCAGCTATTAATAATGCAAAAATAAATGTATTTCAGATTTTTTTTTAGAATAAAACTGCTAAGCATTATTTTTCAAAGCTATTTGATAGCCTGATTGCCTTCCAGAAAGACATTTTTAAAATTCTTATTACAATAATATTCAAAAAGGATTCAATCTAGTTTAGCTGTTCAAATATTCTATAGCGTTAGCTTAATATAAGTGCGATTGATGTGTAAAATGACTGCCAGTTTAATGAATCAGAGAAAAATGCATGGCAAATAATTGCATATAATAGCATACAAAATGCTCCTTTAATCCTTTACATTCCTCATCAGTTTCATTATGTTTGAATTCATTTAAAGCTGAGAAACGATTCTAAAACCGTCACTGGGCTAAAATAAATACCGCAAATAGCGTTTTATAAACACCACTCTAGTGAAGGTCATTGCAAAATCTAAAGTAGCTCATTATTAAAAAAAATACTCTTGCTATTTCATATGAGCTATTTCTAATTTTCCTGCCCTGGAACTGATTTGTCCTTCTCATAGTTAATAGTTTTTTCAGAGCACAAATTGACAGATTATTTTGCCTGCATTCAGCTAAGACATTGAGTAATCAAAGACTATACAATCAGCTTTGTAGGTTAGGAAGTGCCCTGAGGGTCTTTAAGGGTTGGTTGAAAAAAACGTAGATATGTTTAACAAAACAAACTACACTTCTTCACTTAATTCAACTCATATAAATGGAAACAAGTAGAATCAAATGAATATTCATCTTTAATCACAGGGCTTTTGTTTCAAACAATGCAGTGCCTTGAAAGTAAAGGTGCATGCAATGTGCTGCTCTCATACTGTTTGTTTGGGTGGTTCGGGTGCCACAACAAGAAGATTTTTACCCGAACTGACTTGTTTAGTTAAGAACGTCCAGAAAGTGACCACAACCCCTTAATTGTCCACCTACTCCCCCAAGCCTCCTTGCCATTGCACAGACTCTCAGAAAACCTGGTAAATAAGAACAATATAAATGTTTCTAACAAAAGGAGAGGATTAAAGTGGGCTCATGTATCACCCTAAGTCATTGTAAACCTAATGTTATGTTATAAATGATTTGTAGCACGCACACATACTCCGGAGTGTCCTGGCGTGTAAGCAGACTGTGACCTAGAGAGTAAAGATTATTTAATTGAATGATTGAAAAGGTGAGTTTTAAGTAGTTTCTTAATAATACGGAAGTCCTGGGTGTGCAGCAGCTCGTCAGGACGATTGTTCCATAAGATGGATGCTTTTACCTAGAGAGACTGCCCCCCCAGCCTAGTGCAACGAAACCGAGGAGTAGTCATCCGGCGAAGAGAAGCAGAACACAGAGAGCGGCTGGGATTATAGAAAGCAAAGTGCTTCCTGATGTAAGACGGCCCCAGGTCATGCAGGGCTCTATGGGCAAGGGTGAGAGTCTTAAACTGCACCCGCTGAGCCTCAGGAAGCCAGTGCAGATCACGCAAGTGCAACCTCACACTAGATCTCTTAGAGATATTAAAAAAGAGTCTGGCCACCGCATTCTGAATCATTTGTAGTTTATTTATCAGATGGCCGGGGATGCCGATGAACAAAGCGTGAGCCGGGAGAGGATAAGGGCCCGAGCAACCATTTCCTTAGCCGGCTGCGGCAGCAAAGGGAAAAACCTTCTAATGGTCTTAAGGGTGCCGAAGTAGACACCGGTGAGTTTTTTGATGTGATCTGAAAACCGAAGATCTTCTCCGAACCATATCCCTAAATTCTTTGCTGGGCCACCTTCAGAGCAGGGGCATGGGAAATCTGGAGGCCACAGGCTTCTCTGAAAAAGGGAGGAAACTGGCCATACAAAAGTACCTCAGACTTCTCCTCGTTGCACTGGAGTTGGGCCCGTGCCAGCCAAGTAAACAAGGCTGATAGGCACCTCTGGGCAATGCTAGTGTCCAGGTCAGCGCCTTTCCAAGTAAATAGTAGCTGGGTGTCATCAGCGTAAGCCAAGATTTTAGCACCCAGCTCCTCTGCTAGGAAGATCAGGGGGGTCAAATAGATATTAAAAAGCAAAGGACTCAGGGTGGAGCCCTGAGGAACCCCTGTTGATAACTTCCTAGCAGAGGATGCGAAAGTGGGCATCCAGACCTGCTGGGTGCGCTCATCCAAAAAGGATTTTAACCAATCCCAAACGGAACCAGCAATGCCAATAGATGAGAGCCGGGCGAGAAGGAGCTGGTGAGGCACCATATCGAAGGCGGCAGAGAGGTCCAACAAAATCAGGGCCGCTCTGTCGCCCCCATCCAAGCACTCTCTAATAACCTCTGCCATTTCCACCAGTGCGGTCTCTGTGCTGTAAGATGTTCTAAACCCGGATTGGGCTGGATGAAGAGCCCCAGAGGTTTCTACAAAGGCCTCAAGCTGGCGGAAGACAACACTTTAGCCAGGGCCACCAACAGAGAAATAGGGCGATAATTGGTGGGTACACAGGGATCTGCGGTAGGTTTTTTGAGGAGAGGATGAAGTTTGGCCTGTTTCCATTGCGTCGGAACAGTCGCAGACTGAAGAGATGCATTAATAATAGCAGCAGCTTCTGAATACACAATCTCAGCAACCCCCACTAAAGCTCATGCTGGGCACGGGTCAGAGGGGGAGCCAGACTTAAGAGATTTAAGAATGGCTAGAATGTCAGGCCCCTCTGCCGGCAGAAACTGAGAAATGAAGGGCTTATGAACTCGCAAGGCATGGGAGATGAAAAGGAGGAGATCCTCTGCTCCTTCAAGAGCGTTCCTAAACTGTTCTGAATGGACTGTATTTTATTAATAAAAAAGGAGGATAGCTCCTCACACCATTGGGTGGAAACTGGAAAAGTATTTTGTTCAGCACAGGGGGACAAAAAGCTTCTAACAATAGAAAAGATCTCCTTACTATTGTGTTGGCTTTCACGATTCGTTCGGCATAAAAATCACTCTTAGCTTTTCTAACAGATACATAGTAATCTCTCAGAACGGAGCGAAGCGCTGATTTCGTAGCAGGACAATACGCCACACTCCAATGACGTTCCAGTTTTTTACAACCCAGTTTCACTCCTTCAAATTCGTCGAAAACCAATTGTTAGAAGGAAAGGATTGATTATGACTATAAGCGGGGGTTTGGAAGAAGACCAAAAATCAAAGATGAGGGAGAAAGAAGAAGCTGCTATCCATTCAGCTTCCTTAGTCTAAGTCAAAAAATCAAGTGGGGAATGGATCACTTGTCCTGCATAACCTAGGGTTAGCGGTTCCTCATGTTCAGTGTCCCAATAAAGAACCCTCAATCACGTGTACAAGATGGGATTGGCGGTATATCTTGATAATCACGTGACAGCATCATCATGGGGTTAGTGCGCATGCTTCCTCCACCGGAGGTGAACCCCTGGTTAATGCAGTAGTGGTCAGTGATTTAGGGGTCAGGAGTGGCTTTTAAAAATACTCGTACAGCCAGGAGTCGATTTATTATGTCTGGATTCGAGATATAGGTTTAAAAAGTAATGTTTTGTGCGTACTGAGATTTGATTATGGATCTCCCGCGCATTAAGAGTCCTTTAAGAAGGTCAACATGTTTCAGCCCTTGGATTGCCTCTATAGGTCAGATGGGCTTTCTTCAGTTCAGGGTGAAAAAGTGATGTGAGACTGTGGGTGTCTCTAAGTGTGTGCCCCTCAAAAATAGTTAATTCTTGAGGAGAAGTGAGAAAAATATATATTAATCTGTTTCTAGGCAAGGTCTGGCAGTACCTGTGAACTAAAAAAAGAGGGTGGGGAATGGGAAGGAGAGGGGGGACACAAACGTATATAGAAAGGTATTCAATTAACCATTCCTACTATTAATGCTGTCTGTTAGTTCGTGTGTTGAAATATTTCCAAAATCAAAATTAGAATTAGCAACTAGAAAATGGCAATACTTTAACAAACAATCTCTTATTCTAGCAAAGGTCTCTCTACTGGTTCTTAAAAGATAGGGAGTTTTGGTATGTACATGACATGTCTGCGTTTCATAATTGGCAAAATATCTCTCCTTGTTCTGTTGACACAAGTTAATTAGAGGATAGTTACGTTGTCCTAAATCATTGCGTGTCCTTCTTCTGAATCGAAGTGTCAGTAATGCATGCTTATGTGCCATGTCTTCATGCTTCATTTGGAAAATGTTACTTAGCATGTTGATGAACCCAAACGGACCTCATGGTGCTCATTGTGTGTTTTGACCATGTCCGACTGGTAACCTGCAGCGGGCGGCCGCAGGGTGCTTAAATCATACTAGTTGCGGTAGCAAGTAGTTCGATTATTTTGACAAGTGTTTTTGCTAAATATTATCATGAAGTGCATTCATGTCCGCCTGGAGAATATGTTATGAGCGGGACGTTCCTTATCAAGATAGAAAGTTTGTGCTCTTACGTTTAGTTTAAATGATCATATGCCCCGATTAGTATGTGTTCCTGCGTGGTATGTTTCTTAAGTTTACAATGCGGGTGCGATGTTTAATTACGTAATGGGGCAAAGCGCCCATATTACGGATGTCACACATACCTTCTGCAATTTTGATCCACGCTTCAACGAGCTGCCAGTGAGTCTTTAAAGCCTACTAAATAAAGGATATGACTCCAGTTAGAAAGCTAAAAGGTATGTTATGGTTTGAAGTGGATTCCGCTCCTTACTGTAACCTCTACCTTCGGATTGGTGTCAACACGACTTCCACTCTGGGCCCGGATGGTTCACTGTGTTTCTGGGTGTGTGTTTGTATGTTTTGGAATGGTAATACAAAGCGGAGATAGACTGTGCTTCAAAAAATAGTCTTTTTTCTAATAATGGACTAGAAGTGTAGTGCACTCTAAAATTTGATTAAATCATTGTTAGATAGCTTGGTTTTACAGGGGACTGAACGTTGAGTATGATAAAAAGTAAAAAAAAAATGTGATTTACATTCAAAGATTATGGACAGTCAGGAGGTTGTACTCATGTTGGTATTGAGAATCAAATTCTGTCAGATAGTTTTCCTGATTGGATCATATTCCCTCTATCCATCATATGTGTTCTTCGCTTATTGGTCAGTTGTACTCCCAGTGCTTGTTGTTTTATGTTCACCAGAAGATTTTTATCTTGTTTGGGCTTTAATTGGGTATTGCTCTAATAACAGTTTGTAGGTCTTTTTAAGTTGCTATATGTCGTTTCCAGATCATTCAATTATTCAGGTTCATCCAAGAAATGTGGTCATTCAGCCCTGAGGTATCCGTTTTCAATATGTGTACCCATCTTAGTTCTTTCTCAAAGTGGATTCTTTCTGCAGTAGGGGTTTTGGATGTGAGGGTCTCCAGAATTATTCACTGTAAATCTTCAACCGTGTGTTTTGCTTCTATGTAATGGTTACTCATCTTGGTGGTGTTCCTCTTACATTTGACGTTGCTCCTGTGTTTGCATATCCTCTGTTTGGCTCTGCGACATGTCATCCCTATGTAGCACATTTCGCACGGAAAAGTGATTATATAGATGACAGGTGTAGTATTGCAATTTGTGTGGGTTCTTATAGTCCACTTGAAATCAGGTAGTAGTTGGATGACTTTGGTTATTTTAGTGAGGTCACACACAGAACATGAACCACAAGGATAGTGGCCTGTTACAGGGGGATTGTTCCATAATCAGGGAATTTCCTCTTCACGTCTTTTCGGGGCAGGTCTGGTATGTACTTGCATATCTTTGAGGTTGCGTGTTCTCTTGTTGGCAAATCTTGGTTTAGTCCAGTTTATGGAGGCGGGGGTCCGAATTCGCCAATTCTTATTGACTATCTTTTTTACATTGTTGGAGGTTATGTTGTACGTTATCACACAGGTCATTAAATCTTTTTCCGGTGTTTTTGGTGTGGTGTCTAGTAGGTTCTCTCTCTGTTGATTTCTCGCCCTGTTTTTGCATTTGTTAATGACTCTCTGGAGGTAATCTTGATTTTTCAGTTTTTCTCTGAGATCGTTTGCTTGTTTTTTATATTCTTGAGTTTACTGCAGGAAAATAGAAATAGAGCATAGAGCGGGAGCGTCCCGTGTCTGAATTGTATAAACAATTTCTTAGCCGCAAGGAGTTGAATGGAGTCCAAAATCAACTCCAGACTGTATTGCTAATTTTGCATCCAAGAACTTGGAGGTCAGATTGGATGAGTCTATTGACTGGAGAATACTTGCCAATCTATCTTCTTTCAGGGCAAATATTAATGAATTTTTGGATGTGGCATGACATGTCACCTCCGATGCAGACCACAGATCATTCCTCCCTACAGCACCGAATGCATTCCTAATGTAGGACAACAAGAATATGTTACCCGCCCCTAGGATGAACATAACAGATTTTAATTCCTCCCTGAAATTACCTAACTCTGGCGTACACCATAGCCGTCGCCAGTAAAGAAGCGGTCGGAAAGAAATCAGATAGGCAATGGGAACAATGCCCAAGCCCATCCTTAATGGAATTAAGGGGGAACTTTTTGGGAGACCAAGAAGTTGTCTCAGAAAATTATTTTCAGTCGCTGTTATAGTGTTAATAGGACAGTGACCCCAAAGTTCTGCACCATACAATGAGGTCCCCCTAGCTTGGACCTTATATATCTCTGCAGAGGGACCAATGACCTTTGAGAAACAACTCTTATAGACTTTTAATATCCCCCCTTTGCCTGAATTATTTTTCAATTTGCCTTAGTGATTTGCTGTCTCCACTCCATTTTGTAACTAATTGTAAGTCCCAAATAGTCAAATATAGGCACCCTCTCTCGGGCCCGATGGTCCAACTTTGGGTTAGGGCAATTGGTGGAATCAGCATGGAAAACCATATACTTCGTTTTCTGTATATTTATCGCCAAGTTCCTTTTTTTACAGAAATGACTAAATTCCTCTAAAACACGCTGCATCCCCATAGGTGATTTAGAGAGGAGCAGCGTGTCATCCGCAAACATTAGCCGGCATTTTTCGGTTAGCAAGTCTTGGAGAGTCAATGTCCTTAACAGCTAAATGCACCTTGATTAACCCATTTAAGAAGAGCGAGAAGAGTGTGGGTGTGAGCACATAGCCCTGTCTCACTCCCATCTCAACAGGAATAGGAGCTGTTAGTCCCCCGCCTTTTCCAAATCTTATTCTTTTTTTTTTTTTGTCCTCATATATGCCACCAGAATATGTATGCTCTAGATGGGTCTCACTGTTGCCTCTTATACTGTTTTTTTTCGAGTCCGCCATGGAAACAGTATCATAGCAGACATAGATTTCCCAGAGGTAGGCTGCTTTCCCTATTCTACTCCTCCAGGCCTATTTTAGGCACCCTAGGCCTGGTGGAGGACAGGACCGACACAACCTCTGGCATAATCACAGGACCGCTCACCTATTTATCCAGACCATCAACTTAGACCAGACATTCGCAGTGTTCTCACTGCGGCCAACCTGATCCATTTTACACACTTCCATTATATACTTCAGGCATACTGCAAATCTAGGGGGAGATGCTGACTTCCACTCCATGCAAATTTGTCTCCTTGCGATAGCTATTATGTAAAAAATAAACTGAGTATCCAAACTCTTGATATTATAGTCTTTCAATATACCAAAGAAGACAAGTCTGCGAGAACACATGATGGTTATTGAAAGTACATCACCCAAAAAATCCATTATCGCTTTCCAGTAGTCTTGAATGACTGGACATTCCAGAAAGATATGGATATCATCAGCAGCGTTATGGTTACAGCGGGGACAATAATAGTTGTTTCGTGTAATCTTATGCAATTTGGCCGGGGTCCAATAGACTCTATAAGCCGTAAACAGGTGGTTGCGTCTTAAATTGGCTGGTTTAATTAGCCTCTGTGAGAGAGAAAAGGAATCTAACCATACTTTACTGACTTCTTCGGGGGGCTCAGATATACAGTTTCCCCATAACTTTATTATCTCCGAGTACAATTTACTCTCCTCTTCTTTGATCATCAAATTGTACCAAAATGAAAGCTCTTTTACCCATTTCCCCCCTCTGCCAATTGCATCAAGAATATCTGTATCTTCCTCCCTTTGCATATTTTGACTGGACCACCAGGCGGACAGTTGATAGTATTTGAACCTAGTCAACTGTCCATCTGTAAGTTGTACTAACGAATTCCAACTCACTAGGCCCGAATCTGCCCAGAGATCCCCCCATTTTTTAAACCCAGCTGTTATCAGGGGTTGTGACAGTTGATCCTGGAGGCATTGAGGTGTACCAGGAGAGTCCCATATTGGGGAATGTGTATGGTAATAGGGAATATTAAATGTCTTCCTGATGAACCCCCAATTTTTTAGTGCAGTCTGTAAAATTTTAAGGCGAATTTTTAAAAAAAATTTCTGGTCTCCAAACTTAAATATAAAGTAATCATGGTCATAAGGTGAGTCGGTTAACAAAGCTTGGAACAGGCGGCCCTGTGATGATGCATCTAGCTTATTTGCAAGAAGCCTAAAGTTTTTAAAGTGAAATGCATGACAGTATGACAAAAGATCAGGGAGGGCTAGCCCTCCTATTTTTAAACCCCTCCTCAATTTCTTCCATGCGATTCTTGTTGACTTACAGGCCCATATAAAGGATCCGATTTTACCCTGTAAAATATTAATGTCTTTCAATGAGAATGATAAGGGGATGCAGTTAAATAGAAAAGTCAATTTTGGAAGAATTGTCATTTTAATAAGGTTGACCCGACCATAAATGTTCAAAGGCAAGTTCCCCCATCTTGTTAAAGTTTTATTAATATCTTTAACCACCTTTTGCCAACTGAATGATGTAATATCTTTTAAAGATTGAGTTAAGTAAATTCCCAGGTACCTCATATTCTGTTTTGCACCCAATATATGTGTGTTATTATTCCATCCCATAATCTCCGTTTTCTCTTTATTAATCTGGTACCCAGACAATTTCCCAAATTCTTCCGATAGATGAAATAGCCTCGGAATTGCTACCGAGTGATCAGAGGTATATAAAAGAAGGTCGTCTGCGTACAACGCCACCTTCAAGGGCAGATTTCCAAGCTGAAATGGTTGAATGATATTGTCCTCTCTAATCCCACAAACAAAGGGCTCCATATAAACGTCAAACAAAAGGGGAGACAGAGGACAACCCTGCCTGGTACCTCGAGATATATCAAACCACTCAGATAAAATTCCGTTAACTAAGACCTTTGCCTTTGGACTGTGGTATAAGGATCTAACCGCCTCTATGAAGATTTGAGGGAACCCAAAAGCCGCCATTGTGGCCCATAGATACTTCCAATTGACCTGATTGAAGGCCTTAGCCGCATCTATGGCAACCAGAGCCAGTGGGAGATTTTTAGCGTTGGCATAGTCTATGGCCCCTATTACTTGAAAAGTTAGTTCGTTTAACTGTCTCCCTGGGATAAAGCCTCTCTGGTCAGGGTGAATTATAGATTTTATGACCTTCGATAGTCTAGTGGCTAAAATACCAGAGTAAATCTTCATATCTGTGTTCAGTAATGAGATGGGTCTATAGGACTCTATTCTTTTCAGGTCTTTATTTGGTTTAGGTATAAGCGTTATAATGGCTTCTCCCCATGAGGGAGGTGTAGAATAGCCATGAATCAATAAAAGATTGAAGAGTTCCCTTAATGGAATTCGAGGCGATCCAAATCTTATTCTAGCAAAGGTGCCTTCATGGAGGCATTTCAGCTGTTGACAAAGATAAGCTGGAGCTTCCATGTCCAGCAGTAAGCCCCATAACTGATCTCGATCTACCATATCAAACGCGGATTTGAGGTCCATGAATGTTAGATAGAGAGAGCCTCCCTCCAACGTCATGGTTTTCCAATAGATCAGTTGTAATTTAAACAGCTGATCTATGGTTGAGGTTTTGGACCGGAAGCCTGCTTGTAGGGGAGGTAGTATATTATGATCATCCATTCAATCCTGCAATCTTCCCAAAAGAACACGAGCAAAAATCTTTTGTGCTACATCTATTAGGCTAAGTGGCCTATAATTTGCCGGTTCTAGTGGGGACCCCTTTTTATAAATAGGGATGATCTAAGCTCCCGCCCAAGTTGAAGGGGGTGCCAGACCATGAAATATTGCATTGAAAAGGGTCTGCAAGTATGGGGCCCACACTACCTGTTCAGTTCTGAACAGGTCTCCTGGGATCCTGTCCAGCCTGGGCGCCTTATTTAGTAAAACTTTGGCCAAAGGATTTCACCTTCCAAATTTCGACTGAGGTTTTTCTTAGCAGGACTGACTGCGAGAGTACCATGGGACATTCCTTATTTTGCAGGGAAATTTTGCTTCATTGTACATGTAATGTATTTAAGGAAAACTTGTCATGTTATTTGAAGGGTTCTCCTGCTGTTGTGATTCATCCAGCTTTCAGATTACTCTCTAATGGGAGTTACTTGATGCTGAATGGTCAAGGCTGCTGGGGGAAGAGACGGTGAATTGTCAATTTGGTAACAATCTCTGCTGTTGTGACCTTTTGTACACAAGTACTGTTTCCTTCTGCCCACACAGTTAGAGATGTAATGCTTTGGCCTTCAATAAAGCATACAAACATGCACTTTGATGATTTAAGCAGACTGAAAGCCTTATTGTTCCACAAAGATGTAATCTTAACATCTGCAAGGGAGCCGTTTGATCTTCAAGCTGCAATTTCCTCTTCTCAGATACAGTTGTTACTCCGCACTAATTTCCCGCACCATTTTGGGGAGCTTGTGCACCGCATTTCTCGCATGTCTAGTACTGCGGGGATAGCTCACTATTTTTAAGATAATTGGCTCCAGGTTGGTTAGCACCTTTTAGACGGTCTGCAGAGATATTCCATCATTCATACACTCTGTGCTTGGAAGTATTTTGGGAGGCTTACCGGTTGTCCTGTTCCTAGCTGTCATGACTGTGCTTTTATTTTTTCCGCTCTATAATGGATGTCCCATCATGAGGCTAAATGGAGACAGAACTTACAAACATGCTTCTGTGTTGTGACACGTGATACAGTACTTTGGGGCACTGTTGCTTCAGGATATTAATGACTACTGTTTTTTTTGTCTTTGTACATGCTCTACCTTTCCCATACACTGCACCCTGCCCAAGGGGGAACCTTGGGCCTTCCATAGGGGTGACCAATGTGTACAGAAAGGGAAGGGTTAAGCCTGGCCAGTGGGGACACTGACCATGAGGACATGGCAGTTCACAGACTGCACACAGGCACTGCGGTGGCAGGCCTGAGACACCTTTTTAGGGCTACTTATTTGGGTGGCACAATCAGTGCTGCAGGCCCACTAGTAGCATTTGTTATCACCAGCCCTGGCACACTCAGTGCACTTTACTAGGGACTTCTTGGTAACACAAATATGTCAATCATGGATAACCAATCATAATAGCAATTTACACAGGGAGCACTTGCACTTTGACACTGAACAGCATTGGCAAAATGCCCAAAGCATCTATACCAGCAAAAACGAAATCCAGCACAGCAACAAAAATACAGGAGGTAGAGGCAAAAAGATAGGGGGAAACCACGCCAAAGATGCCAGGTCTAACAGAACATAATTGGTTCAATCTCCAAACATTTACCTACTGGTGGCTCTCTTAATAGCTTACGTGTAATGTTGTCCTTCACAATTTCCATTGCTCCTGAATGCATACTATGAGCCCACCTGGTATGCTTTGGCTCCTTGGGACCTGGATCCTGGCTTTATTTTGTGGAATTAACACCAGCTGTTTCTCCCTTGGTGGACTCTGAGGGGAATGGACTGGAACATGATTGTTCTATGGACTTAATGCACTGGGTGTCTCTGGGAACATTGTCTGCAGATGCTGGGAACAGCAATAGCAATGATTTGTCTAATACCGGAACACAAAAACAATCTGGAAGTTTTGAGTTGTGGGAACCTTTTAATTCAGTCATGTTTTTACATCCCAAATTGTTTTTAAGACATTGCACCACTTTTAATTTGCTTTATAAATTGGCATTTAAACTTTTGAATTTGGCTTTCTGAATGCTTTTACTTTCAAACTAGCATAGTGCCTTTTGGTACTTTTAGGGTTTTATGCTTTTATGTATGTGTTTAGTATTGTATTAAGATAGTTTTTATCCATCTAATGCCCAATGAGTTTGTATCACATGGTTACACTAGGCTCAATTAAGAAATGCCAGATTACATGCTCACATTCCTAAGTTTCCTTTTCTCCCTAAAAATGCTGACATTTGACACAGATTCATTCTGTGCACATGCAGGATAATATTCTTTGAACTCAGTTTTGCTTACACTACTTCTTAAGAGGCACTCTATCAAAACACTTTAAACATTTTGTACAAGGTCTAAGTTTATCACAGAAGATGTTGGTATTTGGTTTGGCTTCCTGGTGCACAAGCTATCGCAATAGAATAAATAATAGCGGTCTGACTGGCTCTTGAGCATGGTAATATGTGTGATGTTATTATATATGCAACACCAAGCCTTTGTTTAGACAAAGGAGCATTTTGATGGCACGAGAGGTTGATCCATGCCGGAATTCCAGCTCTACTGATTCCTGTTTTCCTCTTGCAAGGGATACTGTCCAGCTCTACACCAAGAGGGGAACTAGATGACACTTACCCACAGGTAGTGGGGAGTTAGATCACCCTACAGGGATTTGGCAGATTCACTCACCCGAGACATGATAGGTCAGGATGTACTAGGTAGGAGCACAACATATAACAATACTTGTATGTAATCATTAATTATCTGTAATTAGCAAAATGGTTGAACTGTTTAACTTTTTTTACCATTTTTGTAATGCTAATCACATTAGTCTGTTTACTTTCAATGATTGTTGCAGCAAAACTTTTTTACACAAGAATCACAATGCTTCAATAAATATTGAAATGCTTTACTGGGTGTTTTTTGTGTATACTGACAAAGAGGGACTCAGTTGTTCCTAAAAATAGATGAAGAATATGTGAAAAAATATATAGGGTCAGGAGGGAGGAAAAGGAGGGTAGTGCTCAATGGAGGGCTACCCTGGGCATCCCATTAGTTGGAATTAATGGCCTCACACACTCTTGCAAGTGTCATGCTTCATCATTGGCCGTTGCTCCTCGTTGGACAGGCGGTGCAATGTCCAACGGGCTCACCTCTAGGAGGAGCTCTTTATCGGAGATCTTTTTTCCAACAGCCTGTGGGTGAAGTGCAAGTGAGGGGGCCAGAAGAAAAGTGGATAGTGCAGGTTTTTTGTGTATCTCTTTGAGTATGGAGTAGTAACTAAGCAAAAGCGTTCTAGATCTGTTATCTTGATTTCCTTGGGAAGTCAGAGTTTACATGTTCCGAGGCTGCACATCCATTTGTTACCGTATAAGATTAGGGGTAAAGATGGTACACTGTGAGCTAACAGGACTCAAGCGAACATATCTGGAAGGTGTGCGTGGAGTCAGTCTTTCACAGTTCGGATGGTTATGTTGTCCAACAATCACAAAGTGTTACTTTGGAAAGTATAAGCCGTATGACAGGTTCTTGTCAAACAAAAGCGGAAGCAAAAATGTAGTGTCCTAGTACTGTCAGCACTAGAACCACACAGATGTAAGCGTCCTCAATAAAAAAAATTATGTATTTATTTGGGGGGTGTTAAGGTGTGGTGTTATGTGTTCTGTGCAGGCCCATGGTCGTTTTCCCTATGTTAGCCTGAGCAGGTTTCAGGCTGCTCTCTGCCGAGTGCACGTTACTATACAAATGTATTTTGCTCTGAGCCACGCTGTACATTCACACAGAAAATGCCATTGTTTTTGCATTCAGTTTTTTCCTGGGATTTAGTCCGAACATCATAGACAAGGTCAAACAACAACACCCCTTGCTATTCTGATCTATTCGGATCTGATAAGGCTATAGCGCCTAGACTTGACATTGACACTGACCTGGGAGGTCACCACTTGGGCTCCAGGACCACAGCAGCACCAGCGCTGCTTCGCTGCAAGGTACACCAGGCTTTCTGCTTCCCTGCGGCCGCCGCTCCCCCACCATCGCGGCAAGGCGGCAGATCGGGGACTACATCCCCCAGCACCGCTTGCGCCTAGGAAGGCGCGCATCCTGTCCCGCCCCCCGGAGGTGCGCTTAAGGGCAGCGTGAGCCCCGGGGAAGCGGGGGACTTGACATTGACACTGACCTGGGAGGTCACCACTTGGGCTCCAGGACCACCGCAGCACCAGCGCTGCTTCGCTGCAACAGACACCAGGCTTTCTGCTTCCCTGCTGCCTGCCACTCCCCCACCATCGCGGCGAGGCGGCAGATCGGGGACTACATCCCCCAGCACCGCTTGCGCCTAGGAAGGCGCGCATCCTGTCCCGCCCCCGGAGGTGCGCTTAAGGGCAGCGTGAGCCCCGGGGGAGCGGGGGACTTGACATTGACACTGACCCGGAGGTCACCACTTGGGCTCCAGGACCACAGCAGCACCAGCGCTGCTTCGCTGCAACGGACACCAGGCTTTCTGCTTCCCTGCTGCCTGCCACTCCCCCACCATCGCGGCGAGGCGGCAGATCGGGGACTACATCCCCCAGCACCGCTTGCGCCTAGGAAGGCGCGCATCCTGTCCCGCCCCCGGAGGTGCGCTTAAGGGCAGCGTGAGCCCCCGCGTCGCGGGATCGCGCGCGGGTCGGCGCCCGGGGCTAAGCCCGGGCAAAGGGCGGGCCCTCTGTGGCCCTCAGTGGCACGAGGAGGACGGGGATGGGCCACTCCCCTTGGCATCCCCACAAGAGAAGTTACAGTGCCTAATCTCATTTGTAGACGACTTATGGACATTCTGTTTCACCAACATAGCCATATTACATAAATCATGACATCCAAGAGGGCCTATCCAATTTTCATTCGAAAACAACGCCCGGGCCAGGAAATGGACACGTACACTCAGAGCCATAGGACCCTTACCACCATCAGCGAAACAGATACCGATGATTGCTGTCAACCCCTAGATCCAACTCAAACCCTCCCATAAACCCCTGTCAGTCCGGAAAAATTGTCTTATTGGGAGGAACTAAATGCTTTGTGCGGGACTAATCCAACTCAAACCCTCCCACAAACCTCTGTCAGTCCGGAAAAATTGTCTTATTGGGAGGAACTAAATGCTTTGTGCGGGACTAATCCAACTCAAACCCTCCCACAAACATCTGTCAGTCCGGTAAAATTGTCTTATTGGGAGGAACTAAATGCTTTGTGCGGGACTAATCCAACTCAAACCCTCCCACAAACCTCTGTCAGTCCGGAAAAATTGTCTTATTGGGAGGAACTAAATGCTTTGTGAGGGTCTAATTTTTGTCCAGTTATAGCCCCTTCCCCCATAAAAGGCTCAACTATCGACACTCGTGCCGATATACCTTGCGATCCACCCCTATCATCCAAGGAGGATAGCAGCCAAGCTATTGGTCTGTCACAGGGCCAAAGTGCAAAAAGGAAGCACGTCGGGGTTAATGATTACGAAACAGAAGCTAAAATACAAAAACTCTGTACTGATCCCTCATCGCCTGCCACAAATCCTATCTTATCCAAGGTGGACACTAAAACTCTGGATGACGAAGTAGCATCCCCCCATCTGCAACTATTGCCCCAGCTTGAACTGATGTTAAGATCTGTAATAGCACCCCTGCTTGATCAAATCAACTTCTTGGGGGTTAGGTTGACAAGCCTAGAGACTATTATTAAAGCCCACTCTTCCCTTCCCGTAAAGATTGTAATACCTAATTGTCCCACTCTCCCTACTGCTCCCAAAGTGCCTCACACTACAAAATCTATCTGTCCCAACTGTAAGTCAATCTCCCAACTGTCTACCTCTAGCTGTTACCAAAATCGCCCATAAATCTGTGATCAATACAACAAAAAATGTCCTAACCGATAGACAACCTCCCAAGAGACAACCCCCAACTGCCACCAAAATTGCCCGTAAACCTGCGTTAACCAACTACTCTGCTATTAAAGCAGAACCAAACAGAGTAGCTTGTATAGATTTGCCTCCGGAAGCCGCCCCCTTTGTGCTTGTCCTTGCAGGAGTACCTGCACCCACCCACGGGAAACCTGAAAGACATCAGGACCTATTGAACAAGGTCCTGTTTTGGTTATCAAAAAATAGACCCCTCCCACCCAACAAAGACGGTGGCATCCTTAGTGTTAGAAGGGTGGGCTGGTTAGGGTCTTCATCTAAAGAAATTCCTGGGGATTTAGTTCTAGTTAAATTTAGGAACAGGCACACAGTCCCCTACCTACCATCCTCCCAACCCCATGAACATGACGGCTCCATCTCCGTTTGGGATCTGTACAATTTTTACCCGAGTACCCCACCTATCCCCCCACCAAGATCAACAGCCCTACACAAACATTTGCTAGGTAGGGGTACCATCAACTCTCCTACCCCCCATAGACCTGACTTATCTTACAAAAATTGTAACGTTTGAGAAGCCTTTACAAAGGGACAAGTTTACATCTCAACCCAGTCGGTAATGCTGTTTTTATGTACCTTCCCTTCGAAAAAGGAAAAGGTTCCCATAGGCTGGGTATATGTCTTTTTTTACCTTGTATATATCATTGTATATATTTTTTTTTTTTTTGCTTGTATGCTCATACTGTTTTATATGTATGCTTTTATGATTTTAATTCAAAATCGAATAAAGCCAAGTGACTGACCTAGACAAAACAAAGAAATGCAGCTGCACCGGGATCCCATCCTGAACGGTCGCTCCCCCCACGCTCTCCTGCTACATTCTCTGATTGACTACACCTGCATCGCAGCTGAAGCCCTTGCACCCGAGCAATCCTGACCGCGCCTGGTATCGTTGACATAGATAGATTAATAGCGCTTTTAAGCTCTTGCTCGCGCTGCGCTGTGAGAACGTTATTTCACTTAATAGTTTTGTGCTTGTTGCACTCTGAATTGCCTGCTTCACGCTTTGTACCTCACTGTCAGCGAAGCTAACCGCGTTGATCACAGCTTCTGCATTAGCGCTTAGAAGCTGATTATCGCTTGGCGCTTTCTGAAACCTGATTGTAATATTTTGATTGGCGCTCTGTGTATTTATTAGTTGCACTTCATTGCTGTAGTGTGCAACGTTAGTACTTTTGTTAGTGGCGCTTTGGTAGAGGTATTCTGCAGGAATTGAGAGCCTTGGGCTGCCTGTTGACGAGCATTGTGCTGTGCCCTGCTTTTACTTTCATTTTTGCCCTCCATTTTGTGTTTTCCTCTCCCCTGACCCGCCTCTCTGATCCCGCCTCCCAGCTGACCCTCCCACGCTCCGCCCCCTCCACCATCCATTTAAGCCAGATGGTCCCACGCGCAGCGTCCACGCGCTACGTCCTCGCCGAAGGTGCGCCAAAGGTAAGCCCGTCTATGCCCGTCCGCGCCTGGACCGCGCCCAGCGCTAGAGCCCCTGGTCCTCGTAATGCCCACCCCTCCCGCATTACCTACGATGCCTCCACCCTCCTAGACCTTAACCCCGGCCGTTCCCCCAACTGCGTCCAAGCCGCCCCTGGACACACCCATGGACCCTTTTCCTGCAACTCCTGCAAGTTCGACGGCACCAGGAACAACTCCTCATCCACTAACACCAACCAGATATCTGACACCAACCACCTACAATGCATCCTGCTCAACACCCGATCGGTCCACAGGCACGCCATTGACCTCTGGAATCTACTAGACACCATCTCTCCGGATGTCGCCTTCCTAACAGAAACATGGATGAACGCCTCTTCCGCCCCAGACATCACCATTGCCATCCCAGAAGACTACAAGATCATACGCAAGGACCGTACCGGCCACACAGGAGGAGGTATCGCTATCGTCCATAAGAAATCCATCCGCATCTCAACCAACTCAGACGTCAATCTCGCCAACTCTGAACACCTTCACTTCCAGATCCACATCGACCCCAAGACCACACTCAGAGGCACCCTCCTTTACAGACCTCCAGGACCCCGCGCACAATTTAGTGAGGACATCACGGACTTCATCACTCCACACGCGCTCCCCTCCAAAGATTACATCCTTCTGGGAGACCTCAACTTTCACCTTGAAAAGGACAACGACCGCAACTCCACCACCCTTTTGGACAACCTCGCCAACCTCGGACTTAAACAACTGGTCACTTCCCCCACCCACATCGCAGGTCACACTCTCAACCCTATCTTCACCTCCAGCAGTCATGTCTCCTTCAGCCACACCACGGCTCTCCTTTGGACTGACCACAGCTGCGTTCACTTCACCTACAACAAGCCCAAAGCCAACAACCACCCCAAATCAACTATGCAAAGAAACTGGAACAAAATCACCATCGACCAGATCTCCTCATCGCTTCTTCTAAACCCCCCAGCCCACTCCTCAAATCCCGACCAAGCCGCCACCAACCTCACCCTATGGCTATCCAACAGCGCCAACATCCTAGCACCACTGAAAAACGACAAAACAAACTCGGCAGCAAGAAGGCCTCCTGGTTCAACGATGATCTTAAGAAATCCAAGAAACTCTGTCGCTCCCTTGAGAAGGCCTGGAAAAAAGATCCAACCACCAGCACCAAGGAAGCCTTCAAGAACGCCACCCGCTTGCACCACCAACTGATCCGAAAAGCCAAGAAAGCCGCTTTCAAGGACCGACTAGATAACAACGCCCATAACAGCAAAGAACTATTCAATATCGTCAAGGAATTCACCAATCCCACGGCCAACTCCAACGACATCACCCCCTCCCAAGCCCTCTGCGACTCCCTAGCCTCATTCTTC
This sequence comes from Lissotriton vulgaris, assembly GCF_964263255.1. Classification (NCBI taxonomy): domain Eukaryota; kingdom Metazoa; phylum Chordata; class Amphibia; order Caudata; family Salamandridae; genus Lissotriton; species Lissotriton vulgaris. The sequence goes on from NC_141699.1 coordinate 932,995,065, forward strand.
CACAACAAAATCGCAGACATCCACAACAGCTTCGACAACCAACCCGAAGACCAACCCACCCAACCCCTAGCAGGACCCCCACCTCCCTTGAACACCCTCAACGACTGGAACCCTATCTCCACTGAGGACACCATCCGCCTGATGAACTCCATCCACTCAGGATCCCCAACTGACCCATACCCTCACCACATCTTCAACAAAGCTGACTCCATCATAGCACCACACCTCCGAGATGTCATCAACTGCTCCTTCAACTCCGCCACCTTCCCGGAAAGCTGGAAACATGCCGAACTCAGCGCCCTCCTGAAGAAACCCACAGCTGACCCCACCGAACTCAAAAACTACCGCCCCATCTCGCTCCTTCCATTCCCGGTCAAAGTCATCGAGAAAGCGGTCAACAACCAGCTCGCCACCTTCCTTGAAACTAACAAATCCCTCGACTCCTCACAATCCGGCTTCCGAGCCAAACACAGCACTGAAACCGCCCTCATCGCAGCAACAGACGACATCCGTACTCTCCTGGACAATGGAGACACAGTCGCCCTCATCCTCCTTGACCTCTCCGCAGCCTTCGACACAGTCTGCCATAGCACCCTTCTACAGCGCCTCAAAAACATCGGAATACAAGGAAAAGCATTGGAATGGATCACCTCATTCCTCACCGGAAGAACCCAGAGAGTCCGCCTCCCACCATTCATCTCAGAGGCCACTGAAGTCATCTGTGGCGTACCCCAAGGATCCTCACTCAGTCCCACCCTCTTCAACGTATACATGAGCCCCCTCGCGGCCATCGCTCGCCAACACAACCTCAACATCATCTCCTACGCGGATGACACTCAACTGATCCTTTCACTCACCAATGACCCTAGAACCGCCAAAACTAACCTACACGAAGGAATGAAAGAAGTAGCCGAATGGATGAAACACAGCCGTCTGAAACTGAACTCAGATAAAACAGAAGTCCTTATCTTAGGCACCTCCCCCTCTGCCTGGGACGACTCTTGGTGGCCAGAAGCCCTTGGAAAAGCACCCATCCCGACGGACCACGCACGGAACCTGGGCGTCATCCTGGATTCCTCACTTTCAATGAATAGACAAGTCAACGCCGTCTCTTCATCCTGCTTCAACATTCTTCGCATGCTCAAAAAAACATTCCGTTGGATCCCCACCGAAACTAGGAAAACGGTCACCCACGCTCTGGTCACGAGCCGACTGGACTACGGAAACACCCTCTACGCCGGTACTACTGCTAAACTCCAGAAAAAACTCCAACGAATCCAGAACGCTTCAGCCAGGCTCATATTAGACATCCCGCGCAATGAACACATCTCTGGTCACCTGAAAAACCTCCACTGGCTCCCCGTCAATAAGAGGATCACTTTCTGGCTCCTAACCCACGCACACAAAGCACTCTACGAAATCGGACCAGAATGCCTCAACACACGACTGTCCTTCTACACCCCCTCACGCCAGCTACGATCATCCAACCAAGCCCTGGCCACTGTACCTCGCATCAACAAAACCACCATGGGAGGTAGATCCTTTTCCTACCTGGCAGCTAAAACCTGGAACTCACTTCCCACTCACCTTCGCCTTACTCAGAACCACCTAGCATTCAGAAAGGAACTTAAAACGTGAATATTTGACCAGTAATTCCCCACCCCTCTTCAAGCGCCTTGAGACCCTCTGGGTATGTAGCGCGCTATATAAATTTTCTGACTTGACTTGACTTGACTGTATGGGAACACGTACTCTTTGTCATTATAGATATGCACTGATAAGCAAAAAACACACTGGAAGAGAGAATTTCAGAGAGGAGATCATGATTACACCTGAGATGTAGAACTTCATCTGTGCATGCTAAGGTATGGATCTGCTGCAAATACTAATAGATCTTCTGATATATAATCATGTTGCTTCTGTAGAAGGGGAAAGGTTTAGTGTGCCCTGTCTAAATATCATGATAGCTCCTTTTATGATTAATGGATTACTTACTATGCAGACCATATTTGTGCTAGCCATTTTCTTATTGTGGCACATATACTGCATGCTAGACCATGATTGTTAAAATAAATATTTTAAATGTTTCTAGTGTCTCTGTCAGATCTTATTGTAGACAAGTATGAGTGTGAGAGTGAAAGGGTGTGTCCTGTTATTGAGATTCCTGAGAGGGTCGGAGTGTTGTGTTCTGGGGTGTCTACTCACTTGTTCCTCTGTAAGTGAGGCCCTATAGCTAGTCGGTCCCAAGCTCATGGGTACTAAGGTGGTAGGATAACTCAGTCACTGCCTACTAAGGTTCTATGGTCTCAAGCATAGTTCTGTGACTCCGCAGAGTCCCTACAACAGTGGGTATTAATGGTTATGAGATAATGAGAAGTTCTGTTTGAATGTTGTACACTGATGCATAAAGACGTTGGTTACAAGCTCTGTGTGTGGTATGTTCTTGTGCATGCTCCCAGCCCGGCGTTGACACGGCATGCAGAAATTTCACCATGTAATCAATACCATAACAAAAAATTGCACACTTCTATCTTTTGGTATTTTGCTCCACAATTCACCAAAGCAACCCACAGTTATCTATTAGCTTTCGCCACCATCTCTGGTGTTTCAAGGATTTCGAATGAGCAAAGGTATTGTTATTTGATGCCATAAAAAGCAGTAACAGAATGCAAATCATAGACATCAGAGCACTCTACAAAGCTATACTGAATAAGAAGAATCTGAAAACATAAAATTCCAAGATGATTTGATTCCCTCACCTTTTTGTCACATTAAAGCCAAAGTTAGTAAGTTAAGTGGCAACCAGAGGTGTCTACCACTGAAGGTCATTTTACACCTCAACTTTATCTGGAAAGGAACTACAAAGCAGAGTTGTATCACACAGATTCTTCAAATCGGGCCATTTCATTTAAAAGAGATTCTTGTGTCGATCAATAAGCAGAAGAGGGGCAAAGTTAAAATATAATATATACTGTTGTACCTGACATCCTTGGTGAGTTTTTTACCCAGCTTTTTGTCTTCCATCCTTGTGTTTTTGCTGACTTAGTTTTTGCTAGCTTTAGGACTCTGCACACTTTACAAGTGCTAACCAATGATAAAGTGCTTGTGATCTCTCCTTTAAACATGATAATATTGGCTTACACCCAATTGGCAAATGTAGCTTACATGTAACTCCCTAGTAAAGTAGTGCAACATGTACCCAGGGTCTATAAAATAAATTCCACTAATGGGCCTGCAGCACTGATTATGCCACCCACTTAAGCGGACTTCTAACATGCCGTCAGCCTGAGATTGCAGCCTGTGTGTATAGTTGTAAAGTGCCATTCCATTTTGACATGGCAAAATAAAGCTTTCAGGCCCATACTCTTTCCTTTATAATACATATATGCCATTCCTAGAGCAGGCCTTAAACAGTCCATATGACAGGGCACAGTGTATTTAAAAAGTGGGACATGCACTTTTGAGTTTTACATGTCCGTGTAGGGAAAACTCTTCATTTCGTTTTTCACTACTGCAAGGCCCACGTCTCCTATAAGATAACATTGGGTTACCTAGTAACTTTTAATAAGTGCTAACTTTCAGTTGGAAGGAAGTAGCAATGCTGAGTTTGGTGCCCAAAGAATTGTAATTTAAATCCCTCTTTATTGGTAAAGTTGGATTTTAAGTAACAATTCTTAAAAGTCCACTTGATAGGATGCGTAATTTCTGGCTTGTTGAAGGGAGTAGCTGTCACCTACCACACTTATTCACAATAGTCACAAAAGGTTGGATATTTAACATTTGTGACCCCAGACAAGAAGGGGACAGGGCAGGGAGGTAGGACATTTTAAGCACTTCTGGGGTGGAAATCTCCAGAACATTTTCCTACTTTTCAAATTGGGCAGCAAGTATGGACCCTCTGACACAACTCTTCAGTACACCTCTGGACCGATGTAAAACGCAGAAGGACTGCTGTGCTGCTCTGCAAAAAGGGCAGGTACTCTGTTGCCCTTTTGCCTGAGTGAAAGGACTAGACCTGCATCTTGAACTCAGGACCACCAGACGGTCTCCTATGGGTAGTTGGTCGGTCTCTTGATCAGTGCCACAGGGACAGAAAAGCCTCCTAGTCCTACTATCTTGAACCCAGCACCTGGACTCTGCTGTGGGTCATAACCCCCAAGTGGTGCCATTTTAGTTCTAGACCCTTGGAAGTGGCCCTGAAGGTGCTCTGTCAGCCCAGCTGTGGTCAGAACTGACACAGTGTCATGCATCTTCTTGCAGCCCCGATTCGGAACCAGGACAACATAACCCATCCCTAATGCCAAACCTTGCATCTCACCCTCACAGTCTCCTAGTAACCACCACTGTGCAACGCATCTTCGACGCAGACCTTTGCATCACAAGCCCCTCATCAAAGGCATCCTCCACAATGATGCTGGACTCTGCATTGCAGCCCTTCAACTTTTCTGGAACTGCTGGTGTCTAACACATCTTCAAAGCAGAACCCTGCATTTCAAGCCCTTCATCAACGGCAACTTCAACAATGAAGCTGGACTTTGTATTGCTGCCTCGTAGCACCTGGGATTGGCCACTGTGCAATACATCTTCAATGCCAGTTTTAGCAACACTCTCCAATGAGGATTTAGGGTACTTTGTTCAGTGGACATGACTTAGCCCCTGGAGCTGGCTCGTGCTCCGTCAAAGTCAACCTCAACTTGTGGCTTTTTCCCGGTATGGGACGAACAGATAACCACAGTCAGAGCTTTGTTATTCTAGTCAATATTTTCACTTAACATTTTAAAATTGCACATCTCAGGTTCTACAGTTTGTATTTTGGTTGTTTTGGTCTCAAATAGTTTATTAAACTTAGCTAGATTTTTCTAAATTGGTGCTTGATTTTTCTTTTGTTGTGTTTTCACTTTATTACTGTTTTGACGTGCTGCGTACATACCTTACACATTGCCTCTACGGTAAGCCAGACTGCTTCAGTGCCAACCTACCAGAGGGTTAGCACAGGGTATTTTGGGAATTGCTTGTCTTTTACTCTGACATGGATTGTGGTTTTTGCTTGAGTAGGGTTTTGCCCCCCAACCAGTAACCCATTTTCCTACATATACATAAGTGTAAATGAAGCGGTCAAGGATGTTAGCAACTGTAGCAGGTTGGATGCAGGACAACTTTCTCAAATTAAATGGGGAAAAAACAGAAGTCATTATTCTCGGCAAAAACAAAAGCCTGTGGGGCCCCCAACATTGGCCTAGTGAGATGGGCATACTCCCTGCCCCAGTCTCACAGGCGCATAACCTGGGTGTCATCATTGATGACTCTCTTAAGATGTACAAGCAAGCTGAAAAAATCTCAACCACGTGCTTTGCCATTCTAAAATGGTTGAAAAAGATATGCTGGATGCTGCCTGAGTCAACAAAGAAAACCGTAGTCAATGCCTTGATTACCTTGAGGATTGACTATGGGAATGTACTTTATTTTGGCTCAAATAAAGCAACCACTCACAAATTACAGATTATTCAAAACTCAGCGGCCAGACTGCTATGCAAAATTCCCAGAACCACGTCTACTACCCAATATCTTCGGGACCTTCATTGGCTAAAGGTTGAAAACCTTAATTAAATTTAAAGCACTCTGTTTTATGCACAAAATCAATTCTGGCAAAGCCCCGAAATATCTTCACTCGCTTGTTCGCCCATATCATTCACCTCGTTCTCTCCGTTCTTCTACACTAAAAAAGTTTTTCATCCCCAAAATCAAGCTCTCTCGTATGGGCGGCAACTCTTTTTCCTACCCAGGGCCCTTGCTGTGGAACTCCCTGCCTTTCTCAGTACGTAATGAGAACAACTACATCAACTTCCGTAAAGCTTTGAAAACTTGGCTATTTAACATCTAGGCACTCATCTTTACCCACCTTACTTACATAACTCTACAATCTGGCGCCGGGAAACCCTTTGTGGGTAGCTGTTGTGCGCTTAAATGCAATAATAATAATAATTAATAATAATAATAATAAGAAGAAGAATACTGATGGCCATAGGTATTTACTGAGATCACCCTCCTGATCTCTAAGACTCCCAGGGACCTACAACTCTTACTTGATAAGTTTTCAGAGTTCTGCAGATTCAAGAACTTAGCAACTAACACAGATAAAACAAATGTAATGATGTTCCAACCACACAAAGGCATCAATACCAACTTTATTTTGAACAATTATACCTCTGAACAGGTAGAAGAAGTTACATACCTAGGGATTAGCCTGTAATCAAGCATCATGTTAAGCCTTGTGCCTTTAGAATGAAGAACCTTAAGAGCAGGTGAACAGTCTGATTTGAACCGAAAATAGGTGACTTTTGGTGTCTCCTTCTACAAGAATCATTGCCAGAATGCTTCTTTGCCTGGAGCTCTGTGATTAGTCAAACATCACACAACTGTCAATGTTTAAAAAAGGGTTCCTCAAAAGACTACTTAGACTTCCCCTTGGCACAATCACAATACCATTGTATCTGGACCTGGGGATTACTGACATTGCATTGCGTACTAAGCTCATGTTATTTCATTGGATCAGAGTATGGGGCAAAGCAAATTGGTATTTTGAATCTCTGGGAATTTTGCACTGCTAGGACACCTGATACAGTTACAGAAGTCAAGACAGCATACAGACTGGTCACAGGGTAAGCAGTTCCTAAATCCTCTACATGGTAGTGTGATAAATCATTCTTGAGTGACAACTGTACACTTGAATTCGTAGCTGTCTTAAAGAGGTAATTCCAATGTTAGCCTGATCACTGAATCTGAAACTCAAGCTTGACACCATTCCATTGAACACTTTTACCTCTTATGGGGGTGCCTAATCTTTTCAAATAGACTACCATAACAGCAGCGAAATTGCGGTTTAAGGTGAGATACAGCTTTTGCTCCTCTTAGTAAGAGAATGAGGTGTTCGAAATTTGAAACCAGCCCTGGAGCTAATGAAGACTCTAGGGGAGAGGATTTAGCCTATTGGCCAGGGCGGTCAATCTCAGCTCTGGGGAATCGGGTTCGAGTCTCGGCAATGACGCTCAACATCCTGTGATTCTGGGCAAATTATTTAATCTTCTCGTGCCTAACAAAAATGAATGTGTCCTTGTGTAAGCAACTGGTGCTTATGTAAAGCTCTCTGATATCCGATACCTTTGGGTTAAGTTTGCTTTATATAAAACTCAGGAAAAAAAAGATCAAGCATTATGGTGGTAGCAGTATCTCATTACTTGCTTGCAGCCTAATATATCAGGAGCCAGGCTAGAGACTTTTGATGATGGTTGTCGTTTTTAATATTTATATGCACTCTATTATTTGTTGTAGTTGATTTTATCATTTACATTTTTTTATGGCTCGTACCGAAAATGTACGTAAATGACACACCGCCTGGAGGCTGTTTCAAAAGGCAAATGCACATGAACTTACTGGACATGAAAACGATACAGCTCAGTTCTTAGTTAACTTCCTTTGAGATAGAAAATTCAGACTGATGATAAAGAAGAAAATGACCTAAATCTCATTCCAAATGTAATCCATCATAAAAAATATAAAAGTATGATGCTCTAGACCTGGTGCTGGTGACATATGGTCAATGCAAACTGCCTGGAAGCAACCACCCAAAGGTCGACTTCACAGTACACTGAAAGTTTCTTTTTTCAAATCCCTTAAATATTGTTATAGAATGACATCAGAAGGAAGCAATAGGGTGTGCATTTGGATAGGTTAAGGACCATAGATGATGAAAGCAGTAAACAAAGGAGTTAGTACATGAATGCAACTTTATAGTTGGTGAGAATCAAAAAATATAACATCAAAAAGGTACAATAATGGACAGCAGCAATTGTAACTGGATTATTGCATCTATGGCTAGGGTTTCAGCAGAATGCTCTTCAATCATTAGGGCACAGCCACTATGTCAGGTTAAAACCATGTTACAAAGCAGATATCAGACTTTTCAAATAACATCTAAGCACTGTTTATGAAAAAATCCATCTTCAGCTCTAGGCTACCCATTCTTGAAGTTTATTTGAAATAGCTTTACATTCAAGCATGCTTCTATATGGCTGCATCTTACAGCAATATGGAATATGCAGATAGGCTAACTGTTAAAGAATCTTTCAGTCTAAAATTACACCTATGGATTATATTAAAACAGTCTAAATGTATTCTTGAGGAAAACTCTTTTAATATTTAATTGTCAACTGTGTTACATATTAGAGGGACCAACAGATGTTCATGTCTAGCACAGTGCACTCATACCTTGTTCTTGAACGACGAGAGAGAGCAAAAAACTTGTTATTTCTTGAATTTCAGAAAATTGAGATGTTCATCAATAAATGCAATATATATTTTCTTATGGTGAGGAAATGAATACGGAATCGAATCACCTTATCTATGATCGAAGAAAATTGAGTGTCCGCTTTATTTGTTTGTTACACTTGCAATTAATTTAGGGCGGTTATAAACCACCATCCGCTAATTGCAGTCAAGGGGTTTATATGTTTTTGAGGCATTTGCAACATATCCGAGTTCATCCTGGTATGACACCATCTCAGCAATGTTGGGTTCCCCAGAGACATTTTAAGGTAGGATTCAGAGGTGTGGGGTAGCAAACTGTAGTTGGTGCCTCTGCTTTCTTCAGGATAAGGATGGGATTGGCTTCCAAAGGCAGTTTATTGTTCAGTGTAACTTGATGGGTAGATGACACGTATCTCTTCTTCCATTCATGTCTAGTTCACCAGGAAGGTGTAGTGTTTCTACCTCTGGTGCACCTTTGATCATCAGTTTTGATTTTAACTCATTAGTTTCAAGCAAAATAAATTGTGAATACATTTCCACCCTAGACAGTAGCACTGCTAGAACTCTTGGTGCCTTTGCCAATAGTATAAAACTGTGCTTATATAGAGGAACATGGATTCTCTGGTCACAATATCTCGGGACATTCACTCCCAGCAAGAATGAGCAGAAACCATTGGTATATAACCTTATAAAATATACGTTTCACACCATTGTTTAGGTGTATTTACCCTGATTTTACAGAGAAAGAACAAGCCTTTCCTATGTTAACATTTCCTTGCATAAGGTTTCCTTGATCATAAGCAGTAAAAGATCAAATGTGAGGCCTTATATTTCATTCACAATAAAAATCTCTTCACCATATCGAAAATGTGTTGAAATTCATAAAGGCAAGATAAAACAGGAGAAGCTATTTCCCAAATATGAATCAAGGGACTCATTATGATGGCGGGTGGACATAAGTCCACCCGCCACCACAACAGTGATGGGACCGGCCACCAGACGTGTGGCGGTCCCAACGGCCCAATTAGGATATGCCCGCAATACTGGCGGGCACATCCTGGGCTTTTACCATTGCGGACGGTGCTGCTGGCTGCTGCACCATCCGCAATGGTAAAAAGGGCATGCACAGCACAGTCAATAATAGGCTGCACCAGACGAACTATGCGGGTTAAATTTGGCAACATTGGGAGCCAACACCATCGATACCAGCTTCACAGGGGTAGGACTAGGCTGTGTTCTAGCCCTAACTCCGTTTTTACTATACAATAACAATCTGGTAGCCCAACTAGAGCAATCACGATGCCCCAAGCTTAGCGGGTATGAAGATCCCTGCCCTTCGGTTTGTAGACAATACCCTATTGGTATCCAAATCCACTATGGGTATTCAAAATCTGCTGGACCGGTTTGGAACCTTCTGTGAGCAGAGAGGGCTTGAAATAAACCTTCAAAAAATGAAGTATATGGTTTTCAATCCCAGCCACACAACCTGCCCTAACCTGTCTCTGAATGTTGTTCCCCTTCAAAGTATCTGCACCTTTGAGTACTTGGGCCTCACCTTGTCAGAGAATGTTGTCTGGTTTGCCCAGATCCATAAGAACAATTTGAAGCTCAAACATTATACAGGGGGCATCTTGAGGGGTTTTAGCTTCCGACCAGTATGTTTGCCCATCCAAATTGTCAACCTACAAACAGCAGGCAGGGCCTTGTATGGGAGAGAACTATGGGGACATGAAATGACGCCCACATGGGACGTGGGTGAGAACCAATTTTTACGATCTTTGGCGAATCTTCCAACTCGTACCCCACTCCTGCCATTAAGTTATTGATATTTTTTGCAAAAATATAGTTGTTTAAAATATCGATTTATTAATTAGTGTTATGTATTTTAGTATATATTTTAAATGTATGTGAGGTATTTTATTTATATAAGTATTGTTTATGTTTTTTAATATATGTGTTACTTTTTTAACAGTTATTAATTTTATTTTAAGTGCATTCTGTGTTTTAAAGTTCTGTAGTGTGTTTATAGGCAAATAGGGTGGAAAGTAATTTAAATATAATAAAATAATGAATATTTTTTATTGATTAATATTTATTTAATTGAGGTATTATAATGCTAAATGTGTTTTTAATTTGTTGGGGTAAATTTTAGGTGCGGGTTGTGGAGTTTACAGGAGTAAATGGTGGGAAGTAATTTATTTGTAATCAATTAATACATCGTTGTTATTTAACATTAATTAATCAATTTATTAATTGATAATTAAATATGAAAATTATGTAAATTATTTGTGTTGTGTGTCTTAGGGCTACAGGGTGGAAAGTAACTTATTTTTAATTAATTAATAATTAGTTCACAATTAATAATAATTAATTAATTCATAATTGATTAGGGTGATTTTTTAAAAAAAAAATGTGTTTGTGTTTTGGATTTATAGGGGTGAAGGGTGGGTATTAAATTAATTTACTTACTTCTTAATTAGTTGTTAAACACTATTAGTTATTCATTTGAAAACATTTTTAATTGTGCAAGGCATTTTTCACAGTTTCCTTTTAGGTGTGGGTTGCGGGGATTATAGGTGTAAAGGGTGAGAAGTTCATTACATTTTATGCGATTTAATTACTTTTATAAATTAATGAAATGTGTTTAATTGATAATTAATTATTTTAATTAAGCAAATACATTATATTTTTTTCGATGTGGGTTGTGAGTTGTGTGGTGTTTTAAGCTAGGAATTAAATAGGCGAAATGTATGTCATCATCAGCAATCTTTATTTCGACAGGATGTTGTCATAAAAGAAACAAAACAGCTCAATAAAATAATGAATAGTACATTATAAACAAGCATCTGCAAGGCATATAAAACCAACGTATACATTTTGACAGTTATTCATTAAAAACAACAACTGCAAGGCGTTTATAAAACCAACGCATGATCCAATTTTGACAATTATTCACCATCCCCAATTAGTAGATGTCTTCTCTTATGCCATATACTTTCTAAAAATTTGGCTACGGCAAAAACAATCATACCGGATAAGTCAGTTTTAAAAACCCTATACACCTGCAAACAGTGAGAAAACCCTATGTTTTTGCAGGCTGGGACAATCCAATGCCTCCTACCCCACACGTAAGCATGGCAGAAAAACAGTATGTGCAGCTCAGTTTCTTGCTCTAATTTGCACCCGGGACAGTGACTTGGGGAGGACTCAGACCATTTACTGGTATACGCTCGAACAGGCAAACTGCCATACCTCCATTGTAGGTACAATTTCCTGGTGGCGGTTGGGAATATAATGTCTAAAACTGGTTCAAATTTGTAACTGTCCTTAGCCTTTAGAAATGATTCAGTCAGTGTGCCCAAATCTGTATTAAGTATGTGCGCCTCAAGTTTGCTGTCGTAATACAATGTGACCAAGTGCTTCCGTGATACCCTGATGTAAGATGACAGGGGGTCTGACCATAAGGAAGCTAATCCCAATCGCCCTAGTTCATTCCTTATGTAATTGAACCAGGGGATTTTCACAACATTTGGGAGGGTCAGGATTTCCTGCAACTCTAATCTATAATTAACTAACTCTGGTGTAGTCCATATCCGGCGCCAAAAGGTTAAGGGCCTAACACCCAGATCTTCATCAAGGGGTTTAAGACCCAAATCAAGCCTCATTGGCAACAGGGGAGTGCTAGGGGGTAATAATAGTAGCTGACTGATAAATTTATTCTCTGTTGCCACTAGTTCACGTTTACACATGTGGCCCCAGAGCTCGCCTGCATACATAGCCGCACCCCTGGCCTGAACTTTATGAATCTCTAACGGCGGTCCAATCGGCTTAGTGGAGGATTTATTTGCGTTTGTAAGCCTGATGATTCCCCCCGCCAGTTGGGCCAGTTTTTGTTGTGATTTTGTTTGATGGTGCCCCCAGGTCATTTTCTCATTTAGGGTGTCCCCCAGATACTCAAAGGTTCAGACCCTTTCTAGCCTGTTGGCACCAATATGCGAGTTGGGGCGAGATTTTGATGGTGGATTAAAAACCATAAATTTGGTTTTTAGTGCATTGATCTCGAGACCATGTTCTCCACGAAACACCTCAAAACCGTCAAGCACTCTTTGGATTCCCATAGGCGATTTAGACAGCAGCAGGGTGTCATCTGCGAACATAATTGCCGGCACCCAGCTGCCTGCCAACTTAGGGGCATCACTGTTTTCCACCCCATTCAAATGAGCAATGACCCCGTTGACATAGAGGCAAAACAGGGTCGGTGCAAGCACACAATCCTGTCTTACCCCCCTGTCAACGGGGAATCTGTTTGATAAGGTTCCCCCCCTGCCACATGTGACTTGTGCAAAGTTATCTGTATGTAGGTGGATAACTATATTTAGTAGGTGTTGCGGAACCCCCAGATTTGACAGGACAGACCAGAGTTTTTTACGGGGTACAAGGTCGAAAGCCGCCCTTAGATCCACGAAAACAGTGTAGAGGCTGCCACCCTCCAACTTTACCGTTTTCCAAAATATAAGAGCCAGGCGGAAGACTTGATCTATAGTGGAAAATCTGTTCCTGAACCCAGCTTGATATGGGCTCAGGACAGAGTGATCAAGCATCCATGTTAATAGTCGATCCAGAATCAGCCTCGCAAAGATCTTTTGTGGGACGTCGATTAGGCTAATAGGCCTGTAGTTGGCTGGGAGCAGGGGAGAGCCCTTCTTGAAGATAGGCACAATCTCTGCTCCCAGCCAAGTACTAGGCACCGGGATCCCTCCCAGGATTGCATTAAATACCACCTGAAAGTATGGGGCCCAAACTATAGGTTGTGCTTAAACAAATCCCCTGGTAGTTTATCCAGCCCTGGGGCTTTTTCTGCTGAGAGTCTGGAAATAGCTGCCTCAACCTCCGCCACAGTAAATTTATCCCACTCCATAGAGGGAATAGAAGTAGGGTCTACTACTGAGTTACTCGGGTCCCCTAACTGATCTATAGCTGCTTTGACATACAAGAATCGAAAATGGGCCACCCACACATTTGGTGAAATGTTAGCTTCAACTGCTGGGGTCGGATCAGCAGAACCGGTTTTGACAATCTGCCAGAATTTACGGGTGTCTTTAAATTTTAGAGCACCCATCATGTCGGTCCAGTTGTCATTGTCCCATTCGATCTTGGCATTTTGGATTAGAACTTTATATTCCTTCCTCTTAGCCCTAACCAGTGCAATGTTGTCCTGTTGCTTCATGGCTACCAGGAGGCCCGCTTTGGCCTTCCTACAGGCAGCATTGTATCATGAGGCTCTTAACCCTTTGCCTTTCTTTTTCTGCACTACGGGGTTCAGTACCTCTGCCAGGGCGCCAGATAGTTCCAGAGAAATATCCCTCAATTTATTTTAGTACTCCTCACCCGGAGATTGCGTTATAAGAATTCCAACTTTTTGTAGGGATGGGACTACTTTGCCATAAAGCCATTGAATATCTTTGGGATTCCCTATAATTTTTGCCCACCTAACTCTGCGTCTGTCACTAGATAAAATCGCTCTAGGGTCCGGGAGGTAATCAACCCCCTGAGAATCAATGGTAACACCCGGCACCAAAAATTTTAGGATCAGCGCATTATGGTCGCTTTCGTCTCGAGGGATTACATCAAAACCCATGACTCTAGCCCAATCACGCATTTCTACTAAAATGTAGTCCAACCGGGATTTGTGCCCTAGTTTGTTAAAGGTGGGTTTTGGAGGGATATCTCCATTAACCCGCCCGTTACAGGTCTTTAAAGCATTGATAAGGGTCAGGGACAAAATTTGGGTGGCTAGTGTTGTCCAAGACTTCGCCGGGGGGCCCGCCAGTGGAGGAATTGCCCAATGGTCATCTTCCTTCATGGTTGCACCCTCCAAGAATGATGGTAGCGGCTCAAATTGGCAATTGAAGTCACCCTCTATCACGTAGGAGGTGCCTTGCGGGATAGTACTCAGGAACACGGCTAAGTCCTCAATAGCAGCTGAGACATTAGCTACCCCCACTGGTCTAGAGTATACATTGACCAATGCCAATTTGAGAGCATTTGGCCACTCCAATAATACGCATTGAACATCCATGGAGTTTGTCTCAAGGGATCTTGCCTTACACCCTAAGTGGCAGCCCACCCAGATATGGAGTCCACCAGACGGACAACCCTTCCCCGCCCATTTCGCTGGGATTGAGAAAGTGGCAAATCCAGTACGCCAGTAATCTTCCCTGGCCCATGTTTCCTGGAAGAGGCAGACGTCTTGCATGTCTATAAATGACCCCCATTCCTGGGACTCAAGTTTGTTCGGTAACCCAGCCAGATTCCAGGACACGATGGAAATTGAACCCAAATCCCCCTTATCACTCATAATACAGGTAGTTGGTCTAGCTGCTTCCGAGTCTTGTAGAGCCTGGGATGCTTGTGAGCAGTTCAGACCACATGGGTGAGTACTCCCATCATTAGACCAAGAAAGTGGTTGTTCACATACCCCTGCTGGATTGAGCGATTCACTATTAACATCTCTGGACTTGCCTTTACTCAAGTTGTCAGGGGTGGGTGCCCTTGTGTGTACACTTCTGCTAGGCTCAGCTGGAGTAAAAGACCGCCACTGATGTTCCCCAGCCCTGTTGTGATGTCAGTCAACCATATCCAGGCAGCTGAACCTATTGGGATGTGTAAATTGGTTGTACGGACCACAGTGATAGGGGATATTCCATTCACCCCTCCCACCAACTCTAGGTGGGAGCCTAGACCAGTTCTCTCTTCGTGGTCTTCTGGGTGTTACCCAGGACCATCCCTCATCTGCCTATCCCCCAAACCGCTCAAGTTTGTCAGGGTAGAAGGCGGACAGTGGCAAGGCCTGGATAGAGGTATCTGGGGTTACTAAATGCCAGTTACAGATATGGGCCACCGTCATCAGGTCCCTAAAGTTTATTAGGACACAGTCGCCAGTGGTACTTTTCTTTGTAGAGCCCACCCACGGTACTCGTCTGACTAGGATAATTTCACTAGTGATCCCAGGGGGGAGGGGCCTATATTTATTAAGCCAGCTTAGAACCTTATTTTTCAAGGATAAGAATGTTTCATTCACAGAGCCAGAAAGCTCTGGGACCCTGCTTAGGTCGACCACAAACGGGGCTGCCTCAGGGGGAAGGTTTATCGCTCGCTTATTATATTGAGTTTTTTCCTCCAAAGCGTTACGCCCCTCTGTCTCCGTGGCCCTATTTGTACCAGTGGCAGATTTAATGGGAGGAATAACAGGAGGAGGGGGCTGGGTAGGTGGGAGTGGGATACTCAGAAGCGGCGGCACTGTTGTTAGTGGCGGCCCCACTGGTTTGGCAGACACATGGTTGTTACCCGTGTTCCCCTGTTGGAGGTTAGCTGACTTGAGGTAGTCTATAGTAGCCCCTGTTACCTCTTCTATTTTGGCCAACCTAACTTCCATTTTAACAAGTCTAGCTTCTAGCAGATGGATTAAGGACTCCAGCAAACTAGCCAAATTGTTGTGCTCTGCTACAACTTCACCCACCCCCGGGA
Source organism: Lissotriton vulgaris (assembly GCF_964263255.1). NCBI lineage: Eukaryota > Metazoa > Chordata > Amphibia > Caudata > Salamandridae > Lissotriton > Lissotriton vulgaris. The sequence goes on from NC_141699.1 coordinate 933,010,896, forward strand.
GCCACTAGCTGAAAGTAAGCTGACTAGATGATCAGGCTGATGATCTGCCTGAGTGCTATGTTGAACGCTAGTGTCTATAGGTGTTTGTTCTACATCGTTTCTCCCCCTGTTGTCCTCCATAAGGTTACGGTGCTTGGCGACCTTCACCTTCTTACCCCTGATATGTGTGCACCACGTTTCCTTTTGGGGATTGCTCCTTCCCTATGCCCTTGGGACAGTTGATTTTGTGGCCTGACATTCTCAGTTACAGGTGGAGCTACTGTAATACTCGAGGTTGGGACCGAATCCCGGATGACAGAACCATTCAGCAAAGGGTCCCTTATTGGTGCAGCAGCACTCCCCACATTCGACGGAGTACTAATTATCACATTTGTTTCCCTAGGAACTGGCTGCCTAATTGGAGTCAGGCCTTTTGCTATGTGGCCAAGGGAAGATCGCTTCGCCTTCTCGATTCCCTCGGAAAGTCTACGCTCCAAGGTTGCGATTTCATGTGTCAGAAGAGAGTTAGCTCTGACAATGAAATTGTCCATAGCACCAACTGTATGGACAGCAGAGTTTGCAGCTTTGCTCCTGGTTTCTCGGCTCACCATATTTTACCCGAGTATTTTCAGGACCTATACAAATTGAGGTAAACTTCAAGTCTTACCCCTGTAGGTAGTTGGTTGAATGTCCCGATGCAAAAGGCCAAGGGGGGTGGCCCGGTCCAGTCTCAACCGCTCTTGAACGGGCTAAAATGGGCCCGCCCTTGGCCCGGGCTTCGACCGGCGCCCGTCCGCGTGCGTTCCACGTGCGTGGAACGTAAGGAGCTTTACTAGGAGGAGGCGGGAAGACACCATAGGTGCGGCAGGTTGCTCGGCCGCAAGGCTTAGTGGTCGTCGCAGTCCCGACAATCCCAGAGGCTCCCAAATCGCTGTTACTCCCCGCAGTCCAGATAAATTGGTCATCGAGGGTAAGAGAGCAAAGTGGCACAGTTCCCAACTTCGAGAGGCTCCCGTGGAGCGGGGGCCACGAGTCGTTCTTTTACCACCAGCGGGAGGAGGCAGGAAGACACCACAGGTGCGGCAGGTTGCTCGACCGCAAGGCACAGTGGTCGTCGCAGTCCCGAAAAATCCCAGAGGCTCCCAAATCGCCGTTACTCCCCGCTGTCCAGATAAATTGGTCCTCGAGGGGAAGAGAGCAAAGTGGCACAGTTCCCAACTTTGAGCAGCTCTCGCAGAGCGGGGGCCGCGAGTCGTATTTTTACCACCAGCGGGAGGAGGCGGGAAGACACCACAGGTGCCGCAGGTTGCTCGGCCGCAAGGCACAGTGGTCGTCGCAGTCCCGACAATCCCAGAGGCTCCCAAAGAGCTGTTACTCCCCACAGTCCAGATAAATTGGTCCTCGAGGTGAAGAGAGCAAAGAGGCACAGTTCCCAACTTCGAGCGGCTCCCGCGGAGCGGGGGCCGCGAGTCGTTCTTTTACCACCAGCGGGAGGAGGCGGGAAGACACCACAGGTGCGGCAGGTTGCTCGGCCGCAAGGCACAGTGGTCGTCGCAGTCCCAACAATCCCAGAGGCTCCCAAATCGTTGTTACTCCCCGCAGTCCAGATAAATTGGTCCTTGAGGGGAAGAGAGCAAATTGGCACAGTTCCCAACTTCGAGCGGCGCCCGTGGAGCGGGGGCCACAAGTCGTTCTTTTACCACCTGAGGGAGGAGGCGGAAAGACACCACAGGAGCGGCAGGTTGCTTGGCCGCAAGGCACAGTGGTGGTCGCAGTCCCGACAATCCCAGAGGCTCCCAAATTGCCGTTACTTCCCGCAGTCCAGATAAATTGGTCCTCGCGGAGAAGAGAGCGAAGTGGCACAGTTCCCAACTTCGAGCGGCTCCCGCGGAGCGGGGGCCGCGAGTCGTTCTTTTACCACCAGTGGGAGGAGGCAGGAAGACACCACAGGTGCGGCAGGTTGCTCGGCCGCAAGGCACAGTGGTCATCGCAGTCCTGACAATCCCAGAGGCTCCCAAATCGCCGTTACTCCCCGCAGTCCAGATAAATTGGTCCTCGAGGGGAAGAGAGCAAAGTGGCACAGTTCCCAACTTCGTGTGGCATGCAATAATTAATATTTTCGTTAATACATTATTTCTAAAGAACAATATTTATTTGTTTCAAAACTTTTTATTTATTTTATATAATATTTGCAGGTATTTGTGATATGTATTTAACATTATATTATGTTTTTATTTTTAATCTATACTACTATTATAAAGAGAGAACTGTGAACCTTTGAGGCGGGTAAACTCCAGAACTACACCACCAATCACAACACCCAATACAGCGTTGGAAAGGGGAGGTCCAGGAGATGGACATAGGCTATACAGCACCACACCACATACATTAGGCGGGGGAAAGAACGTTAGGGGAAAAGAAGTCCTTGTGCATATGCATACAGTGATATGAACGCGGCGTTCGGTGTCATGGGCGCATACAACGCTTGCGAGAGGCGCAATGGCTTGTGGGGGTGGCATTACATAAACGCGGCATTCGACGTCCGGACAGGAGCGGGGGGAGGAGCGCGGTACCAACACCCGGTTCAGTGCAATGTCCACCACCATCATGGTGAAGAGAGCAGCGGCAGAGTGGAGCCGTGGGGAGGAAAAGTAACGCGGCGTTCAGCGTCCGGCCAGGAGCGCGGGGAGGAGCGTGGAACTAACACCTGGTTCAGTGCAATGTCCGCCACCATAATGGTGAAGAGAGCGGCTGCGACAGTGAGACGGCCCCCGAGGATGGCGCGTGCTATGATGGTGAGAGGGTAGGGAGCGAACGGAGGGGTGAAGGGGACTGAAGAGAGGTAAGGGAGTTCCTGGTAGGGTGAGGAAAGGTACGCTTTTGGTACGTTGAAGACGTGAGACTGAAAGCAAGGACATGGGTGGGATGAGGTGGGGGGGTCTGACTGAGGTGTCAAATGTAACTGACGGGTTGGGAGGGTGTAGAGGTTAAGAGGTGATGTGGGTTAATGTAATAGGCTGAGGAGGTGATGGGGTACACATGGGAGTGGGCTGACATGACAGAAGTCTGAGGTGAGTGTACCTGAGTGATGGTGTGAGGATAAGGTGACTGGGCTCAAGAGGTTTGGGGGTGGGTAGGTATGCAGGTGGATGGCTGGGACAGATGAAGCTGAGGCTCTCAGAACAGAAGGCCAGGTACTTTGATGGGAAGTGGGCAAAAAGGGGTGATTGGTAAGAGAGAGAAAGGAGCTGCCCGTGTCCGGGGTGCGCAATGCTGGTGAGTACCTTTCACCTCGCAAAGCCTACCCGGACAACGTTGGGACGGGCTGCAAGTATTAAATATATTTGTATATTAATTTGTAAAATATCTATATAATTTTTTACTTACTTAAAAAAATGTTTTATTCTGTGGATGATATTTTGTTTGTTTTTAATTTTGAAATGTCTGGAGTGAGAATAGTAAGTTTTACCACCTCTGCTAATCCCACTCACTTGAGAGGGAATAGTAATTTTTACCCCACCCTTATTCAACACTTTCCCTACTGTTGAGTGGGAATAGTACATTTTATCCCTCCGCTATGCAACACTTTCACTACTGTTACACTCACTGGAGTGGGAATAGTCATTTCTACCCCTCTGCTATCCAACACTCTCCCTACTGTTGCATTCACTGGAGTAGAAATAGTAATTTTTATCCTTCTGCTGTCTAACACTTTCCCTACTGTTGCACTAACTGGAGTGGGAAATGTAAGTTAACATTTTTTTAAATAGTTTAATGTTTCAATTTATAATAGAATGTTTTTTTAAAATAGATTTTCGGGTATTGGTATATATATATATATATATATATATATATATATATATATATATATATATATATATGTATATATATATATATATATATATATATATATATATATATATATATATATATATATATATATATATATATATTTTTTTTTCAGGGCTAGATTGTAAATATTTCATCAGGTGAACTGTTATACTGTGAACCCGAAATGTTTTTCACCGAGAATTGACTGAAAATCACTTGCTTAGGTACTTTCGGCATTGGTTCCATCTGTGAATGCATATTGTGTTTAGGACACTAGAGATCCTCAGAAAATTGTAATTTTAGATGTGATCATGTAGAGGACTAACACTAGTTCTCCTAGTGCACCTTTGAATGTATATATTGAAATGAGCCGATTAGCCGTTACAAGATGGCCGCCGCAAAAGTAATGAATGAATTACTTCAAGTACCGTTCTTTATGTTGATGTTTATTTTGTTGAGAACACGTGACTCATGACAATCACAGTTTTTTGCTTTAAATGCTTTTTAAAAACAATGTCAGTTTACACTGACGGAGGCGGCAACGCCGAAACGCGTTTGTAAACTGATTGCTGATAAGGTTCTGTGAAATAAAAAGACTTGACGAACCTACGCCGTATTGGCTTGGAGTGCTCTCATTTGAAAAAAAACCATGATCTGGGGGTTTCAGCGTTGTGCTATATATATATATATATATATATATATAAAATATATATATATATATTCATATATATATATACTAGCTTACCCGTCGCGCGTTGCTGCGATCTCAGAAGAAATTAAATTTAAGGAAACTTGTTATGATAACATTCAATTTACATTGTTTCATTTTTATTGAAACTCATTTATTTTAATATGGAAAACATTTCAAAGTGTTGTTTTAATTCTGTTTTTTTATTCGAGCGCTTGTGGATACACAATATTTTTTGTTTTTCCATCTGGTGCGTACACAAGTAAATCAGGAGGTTTTCCGACGCGTGAGCTGGCCACATACAGTTGTCCATGTAAGAAGCACGGATTCTCCAAATCTAGTCCACACACTTGCAGCGATTGTCCTTGTGCTTTGTTGATGGTCATTGCAAAAGCCAGTCGCACCGGAAGCTGTAAAAGTTTGAATTCAAATGGCATATCTGTTGGGATCATTGGAATATGTGGCAACAGTACATCTTGGCCCTTGAATTTCCCATTCAAAATTGTAGCTTCGATGACATTTTTAATAATTTTTTCACCGAAAGTCTGGTACCGTTGCATAGTCGTGGTGGATTGATGTTTCAGAGAAGAATGATCGGCACGCCAAATTTTTATGTTAAAATGTGCGGTGGCATACCTGGCAAATCCAGTGAATTCAAGAATTCCGTTGGGTAATTGACAACTTCGTCTTGATTCATCACAGTATCGATGGACTTATACGTTGTGGTTTCGCCTGGTATTCCGTTTTGAATGCTGAAATTGATAGCATTGACATCGTTCTTCGTAGCTGCTAATATAGCACGTGTACTGAGCCACTGATGATTTTTGTAATTCTGCGCGATATTTGGGGAAACATTTTGAATCAATTCGTCTTTGGTTGATGTTATCTTACAAAACTTTTTTGGCAATGTGATACATTGTGTAGATTTGTCGATTGCCATCTTCTCATTCCCAATATCTAGCAATTGCTTTGCGAAACGTTCGGCGGAAGCATCATTTTGTAGTTCAACACGCATATTTGTTTTCAAAGTCAATTTCTTTACATGTCGCCATAGAACTGATGATTTGAGACATGCATTAAGTTCATCAGCCGGTGTTGAATGTGGTATAACTGGCAGAGTTTGTCGAAAATCACCAGACAATGAACGATCAAGCGCTTCCAATGCTTTTTTGTGAGTCATTTTGCATTCGTCCCATATGATAAGTTCACATGTTTGTAAAACTTTGCCCATTTAGGAATTTTTGGTGTTATTGCATATTAGCGTCTCAGTGGTTTGCAAATTCAATGGTAATTTCAGTGCTGAATGCGACCACCATCCAAAAGTGTTGGTGCAATTCCAGATGATGCAATTGCCAGTGCAATTTTATTCCGTGAACGTATGGTTGCCAAAATAATTGAAATTAGAAAAGTTTTGCCTGTCCCTCCGGGCGCATATATAAAGTACAATCTGCCACTTTGATTTGTAATTGCTTGCATGATTGTGTCATATACAATGCGTTGTTCTGGAACCAATTTCGGAAGATTGTTTTCAACAAATGTACCCAAATCATCGAAATCGAAGTGTGTTTCACGTTGCAAATCACGATCATAAGCGTCATTTGCAGATCGATTCGGTACACACATTCCCAACTGCACCAATCCTTTGTTAGCGATTGCCAAACGTATATCCTCGATCGAAACCAACGCCTCATTATACACGTTTGGTGTGAATTGCATGTCCGGATTCATTGCTCCCAAACGACGTAGGTTGTCTTCACTCATGTAATCCTTGTATTTTTCCCAAAGACCTTTCGGATTGAATGGGAAACACATTGTCAATATTATCGCAAATAACGTGTGTATTTGCTGTGGTTGAGCAGTATTCGATGCATCAGCGAGTGCTGTGTCCCAATGGGCATCGTTTTCAAGAATATTTAATTCTTGGCAAGCTTCTCGATAGGTCGCATATACTTTACTATTTACTGTTCTCAGTTCTTGGAAGGTTTTCGGTCCACGAACGTTAACTAACAGTAATCGCAAGTAAAAACATTCTTGATTGTTTGGATGAACTGTATACAGACGGCCTAATGTGCCGGAGGAATATAAATTCAGATGTCCTTCAACTGGTTTGCCCTGTTTACGAAGTTGAAACTTTTTCGCTGATGCATTCCATGTGTAGTATTTTGGCACTTCTGAGTAAAGTAGCGTTCTTGCGAATAAATCATCCATGTACAATGAGAAGAACGCAGTTAACGTTGTTTGCGGTGGCGAAAATTCTCTTGCATATACATTTTCCGTTGTAAAATGCACGCGCTGTCCATTTTCAAGATGCACTGCCAAATGAACAACTATTGGATGACGTTCATGATTTGGAAATGAGAAAATACGCCAAACAGCTTCATTGCTACTAATGTAGCGTCCCAATTGATATTGTTCGATTTCATCGATTGGTGCAGATGCATTTCCCACTCCAAAAACTGCCATATCGCTTCCTTTGTTGACATATTTGCAAATGTATTTAATCGATTTCACTGAATTTCAATACTCGACATGCTTTGAACTTTTTGAGAGTAATGGTGAATACGGCACCATCCAACGATTATCGACTTCAATGTCATTGTTGCGCATTTTTAGAGTGATGAATTTCCCACCATCTTCAGTTGATCGTCGATGATATTGTGGATATCCATCATTTCCAGTGATAGTTTTGGCGTGTAAATCTCTTGGATAGCGTTTCGTGCATTTTCCATCCTTCATGCACGGAGACTTGTTGTTGATCGCGACACATGGACCATGAATCATGTTTTTGGTAACAACTTCGAATAAGCCTGGATCAATGTCGACATCTGGTATTTCTGCTGAGATTACTTCATCAATTTTGTCTGGTGTAATTTTGTCGATCAACCAAATCAAAATGTGTGCATGCGGTAATCCTCTTTTCTGTCATTCAAGGGAATACATCCAACAGCGTGTCTCTCCAAAAACATGATGTTTGACAATGAAATCCATCATAGATTTTAATTTTTGTTTGAACACACGTGCAATGATGTCATGGCGATCCGAAGACGATTGTCCAGGCAACATTGGTTCTTTAATTTCATCCCACGTAGGATTGCACGTGAATGTTATGAAAAAATCTGGACGGCCGTATGCGCGAACATAAGTCATTGCATCTTGTGCGTATTCATGTAAGTGTCGTAGGCTTCCTGTGAATGTAGCCGGCAGTATGACCATTTTTCCCATTGCAATGGGATTGCCATCAGCAGCAAATGCGTTGCGTAAATGAATATACTCTTCTGAGCGCAGTTTGGTTTGATTCAATCGAATGAAGAGAAGTCGTTCGGTCTCGATTTTTGCATACATATCGACAATGTATTGATGGAACATTTGCCAACATTTCAAAATGTGATTGTCTTGGTTCTCACGAATCATCAATTGATATGAATAGTAATTCATGGCACTGACTTTCTTATTGGTCTCCTCATGTGTTTGTGGATTTCTCATTTTGCTATTGAAATGATATCCATCTTCTCCTTGCCAGAATAAAATTGGATATTGCAATGCATCGTATGAGCGATCATTTTCAGAGACTCGCTGAACATTACCATCTCTGCGATGAAGAACTATATCATGCAAGTTAAATTCTTCGCCAATTATGAAAATCACAATTCATGAATTGTTGGTGCGTTGTATTGTCTTTCGTATTGGCCGGCTGGTGTTTTGTCAGCTCTAATGACAACAACGTAATCATCAGCTGGCATTCGCTCGAGGGCCGTCCTAAATAGTCGAACTAATTTGTTGTGTTGATCCAATAAATTTTGTAATGCAGCTACAATTTCTCGATTAGTGCTGGTATTGAATCAACAACGTTGATCAACTTGTTCATCAGTGGTTCCCATGAAATAAATTTGGAGAAATTTGTGATCTGAATCCGGCATTGGTAGAAGTGATCCAGCACGATGATAAATTTGCCCTTGGACTTTGAACGCTGGCATGTAATTGTCACATATGATTTCTGTTGCACCGAACAATGTCATTTGGAATCATGAATTGTACTTGCGTATGTTTGCCAAGAAATATTTAGACTGGCTTGTTTCACCTGATACCAACGTTGATAATTGTTCGGGTGGTAAATGCAATTCTTGCAATTTCACTCTTCCACCTGCGCAGCACATTCCTGGAGTTTCAATATTGAATTTCAATGCACGGCAAAATTCGCATAACTTGTACATTTTTCCAATAACTACACTTCTATGAAGACTGTAATCATAATCCGCCTCGAATGGAACACAGCAAGATTCAAATCAGCGTGTAGTGTCCTTTTGCATCAAACATTGTGTGCTCGATTTGTTCCCAGTATTGCTCTCCGTTGGTTAATGGTTTCCTTTGAACGGGCTTGAGCAGTGCGTACTCGATCGGCTCCCAATCTTGATTCTTGTTGCTCTCCTGTTTCATTCGAGCGGGCTTGAGAGGTGCGTAATCGATCGGTTTCCAATCTTGATTCTCGTTGCTCTTCTGTTTCATTCGAGCGAGATTGAGCAGTGCATAATCAATCGGTTTCCAATCTTGATTCTCGTTGCTTGTTCGTTTGAGAAGATCAGGCTTGAGCAGTTTGTATTCGAACAGCTTCTAATCTTGCTTCCCGTTGCTCATCTGTTTCTGAAGCTCGTAATGCCTTTTTCTCGCATGCTTCAGATGTAGATCGACCAATTGATTTCCGTTTGGGGGGCATAACTGTCGACGATGCTCGCAAATTCGCTGAAAATAAGTAAATGGAAAAATTCAGTATTTGAAAGATTATGAGGGCCATGGGGAGCAGATATTTAAAAAAAGTTTATGCCAGAAACCTTCACGGGAGTGTACTCAACAACTTCCCAAAGTTTCAGGGCGATCGGATGAATGGTGTAGTAATGCATAAAGGACAAACAGACAGACAGACATACATTCATTTATATATATATATATATATATATATATATATATATAGATAGAGAGCAAGCATCTGACGCTCTTTTTTTGAATTTACCGGCTATCTCTAATGGAGGAAAAGCCAAAGGGAGGGTGACTGAATCTGATGATGTAAAAATTTAATTTAAGAGACTAGAAAAATTGCTCCGAACGGAGCTTACAAAGTGGTGGGAGAAGAAGAGTTTGGAAAAATACAAGGAAGCGGGGAGAGTGCCCTGAGGTTTGAGGGTACTATTAGCACCCTCATTCGAGAATCCCAACCCCGTTATGTTGCAGGAGTGGGCCCACAACAAATTAGAAGCCTCAGTGAACATGGTATGTATGCTGGTGAAGTACACAGAAATTTGACAAGATAGAATTATTGGCCCAAATAGAAGCGCTTAACTTGGAACTTGATGCTATGGAACAACAGGAGGCAATCACTAAAGGGCGGGAAGATATAAAGAAACGCCTGGAAAAACATGAAAGCGTAATTAAAACACGCAAGGGACGAATCTGACTATGAAAATGGCAAAATATTTACCTTTTCTAAGAAATTTGAGTCGGTAAAAAGACAAGCCTTAACCAACACGGCGCCTACAATTCAAACACCAGCAACTCAACTTACCATTGCCCCTGCCTTATCAGAAACGGATTTAAGTTCCGTATACAGTAGCACAGGATCTGAAGATGAAAATAATGTTCAACAGACTGCTGTCAGTAGTTTTACTCCATCAGAGGAATTGGTTTTTATGGTGGAAGATCGACGCAACACCTTACGTTCGCGGGGCACACAACAAGTGAAAGGCACCACAGGCACAACAAATGCCGCAAGGAGAGGAGGAAGCGCCGGCGGCTTCATGAAAAAGAAAAGAGGGAGGGGGAATCCTCAATGAATGTAGTGAGGTGTATTGTTTCCTCTCACACCACATCAATGAGTGAAACATAGAATATGGAAGAAATAAAAGAAAAAAATGATGAACGCATTGAAAAAATTAAAAAAGATAAAATATAATTTTTTTTAATTATAAACAACGAGAACACAGTGATTAATTTAACAGACCTGGACCTAAACATGCGGAAATTCAACTTTTGGCCTTGGATCTCTCCTTATGCCCTAAAAACAGTTTCAAGTATGTCCAATCTAGGATTGATGTTTTCAAATTTATCCGAAAGCTCAAACTCTTGAAATTTCATACGTTGAATAAAAGAAGTGATCATGCCACAGATATTTTACAAGAATCTCAACCTAGTAGGACTTTCACTATATCAGATACCATGGCCCTGAAAACTGCACACTCTCTTTTAGATTTAGAGGAGGAGACTATTGACAATACTCAATCAGTGTTGAAGTCCATGGGCATCGGGAGTGGCAGTGCTGCGAAAAATCCTTTTTGTCCAGGATCTACGTTTGTCCCAATGATGCCTAGGGACGCCATTGACATTTTTAGTGATCGAATGATTGAGGATTTGAAGAAGTTGAATAATGTTGTGGCAAAAAAACAGAAACATAGGAGTTATGAGGACAATCATGGAAACATTATAGTGAATAAGGCTGACAAAGGTGGAAATGTTGTTTTATGGCAACGAGATCTATACATTACAGAGGCTGAGAGACAGCTCAATGATCCATTTTGTTATAGGAAGGCCTCTTTTAATGAGCTGAACAAAGTGAAACAATTAGTCCACGCTAACTTGACACAGTGGAGAAGAGATGGGTTAATTAGCAAAAAGGAGTTTGAATTTTTAAAGAAAAATCATCCGATAACTCCCACAATTTTTTTGCTGCCGAAAATCCACAAAGGTATTTCTCCTATACCGGGGCGACCGATTATCTCAGCTCAGAATGGGTTATTGGAGGCAATATCTAAGTATATGGACTTTTTTCTTCACGGTTTTATGGAGGCTCTTCCAACTTATATAAGAGACATAAGAGACTTTTTGAATAAATTGAATGGAATATACATCTATAAATCATAGTGATGGTCTAAGAGCGATTGAATATTTTTTGAGTGATAAGGAGATTAGATTCAATTTGAGCCTCCCATTGGTGGGTGTGTCATATGGAAAATGGAGAAGTAGGTTAGCGGTTGCGCATACCGCTTCCGTTAAAGCCCCTGAAGAGAAGCATATGGATCTTCGAAACGTGTCAGGCAGATCCATTACGGAGCGGCATCTACAAGCGGATCCCCGTCCTCACCTACACATAAATCAAGCTGCTGCTCGTGTGCTACTCAAAGGTGAACAACCTTGGAGCGACAATTTATACGCGGCCGTCCAGCCGCAGAGTATGCACCACCCCGTCATCCTTGGGGGTCACGGAAGTGAAACAGCAGCCGTACACAGGATCAAGGACGGGCCCACTTGAGGGGTCCATACAGGATTTGATTGTGTGCTTTCCACACCACACTTCCCATAATACAGTGACATTTGAGCCTCCCATTGGTGGGTGTGTCATATGGAAAATGGAGAAGTGGGTTAGCGGTTGCGCACACCGCTTCCGTTAAAGCCCCTGAAGAGAAGCATATGGATCTTCGAAACGCGTCAGGCAGATCCATTACGGAGCGGCATCTACAAGCGGATCCCCGTCCTCACTTACACATAAATCAAGCTGCTACTCGTGTGCTACTCAAAGGTGGACAACCTTGGAGTGACAATTTATACGCGGCCATCCAGCTGCGGAGTATGCACCACCCCGTCATCCTTGGGGGTCACGGAAGTGAAACAGCAGCCGTACACGGGATTGAGGACGGGCCCACTTGCGGGGTCCATACAGGACTTGATTGTGTGCTTTCCGCACCACACTTCCCATAATACAGTCTCATTTGAGCCTCCCATTGGTGGGTGTGTCATATGGAAAATGGAGAAGTGGGTTAGCGGTTGCGCACACCGCTTCCGTTAAAGCCCCTGAAGAGAAGCATATGGATCTTCGAAACGCGTCGGGCAGATCCATTAGGGAGCGGCATCTACAAGCGGATCCCCGTCCTCACCTACACATAAATCAAGCTGCTGCTCGTGTGCTACTCAAAAGTGGACAACCTTGGAGCGACAATTTATACACGCCCGTCCAGCCGCGGAGTATGCACCACCCCGTCATCCTTGGGGGTCACGAAATTGAAACAGCAGCGGTACACGGGATCGAGGACGGGCCCACTTGCGGGGTCCATACAGGACTTGATTGTGTGCTTTCCGCACCACACTTCCCATAATACAGTCTCATTTGAGCCTCCCATTGGTGGGTGTGTCATATGAAAAATGGAGAAGTGGGTTAGCGGTTGCGCACACCGCTTCCGTTAAAGCCCCTGAAGAGAAGCATATGGATCTTCGAAACGCGTCGGGCAGATCCATTACGGAGCAGCATCTACAAGCAGATCCCCGTCCTCACCTACACAAAAATCAAGCTGCTGCTCGTGTGCTACTCAAAGGTGGACAACCTTGGAGCGACAATTTATACGCGGCCGTCCAGCCACAGAGTATGCACCACCCCTTCATCCTTGGGGGTCACAGAAGTGAAACAGCAGCCGTACACGGGATCGAGGACGGGCCCACTTACGGGGTCCATACAGGACTTGATTGTGTGCTTTCCGCACCACACTTCCCATAATACGGTCTCATTTGAGCCTCCCATTGGTGGGTGTGTCATATGGAAAATGGAGAAGTGGGTTAGCGGTTGCGCACACCGCTTCCGTTAAAGCTCCTGAAGAGAAGCATATGGATCTTCAAAACGTGCCGGGCAGATCCATTATGGAGCGGCATCTACAAGCAGATTCCCGTCCTCACCTACACATAAATCAAGCTGCTGCTCGTGTGCTACTCAAAGGTGGACAACCTTGGAGCGACAATTTATACGTGGCCGTCCAGCCGCGGAGTATGCACCACCCGTCATCCTTGGGGGTCACGGAAGTGAAACAGCAGCCGTACACGGAATCGAGGACGGGCCCACTTGTGGGGTCCATAGAGGACTTGATTGTGTGCTTTCCGCACCACACTTCCCATAATACAGTCTCATTCGAGCCTCCCATTGGTGGGTGTGTCATATGGAAAATGGAGAAGTGGGTTAGTGGTTGCGCACACCGCTTCCGTTAAAGCCCCTGAAGAGAAGCATATGGATCTTTGAAACGCGTCGGGCAGATCCATTATGGAGCGGCATCTACAAGCGGATCCCCGTCCTCACCTACACATAAATCAAGCTGCTGCTTGTGTGCTACTCAAAGGTGAACAACCTTGGAGCGACAATTTGTATGCGGCCGTCCAGCCGCGGAGTATGCACCACCCCGTCATCCTTGGGGGTCACGGAAGTGAAACAGCAGCCGTACACGGGATCGAGGACGGGCCCACTTGCGGGGTACATACAGGACTTGATTGTGTGCTTTCCTCACCACACTTCCCATAATACAGTCTCATTTGAGCCTCCCATTGGTGGGTGTGTCATATGGAAAATGAAGAAGTGGGTTAGCGGTTGCGCACACCACTTCCGTTAAAGCCCCTGAAGAGAAGCATATGGATCTTCGAAACGCCAACAACCTTGGAGCGACAATATATATATATATATATATATATATATATATATATATATATATATATATATATATATATATATATATATATATATATATATATATATAACCTACTGGCGGTCGCCAGTAGGTATATATAGTTAGGATTTTTTTGAATAGGGATTTCTGAAAATTCTATTTTGAATAACTTTGGCGTTGAAGGACGGAATTGGCTGAAACTTTCAGGAAAATGGCACATTTTGTTTCTCAGCATCCCCTGCAAGTTTGGGGGTGTTTCGTACAGTGGGGGCCGAGATAAAAGGGGGGTCCCAAAACGTGTTTTTATCATTGAGTTTTCCATAGGGCGGTTGGACTCACTTTTAGCTCGAACGGCTGAATGGATTTCTATGGAACTTGGCAAAATTGTTGGGACTGGTAGCCCGATGTGCCTTTGCTAGGTCTCAAGATATGTGTAATAGTGGATTTTGAGTAATTTAGGTTCGAAAAAATATATATATCTGTAAGCGGGCCCCGGTACGCGCACCGGGGAGCACTCCGGGCGCGGTACACGACTTGCGCGCTGAAAGCTGATTGGCTCCTCGGTGTCTGTAAACATTTTAAACAGTCCGGAGCGGCCGCCATCTTGTGTCTCGGTAGGATCGAGACACAAGAGGTGGCCAAAACAAAGGGGGAAATGACCATTTGACTTGTCATCAGTGATGTCATCAGGGATGTCACTGACCATGTCATGAATGATGTAATATGTGACATCATCAGCAGTGGATTGCGGGTGCACGATATATAGTTAGTGCAACTAACTATATATGCGAATTTCAATGGTTTTGTGTGAGTAAAATAAGGTTTTTTAAATGCTAATCCCTAACTATATGTGGTCTATAACCTATGGTTCTTTCATTGAATATATATATATATATATATATATATATATATATATATATATATATATATATATATATATATATATATATATATATATATATATATATATATATATATATATATATGTGTCCGAAAGGGCTCCCAGCAAACATCCACGCCGGAACCACACAAAGAGACTCGCACTCCAGGGTCTGTGTTTTTAGATGTTTTTAATGGCGACGGGTTTCGACCAAACGGTCTTCTTCCAAAGCCAACCATGAGTAAACAAAATCACCATTTTATGCACAAAGTGTTTCACACATTACAAAAAAATAGAGGTAGGACTGCTCCATTACTTGGAACTACATTTTGTGAAAACTACCATGAAGGTAGAAGACAGACTCTGCCAAAACGGTCTCAAAGCATAAATTTAGAGTAAATGATGACAGTTTGTTAAATATATACAAGGTACAGATTAAATGCTATAAATTAAAACACTATATTGTTAATGGTAATTTTACACAATATTGTGTTTGACAAAATATGGGTTACACATATGTCAAAAAAAAAAAAACAGTTCATTTTGCACTGCACATAACAAACTTGTTATTTCAAAAATGCTTATAAACCTATTTGTAGACCGTTTGAAGCTGTCATAGTTACATTTGGTTTGCTTAGTACTGTAAACCATACCCTCACGGCCAAGTGGCCTAATTCACAATAACATTGAAAGTTTGTTAGGTCACGGCCAAGTGGCCAAATAATAATGTCGTGAGTACTTCAAATTGGTAGTCTAGGGTGTTCTTAACAGATCAAGCAGCCGAACCTACTCTCTATCTGAGGTAAGACCGGGAAATACCTCTTTATATATAACTGGAGTTCCCAACGTTATATAGAAATCTTTTCAAACCAACTAAAAAATAAACAAAAATAAAGGGTGAGGAACTGAAATACTTCTTTCAGCCCTGTGAGCTTAAAAAGTAAACCCTGTGTTGTCTGAAAGCTTACCTAGCCAGGTATAACAAGAACAAGCACAATGGTGTGAGTGTGAAAAAATAATAAAATTAATGGTATTAGCACCGATACCCTCATTCGGATAGGGGACATATCATTACATATGAAAGATTGTATCATAGTACAAAACCAGACATTTCAGACAGATTGGGCCAAGTAAGATAACTCAGAACCCATTTCAGGTATAGGGGTACAAATGTCATTTACCCACCTGTGTCAGAGAGAGCCCTCTCTGAGCAGGTTAGTGAGGGAAGGGGGGGACAAACACAGACACCAACGAAGGGAGATCTGGGTAGCAGAGGGGGTAAGACACAGTTAGAACTGGTGCAGGGTGAAGGCAGATCTTTCGGCTCAACATAGGGTCTTAGCCAATATGCACATACAGTTCTTCATCTTCGTTCAGACCAAAGGGGTTCATCGAATCCAGGCGAATGATATAGCGGGATTCCAGGACACGTAGTTGTTTGAGACGGTTACCCCCTCTGGGGTTTGCTGGGACCCTGTCGATGCCAAAAAAGGAAAATTGGTTAACATCACTGTTATGAACACGAAGCCAATGTCTTGCAGTTGCATAGGACAAATCAACATTTTTGATAGCACGCATATGCTCAAGGATCCTCTTTTTTATAGGGAAGATGGTACTGCCTACATAGAGCTTAGAGCATGGACACATAATTACATAAACACAGTGATCGGTGTTACAGTTCATGAATTTGCTTATACTCTCAGTTTTTCCCGTAGGTAGTAAATAGGACTTCACATTTCGGCTGGTTGCACAGGCTTTACACTTGCCACATTTATAGAACCCTTTTTGCTCTTTGAGCCAGTGTTTCGTTTTTATCGGGCTCTCAAAGTTACTCCTGACAAGCATGTCTCGTAGAGAACGTGCCTTCCTGTAGCTAACCTGTGGTGAACTGTTAATCAGTTTCCCAATTGTTGAATCACTTTTCACTATGTGCCAATGTTTCTTGAGGGTACCTCGTATGTTGGCTGCCTCGACATTGTATGATGTTATCATCCTGACATTGCTAGACCCAGAATTCTCAAGATGTTTGTTAACCTTCTTGGTTAGAAGCGATGCCCTATTTCTTGTTCTCACCTTTTCTTTTGCTGTCATAAGTGTCTGGTCTGAGTAGCCCCTGGCTCGGAACCTTTGAATCATGTTACCTTGTGCCTTTTCAAAGTTATCATTGGTGCTGCAATTTCTTCTTGCCCTTAAAATTTCACCATATGGGATGCTTTCCTTTAAGCTGTTAGGATGATGGCTTCTAGCATGTAAAATGCTATTCCCCGAAGTGGGTTTCCTGTAAAGGTCTGTTACTATTTCCCCTTCCACAACCCTGACTGTGACATCTAAGAAGTCCATCTCCACGGGATCTATCTTACTAGTGAATCTAAGATTCACATCATTCCTATTGTTCTCAAGGAGAAATTTGTTAAGGTCTGATCTCGACCCATCCCAGATCAGGAAGATGTCGTCTATGTATCTGGTGTAAAACACAATATGACTAGTTGTATCAGCATTGTCTTCAGACCACAGGATCTGTTCCTCCCACCATCCCATTAACATACAAGCAAAACTAGGAGCAAAACAACTCCCCATAGCCGCCCCAACTTGTTGTTTGTACCAGGTATTATCAAACAAAAAGAGGTTGTTAGTAAGGCAAAATTCCAGCATTTCTAGAAGCATTTTTGTTTGGTTAAGATGGAAAATCGACCTGTCCCTCATGTAGTGCCTACAAGCATTCAGACCATCACTGTGTTTAATGCACGTATACAAAGAGACCACGTCAATGGTAACCATACAGTAGCTGTCCTCCCATCTGATACCCTCAATCTTGGAGATGAAGTCAGTACTGTCTCTACAGTATGAGGGAAGATTCAAAACATAAGGAAAAAGAAACGTGTCCAGAAAAATTGAAGTATTCTCAAGGAGGCTACCATTTGCAGATACTATTGGCCTACCTGGGGGGTCATTTCTGTCCTTGTGGACCTTGGGTAGCATGTAAAAACAGGGGGAAACGGGATGTTGTACATGCAGGAATCTGAACTCGGATTCGGCTAACAGGTCCCTGTCCCTCCAAACCCTCAACTTGTCATGATAAGTTGAGATACTCAACATATATTCCTCCCTGTTCGCCCTCCTGTAATTGCCTGACAGCTCCAGTTGTTTTCGGGCTTCCTGTTTGTATAGGTTAATGTCCCACAAAACAACGTTGCCGCCCTTATCTGAGGGTTTGATTACAAAGCTCTTGTCACCATTGAGGGTTTTCAGAGCTTCCCTCTGCTGTGGGGTCAGATTATGGGCATGCCTATTCTTGGTTTTCTCCCACAGGACTAGCAAATCCCTGTTAACAATATCGTAAAAGGTCACATATTACATCATTCATGACATGGTCAGTGACATCACTGATGGCATCACTGATGACAACTCAAATGACATCACTGATGACAACATCCGGTGACTGTATGTTTCTGTAAAGTTAAAATATGTCTTACATATTGAAGAATGAGTGGATGTATAAATGTCTGGATGAAGGATTTAGTAGGTGCATGACTCATTGTATGAGAGAGTGAATAAATGTGTCTCACTGAGTGCATGGGTTAGTGATTAAACTGTCTTAATTTATGCATCATTATGTCTGTTGTTCTGTAAACTACTGCATGTGTTGATCAGTAGCTATATGAGTAACTATATGGGTAATTGATTGGTTGCCCAAGTATTTGTATGGGAGAGTGAGTGTGTGTGTGTGGGTGGCTGGGAGGTGTGTGACTCTTTGCATAGATGTATGAACAGTTGATTCACTAGATGTATGGGTTCAAAACTGCATGTGGAAACAGCTGTATGGGTGGTTGACTGTGTGCATGAGTGTATTGGCGAGTGAATGGATATCTCAGTGCTACATGTCAAAGTAAGTACATATGTAAAACACAGTACATGTGAGAGTTGACATATCTAAATTACTGTGTTTAAGAGCCAGTGAATTTGTGAGTGGCTGCATGGATCATTGAAAACTTGTATCAGTGATTGTATAAGAGAGTAAATATGTGTTAGAATATGTTTCAATAAGTAAGGTGTGTATAACTGTATAGTTGAGGAAATGGAGGTGTGATTGATTCTTTGCATGACTGACTAGGTGTATGAGTAACTCCATGGATGAATGACAATCTGTGAGTGTCTGTTTACACTGAGTGTATCTAAGGTTATATCAGAGTCTGTAGAGGTTCATCGTATTAACACATGAATGATGTCATCAGTGATGTTGTCAGTGATGTCATTTGAGTTGTCATCAGTGATGTCATCAGGGATGTCACTGACCATGTCATGAATGATGTAATATGAGACATCATCAGCAGTGGATTGCGGGTGCGCGATATATAGTTAGTGCAACTAACTATATATGCGAATTTCAATGGTTTTGTGTGAGTAAAATAAGGTTTTTTAAATGCTAATCCCTAACTATATACGGTCTATAACCTATGGTTTTTTCATTGAATATATATATATATATATATATATATATATATATATATATATATATATATATATATATATAGTCACAGAAAAAACCATAGGTTTTAGGCCATATATAGTTAGGAATTAGCATTTACAAAACCTTATTTTACTCACACAAAACCATTGAAATTCGCATATATAGTTAGATGCGCTAACTATATATCGCGCACCCGCAATCCACTGCTGATGATGTCACATATTACATCATTCATGATATGGTCAGGGACATCACTGATGACATCACTGATGACATCACTGATGACATCATCCAGTGGCTGTCTGTTTCTGTAAAGTTAAAATATGTCTTACATATTGAAGAATGAGTGGATGTATAAGTGTCTGGATGAAGGATTTAGTAGGTGCATGACTGACTGTATGAGAGAGTGATTAAATGTGTCTCACTGAGTGCATGGGTTAGTGACTAAACTGTCTTAATTTGTGCATCATTATATCTGTTGTTCTATGAACTGCTGCATGTGTTGATCAGTAGCTATATGAGTAACTATATGGGTTATTGATTGGTTGCCCAAGTATTTGTATGGGAGAGTGAGTGTGTGTGTGGGGGTGGCTGGGAGGTGTGTGACTCTGTGCATACATGTGTGAACAGTTGATTCACTAGATCTATGGGTTCAAAACTGCATGTGGAAACAGCTGTATGGGTGGTTGACTGTGTACGAGTGTATTGGTGAGTGAATGGATATCTCAGTGCTACATGTCATAGTAAGTACATATGTAAAACACAGTACATGTGAGAGTTCACATATATAAATTACTGTGTATAAGAGCCAGTGAATGTGTGAGTGGCTGAATGGTTCATTGAAAGCTTGTATCAGGAATTGTATAAGAGAGTAAATATGTGTTAGTATATGTTTGAATAAGTAAGGTGTGTATAACTGTATAGTTGAGGATATGGAGGTGTGATTGATTCAGTGCATGACTGACTAGGTGTTGAAGTAACCCCATGGATGAGTGACAGTCTGTGAGTGTCTGTTTACTCTTAGTGTATCTAAGGTTATATTAGAGTCTGAAGAGGTTGATCGTATTATCACATGATTGATGTCATTTGTGATGTTGTCAGTGATGTCATTTGAGTTGTCATCAGTGATGTCATTTGAGTTGTCATCAGTGATGTCATCAGTGATGTCACTGACCATGTCATGAATGATGTAATATGTGACATCATCAGCAGTGGATCGCGGGTGCGCGATATATAGTTAGCGCATCTAACTATATATGCGAATTTCAATGGTTTTGTGCGAGTAAAATAAGGTTTTGTAAATGCTAATTCCTAACTATATATGGCCTAAAACCTATGTTTTTTTCTGTGAATTTCAATGGTTTTTTAATACCAAATATCAAATGCTGTCAAATGTCAAGTACATGATAGGTAAAAACATTTTCGTGTTTATGCACGCTGATGTGCTTTGAACGCTGCCCCCCCCCCTCTTTTCTCTTAGCAGTACTCTCTCTTTGCAGATAGTGAAGGGTAGTTAACGCAGGCCTTTGCCCCCGTTGTAATCCGTCGTGCCTGCTTCTCTCTCTTTTTGATTGATTGCTATCCAAGCATTTACTGTTTTAGAATTGGTTCTCTTTGGTTCATTCTGTATTTACAAACAAGCACAGAGTCGCAATACTCTGTTTAGTCTTTGTAGATAGTGAAAAATAGTTTAAAAAAACAAAAGGAATCAAGCAAAATCAGTAGGCCACTAATGGGATCTGTTTTTGACCTCGCTAAAATAGAAACATTAAGAACAACCCCTCATGAGAAATACGAAACTAGTAAGATGAACTTAGCTCCACACCATGATGGCTGCAAGACAACTCGACTCCGCCGCCCACCCCACCCCACCCAAAATAACGACAAACCCTATGCAAATATTATAAATATATACAACACACCAGCAAAGTAACAGGGTAAAACGTTTTATTAAATAACTATATACATGGCAGCCTGCTGCAACATCGATCCAAATGCCTTTTGGTGACTCTTCCATTGTGAACATTGTCCCACAATCCGTTTGACCTGAAACGATTACACAAATAAAACATTTGTGAGTTTTAAATTTCCGGAGAAGTATAATTCACCAATAGTTTTCTCTGTAGATCTTTTTCCATTAACAATCCCAGTTCCATCACCCGCCCAGGATATCACTACTGTTAGTTGTCATTGTTGCTTCTGTTTTAATAAAAAATGTTTTAAGGTGTTTACTGTTTTTGTTGCGATGTATATATTTATAAGTTATTAAAGTGTTATAATCCTACTATTTTTTTTATCGATTATTGCTGTTTGAGATATTCCCTGTCTACAAACAGAGAAGAATAGAAATATTCTGTCTCCCTTTGCAGATAGTGAAGGATAGGTAATGCGGACTTTTGTCCCCCGTTGTAATCCGTCATGCCTGATTGATTGATTGGCTGGACATTTATTGTTCAAGGAATAGTTCTTTCGAGGTACTCTCTGTTTGCAAATAACGTGGAATAGAAATATTCTGTCTAGTCTTTGCAAGTAGTGAAGGGTGGGTAATGCGGACCTTTGTCCCCCGTTGTAATCTGTCATGCCCATCTACTCCCCACTGATTGAGAAACTACTTCCACCCGGACCATTTATTAGAGGTACATCATCTGACTCAACCGGAGGGAACCCCTAATAAAGAAGACATATGTAAAATACGAAGTAATCCCTGTATCCTGTTAAACGGAAACTTTAGCATGAAACACACTTGAAAAGGAAGGGAAAGAAATCGAACAAAATCAGTAGGCCTCAGATGAGTTTTTGACTTCGCTAGAAATAAGAAACATGAAAGTGGTGAAAGAAGCCAAGCTTGACGTTACGGCAGCCACAAGGTAGCTAGGCTCCGCCACCCCCCCACTGCTCCAAGCATGTCTGTCCCACCGCCCGCCACGCCCAATAACGGTAACATGAAATAAATACAAATCAGCAGATACCTACCCCCATTCCGGAAACTCCCGAAGTGCAACAGGTCCACGGTTATGCCCATCCGGAAGATGAGGCCTCGACACGTGCAGGGCGGGGCCCGACTAGCCGCCATCAGCCGGAGAAGTCGTGGGATGGTCGGCCCGGAATGTAATGGTCTTCCCATTCTCTTCTGGCGCCCTGCAGGCCACGGGGGGGGATGTCTTGCCTCTGCCTCCGACCCTCCCCTCCTCTTATCGCCGGGTCCGGACATCACGGATATCAACGCCAGGTGTCGGCGTGGGGTGCGCTGGGAGGGAGAGGCTGCGCGAACGAGCCTCTCCCACCCCCCCCAGGTGGGGGCCCCTCAGCTGCACCCCCAACGCTCCACTCACCCAACAAAAGGGTTTGTCCACTCTTGCGATACAGCGACGCTCCACTCGCCCAACAAAACGGTTCGTCCATTCTTGCGATGCAGCGACGCTCCACTCACCCAACAAAAGGGTTCGTCCACTCTTGCGATGCAGCGACGCTCCACTCACCCAACAAAAGGGTTCCTCCACTTTTGCGATGCAGCGAGGCTGCACTCACCCGACAAAAGGTCTCGTCCACTATTGCGAGGCAATGATGCTCCGCTCACCCAGCGGAGGTCTCGTCCACTGTTGCGGTGCAACGGCGCTTCTGAGTTCAACTACAAAATGAGTCCTGCATCCAGAAACGTTCTCCTCAACTTTGAAGATTCTATAAGAGCCACGGGGGCCCCCGACCCCCGATGGGGAATGACTGCCATGATCACCCACGGAACGACCACGACGTAGCCGCGGGACGTCGGCGCGCTCATGCCGGCGCCGGCCTCAGTCTTGAAATCACCAAAATCCTGCAAGACTACCAACTTAATCAGTTCCGGTGGGACACCAGTATGACCCGGTAGGAGAGATTTTTGCCTCCCATCCCTCTTTGACTGATGGTTCATGTCGCCAGTCCCATCTACTACCCTTCAACGAAAACTTTTGGACTGCCGAAAGAGGTCCCGGTCCAACCACGAGTTGGTGGAGACATTTTGACTATACTTGGACCTTCCTGACCTCACCCAAAATGGCGCCGGTACAAATGAAACTATTGTGCCCCGATTGCTCAGCCTTGATATCATGAGATATGTATGCAGTTTTTAGCACATGAATTGATATGGGATAAGACTGATTATATGTTCGGACAATGAATTGATCCGGGATGGGTATTGATTATACGTTCAAACAATAAATTGACATGGGACTTGTACTGATTACACATTCGGACAATGAATTGATATTAAGTTCTAATGCATCATTGATTACTGTATTTATTGAAGGTTAGAATTATTGACACTTTTGGTACTTGCTCACAATGAATTATCGATAAGATTTTGTTGCACTTGTCGCACTTTTTACTATGAAATCAACGACCACTTACTCTGTTATGTTTTCAACAATTAAATACCCCCCCCCCATTTACAGTTCCAGCCTGCTCTGCTTTAAATTCACTTTCACATGGGACGTTCTTGGCATTTCTTTTAGTTTTTTAATGTACATGTTCATAAAACGATTATACAAATGAAACATTTGTGAGTTTAAAATTTCCGGAGAAGTATAATTTACCAATAGTTTTCTCTGTAGATGTTTACCATTAACAAACCCAGTTCCATCACCCGCCCAGGATATCACTACTGTTCCCCATGTCATAAACCATTGTTGCTTCTGTTTTAATAAAAAATGTTTTAAGGTGTTTACTGTTTTTGTTGCGATGTATATATTTATAAGTTATTAAGGTGTTATTTTCCTTCTACTTTGTTGGAGTGCTAAATATTTTTAATGTGACACATAATTGTGAAGACTTTGATGTACAAAAAGGCATCCCTGTAATCTTCCGCTTCAGGCTCGGTCCCACACACCCTCGCAGTGAGAGTCCCCTCTCCAATCACAATACAGGATGGTTATCAGATTGCAGGAACGCGTGTAGTGTGACGGATCTCATCGGGTGGGGGCCTTGATCTACTGTAACTTCTTTGAAGAGGGGTGATTCTTTACAGTTGAGGCCATAAACTACATCTGCAGGGCTAGGTGATAGCCTTGGACGGGCCTGGACAATCGGACACAGAGGAAGAGGAGTGTCAGAGGGTGCGGTAGTGAATAGGGTGAAAGGCAGGTGTCGGGCGGGCACAGGGTGTGATTCTCAGAGAAGAACAGCGCAGATGGGAGGAGGTTTCTAGCCCATACATGAGAAAGAGAGCGGGAGTGACCAGTGCGTGGGGGAGATGCTTGCGAGGGTGCAGACAGTGGGTCTGGTCAAGGCATCTAAAATGGCTGCCGGGCTCGACAAAAGTGTGGCATTGGAAAAAAGGCAAGATGGCGCAGACAATGTTTATCAATAAGAATGTTCGAACAATAAATTGACATGGGACTTGTACTGATTACACATTCGGACAATGAATTGATATTAAGTTCTAATGCATCATTGATTACTGTATTTATTGAAGGTTAGAATTGTCGACACTTTTGGTACTTGCTCACAATGAATTATCGATAAGATTTTGTTGCACTTGTCGCACTTTTTACTATGAAATCAACGACCACTTACTTTGTTTTGTTTTCCACAAATAAACCCCCCCCCCCCTCATTTACAGTTCCAGCCTGCTCTTCTTTAAATTCACTTTCACATGGGACGTTCTTGGCATTTCTTTTAGTTTTTTAATGTACATGTTCATAAAACGATTACACAAATGAAACATTTGTGAGTTTAAAATTTCCGGAGAAGTATAATTTACCAATAGTTTTCTCTGTAGATGTTTTTCCATTAACAAACCCAGTTTCATCACCCGCCCAGGATATCACTACTGTTCCCCATGTCATAAACCATTGTTGCTTCTGTTTTAATAAAAAATGTTTTAAGGTGTTTACTGTTTTTGTTGCGATGTATATATTTATAAGTTATTAAAGTGTTATTTTCCTTCTACTTTGTTGGAGTGCTAAATATTTTTAATGTGACACATAATTGTGAAGACTTTGATGTACAAAAAGGCATCCCTGTAATCTTCCGCTTCAGGCTCAGTCCCACACACCCTCACAGTGAGAATCCCCTCTCCAATCACAATACAGGATGGTTATCAGATTGCAGGAACGCGTTTAGTGTGACGGATCTCATCGGGTGGGGGCCTTGATCTACTGTAACTTCTTTGAAGAGGGGTGATTCTTTACAGTTGAGGCCATAAACTACATCTGCAGGGCTAGGTGATAGCCTGGGACGGGCCTGGACAATCGAACACAGAGGAAGAGGAGTGTCAGAGGGTGCGGTAGTGAATAGGGTGAAAGGCAGGCGTCGGGCGGGCACAGGGTGTGATTCTCAGAGAAGAACAGCGCAGATGGGAGGAGGTTTCTAGCCCATACATGAGAAAGAGAGCGGGAGTGACCAGTGCGTGGGGGAGATGCTTGCGAGGGTGCAGACAGTGGGTCTGGTCAAGGCATCTAAAATGGCTGCTGGGCTCGACAAAAGTGTGGCATTGGAAAAAAGGCAAGATGGCGCCGACAATGTTTATCAATAAGGATTAATTTATAACAAAATATTTTATCGCAGTGACAAAATGGCGGTCAACACTTCCTGATTTCCATCGAATCGAACGTTAACAGACGTCACGCAGCAAAAAAAATAAAACGCTCACGCACAGCCGCTGGAAGACATGTATCAACATATATGAGCCTCCTCAGCCACCCTCAGAAAACATAAGGGATCAGGATACGTCTCCCGTACCCCCTTATACCTAAAATTTAATTAAATCGAAACACAAAATGGCGAATTCCCGTTTTGCTACCAGTTTGCGGCCCGGTTTGCGATCCGGGAAGCGCTTCTACCGTGAAAAATCAATTTTTTTTTATTTTCCCCACGGGACCCTTTAATAACCCCAACATCATTCCTAGGGGGTCAAGAGGGGTCTACCTTGCCCCCTTTCATTAAATTCCCCCTTCGTTTTTCATCTCTTCTTGTCTCTCGATCCTACCGAGAGACAACATGGCGGCCGCACCGGACTGTTTAGAATGTTGACAGACACCGGAGAACCAATCAGCATCGCTTCGCAAAGCTCCGTGACGCGAAAAGTACGCGATCTGGAGCGCTACCCGGGACGCTGTCACAGATATATAAATTTTTTAAAATGTTAATTTCTCAAAATCCACTGGAGCACATATATTGAGACCCAGCAAAGGCACATCGGGCTAACAGTCCCTACAATTTTGCCAAGTTTCGTGCAAATCCATTCAGCCATTCGAGCTAAAAGTGAGGCCAAACGCCCTATGGAAATTAACATGGGAAAAACGCGTTTTGGGACCCCCCTTTTTTCTCGGCCCCCCCTTGACGAAACCCCCCCAAATTTTCAAGAGCTGCTCAGAAACAAAATGTGCCATTTTCCTGAAAATGTCAGTCGATTCCGTCCACAAACGCCAAAGTTATTAGACATAGAATTTTCAAAAGTTCCATAGAGAATTAATCCTAACTATATATACCTACTGGCTATCGCCAGTAGGTAATATATATATATATACATATATATATATTCACTGAAACAAACATAGGTTTCAGCCACATTATAGTTAGGAATTAGTATTTAAAAAACCTTAGTAATTAACTGAAAAAACACAGGTTTCACACACATATAGTTAGGAATTAGCATTTAAAAAACCTTAGAAATTCACTAAAAAACCATATGTTTCACACATGTTATAGTTAGCTGGACATTTCACTCATACAAAACCATTGAAATTCCCCCGTTACACTTAGTTCAGCTAACTATAACTTGCGCGCCCGCAATGCACTGCTGATGACGTCACATATTACATCACTCATGAAATGGTCAATGGTCAGTGACATCATTCATGAAAAAGAATTGGGGGCAGGCCCTGGGGGATGGGGTCCCCAGGGCCTGGCCCCAATTCTTTTTAAAAAAAATGTTTATGGAAAGAGGGCAGCGTGGCTACCCCCGTGGCCAATTCCGGACCCGGGGACCCCATCCCCCCGGGCATGGGCAACATTGAACTTTTTTGTGTGCAGGTGGGCTGCATAGCCCCTACTATGCCCCCTTAAGGACCCGGGGTCCCCATTCCCCGGGGCCTGCCTTTTTTTTACATCAATGGTGGAGGGGGGCCATGTGGCCCCCTCCTGGGCAACCTATGGCCCCGGGGACCCCATCCCCAGGGCCTGCCCTCTCCGATGGGGACCGTGGGGGTGTCCCCAAGCCCCCCACGGTCCCTGTCGGCTCCTCGCATCCTGCTTTTCTGCTTGGGGACCAGGTAACATGCTTCTCCCCATGCAGAAAAGCAACAAAGCTGTTTGCTATGGTAGGGCTGGAGCCTTGCGGCTCCCGCCCTACCATAGCAAACAGCAGTGTCCCAGGAGTAGGCACCCCGGGACACTGCAGGAGCCGGCCCTGTGGGGTGGTGTCCCCAGGGCCATCACACGCTCCAGGATGGGGGCCACAAGGCCCCCCTCCCACCTGTTAAAAGCCCTGGGGGTGGTGGTCCCCGGGGCGTGTGGGGGCCTTAGAGGCCCCTCAACATACATATACAAGCCCTGGGGGTGGCGGTTCCCAGGGCGGCGGGGGGGCATGTGTGCCCCCGCTATTAGAATTACTTTGCCATGGGGGTGGCAGTCCCTAAGGCAGTGTGGGGGGGATAGGGGCTCCCCCCACACTTCTTTTTCACTCTGCCTCCGGGATTTGGTCCCCCCGGGGGCTAATTCGAAAAAAAGCAGACAGGGTTTTTTTTCATAGGGTACATATGCGTACGTACGCCTACGTACACATACTCCGCGATTTAAAAAAACAAACATTTTTGGGGGCCTTGGGGGTCCTTGTGGGACCACCTGAGCAGGCCTAGGGGGTCAGGGTGTTTCTACCCTGCGCAGTTTTTGCGTTCTACACATTTGTTTTTCTGCTTTCTTGTGCCTCGGTCTACCGAGCACAAGATGGCTGCCAACACTTCCTGGTTTGGAGTGTTTACAGCCAATGAGCATGCAGCTCGTACTCGGGAAGGTATGCTTACGTACACGTACAGTACGCGTACCTGTACGCGTACGGTAAGCGCCTACAGGAACTACTGAACGGATTTACACCATTTAACAAAAAGCGTGATCTGCGAACAGAACTCCACCTCTCTGCCAAATTTGGTGTAATTCTGTTCAGCCTTTCAGGCTGTAGCCCTGGCTAAAGATCCTATAAAAAATTGCATGGGAAAACACGTTTTGGGACCCCCCTTTTTTCTCAGCTCTCACTTCACAAATGACCCCCAATCTTTCAGGGAAGGAGCGGAGCGGAGCAGGCCATTTTCTTGGAGAAATTCACGAATATTCGTCAACCGGCGCCAAAGTTATTCCAAATAGAATGTTGTGGATTATACCGCCAGCAGGTAATATATATATATATATATATATATATATATATATATATATATATATATATATATATATATATATATATATATATATATATATATATATATATATATATATATATATATATATATATATGTTACATTTTTATATAATTTTAAAATGATAAAATACATTAAAATTATTAGTTTAATAATAGTTTTAAAGTAAACCTATATATAGTTGTATATATATAGATCTTCTAATTATTATATATATATGTGTTTAACTTGTTAAAATTACGTTAATTTGTTATATTTGTTAAAATGTATATTAATTTTTTTTATTCAATACATTTTATTCTTTGATATATTTAATATTTATTAATTTATTTTATATATATAAAAAACGATATTTTGGACAACTATACTTATGACATTGATATGTTTTTTTCAATATTTTTATACTTACCATTATAAGTATAGGTTGTAGATATTTTTGACATTGATACTATAGTCACAATATTTTTGTATGGGGATATTTTGAGTGTCGATATTTTGCCAGTGTGCACATTACCATTGGATTTGACCCACAGGCCCATCGCTCATAAAGCAACCCTTAGACCTCTGCTCGATTGGAGACGTTATGGGCCTGAGCGGACCTTCTTCTATATCAGGTGGGTTTGGAGGAGGTTCTCAGGCAGCCTGGAGTTTCTAGGATTCCCTGGTTTGAGCACATTAAGACTTACTTGGCAAAGTTGGGATGCGAACAATTGTGGACTAACCCTGGAGCCATTACTGGTGTGTCTAAACAGCATTTAAGGATTTTTTTTGGAGCTCCATAGTGATGGCGCGAAATTACCAGTTTAGGATATTTCTAAACAAACATACTCACCTGGGCCCATAAAAAATACACACCTTTAAACCGGTAATCTATTTCCTGCCTATCAGGAATTTAATATTCTTATTATGATATGTACCTGTACATCATGACTTACCAAAATCCTTGTCACTTTTTATTCTCTAATTCTTTAAATCTGATGAGTCAAAAGGAGTTAGAATAATAGGTATGAAAACAACTTTTACCTTTCTCATGGAATAACCACGCACTCGGGAACGTTTTAAACACTTTATCTATGCAATATTTTGTGAGCCAAGTACCAACACAGAGCGGTCAAAGACTTTTCAAGCAGAAAAATATTGATCAACTTAAAAATCTTTAGAGACTTTGTGAATTTAAATTTAGACATTGGTACCTGGTAAGGGTGAAAAAGGGAAAACAGTACAAGGACATACCACACAGATTTACATTTACCTAGAATGGTGTGAGGACCAACCCCTGGCCAAAGGGCTGGAAAGAAAGGGCTCCATACTAATCAGGAGCAAGCAGGTCAAGACAGGTGCAGGACAGGACAGGACAGGTAACCTCCGCTAAGTGCAAAGCCAGCGTCACACCCCTCTCTGCAGCTACTCTCGGTTCTCCTTCTAGGTGACTGGGTCTTCTCCCACAGCAATCTCCCAATTTTTCTTTCATAGTGCTCAACTAGCCCCCTGAGGTCTGCGGCATCCACGATCTCCTTCCGCATTCGTTGGGTTCAGTGACAGGTTTGTGACAAGTCGGACAATCTAACTGACTAAGCCTACCTTAGTTATACCATTTTCCAGGGCATGTACCACCACCAATGTTGCAAATTTGTGTAATTCCTTGGTTTGATTGGTCAAAAAGACGGGGAGAGATCATCACACCATACCAGTATGAAGTAATTTTCCCTGATTTTAATTAAGCTAAATTCCCGCCCATAATGTTATTTTCCAATGTCTTTTATTCCACCCAGAAACATTATTTTCATTTAATATACAATGTTAACAAAATTACAGTTCTTCTTCCCCTCTCCGGGTCATGGGGTGAGGTTCCCAGGCGCATCGCTGGTAAAGTGAGACTTGGCGGCCTTTCAATGACAGAGCTTCAAGATTTTCAGTTTTTGAATGTGCAAGCGTACCAATTTCAAGATGGAGGTTTTGCGGGGCCCTTCAGGCCCAAATACGAGCTATTAATATAGTCAAAGAAAGACACGTTAAAATACAGAAATAAATTAATGCACTGTATACCACTTAATTCTACTCTAATCACATTATTTTATTTTAACTATAGCATTAATAATTAGCAAGACACAAAAGGTTTTAGTTTAAGCAACAGCATGTGCATTAACATGTCATGTTTGAAGCGGCCATATTAAGTGCTACTGCACAGCTGCAAAGAATTCCAACCAAATGCGAAAGACGTCACACTACGTAGATGTAGTAGATGCATGCGAAGAAGAGTTCCTGCGTTTCCGGCGGCCATTTTAGGACACTCGGGTTACTGGTGAGTAAAGCACATATGAAAGCTTCCCCTAGATACTGTAATGTTGTGTGGTGCAATCATTAGTACTTACAAAACATGTTGGTTAATTTGTTACATGTTATTTTGAGAGATTGAATCTGAGGAAGTCTCTTTACGTATGAAACTTTACTCCATCAATAGACAGAGAATTGAGCAGGAACAGGAGTTTGGGTACCATGACACTAACCTTCCTGGAATTCAAAGATTCTTTCCTCACAGAAGAATACATGGATTCTATCGAACCCCCTTTATTAAATACCTTGTACATTAAATTCGGATTTGGGACCCTATTGTTATGCACCTTTACGGCTAAATGGCGGCAACATAATATAAACCTAGACCTGTTCTGCCCTTTTCCCCAGATTAAGGAATGTAACAACCACATATTGTTCTTTTGTCATCGCTATCATAATTACAGGAAGAAGTGGATATTACCCCTCTGTCGGAGCATGGGGATTGGGGATTTTAGGGTTGTCTCCAGAATCCTCAGATCTAATACATCACCCTTGATTGTGTTTGGTCTGTCCCTCTTCTCAATAGGAGTATTGAGAATTAGACAGGCAGTGTAGGGTCCTGAATACTGTATTACACTGCCCAGCACTGCTGTTGGCAATGTGAACTAAAAATATAATCTAGTTACACCTTCAAACCCAAAGGCCTTCCTTGACGAGGTGCTAATTCTTCCCTAGAATCCAGAAGTTTAAGGCATGTGGCTGTAGCATGTTTTATGAAATCCGAAGACACGCAATGTCTATTGATTAAGCATTGTTCAAAATGGCCTTATGACAGAATTTATTTTTATTATATTTGTTTTATTGCTTTTAAAGTTTTTTATGTCAATTGTATTTACATAAACTTTAATGGCAGCATTTGCCGAATAAAGAAATTGAAAATAAATATATACCAAATCAACTTTCACTAAATAGTCTATCACAAGGCATTTAAAATTAGTAAGGAAATTAAATTAGAAATGTACTTGGGCAGAGCTTTTCACAGTTTGGTAGTAATGATTTCAAAAAGAATTCGCAACCATTTTTCCATTCAATATTTGCAGCATAGCAGCTCCTAGTCAGAGTATGAACAGAGATGTCTTCTGGCTTCCTCGATAACAGATATTTCCCTAAAATAAGGTGTAACAGAAATGTGGATACATTTGCGCAATTATTTTGACTTACCTATCTTTATATAGTCAAGATAGCAGCACATACGGATCTGGAAAATTTTGCAACAATTTGACACCAGGTTTTTTGATAACCCAATTTACAATGTTGTTGATTACTTTACCACCTGTTATTTCCAAGCAAGAGTGGACAAACCTTTGTACTTTCCTGTCAAGCCACATTTTTGCTCCTTTAGATACATGTATGTTTGCAGTGACACTTCCATAGCACACCAAGCTGGGAAGCAAAGGAGTGCTGAACAGTTGTGGAGAGGGCCAAGATGCAGATAGAAGATATAACGTCATGAAGGCGTGTGTTTTAGTATCTTTGTGAATTTCATTTGATTCGATCCACTTTATAACCTACCCCACTATCAAAGCACGTGTGGAGTTTGAATAGTAAATACACACTTCATTACGGTCATTGCGTGTGTGTGTGCGTGCACATATGCAAAGTTCACACACTAACAATAATGCAATGTTTGCTGTTTACAACTTTAAACCACACTCCCATTTGTATAGTCATCGGTGTAATCTAACCCTTTATTGTCAGAGGATTTCCTTCCCTCTTTTTCCTGTCCTGGGGATGCAAGAGCTTTCCAAATTGCACACAGAGTGCCTGCAATTTCAAGTGTGTCCTTGAACACTGATCAAATCGGTCAGTGTGCATCCCATTCGGCACAAATTTGACGTTTCTAAACCACCTCTACTCATTTCCCCCAAGATCAATGTACTGCATTCTCGACAAGGGACAGGACCTAATCCTCTTTAAGTTTAGTAATAATGTCACCCAGGTTTCAAATTACATGGGAGCTATCTGGCGATGGCGTCTGAGCTCAGTGTGTGTTTGCAGCTGGAAACATATTTGGACGACATTCACATGAAGGAGACGGATGGGTTATCATCTTCTGAGGATAAAACAACGCTGCCTGACTGCATGAAGCAATCATGAGCTCCCAACTTCACATCAGTGGCTAGAAAACAACCAGCAAAGACATTATCTGTATTGGGAAATAAATTGCAGGACTGAGCGCGTTATCGCTGGTAGGTCCATTGTAAGTAGCGCGTTTTAGTCGGTGGGAGCTCAGCAGCGGTACATATCATATGTTCTCTGCCCTGTCAAAATGACTTTAGGTATTCATCATTCGTTTCCATTTACTGTACAATTTCCCCTAAGTAGCGGATAATTTATTTAACAAGTCTAGTATTTTTATGGGATCTGAACACCTCATGATGCTTAATCGCTCTGTTTATTGTGTGTGTGTGGTAGGGGGGGTTCTGGTGTTTTTTGGGTGGGGTTTTCTTTTAACTGCTGCATGAATAACCGAGTTACTGTCGTTTTTCTAGCGATAGATAATTTTGCGGTTGTTATTCCGCATTCCAAATGACAAACAATTTTGTGTTATCATTTCCCAAAATGCAAGACAGACACGACCACTAAACAAAAAAAGTATTGCTAATAACGATTAACATTGTGTATGTGACAACTAGAAAACCACGTAGTAAAATATACATTTTATGCACAGTTCATTTTGCGTTTATTCGAAACTTCTACAACAAATGGTGTTTCGATTGAGTATAATTACTGTATGTGTCCCACCACTTTTGGTTTTCACCATTAGATAAGAAAAAAGTAGTGCATTATCGAAGTCACTTAAAGCAAAAGAAAACAAGCACTGGCAAAGACTACACAGCGAAGCTGGTGCAATGGTTACTTTTTCATTTTTTACTGCCAACGTATGGCATAAAAAAATAAGACAACAAAAATGCACCAACATTTCAGTCATTTGACTGGAAGAAAAATGTAAATCTAAAAAAAGTAACCATTGCAAATAATTTTAACAGAGCACATTGCTGTGTCTTATCTGAGACATGGAAATCACATCACAGGAAAATTGTATTCTTATAGGTGCAAAGAAAAGTTACTCCTGACTTTGACTACTGCAACCCGAATGCACACTTGAATTACACCAGAATGCTACAAAAAAAACAGGATAAAGAATGGAAAGAGAAAAAATACATTGGCAAAGGAAAGTATTACACCACCAGCATTGGCACTGAAATGCATTCCTCTTAGGCAGATGTGCACGTTATCAAGCAAAATGGTTACTCACAAAGCACAAGAACCAATTACTGAGGTGGGTTAAACCCATTGACCCACATACATGTTGTGGTGGGTGGAAGCAAAACATGATGGACAGTCGAAAAGTCCAATGGATGTGGAGGGCTTACCCGAAGACCCTCGTGAATATTTGTATTTATACATTTTTTGATTAAATGAGTCCAACCAAACAGAACTCTTTAGGCGAAACATGAACATCTACTTCAGAAAGAGGTTAATGTAGGTGCATGGCATTTAGATAGGCAAAGTGAAAGAGAACGGGAGGGAAATGCCATAGCTAAGTAAGATAGTAGAAGAAATATCCAGATGTTGATCTGGAAAACCTGGAGCACTGCTCAATAAACTCCACTGAGTGTAAATCACTATATATGAAAATTCAACTAGGGTACAAATGAACAATTTATGCAGATATACAAAATAATTAACAGTTCAATAGCAAATAATAATGGAAGAGTCTTCAAACGAGATGTAGATGCTTGTTTGATTTAATTATTTGTAGGAGTTTGTTGACTGTCACAAAATCAGCGATATTGGCATCATCAGATCAATTATAAACATTCCCAATGCCTTTCGGGCTAGGCATGCCCTTCATCAGGGGTATCTACAGGAATAAGTACAATGTGTTACAACAATCATAATTCAGGGAAGCGTTTACACATGTGCTTACTCATGGGGTTAGGCATATTTTTTACTAGAAAGGTCTGAATGCGGATGTATGCATTTAAAACAATCATTATACCGGAGTGCGAAAACAGTGGTGGTGGTAAACAGAAAACAGTGATGTGAGAAAGCTAAAAAAGCTGAAATCCCAGAGATGAGGATTGAGAGTGGAAAACCAAAGAGAATGAATAGCGTGCGCTTTTAACACAGTGTCCACATAGTCCTGCTACTTTGCACCACCCTGTTTATATTTTTGGTTTAATTGTGTCATTCTTTGTAGATATTTTACATCTCGCAGAGATTAAAGCCCACACCAAGGTCTATTCAGCTGCAGAGGCAGACAATATATATGGGCTTATCAAAGAGGTTAGGACATTCGATGTCACATCTGGCCCCATCCAACAACAACAAAAACAACTAGAATACTTAATGCGTCGAGAAATCAATCAAAGACTGCACACCACCACACTTATCTAATATCATAGAGCCAGTCGTATACCCAGAGGGTTGCGACTCGCAATCAAACCGATGCTTTTTAAAATGAATAAAAAATTAATGGAAAAATGGTACACAAGTGCTAGCTAGACCTTATTCTGCTAATTGTAGAAGAGCTTTCACAAGTTTTTATAGGTTTAGAAGCAGAAATATAAGATCTTCATGCTATTCTGCTTCAACGTATGGAATCTGACCTTTGGTCTACAACCCTAGATGAAATCAATACTAGATTAGACACATATGCTAAAGATATACATGAATGAAAAGTTCGTAAATTTCGTCGAGGCACCATCGACTGTAAGCTCGATGAAGTTTACTCCTGGGCAGAAGTGTATGCTCAAAAACGGAATTGGCAAAAATCCAATAAAACTTTGTCTGTAGAAAGTGTAGCTTCAGTTTTCGACACCCAATTGTCTCGTCCACCAGTACCATCAACTGAAGGTGCCTCGGCACCTCCTGTGGAAGGAAGGGACGCCACCAGTACGAGTGCTACTACCTCCAAGGCTGCTTTTTTGTCCACCAGTCCGGCTGCAAACCAACCACCTACCGGTCCCACAATAGCCAAACCCGTAGAGGCCACCGATTCCGGCAAGCCAAGCCGGAAAAATAAACACTAGTGGTCAACATCTCTCAGACACAATTAACTCCCAGCCAATTGTCTGTTTTGGAAAAAGGTTGTTCCTTTGTTCCCACTAACCAACACAGAACTTTGGACATGCTAGTCGCATTATTTATATTCACCAGAAAACTGCGACTCCGCCACTTTTTTCCACGATTGAGACTCATACTACCCATCTAGATGAGCCTGAACATCAAGAATTTAGACCCAAAAGCTCTTTTGTTTCACCAAATTCGCACAAGACTATCAACTTGTTTGAAACTGTTGTCAAGCAAGACATTACCAAGATTCCCAATACATCCAATTCCTCTCCCAATCTATCAAGAGGTGAGAGAATGTCATTGCATTCTCTCACAACCAATCCCACACTCCATTACACCAAAGCTGACAAAGGTGGCGCTTTAGTGGTCATGGACCGTTCCAAGTATGAACAAAAAATTGAGCACATGTTGCAAGATTCCACAACGTACTTGCCTTTTGCCAATGACCCCACAAACACATTTTTACGTGTCCTTGATACCATTTTAGCTAAAGCGATCGATATGAAAAGAATCATTGCCAAAACAAGAGAATACTTATTCACTAAATTTCCCCGCAGACCTAGTCTTTACATGGTGCCAAAAATCCATAAATCACTGACTGACCCCCCCCTGAGACCGATAGTCTTGGGATGCGGATCCATCCATGACCCTCTAGGTCGGTACTTGGATACTTTCCTACAGCTATTGTTCAATCATGCTCTACGTATATTCAAGACGCAACACACTTACTTAACATTCTAAAAGAGATTTTTTTTTTTAATTTCAACCGATTTTATTGAGAAATTTTCTAATACAAAACAAAAAACAGTACAGTGGTAATGCAAGGGGCTATACAGGTATTATCGTTGGTGCCTTTTGTGCTACATTATGCATGTATCTTGGTAGGCTGGTTCTGGTGATGCAGAGTTCCTGTAATGCCCCCAAGAGCGAAAGAAAAAAAAAAAAAGAAAAGAAGAGTGAGCGGAAAGAAGGGGTGGGGAGAGAGAGGGTAAGGAGGGGGGGACCTGCCCATATGTTGGTGGTTATAACCCTCATGCCTTTGGCGTGTGTGTGGGAGTCCACGTTCTGTGCCTCTACGGAGGTTTGTGTAGCCCCAGGTGCGTGCCTAGAGTGGCCCACATTTCGCTCCTCGTTGTGTGGTCGGGCGCGTGTTTGGCCGTGATATTGTCCGCTGCCCTGAGGAAGGTGACCCAGTTGACCCATCCCTTAAAAGTCTCTCTAGCAGTGTTTTTCCAGTTCGTTAAAGTGATTTTGACTGCTGCTGTAAGTAGGATGTCAACCAGATCCCTGTCTCCGCTGTTTCCTAGGTTTGGGGCCATGAATGCGGTTGCTAGTCCTCCGAACCCAGGCTGTATGCTTCCTCCCACTACTGTGCTAATTAGGTCGCACACTTTCTTCCAGAATGTTTTAACTTTCGAGCAGTCAAAAATGAGGTGTGTTAGGTCTTCCTTTGCTTTCTGGCAATTCCAGCACGTGTCGCTCTCTATAATGCCGACCTCTAATAGGCGCGCTGGTGTCCCGAACACCCTGTGCAGAAGCGAATATTTTGTTTGGGCTAATTGCGGGGAGACCTTGTTCCTCGAGGCTGAGACCCAAAGGCGGCTCTTTTCCTCATTGCTGAAGTGCCTGTTGTGTAGCGTTTCCCAGAAGTCAATTGTTTTGTTGTTTAGCTTGGACGTGTTGGGGCGTAGGAGTTTGTATAGGTGGGCTGACTGGTGTCTGATCTTGTTAAGGTTGTGCATGTATTGGATGATGGATGGTGTCTCTTTGCTTAGATTTGCTTTGGTTATGGCTGTTCTTACTTTTAGGAAGTTGTAGAATTCTATGTTGGGTAGGTTGTGTGTCTGTTTTAGGGTGTCGAAGGTTAGTGGGGTGTTGTCTTTTTCTAGTTGTATGGGTGTTGTGATCCCGCTCGTATACCAGATCTTGTTGTCTAGTATTCACCCTTTGTATTGTATTTGTGTGTTGAACCAAATTGATTCCCAACGTGTCTTTTTGATTTCATTGTTCCCTACAGGGTGTTTTTTGGCTGTGAGCATGGCAAAAGGGTCTAGACCTCCCAGGGTGTCCCTTTCTAGTTCTAGCCATACTGGAGTATATTCTTGTGATGGGATGAGCCAAGCTATCCCCTGTTTTGCCCGGCATGCTGTTTGGAAGACTTTAAAGTTCGTGATATTTAGCCCACCTAAGCATTTTTGTAGTCTCAGTTTTTGCAAGCTGATCCCAGATTTCTTTTCCTTCCAAATGAACCTGTTTATCATGTTGTCTAGTTTCTTGTGGAAGTCATCCGTCATTGTTATTGGCAGCATGCCCAATATGTAATTAATCATTGGTGTCACCATCTTCTTTATCGTCTCCATCTGTCCCACCAGCTGATGTATTTAGGGGACCAGGAGTCTAATTTGGCCTTAACTTTCTTTAAGATGGCTTCCTCACTGTGCGCCAGAGTCATGCTCAAGTCTCTACCGAAGGGGAGGCCCAGGTATTTTAAGGGTTTTGTTTGCCAAGCCAGTCCTGAGGTGCTAGGACTGCTTTTGTCGTGTGGACGTTCATGGGTTTACACTCTGATTTTTCCCTATTTAACTTATAGCCTGATACTCTTTTTTTTTTATAATATTTTTATTTTATTTTCAATGGCAGAGGCATACAAAATACAAGGATGAAGACAGCATTTAGTCAATGACAATCATTCGCATGGTTGCTGATACATTAATAACTAAACTAAGTAAGAAATAAAGGAAAGGAAGAGAAAATAAAAAGATAAAACATGTAGAACGTAAGATATCTCTTTTACAGATGTGGTTGTTATTGAATTAGATCCAATTGTCAATAGGAGACCATAATTTCCTAGCAAATATCTTCTTTCTCTGTCCTTTCAATTTGTACACTGCTTTATCCATTCTATAAACATTTAACAGCTTTCCCAACCATTGCTCGAATGATGGTGGATCAACATCTAACCATCTTGAGGTAATACAAAAACGGTAAATGGACATTCCAATAAAAAGAAAATGTTCTTGATCAGCAGATAAACTCTCGGATGGAAAATATATGCCAAAAATAATCACAGATGGACATAATTTGATATTAACATTAGGCAAATTGGTCAAAAACTTTTCTATCCTATTTATATATACAATTAGTTTAGGACAGCTAAAAAACATATGACATGAGTCTGCTGCTAAAGTTCCACAACGGCTACAATTGATGCCTTTCGTAGCTTTCCATTTAACCAGTTTAGCAGGTGTATAGTAAAGATCTAATGACGCCATGTAATGTTGACTTTTGAGAGAGCTGTTGATTAGTGTTTTGTTGCTAATCTCGAACGCCCTTGCCAAATCTATCCCTTCTATACACAGTTTCCTTTCCCATTTCTGGGCTTGTTGATCGAGATCATCATGCAACCTGTTAACCATTAGTTGATAAATTGTGCCAATACGGCTATCCCTCCTACCACTCTCCAAGATATCATTAGTCTCCATTGCGTCACTGTATAAGAGATTTTTTTTTTCCAGAAAACTACGAATTTGTAAGTATTTAAAAAATTCGTTTCTGGAAAGGCCAAATGTATCTTGAAGTTCGGAGAAGGACATTAGAACCCCATTTTGGTACAGTTGCCCAATTGAATGAATCTGTCCCAGACGAAGTCGATGGGTGGGGATATCTTGAGAAATCCCAGATAATGAAATACTGCAACAGATAGGTGTATAAAAATTATATTTTGAGGTTATCCGTAAAGCTTTATTAATTTGTCTCTAAACCAAAAAAGCAGAAAGAAGAACCTTAAATTTTGTTTTTTTGTAATAACTCGGCTCCATAAATATCCATAAGCATTGGCGCACATGAGCACCCATAAGCATTTCGAAAATGGATGGTGCCATAAAGGTTTCATTAACATGGTCATGAAATAGTAAAACCTTAATTGTTTTAAGAGTGATAGCCCAATAGTACATTCTAAAGTTCGGAAATCCCAACCCAGCACGCCCTTGCGGGAGGGTACACCACTTTAAAGATCTTCTTGAGCGGCGATACCCCCATAAAAATCTGGACAACATCCTATCTATTTTATTGAAGAGGGACATAGAAAAAAATAGGGGAATGGTACGGAAAAAATAAAGAAATTTTGGAAAGATTAACATCTTAATGTCCGTCCAAATAAAGATAAATGTAAATTATTTATCCTTTCTAGAGTTCTATTAGTGGATATAAGTAAAGGATCCAGATTTAGTCCAACAATGTCATCTATTTTAGATGATATAGTTACACCAAGGTATGTAGCAGTAGAGTTTAATGGAATATCAGTGGGTGTACCAGTTTTAGAATGTACAATTTTGGTTTTTGAAATATTTAATTTGTATCCAGAGAATTTACCAAATTCACTAGCAACTTCAATTATTTTAGGTAAGGCTGTAGAAGAATCAGAGGTTACAATGGCCACATCGTCTGCGTATGCTAAGACTTTGTGGTCTACCTCATGAAGTCGGACAGGTGGGATGCCAGGTTCTGTGATTAATCTATTCAGATAGGGTTCTAAATAAAGTGCAAATAAAAATGGAGAGCAGGGGCAACCTTGTCTGGTCCCCCTAGTGATTGAAAATGGTCTGGAGATATCTGTGCCTAATCTTATTACACCCTTTGCATTAGAATAAAGTGACTGTACAGCTTTAATAAATTTTGATGGAAAACCCTTCCATTTTAATACAGACCAAAGGAACCCCCAGTCTACTCTGTCAAACGCTTTTTCAGCATCGAGTAGGATCACTCCGACTGGGGATTCCTTTGCTTGAGCCCAATCCAACAGTGCAATAACACGTTTAACGTGATCTGTAGTGTCCCTTTGTTTAATAAACCCGTGTTGAGTGTGAGAAACCAAACCTGCCATAACATCATTTAGTCTATTTGTGAGGATTTTTGAATAAATCTTACTGTCTGCCGTAATAAGGGAAATGGGACGATACGAGCCTAATTCCTTTGGATCCTTGTTCTTTTTAACAAAAACAACTATAGTGGCAGTGGACCAAGAATCAGGGGATTTGTCTTGGAATGCTACATTAAAGATTTTTAGCAGCTCTGGCTTCAGCAAATGTCTAAATGTCCGATAAAATTCAAGGGGAATCTGATCGGGCCCCATGGCTTTGCCAGCTGCAAGACTCATAATAGCCTTTTCGATCTCTTCCCAGCTTATTGGCCTAGCAAATAAATCGATATCATCTGTGCACAAAGAAAGTTGGTTAGTGTTTTGTAGATAATTTATGGGATTAAGAGTCTTATCAACTTCATTGTTATGATCGTTATACAGCATCTTGTAAAAACCATGAAATGCCTCTAATATTCCTTCCTTACTTTCGTGAGAGACCCCATTTATATCTTTAACACATTGTATTTCGTTAAAAGAAGATTTTTGTCGTAAACGCTGTGCTAAAATTTTTCCCGTACGTTCACTAAATTCGTAACGTTCAGTTTTGTATTGTTTACATTTTGCAGCTACTTCATCAGCAATATGTGTACGAAGACCTGAACGTTCAATGGTTAATCGTATTTGTGCATCCTCCATATTAACATTGTTTTTACATGCAGTAGATAATTCCAGCTCGACCTGCCTGATCTTGTTTAGCCTATCCTTAAAATCTGTTTGGTTTTTTTTCCTCTTATAAATTGCGAAGCTGATTGTCTCGCCCCGTACAATGGATTTGAAAGAATCCCAAACTACTTGTGGGGAGGCAGCATCATTGTTTATTAGAAAGTAATCTTTAATAATGTTAACCATAAATTGAAGGTAATCTTCATCTAGTAATAAATTTCTCTGAAATGACCAGGATCTAGTGGGGTTTTGACAATCAGTAGAAAATTGCATCTCAGCAATTATGGGGTTATGATCTGAGATAACTTGTGGTAATATCTCAATACGGATTTTCTCCAAAAAAACTGAGGATACAAAAAAATAATCTAAACGGACAAATTTTCGATGAGGAATAGAGAAAAAAGTATATCCGGGGTCATTATAGTGGAATTTATTCCAGACATCAGTTAGCCCATTACTTAGTACCAGGTCTCTAAGTGCTTCATAAGTTTTGATCTTACGACCCGTATATCTCTTCCCTGATTTGATGTTCCAATCGGCTGACATA
The DNA here is from genome assembly GCF_964263255.1 of Lissotriton vulgaris. NCBI lineage: Eukaryota > Metazoa > Chordata > Amphibia > Caudata > Salamandridae > Lissotriton > Lissotriton vulgaris. The sequence continues at coordinate 933,053,133 of NC_141699.1, forward strand.
TGTATATTTAGGTCTCCACAGACTATTATCGGTTGTGTCCAGATGGATAACTCTGTATTCATGGTATTAAACAGTTCGGCATCGTCCAGATTGGGGCCGTAAATACAACATAAGGTAAATTTGCAGCTTCCAATTTTTAATTCAGCAAGCCCCCATCTGCCCCATTTATCAGATAGTGTTTTTAAACATTTCCCTACTCCCTTTCGCATACAAATTGCAACGCCTCTCTTAATACCCATTTGTTTAGATGTAATCAAAACTTCTAATCCCAAATTATTCAAAAGAAAACGTTTATCCCATGAAATGTGAGTTTCCTGAATACATAGCAGATCAATATTCAGAGTTTGGAGCATTGTTCGAAACATAGCAATCTTCTTTAAGTCATTAAGACCATTAATATTAATAGTACATATTTTCACCTTTTTATACATATCGAAAATAATAGAAGAACAAAATTATTGACCATCATCACAAGCATTTGCTCTTCGGTATTATCATTTGAATTCCTTATATTCATCCCTGTGTTGAACACCTCTGCCTTACACCCCCACCACCAACCCCTACCCTTGCCCACCCCCACCCTTATTCCCAGAACCCCTCCCCCCACCCTCCCCACTATAGGAGGCACAGGAACTTTCAGTTCCTGAAGCGTATGGATGCCGTGTCCCTAACCCATAGCGTCCTTACTAAGAAGAAAAAAGAAAGAAAAAAGAGAGAGAAGGAGAAAATTCAGAAGAGAAATAAGAAAAGTATAGAATAGAGAAGCATAATGGTCCTGCATTTAAATAATTATTAAACAATATAATTACTACACACGAATTCTAAATTTATCATACTGTACATCGAAGTTCTTCATGATTATTCAAAGAGAATCCAAGTACTCCTTGGCTTTAATTGTAGAAATAAAGTATTTTGTTTGGCCTTTGAATATAGTTTTTAGTTTTGCAGGACCTTGAAGAAATACTGCTACTTCTTTCTTCTGAAAATCAGGAATTAATTGCTTCAATTGCCATCGTTGAGCCACAGTAGCTTGGCAATAGTCTGGTCGTACAAAGAACTGACAGCCTAGACCATCCGCTTTCTTATCTGGTCTTGCGTTTACAAAAATCGCTTCACGGGCAAGGAAGTTATTAAATGACACCAAAATGGCCCTAGGATAATTTTCTTGACCTTGTCGTAGTTTCCTCACTGTGAAAGGGAATCTATGTGCTCGTTGTATTTCCCGAGCCCAGTCCCAATCAGTAATTTCGGGAAAAGCGTCATTTAATAAATTGATGATGAACCTCCTCGGGTCACCTCCTTCTTTATTTTCAGGGATCCCCAAAAAACGCAAGTTGCTTCTACGGGCCTGATTTTCCAAACTAGCTAGCTTGTCAGATAAATCCTCCTTTTGTGCTTTGAAATCTCCCACTTCTTGTCTTTGGGCCATACATTCTTCTTCTAGCACAGATATCCTGGCCTCTGCTTCAGTGACCCTGTCAGCAGTCTCTGAGCATAGTTTAATTGCACGTCGTACTGCGTTTTTAACTTTGGCACATGTCATTTGCGTGCGGTGATTCTCGGCCTTACTTTCTGCCCTATGATTAATCATGGTGTCAAATATTGTTTTCAATGTGATCTCTTCATTGTTATCTTGTGGCAGAGTTGGATCAGGTATAGAATTATGGCTAGGCCCCGAAGCATCATTGGCAACAGAAGCGGTAGATATTAGATTAGAAGATAGGAAATTCGTGTCGTTTGGTGAATTAGAAGCGGTCTCTTGACTCGCTGCACGAAGAGATCTCTTCTTCCTCAGCTTCTTTTTTATGATGGTAGCCGCATTGGTATTATCAGGGCTCATACTAATCTCACCCTCAGAAGATAGGCTCTCACAGCTAAAATCTACCCAGTCTTTATTTAGACCCGTCGCTTCATCGGATGAAAGTTCTGATAATGAGTAAAAGTTTTCAGGGAGCTCCTGATTATGCTGCTGCACAGTGGTTTCTTTTACATTTCGTGAATCGCTTAACAAATCATTTGAAAGTAATGATAGCGATGGAAGAGAGCATGCTCTATTGGTGATAGCTCCACCTGGAACTGGAACTGCAATTCCTATAATACCCTTCCTCAGAGAGTCGATCAGTATCAGAGTAGGTATCAGAGTTGAGGGATTATTAGAGTTATTCTGATTATCACCACTTGTAGATGGTTGATTAGAGGATTGTGTTACAGTCATATCAGTACTTTGATTATCATTATCAGTTGTTTTCTTTTTTGCAGCATGCTTTTCAAACAAATCTGGTAATGTTTGTAGCGCAGAGCTTTTTATGCCAGGTATTTCATTAGATTTAATTGCGGCCCCCTTGTTAGGGTTCTTACCCTGTTTGGTGATAGTTTTGCCAGGGATCAGTGGTGTTGCCTCTGCCATCTCGATCTCCTCGTTCTCTTGCTCCACGTTTTTCAAATCGAACCCAGGGCCGTTTTTCTTGTTGTTGCGTGTGGCAATAGAAAGTGGAAGTGGCGTCCTCTTTTTCTTCCGTGAGCCACCTCTGCCAGGAAAAACTCTACTCTGTGCCCAACACAGACAGAGTGTAGCACGCCACAGCGGGGACCGCCGATTGAACTCGAGAAAGTTTAGCAACATTCGTGAACTCCGCCTGTCACAGGGATAGTTTGTAGCAATTTGTTGTTGCTATATGCTAGTATAGCGCGGTGTGATTATCTCTTCTCCGGTTTTAATACGTTCTATTTCCGTGGCTCTGTCTGTCCTGCACGAGCCAAACACCGGTAGAGTCAGTGTCAGTTATCGGACGCTTTCACCAATGCCAGAATCTACTCAGGAAATGGTCGACGCCTCTCTGCCACCGCGGAGCTCCGCATTCGACCCTCCGATCAGGAAACGGTAAACGCCTTTCTGGTTCCGCGCAGCTCCGTCTCCGTCTCCGTCTCTCCGAGCAGCCCGGCCCGGGGCAGCTTCCACAGCAGCGGTAGTGGCAGTAGCCGGCCGGAACTGACCAGCGTGTTCCACGGTCACCGTCGCCAGGTAAGATGAGCCCGTTAATTGAAATTACCTGCAGAATCGGCAAAGGACCCCATAGTCGGCTCTCGCGCAATTAATCACGGAGAATGGCTAAATTTCTCCTTCTCTTCACAATGGAACGCCAGGAGCGAGGGAGCTAGCTGCCTACACAGCCTTCCCCACGGCAGCCATCTTGCCTCGATTCGGAGATAGCCTGATACTCACGCGTATTCCTCAATGGTATTCATTAATGCCGATATGGAGGTGTCTGGTTCTTTGTGATCCCATTGAGGAGGAAGTGTGGCTGTGCACAGTGGATGTTGTGGCAGTGTACACCTCTATTCCTCATCTTGAGGGATTAGAGGCTGTGGAATGGGCACTACTGACAGCAGGACAAATCAGGGCCAATCCCATTTCCTATTTTTTTACTCGAAATTTTACATTTTTGTTTATTTCACAGTTATTTCCACTGGCAAGATCGTTTCTTTCTTCAGTCTGATGGTACATCCAAGGGCTTTTCTGGAGCCCCTAGCTACGCAAATATCTTTATGATGAAATTTGAACATGAGCACATTTTAACCAAACATCACTGGACCAACAACCTCATTATTTTCAACGCTATATTGATGATATCCTCATCATTTGGCGTGGGTCATGCTCAGATCTCATCAGTCACATTTTGCAACTCAACCTGGTAAATCCCAGAATACAATTCACATTTCACACTGATTCTCTGCAAATTCCATTTCTGGATGTAATGTTTCGCATTCACAATGGGGTCATCACAACTTCCATGTTCACCAAACCTACAGACCGCAATAATGCTTTAGCGTACCAGAGCTTTCACCCCTGGTCACTCAAACGCCACCTCCCATATTTGCAGTTTTTGCGAATCAAACTGATTCATTCAAACCCAGCAACCGGCATGCAGTCAATTGATGTTTTTAAAAGCAAATACAAGCAGAGAGGTTATCCTTCCAAAGTGATTGATGAGGCAGCTCTACGAGCTGCAACCATGGATCGTGAAAAATTACTGACCAAAAACAGTAAGCCAACAACGTCCACCAGACAAGTTTTTGTCTCCACGTACTCAACTCAATCTACTGTGGTCAAATCCATCATTTTAAACAGGTGGTCTCTTCTACAATCAGAGCCTGACTTCAAAGGAATGTTTGCAGAACCTCCAATATACGCATACAAGAGATCACCAAACCTTAAACAAATTCTTAACAAACGCCAATCTTTCCCACAAACTAAGCATCGAGGAATGATGAAATGTTTATATTGTTCTAATTGCAAGAACGCAGTCACTGGTAAACTAATCCACCACCCAAAGTCAGGCAAACCCATCACGTTGAACTTCAATGCCACATGTAACAGTCATTACGTGGTGTACTACATAAAATGTCCTTGTGACTTATTTTACGTAGGCAAAACAGAATGCATGTTGCGCACACGCATAACAGAACACAAAAGTCGTATACGCACCAACACAATTAGTTCTCCCATTGCTCAACATTGGAATAATTGCAAACACAACATTGCACAACTTAGATTCGGGGTTCTTGAGGTCATAGACCATCGCCCGACTGCGATTCTGTCAAATTTCTCTCACAACGTGAAGCGCACTGGATTTTGTTTATGCAATCCCTTACCCCAACAGGGCTTAATGATAAACTAGAACTTGCTTGATTTTTGTAAATTCCATGCAAAATGAAGATTGCTACATATTTCATGGATATGCCACACTAGTTTTTATTGTTAATGACATGTGCTGTACGTGGCTCTTGTGCTTATAATTGAAAATATTGTAGGCACTTGTGATGTTTATGATTAACTATGGTGTTTGTTATGTCACATCAAGGGGTCATTAGGATCGCGGACGGACTTGCGTCCGTCCGCGACCCCAGAGCAGGAGAGAACCTCCGCATGGCATGCAGAGTTCCCTCCTGTGCAATTAGGATGTGACCGCAAGGGTTGCGGTCACATCCTCTATTTTTAACATTGCTGCGGGTGGAGCTTCAAGCTGCACCGCAGCAATGTTAAAAACGCATGCATTGCATTTGTATGTAGAAAGTGGCAGGCACCGCGCGGTGCCTGCCGCTTACTGCATACAAATGCAGGGGGGTACCATAGGTACCCCCCATGTGCACCCCCCCTTCACCTAGGGGGCCCGCAACGGGCCACCGCAGTGAAGTTACACATGCTTTTCCACGGCGGAAAAGCCGCCGCGGAAAAGCATCTTTCCATGCACATCCTAATCTGGCTGACGGTGTCTGAGAGACACCGTCACCATATTAGTGCTTTTCCGCTGCGGTTGTAAGCCAACCGCGGAGGAAAAGCTGCGGACGGAAACCAGGACCCACCAGCCATCCTAATGTGGCGGTGGGTCTTGGTGGGTCTGCAGAGGATTTTCTGCATCCTCCAGGCCGGCGGTGGCTTCCGCCGGCCCGGAGGATGCGGAAAATCCTCCATCCTAATGAGGCCCTTAGTGTCAACGTAGCTTGCTATTCCAGCTGTCTGAGTTTATATGCTCAGTGTTTTCATGCCTTATGTATTCTATGCATTGTATTAATTTCTTACACTTTGTTGTAGTATGGGTACTGCAATACACACTTACTATGTTTTATTATATGTTTTACTAGATGCCCTACTGAGTGCTTCACTAGCTGTTTTTCGGTGTTCTGAAAATTTCACATACTTTCCCTCTCCAAGATGGCCGACATGCTCTCGCGTTTCAGTCCGTTTTCACTATTTATAGTTCACTTTCTTTAAACGCTGATTCATGGCGGCAAGCGTCTCTCAGCGTGTTCCGATTTCAGAAGTCCTGCTAGCTCAGTGCGATTGATACTCCTCTACCCAGCCAGTGAGTTTAAGGCAGCCTTTAGATTATTGCTGCGCCACCGTACTTCACCACACTAGCTGCTTCAACAATACGTTACTATTTTACGGATTGGTCTTCATTGACCAGGCGCTTTTCTTCAGCATGGGGCGACTTTAGGAGATGTTGACGGGTAAGTCCCGCTTTTATAATTTTCACTTAAAACGCAGCCTCTGTACGGCTGGTCCGTTAATAAATGAACCACATATTGCTCTTCATTTTACGGCCCTTCTCGAGTTATTCCGCAACACAGTTTGTCACCCAGCCCTCCTGTGCACACAGTCCGGGCTGTACCTGTAGATTGTATGTAGCTTGACGCTACCAACCCAAGTAAGGATTATTCTTAACCTTTTTTTACACAGCCCCCTCACGTGCTTGAGCTCCTTTTTACCCCAGGCACCAAGTCACACTATTCCGATGAACACAGCGCATTAGCAGTCATCACGAACATGTTAAAAGCGCACGCTATTCTTTCTCTTTGGTTTTCCACTCTCAATCCTCATCTCTGGGATTTCAGCTTTTTCAGCTTTCTCACATCACCCTTTTCTGTTTACCACCACCACTGTTTTCGCACTCCCGTATAATGATTGTTTTAAATGCATACATCCGCATTTAGACCTTTCTTGTAAATAATATGCCTAACCCCATGAGTAAGCACATGTGTAAACGCTTCCCTGAATTATGATTGTTGTAACACATTGTACTTATTCCTGTAGACACCCCTGATGAAGGGCATGCCTAGCCCGAAATGCATTTGGAATGTTTATAATTGATCTGATAATGCCAATATCGCGGATTTTGTGACAGTCAACAAACTCCTACAAATAATTAAAACAAACAAGCATCTACATCTCGTTTGAAGACTCTTCCATTAATATTTGCTATTGAACTGTTAATTATTTTGTATATCTGTATACATTGTTCATTTGTACTCCAGTTGAATTTTCATATAAAGTGATTTACACTCAGTGGAGTGTATTGAGCAGTGCTCCAGGTTTTCCAGATCAACATCTGGATATTTCCTCTACTATCTGTATATAAAAGGCCTAGCAGGGCCTTTTTCTCCTAGAGCACGCACATTGTCGATTGTTGATTAACCATATTATCTAATAGTACACATGACTAGTTAGAATATAGAGTGCATACCAGCTGCTTTTTCTCATAGCTAAGTAAGATATACATTTCCTGAAAGACAAAAGCTTGAAGAACCTGCAGCTCCATATCATTAGCCTTTCACAATTTCTTCTATATAATTCTGAAAACAATCACATTTTTAGATAGTGTAGAGCAGTAATCATCCTTCTTACCCACTCACTAACCTAAATTTTATCAACTTATTCCTCCAAAAAACATTTATGTAGTGGAATACTTTTGTTGACGCTGTCAGATTCTGAGGTGCTTAGAGTATGTTAGGCTCTGGTTTTCAGTGCATCATTTTTGGGAAATGGGATGGAAGAACACAAAGGGGCATATTCTCAAGGATCTATCGCTGAGTTAACAGCACTTTATCGAAGCCAAAGTGGTGATAAATTTTCACCCCATTCAAAAGCTGGTGCTAACAGCCCATTTGACCATTTTACCTGTGATAGCACCCGCAAAAATTATCGCCACAGATGACCCCCGCAACTATCGCTAATGAGATGCAGAGTAGGAATTCCGGTAGAAAAAGCTGCAACAACACCACTCCGCAACATTCTCAATGACCAGACAGATTGGCGATAAGATCACAAAACATGTGATAAGGCGCGTTAGCAGCAGGAAATTAACACCTGCTCTGACCTGGTGTAAAGTCAGACGATAGCCTGCACCACAAAAGGAAACCCAGGCCAGACCACACCTGAAGGGCAACAGATGCTATAGAGCCACTGATCATGCAGCTGGGAGCCCCAACAAGGGCCACAACATCCTCCACCACCACCCCTAGGACCCCATAGGCATCCCCCTGGGCAAAGACATGTCACATCAACCTCGCAACGTCATGTACAGAATATTCGACAGACGTCACACAATCACAACATGTAACAAGCATGTGTCGTCTCAAAAATTAGCATCACACATTCACCTTCAAATAACCAGAAGAAAATGTTTTCAAAATAACTCAAAAGAACATCAAAGAAGACTCATAGCGGATCTCCTCAGGATAATCTGTAGGTCACAGCCTGCAAGACAAAAATCCAGATGAGAAGGTGTGTCATGCGGCCATCAAAGGACAGAGAGAGAGTGAAGGAGAGAGAGAAATACAAAGAGAGAAAAGAGAGAGGGAGAGAGAGATGAAGACGGAAAGAGAGGGAGGAGAGGAAGACGGAAAGAGAGGGAGGGAGAGGAAGACAGAAAGAGAGGGAGGGAGAGGAAGACGGAAAGAGAGGGAGAGAGAGAGGAAGACGGAAAGAGAGGGAGGGTGAGGAAGACGGAAAGAGAGGGAGAGAGAGGAAGACAGAAAGAGAGGGAGAGAGGAAGATGGAAATAGAGGGAGAGAGAAGAAGAAGGAAAGAGAGGGAGAGAGAGGAAGGAAGAAAGAGAGGGAGGGAGGGAGGGAGAAGAAATGGAAAGAGAGGGATGTAGAGGAAGATTGAAAGAGAGGGAGGGAGAGGAAGCCAGAAAGAGAGGGAGGGAGAGGAAGATGGAAAGAGAGGAAGGGAGAGGAAGATGGAAAGAGAAAGCAAAACAGAGAAAAGAAGAGAGGGACAGGGGGAGAGAGTGGCGATACTGCGCACCCAAGCCTAACTGCTCACCTGCTGCCACCGGTGTGTCTCCAACCATGTGCTGGTATGTAGTGCAGTTCACCAGGTCCCTCATCTAAAACAGATCCCTCATCTGAAACAGAGACCAGATACATGAATGGCAAAGTACATACAATTGCACACAACATCATCGCCTGCCCGCCCCTGTGCCCCCAGGCAGCTGTACCCCAGCCCCACCTGCCACCCAGGGTGCATGCCTGGCCCTGCGACCCCGGGCAGCTGCACCTCAGCCTCTCCGACTGCCTAGCGGTGCAAGCCCGCACCTGCGCACCCAGGCCTCACTGCTCACCTTCCGCCCCAGCGTGTCGCAAAGAGGGTCCACCATGTGCCGTTGCAAGCCCCAAGCTCAGTGCCCCCAAACATGGCACCCTCCATATCATGCAGCACCGCTCCACGGGCAACCAGGTCTCACATTTGATTCTGGGTCTTGATTTCGCCATGACAGAGGACATACCAGTGCACACGGCATCATCACAAGCTACACACCCGTTCAGCCCTTGAGGTGGCACTAACTCTGTGACCCGCAAGGCAATACCACGTGGTGGTAGGCACGCACTACCCACTGGCTCAGGCCTACACTGCGGTCTAGCAGGGCTCACAATGCTCGTCACCAGCTCGGACTGCCAGGACGGGGCATCATCTCAGGCTGCACACTGCTCAGCACTCAAGGTGCCCCAACCTCAGTGCACCGAAAGTCACCATTCTGTGGCGGTGTGCCTGTGACGGTCGCAGTGTATCCGGTGCTACCAAGTCTGTGCCCCGCAAGTCATGGACCCTCTATGATTGAGTATTGTGGCGCGGACGACAGCTTGTCACCCCCGCCCTGGGGAATGTGATGTTGCAGGGCCCAAGGCCATTATGCCTATATTAACACAATACGGATACACCCAGATAGAGAGTGGAAATGGCGTTGAGCATGTGCGTCTTGGCCTTTTTATTGGCAGGGTCACATGTCCTTTATGCATGTGCTGGATGGGTGTGGTGTGGGTGTAAAACAGTCATGAGAGAGTGGCTGTGGCATGCTAACAACTGGACCTGTGACCAGCAGATCACTACAGGGAAAACCTGGGACATGTAGCGTTGTCATCCCTCCCTGTGAGAGTAAGCGGAGTGGGCTGGCCTGGCATATGCCAGTCCGGCGTAAGGGTTTGAACAATGACCCCAGGGCTCTGGGCGTGGTTCCGTACTGTGCTGGACATGGAAGTAACTAATGTATGTGTCCTGACTTAGTGCTGGCGCCACCCGGACCTCAATCAGCAATGTTTCACCCTGTGACTCAAGTTCAATGACATGAGCTACATGGATGTAAGGGGAATCACTGAGCCTACATTCATCCATACTTCCACATTTAAAAGACCATAGACATGACACATCTGTGTGATTATGAATGTTTAATACACATTTAGTGGAGTGTTGCTTCTGGAGCAGTACAAGGCCATGCAAACCCCACATTACAATGTTAGCCCATGTAGGTTCAGCCAGAGTCCTTCAGGGAATGACAAGTCCAAAGGAAGAGGAAGAGTTTAGTCCGCAATCTGAATGCTGTGTCATTGGTGATCAAACAGCATGTGGCAGTCCAAATTGAGGTCCAAGGTGAATGTCTCAGAGTGTATCAGGGACAGTGGAAGGTGATGATGCAGAGGTCAGAAGCAAGCAGAAACGGGCCATATGTCGGAGATGAATGCTACTGCATCCTTCTTACCATGAAGGCAGGTTCATCTGTATCTTCGTCCACTGGTGTTTCATGTGCCTCACATGTGGGTGGTGGTGGCCTTTATCCAGCACTGTGCAGCAGTGACACATCATAGGCCGGATGTGGAATGTCTGCTGCGCTGTGTGGCACTGACAATTCAGGGGGCGGAGATGTGGATGTAGTTTTAGCAGCAGCATGCGTCAGCGCCAAAGGGATTGTCTTGAGGTCATTGAGGAACCCAGCTACCACTCGCTGTGTGTGCAGACGTGGCAGCCGCCCTTTCCGCCTGCGCCAGCTCCATTAACCTCCCCATGTGTCAAAACTCCTGTGTTACATCGCTGGAGGCTCTGACTTGACAGTTGTTCTATTCTCTGAGTCAGGGCTCCAGCGATGTCAGCCATTGTCCATTGGAGAGCATGGAGTGGACTGTGGGTGTCCGTTAGGGACTGTGAGTGGTCCCTGATGGGACTTAGACATCCACTAATGTCATATAGTTTGGCTGCCATGCGGTCAAAGCACACCCAAACCTGTTCAGCCACATTCTGGTGGCACCCCAACACATGGTGTTGGAAGGCCATGTGTTCTTCGTGGGGGTCCTGGGAGGCAGCTGTGGTGGTGGGTGCTGATTGCTGTGTGGTCTGTGCAGGGCGTGAGCTCTCCTCATAGCAGCTGGGCTGCCCTGCTCCTGGAGGTAGGCTGCAGTGGCTCTCCACCAGCTGTTGGAGGGCCTCAGAGTCAGAACTGTGGTGGTCCTCTTCGCCATCAGAGAAGAGAGGTTCGGACTGCTCTGCAGGAGGTGTTGATTCTCCCTCTGCAATGTGAAGGGGAGATGCAGTTTAACAATGTGTTCACATGTATGTTGTGACATTGTACATGTTTTCGTACAGACTCCATGACTTTGTACATTGTGGCTGTTTATAAGAAGGGGCCTATTTGAGGGGGGACAGTGGACATTTCGACAACATAATAGATATGTATTTTTTACTTGTACAGTATCAACTCACATTTCCCTGCAATGCCAAATATGATTGGCTAGTTTCTATACACAAGTGGCACCAGTTGTGTCCTGTGTTCTGTTATGGAGGTGTTGCGGTTTGTACCACATTGTTGTCAGTGTTGATGTGCTCTGCATGTTATGTGTGTGTGCTGCATTTCGGGGGAGTCGCCCCTGCAGCTCTGAATTTGCTGCCCCTTATCTCTCTCATGCATTGTGCCTTTGATGTCTGTGCTTATGCAGTGCTGAGATGTTGCATACTTGGGTACATTGGTCTATTGGTGGGAGTTGGGGGCTCGGGCATGGTTTGTCCACAGATGTGTTCTTCTCAATTGTACATGTGTGCCATTGTGCCCATCTCCCCTGTCCCCCCTGTCCCTGGTTGTTACTCACCCTGGTGCTGTTGTGTCTGGTCATGTTGAGCAGTGTCCGGTCCCCCAACTCCTGCCACCGTCTCCCCACTAATGACTGTGGACACCAATTCCTCCATATCGTCCAGCTCCTCCTGTGGCGCAGGACTCCCACCACCAGTTTGCAATGCTGCCTTCTCATTGATCCCGAGTTTCAGCTTGGTTTTGATCTTGACATCATTGCAGCGCCTCTTGACCTCTTCCATTGTCCTCTTCAGCACTCCAACTGCAGTCACCTTGTCCACAATGGGCTGCCATAGTCCATTTTTTGTTGCCAATGACACGTGGAGGTTGCGAACAGTTGTTGATGGTGTTCTACCACCCCCGTTATCAGGATCCTGTTTTCCTGCGGACTGAACCACTTCTTCCTACTCTTCTTCTCCTTGAATTTCCCTGATCAATGGTCCCAGGCTGGTCCTCCGGGGGACTTGTGGGGTTCTGGTTGTCCTCTGTACTTGCTCTGGCAACTTCATTATGCTTCACTGTTGTTCTTGCATTTGTTCGTCTGTTTTTTTTTCTACTTTTATGGTGATTTTTCCCACTTGACATGTGTGAATTGCAGGTCTGTCAATGGTTTTCGATGATTTTTGTATCGCGATTGTCCTCATCGCAACTTTCTTGGCGTTTGTGTTTCACATTTCTGCGGCGTCATGTTGATTTTAACGTGGTCATTTGATGCTTTATTGTGTGACTATCGCATGGTACCACAGTGTTGAGAATACCACATTAACACAGCCTTCTTTTCCCGCAGTAGACTGCGATGTTGAAAGTTGCGTTACGTTAATTTTGTGATAGTTATCACACCTTCTTGAGAATATCCCCATAGCTTATTGTGCTCTCATCTGTGATGTCAGTTGATATTCTTTTTATAGTGGGGTCATAATTTCACTTCTATAATATTGAATGTGTGGGTGTCTTGCAGGTTAATTTCTGGAGTGGTATACCCTAATTAGTAAGAGTGTGCCTCATAGAAATGATGGAAGGCGATCTAGCTTTGGAGGGAGGTGTAGAATGTGAGATACCCAGGCTATTGAGCCTTTGTTTGAAAACTTGTAATTTACACTAACCAGGTGCTTTTGAAGAGGGCAAAATGAAGAATCTTTTGAACTCTCTATGGTCAACTTTCAAAGAGATCCCCACCTTCATCATATTACAAAGCCTTCCATTCCCAGTGAAAGAGACAGGGTACATAGGTAGGGCTGCACAGCCTGGCTTGCAATAGCAATATGTGTATTCATGCACAATTGAGAAAATTAGTATGGGTCCAGGGACTGGACCCACATTTGAAGGCATATTTATCCATAATGAAATGAAATGCGGAGGGCCAAACAATATACTCACAATGTTGTAAATTACTTTGCAGAGACTTTTGAAATGCATTCGATTGCACTTAGTTGAATTTTGGTTTTGTGAAAAAGCAGTCCGAGGACAATAAGTCACCAAATGCAGGTGTATTTCTGCCCTTCTGTTGACTACCTCACAATGAGTATGATTAAAATCTTTGCCACATTTACTTAGTAGTGCTACCTTAAGCTCTGATCTTTGCAATGGAAATTCTAGATACATTAAATTAGAACTAATCTTTCATTTCTCAACCTATTGATCTGTTAATGGATTCTTTGTTTCCCAAAATTACACACTTACACTGATTAAAGGAAATATATATTTTGACCTTTATGCACCAACCCACAAAAAATTGAGAGAGTTGCATAATGTTATATGTTGTACTGACCAATAGTTTAATCTTACAATGAAGGAACATGTCTCACCAATAAAGAACAATAATCATTATACATGACACCATTAATACCTAAAATTAATGAAGAAAACCTGGAATATTAAATCCAGCAAAATGGCTATCAATTTGATAAGGAAAAAGAGAGGGCAACAATTCTAACTCTCATTGCAGGACGCCGGGCCGAATGCTTGTACTTAGTGACCATGGTGTATTACTTAGTGTTAGAAGGTGGCTCTGACACTCTGGGCCGCTGGAATATTTCACTTTTTGAACACCTATTTGTTGAGCTTTTACTGTGGAGGGCCTCATAAGTTGGGACTCACCCACAGTGAACTCATGATGAAAGAACCTGCATGTGGGTTTTACTGGTGTCTCCCTAGCTTGACTAGGCCGCTGCGCAGCAGTGGGAGTAAGGGGTACGGGGCTCGTTACATGCAGACACATGTGTACATGCATGTGCAAGTGAGTACGGCCTGCGCAGGGGAGATTGCTGGCATGCGCAGCCCAGGAGCAGCTACAAAGTGAATGGTGTGGCAGGACTTATGCAGAAGTGGGTAGTGACATGGAATAGGCTTTATACACTGGGAAGAAACATGCCAGGGAAAGTCAGTGTGTTTTACTGTTTTCACTTCATTATTCTCTTATGGGATGTGGAGCCCATGGGCTAGATTAATTTTCCTAAGGCCTACAGATTCCAGACATGCACTAAAGTCCACTGTAATGGGCGTGAGAAGAAGTATTCTGCAGAGTCCAAAGTTATATTTGAACTGCTTTTGGGTCCTCCAGAAATGTCATATTTCTCGGAGTCAGCCATAACCAGGGCCTGGCTGGGGGCTGACCTCAGCAGGCTGGATTGATAACCTTTCTTCCAAGAGCTAAGGCCTCCTCTCCAAGGAAAGAGAAGATGGGTGGAGCTACAGGCTCATCCATCAGCAGCTGTCAGTGGGTGCCAGTCACTAGGCTCCAAAAGGTAGAAGGCAGCTCTGCGGGGGAAGGGGCTTTCAGAGACCATGTGGCAGAAGACCCTGGACGATGCCATCTTGAACCAACCCAGAGGACGGGGTAGGAAGGAGGGAGCAGGGGCAGAGAAGTGATGTGTCGCTGTGTGATAGGGCAATCAGAGATTTCCTGCCAGCCCCCATCCCAAATCTTTAAAAAGAACTTGCACAGGAAGAGGAGCTCTATCTGGGGTGTGGTCTGCTGAGGCAGATAGTGCTGGAGCCTGGTGCAATGGGCAGTTGGAATTGGAAGGAGGAACCCCCTGACTGTCCCAGGATCGATAATAGTGCCAGGAGAGGAGTCCAGGACCAGTGAGCAGAAGCCTGGATCTCTGTGCAACAAGAAGAGAGGCCCAGGAGGAGAGCCAGGTGAAAGGCTGGTGCAGGAAGCCAGTGAAGGTCACTCCCCGATGAGCGCACCCTCCGGGAGACAAGGAGAGCAAAGAGAGTGCTCCCAGTGGCTGGGTAGTGCCACCAGGAGCAAGAAGAGGCGATAATTGTGAAAATAGGCCACCCGGGGACGAGATATGCCCCCTAGAAGGTAGGTGACCTTTGACCTGTCCCAGGTGAAGTAAAGTCAGGGAGCACCATTGCTCTCCCGGTGAAATTGCCAGAGAGGGGCCAGGAGTCCACCCTGGCCCCCGGTGATGTTGTGGGAGGGGGAGCACTATTGTGCCCACTAAAGAAAACAAGTTGGGGAGTGCTGTTTCGCTCACCGCGAAGGAAACCTGAAGGGAGCCCAGGATCCCAACTCTGGGCCACGTTGCATGAAACTAAGTTGGGGAGCTTTGTCGCACTCCCTGTGAAGAATGGCCCCTGGGGGCCCGGCCCCAAAGTGAGGAGGAGGATGGCACTTCCCCGCAGATGCAGTTAGGAGTGGGGAGTGCCACCGCACTCCCCCCGGCCAGCCGGACCAGCGCTTGCCTCAGTGTCTGCCCACCAGAGTTGGCAGAGAAGAACTACAGTGCCGGCTCCTGGTGCAGCACACAAGGGTGTTGGCCGCGCAGGGAGTCAGCGGGAGCCACCGGTGGTGGGCTCCCTGGGTGGTTCCACGAAGTGGGGACCATGCGGGGGTCCCGGTGGGACCTGGACCCTTAAAAGATAAAGGAGGTGTCAGGGGCAGGAGCAGCTAGGGGTGGGCTCCCAAAGGTGCCAGCACTTACCTGGGGGTCCAGGTGGGACCTGGCTCCCAACAAGCCTGGTGATGTGGGAGGGCCCGGGTGGGACCGGGCCCCCACGAAGGAATGCAGGTTGCGCGGCTCCCCCCGGCACAGTGGGAGAGCCGCTGTTCTGATATTCACTTCAAGGAACACAGAGCTCCCCATAATGCCTTGCAGCATGTTCTTCAGCTGTGGGTGCCTAGGAGACTGCTCCAAAAGGGATAAAGAGCTAAGGTAAGGATGTCTGGAGAAAGGCATCCCCTGGAGATGAAGAGGTGTATTTGCACCAGAAATTCAGTTACTAATGTTATTTCTTTTAGAGGGACTAAAAGTCAGAGGTGTAATATGAGGTACCTAGTGATGTCATAAGCAAAGTAGGGTTATGTTGCCAGGCATTCCTGCTAGGGTGTCTGGCTGTATATGCATAATCCTGTGATTCATTTGTGATGCCACTCACACACCTACACACACAACCCTACAACCACTTAGACATAAACTCACAGACTGATAAAAACGTTTACATAACCAGTCACTCACCCATACATTCACTGAGACACCTAGACACTCACTTATTCAATCAGGCATGCACTCACTGAATCATCCATCCTGGGGCAGTCATACACCCACTGGTTCACCAATACACCTTGATATATATATATATATATATATATATATATATATATATATATTACCTACTGGCGGTCGCCAGTAGGTATATATAGTTAGGATTTTTTCTCTATGGGATTTTTGAAAATTCTATGTCTAATAACTTTGGCGTTTGTGGACGGAATTGGCTGACATTTTCAGGAAAATGGAACATTTTGTTTCTGAGCAGCCCCTGACAATTTGGGGGGGTTTCATCAAGGGGGGGCGAGAAAAAAGGGGGGTCCCAAAACGCGTTTTTCCCATGTTAATTTCCATAGGGCGGTTGGCCTCACTTTTAGCTCGAACGGCTGAATGGATTTGCACGAAACTTGGCAAAATTGTAGGGACTGTTAGCCCGATGTGCCATTGCTAGGTCTCAATATATGTGGTCCAGTGGATTTTGAGTAATTTAGGTTCAAAAAAAGATATATATCTGGGCGGAGCCTAACCACACATCTAATCTGATTGGCTGTAAGCACTTCATCCAAGAAGTGTTGGCAGCCATCTTGGGACCAATATACATGATAGCACCTCATTAAAAAGCATTGTAGTTAATAGAGGGTTTTAGGGCTTTAGTTACATTATAAATCATTTGTTGATGGTACCATACTCGTTTTAGGAATTGTGGTGGGTTCTAAGGTGATTTTACCATGTGAAAAAACCTTCTGCTGTGATATCATGAATATTGTTTGAAAGAAAACTAATACCTCATGATTTTCCCACAGTGGTTTGGAAGGGGATCTATAAGCTAAACTGAAAGCATATTTTCTGTAAATTCACATTATCTTTCTCAGTCATGTGAAAATGAAGTCTGACATTCTCAGTAAAACATGTACATCCAACAAGGACAGAGACTGTCAGTTGATTCCTTTGTGTTCTACTGCAGCCTCCTAGAGTGTTCTAAAGAACAACTAGAGCGCTAACAGTCCTACTTATTACAAAGGTATGGCACACCTGAAGCCATCTTGATTGGAATAAAGTAGTAACTCTTAAAACATTTAATTTAAAAAGGAACAAAATGAGGGGGTATATTTTGCCATATGAATTATGATTAGTGCTGCAGAAAGAAAAATTAGGGCACATTTTGAGTGACTTCTCAAACCCTCTTCAATTTCATTAAAAAATTCTGACATACAGTCTCCCAAGATGGCCACCAGAGACAAAAGAGCCTAAATGTAGCCCAAATATCACCCAGATGTACCCCAAGTATAGCCCAATGACAGAATGTCCCAGAGTGTTCTAAAGAACAACTAGAGCGCTAACAGTCTTACTTATGACAAAAGTATGGCACACCAGAAGCCATCTTGATTGGAATGAAGTGGTAAGTCTGAAAACACTCAATTTAAAAAGGAACAACATGAGGGGGTTAATTTTGCCATAGAAAGTATGATTAGTGCTTCAGAAAGAAAAATTAGGGATCATTTTGAGTGACTTCTCAAATCCTCTTCTATTTCATTAAAAAAATTCTGACATGCAGACTGAAACATGCACTTTGAATACCAGCAGCAGACGTCCCTGGTGAGCAGTAGCTTTACTACAGTGATCTAATGTGCAACTAGAGTGCTAACATTCAGAATTTATGGCAAATGTGTGACACATCTGAATGCCTTCTTGATGGAACCAAAGTAAACAAGCATTGAAAATGCAATAGATCTCGCCCTCGTTTAAGTTAAAGCCATTCTGTTTTTAATGAGGTGGCTTTTTAGCTTTGCTTTTATTAGTGTTTTTTCAACTTTCATGTAAATAACATGCATCTGTATGCATATAAGTATATGTATGCATGCATTTATGTTTGTATTTATATAGATATACAGATGATATATGTTTATATATGTATGTATATATATATATATTCACTGAAAAAAACATAGGCTATAGACCATATATAGTTAGGAATTAGCATTTACAAAACCTTGAAAATTCACTGAAAAAAACATAGGTTATAGACCATATATAGTTAGGAATTAGCATTTACAAAACCTTGAAAATTCATTGAAAAAACCATAGGTTATAGACCATATATAGTTAGGAATTCACATTTACAAAACCTTATTTTACTCACACAAAACCATTGAAATTCCATATATAGTTAGTTGCACTAACTATATATCGCGCACCCGCAATCCACTGCTGATGATGTCACATATTACATCATTCATGACATGGTCAGTGACATCACTGATGACATCACTGATGACATCTCAAATGACATCACTGATGACATCACTGATGACAACATCTAGTGACTGTATGTTTCTGTAAAGTTAAAATATGTCTTACATATTGAAGAATGAGTGGATGTATAAGTGTCTGGATGAAGGATTTAGTAGGTGCATGACTGACTGTATGAGTGAGTGATTAAATGTGTCTCACTGAGTGCATGGGTTAGTGACTAAACTGT
Organism: Lissotriton vulgaris; assembly: GCF_964263255.1. Lineage (NCBI taxonomy): Eukaryota > Metazoa > Chordata > Amphibia > Caudata > Salamandridae > Lissotriton > Lissotriton vulgaris. Next base: position 933,071,792 of record NC_141699.1, read on the forward strand.
CTTAATTTGTGCATCATTATGTCTGTTGTTCTGTAAACTGTTGCATGTGTTGATAAGTAGCTATATGAGTAACTATATGGGTTATTGATTGGTTGCCCAAGTATTTGTATGGGAGACTGAGTGTGTGTGTGGGTGGCTGGGAGGTGTATGACTCTGTGCATAGATGTGTGAGCAGTTGATTCACTAGATGTATGGTTTCAAAAGTGCATGTGGAAACAGCTGTATGGGCGGTTGACTGTGTGCATGAGTGTATTGGTGAGTGAATGGATATCTCAGTGCTACATGTCAAAGTAAGTACATATGTAAAACACAGTACATGTGAGAGTTGACATATATAAATAACTGTGCATAAGAGCCAGTGAATGTGTGAGTAGCTGTATGGATCATTGTGAACTTGTATCAGGGATTGTATAAGAGAGTAAATATGTGTTAGTATATGTTTGAATAAGTAAAGTTTGTATAACTGTATAGTTGAGGAAATGGAGGTGTGATTGATTCTTTGCATGACTGACTAGGTGTGTGAGTAACTCCATGGATGAGTGACAGTCTGTGAGTGTCTGTTTACACTGATTGTATCTAAGGATATATTAGAGTCTGAAGAGGTTCATCGTATTATCACATGAATGATATAATCAGTGATGTGATCAGTAATGTCAGATGAGATGTCATCAGTGATGTCATCAGTGATGTCATTTGAGATGTCATCAGTGATGTCATTTGAGATGTCATCAGTGATGTCATCAGTGATGTCACTGACCATGTCATGAATGATGTAATATGTGACATCATCAGCAGTGGATTGCGGGTGCGCGATATATAGTTAGTGCAACTAACTATATATGGAATTTCAATGGTTTTGTGTGAGTAAAATAAGATTTTGTAAATGCGAATTCCTAACTATATATGGTCTATAACCTATGGTTTTTTCAGTGAATATATATATATATATATATATAACACTCATAAACTTGTAAAAACACTCACAGTCACTGGATGATGTCATCAGTGAGGTCACTGACCATGTCATGAGTGATGTAATATGTTAGATCATAAGCAGTGCATTGCAGGGGAGCATGTTATAGTTAGCTTAGCTAACTATAACTGTTGAATTTCACTTGTTATGTACGAGTGAAATTTGAGGCTAACTATAATGTCCCTGTAACCTGTGTATTTTTCAGTGAAGTTCTAAGGATTTTTTCATTCCTATTCCTAACTATAATGCTCCTGTAAACTTTTCTTTTTCAGTGAATATGTATATATGTGTGTGTGTATGTATAAATATATATATATATATATATATATATATATATATATATATATATATATATATATATATATATATATATATATATATATATATATATATTCACTGAAAAAACCATAGGTTTCAGGCCATATATAGTTAGGGATTAGCATTTACAAAACCTTAATTTACTCGCACAAAACCATTGAAATTCGCATATATAGTTAGATGCAATAACTATATATCGCACACCCGCAATCCACTGCTGATGATGTCACATATTACATCATTCATGACATGGTCAGTGACATCACTGATGACAACTCAAATGACATCACTGATGACAACTCAAATGACATCACTGACAATATCACTGATGACATCAATCATGTAATAATATGATCCACCTCTTCAGACTCTAATATAACCTTAGATACACTCAGAGTAAACAGACACTCACAGACTGTCACTCATCCATGGAGTTACTCACACACCTAGTCAGTCATGCACTGAATCAATCACACCTCCATTTCCTCAACTATACAGTTATACACACCTTACTTATTCAAACATATACTAACACATATTTACTCTCTTATACAATTCCTGATACAAGTTTTCAATGATCCATTCAGCCACTCACACATTCACTGGCTCTTATACACAGTAATTTATATATGTGAACTCTCACATGTACTGTGTTTTACATATGTACTTACTTTGACATGTTGCACTTAGATATCCATTCACTCATCAATACACTCATACACAGTCAACCACCCATACAGCTGTTTCCACATGCAGTTTTGAACCCATAGATCTAGTGAATCAACTGTTCACACATGTATGCACAGAGTCGCACACCTCCCAGTCGACCCCACACACACACTCACTCTCCCATACAAATACTTGGGCAACCAATCAATAACCCATATAGTTACTCATATAGCTACTGATCAACACATGCAGCAGTTCATAGAACAACAGATATAATGATGCACAAATTAAGACAGTTTAGTCACTAACCCATGCACTCAGTGAGACACATTTAATCACTCTCTCATACAGTCAGTCATGCACCTACTAAATCCTTCATCCAGACACTTATACATCCACTCATTCTTCAATATGTAAGACATATTTTAACTTTACAGAAACATACAGTCACTGGATGATGTCATCAGTGATGTCATCAGTGATGTCACTGACCATGTCATGAATGATGTAATATGTGACATCATCAGCAGTGGAATGCGGGTGCGCGATATATAGTTATTGCATCTAACTATATATGCGAATTTCAATGGTTTTGTGCGAGTAAATTAAGGTTTTGTAAATGCTAATCCCTAACTATATATGGCCTAAAACCTATGGTTTTTTCAGATAATTTCAATGGTTTTTTAATAGCAAATATCTATAGCTGTAACATATATTCTTATTCTAATTCACAAATATATTTTATATATTTTTTTTTAAGCAAAGGACCCAGATGCATTTACAGTTTATCACTAACAATGTTCCAGGCTAATGTATTTTCACGGGAAATTAACAATTGTCCTGCAAGTAAAATATTCCTATTTCGTGAAAAAGGGCGTTTCTTCGTCCCATGAGGGAGTCGTTGAGCAAAAGAGACTCGGCCTGCTGTCTTAGTCGCTGATAGGCCTGATTATCGGATTTTTATCGATCACTTTATGTTGCAACAGTGGAAAACAAAACAGCCCTTGCCCATTTATTTTTACAGCATTCCTGCGTATTATACCCTACCCCCAAACAGTATTTTGCCTGTTACCATAGTAGTAGTTTATGGAACACTTACGTCAGCACATAGGTTAAAATTTCACCAAAATATGTTGCTAATGAGTGAGCTTCAGCATTATACTTCAAATTATAAATATCATTTCTATTGATGACTGCTACCCCCACAAAAAAACAGACGTATGTACTTTTTTAATTAACTTTTATTAAAACAATAACCGGAACTATAAGTAAAAGATAACACTACAATAAATAACTAGAACTATAAGTAACAAAACAATAGAATAAACAACATATAATATGGAGTCCAAAAAAAGTATTGTAGTTAATCTGCAAAACAAAAAGAAAATTAGTGTTTAAAATTAGATTGAAGTGACTAAATGAGATCAAACATCACAAGTCAAAGTATGCCATCCTAATATCTAATTATCCATAGTTATACAGAGATCCGCCCTGTATCAGACTCATATGTACAAGTGTATATTGTAGATTATCTGCCACCGAAAACCTCTCAAGTACCTATATCCGTTACTTTTTAACTTCGTTGAGTAGTCATATTGTGAGTATTTACCTTAAAGTTGTTAATTTTTTATTCATTATTGCTCTTTGAGATATTCCCTGTCTACAAACAGAGAAGAATAGGAATATTCTGTCTCCCTTTGCAGATAGTGAAGGATAGGTAATGCGGACTTTTGTCCCCCGTTGTAATCCGTCATGCCTGTTTTTCTCCCCACTGATTGATTGATTGGCTGGACATTTATTGTTCAAGGAATAGTTCTAACGAGGTATTCTCTGTTTGCAAATAACGTGGAATAGAAATATTCTGTCTAGTCTTTGCAAGTAGTGAAGGGTGGGTAATGCGGACCTTTGTCCCCCGTTGTAATCTGTCATGCCCATCTACTCCCCACTGATTGAGAAACTAGTTCCACCCGGACCATTTATTAGAGGTACATCATCTGGCTCAACCGGAGAGTACCCCTAATAAAGAAGACATATGTAAAATACAAATTAAAAACTGTATCCTGTTAAACAGAAACTTTACAATGAAACACACTTGAAAAAGAAGGGAAAGAAATCGAACAAAATCAGTAGGCCACTGATGAGTTTTTGACTTTGCTAGAAATAAGAAACATGGAAGTGGTGAGAGAAGCCAAGCTTGACGTTACGGCAGCCACGAGGTAGCTAACCTCCGCCACCCCCCCACTGCTCCAAGCATGTCTGTCCCACCGCCCGCCACGCCCAATAACGGTAACATGAAATAGATACAAATCAGCAGATACCTACCCCCCTTCTGGAAACTCCCGAAGTGCAACAGGTCCACGGTTACGCCCATCCGGAAGATGAGGCCTCGACACGTGCAGGGCGGGCCCGACTAGCCGCCATCAGCCGGAGAAGTCGTGGGATGGTCGGCCCGGAATGTACTGGTCTTCCCATTCTCTTCTGGCGCCCTGCAGGCCACGGGGGGTTGTCTTGCCTCTGCCTCCGACCCGCCCCCGCTTATCGCCTGGTCCGGACATCACGGATATCAACGCCAGGTGTCGGCGTGGGGTGCGCTGGGAGGGAGAGGCGGCGCGAACGAGCCTCTCCCACCCCCCCAGGTGGGGGCCCCTCAGCTGCACCCCCAATGCTCCACTCACCCAACAAAAGGGTATTCACGTAAGGTGCACCAGGAGAGGAGCCAAGGCCGACGGGATCTTCTTCTTTCTTCAATTATGGCTGTAACAATACTGGGGGGGATGTCTTGCACATGCCACCGACCCCCCCCCCTGGACCAGGAGAGGAGCCGAGGCCGACGGGAACTCTAGCTGCGACAACACTAGAGAGGAATGTCTTGCAAATGCCACCGACCCTCCCCTCGTATCTCCTGGTCTGGCCCCGGCTTGGTATGAGCTCCCCGTTCGGTCCTGAACCGGCGCCCTGCAGGCCACGGGGGGGGGATGTCTTGCCTCTGCCTCCGACCCCCCCCCTCTTATCGCCTAGTCCGGACATCACGGATATCAACGCCAGGTGTCGGCGTGGGGTGCGCTGGGAGGGAGAGGCGGCGTGAACGAGCCTCTCCCACCCCCCCAGGTGGGGGCCCCTCAGCTGCACCCCCAATGCTCCACTCACCCAACAAAAGGGTTCCTCCACTCTTGCGTTGCAGCGGCGCTGCACTCACCCGACAGTCTCGGTTACTTTTGCGGTACAACGACGCTTTTCAGTTCAGCCTGAAAATGAGTCCTGCGTCCAGAAACGTTCTCCTCAACTTTGAAGATTCTATAAGAGCCACGGGGGCCCCCGACCCCCGATGAGAAATGACTGCCATGATCACCCATGGAACGACCACGACGTAGCCGAGGGACGTCGGCGCGCTCATGCCGGCGCCGGCCTCAGTCTTGAAATGATCAAAATCCTGCAAGACTACCAACTTGATCAGTTCCGGTGGGACACCAGTATGACCCGGTGGGAGAGATTGTTTCCTCCCACCCCACTTTCACTGATGGTTCATGTCACCAGTCCCCTCTGCTACCCTTCAACAAAAACTTTTGGACTACCGAAAGAGGTCCCGGTCCAACCACGAGTTGGTGGAGACATTTTGACTATACTTGGACCTTCCTGACCTCACCCAAAATGGCACCGGTACAAATTAAACTCTCAACTCCTTGTTGTGCCCCGATTGCTCAGCCTTGATATCATGAGATATGTATGCAGTTTTTACCACATGAATTGATATGGGATAAGACTGATTACACGTTCGAACAATGAATTGATATTAAGTTCTAATGCATCATTGATTACTGTATTTATTATTGAAGGTTGGAATTGTCGACACTAATGGTACTTGCTCACAATGAATTATCGATATGATTTTGTAGCACTTGTCGCACTTTTTACTATGAAATCAACGACCACTGACTCTGTTATGTTTTCCACAAATAAATACCCCCCTCCCCCCATTTACAGTTCCAGCCTGCTCTGTGGCCGGCCCACGGGGTTGTAGGCCCGTATTTGGGCACCAACATTTTTATTAAAGGTTTTTGAAAAAGCAAACGTAGTTGTAACGCGTACATTGGTAAGTTTCGAAGAAATGGCCACTGTTTCCGATTATTTTTATTTTTTTTAAAAAGCAGGTGAAATGAAGCAGCTCAATTAGTTAAGGGTTAAAAAGTATAGTACGCAGAAACATTGAAAATATGAATGGTCCAGGTTTGTTATATGTGTTTTTCATTTTTGTACAGCATAAAGCAATCGATAAAGATCCTGGTATTTAGCCTCTACTTTATATGCTACCTGTATCAGGGAAGTTGTTTTAAATGCCCCTAAGCCACCCCGAAGGAATGTCACCTGGCCCCCCTAGTACGAACGAAAATGACCCCGTACCACTGTAGGTTATCTCTCTTCCTCAAAAATGACAAAAATTACTTTCTAGGACATTTTGGACATTGATGATTTTCATATGATCTATTTATTAAAGTAATACTCATCTCTCCTCATGCAATTAATTTTCCACATGCTACACAAGTCAATCTCATCTGCCCAAAGTTCTTTTGCAGATTTGGGACCGTTTCCCTTGCCTCTGACTCACTTATTGCTAAGTCATTGATGGATGTTTTTGCCGGTCGGGGGTTATCCACCAAATCTCGAAGTTGTGCTTTAGAATAATTAGGAGGGTGCCACCTCTCCATGTGCCGATGCATGGTATGATTACCATAGCTATATTTTTTTTCGGTCCCTCTCGAGAGTTTTTTTTTTTGCAGATGAAGCAGGTAACAAACCTGGGATTAACTTTCTTTTCATGAGAAGGAAAAGAAAAAAATTGCCAGATAAAATTCACTTTCACATGGGACGTTCTTGGCATTTCTTTCAGAAACTTTTACATCACTGTGTCATTTCTTTGTCTATCCTGGTTAAATCAATGTCATATAAATAGTTGTTTAAAAAGTTTTTTTTAACGTGTTTACTTTGTTGGAGTGTTGTATATATTTATAAGTTATTAAAGTGTTATAATCCTACAACTTTGTTGGAGTGCTATATATTTTTAATGTGACACATAATTGTGAAGACTTTGATGTACAAAAAGGCATCCCTGGAATCTTCCGCTTCAGGCTCGGTCCCACACACCCTTACAGTGAGAATCCCCTCCCCAATCACAATACAGGATCGTTATCAGATAGTAGGAACGCGTGTGGTGTGACGGATCTCATGAGGTGGCGACCTTGATCTACTGTAACTCCTTTGAACAGGGGGGATTCTTTACAGTTGGGGCCATAAACTACATCCGCAGGGCTAGGTGATAGCCTGGGACCGGCCTGGACAATCAGACACAGAGGAAGAGGAGTGTCAGAGGGTGCGGTAGTGAATAGGGTGAAAGGGAGGTGTCGGGCGGGCACAGGGTGTGATACTCAGGGAAGAGCAGCGCAGTTGGGGGGAAGTTTATGGCCCATGCATGAGAGAGAGAGCAGGGGTGACCAGTGCGTGGGGGAGATGCTTGCGAGGGTGGGGAGCCATGCTGAGGATCGGCGTCGTGCAGAGAGTGGGTCTGGTCAAGGCATCTAAAATGGCTGCCATGCACGACAAAAGTGTGGCATTGGAAAAAAAGCAAGATGGCGCAGACAATGTTTATCAATAGGGATTAATTTATAACAAATATTTTTAACAATATATTTACTCGCAGTGTCAAAATGGCGATCAGCACTTCCTAATTTCCTTCGAATCGAACGTTAACAGAAGTCAAGCGGCAAAAAAATAAAAAAAAACGCTCACGCGCAACCGCTGGAAGACAAGTATCAACATATATGAGCCTCCTCAACCACCCTCAGAAAACATAGGGCGTCAGGATACGTCTCCCGTACCCCCTTATACCCAATACTCACATAGTTTTTCCTCCATCTAGTAATTTAATTAAATCGAAACACAAAATGGCGAATTCCCATTTCGCTACCAGTTTGCGACCCGGTTCGCGAACCGGGAAGCTCTTCTACCGCGAAAAATGAATTTTTTTTTATTTTCCCCACAGGACCCTTTAATAACCCCAACATCATTCCTAGGGGGTCAAGAGGGGTCTACCTTGCCCCCTTTCATTAAATTCCCCCTTCGTTTTTCTCCTCCTCTTGTCTCTCGATCCTACCGAGAGACAAGATGGCGGCCGCACCGGACTGTTTAGAATGTTGACAGACACCGGAGAGCCAATCAGCTTCGCTTTGCAAAGCTCCGTTACGCGAAAAGTACGCGATCTGGAGCGCTACCCGGGACGCTGTCACAGATATATCTGTTTTTTTAAACGTTAATTTCTCGAAATCCACTGGAGCACATATATTGAGACCCAGCAAAGGCACATCGGGCTAACAGTCCCTACAATTTTGCCAAGTTTCGTGCAAATCCATTCAGCCGTTCGAGCTAAAAGTGAGGTCAAAGGCCCTATGGAAAAATGAATGGGAAAAACGTGTTTTGGGACCGCCCTTTTTTCTTGGCCCCCCCTTGACGGAACCCCCCCAAATTTTCAGGGGCTGCTCAGAAACAAAATGTGCCATTTTCCTGACAATTTCAGCTGATTCCGTCCACAAACGCCAAAGGTATTAGACATAGAATTTTCAAAAGTTCCATAGAGAAAAAATCCTAACTATATATACCTACTGGCTATCGCCAGTAGGTAATATATATATATATATATATATATATATATATATATATATATATATATATATATTACCTACTGGCGGTCGCCAGTAGGTAGTTATAGTTAGGATTTTTTTCAATGTTAAATCTCAAAATTCTATTTGGAATAACTTTGGCACCGGTTGACGAATCTGCCTGAAAATTTCCTGAAAATGGCCTCGTCGAGCTCCGGTTCTTCCTTGAAAGTTTGGGGGGGATACGTCAAGCGGGGGCCGAGATAAAAGGGGGGTTCCAAAATGCGTTTTCCCCATGTTAATTTCCATAGGGCGGTCGATTTCAATTTTAGCTCGAACGGCTGAATGGATATACACCAAACTTGGCAAAATTGTAGGGACTGGTAGCCCGATGTGCCTTTGCTATGTCTCAAGATATGTGCTCCAGTGGATTTTGAGTAATTTAGGTTCAAAAAAATATATATATCTATAGGCGCGCAGAAAGCTGATTGGCTCTTGGGTGTCTGTAAACATTCTAAACAGTCTGGAGCGGCCGCCATCTTGTCTCTCGGTAAAATTGAGACACAAGGGGTTTGAAAAAAAATGGGGCAAATGACCATAAGGGGAAAGAGTAGACCCCCTCTGACCCCCTAGGTTTGATGTGGGGGCTAAAATAGGGTCCTGCGGGGCATTACATTTTTTTATTTTTTTTCGTTTTGCGCGGGGGAAGCGCATGGTACGCGCACCGGGGAGCGAAGCACGGGGAAAATCCAGGACCATATTTATGAAGGCCTTGCGCTGCCAGTTTTGCGCCACCTGTGCGTCAATTTTTGTGACGCACCAGCGGTGTAAAAAAATGCGCCTTGTTACACTATATTTAAAAAGTGACGCATCTATCTAGATGCGTCACTTTTTAAATATAGCGCAATGAGGCACATTTTTTTACACTGCTGGTGCGATGCGTCACTTTTCTGTGCGCACACCTTATGACATTCCAGATGTGTCATATTTAATGTATGACGAATCATGTTGCAAGGAGTTACAGATACATCAGTATTTCTGACATACCTGTAAACATAAAAGTGACGCGAGGCAGGCGCAAGATTTTGACGCAACAGCATCCTAAAAGTGACGCAGAGAAATCTCATAGATTTCAGTACGTCGTTATTACCAAGCTTTTTGCGGGGGGATGCCCCCTCTGCATACATTATACCTGACGCAGATATAATGTGGCGCAGAGTTTTAAAAAGTGACCCATGTACCTAGATGCGTCACTTTTTAAAAATAGCGCAACGAGGTGCATTTTTTTACACCGCTGGTGCGATGCGTCACTTTTCTGTGCGCACTCCTTACGACATTCTAGATGTGACATATTTAATGTAAGACGAATCATGTCGCAAGGAGTTACAGATACGTCAGTATTTTTGAACTAAAAGTAAACATAAAAGTGACGCATTGCTGGAGTCCGTCACACAAGTGACGCAACTCCAGTAATGCGTCCTTTCACAAGGGGAAAGCACCATCGCACCAGCGGTGAAAAAAAATGCGGTGAAAAAAAATGCGCCTCATTGCGCTATATTTAAAAAGTGACGCATCTAGGTAGATGGGTCACTTTTTAAAATCCTGCGCCACATTATATCTGCGTCAGGTATAATGCATGCAGAAGGGGTGTTCCCCCGCAAAAAGCTTTGTAATAGCGACGCAGTGAAATCTTTGAGATTTCACTGCGTCACTTTTAGGATGCTGTTGCGTCAAAATCTTGCGCCTGCTTCACAGCAGACCTTTCTCATGGTGCTTGTTCCATGTGAAAGGACACATTACTGGAGTTGCGTCACTTTTGTGACGCATTTCAGCAATGCGTTACTTTTGTGTTTACAGATACGTCAGAAAAACTGACATATCTGTAACTCCTTGCAAATTGATTAGTCATAAATTAAATATGACATATCTGGAATGTCATAAGGAGTGCGCACAGAAAAGTGACGCATCGTACCAGTGGTGTAAAAAAATGCGCCTCGTTGCGCTATATTTAAAAAGTGACGCATCTAGGTAGATGGGTCACTTTTTAAAATCCTGCGCCACATTATATCTGCGTCAGGTATAATGCATGCAGAGGGGGTGTTCCCCCGCAAAAAGCTTTGTAATAGCGATGCAGTGAAATCTTTGAGATTTCACTGCGTCACTTTTAGGATGCTGTTGCGTCAAAATATTGCGCCTGCTTCACAGCAGACCTTTCACATGGTGCTTTTTCCATGTGAAAGGACACATAGATGGCAGACAAAGTGCATTCTCCCCCCACCACACTGCATGCTTTACAAGGACCCAATCCCACATCAAACTCTGGAGTCGTACTTGATTTTCTGCAGTGTGCTTGTTTATTAAAATTAAGTTCACAGGTCAATTACCTCATTGACCTACCAATCTCTTTATTTATTCGTACATATTCCAACACAGTATTTAAGAGTAAACTTGCACTTATATACAATATATGCATTCACCGCCCATTCCCAATGGGCCTTTAATTTGAGTTCAGGGTTGCGCCAGCAGGCCACAATCCAGATCACCTGCTCCCTTAACGTTAACCCCCTTCTGGTCAACAGAGCCGCAGGTGAGGAAAGCGCCCACTTGGGCAACCATAGGCCTCCGGGGTAGGGCTGAAAAGCCAAGGCCACCAGCAGGTCGGCCCCAACTCTCCCGCCAGCCCAGAGTCCATAATGATTTAGCAAACCTGTTCAGAGTTAACTGTCCCTAGACAAGAAGTTCCCGTGGTATTCTTGTCCGGAACCCCGCTACTGCCCTAACTGAATCCTTATTAATAGGGATGGGTGGGTGGGTGTCTTCTCTTGGAGACGTCCGACTCCTGGGTGATCAGCGGACAAAGAGGGGGCCTCTAGGCTGGTCGCGGGCTTTTAAGCCTCGCGCCCTACTATCACTTCCGGGGCGTACCTCGACCCTTGTTCCCATTGGTCCTGGCGCCGCGCTCACTTCCGGGTCACATAACCCGGAAGCGATCCTACTCCGGGTCGGCCCTTTGGCTGCCACTAACGACGCCATTCCCCGAGGGGGTTGGCGCCTTCCATAGATGGCAGACAAAGTGCATTCTCCCCCCACCACACTGCATGCTTTACAAGGACCCAATCCCACATCAAACTCTGGAGTCGTACTTGATTTTCTGCAGTGTGCTTGTTTATTAAAATTAAGTTCACAGGTCAATTACCTCATTGACCTACCAATCTCTTTATTTATTCGTACATATTCCAACACAGTATTTAAGAGTAAACTTGCACTTATATACAATATATACATTCACCGCCCATTCCCAATGGGCCTTTAATTTGAGTTCAGGGTTGCGCCAGCAGGCCACAATCCAGATCACCTGCTCCCTTAACGTTAACCCCCTTCTGGTCAACAGAGCCGCAGGTGAGGAAAGCGCCCACTTGGGCAACCATAGGCCTCCGGGGTAGGGCTGAAAAGCCAAGGCCACCAGCAGGTCGGCCCCAACTCTCCCGCCAGCCCAGAGTCCATAATGATTTAGCAAACCTGTTCAGAGTTAACTGTCTCTAGACAAGAAGTTCCCGTGGTATTCTTGTCCGGAACCCCGCCACAGGACGAGGAGCTTACTGGCGGACTCAACCTCCCCCCCCCTGCGCTCAAGAGCTTCGGAGACGGCCCCTAGGACTGTTTCTATGAATATCTCCATACCCGCCTCCGACAGGTGAACTCCGTCCTCCGCGTATAGCTCCGGCCTGTCTGCCTGTATTATTTTGTGACGAATCGCTTTAATACTAGATTTCTGCAGGATTTCCGCCACCGACTGGTTCAGCCTTTTAACGGATCTGTTTATTGCTTTCATGGGTGCGCCCCGAGCCCACACGAGTCTAGGGATGACTTCCGACCATAGTACTATAGCTTCTGGGAAAATGTTTTTGATTGCTGCTAGAGTCGAGAACAGGGACTCCTTCACTTCTCTCCTTCCGCCCGGAATCATATCGTTGCCTCCGCAGTGCAACACGAATACGTCTGGCAAAGGCATGCCTCTGGCCAAGGCCGTTTTCACATCCCTCGGGACGTCCGCCAGGCGCTGCCCGCCTATCCCCACCCAATGATGGTCACAACCTCGCATCATGGTCACCCTGTCCCTGAGTGTCTTTTCGAAGTGAGCCCCGGCCCTGCGAATGAAGGAGTGGCCACACCAACAGATTTGGGTTCTCTTAGGGAAGGTACCTAGATTAAATATGAAGAGTAAATGTGAAGAGATACAGTCAGCCGATTCTAACAACGGGGACGAAGGCTAAAGACATGTTAGACTAATTGCGGGCGAATATAACGTTCGTAACAAGCTGATTTCCAGCGACCCAACCTCTTGATTACCTGTTCGGGTAGGCCTAAGCCAGCAGCCGTTGTCGCTGCTCCAATTCTAAACGAATGTGATGTAAAATCGGCTGGATCAACTCCGATCCGTGCCAGGGTCATTTTAACTACTCGAGTGAACTGGAACCTGGTAAGGGGTAACCCACTCTCATGAATCAAGAGTCTATCGTCCGCTCCCTGGGGCCTGGCTTGGAGGAATAGCCTCAGCAAGTTGACTGGACAGAAGGCCTCACCCTCTACTCTACCCAATTGTAACCAGGTACCTTTACCCAGTGGATCCGTCTTCGATCTCCGCACCCTAAGCCGCAGGACACCTTTTGACTCGATTATATCCGAGCACCTCAGACCCCCTTCCCTATCCGATTTGGACGCCGGAAGTAATTCTGAAATTCGCAGGGCCCCGCAAAAGGCTAGGGTATAGGCCACCCGGAACAGTTGCGTCTCATACTGGGAGAAACAAACGAACGGTAGAGCTTCTAAGATTTTAATCAATTTTTCTACGTCTATCGGCCTCCTAGAATCTTTCTCCCCGGGTGCCAGGCGCTCCCAACCTCTCATTGCTCTTCTAACTCTCTGATCTTTTGTCGGATCAGACACCCCCCGTAGACCCGCATAAAATGCTAACGCCGACAACTGTCTTTTCATGAATGCTACCGACTTCTCTTGCTCTTTCTGCTGCACAATGAAGCCTAATACACTCTGGGGGGCAAAGATGTCCGCTACCCCCACACCCCTCAGGTATGCCATATACGAATCCCATGATCTCTGATACATACTCTTAGTCCTTGGGGCCAAGGATGCAGATATCAACTCGGCGGCTGTGGGGCACCAAACTTCCATAGCTCCGCTGGGAAGGCTGACATTGACGTCTCCGCCTGGGGCCAATGCTCCCGGAATTCTGTTAACTTAAAACGAGACAATGCATCAGCCGCTTTGTTTTCTACACCTGGAACATGCTTAGCAGTGAATTGGACATTATGGCTCAGGCATTGCAAAACCAGTTCTTTCAATAACCTGAGTACCCAAGTACAGGTAGCCCTCTGGCTATTAATCACCATGACCACAGACATGTTGTCCGACCAGAATACTATACTCCTGTTTGCCAGCAGATCTCCCCACAAGTGCAAAGCTACCACTATGGGGAAAAGTTTTAGAAAGGAAATGCTAGTAGTCAGGCCTCGCTCGATCCAGTCATCTGGCCAGCACTGCATACACCATTTTTGACCAAATATAGCTCTGAAGCCAATACTACCTGCAGCATCGGTGAAAAGCTCAAGATCCGTATTAGAAGAACAGGCTGCTCGCCACAACACCGTGCCATTGAAATCCCTCAAAAAACTTCTCCAAATCAGAAGATCCTCTCTAACTTCGGCTGAAAGCCTCACCCTGTGGTCTTTGGCCCGCAGCCCAGACATTGCCCTCGCTATACTTCTGGAGAAGGCCCTGCCCATAGGAATGACCCGCAGAGCAAAGTTCAGTTGACCCAAGAGGACTTGTAGCTGATGTAAGGTTACCTTCCTTGCCCCCAGGCAGTTATCGATAGCGGCCCTAAAGGCATCGACCTTGACTTTTGGCAGCCTGCACACTCCTGCCGTTGTATCAATCTCTATGCCCAGGAAGGTCAGACACGTGGTCGGGCCTTCGGTTTTCTCCGCCGCCAAAGGTACTACGAGCGCCTCAGCCAAGCGCTGGAAGCCCAGCAGGGCCTTCCTGCACGACTGAGAACCCTCAGGACCCATGAACAGAAAATCGTCCAGGTAGTGGACTACTGAATGCGAGCTGTCCGAGGCCAGAAACTGCTCGACCGCCCTTTCCAGGAACCTTGCGAAAGTCTCGAAAACTGCACAGGCAATAGAACACCCCATGGGCATGCACAAATCCAAAAAATAGCTACCGTCAAATGTGAAGCCCAAGAACCTGGTATCGTCCGGGTGGGCGGGCAGTAACCTAAAGGCTGATTCAATATCAGCTTTAGCCATAAAGGCTCCTTCCCCAAACGCCTGCAATTTCTCAATAGCCGTGTCAAATTTGGTATACTTCACCGAGCACAGATCTGGGTCTAACTTGTCGTTGACCGAAAGCCCTGTAGGACTTGAAAGATTATGGATCAGACGGAATTTACCTTCCTCTTTTTTCGGAACTAGACCCAACGGGGAGCAAACCAGATTATGGGTAGGTGGTTCTGTAAAAGGACCCCCGACCCGCCCCAATGCTACCTCCTTCATGATCTTCTCTCGAGCTGCCTCCATATTTCGCAACACTGAGCTTTGATTACGAGGTGGGACATTGGAAGGGGGGCTGAAGACGGGATACGGAATCCAATTGTAAAACCATGCAGTAGGAATTGAGCCTCCTCAAGATTATCGTACTTACTGAGGAGGTGTGTCAGGACATGCCGTTTAATTGGAGTTGGAAGCTTTGTCGGGAGTCTTAGTTGGCTTTCCTTTTGGGGCACTGTGGCTGGGCTGCTCTTTGGGGTTACCAGTTTTCTTAAAACACCTAACCTCGGGATGAGAGGTACCCCCGCAGTAGGAACAGCAGTGTTTGAATTTACACGAGACCCCCCTGGTACACTCATTTCTATTAAACTGCCAGCAGGCCTGTTTTTTCTCGCCAACCCCTTTGTCAGTCCGAAAGGACTGGCTCTGAGTTGAGGGGACCGGGGTAGGCGTTGAAGGGGTGGAATAGAAGACTGTATGCCATAAATTAATCTCCCGCTGGTCCCATGCTATACCCGGGTGAACTGCCTTCATCTGTCTGAACATTTTATCGTATTTCAGCCACCCCTGGCCTGGAAACTCTGTTGCCGCTCCATGTATCAGGGATATGTAGCTCATCATTTGTGGGCCTAAAACCGGATACTTCTCAAGCATAACAGCGGCATATATTGTGAATCCCGTGATCCAATTCTTCATGGACCATTCCACCCACGATTTCTTCTGATTGTAATCTCCCTCTTTCCCGCCCTTGGGTTTTCCGGCCGCCACCCCTGCATTGATAAGGTCGAACACTTCTACGTATTCGCCCCTGAGTATCCTGTCCTTCATATCTGCTGGCACATGCCAAGTGATCCCCGCGGATGGCGATAAGGTCATTGAGGACGAACCGAACCTTAACGGGCTGAATGCTAGTAACGGGGAACCAGCTGGTTGCCCCCCCAACCCCCCATGCATCTGGCCATTAGAGGGACCCGCCACATCAACTACGGCGTTCGCCATTGAGCCCTGACTTGGACCCCCCAGGTTGGAGTAAGCAGTCATCGCTAAGGGGGACCCGTGAGCCGTGTAGGCAGGAAACATTGAGCTTACAGGGCTGCTACCTATCGCTTGACCATGTGACCCATATAATTGCATCCCTGGTAACTGAGCGACCCCCCCGGGCTGAACCCAAACTTGCGACACTCCGCTACCCGGCTGTGCCACTACTGGCGGTAACATACCGTGCGGACCGGACCCCCCCACAGAAGTGACGGGGAACCCTCCTATCTGCGTGGGCCTAGATGCATCATACTGCCCGTCGGTGTCATCTGGGTCATTATCTGGGCCTGTGTTCGAATCAATTGTCTCTGGCACCTCCTCCTCACCTGGTGATACTGGTCGTGAATCCGTCGGCCTAGACCGCTTGCCTCTTGCCGAGCTTCTAAGCTTTTCTGGGGTATGGTTCGCTCTTTTGCCTCTCCCCCTCTCCACCTGAGAGTTCGCATCTGCTCTAGCCCTGTCTCTCATATTCTTTAGTACCCAATCCATGCCTTTTTCCCTTGTGAATTCCAGCAGTTCCGTAAAGGCAAGGTATTCCTCATTCTTGGCTGCGGGTTGTTTACCCTTCGGCACCTTCTTCGACGGCATCCTGCACTTAAAGAAAACAACGTTAAAACTTGTCGAGAAACCCCAAAGGACTTTTAGGCCCACCGCGCCGCGGATGGGCCCGGACCCCAGGGAATCGGATGATCGAGCGCCAGCGCTCGCCCTCCCCCTGGACATGAGGATTTACCACGGCAATCCCCCCCGCGATTAATATTTAAATCAAGAGAAATAAACACGAAAGTTGTAAAGAAATCCAGCACACACTGCAAGGCCCGCTAACCTACACCACGAGTCGGATTAACTCTCGCTGTATACTCCTACGCGATGTTCCCACAATGTCTTCTCTTGGAGACGTCCGACTCCTGGGCGATCAGCGGACAAAGAGGGGGCCTCTAGGCTGGTCGCGGGCTTTTAAGCCTCGCGCCCTACTATCACTTCCGGGGCGTACCTCGACCCTTGTTCCCATTGGTCCTGGCGCCGCGCTCACTTCCGGGTCACATAACCCGGAAGCGATCCTACTCCGGGTCGGCCCTTTGGCTGCCACTAACGACGCCATTCCCCGAGGGGGTTGGCGCCTTCCATTACTGGAGTTGCGTCACTTTTGTGACGCACTCCAGCAATGCGCTACTTTTGTGTTTACAGATACGTCAGAAATACTGACATATCTGTAACTCCTTGCGAATTGATTAGTCATAAATTAAATATGACATATCTGGAATGTCATAAGGAGTGCGTCCAGAAAAGTGACGCATCGCTGTTTTCATGTAGCGATGCGTCACTTTTCGAAAATGAGGCCTCCAGTTTATTCACTGTGTCACCTCTACGACCCTTTCTTGCGTCAATATGTCCCTTTTGCATACATTACACCTGACATAGGAATAATGTGGCACAGGGGTTTACAAAGTGATGTATTTACCAAGAAACACCACTTTGTAAATATGAATAAATAAGGTGCAATATTTATTGGAATGTTGTGTCACAAAAAGTGATGCTTTGGTGGCGTTAAAGTGACGCATGGCTTCATAAATGAGGCCTTCTACCTTCAACTCCAGCAATGCATCTTTTCTTACCCTTCCACACCCCTCCTTTTCAACATTTTCTTTGAATATCAACATTCCCCATATTCACTCTTCTTCTCATAACTTTCTTTTCTAACACTCACCTTCTTTCAGTCCTCCTACTTCACTTCTTTTTTCCTCTCACACCTTTCTGTTCTTTCTTACTCATTCTCCTTTCAATTATCAATGCACTATATTTCACTTACTCTTCATTTTTTTAAGAATATAGCTCTTTGATGAGAATTGGAGGTAGTTCTGAAAAGAACTTTTGGTTTTCTTCTTTTAACTGAACAGGAACAAAAACAGGGAATGGAAACTGCTCAACAGGAGCAAAAAGAACAAAAAAAACTAGGGGTGGAAAGGGCAGCGATGATTTTCTAATGCTCGAACCATGAGCTGGACACTTTGTTCTCCAAAGGTAAGTAGTTGATTGCAGTATCTGCATCTGAGGACACCATGGTTAAAAGCAGGTTGTATGTTTGGCACCCGCTCCTGCGATTGCCCTCTAACAGAAGAAGTTGCTCCTCCGGTTGATGTAGAGGCCCCATCTCTGGGAACCTCTTGTGCCAGAGCCATGACACTTTCCCGGGCAAAATTCTGGGGGTGCCTCCTCTCCACATGTCGGATCATCGTAAAGTTCCCAAATGAGTATTTTTTTTTGGGGTCACCCCGTGACAGGACCTGTTTGCAGATCCTGCACTCCACTTTTGGTGCATTCACCTTCTTCTGGTCAGCTGGAATCTTAAAAAATTTCCATATGAAATGTTCCTTCACCTTTGGGGTAGGAGGCTCTTCATTGATAAACTCAGGTTCATCCTCACTGCTGGATTCTCTGGCAGCCATGGTAAATCAAGAAAGATCCAGGAGCAAAAAACAGGTCTTTCAGTCACAAAAGTGAAAGAAGAAGTGAAGGAAATGCGTGGGGATTTCATTCTTTGTAAAAAAAACTGTTAGCAACCAATGAAAAGTGTTATTTTAGGGTCACATGACCCGACGCGTTTACGCTGCGCGCTCCGGAGCACTTCCGGGTGCGTTTACGCAGCGCGATCGTAGGCGCTTCCGGGGCGCAAACGTGGCGCGATCGTAGGCGCTTCTGGGTGCTTTTACGCGGCGCGAACGTAGGCGCTTCCGAGGGCACTTACGTTGCGCGCCGAAGTGACGTCATCAAACTTTTACAGAAATGCATAATCATTTTCCTTATAAAAAAAACTGATTTTATTTGTATGGTACGGAATGTTTTGCATTATTATTAACTTTTCATTCATATTTTTTTTCACGAACGACAGTAGCGCTCTGGGTGCGCTTTCAGGTGAGCTCACCAGAAAGCTTACCGGAGAGCTTAGCTGAAAGCTTCCCGGAGCGCGCACCCAGAGCGCAAAAGAAAAAAATTATATAAAAAAAAATGAATACTTACAAAAAAACAGCAAATTGTAAAAAAAAAAAAAGGTTAGAAACTCGATATAGAAAGGAATTAGGATTCAAAAAAACCTATGAAATTCACTGAAAAAACCATAGGTTTCACACCAGTTATAGTTAGGAATTAGCATTTAAAAAACCTATCAAATTCACTGAAAAAACCATAGGTTTCACACCAGTTATAGTTAGCTGGAAATTTTACTGACATAAAACCATTGAAATTCCCACGTTATAGTTAGTTGGACTCACTATAACTTGCACGTGTAATGCACTGCTGATGACATCACATATTACATCACTCATGACATGGTCAGTGACATCACTCATGACATCACTGATGACAGAGATACTGACCTACTTTCACTCGCTACTATATGTATTCACTAAGATACACTTAATAAGGCAGATATCCAATCATTTTTTTTAAAAAAAACATCCATTAAGACAATAATTTAAACAAATATTCTTCCATCGACCTTAACATACATATATAAAACATATTTATTTATCTGAAAGACACACATTCACTGGATGGTGTCATCAGTGCATTACACGTGCAAGTGATAGTGAGTCCAACTAACTATAACGTGGGAATTTCAATGGTTTTATGTCAGTAAAATTTCCAGCTAACTATAACTGGTGTGAAACCTATGTTTTTTTAGTGAATATATATATATATATATATTCACTTAAAAAACCCTAGGTTTTACACACGTTATAGTTAGGAAGTAGCATTTAAAAAACCTATGAAATTCACTGAAAAAACCATAGGTTTGACACCAGTTATAGTTAGCTGGAAATTTTACTGACATAAAACCAATGAAATTCCACGTTATAGTTAGTTGGACTCACTATAACTTGCGCGTGTAATGCACTGCTGATGACATTACATATTACATCACTCATGACATGGTCAGTGACATCACTCATGACATCACTGATGACAGACCTCCTTTAAGTGTAATGTAACCCTTAAAACACATATTGGAAAATAGAAATTAACATTTTTAAAAAAACGGAGATACCCATACCAGTTACAACAACCAATTCAGTAAATCCACCATCTATATACACATTCTCTCATTCACCAACAGTTCTATATAGTCACTCATACATATACTCACTCATCATATGTAGTGATACACCTATACATCCTGTTACACACCGACAATCATCCAAAAGTTACTCACACACATACTCACACATGCAAATAAACTATTGAACATCCATTTATTTGCATATAAAACTATACACACACTACCACGTTACTTCTAAAGAAACTTATACATACTTACTCTCTTAAACAATCACTTATAGAAACACAGGAACTCTTTCTATCTCTTAGTCTCACATATACTGACTTATATATATCAATACTCACATATACTAAATTAAAACATATCTCGTTACTGATAAAGACACTAGTGAGGCAGGCATTCACTCACTAACACACACATATACACACTCATCCACCCATACAGTCCTGCACATATGCTGTCTTCAAAAAACATAGAAACAGTGAGTCAGTCATTGATGGATCTATATGATAAGTAACACCCCCACCAAACCATAGAGACACTCATACTGATACTAAAAACACATCTAATAACCCATATACACACACATGTAGGTACTCATCAACCCATGCAGCCACTTATTCACAAAGTGAAACACTGATACATATATTTAAATATTTAAACATTACTCGCTAATATATGTATTCACTAAGATACACTTAATAAGCCAGTTATCCAATCATTTCTTTTTGAAAAAAACATTCATTAAGACAATAATTTAAACATTCATTCTACCCTCGACCTTTACATATACATATATAAAACATATTTATTTTTTAGAAAGACACACATTCACTGGATGGTGTCATAAGTGATGTCACTGACCATGTCATGAGTGATGTAATATGTAATGTCATCAGCAGTGCATTACACGCGCAAGTTATAGTTAGTCCAACTAACTATAACGTGGAATTTCATTGGTTTTATGTCAGTAAAATTTCCAGCTAACTATAACTGGTGTCAAACCTATGGTTTTTTCAGTGAATTTCATAGGTTTTTTTAAATGGTACTTCCTAACTATAACGTGTGTAAAACCTAGGGTTTTTTTCAGTGAATTTCATAGGTTTTTCAAATGCTATTTCCTAACTATAACGTGTGTAAAACCTATGGTTTTTTCAGTGAATTTCATAGGTTTTTTGAATGCTAGTTCCTAAGTATGAAATCACGTTCGTAACTACATAGTGTCACCGCCTACACGTCCTAAGAAGCGCATGTAAAGTCATGTGACTTGAAAACAACACTTGCAATTGGTTCTTAGTAGTTTCTGTTCTGGAATTTACACGAAGCACTCCACCCACTTTCCTCACAATCTTTAATACTCTCAAGAGACAACAACGTCGAGCATCTTCCAGAAAACTTTGCTGAAATGGCTGCCCTTTCGCATTCATCTTCCGAATCTGAAGGAAATGAGCGACCACCGTTAAGAAGAAAAAAGGAATCTTTCATTTGGCAATTTTTTACTTATCCTGAAGATCAAAAGAAAGTGAATGCGCCAAAAGTAACCTGCACGATATGCAATTCGGAGCTCTCAAGGGGAAATCCAAATAGAAAATATTCCTTTTCTATACACACCATGCTGCGGCATGTTAAACAAAGGCACCCTGAGCATTATGCAAAAGCACCGACAAGAGCCCTGGCCACGCTATTACCATCAGAGGTGGCCAGCACATCTTCTGGTGGACGACCTGTATCTCCATCGAGTGCTGAGATGGACTTATGACCATATCTTGCGAAGGTGCACATGAAATGCAACGAGTGTGGAGAAAGTCTTTTGTATGGAGAGCAGAGCCTCGTTCTTATTAAACTCAAAATTGAAAGTCATAAATGCCCCAAGAAAAGATAAATTTCTTCACTTCATTTTCATAGTATTACATACTGAAAAATGTAGTAGCAACTTTAAGAAATCGAAAGCATCATAACACTTGTTTCCAAAAAAAAAAGTTATTTTCAGAACTTACTCTTTCCACCAAAACATGCTCCAAGAGCATATTATGAAATGTGTTTTCGCCGCTTTATTTTAGTGCGAGACCGGGTGCGTGCACCCTCCTATCGCGTACATGACCTGACACTTGTATGTGAAGTCATGTGACTTCAAAACAACACTTCTAATTGGTTCTTGGTAGTTTCTATTCTGGAATTTACACGCAGCACTCCACCCACTTCCATCACTTTCTTTTCTACTCTCAAGAGAGAACAACGTCGAACATCTTCCCGAAGACTTCGCTACAATGGCTACCGTTCCGCATTCATCTTCCGAATCTGAAGGAAATGAGCGACCACCTTTGACAAGAAAACCGGAGGCCACGCTATTACCATCAGAAGTAATCAGCACATCTTCCGGTGGACGACCTGTATCTCCATCGAGTGCTGAAATGGACTTGAAACCATATCTGGCGAACGTGCACATGAAATGCAAGAACTGTGGAAAACTTCTTGTATACGGGGAGCAAAGCTTTATTCTAATTAAACACAAAATTGAGAGTCATAAATGCTCCAAGAAAAGTTAAATTTCTTCACTTTATTTGGATAGTATGACATACTGAAAAATGTCGTAGCAACTTTAAGAAATCAAAAGCATCATAACACTTGTTTCCAAAAAAAAAAAAAAAAAAGTTCTTTTTAGAACTAACTCTTTGTACCAAAACAAGCTTCAAGAGCAGATTACCTGATATTTTCTCGCCGCTTTCTTTCAGTGCGCGACCGGGTGCGCGCACCCACCTATCGCGTACAGGCGTCGAGACACGCATGTGCAGTCATGTGACTTTAAAACAACACTTCCAATTGGTTCTTACTAGTTTCGATTCTGCAATTTACACGGAACACTCCACCCACTTCCCTGGAAAACCAGTTTATCGAAAAACTTTTAAAGCCTCCACTTATGAAACATTCAACATCGTTCACATAGCAGTGTAGTAAATAGCACTAGATACACTACGTCCCTTAATTACAAGAGACTTATTGCTATGTGAGAACAACTTTTGTTTTCACGCGATAATGTGAAATGCTGAGCCTGTTACAGAATTTTCTTTCACATATATGTTACTATTCTCCTTCGAGCACTAACACCGTAGAAAATACCACCAATAGCAGTGATATTTTTTACACCGAGAACGGGCGATTTGTATCGCTTTAAAGCCCTTACAATTATAAAGTTTTATTTCCTCCTAAGTCTCTGATCTCCAACTGTGCAACGTGGCTCCCCTGTGTGTCGTAATAAGGTCCATAAACAAAAACTACAGGGCCAGCATTATAAACATGCACAGAACCACAAAACGACAAGAGCCACCATGTTGATATATATCCTTAATATAATAAACCTCTGAGAATAAATACATATTTCCGTGGCACCCCATAACAGAAATGTGGCGTCCTCTGACTCTGCTCCATTACCAAACACCCTAACCCCCCGCCCCCCTAACTCTTCACTAAACTCCGCACTCCACCCCACCCGGACCCCCTATTACAAACCCCCAACCTACCCTCCCTGCCCAAACCCACCATGAACCTCAAACCGCCCCTGGAAAACTTATAAGACACAGGATTACTAAAACTCAAAGAATAGGCAACATGCAGATAATGTAAATAGTACATAAAGGCACATATTTGTTCCATAATACTATTGAAAAACATGTTCTATTTTTTATAAATCTGTCATGCATCTGACCCTCTAGAACTGCTTTCAAAACGTGAACTATAAACCTCTACTTTTCATTTTCAAACCATACACTTTCAATTACATTATTTTTTTTCACAATTCATGTAATGTTACACACCTTTTCTAAAATACACCAGTCCCTGTTATTTATAAGGATTTATTTTCAGTCTTCATCAGTGACACTTTCTTAACATATAATGGAAATCACTGTAACTTTTTAAACGACAATGCTAACGCGGTAAAAATAACCCTTCATTTGCTTTCCTTTAAGAATGCAGACTATCTACCCCACGCATGCGTTTCTTGATCTTTGTATTTGGCAGCGAATACCGACCTTGAATCGGAAGACATGAACAAGAGCGCCATTGTCACATTTAAAACTGAACGTTGCATCTGCTCACACACATATCTTTCACTTAGCTAACATTCACAGAAAACAGCATTGATGTAAAAAAAAATTGACCTTGCTTTACAACTTCCTCAAATCACTCCCTTATTTTTTAACGCATCCTCCAGTTCAAGAAAAGCTACTTTTTTGATAACTACTAAGCAATATATAAGTGACTAGACTCCTAGAAAATTTATCAAGTCATTCTGCTCCTCTCCACTGCATAGCCGGCGACCTAATTCTGTGGAGTTGCTATACAACCGGCAGTGCTGCACCGTTTCCTTTACCATCTTGGGAAATTCAAAATGGATGTCCCTCCTGCCTTCGCAAACGAGCCGGACCACTTAGAACTATTTCGACAGAGAATGCTTCTGTACTAGGGCACCTTACCACTCTCAACTTTGAATACTTCATATCGATTATCATTTCGATATTCGTATTTCACCTGTGTGCAGCCTGTATTTCATTGCCTGAGCTGTGATTTCACGTGGGCCCTGGATTTATGTCTCTGCAATTTGGTACCTCCTGAACCGAATTACAATCACCTCATGAATCCGTTACTTGATCATGAACAGCTTTGTTACAACGGAGGGTTTATGGCCTTTGCAGCGATACAAGGAGTTCTGGGTCATTGGAATATATTTGCAGCGGCGCAAGATTTCCTAACAGAGAGCTACATCGAAAACCCACCGAGCTGCCCTATGATGGTAAAAGATGCTCCAATAATGACAGATCATGAATGCTGCTTTCCTCTTCTCAATTGGATGGCTGACATGTTTTCAGATGATAACAGTGATTTCCTGTTAGAAGCACTTGCTGCATCTTTGCCTACACAATGGACGGTTAACTCTTTCCTAACAGAGAACTACATCGAAAACCCACTGACCTGCCCTCTGATAATAAAAGAGGCTCCGATTTTAACAGATCATGAGTACTGCTTTACTCTTTTCCATTGGATGGCTGACATACTTTCAAATGATAAAAGTGATTTCCTGTTACAAGCAGAAGCTACCTATTTTGCCTAAACAATGCTTCAATAACTCTTATACAAACCATTGACGTCCTCATTTCCTTTTGCTTCCCTATATTCTTCACGTTCTTTTCCATATTTTCTTTTGAAGAACAGACCTATTGGCTTTACTAACAGTGGACATTATGATTTCGTGTTGTTTAAATTTTGATCTTTTATGTGGACTACATTTGTTTCTTCAGCTACTCGATTTTCAACTTTATTTTTTTACAGTCTAATCTCAACAATTCTATTGCATATCTTATGTAAGGTTATTTCAAACGTACTCGATGCAAAACTCGCTAATATATGCTACATGTACCCTAATTAATGTGTAAATTTTAAACGAGTTTTTTATAACTGTAAACACCATTTCGCATCTCAACTGCTTATTTCCGCCTCACACGCCTCTGCTCCTTTAATTTTCTATAAAATTATTAATTTAAAATACTTTACAGAAAAATATGTTCTTTCAACAATATTTCCATTGTTACTTGTGCTGTATTTCAAATGCAATACTGCAACCTTCAAAAGATATATCAATACAGTAGTTCTCCTCAATACTGATTTGCGCACCATCCAACAGATTACATACATGCACCTCTCGCCATTTTGTCGCTTTTGGCGCCTTTTTTTCCCCGTACACAGTAACATAACACAAACTTGATAGTGCTTCGCATGTAGACAGCTGATTGATAAAGTAATGATGTATAACCACTTGCATTTTCATATATTGTTCCCTAACTGAAAGGCCAGAGACCTTCTTCCATTTATTAAAATATGATATATTTCCTTATAAGAGTGTACAATGTTTTTTTCCAACTATATTCATTTTTCTTCAACTATAGCGTTTGTATTCCATGTACTACTGACAATACCAATTACTGTGTTTTTTGCAATTTCTGTACTCATATTACAT
This sequence comes from Lissotriton vulgaris, assembly GCF_964263255.1. Taxonomy (NCBI): domain Eukaryota; kingdom Metazoa; phylum Chordata; class Amphibia; order Caudata; family Salamandridae; genus Lissotriton; species Lissotriton vulgaris. The sequence goes on from NC_141699.1 coordinate 933,098,073, forward strand.
AATGATTTGCCTTTAAAACAGTACATTTCTAAATAAACATTTCAAATATTCACGGTTTCTCTTTTAATCCATAATCTCAACTGAAATGATTTCATATTGAAAAACTATTCATGGGTTCCACATAACCTGAACTGTAGACACTGAGGACCTTATTTATGAAGACCTTCCGCCGCCGGTGCCTCATTTTTTAAAATGAGAAAAAGTGACGCACCGGTGGCGCAAGGCCTTCATAAATAAAGTCCTGAATGTTTTCTTTTCTCGACCTCACTTACTGATACTAGAACCTGCAAGCCAATTACGGCCCCTGAACTCTTTCTTAGTAGGTCGCGCACCGTACAGACAGTTATACCACTGTTAAAAAATTTTTTTTACTGTTACCAAGCACCGCCACAGTTCCGCTTCACTCAGACTTAATCACTGCTCCCACGCTTCTACAGGCCAAACGCTATGTCGTATTTCTCTCCTTATCACACTTTCATCTCCACAATAACAAACAGTTCTCCGCCTGCCACCACAGAACAGAGTGCAGATGCAGAGGCACCAAAGAGTGAACCCATCACCAACTGCCATCGCCGGCTGTTTCCATGGTTACACCTCATTCTGCACCTTGCTGAAGGCACAGGTCAAAAGTTCATGTCTCAACGTTCTACAACAAACTAAGAAGTCTATTTTCCCTCCAGAAACACCTGCCAATCCACAGCTCTGTTACATGTCTTGTTTTTTCACACCCAATAGTACTTTTCGTTTAACATAAACATTAACATGCAACGTACTGTTCAATCTCCACTTATTACAATCAACCAATCATTTTTATTTTTTAACCACACCCAGCCTCTTCCTTTTTCTTTATTTAGAATTTCAACTTCTAACTCCCATTCCACTTCCAGAACCGATCGGAGGATGACTACAAATCCCTTGAAAATGAAGGTCTGGCTAATAGGACACAGTTATATTCACTGGAGTGAAAAATATGCAGTAAGCAGACGAACTTGCATCCTCGGCTTACCAAATGTACACATAACATGGATTGGCGAAAGAGGATTGAAATGTCACCAATTGATTCCATTGGTGAAAACTTTTATGCATCTCCCAGAACCAGACCTTATAATTGTGCACTGTGGTGGGAACGATCTAGGCACAATCACTGGGGTAGGTCTGGAAATGCTTCTAAAAGACACCTTTCGACAATTGATGACACTTTTTCCTCGATCTGCCTTGGTATATTCCAATATATGCTAAAGACAGAAATGGAATTGGTCCAATCAACATTGTGCACAATTTGAGAAAGCAAGGAGACATGTAAATAAATCTGTTTCTGCGTTCCTCAGAGATTATAGCATGGGTTCTATTTACCACAACAACTTGCGATACCACATGCAAGACGTCTATAGGAGAGACGGTGTTCATTTCACGAATGAGGGAAACAGAATCTTCCTCTGCAACATCAGGCTCTGCATCGGTACTTACTTATAAATGCAGAAAACACTCAATTAACACAAGGGCTCTTTTCAGAGCCACCTAATATCTAACCACTCAAACTTCTGATTTATCTCCATTTTCACACTCTTGTAAATAGGTGTGCGCGACCAGGTGCGTGCACCCCGTATTTTTTGGGGGGAAAAAATTATATCTTTTTGCGTTTAACGCCCTTACTGCACACCCCGAGAAAAGCTACGCAGCAAAACAATCTCTACCTTCTCCCCTTTCCATGTTTCAACGCTTTGAAATGAACAATATATTTACTCGCAGTGACAAAATGGCGAACAAAACTTCCTGATTTCCTTCGAATCGAACGTTAACAGACGACACGCAGCAAAAATTCCGCTCACGCGCAGCCGCTTGAGTGCGCGCACGCGTGCACGCCTATAGATATATAATTGACTTTAACTTTAATTTTCTCAACAACTACTGAACAGATTTACACCATTCCAAAAAAAGCGTAATCTGCGAACCGGACTCTACAGTTTTGCCAAATTTCTTATAAATCCATTCAGCCGTTCGACCTGTAGCCGAGTCTAAAGGTCCTATGGAAAATAACATGTAGAAAACACGTTTTGGGACCCCCCTTATATCTCAGCCCCCACTTGACCAATCCCCCCCCAAACTTCCAGGGAAGGAGCGCAGCGGACCGAGCCATCTTCTATGAGAAATTTGCTAGGATTCTCCAACCAGGGCCAAAGTTATTCCAAATAGAATGTTGAGGATTTCCTATGGAAAACAATCCTAACTATAACTACCTACTGGCGACCGCCAGTAGGTAATATATATATATATATATATATATATATATATATATATATATATATATATATATATATATATATATATATATATATATATATATATACTTTTGAACTCCACAAACGCCACTTCCAAATCCACCCAGGACCGGCAAGGCAGGCAAAGTAGGAGACGGACCACTGGATTCACAGGTCCTTGTTTTATTGCATTGTCAGCTGGTACAACAGGAGGGCAATACGCGTTTCGGGCTTCAAGAGCCCTTGTTCACATGCAACAAACTAGTGCAACTTTTTTGTTTTTATAATGCTTAGTGAGTAGCATAAGCTCCACCCTTCGAATAGTCACATGACTGTAGACATAGAAAACATCTTGCATGTCTTGTAACAAGTATCCGTGCAAATACGCAAAATAAGTTATACACATTTATACATATGTTTGTCAACTATATTTTTTAACATAACAGTCATAATTTCATGAATTAAAATTTATAAAGTGTCTCTTAATGCGAATTTGTAAACGAATAACAGGATAAATCCATTAAAAACTATGTCTTAGAGTCTATAGGAAGATATATATATATATTCCTTAGACTCTTCTCAGTTCGCTCCTTGCAATAGAAGTCACGGCACAGCAACAGGTAGATTTTAACAAAAATTATTATTTATTTACACACAATGTGCAAAATAACGTGCATCGATTAGGACGGCCTACGTGTTTCGGCTACTACAAGCCTTCCACTGGAAGATAGAGTCCCCGGTGTCTAGACCATTTTTAAAGTGCTATGTGCAGTACATAAAACCCCTTTTCCATTTCAATTGTGTGTCTAGACTGTCAACTTTGCTTCTATGTGATGGCATGATGGTGGTCGCCATTTTGTAGGTGTTTTTATCGTGCATTGTGATCATCAAACTTTGTACATCATCCACTCACAGTAAAGTACTCATTGTAGTTGATTTACAGTATATACACTTTACACCCAAATATTTACAACCTATATACAGTTTCCGGCAAGTGAGGGAGGATAAATTCACAACTCTATGTTGTTAAGTTTCAGTCAAGTACTCATAATTCATAGCCTCCCACATATCCCCACATGTTCAATCTGAACGCCATTCCTAAGTGTGAAGTACACCTAATATGTACATATTCTACATTATTTACACAGTGGTTCAAATGTCCACAAGACCAATCCTCTTATATTATCATTGCATTCTACCATAGTTGGATTTTTGCGTTTCAAAGTGAATATCACAATTCAATATTACCCACGGTTTTTGCAATTTTAATCTGTGAAGTCCATTATATACAATATGAGTTATTGGTTCAAAGTGGACTTGGTGTTACATTTCAACATAATGGCATTCTCATCCATGTGCTTATACTTTTAATTCATCCCGGAGTTGTATATAGATTGAAAAAAAGATTGTGGCGATTCATCTTTTCAAGAATCTCATACAAGTTACAGTTGTATTGCTCAATTTACAGAAGGATTTGTAGATAAACAATTCATTTTATAGTTCCATGAAAGCTTTACAGATGTACAAACAGTTCGGCATCCAGGTTGTGTCCAAAGGGATATTCTGTGCCCATTGCTAACATCATTCTCGATTCAAGTTTGCGTAAAAGTAATGTTTGATCATCCCCTCTCTCAGATGGTCTGCTAAGTTTTATTCCAGCCTATTTTAGCAAGTTGGGGTCCGATTGATGGTATTTCGCAAAATGTATAGCCATAGGGTACCTCGTATCCTCATTTTTGATCGCTCTTAGGTGTTGCAGGATCCTTAGTTTGAGTTTATTGATTGTGCTCCCTATGTTAAATTTTCCGCAAGGGCACATAAGTCTGTACACCACACATTTAGATTCACACGTTATGTGGTCCCTTATTTTTTCAATACGTCCGCATTGTAGTCTGTACTCTGTAATATTTGTGCCATGTTCACGGGCCTTGCATTTGGAGCATTTCCTAAACCCTAGAGTTGTTAGCCATGATGTTTTCTTAGGGAGTTTCAACTGTAGGTGACTTTGAGTTAAGATGTCACGTAGTGATGAAGTTTTTCTATAGGTGATACTGGGGTAGGAGGTCAAGCTCTCTTTCAAAGTATCATCAAGCATTAAGATATTCCAATTTCTTTTTAGAGCCTTTTTAAGTTAGTTACTCTGGTTGTTATAGTCGACAATCAAACGTGTTACATTCTCCTTTTTGTCTGAATCATGTCTCATTCCATCACTTTTACTGTCCACTGGTAAAAGGAGATCTGCTCTTCTTTTCAAATTCAACCTCTCCCGTGCCGTTGTGATTACTTCTACAGGATAACCTCGTTCCTGGAATCGCTTGCTTAGTCCATCAATTTCTTTCTCAAGATCATCCAATTCTGAGCGATTCCTTTTGGCTCGCAACATTTGTCCATACGGAATGCTCCATTTTAGTTTAATTGGATGCCCACTGTTCGCGTGAAGCAAACTGTTGCAAGACGTCGGTTTTCTATGAATTTTTGTACACAAGGTGCCTTTTTTGACAAAAACTTCAACGTCAAGAAAGATCAAATTAGTTGCACTGATTGATGAAGTAAAGTGGAGGTTCAGATCATTTCTCTCCAGTGAGTCAATGAATGTTTGGAGATCATTGCTGTTTCCGTCCCAGATTATAAATAAATTGTCTATAAAACGACACTAGAGTTTTATTCATGCTTTTTCTCCTCTTCCATCACTCCAGTCTCCCACATGGCCATCAGGAGGTTCGCATATGTGGGCGCAAATGATGACCCCATCGCCGTACCTTGCTTCTGCAGGTACAAGTAGCCCAGAAACAAGAATGCATTGTGCGTTAAGCATTAAGTAAGCATTTCTATCAACATTGCGGAATGTACCAATTAACTGATGGATCTTAATTCCAAAGCTTTTTTAATGGCCTTGATCCCATCCTCATGGCGTATGGACGTGTAGAGTGATGTTACATCTATACTAGCCATTAAATAACTTGCCTTCTATTTGATTCCTGAGATTTTATTAAGGAAATCCATTGTGTCCCTTAGGAACGACGGTAGTGTGGTTACATAGTTCATAAGGAATATGTCGATAAATCTAGATGTTGTTTCAAGTAATGATCCAATTGAGCTCACAATTGGTCTACCAGGGGGTTTCACAAGTGCTTTGTGTACTTTGGGTAGAAAGTAGATTGTGGCTGTGATGGGATTGTCCGTCTTTAGGTAGGAGTATTCGTCAAAGTCAATCAGACCTTTGTCTTTGCATGCCAACAAAAGAGAGTGATATTCCTCCTTCCATTTTTCCAGTGGATTGCTCTTTAGTGGCTCGTAATGATCTCTATTTTCCAGCTTTCTGCTTGCTTCCGCAATATAGTCAGTTGTATTCTGCACAACAATGTTTCCACCCTTATCAGATGACTTTATTATAATTGTGGAATCATTCTTTAACTCTGATATTGCTCGATACTCCTCAGGTGATAAGTTGTTCTCTTTTCGCTATCTTTGCTTTCCTTTGCTTCTCTTTTGCTTTGTTGCGTCTTCCGCCCTTTCTGATTGTGCTTTTGTTGGCGGTTTCGTCAGAGGTTTTGACTGCCCTCTTCCCCAAGTGTTGACTCTTCCTCTCCCTCTCGCGTGACAATCTGGGCCAACTGCATCTCCCCGCGAAAATCCAGTGGCATACTAGATATCTCTTCATCGTTGGAGCTAATCTCAGAGCTGTCCACAGCATCTGTGTCCACTGTTCCCGCTTTTTTATCCATTATTTTTTATCCATTACCACATGGCTTCTTAGAGTGTCGTATTTCCGGGCGAATGTGTAAATTTGTCCGTTCTCATAGTCCAGCCTATCTCTGGTGAATTTATTGGCTTTGCGTTTCTCCACCTCTAGTTCATGTTTTGCCACTTTCTTCTCCATATTTTCAATGGATTCCATTTTTTCCTCAGTTGCAGGTATGTCTGCCAGTTCTGATTCCAGTGCCTCAATTACACTTGTTATCTTTTCCAGTTTCCGTTCTGCATGTATGATAAGGGTCCTCATCAACTTGAAAGAGCACTCATTGGTGTCTGTTTGCCATAATTTAATCAGATGTGGGTCCAAATGATATGGGGGGGGGGGCATAATGAGTATCTTCAGGCCCTGAGGGACCCTCTTGTACTCTATATATTTTTCCAAAGTTGTTTTTTCCCACCATTTGTTAATTTCCATGATTTTCTGTTGTTGTAATTCCCTTATTATGGTTAGCACTGTTCTGGTGTCTTTCTCAGCTCCCCCTGTTTTCTTTTTGGCATTTGTGCTGGTCACAGGGGTGCTGTCATCGTTGAGCAGTTCACTCGCCCTTATCTGGCGATTTCTTGATTTGTCTGCCATATTTCAGTTGGCAATTCGGAAGGTTGAACATTTTTTTTAATTTCTTTTCGATGTTCCGTTAATTTTGCTTGGAGTGTTAGTATATGGATATTAGTGATGGGCTTGTCAGACTCCTGCTCCTCAGGTTAATCAGACTCCCCCCTTGTTAGTTTCCTGCTGCTCCTCGAGAGCACTCTGTGCTCTTTCGACTCGAGAAATGCTGTACTGCCCCTTTAAGAGTGAACTCGGTTTCGGTACCTCCCGGGATGCTTCTCCGGTGTTTCTCATGGGCTTTTGCTCGCGCTGCAATGCGCTTTACTGATTATGGACCATAGGCGTGGGATCTAATTGCAGTGTTCCGTTTACGGTAATGTTTTACTTTTCTCAACCGCTACGTCCTCACGCTCCGGCTACTCTCCCCAAGCGGCTCGGTTGCAGGCAGGGTCAACGGCCCCACTTCACTCGCATAACGCCTCCGCAGCGTTCACGAGCGATGCAGCAAACGCCCACCCCTCAGCCCACGCACTCACCGCTGGGTCTTCGCCGCTTGGTCCGTCCAAACCACGGAAAATCAGATATTACAGCAGAGGTGTCGGTCGCCCTTTCACTTTCCGTCGTGTGACTGGATTCAAATCCGACCGCTATATATATATATTAGTTTGGTTATGTTTTCAATAAACAGAGTGTTCTTTAGTTTGCTAATAACTTTGGCCCTGTTCAACCCATCCACACAAAACTTTAAAAAAAAATTCATACACCTCAGTTCCATTCCTAGAAAGTTTCAAGGTGATCCATCCAGGGCGGCAACAAAAAATGGGGGTCCTAAAATTGTAAAAGACCCTGCATTTTTCCTATACTGACCAGCTACAGCAAAAACTGTTGCACGTAATTTAACAAAATTCAGCAGGAAGCTAGGTCTTGGCCCGGAGATTGTGCTTTTTGTAGTTTGGTGTAAGTATGTTTATGTTTTCATGAAATTAAGGGTAAAAAAACTATATAGATGTTTGGACGGTTAGGATCCGTGGAGTCTCGGGAGCACAAATTAAAAAAATTAAGCCCTGTGCTTGAGCAAGATGCCAGTTTTTCCCGTGAGCCTTCACAATCTCATGGGAGCATGAAGGGTCATGTGAGTTTTGCAAGAACGAGCACTCTAATTGGCTGGCTGTTAGAGTTTTAGAAATGAAATGACCACCATTATAGTTTACTGTTTTATGTAAATTAAGTGAAACAGCTGTTTAACTGGCAGCAGAAAAGCATCATGTCTCCCTAAATTTGAAGAGGAGGTCTCTAATGCATAACAACTGTTTTGCTGAAAATAAATATATATATATTGTTTTAAAAGTAATTTCATGTTCTTGTGGGACTTTTGTAAGATTGAGAATAGTAAAAAGGAGTCAATGTGTTTTCAATACAATATACTAATAGAAATTCCTAATGTGATCCTTGTTATTGAGAGGAAATGTGTAAGACATAAGTACTGTAATGAGTGAAAGGTGAATTCTTTTTATTTAAATGTTGCAATCTTCTGAGAGTCTTGTGGCAAAGAGCAATGGAGAGAGGGGCCATCCCTCTCTTGTTCCCCTTCTAATTGGGAACATTACTGAGAGAGCTCCGTTTATGAGCACTCTCGCTCTAGGTTTGGAATATAAGACCCGGACGAAGCGGTGGAAGTGCTGCCCCAGACCCGCTGCAGCCAACGCATTGTCCAAATATTGACAATCGACCGTGTCAAAGGCTTTTTGGAAATCAACAAGGAGGAGTTTTAGGTAGGTATTAGACCTGGCACCATTGGCATGGGTCTCCCTTCCATTTTTGCTGTTGCCTCGTGTGTTTTTCTGGTGTTAGATGCTTTGGGCACTGTGCCACTGCTGTCCAGTGCCACAGTGTGAGTGCTCTCTACTGTAAATTGATGTATTGATTAGTAGTTCCATGATTGGATATTTGGTTTACTTGTCAGACCCTAGTACAATGCACTGAGTGTGCCCAGGGCCTGTAAATCCACATGCTGCTAGTGGGCTTGCAACACTGCTTATGCCACCCACAGAAGCAGCCTTGTAAAATGTGTCTAAGATCTGCCATTGCAGAGCCTGCGTGCAGTCTGGTACTGTCATGCTGACTGGGCACGTGCACCCACTTGCCAGACCCTAAACCTTCCCTTGTCTTCATATTAGTCACCCCTATGGTAGGCCCAAGGGCAGGGTGCGTTGTAAGTATAAGGTAGGACATGCCCTGATGTGTGTGGCATGTCCTAATAGTGAATTGCAGCCTTTTTCGTTTTTCACTATTGCAAGGCTTCCTGTTCCCCATAGGATAGAATGGGCTGCTGGATTGTTACATGTTTATAATCATAGCAGACTCAGGGAACATGGTGGAAATTCGAGTTTAGTATGCCTGTACTCAGAATAATAAAATACAGTAAAGTTTGTTTTAATATTCTGTGTTTGCAAATACCACTTTTAGAAAGTAGGTATTTGCTTGCCTAATAATTTGAGCCCACCTCTGCTAGGTTGTGGATTCCTTGTCTGGGTTTGTGTGTGGCAGGACTGGGGAATTCAAGGAGACAGGCTTTGGCTGCCTGGTGGTGAATAGGAATGTTAGAAATGGTGATCTCTGGTTGGCTAAGGCTTGCGCCAAAGCCAGGCAGAGACCACCACTCTAGTCAGGGAAAGGGAGTAACACGCAAAAGATAACCCCTGCTCACCCCCTTGTTAGCTTGGCACGAGCAGCTGGGCTTATCTTGGTGGCGATGTGTAAAGCATTTGCACAACACACACAGTAACACACTAGGCACACCACAAAAAAGGACCTCCATACTAGGTTATATAAAAATAGCCTTTGTATTATAATAAAAACACATCAGATAGTAATCACACAATGTACACTGTGCCAACTGGCAATGGCAATATTTACAAGGGATTATTTACACATGACAGGGGCACATGGGCCACTGTAAGAACTAGCACTTGGCAAAGAATAGTAAAAGTAAGAATATATATGAACTTAAAACACAGCCAGTAATCACTGGCAGACACTATACTCAGCGTCAACCTGTAATATAAATCATAACAGGCACAGTATCACATAATGCGAGAACTCTATTCTGCGCCAACCTCATAAGTTAAAATAGGATAAACCAGACTCTCCGAAACTTAACTTGCATTAGGAAATAAACTCAATAACATAACCTGCAGTAGGGAATAAATCAAACCTAGACCACCGTAGAGGAATAAAACAGTAGTTAAAACACAGGCACAGCACAGCTTCTCCCCGGAAGTAACTTGCACCAGGTCCGCCCCCGGTCAGGCAAGGCCGCCTGGCTTCCGGGTTGGGCCGGTGCAACACCGGCGGCTTCGGCGAGGAATCAGAATGCGGCTCGGGCTGCAGCGATGAAATGCGGGGTGGGCACCCACTTTGGAGATAAAATAAAGAAGCGGCTATAATCTAGGGGGGCACCCAAATTTAAATATACATAGAATGTGGCCATGACGCGGGGAAGCACCCGTGAAGGAAAACTGAGTTGCGTGGTGGGCACCTGAAATTTAGATAAAAGTAAGATGGCCACAATGCAGGGTGGGCACCTGCTTTCAAAGATTAAAATAAGCGGGGTAGGCACCCGCAATGAAGGCAACCCAGTGCTGCGAGGCCAAAATAAAGCGCTCCCAGAGGGGGATAAAGCGCAGAGAGAGAGCCAGAGACATTAAGACAGAGCACAAACAGCTCCTTAGCCAAGGAAAGTCTTCCAGCCCTCCCAGGCAAGGCAAAAAGGGGTCCAAAGAAGAAGTCCTCCAGGGATCTAGAGGCAGGGCCCAGGGAGGCACGCCTTCCCCTGAGCCCCAGCAGCAGCACGCCCCTGGTAGATTCCAGTCCAAGAACAAGAACATTTACTTGGGGTCACAGTCCCTCTTTTTTACACAGAAATCCTTTGTCTAAAAGGTGCAGGCAAGGGGAAAACCAGATGCAACTGGTTCTGGAGCATTTTGTTTTGCTCAGCCCCTCTACCTATTCACAGGACAGTCCAGGGACATCAGACACACCACAGGGGGGTGGAACCAGCATTGTGGAGGGAAGGCACAGCCCTATTCAGGTCCCAGGTGCACTCCTCCCTCCCATCAACAAGCAGATCTCTCCATTCACCACCAGGGCAGGCCCATCCTGACTCCTGGAGCCAGGCACACCAGCCAGCTCCAGCAAATCACAAGCCAGACAGTCAATTCACATTCACTGCACAGACATGCCAACTTCTAGAAGTGGCACTTCTACACTAGACACAATAAATCTGCACACATCATCGCGCAGCATTTTATCTCACGAGCTCGCACATACCAAACTTGACCCTGCACTCCCCACACATCAGGAACTACCATGGACACACATATCCCCCATGCATTTCTATAGGAGGGCAGGCCAACTCAGCACAAACACCCCGAGTGCGGAAACATTTTACACTGGGCCACAGTGCTAAAGTGCACAGAGGCCTAAAATCACTACCACTATGCTAGAGGCTAAAGTCAAAAAGTTGAGGGGTGAACCTGCCAAAAAGTCCAACAAGGGATATCTGCATCTAAGATGGGAGGGAGGGGTTGTACCTGGGACCTGAATAGGGCTGGGCCTTCCCTCTACAATGCTGGCTCCAGCCCCTGTGGTGTGTCTGATGTCTCCGCCCTGCACACTGAAAGAAGAGAAGGAAGACTGTCAACAAAGTGCTCCTGGCCTGTACTTGCCTTCCACAATGCTGGCTTCACCTCCTGTGGGGCGTCTGATGGGCCTGCCCTGTGCTGTGAAAGGAAAGGAGAAGTCTGGTAAACAGAGTGCTTCAGAACTGGCTTGAACTGGGCACAGGCCCCTCTCCCCTCAGAGAACAAAGGATTTTGGGGTATAGGTTTTGGGACCCTGAGCCCATGAAATTAGATCACTCCTGGAACTGACAAGAAGAAACCACTGCTGAGGAGAAGGAACCTGAAGAAACTGAGAAAAGACTATACCCAAGCTGAAGTGCTGCTTGGGGGATTGGCCTGCAGTGGTTGCCTGGCTGCCTAGAGAGGAGAAAGGACTTTGAAGATTTGACCTTTGCTTTTCAACTTGTGCTAAAAAGATCTCCAAGGGCTTGGAAGAGAGCTTCCCTCTTGACCGAAGTCCCAGGACCAGTGGATTTCACCAGCCTTTGTGAATTGCTACTGTTCCAGTGGCTACAGAGGCATGAAGCTGTGACCGACTCTCACGACTGACCCGGTGTCCTGTTGGCACCGCACTGAGCAACATCCGCCCCAAACAATGCAAGCTCTGAGCTCACCGACTCCATCTCGACGCCGTCAACAAGCCGTAGCCTGCGCCGCGACTGGAAGGACACCTCAATGTGCAATGCCTCGCTACACCGACATGAACTGGTCTGACCAACGCAGTCACTGCTGCTGACTTCGAGTCCTGTGATCGCACCGGAGTTCGGCACCGCCTCGCTCACTTCGTGACGCACAGCTTGACCTGCACCACTGTCCGGACTGACTGACGCCTGCTCCCGAACTCGGGCTCGAACGCCTCACCGTAAAGCTGGAAGCCCGCAACGAGCAACGTCAGCCTCGAACAACGCAAGATCTGAGCTCACCGACGCCGTCTACGAGCCGTAGCCTCCACCGTGGAAGAAGGGACAGCGTGACCTGCAACTCTTTCTTTTCCTGCACTATGACGATCACCGGAACCGGCTCGCACCTCCGTGCCGTCCGCCCCAAGGAAAAGGTACTGTGTTTGAGTCTGTCGACATTTGAGTGGGCTTGGACCGCCACGGTCAGATGGATTTGTTATACTCTGTGTTCTTTCAGCATGCTGTAGCCGGACAAGGCTACCGACTCGCACAGAACTTTAATTTACACCGTTTTAACCAGAACTATTGAAATTTGATAGTACTGTGGATTCTTTTTGTCGTTTATTGGTATTGCAGTGCCTCTATATAAAGTATAACTTACTTTTTATACAAAACCTTGTGTGATGTCCATTTGTAGTGTTGTCACTGGGTTACTGTATGTGGTCACAAAGCCTTAACTTACATCGCCTCTGAACTAGCCTTGACGGCTCGCGCCACGCCACCTAGAGGGTGAGCAGGGGTTATTTTAAGAGGGTAATTCCCGTGCCCTGACTAGAGGAGAGGGTCCCTGCTTGGCACAAGTACCTACCTGTGCCAACCTGAGACCCCCAATTCTAACAGTAGGGGATCAGTGACTGGTGATTCGCTAGGGTCAGATGGAGACCACACCAGCATGAAGCCACATTGGTCAGGATGGTCCATTTTACTGAGGGTTGGTCGGAAGCATTGGAAAAGGATTGTAGCATATATCTTGACCTCCGTGTCAATAAAAAAGATTGGACGGTCGTCTGCGCAGGCGGGTGAGGGTGGTTGAGTCTTGGGAATAACAACAATGGTTGCTGCATGTATATCGGGAGGAAATGCGCCTGTCTCATTGACCTCTTTAAATAGGCCGAAGAGGGTGGGGACTAATATGTCTCTGTTTCCCCTGCTACTATCAGGGAGATGAAAAAAAATCAATTGATGGACCGAATGCAGAACAATGTCATACATTCACCCCAGTACAAAGATCTGGGCCTAAATCCATCATTTTTTTGTACTCCACACCACCCCAGTTCAGACATGGCCATATGCAAATCAGCCTTGACCCTGTGCCTCATGGGAACAGTCCAGCCCAAACTGCCAAGCCCTGTCTTCCCTGGACCGGAATCAAGCATCCTAGGACTGGTTTCTGGCTATCAGCCGTCTTCAGCCAGGATAGCTTGACTCCAGTGGTGTGGAGAGCGCGGTAGTCACATCTGAGCATACCCGTCCCACTCGGGGTGACAAATGCAAAAACAACAATTGATGGACAGAATGCAGAACAATGTCATACATTCACCCCAGTACAGAGATCTGGGCCTAAATCCATCGTTTTTTTGCACTCCACACCACCCCAGTTCAGACATGGCAATAAGCAAATCAGCCTTGACCCTGTGCCTCATGGGAACAGTCCAGCCCGAACTGCCAAGCCATGTCTTCCCTAGACCGGAATCAAGCATCCTAGGACCGGTTTCTGGCTATCAGCCGTCTTCAGCCAGGATAGCTTGACTCCAGTGGTGTGGAGAGCACGGGACTCACGTCTGAGGATACCCGGCCCACTCGGGGTGACATATGCAAAAACAACAATTGATGGACAGAATGCAGAATAATGTCATACATTCACCCCAGTACAGAGATCTGGACCTTAATCCATTGTTTTTTTGCACTCCACACTACCCCAGTTCAGACATGGCCATATGCAAATCAGCCTTGACCCTGTGCCTCAAGGGAAAAGTCCAGCCCGAACTGCCAAGCCATGTCTTCCATAGACCGGAATCAGGCATCCTAGGACCGGTTTCTGGCTATCAGCTGTCTTCAGAAAGCACTAGCACTGGGATGTGCTAGTGTCACAAAGGGCACTGATTTCAAGCGTGCTGGATACACCAGCAAATTTTAGTCAATAAAGTTTTCCAAAAAAACTTGAAGTTGTTTTTCACTGAAGTATTTTATTCATACTTATGAAGACATATTCAAGGAAGTATTCAGTGGTTATACTGTGTATTCATTTCCTTTTACAACAATCCATATGTTCCAATGCATTTCGGCCCACTGGCCTTCATCTGGGAAATCTATGAAACAAGGAGTGGTATCTGTCACTAATAATACTTCAAAACAAACAATGTAAAACACTAAATCTTATTCACACATTGTCTGGCATCAGTGAATATTATACATGTTTTGTTAAAATAAAGAATTAAATAAAGAATTAAAGAAACAGCCTTTACATTTATGCGTGTGAAAACTAGCAATCTGATAATTGAACCGTTTACCCTCATATGCTGTCCGATGTATAATGCAGCTATGTAACAATGCTAGTACATTTCGCTGTCAGTGAGCTTCACGTAGCGCATTAACAAGCAAGCGTTCTTTGGTGTTTTTTAGGCATACTCGTGTATCGAGAGATGAGTGGATTCGCGCTGCCTCGAAGAGGTTACTACCGTTTAAGCGTAACTCCTTCATGCCGGATGTACTAGGAATCGGGTTCTGTCAGCATGACAGTTTAGCTAACGTAGCGCGTTAATAAGCAAGCGTTCTTTAGCGTGTTGGGAAATACTCGTGGTTCGGGGGTTATGCGGATTCAAGCTGCTTCAAAGAGGACACAAATTGTAAAGGGTAGCTCCTTCTTACCGGATATGCTAGGAATCGGGTTCTATCGGCGTTGTGAAGCGGGACGCTCTCAACGCGGTGCAGGTTGGCGTGTGACGCGTGTGGGCTGTGCTGCAATCTTTTAAAGGCGTGCGTACATAAATTAAAGGGCCAGAGTGTGAAAATGTTTCGTGGTGAAGATTGTTGTTACAATGTATCGTACCATGGTAACAGTGTGTCATTATATACAACTAGCGGAATGATGTGTAACAGAATCATAAATAGCAACTAAATTCAGTTCTTTCATTTATCCCCTGGGGGCGCAGAGTTTGTAAATGGAATATCCAATGGTTTTCACGTTTCAGTAAAGTCTTTCTGTTATCTCTTTCTTCATTTTATTCCACAATCTCCAATATGCATGCTCTGATCTGATTGATCTGATGGTTTTGTTCAATGAAGTGGTTAGCAACCGCTGATTTGGGTACCTTTGTTCTTATATTACTTTTGTGTTCAGTCAATCTTGTTTTAAGTTTACGTTCTGTTTGTCCCACGTAGGCTTTGCCACATGGGCATTTTAACATGTAAATGATGTTTTTTGTGTCGCAGGTACCGTTAACCTGTAGTTTGATTTTGTTACCCCGCATGGGGTGGGTGATGGTGTTACCCTCCATGATATTGTTGCAGTTGCTGCAGTTTCTGCATGGGGTAGTACCTTTGAAAGTTGTTTGTGGTTTTATGGGTGCAGGTTTCTTTATAATTTCACCTAGGTTCCTGGCTCTAGTGAATGCGAACGTGGGTTCATCCTGAAAAATGTTGTTAAAGTCCAGTTCAGTTTTGAGCATGCACCAATGTCTTTTGATGATTTTCTTAAATTGAGGGGTAATAGTGGAATATTTACTCACACATGTGATTTTGGTTGTTTTTTGACTTTTTTGGGAGGAAAGTAGCGTTTGCCTGTTCTTTGCTGTGGCTCTTTTGTGGGCATCTTGTAGTACCTCATTAGGGTATCCTCGTTTCTTAAATTTATCAATCATGATTAGTGCTTGTGTCTTGGATTCCTTCGGGTCTGAGACAATCCTTTGTACACGAAGTAATTGTGAATATGGCAAGTGTTTTTTGAGAGGGGTAGGGTGGAAACTTTGGTAGGCAAGCAGATTGTTTCGATCAGTTGTCTTAGTGTATAGGGTAGTTTCAAACTTATCACCTGTTTTGAGGATGGTTACGTCCAGGTAGTTAATTTGGTTCTCGTGTACTACATGGGTGAATTGTATCCTTTGGTCAATCAGGTTTAGTTGTTGGATGTTGTTGATCAGTAGGTCTTCGGTGTCTTTCCACAAGATGAAAATATCGTCTATATATCGCAGATATAGACGTAACCCTTGTTGCCACTGAGCATTTTGTAGAATGTATTTATTTTCATACTGGTGCATGAAAATATTCGCATATGCTGGGGCTGCTGGATTTCCCATGGCGGTGCCAGACTTTTGTAGAAACCATTTATCTTCCCACTTGAAGAAACTGTGCATCAATGTAAAATTGAGTAGTTCCAGTAGGAATATTTTCATATTTTCGTCATATTCCATCTGAAGTAGAGCTGTTTCTACGGCCTCTATCCCTAGTGTATGGGGTATAGAGGTGTACAATGCCTGTACATCAATTGTACACATGAGTATCTTTTCATTAGGGTCCAGTTTCACATTGTCCAATTTATTTAAAAAATCTGTAGTATCTTTCACGAAAGAGTTCATATTTATGACATAAGGTTGAAGGTATTTGTCAATTAGTTTGCCAATGGGTTCCTGGATGCTACCACAAGTTGATACTATAGGGCGACAAGGTGGTTGTAAGGGGTCCTTGTGAATTTTAGGTGTTAAATAAAACTTGGGTGTTTTAGGGTGATCCATAGTGAGGTATTTTTTCATCTTGTCATCCACGCATCCTTTGTTGATGCCCTCTGTAATTATGGTTTGTAGTACCATTTGTATTTCCTTGGTAGGGTTTGTGTTAAGTTCCATGTAGGTATTTTCATCCCAGAGGTGAATTTGAGCTTGTGAAATGTAGTAATCTTTATTCATGATGACCAGAGCACCACCCTTGTCCGCTCTCTGACAAATGATATTAGGGTTGGCTGCTATGTTGTTAAGAATTGCTAGTTCTTTCTGGGTGAGGTTTTTACATTTGGTTTTTTTGCGGTAGTTGATCTTACCTAAGTCTTGTTTAACCAATTGTTCAAACAAATCCAAAGTCTTGTGGCTAATGGGGGCCATGTAGGTGCTGGTAGTGGTGAGACCTTTAAGGGAATCTTCCTTACTCTGCTGTTGATCCTGTTGTTCACCTACAATGTTAGCAAAAAAATGACGCAATCTAAGTTTTCTCATCAGTTTGTAGAAACTTATGTTGACTTCTAAGTGGTTGGTGTGAGCCGTGGGTACAAATGATGTGCCTTTTTGGAGGGTTTTCATTAGTAAATTGGTTAAGAGGAATATCAGAGATATTAATGACTAGGTTGTCTTGGTTTTCTTCTTGTCTTTCTTGGACATCATGTGTCTGGTTTGTGGAGGGTCTTTCTCCTTCACTTGTTCTGGGCTTTCGTCTTGACCTCCTCGGTCGTCCCCTTCGTTGGGGCCTTCTCCTAAAAAAGGCTGAGCTGAAGTGCTTGCTGTGGCTGTAGATGTTAATCTAGTGGGTCTTTTTCCAGAAGCATCAGACGTGCCGTCTGTGTCAGAGGAAGAGGTGTCAGTTTGTTGTGTATATGGACGGTTTTGTCTTTTTCTAGCATATACCTCTGCCCAGTTGTATACTTCGTTTAATTTATAGTCGATGGTATCGCGACGATATTTACGTAGTTTTCTTTCATTGACCTCCTCTGTGTGTTTTGCCAATTGAATCTTAGTTTCCTCTAGTATTTTATTGAGTTCCTCGGTTGTCATCATTTTACCTAACTCTTCTTTTACTGTGGTTAAATCCTTCTCCAGCTCCTCCAGTATTTGAGACAATTCTTCAACTATCAACAGGATAAGGTCTAAGGAACATTTGTTCAGGATTGCATACCATTTATCTGTAAAATTTTTCGAATTCTTACATAATGATGGTTTTAACAGTATTCTCATACTCCAATGCAGGGAGTTAACTAAGGAGCACGATCTACACCTTTAACCTAAGAACTACACCTCAGCTGTGCACGGCTATCATCTAAATCATTGTACTAAAGTCCTGCTCCATAGCTGTAGCACGCAGATCAACAAAATGCAATACGACGAGATCACGAAACTTACAGAAACAAAAGCAGACACCTTTGCATACTCCAATGAGGAGTCCGCCAAAATATATTCACTCATCCAAGAGGAAGAAACTTTCACATACACAACAACAAAATCCAAAGATCAACAAATGAAACAACTGTTGTACCTGTCACGTAAAATCATCAATCAACGACTTCACGCGAGTACCATGGTCAGATATCATAAAGCGTCTAGAATCCCAAGGGGACTGAGAATACTGTTAAAACCATCATTATGTAAGAATTCGAAAAAATTTACATCTTTTCTGACCGAGCGTAGCTTTCAAGTTATGCAAGGGGCCCACTATTCCAGGAACATCAAGTTGTTGCAGTCTTACTCCCTATGCACCTACTAGACTGGTTAGATCAAGTGGGAGAGGAATGGTGCATATCCCTAAGATTAGGAGATCTAGGATGGGTGACCGCTCGTTTTGATATGTGGCGGCCAAGCTGTGGAATACCCTCCCTCAGAATCTCCGGGTGGAGGAATCTGAATCCATATTTCGCAAAGGTCTGAAGACCTATTTGTTTCCTGTAGGTTAATCTAATATGTCATCTGGCTATTTTGGATATGGCTGTTACCTTAGCCCGGGGACACACTGGGTCAGTGTAACCACGCGCTCTACAAATACAAATAACATAACATAACATGTTCAGTGACATCAATGAGAACATCACTGATGATGTCATTGATGACACCACTGATGATATCAGTGATCTACACTTCTTTTGTACACATTGCTCTTTAAACGGTATACCATTAGAGCCATGAAAGCACACACAAAAATGCTCAGAATAATAGAAAGCACCTTTAATACCACCATACATACAACACCAATAGGTAAAGGAAGCCTGAGTTATTTGCAACATTGACTTTATACCATAAACTTCATGAGTAGCTGAGTTCATGTTAACTATGAACGACAGATAAAAGGGTAACCTAGAGTGCACCTGGTCTTCAATCTGTAAACAACTTTTCAGGGAAAACCAAGTTCCTCCAGATACTAAAGTCCTGTTTCAGAACTAATACCCTACTATGAACAGTCTTTAGCAGAATCAAAACCCTGACAGTCACTCAAACTACATTGAGAAATGAAGGGGATATGAGTGGAAAAGTGGTTACTGTTAACACTGTTTACTCTATGGAGAGCATTTACTTAGTACAACACTGTTTTCAGACAGTGAAACTGCCATGATAAAGACACCAAAGAGTCTTCCAAAGTATCTACTAAGCACAGTGTGCAGTCTATGCTGAACTTGTCCAAAGAGAGACTATTTACTGAAAATACCCATGGTCGGAAGGTGCTAAAGATCCTACTACCTAGATCCTTCATAAAGAGGTGAAAACATTACCATCTTCTGAAGCAAAACAAGCACATGCACATAGCTTAATACCTGTTCCTCACAGTCTTCTATGTTATGTAGGAATTGTCATGCTAGCACAGTTATGTCTAATAACTAAATGGTGCTTACAATACTTAGTATGTTGTCTGTAGAATCCTAGCCCTGTTACAAACTTGTTCTATAGAGCCTTAAAACTTGTGTGAAACATAAAGAACACACATTGTCATCTGTCACCTGCACACAGGGATACTCTTCAATGCAAACATTTAAAACATCTTCAATACCTCAGCAGACCTATAATGCTTTAGTAGCACAGGCATTTTGTAAGCAATTACACCCATTATCTGAACCCTGGCTGTACAAAAATATGTAGAAAAGAAATATGGCAGTTGCTCACCACTATATAAACTGTAAAACAAACTGACGCATTCATTGGATGATGTCATCAGTGATGTTGTCAGTGATGTAATTAATTATGTCATCAGTGATACCATAAATGATGTCATGCAACATGTCGTAAGTGATGTAATATGTGAGGTCATAAGCAGTGCATGGCGGGGGAGCAAGTTATAGTTAGTGCTGCTAACTATAACTGGGAATTTCTGTATTTTTTTAAGTTCAAAATGTTAATGTTGTCACTAAGAAATGCACCTAACTATAGTGTTACTTTAACCTTTGTTTTTTTTTGTGAATATATATATATATATATATATATATATATATATATATATATATATATATATTTACAATTCATACTATATACACATATATACTTACCTATTTACCTTAACTAGACTTACCATGTGTGGTAAAGATATGCATGGTAAAAGCACCAAAACATGCATGCATGATAAAAGCATGCATGGTGAAAGCCGTGTGGTAAAGGCATTGCATGGTTAACCTTGCATTGTAAAGGATGATTCCCATCCATTATATACTTATTTGCAAAAGGCCTGCGCTGCTGAAACATAACTTTTTTTTATACTCCGGTGGTACAGGCCTTTCAATCATATCACTGAGGCGATGCAAAGCCACCCTGCATGGTTTTGCATGGCCTCATAGATATCGAGTAAGGCAAGGCCGCACAAATTGCTACGTTTCCTTACCCTGCATCAAGCAGGCTTTCCATAGGTGTTGCAGTGGGTCTTCCCACACAACACCCATGGATTTCAATACTGCCCGAGATTTATACAATCACATAAACCAGAGGAAGCTCCAAAACCTTATGTCTCCTCAGACCAGGAGTAACAAGGAGAAATGTTTTGTTTTTACCTCTTTCCATGTGTGCTGCATTTTGACCCTCTGAATTGTTTTTGTTCAGAAACGTGCTGCTTCCTGCAGAAAATCAATCCTGCCTGCTACGGAGGCCGCCTGGCACCATTGTGCAAGGGTGCCTACTCTCACGCTAGGCAACAAATTGTGTGCCAGAGTGGGGTGGAAAGGACAGTAATGTACTGTATTTCATGAATACAGTGCAATACTTCCCTTTCCCTATGGCGTAGGGCAACATAGCAAGAAGATGTGTGGTACTGCCCTACGCCAATTTCTCATAAATATGGCCATGTATACTCTGTGATAGTTTGTTTATTTTTTGTTGAAATAAGCTTCTAAATGATTACTTCTCTTCAAATATTTGATTTCCTTTTGGGGTTGTACTAGCCAGTAGCGTTTGGGCCCAACTGCCACCATTTCTGAATAGAATCTAACCCTGGTACCACTTCAGAGTTTTTCATTTTACTTGAAAACTCTTGGCACACCAACAAAGAGAAATGTATATACAATAGATAAGATGCTTGGAGAAGTGTTTGCACTTCAGGGCTAATGAAAATTCATGGTGAATCCTTCACCTGAGAGTAGGTAGAGATTGGCAACCTGGGGTGTTGGGAACTTGTCTAATTTCAAAACAGAAGTCCAGGCTCAGCTGCTTCACAAACTGGCATGATGACCTTTGAAAAGCCAAGTGCTTCCAGCTTTGTTACATATTATGCAACCCAGTCTGTCCCAAGGATGCTGAATAACAGAGTGCAACACTCTCCCTATTTCTCCTCCTTCCCGCATGATACACTGTAACCAGTGTGAGAGTGAAGAGACATTCATTTGTCAGATCAGTGAGCAACTGCTGAGGATAAAGACTGCACATGGCTGTTTCTCCCTCATCCCTTTTTGTGCACCACCCTGGAGCATCCCTTGGCTTGCTTGGCCTCTGATCTCGTTTCATCTGCTTGACCGGGCCACATTATTTCCTTGAGAATGCCAATTTGTAGGAATTGTGCCTTCTGACACTTTTCTGTTGCAGGCTAGGAGAGTCAATGGACCCCCTACTGCGCAAACAACCACCCCAACCTTTATTGGAATTTGTCACCTTCAATCAGATAGTATAAAAATTGGTAAACTCTTCCAACCACAGCCCTCCACCTATTGCACTCTGATCTGTTAGATTATCCTTACCTGCTTGGACGCTGCATGCAGAAGCAGAGTATCTATGATTATTGCCTGTGCCATGTGTATGCCAGGAGAACAGATTAAGATGACTACCCTGAATGGTGACACTCTTGAATCATATGCTGCCTTGTTTTTGCTTCCTATCTCAACCCCAGTACAGGGGAGCCCCAATTAGTATAAGCAGAGATAAAGAACCCAGAGCTTATATTTTGATGTGTCTGATCCCTGTGTTACCTGAACCAAATGTTCCAGACCACACCACATACAAGGTAAGCTACTCTATTACCTAATTAAAGTGGAGTCTCACAGGCCCCAATGAACACACCTGACAACCCTCATCACTAGCCTTATTAGCAAAGTTGACAGGTGAGCCAGTTCTCTTGTAATCTTCCTGGTTGATATGTTTTGTCTAGGCACTTTGTGACCATAGATGGAGAATGTATGGCCAATGCCCATCTAGAGTTTGTAGTGTCTTTCAAGTTAGAAATGATGGAGCCCTTTTGGCTTTTGAAGGTCTCTGTAGAAATGGGATGTAAGTGTTAGAGCAGAATGCACGGAAGACTGGTTTAGAATGTGGAGTTCGCAGTTACATGCAGACGATTAAAGATGTGTAAAACTAAGCTCCTTGTGTGGGGTAGTCATGGTGGGTACCCCAGCTGGAGAGGGTACTCCAACTGAGATGCGATAAGTAACCCGAAGATCAACAGAGCTCTCCCAGAGAATTAGCTGTGGTCCAAGCAAGCTGTTCATACATGCCGCATGCCACATGTGTTGCAGTTGATGTACGGAATCGGCGCATGTGGAGTCAAAGCGCAACTCCAGTTGTGGAGAAGAAGTTGAAAACATTTCAAAGAAATCTACATATCGTTGACCGAGAACTTGCTGGTTTGACCGTACATAAAAGTACCATGCTGCTACACAATATACAGTTATACGTAATCCGCAGCATTAACCCTAAAGGCAGATACAACCAGATTTTCAAAAAGAAGCCATTAATAGCCACAAATGGCAAGATAATGTTCCGATCCGAAGTGCTGTGAGGCAGAGATCTACCAGGTGTACAAAGAGACACCTAAAAACAGAGCCAGTCAGATACATGAAGCGATCCTCTGCTTACCAGAGCTAAATTCTGAGAGTCATGCCACAGTGTTAAGGCGAGTATCCCCTGAATAAGGTCCGGCATTTGTGTTTACAGAGCTGTTCATACCTGGAGCAGCACGCAATTAGAGCTGCCGGGTGGCACCTCGGAATACAACTCCAGGGACCTCCAGTAAAGTGAAGATATTCTATGGAGACCAAGAGGGAGGTCACTGTTCCATCGATTGGGCAAGAGGACCCAGACGCCAGCATAGCACATGGCCTTAGAGATGGTATACATGAAGCAGGTCGTAGGGGACAGCAGAACGTGTTGAAGAGACCTCTGCTATTAGTGTCTGTCAAATATGTGAATGCTTACAATGCTACTAATTTCTGGAAACCACCATCTCCGTTCGATACCTCCAAAAAGCAAAATATTGGCAATAGATGGACTGCTTAGATAGAGACATTTGCTTATTTCATTGATACACTTAAAGAGACTGAAAACAAAAAGTTAATCAAGTATCTCAAAAATCTGGCTGGTGATGGTGTAAAGGAAGTCATAAAGACAATACTACAAGCCGTTGAAGAATTCAGATAGCATCAGGTTAAAGAAGTGTTGAATATCAAGTTTAATCGAGTGCCAAATGTTGATTATGAACTATACATCGTCAACCAAGAATGCCAGAAAATTTGGGAATCCATTGAGAAATTTGTGGAGAGACGTGACACACTCATCCGACATTAAAAGTTCATTGAATTCAATGATGAAGAAGCTCTGCGTCTGAGAGTTATTGATGGATGCTTGTCTGATTGATTTTGCAGACAAATGCTAAGAGAAACTCTTACGGCCAGATGTAGGTAATCCCAGTTTTCCGACTCTTAAATACTGAATCATACCGAATCGGTATTTCAGAATCGGAAAACGGGATGAATGAATGGGAATTACCGAATCGGTATTTACCGAATTGGTATTTACCGAATCGGTAAATACCGCATCGGTAAATACCGAATCTGAAAATACAAAAATAACCCATGTGAGCCTGTGAACCAATCAGGAACACCCACCACACCCCACAACAAAGCTACAGAGGAACCAACCAATCAGATGCAACCACCCCTCCCCAGTACCTGGAATTGGCCACACCCATGCAGGTGCAGAGCAACTGAACAGTTTAGAGAGCAGGAAGAAAGACAGAGGAGCAGGCTTCCCTGAGCATACCTGAGTAGCAGAATGGAGTCCCAGGATGGCCAGAAGGATGCAGCTGAGCGCAGGAGGCAAATCAAATTCAGCCCAGCAGAACTGCAGATGCTGGTTGAGGAGGTGGTCAAAAACCACACCCAGATCTTTGGCAAGCAGTCTCCGCATGTTGCAGAGTCTGTGAAAAGTAACACCTGGCTGGACATCCAGTCCAAGGTCAATGCCATTGGGGTCATACACAGGGACATAGATGACCTGAAAAAAAGAGGGTATGATCTGCGAATCATCACCAAAAAAAAATTGCAGGACAGAGAAAAGAAGCCGGAGCCACAGGTGGAGGGAGGAACAGAGCACCAAGACTGACAGACCTGGAGGAGCTGGTTGAATCCACCCTGGAGCCAGAAAGTATCCATGGGATAGGGGATGCTGACAGCTCAGCCAGAGCTGCAAAGGAACAAGGTAAGATGCATGGACATGAATCCCCACCCTTTTCCCTGACCCCCTTCCCCAATGTGGGTGTCTGCATCACACTCCAGAACAGGGTTTACTTTTTACCAAAAAGGACTAGCTAAAAGGGACTTGTAGCTTTATTCTCTGATATGCCTTGTCAGTTGGCACCTGTTGGGTGTCTTTATAAAGCCCTCACCCACTAACCTAGTTGGTGGCATGCTTCATCATCGAGCCCACCACAGTGACACCTAGTATGTCCTGGGTGTGCTTTGGTGCCTGATTACAGCGGAGCAGGTATATCGCTGAAAGTGCAGTGTTGTGAAAAGGTGGAGTGAGATTAAAACGGCTTGGGAGGGGTCCCAAAACCCGAGGGTTAGATTAGGCTTTAATAAATGGGCCCCTGTCAGCGGTTAAAAACAAGGAAGTGTGGATGCGTTGGTGGCGGATTACGACCTCCAGCATCCTGTGTGGGTCGACATGTTTCAGCCAGTGCCTTCTCTATGCTGGCTTTCCTCAGGACCGATTTATAAGTGCGGGTGCATGTTAAAAACTTATTTTAATGCAGTGAGTGTTAATTGACTAGGTGTTGCACTCACTAAGGTGCTTCCTGGAGTGTAGCAGCAGGGCGTATGACTAAGACTCTCAGTCAGGACCTGCGGGGAACCTGTGTGCCGTGCTCGCACTCCGGGAACAGTAATTTTTACCCCTACGCTATCCAACACTTTCCCTACTATTGCACTCTCTGGAGTTAGAATAGTCATTTTTAACCCTACGCTATCCAACACTTTCCCTACTGTTGCACTCTCTGGAGTTGCAATAGTAATTTTTAGCCCTACTCTATCCAACACTTTCCCTACTGTTGCACATTTTGGAGTTGGAATAGCAAGTATAACCCCTACGCTATCCAGCACTTAGTTAATGCTGTGCCTACTTTATTTTAAAGCGGTACAAAAGGGGGTGGTGATGGACAGAGCATCTGGACCAATCAAACACTCACACCCAGTCAACAGATCTGGGTTTAATCCATCGCCGTTCTTTAGCCCACTCTGCCACCCCAGTTCAGACATGGCCATATGCAAATCAGTCTGGAGGGGGGAATAGTAGTTTCTACCTCTACACTATCCAACACTTCCCCTACTGATGCACTAACTGGAGTGGGAATAGTAATTATTACCCGTACACTATCCAAAACTTTCCCTACTGTTGCACTCACTGGAGTGGGAATACAAATTTTAACCCTTTCGCTATCCAACACTTTCCCTACTGTTGCACTCTCTGGAGTGGGAATAGTAATGCTATCCCTACGCTATCCAAAACTTTCCCTACTGTTGCACTCTCTGGGATAGGAATGGCAATTTTTACCCCTACGCTATCCAACACTTTCCCTATTGTTGCACTCTCTGGAGTTGAAATAATAATTTTTACCCCTATGCTAACCAACACTTTCTCTACTGTTGGACTCTTTTTAGTGGGATTAGTAAATTTTTTCTCTTCGCTGTCCAATATTTTTCTGTATTGTTTTAGTTAATGTTGTGCCTAATTTATTTTAAAGTGGTACAAAAGGGAGTGTTGATGGACGGAGCATCTGAACCAATCAAACACTCACACCCAGTCAACAGATCTGGGTTTAATCCATCAACGTTCTTTAGCCCACTCTGGCAACCCCAGTTACGACATGGCCATATGCAAATCAGTCTGACCCTGTGCCTCATGGGAATAGTCCAGCCCGAACTGCCAAGCCAATCCATGCCTTCCCTGGACCGGAAACAAGCTTCCTAGGACCAGTTTCTGGCATTCCAGCCGTCTTCAGCCAGGTTTGCTTGAATCCAGTGGCAAAGTGAGCAAGGGACTCACGTCTGAGCATACCATGCCAACTTATGGTAAACAAAGCGGTACAAAAGGGGGTGGTGATGGACGGAGCATCTGAACCAATCAAACACTCACACCCAGTCAACAGATCTGGGTTTAATCCATCACCGTTCTTTAGCCCATTCTGCCACCCCAGCTCAGACATGGCCATATGCAAATCAGTCTGACCCTGTGCCTCATGCCTCATACCCAAGATGACTGGGAAGAGAATTAAGCATGGCATTAAAAAAGTA
Source organism: Lissotriton vulgaris (assembly GCF_964263255.1). Lineage (NCBI taxonomy): Eukaryota > Metazoa > Chordata > Amphibia > Caudata > Salamandridae > Lissotriton > Lissotriton vulgaris. The sequence goes on from NC_141699.1 coordinate 933,124,721, forward strand.
TATCCAGGTAACACCTCAAGAAACCCCCACTCTGGTGTGCAACCCCTAACCTGACATCCAACCCTGAATACTAATGATAAGACCAACCGAAAAAGTGAAATTCTTCCCCAGTTGCCACGAGAAGATCAGCAGTTGAAGTTCAGTGCCATCAAAACAGTTCTGGTATGCACCACACGCACCTAGTAACCTCCCTCCTTAGCTGCAAATTCTTGGGCCTCCACGGTTCTAAAGGGAGGTAGTTGTGGTACGATAATCATTCTTTCTCAAAATGTGAAAGTCACTCAATGCTGGCCATTGCGGTGAGTCACGTTATAGGTAAACAATGCTGTCTGGATGCTCGTAGCTTCACAGTGCCTCATGCTTTGCTCCCTCAGCTACTTTGAACTTGTCAAAAAAGCCAAAAGTCACTCACAACTCGAGTCAGCATCACAACCTTGTTCACATCTACCATACTCCTGCAGTAGAAACTTTTTTCCAGTGATTTCCATGAAGGTCAATTTTATACTGTCAGTTCACTGACACACATTATTAACCAAACCATGAAATCTTTTTGTACATACCAACTTCAATCTTGTTGGCATCAAAGACTTTCCAACTCAGCAGCCACCCTCTAGATCTGCTGCACACAGAACATTGGCCTGATCAATTGCCCTGGACTTCTGACTGTCTGATGTACATAGACACTGGTGGGTCTGCCAGTTGCAATTCTTCCTTACAGACTCCTTACACTTTATCTTTGTAAACCTCTTAATTTCTTCCACAAATCCTCCAGTTTCTTCTTAATTTCTAGTTCCTCCCAGATAGTTTATTTTCCGCTCGTCACCAGAGTTACAATCAAGTATGTAGACTTGTGAGTTACAAAAGGAGTAGGTTCATTAGGTTTAGATAAGGTTACAGGTAAATCATGTAAAGTCCCACCAGGAGCAGCAAACTGCTGCTCAGCTCTTCTCAATCCAACTGTGCACTCATCCAAGCACAAATACTCTAAACATTCCAAACATCCAATGATCTAACTCACAGGCTGAGCAGCAGGGAAAGTCAAGGCTGTGGGGAGAATGCATAATATAGTAAAATGTTACAAATACAAGAAAATCTAAAACCCATTCTAGTGCACCATAAATGTGGGAACTGCTCGTCTTCAGTTCCACCTTGGAAGGAACTGAGGGGCATATTACCAAGCAATAGCGATAATTATCGCTACTGTTTGGTTAGGGACAAAAATTTACCGCTGAGCTGCGGCGATTTTTACTGCAATTAAACCTTGGTATTACCAAGGTTTATCGCAAATGCGACAAAAATCACCGCAATGCATGAATATCGCTGAAAAGTCCGCGATATTCATGCATTACCGAGCTAATGCTCTTAGCCATGTTATCCACCTCCCATTGGATAACATGGCTAAGAACTGCTCAGGGCAGGTGTTAGCTTTTGAAGATATTCGCGCTTAGCGCAAATATCTACAAACGTTGGTAATAGGAGATAGCGATGTTAGCGACTGTTTCCAGTCTCTAACATCTTGGCACGCCCACTTTGCATGTCATTAGTGATAAATATCACTGACATGCAAAGTGGGGCCCAAGATGGTCGCTATCTCCTACTAGCTGTCGCTAACTGGTGTTAGCGACAGCTAGGTAATAGGGAGATAATTTTATCTCCACTTTCTTGGCTTTTAAAGCCAAAAAAGCGGAGATAAACCCCCTTAATAATATGCCCCTGTGTTAACTGATGGTCAAAGACACTGGTGCCACAATTAATTTACTAATTGCAAAACCCGAAATGTGGCTTATGCCATCGTATGCCCTTGTAAAAAAAAACATCCATAGGGAAAACGGACCAAGAAGTGAGATAAAGGATTGGCCAGCACAGCTCCAGATTAAAGAATGAAGTCCTAACCGCACCTTTAGTGGACCACATCATTTCATTCACACATTCTGAAAATGATTTCACTTGGACTGTTCTATATGTTATAAAACCAAACCTGAGAGGTGGCGACCCTGTTATCTCAAAAAATAGCAATCCTGATTATGAAATTCTACACAGCCAATGGTCCACAGTGCACATTAGCCATTTGTATTGTGTGCCCCACAAGTCACAGTACTCAATATTTCTTTTTTTGTTTTTAAACCTGCAGTTACATCGACAACAAAGAAGCACTCTTCTATGAACAAATAATCCCTGAGATTCTGGCGTATAAGCAGGTAGCAAATCATAGAATCCTTTATTCTGAGAGAATTAAACATGCAGAACAGGGTCACTTTATTAAAACAAATATTTGTCATTATTATTTTTAGCTCTCAAGACCAAGTCCTAGTCCTGAGGAGAACCTGCTAGCAAGATGGGGTTGAAACGTGTTGACTCCAGGTTAATTAACATGGGGCATGTCTCGAAGGAATATTTCACAATTTTGTTTTCCCCACTTAGACAACCCCCTCTTGAAATTTGTAACCCCATACCTCATAACACAGGCAGGACAATAGGCAGTAGCCTTGTGTGTAGTAACTTTTGAATGTCCACCTATTGCCTTTTTAGAAATAAGGACTGGTCGCTTGTACACTGTGTCAATATTTTTTGTTAGACTTTGTATGTTCACTGTGTTTCTTTACTGTTGTGCACTGTGTTGTAGTATAATGTGTTATGTTTCACAAAAAAAATTATTTGTATATAAGTGTTGTCTTATATATGACATGACAAAAATGGCATCATCGTGTTTTCAACAAATGTTAAAACTAAGTGAAATAAATCACACAGACTTTGGAATTACAGTCTAAAGTCATGTTTATTCATTAATATGTTGTAAATGGTCTATCTGGACATCTTGATTGTTTACACTAATATAGCAAAAAGCCACAATCCAATACAGATACAAATGGCATGTAGAATGAGGCTGACAATGGATCAGTCAAAAGTATGGTTTCCTCTGCTGATTTCTTTAGCTAAGCTACCCTTCACCCCTCTGATTTTTACAGTTTCTGGTATGACCTAATTACCAGTATCTGAACCATCATTCATTCATGTGTTCTGCCTTTGCGTGTCTGTTTCTGCACTTGCAATGGAGTCTTTAGAAACCCTTGGCAGGCTCTTTATTATTCAAACAGCTTTTTCCAGCTGCGGTGCTACATCAAAATCTTTTATTTGTAAAGCTGTAATTGAGACACACTGATTTCAGAACCTTGTTATTGTTGTGCTCAATGACACAATAATCAAATAACAATTTTACCCCTTCTAGTTTGTTGTGGTTGATGCTATAATAACTCATGGGCCCTGAAAAGTCCCTTGAAATTCCAAACCGGAGGAATTCACTCCATTTTCTTACCCCATTGAGCTAAAATAGGAAGGGTCCCCTGAGAAAGTAGGAGTCAAACCAGTTTGTTGAGCACAGGTATACTATGAAGTGTCCCTCAAGATGTGGTGACCAAGGTAAGAATGTCCCTCATCCAAAAGGTGTCATAGATTTGGCCGTTTGAGATCCAAAAGCGATGTCCCTGGCTGGGCTCCCTGGATCCGCCCACTTTGCTGGGTGTCGAGGGACAGGACGACAAGAGAGGATACATTACAATCCGGGTCTTTTTTTTAATTATTCCTAGGTACTAGTAAAGAGTAACTCTACTTCTGAACCACAAATATTTTGGCACAGTGTTGTTTCTCAAACCATTCACAGAGGAAATTAACTGGCATTCAAAACATAAATGCACTGAAGACGATAAATATGAGATGCTAACACTGAAACCACCATTATCAGCCAAATAAAACCCCTCAAAAATGAACCAGTTTTATAGAGTTTTAAAATGTTTAGAAAAAATAAAAGATTCCAATCAACAAAACGTTTATTGTGGTTGGACAAATGCATATGTGCTTGTTTATTGGTAATATTGCAAACACAAGGAGATAATGGATGAAGCGCTGAAACTTTTCAGACACTCACCGCCAGTCACACATCTGGTCTGAAACCATCATCTTCTTTAGCTCACTTCGCCACCTGAGTTCCGACCCAGCTATATGCAAATCAGTCTTGACCCTGTGCCTCATGGGAACACTCCAGCCCAAACTGCCAAGCCAGGTCTTCCCTGAACCGGAAACAAACATCCAGGGACAGTTTGGGGGTAACACCCCTCATCAGCCAGGCTAGCTTGAATCCAGTGGCAAAGTGAGCATGGGACCCATGTCTGGGCACACTCTACCAACTTACAGTGAACAAAGCAAACACAAGGAGATGATGGACGGAGAGCTATTAGTAATATTGGACACCACACTGGGTTTTTAATAAATAATGCTCTTACAGTGTAAGCAGTGTGCCAGGACCTTATGAAAAGAAGGAAGCAGCATTAAACAAAAGAAACAGGCATGGAGAAAGAATCGAAAATCACGACGAACCAGCCTGAACGTAAATGGCCGAAGAGTGCAGTCAGGCAGATGTTCAAATAACTATTTTCGAAGTAGTACTGTGACTTCTGATTGTATGCTTGGGGGATTCCTTGAAGGAATAATTACAACTCAATCCATGTATTTTCTCGCTGTGACTTGACGTTAAGATATGTTGTTTTTTTAACTGTTTTCTCACATTTTCTATTGGCGACTGAACAGATTGGCATCTAAACATTATTACTGTTTTCAGTACGTTTTAATTGAGTGCAATCGGGTTAAATATGACCGTGGGTGTATTAATGCATCATGCGCATTCCATTTGTTTTAAGAACAAAACAATTTGTTTCAAAGAAATAAATAAGATTTGTTACATGTCTTCAATTAAACCGAATATCAAAATGTTTGCGACCAATTAACTTCAAAGGTAAAATTTGAGGAATATTTGCTTAGCTGCTGTTAGACCCCTGAACCGATGCTGTAGATGCATTTAGATATGGGCAATGACAGACTTTTTTTCTCCTGGACATTTTTGTTATGTTCATCACGTGTTTATTTGAAAAAAGAAGATTTACTGTAAAAAGGCACTGCCGTATCCAGACACTTTACAATTCGCCCTTCTTGTACTCTCCCCACTACTCGCCCACTCACCGTGTTTTATGTGACATAAATTCTTTATATTTTACCTGAGATTCCTCCCTGCACTGAACCAATTCTTTAGGCTTTACTCTGAGGTGTAATGTGCAATAACACATAAGATAGGCAAACAGGACACATTTAAGAGCTGTGTATTTGTCATAAAGCCAGTGGTCAACTTGTAAATAAATAAGTGTAATGGCCAGAGGTATTTGCTCAGGACGTCACTGCATGTTGCACTACCGACTGGAAGTGCCATTAATGCCACATGCTAGTGCAAATGCTACCTACTAAACACCACACTCTTATAAATGTGACAGGTTTGACAATTCCTGGCCACCCTGAGGACTAAAAATGACTTGGGTGTTCTGGAATTAATTTTGATGTTTCTAATTGTTAAACAGATGTGCTGTACACAAAAATAGCCACTCAGCACGTCCATGTGGTGCACTGACATGCTGTAGGTGCAGGTGTTAATCAATTAAGTGCGGTGCCAGGTACCGGCAAACACCAGCACACATTAAGCACTGCATGAAGCCATTAATAATAACAGCCCTGCTTTATATACAACCTAATAACTCTCTACCAACCCACCAGGGCTCTGTACTTTGCTTCGTGTTGCTTATTGGTCTTAGCAAAGATTTGTAAACAAGGGGGCGGAGGTCCACTCTTCGCTTTTTAAAATGCAAAGACTTGAAGCTCTCTTCTTCCCTCTCTGAGCATTAACTCTAACCATCTGGTTTTCAGGAGATCCTAGCAAACTTTTCTTTTTACAGACTAATGTTTTTTGAGTTCACTAAACTTCTACAGATATATATTTAATCAGCACCAGGGTGCCCGTAAGGTTAGTGCACACTTTATGAGAAACAAATTAATAACATAAATTAAAACACCTCAATTCAAATAACATTTGCGTCTGTATCAGGTTTTCTCACCTGATTATTTCTGCTAAGTAGGACATAGTGATACCTTTACATGCCATACACAGCAGGAGTGCCATTCACATCCATCTTCGGTTGGGCGCAATAAAACAAAAACAGGTGCAAAAACAATTTGTGCCCAAATACGCACTCTCTGCCCATGCTGCAAAAAAGAACAAAAAAACGTTTTATTGTTTGCCATATGTGCTAAGAGTAAACATGCACATGGTCTTCCTCTGTAGCTTCAGAATGTAATACTACCGAGAGAAAGGTACCTCCTACAAATACTTTGATGTATGGAAGAAAGGGGCAGAAAAACAATGTACACTGGAAATACTCCCACGCGATCTGCATTACTTGTATGTGAGCCTGCTAAGGCTCCATGGGCTAACCAATACTGACAAAATTAAGACATAAACATATGCATAGTGTTATTTATTTTTTATTTAATTGTAAAGACAAAATAATATGCTGTTGCAAAGAAAATTAATTTTTTTCATTTAGTAGTACAAAATTACATAGTTAAAAATATTTCACGAAATCACATATACACCAAAGATGCTATACAGTATTTCCACATAGTGACACAATGACGCTGTACAGTATTTCTGTAGCATCAGAATGTAATGACAGAAAAAAACAGCTTTTATAATAAAGTGGTAAAAGATGTTTGCACCAAGATTGTATTTATGTACCACCAATCATATGGCGTAGTGCAAGTCACAAATGTTTTGCAATCAGGCCCTGGAGGCTACATCACAAAGCATTTTTGACTTGTGCTATTATACCTCCTTGGTGGCAATGAAGGTAATGCGTGGAAAATATTCATGCATGTTTATGCAGACAGACTGCAGCTGAGATACAGCAGTACCAAAATGACACAGCACTTTTAGGTTCAGTTTATTAAACTTGGTTCGGTTGACAGGCAACCATAAAAGCATGCATGCCGTAAATACAGAATACAGCAATGGAACAGTAGCTCATTTGGCATACTAGAGGAAAACACAACAAGGTACGTAAAATATATTAAAACTGGAAAAGTGCAAGTTCAAATAAACCAACGATTACAAAGACTATAAAGCCCATAGAGTGTTCACAGCACCATTTCTTTTTTACAAAATCATTTTTATTGGCATTTTCTTTGATTAAGTACATCAGTATCGATGACATTAATACAAAAAAGATGTACTACATTCATTTTACACCTGAACATGAAATTGGATAGAATTGTGCACAATCCCAACGATTGGTGATGTTGCTGTGAGACGAGTGGTGAGGCAATATCGGCATTCATGCAAGGTAGCCTGTGTTTTGTACTGGTATGAGATGTGCACTCTCATTATTAGCCCTATGTGTGAGGGGCTGTTATACACCAGTAATGACAGAAACTGGAACAAACGGGAGAGGTAGAACTGGGATACACTGTGTCGTACTTTGCTCCTCTGGGTGTTGACCGCTTGTGTATTGTATTATGCCATGGTGTCTAGCTGGGGATGGGCATGTGGGGGGGGAGGGTTTGGAGGAGCGAGCATTAAGTATAGCATCTATGGCCCACTCACGGTTGTCAGACAAGCTCATAACCCCTTTAAGAAATACCTTGAGTTGCTGCAGGGGTTGTGTGCACCACTGGGGAATGGGAATCCATGGATTCCGGCGCCTTTGATGTTTCCTATACGAAGGAATGAAGCAGCATGAAGCAGCATGGTCCATGATATAGATTTAGGATGTTTACAGGCTCCTTTAACTTCTTCTGATCGGAGTACCTCTTCCTCAGCTGCGCACCATTTCTTGACTGCTCCTACCCTTGCCGCTAGAGGGGGAGCCCCCGGTGCCTTCCAGTGCATAGTTGGAGCACTGCATGGCCAGTAGAAACAATAGGGTCGCAAAGCGCTTCTCCACTTACATACTCTTGCGACACTTGCAAATGCTGAGAGTGTTGGCCTCCGAGGTGTGTAGGTCTGGAAGCCCCGTAACTGCCTGGAGGGCGGTATGAATCTTGTCCCAATAGATTTGAAGCGTTGTACAATACAAAACATGTGTTGGAAAGAGTCGTTGGGCTCAGGGCATCTGGGACATGTGAATGAACTGTCTGGGAGATACTGCTTTAGCTTTTCAGGGGTAAAGTATGCGCAGTGTAGAATGGGCAGTTGTAGGTTTTTAAATCGATAGTTGCGGAACACTTTTTAGGGAAATTTCAAGACATGGGCCCACTCCTTATCATGAAGTAGTCTATGGAATTCTATTTGCAATTTTTCCCGGAGGGGCGCAAGAGTGGGCAGCTTAAGGGTTTGTATGGCTTTGTATATCGAAATGACTAGGTAGCGTCCTGGGCCCATTTGCAATAGTACATGGATTACCGGGTGTGTTGGGGGGTTCTGTGTCTATGATGTGCCACATTTTACGACCGTCTTCCAGTAGTTGTCTTTAAGTAGTTGTCGGTGCAAAAGGAATTGTCCTCTAGGGAGGTCAAATTTATCTACCAACATCTCTAAGGTCTGCATCTGTCTGTTGAGGAAAAGTGCGCCCGCCTCCGTCAGTGAGTGTTCTGTCCAAGTGTGGAGCGTTCGCTAAGTGTAGTGTGCCCGACCCCTAGGGAACACCACCAGCGGCACGAGAGGGAAGTACATAGGTGCCGTGCAATTCATTCTGTGTATGCATGTTAGGCAGGTGTGCGCTACCGCCCCCTGGATTGGCTTGGTCAGAGGCGGCGGCACCCACGGCAGTAGCATTCGGGTGATGATTGGGGTCTGAATTTGCCCTGCTGTTGTGGTCAGTTCCCCCGTGCTCGGCCCGCTGTCCAGGGTAACACCCATTGCAGTCGGGGGGCTAAAGCATATGCCTCAAAGGATGGGGCAGCTAGTCCCACCTGGTCAAGGGCAGCTGCAACTTGGCAAGGGTGATACGCCAGTGTCCTGATCCCCATACGAGGGTCCCAAGGAGGGTGTCAAGCTCCCAAAAAAAAAACCGCGGAGGGACCACCGGGAGGTTAGAAAAACAGTATAGTAGAATTCAATTGGTGCAAGATCGTATTTGATTTGTAGGTCACTGAAAGGAATAGGGTATGCCCCCGCGTACAGCTGGTATGGGAACAGTATGCCTTTTTTGATCCATGTTTCATTGTGCATGGGTTTACCCTTGTTCATAATGTTACGGTTGTCCCAAAGGGATTCCCATCGTGAGCCCCGAATGGTGTTTTCTAGGATTTTATCAAATTTCAGGAGAGCTGATTTTGTGTTATGAAATATTGATCTAGAGTGGGTCAGCTTGTTTAGGTTAGATGAAAGAGCCGCGCTAGGGGAGATACCGTCTAGAATTTCCTCCTCAATTTCTAGCCATACAGGAGTATAGTCAGGTGAGGGAGCGAGCCAGTGGGCTCCTTGTTTGGCTAGGAATGCGGCCTCATACCTTTTAAAGTCTGGCAAATTGACCCCACCCGCGGATTTGTCTAAGCGAAGCTTTTTTATGCTGATTCTTGCCCTTTTCCCCTTCCATAGGAAATTTGAGATAGCCATGTCTAATTTGTGATAGAAGTCAGATGTGAGGGTTAGTGGGAGCATAGATATGAGGTAATTAACTAGAGGTGAAATCATCATCTTGATGGTCTCCACCCTGCCCCACCAAGTAATGAAACGGGGGGACCACCCCTCTAGTTGGGTCTTGATTTTATTTAAAGTGATTTTTTCATTTCGATGGAGGGTCTCCATGAGGGAGTCACCAAATTCGATACCTAGGTATTTCACAAACTCTGGTTGCCAACATACCCCTGAGTCCCCTAGCACCTCTTTGGTGGTTAAAATATTGAGTGGTTTGACCTCAGATTTATCCCGGTTGAGTTTGTATCCTGAATGGGTATCAAATACGATCTTGCACCAATTGAATTCTATAACTTCCTAAACGTAAAAACGGCTCTGTCCAAAACCAAACTCTCCCCGACAGCACCCTCGCTCCCGTCATACCTTGCCAGACTGAACAGACTAGGACACCAGGTTTCCTTTCTCTATAGACTCAGCCGTCCCCAACAATCTGGCCTTACTGCCCCAATTACACAATTCTGGAATAACCTTTCATCCAGGCGAATCACAGACTCAGACTGGACCAACACATGGATATCTTGCACGAGACACAAAATCAGCCCTACACTGTCACAGACAAAATACTGGCTCTTACATAAGGCCTTCTGGACCCCAGCGCGATTATTTGCACACAACTTCACCCCTGATGCCTTTTGCTGGAATTGCAAACGCGCGGAAGGTGACTTGTCACACATAATCTTAGAATGCGACTGCGTGGCACAATTCTGGGGGAAGATATTCGAATTTATCTCAAAGCTTTTCCACATCTCACCGGTAAAAGAGCTCCCTTACCTAGTTTTCGGGTTCACCCAGGACCCATCCCTTGAAGCAGATGATAGAGCATTACTTGACCTCCTCCTCTCGGCGGCGGTTAAGACAGTCCTCAGCAACTGGAAAGATACCAGCAAGGCCAATTACGCAGGGTGGCTGAACTGGATAATCAGTTTACGTGGAGCAGACAATATTGCACTCCTTCAGACACCGTGGCGCCCTCCCACGAGAAAACTATGGTCGACTCTTGATAACTACTTCACGTCACATAAGCCACCTTAGAATGGCTCTCACACCGTCCACGACCCACCAACATATGCTCCCCGACTACCTTCATTGCAGTATTAATTATCGAAGAAAATTGTCCTTAAATGAATGAGTAAAATGCTGCTGAATTATAATGTCTGTTGCTAAATTGTTATTGAATATGAGTTACGGGCTTTACTGTTCTAGGCTAGATGCCAGCCATGTACTTTTGTACTGACATTTACTATGATATATTGCAGCGTACAGTAATTCTGATTTGTAAATGTATGACTCAAATTATGCTAATGGATTTACTTTTTTTTTATGTCTATTCTGAAACAACCAATAAAAAACTTTTGAAATAAAAAAAAAAATCCAAAAAAACCCAAAAAACAGTATAGTAATCGCGGGACGAGGATCATCTTAGCGACTGCTATTTTTCCCGTGGCAGCCAACGGGACATCCTTCCAAAAGTGTATGGAGGATCTAATGCCAGCCATTGCTTTGCAGTAATTGCCCTCGTAAATGTCCTGTGGTAAGTGGTATAGTCGGACTCCCAGGTATCGAACCGACTGGGGGCTCCAGGAGATGTGGACGTCACCTATTCTTATCGGGCATGGGGGTAGGTCTTGCACTAGGGGGTATATTGTCGATTTGGACCAATTTACTTTGAGTCCTGCCACTGCTCAAAATCCTGCAATAAGCATAGTATAGAGGAAAGATCTGCCATAATATCTCAGACATAAATGAGCACGTCATCCACATACATCGACACCACATGCATGGAGTCAGCAATTGGGATGCCCCAGCTCTCCCCCTCATTATGAAGGTGGATCGCCAGAGGTTCCATTGCCATGGTGAAGAGTAGGGGGGAGAGTGGACAGCCCTGCCGGGTGCCTCTCCGTACTGGGAACAGGGCCAATATAAGGGGCCCTAGTCGCGCTCTGCAGGTGGGCGTGGAATATATTAGCTTGGTGTATGCCCGAAGAGGAGGCCCCACTCCCATACAACGCAGGACCTAAATCAAATACGGCTATGAAAGGGTGTCAAATGCTTTCTCCAAGTCCAAGACCAGACACGCCGCCCGGAGAAAGTGGTCTTGTATCTGATCCTAGACATGGAACAGCCGCCTTATGTTGTTGGAGGTGTTACTGCCTGGTACAAACCCATTTTGATCAGAATGGATCAATTTCGGGAGGACCGTGGTGTACCTATCCGCCAGTGTCTTCCCTTAGATTTTATAGTCCGCAGGCAGCAGGGCTATGGACCGATAAGAACCTAGCTGGCGAGGGTCCTTATCTGGTGTGAGGAGGGACACTATAAACGACTCACACATGGACTGTGGTAAGGCTCCCTCGTCTAAGACCGCTTGTAATTGTGTCACCAGCTGGGGGGCCAGCTGGGGCACAAAGATGCGGAAGAACTATAGTGGGTGGCCATCTAGCCCAGGGGCCTCACAGGTGGCCAGCGCCTGCATCACCTGTTAGATCTCCGTTGCATCTATAGATCGTCAATATCCTGTTGGTCGCCTCGGTCTCTGCTGGGCAGGCGGTGTCGACTCAGGAACTGAGTGAGGGTTTCTGTGTCTACTGCGGCGGGGCTTGTGTACAGTTGTGTATAGTGTCTCTGGAGGGCCTCCAGAATGGAGACCTGTGAGTGGAGGATAGTGCCTGGGTCAATGCAAATGGTTTTGACTGGCGGGAGGGTCAAGTCTTGTTTCACCAGCCATGCTATTAGTGCGCCCAACCTGTCCACCTCTTTGTTTACCCGGGCTGCGTATGCTTTAAAGTTATATTGGCGGAGGTCCGTGAGCGCATGCGGTTTTGGCATCAGTTATTTGTGCCGGCGTGGCTTTATCCAAGTCTGTTTTTCATGTGAGTGCGGTCAGTGTTTGTTCCGTGGTTTGGGTGCGCCACTCAAGGACCTGACGCACCCCTGTGATGTGTTGGATGTATGCACCCCTTATGATGATCTTAAATGCACTCCATTCCTCTGCATGAGGTGTGGCTGTACCTGCATTCTCTCAGAAGTAGTGCTGTATATGGTCCGCCAGAGCTTGCTTAAAAACGGGGTCATCCAGACAATCTCTGGGGAGGTACCATGTGGGGACCGGTGGTTGGGGCGGGCCCCATTGCAAAGTAATAGTGTGGGCGTCGAGGCCCGATAGGACCCTGCCTAGGTAGTCAGAGTCGGATATGAGGGGCAAGATGGAAGGAGAGCATAGAAAGCTGTCTAAGTGGACCCTAGGTCATGTGGCACTGAGTGGAATGAATAGGGCCTAGCGGCGGGTTTCTTCAAGCGCCAGGCATCTGTTAGGGGCCAATGTGCTACCCATAACGTGAATCGTTTAGCGTGTGCTATGATAGGGGACCCTGGATGGGGGGATAGGATCTATCTAGTCTTGTATTCTGCATGCAGTTATAGTCCCCTCCCAGTATCCAAGGGGTTTGTATGTATAAACATAATGGCAGGAAGAGTGTGTCCCAAAATTAACTCTGATACGCGTTGGGTGCGTATATACTCCCTAATAGCACGGTTCGGCCGTCTAATAGGCCCTGTAGTAAAGCATAGCACCTTTCCTTATGAGGGTGCACAGGGCGTAGGCCGAGTACGTGGTAGCACAGAAGATTCCCTGCCATCGCTTCGCAGTTTGGTTACTTCCCCTGTGGTGAGGTGAGTCTCCTGCAGGAACGCTATTTGCACGTTGTGACATTTGATGTATGCATACACTGTGTATCGCTTACGTGCGGTGTGCATGCCTCGCGTGTTCAGTGTAGGGATAGTAGTAGTGCCTTTACGTGCCATTGCAATGTGCATGGGAGAGGGGAAGGAAAGGATGTCCAGGTTCTCCAGCGTGGCGCGTCTCCTTGTGTTCCCTCGGGTGCCTGCTCTGTCCTAATGCCATTGCTATCTTTGGGCGGCGTGGAAATAGTGACACAGTGTAGTGTGGATGGATGTAATGGGTGAGGATAACTAGGGTGGGGATACAGCCCCAATGCTGGGGATCTATTGCCGAGGACGATGTGTCCAAACTCGCTCTTGTGTGGAATGAGAGCATGAACCTTCTGTGGGGGTGGAGTTGTGTGCCCACAAGGTATCTCACCGTGTAGGCTATGTGCACAACCTGTGGACGCCAGCTAGCCTGTGATGAGCACAAGTGACTAGGTAATGCGGGTAGTTTGGGTGGTCACTCACTGGGCAACAGTTCTGTGCTCTGTCTGCCGGAGGTAGCGGCCCCCCTCCCTTTACCTCTAATGAATGCCAGGGGCCCAATTAGAACAGATCATCATCAGTCTGCGGGGTGACTAATGGTGAGGTCACCGAGTCAACTCTGTACTGTGTCTCCTCACTATCTTCCTCTCACTCCAAGGAGAAGAGCTGCAGGGCCTGTTCAATGTCCATTGGCGGGAGGTAGACCAGAGCCCCGCTGCTGCCTTCAGTGCATTGTGTGATTCCTGCACAATTTGCTCCAGATTGGGTGATCCCAAGGAGCGTGAGAGCACCATTGGGGCTCCTTATCAGTTGCGGCGTGACGAGTGACGCCGTCTGGAGCCTGATGTCTTTGTGCTTAGATCTTGGGTGCCCGCTGTGTTGTGGCTTTCTTTGCAGTTCTGGTCCGCCCAGTCGTGCACCGTCTCAGTGGATGTAAAGCAACTGATGGTGCCTTCATTCATGATTTTGAGATGGGCTAGGAACAGCAGGGAGTATTGTTTGTTTTCTGCCCGCAGGCGGCATTTTACCTCCAGGAAGGAGGACCTTTGTCGTTGGACGGCCCGGAAGTAATCTGGGAATAACATGATGACTTTGTTCTCAACTCGGAGCTTACCAGCCTGATGGGCAGCTCTCAAGACTGCATCCCGGACTCGGAAATGGAGGAACTTGGCCAAAATTGGATGAAGCGGGCGCCTGGCAAGGGTCGGGGTGCTGGGATGTAATGGGCTCTTTCAATGCAGAATAACGCCATCTGGTCTGAGTCGGAAGTGAAAGATTTTGTCCAGGCTTCCATGTACCCGACTGGGTCCGTCCCCTCGATGCCTTCGGGAAGGCCAAGAACTTGCACGTTGCATCATCTCGATCATCCCTCTAAATCGTCGATGCGCTCTTCCATGTGGGACAGGCGGCCGAGTACCTGTTGTAGCCTCTCCTGGTGCGTCTGTACTGAGGGCTGCATGGAGGAAACAGTTTTTTCAGTGTCCAATACCCTGTCTGCCAGTTTGCGATGGTCATCGCAGAGGAGGTTGATGTCCGTGGTTAGGGTGCCCAACTGTTGCTCCATAGATATTCTAGAGATAAACGTAAGGGGGAAACCCGGCGTCCCTCAGAACCTGGGTATACGTATTTTAAAGAAAAAAGGGTTCTGTCAGGGTATCAATTACTTAGGACAAGTAGCAACAGCTTACTTATAACCAATATGAATGATTTACAAAGAAAGACAAATAGAGATATAACACACACCAACATTTTTTGAATGAATAATGTATTAAGAGAAAATCAAATAATAAAGGCTGTCACAATTTACAATTTCAATTGCAATGTGAAGTACGTGACTGGTGAAACAGTGGCATGTGGTGAATGGTGATAAATATAGCCCACTATATACTGAAACAATTGTGCAAAAATGGGGTGGGGGAGGGAGAAAGATTTCATAAATGTCCTTATTATTAGCACGTATGCTTAATGATCCAATGACGAATGAGACTGTGATCATAAGCATTGGTTAGACATATACAATATGCCGACGTTTCGACCCTGTGTATTGCGCAAGAAGTGAAAGTGCGTCCAGGTCGGGTCTTCCTCAGGGCAGGAGGGGGGAGAGATTGCAGCCCAAAAGCAGATTCCTAGGTGGCCCTGCAAATAATTTCTTGGTCAGGTATGGGTAGGAAAATAATTCATAAGGATATCCACCAGCCAGTTTGAAGCCTCAAAGATAAACTGTATTTGACTTCCACCCATTGTTGAGTCGTGTTTGTGCCAGTCCGATGTCTTTCGTGATCTGGAATTCAAGCCAAAAGATAAAGAGGGAGCTACCCTTTTGACAGGAAAAGGATTGGGTGAACAATCTTATGAAAACAAAAAACTCCTTCTCTTGAGTTTGGCAAATGATTAGTGATGCTGGATTCCCATGCGGGCCGTTTGCATTGCGCCAAGTGCAAAACAAACAATAGTGAGAATTCGAAGAAATTACGGCACATATCTTCGTTTTCTCACATCAGAGTCCTAATGAAAAATAAATAGTACGATAAATAATGACCAATGAGATATGATCGAAAGCCAGCCCAATAAATAACAAATAGGTGATTCAACAATATAAAGAAAGGGTACTTAACCCGTTACAAGATGGCGACCACGCTAAGGACATCAAACTCCTAGGTACACACCGCTAGAGCTCAGCAGGGCGACCAGGTGCGAGCAATTAGCCAATTAGTGAGAGTACTCATACCAGACACACTGAGAGAGGAAATCATTATCTAACTGCCCGGGAAGGAGGAGGACGCCACGCAGCTCAGCTACCTTAAACAAGTAAGAAAGAGAGGGGTTTGTTTCCTAAAATTGACATTAGGCAGCAGGTATATAACACTGCTTCAACAGTAAATTTGGACACTGTTTGTTGCTTTTCTAGAGTTGGCAGCTAATTTATAAAATCCCAATGGAGTGACCCTTGATTTCACACTTAAGAAAAAAGAAGGAGGAAATAAAGTTTAAAGCAGGTCTTTTCGCTAAGAAGGTAAGATCTTTAGGACAGCGGGTAAGGATAATTAGAAGGGAACTAAAGCCCAGAGAGTCTAAAACATAAATTATCTTGTAGACAAAGTAGTGAGAAGAACAGCGACGGGTAGCTCCCAGAGGCGTCCTTCCAATCCTTTAAGACACCAAGAAAATAGGACCAGTAAGCCCTTTCTTTTAAGACAAACAGGGAGAGAAGGCTATGAGACAGTGGAGAATAACCACAGTAAGGTGATAAAAAGGCAACTTTTTACAAAAAGAGATGTTTTTCTGTTTTGATAGGATTGAAGTTGGTCCATTTTTTAATCAACCCGGGTGCAGTACCAACGAAACTGACATATAAGGTAAAAAATAGGATTATGTTATGTCAAAATGGTGAAAAGTGCCCAAAGAAACAGGGTAACTAAAAATAGGGTGCGTTTTCTCCTAGAATAAGAAAGAGGAAAGCAAACAAAACTTCCTTAGGAGAACATAAGAGCGGAAGAGAACCTGCTCAAAAGACCGAGAAGGTAGTGCCAGGAAGAAAATACAAACCTGGGTAAGAACATAGAGGTACCTGAGGGTGGGACTCTATAATAAAGAAGGGACGAAAATCTGACGGCCCTTCTTTACCTTTATATACAGCCCACTTGTGTCTGATAAAAGTAAATTGATGACACCACATCCTATCGATAAAAATATACCACTCTAGTTAGGTCTACCCTCTCAGTAATACTAAGGTGTGGGAACTTAGTAATACAGGGGACGCAGGGAATAGATCCGGATTACAAAATGGAGGGGTTACCAAATACTAGGAGACTAGCTAAAATGTTAATGAATCCATGTGCAGTTGTTAGATTAAATATTGGACCTAATGAAATGCATTGTGATATGTTTTTTATAGATATGATTTAAATGAAACACACTAGCAGAAGAAGGGTTGGAGCAAGAAGCCTGCACCTGTTATGGCTTGTGACTTATAAGTGGTGTGATGGTGCTTGAGAAACCAAGGAACACAACCCTATCTGTTCCTTTAAGGACAAAGTTCAAATACAAAACATAGACTGTGGAATCAGAACCCATCAACAAAACATTTCTTTGCAATAGTAGTTAATGTCCTTAAATCAATAAAGTCCATTTCAAATGAACAGGTCCGAACTTGATAGTCGTGTATTTTCAATTCTTTATTGTATTTTCAACAGTAGAAAAAATGGTCAAATTCACAGTAGATTTTTCTTTTCTTAGCCAACGCGTTTCGTCTCATCAACTGAGACTTCTTCAGGGCTAAAAAACATACAAGATTCCTTTATAAATTCACTTCTATATACATACACATAATATTTACAAAAAGCATTTTACCATCTATATACAAAAGATTTTTTAATATGACAAACTAAATCAGTCCAAGTTATTCCAAATACAAGGTGGGCTGTATTAGTTCCTTTTAAAAACAAAGCTCATTTATACATTTAAAAAAGAAGAATATATTCCATATTTAGGACATGAATGATTTTCTGCACAAAACTTACATGTCCTTTTCCAAATGCAAAGTG
The DNA here is from genome assembly GCF_964263255.1 of Lissotriton vulgaris. Taxonomy (NCBI): domain Eukaryota; kingdom Metazoa; phylum Chordata; class Amphibia; order Caudata; family Salamandridae; genus Lissotriton; species Lissotriton vulgaris. The sequence continues at coordinate 933,142,481 of NC_141699.1, forward strand.
GGCTGTATTGGTTCCTTTTAAAAACAAAGCTTATCTTTACATTTGAAAAAATGTGTTGTATACTTGGCACATAAATGATTTTCAGCACAAAACCTGCAGGTCATTTCTTGAAATAAGCATCAGAGAAGAGAACATTGCGAAAAATTGTAAACAAACATCATATGTGGATCACAAATGAACCACTTGTTAAGGACCATACCTCAAACACCTGTTTTTGTAGAATGTAGTGTGAGCAGGAAAGTTTCTTTAATTCACGCATACTTTGGAAAGGTCTGCAAGTGTATATAAGTTATATTAAAACAATGAGTCTATCACAAGTTTTGTAATCACAAAATCAATGTTAGTGATTTATCTAAAGAGCATATTTAAAATTCAAAAATTTGAAATTTGAATATTTAACCCAAAATACTATGCTTTTAAAGATGTCGATAGAAGACAAAAAATGTGCACAAGCATATATACAAACAAGTAAACCAGATTTTAAAGTGCAACTTTTCTATTATATGATCCTATGTGAAATCAGAAAACTCCTGGCATGAGAGACAAGAATCTGTCATCTACCCACAACACTATAGACATAATTTCTCAATATGGATTGTGTCATTATTATTAAAAGTGACATTTATTTTTGTATTTGAATAAGATTCTCATATTATTCCAGAAAGTTCTATTATAAAGGAATCATCCTAAATCTCCTAGATATAACAAAATCGATTGCAACCTAGCACAGATATAGAAATAGCAATTGCAATCTGGCACAAATATTTACCAGTCATACATTTAATATTATCAAAATCAAAAATCAAAGCTGGTATGGGAAAATGTTGTTGAGCCATGTAAACCTGTTGCTGCAGGCATATTGAGAAAGCAACAACATCCAAATGCTATAGAAAAAAGAGGACCTGTCATATCCGATGAATATTCAGAAGGGACTGTTAACAAAAGAGAAAATATAAGCATCTATCAATGTGTAGTAGTGAGAATAAAGGAAGACAACCTTGATATCTTAAATAATTTCCCTCAAATCAACTTCAGTAGATGGACAGTTTCTTATAATGTATGGTTCGAAAATATCTCAGTTCTTTGCAAGTTTCGAAAAAACGATCATGTGTACTTGGCCAGAAACTCAAGGGGATTGTTGGACACACTTTATATAATATCTGGCATAGTATTATGAAGCCTTAATATACAAAAACATTACGTCCAAGGGAACACCTTTCTCATTGCGCTCACTCAAAGCTCATTGAGGCTGTCGGCCAACTAGTGACTGTTTGCTCACTCACATAGAGCAGCCTGGTATGGTGAGAATCATTTAATCAATGATTCTAAACTATATAAGTTTAGAAGTGTAAGGTGAATTGTGTAAACCAAAAGAATCGACTCGCAAAAAAAATGAAATTAACAGCTAGGTAAATTATGCAGAGTTATATTCTAAAACGACACAGAATATAGCCCCCGTTAGATCCATGAAAAAAGCCGATCAATATCAACCGACCCAGAAAACCCACATAAATTGTCGGACATCTTGTAAAGGCTTGTTAATCAACACAATGCCCCCATAAAGTTAAAAAGACATAGGAAAATGCGTAAAAATGATATGAATTCCAAAAAATAATGGTAGATAACTAAGTTGCAGTAACAATATGTACGAGGGAGAGCAGAATAAAATTACATAAAATCTGTCCTCGTGATATTGCGACAGAGCCTGTACTCAAACTTACCCAGAAAACGGCATGGTGACCTGCGAAAACGAGCGATGTGAGGTTTAGCAGTAACGAATAGTTACTGTGAAAGTCACTGGTTTATATAGGGGATTAATGAGTTGATTGATTAAACCTGTGAGACACGAGTTCTCAAACACGCAAAACCGGAAATGAATATTGGTTTGGGTTATAGAGGGTAAACCCAGCGGCCATCTTATAACGTCAAATATGCGGATTTGTATTATTCGTTTAACTTTATTATATTAAACAAGGAAAAGTAAAGAGAAAAAATGAAAAAAGAAGACAAGACAAATGAAAAAGGATTCAAACACGTAATAATCATAACCAAAAATTAAAATTTCTTTACATTTCAAAAAGCCTCGGTTTGATGAAGGATGATAACAAGAAATCCTATATTCTTTTAGTGTGAGTGAATTGGTCTGAATGTGATCTAAATGTATATCGTTAGACAGAATTGTTACAACTATAGTGGATAAAAGAAGCAGATGCACGGCATTTTGGGATCGCCGAATATTCAGGCAGAAGCCTATTCGCCCAATGGTTGTGAATGGACTAATCAGGCGGCCATCTTGTGATGTTTAAAACGGAGTTAGCTTGAAGAGTGAAGTTCTTAAGGAAATTAGAAGAACGGCCAATGAGACACATATTACAATGAAAACCAGAGAAAATTTTTCAAGAACAAGATGAAATTATCCATACATAAAATGAAACTAATAAGAGGCCGTCAATCATGTTTAGTGAATGACACAATTAGGTACCCCAAATGTCCCTGAAGTTAATGATAATTAGCAATCCTATAAAGCTGAATACGTGTAGTCAGTGTATCACTAGAGATGGTCATTATTGATACATAAGATATATTCCTGAATTAAAGAGTTCTTTTTGGAAGCCAACCATCTATACATATTGTACAAGATATAGTTTGCAGAAAGCATTAGCCCAAGTAGTTGCTGTTTACATCTGTGATTTATAGTTGCTCACTAACAAAATCATTGTACGAAAAAAGGGATCAATGAAAAATATCATAGAAAATGATGAAATTCATTATTTTGATTTATCCCGTACTGTACACTTCTCAGACAGCAGATCCATGTAGATTCCAATTGTCTCAGATCACGTTCTCGATTTCCACCTCTAAGATTAGTCTGCAGGTGGTCAATTGCATGAACATTGACTATCCTTTCATTAGGATGCTCAGTACAAATGTGATTAGCCATCGGATATTTAAAATCACCATTTTTGATTTCTCTTAGTGGTTCCTGTATGCGTACTTTCAGACAACGAATGCTGCTTCCCACATAGGTCTTCTTACATGAGCATTGAATTAGATATATGGTGAAGGTGGTATTACAATTGATGAATTCATTAATCTCAAATTTTTTTGAGCCATTATATGAAAACTCAGTGATTTTATTTACGCCAAATTTGCAAATGCAACACCCTCCACAGACAAAAAAACCTTTCGGTTTTTCAGGAAACCAAGGTTTTTTATAAGGGGAAGATCTAACATAGCTAGGACACAACTTGTCTTTTAGAGTTTGCCCCCTTTTGTAGACCACCTTTGGTCTTTCTGATACTATATCATTGGTGATGCTTTCTGATCTGAGAAGGTGCCAATTCTTGCGTAGTATGTTAAACACATGATTGCTGTAAGAATTGTATTTAGTAATGAAACGTACATGAGCAAGTTGTGTTTGCTTGGTCTTTTTGGGTTTAGAAGAGCGCAAAATATTGGTTCTATCCAGAGTGCGAGCCCGCAACTCGGCTTTATTGAGACAATTCATGTCATAACCCCTTCTTTTGAAATTCTGTTTGATCTGGGATATGTTTCTAATGAAATCACAGTCTCTGCTGCAATTCCGTCTTGCACGTACCATTTCACCATATGGAATTGCCTTAATGGTGGATTGAGGATGTGCACTCGTAGCATGCAATACACTATTGCATGCTGTAGGTTTCTTAAACACATCACTATGAATTCTCCCTTCATGGACATATAATTTTAAGTCAAGGAAATCAATTTCAGTGGCAGAGTGTTTGATTGTCAATTTAACATTAAAAATGTTATCATTCAGATAGTTGAAATAGGTCCTTAGATCATCCACTGGACCATTCCATATTACAATGATATTATCTATGTACCGGGCCTAAAATATCATTTGATCAAACCAATTTTTGGCTTGTGGGCCCCAGACATGCTCCACTTCAAACAGCCCCATGAAGAGGTTGGCATACGATGGAGCAAATCTTGAACCCATCGCTGTGCCCCTTTTTTGTATGTACCACTCATCATTACTCAGAAACGCCTTTCTGAGTAATGATGAGTGGTACATACAAAAAGTAATATGGAATGGTCCAGTGGATGATCTAATGACCTATTTCACCTATCTGAATGATAACATTTTTAATGTTAAATTGACAATCAAACACTCTGCCACTGAAATTGATTTCCTTGACTTAAAATTATATGTCCATGAAGGGAGAATTCATAGTGATGTGTTTAAGAAACCTACAGCATGCAATAGTGTATTGCATGCTACAAGTGCACATCCTCAATCCACCATTAAGGCAATTCCATATGGTGAAATGGTACGTGCAAGGCGGAATTGCAGCAGAGACTGTGATTTCATTAGAAACATATCCCAGATCAAACAGAATTTCAAAAGAAGGGGTTATGACATGAATTGTCTCAATAAAGCCGAGTTGCGGGCACGCACTCTGGATAGAACCAATATTTTGAGCTCTTCTAAACCCAAAAAGACCAAGCAAACACAACTTGCTCATGTACCTTTCATTACTAAATACAATTCTTACAGCAATTATGTGTTTAACATACTACGCAAGAACTGGCACCTTCTCAGATCAGAAAGCATCCCCAATGATATAGTATCAGAAAGACCAAAGGTGGTATACAAAAGGGGGCAAACTCTAAAAGACAAGTTGTGTCCTAGCTATGTTAGATCTACCCCTTATAAAAAACCTTGGTTTCCTGAAAAACCGAAAGGTTTTTTTGTCTGTGGAGGGTGTTGCATTTGCAAATTTGGCGTAAATAAAATCACTGAGTTTTCATATAATGGCTCAAAAAAATTTGAGATTAAAGAATTAATCAATTGTAATACCACCTTCACCATATATCTAATTCAATGCTCATTTAAGAAGATCTATGTGGGAAGCAGCATTCGTTGTCTGAAAGTACGCATACAGGAACACCTAAGAGCAATCAAAAATGGTGATTTAAAATATCCGATGGCTAATCACATTTGTACTGAGCATCCTAATGAAAGGATAGTCAAATTTCATGCAATGGACCACCTGCAGACTAATCTTAGAGGTGGAAATCGAGAACGTGATCTGAGACAATTGGAATCTACATGGATCTTCCGTCTGAGAAGTGTACAGTATGGGATAAATCAAAATAATGAATTTCATCATTTTCTATGATATTTTTCATTGATCCCTTTTTTCGTACAATGATTTTGTTAGTGAGCAACTATAAATCACAGATGTAAACAGCAACTACTTGGGCTAATGCTTTCTGCAAACTATATCTTGTACAATATGTATAGATGGTTGGCTTCCAAAAAGAACTCTTTAATTCAGGAATATATCTTATGTATCAATAATGACCATCTCTAGTGATACACTAACTACACGTATTCAGCTTTATAGGATTGCTAATTATCATTAACTTCAGGGACATTTGGGGTACCTAATTGTGTCATTCACTAAACATGATTGACGGCCTCTTATTAGTTTCATTTTATGTATGGATAATTTCATCTTGTTCTTGAAAAATTTTCTCTGGTTTTCATTGTAATATGTGTCTCATTGGCCGTTCTTCTAATTTCCTTAAGAACTTCACTCTTCAAGCTAACTCAGTTTTAAACATCACAAGATGGCCGCCTGATTAGTCTATTCGCAACCATTGGGCGAATAGGCTTCTGCCTGAATATTCGGCGATCCCAAAATGCCGTGCATCTGCTTCTTTTATCCACTATAGTTGTAACAATTCTGTCTAACGATATACATTTAGATCACATTCAGACCAATTCACTCACACTAATAGAATATAGGATTTCTTGTTATCATCCTTCATCAAACCGAGGCTTTTTGAAATGTAAAGAAATTTTAATTTTTGGTTATGATTATCACGTGTTTGAATCCTTTTTCATTTGGCTTGTCTTCTTTTTTCATTTTTTCTCTTTACTTTTCCTTGTTTAATATAATAAAGTTAAACGAATAATACAAATCTGCATATTTGACGTAATAAGATGGCCACTGGGTTTACCCTCTATAACCCATACCGATATTCATTTCCGGTTTTGCGTGTTTGAGAACTCGTGTCTCACAGGTGTAATCAATCAACTCATTAATCCCCTATATAAACCAGTGACTTTCACAGTAACTATTCGTTACTGCTAAACCTCACATAGCTCGTTTTCGCAGGTCACCATGCCGTTTTCTGGGTAAGTTTGAGTACAGGCTCTGTCGCAATATCACGAGGACAGATTTTATGTAATTTTATTCTGCTCTCCCTCGTACATATTGTTACTGCAACTTAGTTATCTACCATTATTTTTTTGGATTCATATCATTCTTACGCATTTTCCTATGTCCTTTTAACTTTATGGGGGCATTGTGTTGATTAACAAGCGTTTACAAGATGTCCGACAATTTATGTGGGTTTTCTGGGTCGGTTGAAATTGATCGGCTTTTTTCATGGATCTAACGAGGGCTATATTCTGTGTCGTTTTAGAATATAACGCTGCATAATTTACCTAGCTGTTAATTTAATTTTTTTTGCGAGTCGATTCTTTTGGTTTACACAATTCACCTTACACTTCTAAACTTATATAGTTTAGAATCGTTGATTAAATGATTCTCACCATACCAGGCTGCTCTATGTGAGTGAGCAAACAGTCACTAGTTGGCCGACAGCCTCAATGAGCTTTGAGTCAAGTCAAGTCAAGTCAGAGAATTTATATAGCGCACTACATACCCAGAGGGTCTCAAGGCGCTTAGAAAGGGGAGGAGGATTACTTGTCAAATATCCATGTTTTAAGTTGCTTTCTGAATGCTAGGTGGTTCTGGGTAAGGCGAAGGTAAGCGGGGAGTGAGTTCCATGTTTTAGCAGCCAGGTATGAGAAGGATCTGCCTCCCATGGTGGTCTTGTTGATGCGAGGTACAGCGGCGAGGGCTTGGCTGGAAGAACGTAGTTGGCGGGAGGGGGTGTAGAAGGACAGTCGAGAGTTGAGGCTTTCTGGTCCGATGTCGTAGAGTGATTTGTGTGCGTGGGTTAGCAGTCGGAAAGTGATCCTCTTATTGACGGGTAGCCAGTGGAGGTCTTTAAGGTGACCAGAGATGTGTTCGTTGCGTGGGATGTCTAATATGATCCTGGCTGAGGCGTTTTGGATTCGTTGGAGTTTCTTCTGGAGTTTAGCGGTAGTGCCTGCGTAGAGGGTGTTTCCGTAGTCCAGTCGGCTCGTGACCAGAGCATGGGTGACTGTTTTCCTTGTTTCGGTGGGGATCCAGCGAAATGTTTTTCTGAGCATGCGAAGAATGTTGAAGCAGGCAGAGGATACGGCGCTGACTTGTCTGTTCATTGAGAGTGAAGAATCCAGGATGACGCCTAGGTTCCGTGCGTGGTCTGTCGGGATGGATGCTTTTCCAAGGGCTTCCGGCCACCAGGAGTCGTCCCATGCAGAGGGGGATGTACCTAAGATGAGGACTTCTGTTTTGTCTGAGTTCAGTTTCAGACGGCTTTGTTTCATCCATTCGGCAACTTCTTTCATTCCTTCGTGAAGGTTAGTTTTGGCGGTGCTGGGGTCATTTGTGAGAGAAAGGATTAGTTGAGTGTCATCCGCGTAAGAGATGATGTTGGGGTTGTGTTGGCGGGCGATGACCGCGAGGGGGCTGATGTATACGTTGAAGAGGGTGGGGCTGAGTGAGGATCCTTGTGGTACGCCACAGATGACTTCAGTGGCCTCGGACTTGAATGGTGGGAGGCGGACTCTCTGGGTTCTTCCGGTGAGGAACGAGGTGATCCATTCAAGTGCTTTTCCTTGGATTCCGATGTTATTGAGGCGTTGTAAAAGGGTGCTGTGGCAGACTATGTCGAATGCTGCAGAGAGGTCGAGGAGGATGAGGGCGACTGTGTCTCCATTGTCCAGTAGAGTTCGAATGTCGTCTGTTGCTGCGATGAGGGCGGTCTCAGTGCTGTGTTTTGCTCGGAAACCAGATTGTGAGGAGTCGAGGGATTTGTTGGCTTCGAGGAAGGCGGCGAGCTGGTTGTTGACAGCTTTCTCGATGACTTTGGCCGGGAATGGAAGGAGCGAGATGGGGCGGTAATTTTTGAGTTCGGTGGGGTCCGCTGTGGGTTTTTTCAGAAGGGCGGTGAGTTCAGCGTGTTTCCAGTCTTCCGGGAAGGTGGCGGAGTTGAAGGAGCAGTTGATGACATCTCGGAGGTGCGGTGCTATGACGGAGTCTGCTTTGTTGAAGATGTGGTGAGGACATGGGTCTGTGGGGGATCCTGAGTGGATGGAATTCATCAGGCGGATAGTGTCCTCAGTGGAGATTGGGTTCCAGTCGTTAAGGGTGTTCACGGGGGAGAATGTTCAGCAAATGGTAGGGTGGGTTGGATTCCGGGTTGGTTGTCGAAGCTGTTGTGGATGTCTGCAATCTTGTTGTGGAAGAATGAGGCTAGGGAGTCGCAGAGGGCTTGAGAGGGGGTGATGTCGTTGGAGTTGGCCGAGGGATTGGAAAATTCCTTGACGATGTTGAAAAGTTCCTTGCTGTTGTGGGCGTTGTTGTCGAGTCGATCCTTGAATGCTGTTTTCTTGGCCTTACGGATTAGTTGGTGGTGAGTGCGGGTGGCGTTTTTGAAGGCGTCCTTGGTGCTGGTGTTTGGGTCTTTTTTCCAGGCCTTTTCAAGGGAGCGGCAGAGTTTCTTGGACTTCTTAAGATCATCGTTGAACCATGAGGCCTTTTTGCTGCCAGGTTTGCTTTGACGTTTTTTCAGTGGTGCTAAGGTGTCGGCGGTGTTGGATAACCATAGGGTGAGGTTGGTGGCGGCTTCGTTTGCGTTAGAAGAGTGGGCTGGGGTGTTTAGAAGGAGCGATGCGGAGATCTGGTCCGTGGTGATTTTGTTCCAGTTTCTTTGCAGGGTTGGTTGGAGGTGGTTGGTGGGTTTTGGTTTGTTGTAGGTGAAGTGAACGCAGCTGTGGTCAGTCCAGAGGAGATCCGTAGTGTGGCTGAAGGAGACATGATTGCTGGAGGTGAAGATGGGGTCGAGTGTGTGACCTGCGATGTGGGTGGGGGAAGTGACTAGTTGGTTAAGTCCGAGGTTGGCGAGGTTGTCTAGGAGGGTGGCGGTGTTGTGGTCGTTGATCTTTTCAAGGTGAAAGTTGAGGTCTCCCAGAAGGATGTAGTCTTTGGAGGGGAGCGCGTGTGGGGTGATGAAGTCTGTGATGTCTTCACTGAATTTTGCACGGGGTCCTGGTGGTCTGTAGAGGAGGGTGCCTCTGAGTGTGGTCTTGGGGTCGATGTGGATCTGGAAGTGAAGGTGTTCAGAGTTAGCGAGGTTGGCGTCAGAGCTGGTTGAGATGCGGATCGATTTCTTATGGACGATAGCGATTCCTCCTCCTGTGTGGCTGGTACGGTCCTTGCGAGTGATCTTATAGTCTTCAGGGATGGCAATGGTGATATCTGGGGCGGAGGAAGCGTTCATCCAAGTTTCTGTTAGGAAGGCGACGTCTGGAGAGATGGTGTCTAGTAGATTCCATAGGTCAATGGCGTGTCTGTGGACCGATCGAGTGTTGAGAAGGATGCACTGTAGGTGGTTGGGGTCGGGAGTCTGTGTTGTGGTCGTAGCGGAGGTGTTGTCGGTGCTGATGAATTTGCAGGAGTAGCAAGAGAAAGGTCCATGGGTGTGTCCAGGGGCGGCTTGGACGCAGTTGGGGGCGCGACCGGGGTTAAGGGCTAGGAGGGTGGCGGCAGCGTAGGTAATGCGGGGGGGCTGGGAGGGACGGGGGCCAGGGGGTATGGCGCTGGGCGCGGTCCAGGCGCGGACGGCCGTAGACGGGCTTACCTTTGGCGCACCTTCGGCGCGGATTGGGCGCGGTCGCTGCGCGTGGACGCTGCGCGCAAAAGCTCCTGTCATAAGTGGATGGTGGAAGGGGAGGGGCGAGGCAGGCTCAGCTGGGAGGCGGGAGCGTGATTGGAGGGACGGGCTTGGACGTCACACTAAGCAAATGGCTGCAACAATAACAACTTTAAGCAGGGGGAGGTTGGGGCGAGCAGTGGAGCGCTATTACTGCAAAATGGAATTACAAATAATAATGCTGAGTGGAGGACGCTATGATGGGCAGCACAAAGCAGCGCTATGAGCAGAGCACGTGAAAAGTAGAAAGCGGCGCTACGATTTTAGCACAGTGAAAATCAATTACAAAGCAGCGCTAAGGTCAGATCACAATTAAATCCCAATGCGGCGCAGTGATAAAGTTTAGGATGAAAGCAGGCACAGAGCACAGAGCAAAGCAGCGTAGGGATAGCGCTACGATACCCAGGAGGACAGAGGGGAGCAACCGGATCTGCACGAGTCAGGACGGTCACAGCTCTCAGGGGGGGTGGGGTCGACCTGTTCTATCAGTGGGAGGCAGGCTCAGCTGGGAGGCGGGAGCGTGATTGGAGGGACGGGCTTGGACGTCACACTAAGCAAATGGCTGCAACAATAACAACTTTAAGCAGGGGGAGGTTGGGGCGAGCAGTGGAGCGCTATTACTGCAAAATGGAATTACAAATAATAATGCTGAGTGGAGGACGCTATACAATGAGAAAGGTGTTCCCTTGGACGTAATGTTTTTGTATATTAAGGCTTCATAATACTATGCCAGATATTATATAGAGTGTGTCCAACAATCCCCTTGAGTTTCTGGCCAAGTACACATGATCGTTTTTTCGAAACTTGCAAAGAACTGAGATATTTTCGAACCATACATTATAAGAAACTGTCCATCTACCGAAGTTGATTTGAGGGAAAATATTTAAGATATCAAGGTTGTCTTCCTTTATTCTCACTACTACACATTGATAGATGCTTATATTTTCTCTTTTGTTAACAGTCCCTTCTGAATATTCATCGGATATGGCAGGTACTCTTTTTTCTATAGCATTTGGATGTTGTTGCTTTCTCAATATGCCTGCAGCAACAGGTTTACATGGCTCAACAACATTTTCCCATACCAGCTTTGATTTTTGATTTTGATAATGTTAAATGTATGATTGGTATATATTTGTGCCAGATTTCACTCTCTACTTCTATATTTGTGCGAGGTTGCAATCTATTTTGTTATATCTAGGAGATTTAGGATGATTCCTTTATAATAGAACTTTCTGGAATAATATGAGAATCTTTTTCAAATACAAAAATAAATGTCACTTTTAATAAAAATGACACAATCCATATTGAGAAATTATGTCTATAGTGTTGTGGGTAGATGACAGATTCTTGTCTCTCATGCCAGGAGTTTTCTGATTTCACATAGGATCATATAATAGAAAAGCTGCACTTTAAAATCTGGTTTACTTGTTTGTATATATGCTTGTGCACATTTTTTGTCTTCTATCGACATCTTTAAAAGCATAGTATTTTGGGTTAAATATTCAAATTTCAAATTTTTGAATTTTAAATATGCTCTTTAGATAAATCACTAACATTGATTTTGTGATTACAAAACTTGTGATAGACTCATTGTTTTATTATAACTTATATACACTTGCAGACCTTTCCAAAGTATGTGTGAATTAAAGAAACTTTCCTGCTCACACTACATTCTACAAAAACAGGTGTTTGAGGTATGGTCCTTAACAAGTGGTTCATTTGTAATCCACATATGATGTTTGTTTACAATTTTTCTCAATGTTCTCTTCTCTGATGCTTATTTCAAGAAATGACCTGCAGGTTTTGTGCTGAAAATCATTTATGTGCCAAGTATACAACACATTTTTTCAAATGTAAAGATAAGCTTTGTTTTTAAAAGGAACCAATACAGCCCACTTTGCATTTGGAAAAGGACATGTAAGTTTTGTGCAGAAAATCATTCATGTCCTAAATATGGAATATATTCTTCTTTTTTAAATGTATAAATGAGCTTTGTTTTTAAAAGGAACTAATACAGCCCACCTTGTATTTGGAATAACTTGGACTGATTTAGTTTGTCATATTAAAAAATCTTTTGTATATAGATGGTAAAATGCTTTTTGTAAATATTATGTGTATGTATATAGAAGTGAATTTATAAAGGAATCTTGTATGTTTTTTAGCCCTGAAGAAGTCTCAGTTGATGAGACGAAACGCGTTGGGTAAGAAAAGAAAAATCTACTGTGAATTGGACCATTTTTTCTACTGTTGAAAATACAATAAAGAATTGAAAATACACGACTATCAAGTTCGGACCTGTTCATTTGAAATGGACTTTAACTATTGATTTAAGGACATTAACTACTATTGCAAAAAATGTTTTGTTGCTGGGTGCTGATTCCACTGTCTATGTTATGATTTAAATGAACAAGTCCTGAAGAAGGTGCAAGATTATTTGAGGCACCGAAACGCCGCGTCGACAGTTTGTTCCTTTTGTATAATAAATATGATGTATATGTAGACTTGTGTAACAATGCTTAAACAGCATTTTTTTTTTAAATTGGAGTTTTTTAAAAGTTGACTAACAGCAAAGTCGAATGTGCACAAGATTGTTTTTATGAAATAATGAGTTCTTATTTTTAAATTATTTGAATAAATGAATGAAACTTTTAACTTTTGTGTATGCAATGTTTTCATGCTATCTTATGGTCTGATACATATTAAGTTGTAAATTTGGTAACCTACGCAATATTTAAATCCCTCTCACTGATGTAAACGGCCCCCATGGGAATCCAGCATCACTAATCATTTGCCAAACTCAGGAGAAGGAGTTTTTTGTTTTCATAAAATCTGGAATTCAAGCCTCCTTCCGTCCGTGGTTTATTTGAGAAAATCTTTTGGCATCTTGTCACCTAATACAATTACTTCGAACCAGGTTGTTTGGACTTCTGGGAATACATACCGTAGCTATGAAATTATGAGATATTCGAAAACTGAGCAAAAAAAGCAGAAACAGACAATATCAAAAAGATATGCTTACTCAAGACTTGAGAATATAATATGCTAAGTCACTATCGGTGTTAATATTGAGAGATTTAACGAAAGCCAAATATGACATTGGGGCCTTTTCTACTAAATGCGAGCATGCCTTTGTCAAAATGAAATGGAAACACTACGAAAGCGGCTTGAGCAAAGGTACGCTTTTGGAAATCCAGCCCCACCAGAGAGAATCTTCATGTCAATGCGGGGAAGACAGGTTTCTGATTGAACTTCATAAGATAAACAATCCTAAAATAGCCTTACTCTTAAAATAATTATTCAAGGAAGCCACCTCTTCTGGCAAATTGCGCCCCAAATGTAATACAGCCCCATCACATTAATGCATAACCCTGTGAGCTATCACCCTGTCTCTTTGATTAATACATGAACTAAGACTTTTGCATAATACAGATATTAAAATCTTGTCCAAAGTATTGGCCAGCAGCCTGTGGAAAATGGTGCATGCCTTCATTCACTCCTCCCAAGTTGGAATTGTACCTTAGTGATTCCTCTAGTGACCAAACTCTCTTCATCTTTTAATTCAGGACGCAATACTCCGGATGAGAAGACTGCCCTCTCTTTGCACGCACAAAAGTATTTGATTATGTTGAGTGGGATTGAGTGTTTCGCACCATCGAGTGGGCGCAAATTGGACATGGCTTTATAGGGAAGGTGAAAACACTTCATAGACATCCAGTGGCAAGAATGAAAATGTTTATTTTGCTGGAAGCTTTTCCCATAGAACAGTGACAAGAATGTGTTGCCCATCTTTTATTTCTCTTCTTCTGACTGGCTCTTGGACAGCTGCCAACAGCATCAAGGCTGTCCATTAGGATGGTGGGCATACTGACACTGGCAGGCAAGCAAAAAATAATTGTGCACGCCGAGATTATCCTCCTCAATCTGTCAAATCTGTTCCCTACATGTAAAATCTTATGTCGTGAATAACAAACTTTTCATCCTCTTTGGAATTCACAATACTTTAAAGTAAAAAGGTAATGCTACCACTCAAAGCTACTTTTGGGGGGAATTTCGATAGGTTGCCTTATGAGCCAGAAATAAACTTAAATAGGTGGACATCTGCTCAACAAGGGCCTACAAGACATGGGGCCAGATAATGTGAGGCTGCTAATGAGGAGAGCCTTTCCTGAGATAGTCATCTCTTCACCTATCACTATTGGCTAGAGTACAAGTCATGAAAATGATCAGTACACCAAGATTTAGCTATATCTTCTGCATTTTGGCTATGCCATAATATAATCACTTATAGGAGAAATAGACTCAATGATAAAGACATTTATTTGGTGCACAGAGATTAAAGACATCGAAACTTTACTCTACTGTTCAATCTGGTGGTCTAGGCCTGCCTCACATGTTCATGTAGCATAAGGTGCAGAGTCAAACCCCTTGTGCACATATTTCGTAGGTGTCCATCCCCCACCCAGCATTTATAACGTGAATTGAAAGGTACAATTATAGTCTCTACCTGCAACCATAGAGAATAGTGTATAAATCACTGAAAATACGCCTGTGCCTGCACACTAAGGGCCAGATGTAGGTAGGCATTTAACGGTCGGTAACGGCCGAATTCGGCCGTTACCGACCGGTTAATGCAATTTGAGATGTAGGGCCCTGTATTTTACAGAATCGGTAAATTTACCGATCGGTAAATTTACCGATTCTGTAAAATACCGAATCGGTATTTTTTCCGATTCGGTGAAATTGATATGTAGGTGGGACTCTTCTGAGTCCCACAAGCATTACAGAATCGGTATTTTACCATCAAATACTATTTGATGGTAAAATACCGATTCTGGTGTGCATGCACATGTGTGCATGCACACCTGTGCCATATGACAGGCAGACCTGCCCTTAGGGCAGGTATGCCTGCCACATGGCCCCCGAACCTTTTTTGGGGGTGCTAGAGGGTGTCAAAGTGACACCCCCTGCACCCTTGTCAGAATCGGTATTTACCGATTCGGTAAATACCGACCGGTAATGCCCCATTCATTCCTATGGGCTTCAAAGCCCATAGGAATGAATGGGGCATTACCGGTCGGTATTTACCGAATCGGTAAATACAGATATTTACCGATTCGGTAAAAGGAACATCTGGATGTTCCTACATATCCACCCCTCAGATTTACCGATTTTTAATTACCGAATCGGTAAAATTCGGTAATTAAAAATCGGTAAATCTCATTTACCTACATCTGGCCCTTTGCTCCCAAATGAAAAATGCATTGTTTTGAGTATACGATTTTCCCTTCAGTTTAAGTGAGTGGCCAGCGATAGGTACACACAATATAGGAGACTTATTGACTGACGGGCTTTTTAAATTATTTTCTAAATTCAAATTTGGATAAAGTGGAAATCTATGCACCTCGTAGATTGTGCGTAGGAGGTGCTTGATTCTTCTCGTTGATCCACTCTCTTCACCTATTTGATCGTTCAATACATGGAGACATTTTAGGGGGTGGTGCCAGGTTTGTGGTGAATAATTGCCACATCACTGTTTTCTAATACCTTTGAAGCAGATCATTGGGAAAGATGGAAAGAAAACCTCCCATAAGAATTTACCGGAGGTAACTAGTCACTAACCTACTCCATCTGGTTGAAGGAAGGCAAGAGTATAACATAACTCTATTTTTTTCACGAATTGCTATGGTCCTGAAGATGTTCCACAGATCGGGAATGTATACTGCCTTTAATTATTGGAGCTGTAGAGAAGTGAACTGTGATACTGGCCATGTATACTGCTGCTGCCCATTTCGGTCTCATTTCTGGCCACAGGTGCATGCCACAATGAAAACATCTGGGGCCTCATTTATGAGGCTGTGCGTCACTTTTACGCCGCCGGTGCGTCACTTTTTGTGACGCACCAGTGGCGTTAAAAATGCGCCTAGTTGCGTCATATTTACAAAGTGACGCATCTAGGTAGATACGCCACTTTGTAAACCCCTGCGCCACATTATACCTGCGCCAGGTATAATGTATGCAAGGGAAGCGTATTGACGCAAGGAAGGGTCGTAGAAGTGACGCAGTGAAATCTATGAGATTTCACTGCGTCACTTTTAGGACGCGTTGCGTCAAAATCTTGCGCCTGCCTCACAGCAGGCGTAAGTCTGACGCAGGCCTTTTCACATGGGGCTTGCACCATGTGAAAGGACGCATTGCTGGATTTGCGTCACTTTTGTGACACACTCCAGCAATGCGTCACTTTTGCACCATACAGATACATCAGAAATACTGACATATCTGTAACTCCTTGCGACATGATGCGTCATACATTAAATATGACGCATCAGGAATGTCGCAAGGAGTGCGCACTGAAAAGTGACGCATCGCTGCTTTCACGCAGCGATGCATCATTTCTCATAAATGAGGCCCCTTGTGTCCAAGGTATTCAATAACTGCCTCCCATGGCAATACTGCATTACATTTCTGCTTAAGTGAAAACAATGTCACATTGGAAGAGGTGGTTTGCAAAATCTCCGGCAGTGGCAAAGATATCCACAGTGAGGATTTGGAGGACAGCTCAATCTCGCTTTGTAGATGAGGGTCTTGGGAAAATGATGATGATGGCAGGATATGAGAGGATTAACTATCAGTCTGACATATTTGGCGTAATATGGCCGCATTTTCCCTTCCCAGCTTGTAGATAAGACATTCCTACTGAGAGTGTGTGCTAGTCAATGAGACCTCGTCAGACCTTACCCATAAAGAATATCATTCGACAAAATGTAAGCATTGTGGCCTGCTTGGTAGGGGCCTCATCAGAACATGTGGTGAATATCCCTCACTTGTGGTGATGCTGTCATATTCAATAAACATATTAGTTATCTATGGTTTCCAAAGTATAGGCACAGTTGGCAACGTTTCTATGTAGGAAGTAGTTCTAGTAAAGGAGTAATATTAAGTAGGATGTATCTTGTAGTGTATTCCTACAGGTCAAGCATTAATGTTCTACAGAATGCAAAATGAACATTAACCATATTTGCTGATGATTGTGGATTGAACTTCCTTCTTTATATTACTCGCCCCACCTCCCCACTCTCTACCCCTTATTGCACACATAATCTCTCTGGTGAGATATTTTAGCACCATCTATCTTTGAAACAATGTCGCTTATGGACACCCTCATATTGCTATAACATATACTTGAGGTTTATTGTAAATTTATTCAATGTCCATGTTTGTCTTCAATGGCCTCGTAATTTTGTGATTTTGTATGCAATGAATCGTTTAAAAAACAAAAAGGAAATGAAAAAGAAGCAATAAAACAGAAATATGATAAAAAAGAATGCCCTTTCAAAGTCTCATGCTTTGATGAATGTAGACGTAGATAACCTGTATGTAGCAAAAAAGCCATCCCTCTGTGAAGGGCTTTTTGTGTTGCTCGACTTCTTCCCTCAGGACATGGATGTCAATTCACTGAAATGCCACGGGTAGCGGAAGTGACACAATGCACCCTGCGCCCTTTGACCTCCACTTTTTCTCACACAGACATAGTTACACATGCATACAAATTCACAATTATACACTGTTAGAAATGGGGTTCTTGAGTTGGCAGGTTGTTACCCTGTCCAAGTAGGGACCCTTCTTCCTTGTCAGGATAAGGGGGACACAATACTGAAATAACCCCTGCTCACCCCCTTGGTAGATTGGTTTTTGTACCATTTGCACATAACCAGCAGTAATACAGGTCGTCAGTGAGACCAGGGTTGTGGTGCAAAGTGCCATGATGCCCTCTGCAGTGCCTTCAGGTCACGGAACTGCCGGCCATCTTGGTGACAGCGTTGGCTTGCGGATTCCCTCTGTCACAAGTGAGACACGCAGTACCAGGAGGAAAGTGAAGTCTTTGCTGTTCTTCAGAGTTCTTAAATAGGGGACAAGCTCTACCTCAAGCCCTTGGAGAAACCCAAACAAAGAAGTTGCAGAAAGTTCAGTCCAGTTGTTCGTCTGCCCAAGACAGAAGCAGCTACAGCAGGCCAATACAGCAAAGCACACAGCAGAGTGGTAGATCTTCCTCACAGCTTCTCCAACTCTGCTCCTTGGCAGGTTTCTGAGTCCAAAAGAGTTCTCAATTCCAGGGGTCTGTGCCCCAATATTTATAAATGCAGCCCAGTTCCATTCAGCCCAGCCCTGACTCACCCAGGAGGGGCAGTACCCACCTCAACCCATACCCCAGTGGCTGTCTGAAGAGAATGCACATTCCCAGCCCCTGTCACTACAAAGCCAGACATTCAATCCACAACCCATCAGAGGCACATAGGATGGTTAAGCAAGAAAATACCCACTTTCTAAAAGTGGTATTTTCAAACACACAACATAAAAAACATATTTTCTAAAAGACGCATTTTTACATTCTGAGTTCAGGCATACTAAACTCCATTTCTCCATTGTGTCCCAGTGGGAAGTTATACTTGTAAGATGTTACAAAGTATCTCCAATGCTATCCTATGGGATGGATAGCTTTTCAATAGTGAAAAACGAATTGCACTGTATTTCACTATCAGGACATGTCACACACACATCAATATATGTTGTATCTTTCCCCTATACTGCACCCTGTCTGTAGGGGTACTTGAATTTATTTGCCAACCCTGAGGCCAGGGGTCACAAAAGGAAGTGTTAGGGATAGCAAAAAGCAAGCCAGTGGTCGCAACTACGACCCCTGGCGACCCCAAATTACGTCCATGCCTCAGGATGCTCACTGTAACAGTTAATATTTTCTACATATCTTGTCACAGGGAAAGTGCCACTCTGGAACTTCCTTCAGCACTAAGTTCATATTATGCCTTTAAGTCAAACTGTTTTCCATAGCAGCATTATTAGTTAAATGAACATGTTTGGCAAAAAACATAGTACTAGGTTTTGGCTTTATGTTGGATTTTATGTCTACTAATGTGCCGGAGGAACACCTCTGACACAAGTGTGAGTGGAAATGTAAAATTTTTAAAGAATTCAGCGCCAGTGTTTTTTACCATGAGGTGTCTATCAGCATCATGGCAGAGAGGATCTTTCGGGGAAAAACTCATTGTGTATATTCCACCATACCTTGTTGAGGTTCGTGTCATTTCCCCACACTTGGAGAACCTATGAGTACATCTCCAAAGTGAGATGACATTTTCATTACCCACAACGTGTTGTGCATTTTTCCGGTGATATTGTGAATTTGAATGATGGTTATTCTTGGTGACAATGCTGGTAGCATCCTTGCCACACAGTCAAATTAGAATGGTTTGAAGCTCTGCTGCCAACTTTAACACACAAGGTCCATTGCTAGGAGGGTTGAAAGAGAAATAATGTGCTTTCATCTGTGTTAATGAACACCCTTCCACTGCCACAGGAAGTGGAGAAGGCAGGCAAGAGGAGAAAGTTTGAATATTGAGAAAAGTGAGATTAAGAGGTGGCAGGCGGGTGGCAGGCAGAGTAGGGTGAGAAAGAGGAGGGAAATACGGAAATCAGTAGCAAGGCAGGTGTTTGAGGCAGGTGTAAGAGAGAAGAGGCACATTTCTGTTATACTTTTTTGCTATGACGCTTTCTTCTTCAGCGTGTCCCTTTTTTTCTCTCCGTCAGTACCTCCCTTACAGCATGTTTTGCTTCTGACAATACAACCTATAATTTTCTCTTCCTACGTGTTACCTTACATGTTGACGTGAATCTTTACCATGTTACTGTTCCCAATCTCAGAAGCCCAGTTAAAAATGTATGTCTTTGCAGCAGTGACATGTACTTTTCCTATGTCAAAAATTAGAAGACAGACAATCAAAGACAATTAAATAATCAGCTAGCTTCTGTTATTCATTGATTGATGCAGACACAACACATGTTTTAGGAATATAATACCTGGAAAAAGGCGACAGTGAGTTTCTGCATTTTATTTTTATTTAGATCAATGTTTTCAATTAGCAGCTCTTTTAAGAATTCCAGTTCATTCACAACCTGCCAACACGCTTGTTTCCTCTGGGTTCGAATTAGAAACAGAAAACAAACAAAAAAGTGCATGCATATTACTAAAAATCGTAAAAAATATTCTAAAAAAATATGAATGTGTGAAGAATAAAGCAGCCTATGTCATTATCGTAGGCTGAACATTAACTGTGTGGATCATAGCATTTTAGACCCAATAGACTTAGCCGTCCGCCCTGTTTCAAGTTCCATAGGATAGAATGGAATTGTAATTTGGATAATGGGATAGCTCTCACGTTTCTGATGGAGTAAACATGCCTGCTAAGATTGTAATCAGGCCCTTAGTTATGAACACAAAACCTTGAAAGAGGTGCTTCAAGCATACCTTATACTAAACATCATACATAATATACTGGAGCAGACTAGTTATAATTGTCGGACCACAGCCAATGCAATGTCTGCCATATCTACCATACAAGTGACCCTTTAGGCTAGCCAACAGTTCAAATTACAATTTTGCACACCATTTTAGTAGATCTAAAATCTGAAATATCGAATTCAAGAACATAATACTCCTTTTCGGGTCTGACGCTAGCCAAGACCTTTTGATTTTATCAGAATTATAGGTATGATATACTTATTTCAAAGGGTTTTCAGACTGCTCTTAATAGTGGTCTGTTGGTGTGTCATTCACATTCTCCTTGTACCCTCTACAGCACACAGCATGGGGCAATGGGCCAGCCTAATTCAGGCACTGGCTAACTTTCCTTTGAGTTACTGCATTTCACTCCTTCACACGAAGCACATCCATGTAAATAGTAGTTTGCTTCAGTGCCCGTGTTTTCATTTGTACTTGATTATTACTTTAGTGTTACCTTTGTGTTTAGAGCCTAATGTGAGAGCAGGATGCTTTCTACCACTTCTTCACAGCTCAGGACACACTCTTGCTTTATTAGTTCCTGCTTTTTCATCTGACTGCTGCTATTTAGAAGTATACCAGATTGTGCCTATTTGGATCTATTCTTTATTAAAAACATATTTTTTTAGAATACACATAATTAAATGCATTTATAACTGCACTTCACATAAACAAATTTAGTCTGTATGTCCCGCTTGTGTGTCTTTCTAGTTTGCTTTCAGTGCTATTGTTTGTCATGCTTATATAGATAATTACTATCTATCTATCTATCTATCTATCTATCTATCTATCTATCTATCTATCTATCTATCTATCTATCTATCTATCTATCTATCTGTTTATCTGTCTATCTTTGCATCACTATCTATCTGTTAATTCACTTAATTACCTCTCTGTGTGTGTATCTACTGGACTACCTGTCTATGCAAGTATCTATCTACCTGTCTGTCTAATTGACTATCTTCAGGTCAAACTTTCAATCTGTATATAAATCTATCTACTGTCTCTCTATTGACCTGTTACAGCTTACAAGTAGCTTATAAACAAACCTTAAATAGATATCTCAATAACATTAAAGTGGCACATGGTATCTTCTACACTCAGAAGATACGTGCTACTAATATTAGTCCATAGGAGGTCTTAAAAATTATTTCCCACTTTATGGACCCTACAGGACGTTCCTCTACTCTTGAAGCTAACCTAATTTTATATCCACTGGATAAATTACTTTTTCAATAGAAAATTGTTAAAACACAGCAAAATGTACCATATTCTACTTTGATTGTGCCCGTGGATTCATACCCCTTGACTGTACCACCCTCCCCTAAACACAGGCTTTTACAATTAGTACTACTCAAAAGGAGCAGCTGATAGCACGTTTTATTAACTGTAAATGCCCCACATTTCAAGACAGATTGTTGACAGTATTTGTCCAATCTATCTCACGCTATTCAGCTCCTACCTGCAGATGGGTACTGTCCCTGATATGTGGAAATCGGCTAGTATCCTCCCCTTCTAGAAAAGCCCACTGCTGTTAGTATGGTCCTTTCAAACTTCAGACCTATTACTCTCCTTCTGGCAGATGCAGAAATCTTAGAATCCATTGTCAACTAACAGCTATCAGAGTTTGTTGAAATTCAGAATCTTCTTCACCGGTACCAGTCTGGCTTCCATGCACATCATAATACAGAGATGGCTCAGCTAGAAGTTACAGACTCCATTAAGCGGACACTGTCCCAGGATCAAAACACTGCATTAATTTTACTAGATCTATCAGCAGCGTTCAATACTTTCACCCTACGGTATGTTGCTTCAATGCCTGTCAGATATTGAACTAGGTTGAGTGGACTAGAAGTGGCTTAGCTCCGAAAGGAAGATGGCGGTTTGACGGAAAGGAAGATGGTAGATTGATTTCGCTCCAGAGGGTGGCTCCCGTTGCCCTCTCCCATAGACTCCACTACCCCTGGCGTTCCCTTCACCCTCAAGAAAGTTAAGGTTGAAAATCAAAATCTATGGAGAGGGGGAAGCAATCTTGGCAATAAACGTTTCCCTTTTTTGAAAGCAATCAGACTAAATACTTAACGACGGCCGCTGCTGGTACCTGGAGGTTCGATGTGCCAGCTTGGCTCAGCAGCCGTTCGCAGCCATATCTTTGTGAGGAGATAAGTGTGGTGGCTCCTGATACACCTGCTCTCCTCTTCCAATCCTAGGCTTATCATCCGGGCCCCAGATTGTGGTCAGAATTTAGCTCACCCCTCAAGGGAATGTCTCCACAACGGTGTGTTGACTTGAAGGGACGTGGCCGCATCAAGGAACTATCGGTGGTATCGGCTGCTACTGCATGCAGGATCTCTGCTCTAGGCAGGGGGTGCACTGAAGTTGATGGAAAGACGGCTGAAGATTCGGCCGCTGCCCTGTACACGTCTTCTTTTTCCCAGCTGGGAAAGCCAATTCGCTGTATGCTGCGTTCAGGCAGGGCCAGCGGTCTGCCCCAGTCCTGTGGTTCAGAGACATCCATCCGGGGATCCGAGATGGCCGATATCCTGATTTCAGCTATACAGGAAGGCTGGGGGAATAAGGATGGCCTCCTGGCTTGTCCTGCTACTAGGACAGTAACTCTGGGTCTAGATCAGCAGGGGAATGGCAGGGTGAATGGTTCCTCTTTAATAAATATGAAAAAAATGGAAAAGGATATGGAAAAAGATAACTGTCTAGAAAAAGCAACTCAGGCTGGCTTAAAAGCTGCCTCTCATAGATTACTTTCAACACCTTTTAATCAAGCTGGCTTACCTATAGAACCGCAAAGACAAGTGCAATCATGCACAAGCAGCCTGAGCATGACTAGACTGGACACTGTGGACAGCAGTCTTCAAATGGACATTAAACCCGGGTCAGGGCACCAGCAAAAACAGAGCTCAGGTATCAATGATCTCTGGTTTAAAACATCTGCATGTGTTCAACATATCTATACCACTTACCCTTCCTCATAAACGCAGATCTAGGCTCAATTGGAGCCCACGGCTCAGCAAATGGAAGTAACCAGCGAGACTGATGAGGTCCCAGAATCCAATGCCCTAAAAGTCTGCACCCCAGTGGGGGGGGAATGCTTAAATGTAAAAGGTTCCAAAAACTCTAGTGGGGTTAAAGGAGACAAGGGCCAGAGTGCCACTAAACCCCAAGTAATTGCATCAGTGGGGCGGCTTAAGGATTCTGCCCTGAGGGGCAGAAAGGTCCGTCTAGGCTTTATCCCTTCAGCAAATGGGGAGCTTCAAAAGGAGAGGTCAAAGCTATCATCTCTCTACTATCCAATTCCAGTAATATGGAGGCTGAGGCATCTGAGTGGGAAAACCTTCTAATATTCTATCACCCCTGCTCCAATACAGCAGCTCCATTACCGGCCCAGCTGGGCAGTCCAGATGGGAATCCAGGCAGAGCTTTTGAATCTTCCAGCTCTGAATCTTCACCTCTTGCATCAATGGAACAGGTTAATTACACAAAAGGGTCGCAACCTGTCAAGAGTGAGGAGCCCTCTCTGTCTGCAATCTTGCACGCACTATCCACCCTGAGAGCCGAGGCCCAAGAATACTATCTGCAAGCAAAAGCCATTTGCAGAGAGATTAAACAGGCATTGACAGATGTTACCACCAAGGTCGCCTCACTGTCTTGGGAAGATACAGATCTACAAGAACGGGTTGCAGTAGTTGAAGAAATTAACACTTTCACCTTGAGAGTGGCCAAAACACAGAAGACTCAGTTGGCATTCTTACAGGCCTAAGTCGAAGACCTTGAAAATCTCTAACGCTGACTTAACCTGAGGATCTTCGGCATACCAGTAGGGAGCGAAGGCTCTGACCCCTGGGCTGAAATTTTCAGCCTTTTCCAGCAAGCATTTCCAGATTTGATGGACTGGGAAAGGGATTCACAAGTACAGCGGGCGCATCAACTACCTCTTAATTTCTCACGAGGGAACCAAGCCAAGTCAACTTATTCACGCCCAATACTGGTATATTTGGGCAACTTTCTGCTTCGTCAAGAGATTTATCTGAAAGCCCGTCCTTCCACTCCTGTCCAATTGGACACATTCTCTATGTTTGTACACTCAGATCTATGTAAATCTACAATGGACAATCACTGGAAGTTATGTCAGCTAATGGACTTCTTCAAGGCAGTCAGTTCATAAGGTTTTTTGCAAGAACAAGCCCTCCTCAAGATTATCAATGACGGCCACGCGCACTTTCTACATACTAAAACCTACGCTAAGCAAGCGCTCTCACAATAGCAGCCTGAAACTGGTGGCCAAATGTAAAAGAGAAGGGCGGGCATTAAAAGGGGGAATGGAGCTTTTTCTTTTTCCCTCCCTTTTGTCTGAGACACTTTTGTACACACTGGTGGGGCAAGGGGGTGATGGCGGGTGTCTTGGGGCTTAGGGGGGAGGGGAATGGAAGGGTGCTCTCTTTAGGCTGTCAGTCAATGATAGTAGGGAAGGGGATGATTCCTTTCTGTAGGTATTGGGGTGTTCAGTGAGGGTAGGTTGGGGGCTGGCATCAGAGGATAGCGGTTTCCCACCAAATTGTCAGTGCTATTGGGTGGAGGGCTGAGTAGGGAGGGTGTTAGGTAGCCACTCAATAGTTAGAAATCCACTTGTAGAAAAAAACGTTATTCAATGTCTGATTTAAGAATTATGTGTTAGTTAGAATGTCTCAGGGTTTTCACAAGGCCAGAAAGCTGCGTTTAATCTGGAAGGAACTCCATGTGTTTAAACCTCACTTACTGGGTCTAACTGAGACTCACCTTGCTTACAAGTACAGAGCCCACCTGAAACAACTGGGTTTTGATACATTAGTATGCATTTCACAGGCTGTCTCTAAACGTGGGATTGCCATATTGAAATCTAGAAACCTAGAGGTCACGGTTCTATGCACACTAGCCGATTCTAAGAGAAGATGGGCGATAGTTCAGCTGCTGATATTAGGGTGTAAGATTACAATTTGTGTAGTGTATTGCCCCAATACTGATTGCCCCAATGTTTTCCACTATCTAAGCTCCAAACTAGGAGGCGGGGGCGGGGATCTGATAGTTATGGGAAATTTTAACAGCATCATGGAATATAAAGTAGACACTACCAATAACAAAACTCGGGCCAGAATGGCCAGGACCAGGGCAGCTATCTTTGAACTTCTCTATATACATCAGCTAGATAAAACTTGGATAACACTGTTTCCAATGTTGCCAGGCCATGCGTTCTATTCATCCCCACATAAACAGTACTTTCGTATTGACATGATTTTTATTAAGAGAACTCTATTGGAAAAAGCTTGTTTAGAGGTCTGCCCCAAAATTACATCCGATTACAATCCAGTGACGCTAACCTTGCAGAAGCAGTTGGGGGCCAGAGAATCTCCCAGGGCTTTCTTTTTTCCTAGACACAATCTAGAGTATCTGGCACATATTAGAAGAGCGCTGGGGGAGTACTTAGGAAATAATATGGGCACTGCTTCTGCCTTGACTGTTTGGGACTGTATGATAGCTTTTCTTAGAGGAGCTACTTTTCAGTTTATTTTGGCACAGAATCGATGTGTAATCCAGGAGGCAGAACATAATCATCAAGACTATCTATATCAGGAATGTCAACATGCAAAAGCTATTGCAGTAAGAGACCCAGCGGATCAGTCAATATATCTCCGGCTTTTAGAAGTTCGATCCAAGCTTAATAGAGGGCTAACAGACAAAGTTGCCACTAATTATCATAAGAATTAAACCCTGCAGTATGAGTACGGAGAGATGGTTGGCTGCCTGTTGACTACTCAGATCGCTGACTAGAAGGCTAGATCCAACATCAAATTTAATAAAGGGGAAGGTGGTCTGTCTTATACTTGACCACTGGATATAGTTGGACAGTTTAGACTATTCTATGCTAACTTATACTGCGAGTCAGCCGCTTGTGATAAACATGCTACTCTTGAGTGTATACAAGAGAGTTCAATTCAATTCATGTTTATTTGTTTGATTAATTAAAATCTTACAAAACAGATATATATTTAAAATATCTTTAAGTAATCAGATTTTTAAAAACGTTATGCATTTCATAAAAACGAAATCTAATTAAAATTTTCTTTAAGATTTTTCTTAAAGAAAAGTGTATACAAGAGAGCAATTTGCCGAGACTCAACCCCCTGGAGTCTGCATTACTAAAAAAAGACATAGAGCTGGGTGAGTTTGAGGATGCAATTAAGTCTCTACCCTCAGGCAAGGTGGCCGGCGAAGATACTTTCCCGATAGAATTCTATAAAACCTTTAGGGATATTTTGGTACCTGTCTTTATGCAATTGCTTACTGACATTACTAATGGGGATGACGCCCCAGCCTCCTGGAGTGTCACTAATATTGTGGTATTCCACATGAAGGAAAACCAGTAGAGGATAGAGGCTCTTATCATCCTAAATCTTTGACCAATGCCAACGCCAAAATCGTTTCTAAAATTCTGGCTTAACACCTGCCTCCTTCTATCCACCAGTTAGTTTCAGAGCAACAGCAGCGCATATCAATACAGCTATCTTCGCATTTGATGTATCCGGCAAATTAAATAAACGCATAGGGATGGTCATGCACGACACTGAAAAGGTCTTTGACAGAAATGCCTGGTAAGCACACTGGCTTACTATATCAACTTTTGGCCTCAATTGCTAGGTTCATCTCCTCTGTTAAGAAACTATATAAAAACCCTGTAGCAACATTTAAGTTGAATGGTATTTCATCAGCCTACTTTGCTGTTCAAAGGGGCACACGGCAGGGCTGGCCACTTTCCCCTTCATTGTTTTCCCTTTACATTGAGCCTTTTTTAGGGCAATTGCTGCAGACTGTAGGGATTTCCCTGGTGTGTCTTAGTGGTCTTGAAGTAAAACTTACTGCAAACACGGACGACATTGCCATATTCTCTGCTAATCCAGTCGATGCTATAGCCGAAATTATGCAAGAGGCTGAGTCTTTCGGCTCTTTTTCTGGCTATAAGCTAAACCTGGTCAAAACTCAGACAATTTTACATTTTCAACCTGAAACAGTGACTGTATCATTAGGGAATACAAAAATGGCTACTTACCTGGGTGTCTGTATTAGTAGCCAAGTATATGACGTTGTTACTTTGAATTATGAGCCGCTTCTTAAAACAGTCTCAGCTAAACTACGTAGTTGGCATTGCCTCCCTCTTAGTATATACGGAAGGTGCAACATATTTACTCCCTAAATTTCTATATCTATATCGTTCAATACCCCTGCGGTTTCCATGATCCTTTTTTAAGCAACTAGACAGTGCCATAGGCAGTTTTATTTGGGGATATAGACGTGCCAGGAGGGCTTTTAGGTTTATTAAACTACCTTATAAATAAGGGGGTCTTAAGCTCCCAGACTTCATGCTCTACTATTGGGCTGCATTCATCGGACAGATGCAGAGCTTGCTCAATGGGCCCGATGCTGGCGCAGCTTTGTTGTCATATCAGTTAGTATGCGGACCGTCCACTGGGTTCATACTGTATAAGACCTCTGATCCCAATTAATACAAGTGTGTTAGGTTCAGGGTAGTCAAAGACATCATAAGGATCTGAAAAGATATCTGCAAGGAATATTCTCTGCCCTCATTGCACCAGCACATGGTGTTATGGGGCAACCCTATGCTGCCCAATATATTCCATGATCACATCGGAAGAGGCTGGCAGCTTAAGGGCATTAATTGACTAAGACATCTATATGAGAGATGGAGGGTCGATCTTTTGGGGCAGTAAAAGATGAGTTTGGGCTTCCACAGAGTACTTTTTTAAAATTCTTGCAAGTTAGGGACTATTTTCTACGGATTCAGAGGCTATTAGAAATGTCAAGCCCATCAGTAATATTGTCTGCAATTTTGGAATATGCAAATAAAAATGCAGTGATGAACAGTAATTGTACTTCTCAGAATAGGTTAGAGTAAAAGATTACACAACTTGGAAATTAAATCTTGGTATATCCCAGAAACTACTTTTGTTGCAAGACATTTGTAGGACAGACATCACTGGTCATAATGGATGTTTACATTTATGATCTGCATTTAGTGCTAATGGGCTAAATAACCAAATTAATTTATTGTGTTATATATCTGAAAGTATATTATTGAGTCTGCTACTCGACAAGATTTTCCGTGAATGACTGTGAGCATGTTGGTCTGAGGGTATTCAGCCGAGAAGGGAGAACCTAGCAGAGGGTTCTGCAAGGGGTTAACCTAGGGAAAACAGGGGCACAAGGCAATGAGACTACACTTTGAGCAATTACTGCTCAGCACATTGCTCTTAAGGAATTCTGTGTGTTTGGGGCTTGTTAGCCTAGGATTTTTTTCTGGGTGTTTTCTGCCTGTCTTTGTTGTGTGTCTGTGCCTGGAGGCAGCATAGGACATATTCCATTACAGTATATATGGAAATCATGTGGGCGGTAGGAAAGAGTAGGAAAACCAATGTGAGCCATCTGGTGGAAAATAAAATGTTCTGGAGGTGGTGTTTTGCTTGCTTCAACAGGTTAACCAGAAAATAAGGGATTCACATAAGGAGTTGCTTATGAATGGCAGTGGCTGTGGTTACCCAGCCTAGCAACCTGATGATGAAGAGACTGCTAAATTGATTTACATCAGGGCTGTGAGCTCCAAATTTAAGAGGGAGTGAAGGAAAGATTAGGGTTACAGCATTAAAAGCAAGAGTTGACTGGATAGTGTGCATGTGGTGAGGCTTACAGGAGGGTAAGAGCAGCGATTTTATCATACTACCTCTTTTTGGTTCTGCATTTCCTTATCCAGTATAGCAGTGCTGCTAGCATATCTCCTGTGTTATCAACAAATGGTCTTATTCAGGTTGGCAGGTATTGTGTTGTGCTAGAGTTAAATAATTTGTAGACAATGCAGCAGGTCTTGAGAATGATGCAGGTTAAAAGTGGGACCATTGGGACCTAATGCTTTTCTCTGATAGTTGTGTTATCCTGTTGCCCTTGCAATGAGGTGTGCCATTGAAAAGAAGACACACTTCAGTGGAGGCATGTGGATTTAGTCAATTAAAAAGCCTATGTTTTGTTTCTGAAGTCAGCTTCTGGGACGAAGGGGTAACTCTGCAAACCAAGGTCAATTGAATGCAACCTTTGTATTATGGGCAGTGTGCATCCTAAATCTGTGGTTACTGTAAATTAAGGTTGGAGGAACTTGGTGAAGTGCTGCCGATGAGTAGGGGAGTAAAGCCATCAAAGTACTTGGTGAAACAGCCTTGTACCTGTTCATGTTTCTATTCATTGGCGATAAGCAATAACTCAAGCTTGTTGACATTCAGTTTGATGTATGCCTTTAACATCAAGGATTGTTTTCTTCAAGTCAGTCTATTAGGTGATAATTGTCATAGCCACAAGAAGCTTTCTGTCTTCTCTGGATTATGTTCAGGTCTGGCTAGAATCCACTTAGTTGGGTCAGAAGGTTAATCCAGCAATACACAGAGAAAGAGCCAGTAGGTCAGTGATCCCCTGAAACCGGTCACAGGATGCTTGTTTCTGGTTCAGGGGGACCTGGCTTGGCAGTTCGGGCTGGAATGTTCCCATGAGGAGCAGGGTCAAGACTGATTGGCTGGGTCCAAACTGGGATGGTGTGGCGAGCAAAAGAACGATGGATTAAACACAGATCTTTGTGATTGGGGTGAATGTTTGCATTGTTCAGCATTCCATCCATTATTTTCTCCGTTTGCTTTTGGTGTCCCAAGTGGGAAGGGTATGCCCAGACATGAGTCCCGTGATAACTGCGCCTCTGTATTCAAGCTAGCCTGGCTGATGAGGGGTGATGACCCAAACCGTTCCTAGGATGCTTGTTTCCGGTCAAGGGAGGACCTGGCTTGGCAGTTGCGGCTGGACTGTTTCCATGAGGCTCAGGTTCAAGAAGGATTTGCATATGGCTGTGTCCAAGCTGGGGTGGATTTACGAGCAAAAGAATGATGGAATAAACCCAGATCATTGTGACTCGGGGGAATATTTGTATTGCTCAGCTTTGCGTCCATCATTTGTTCCTTTTGCTTTCCACTGGATATTGCATCATTCAAATCAATTCAATTCAATTCAATCTTTATTCGGTTAAAAAAAACCTTGTAAGATACAATACATACAACTAATAAATACAAGCGGATACAAAGTCACAGTAAAATTTGGGTACAATTAGCAGCACTTTTTCTTGTATCAAATAATACAGAGTATATAATTACATTTCCCTGAGGGTTTTTTTTTTTTTTTTTTTTTGGTTGCAAGGCAGTTCATCGGAGTCAGCTTGCCTCATCTAACCAGATCACTTAATAAATATACAGAATAAAACAATAAAATATTTTCTATATAAAACAGTACCATGATCACTAAAAACAACAAGTTATGCTAGCCAGTTCTTTATACTTCTGCACCTAACTTATACGTTCAATTCTAGCCAGCGATAGTGCAATACAATAGTAGATAAAGTTAGTTTTTAAAACCTTTCCTCTTTCTGATCAAAGCTACACATAAAAGGCAACGGCTCAGGCTGAACACTATCGGTTGAGAGGTGTCTCCCTTAAAAATTCTAAGCCCAACCTCAATGTGGCGAATGCCTAACATTTTGCATATGGGCTTTAACCATTTTTTCCTTGCGTTAAGATATGCAGGACATATAAATAAAACATGAGACTCATCCTCTTTCAACCCCATTTCACAGAGCTCACATAAAACTGAAAGAGTATTCCTGTCTGCACCCTTATTACAGTGCCATTTGATTGTCCTGTCCCTCGTTTGCAAAATGCTGTACCGGAATTTTAGATATAGACTTTTAGCCAACGGGGGGTAGATTTCATCCATAAGGGGCTCTAGTTGCATATTCATTTTTACTTCAAAGAATTTTGAAGTCAGAGTCCCTATATTGGGGTTGGCTAACACTGAGTCACTAATAAACTCCCAGTACCTTTGTTTCAGAAGCTTTTTTGAGCTATTAGTGAGGGAATCTGGGTCTGATCAGAAGTTACTCAGGCCCAGTTTTCCAAACCATTTTTTGACGTACACTAACCATGGCAGATAAGTGATATTTTTTATAGCCATTATCTCTTTCAGTGCTTCTCTGTAGTCTACCAACTCCTCTGTAGACCACAGGCGGACCCAGTAAAGCAACGGTCGAAGAGAAGCATAATCATCTGTGCTTCGAAAATTGAGGTCCCACAATACAGGGACCAATGGCGTGGAACCAGGTACACCTAGGAGCTGTCTAATGAAGGTATTCTCTCGAACTAGAAAGGTGTCCTTCAATGCATAACCCCAAAGATCTGCTCCATAGAGGGAGAATGATTGTGCTTTACATTTAAATAATTCAATGGCCGGTGAAACTGATTTAAAATGACTATTCTTGTGCTTTTTTTAAATCGGGAACTGGTTTTGAGTCAACCTCAGTTTTGCATTTTCTGATTGAGGTTTCCATGTTATTTTGCTATCTAAAATGATACCAAGGTATTTAAAATTAGGGACTTCTTCAATATTTTCATCATTTATTTTAAAAACTTTGTTAAAACCTTTATGAGGGTTGATGGTCATGACCTTTGTTTTTGAGGAATTAATTTCCAATTTCCTGTCATGACAATACAAACTAAATTTATTTAAAAGGTTCTGAAGTCCTCTGGGTGTCTGAGAGATTGAAATGGTGTCATCTGCAAATAACAATGCCGGAACGGCTTCACCACACAATTTGGGAGAGTCATGCTCGCAGCCCAAAAGGGTGTCAGGAATATTGTTAACATAAAGGGAGAATAGGGTAGGTGCCATTACACACCCTTGCCTAACCCCTTTAGCTATTTTTATTTTCTCACTTAGTTCCCCATTTGGTCCCCATCTGACTTGTGCATAATTATTCTCATGCAGTCTGATTAATAACTGTAGAATGTTTCTGGGCACGCCCATATTATTTAGTGTCTTCCATAGGTCTGCCCGGGGAACCATATCAAAAGCTGCTTTCAAGTCGACGAAAGCCACATATATATGGGAGCTCCTTATGATAGTGTATTTCCAGACTAAACATAAAAATCTAAAAACCTGGTCCACTGTGCTTATTTTTGGTCTAAAACCAGCCTGGTACTTGGTAAAAATAGAATGATCTTCGATCCATAAGGCAAGACGACTAAGAAGTTGGCGGGCAAAAATTTTTTGTAACACGTCAATCAAACTGATAGGGCGATAGTGCGAGGGATTCGACCTATCACCTTTTTTGAATAATGTTACAATCTCCGCCCCCTTCCAAGTTTCGGGGACAGGGGCTCCACTAGCAATTTCATTAGATAATAAGTTAATGTAGGGAGCCCAAATGTAATTCGCGTGTTTCCAGAGGTCCCCAGGTATTTTTTCCGGGCCTGGGGCTTTTCCTGGCTTAACAGCTTTAATTGCTAGAATTGTTTCATTCAAGGTAAATACAAGAGGGGTTTCATGCAATGCCAAGTCAAGATACATATTAGCCTGGTCTTCATTTTCACCTGGGTCGGCACAAGCATATAGTAAAGAAAAATGCCTGACCCAAGTCCTTTCCTCAAGAAATCTATCCTTAGTTTCAGTGACCCCTGTGGTGCCTCTAGCAATAAGGCTCCAAAAGGAAGTCTGGTCTTTGCGCTTACAAGCATCTAACAGGTCAGACCATACCCTTTCGTCCCATTCTTTTTTGGCCGAAAGTAAACTTCTTTTGTACTGAGCTCTTTTGATTTTAACATTGTCTGATGAGTTTTCCCGGACTGCAATAATTAAATCTGATTTGGCTCTCCGGCATTCCTGATTGTACTAAGAGTTACCCATTTCTTTACACTTGTGAGCGGCATTTGATCTTTTTACCACTCTAGTCAAGATCTCACTAAGCTGGCCAATTAAATGGTCATGGGATTCTGTCAGACAAGGGCTATGGTTAGCAGTACTATTCTCAGCTAAGGGGGACATATGTCTAACAAAGACGTGGTAGATCTGGCTAATAGTGTTTGTATTTCCTAAGACTGCTGGCCACTTTAAGGACCTACGATTATTTGCTTCTAAGGGGTCTTGTAGTTGGTAAATATTTTGTCTGGCACTCTTATTAGAGATCAGATTTTGGATAGATAGGATCAAAGGATAATGATCGCTCTCCATGCGGTCATCCACTTTTAAATCTACTACCATAGGCCATAACTGTGAGGAAACTATAAAATAATCTAGATGGCTAGAGCAAACTCCTCTAATGAATGTTGGCTTACTGGGACAATCTGAAGGCAAACGCCCATTACATGCACGTAGCCCACACTCAAACGTTAAGCTCAGTAATTGTAGGGCACCCGCAGTACAGGCTACTTTATAGGTCGTGTCAACCAGGGGTATAATGTTGACACTATCCTCATCTTTAT
This sequence comes from Lissotriton vulgaris, assembly GCF_964263255.1. NCBI lineage: Eukaryota > Metazoa > Chordata > Amphibia > Caudata > Salamandridae > Lissotriton > Lissotriton vulgaris. The sequence goes on from NC_141699.1 coordinate 933,176,114, forward strand.
AAATGTCTTCAAGACCCAGTATGGGCTCAAAACTTCTATTAAAGTCGCCACCTATAATTACCGTTGCATTCTGATCTAACCCTGCCATAATATTACCTAAGTGGGTTATGACAGGCAACTCTTTGCACGCTTGATGTGGTCTGTTATAGACATTGATCACATAAATGGTCTGTCCCTTGGGTTTTTTTAGTTCAATCATCAGAGATCAGGATTATTTGTATCTATTTGTTTGAAGCTTACCCCCCTGTAATTTTGACCCATATTGTTAAACCACCAGAAGGTCTACCCCCATTTGTGTTGATTGCGGGAATAAAAAATGATCTGTAATCAACCTTAAAATAGTTCTCCAACCCCCAGGTTTCCTGGAAGAGGATAAGGTCCCCACTGGCAAGATATTGTTGCCAAGCTGGATCAGATAAATTTTTTATCAACCCTGCAATATTCCAGCAAATTATTTTATCTATTTCTAACATTTCTTCATTTACCTGTACCTGGGGTTGTCTAATAGTCTCGGAGACATCTGTATTCAGTGTTTGAGCCACTGTATTTTGTCTAGTGGAATGGTAGTGTGGCGGTTCTAACCTATAGTCCAGTGCATTTTGATTGAACTCAACATCGGGGTTAACCCTGGGAATAACATCCCTTACTTCATTGGAAGACCCCCCCCCCCTTGAGTCAATCACAGTCATTAAGACCGGAAAAAGCCCCAAACCTATTGGAAGTGCTAATTCCCCAGTTACAGGAAGGAGCCCCAAAACCCCATCCGTTTATAGCTGTATTCCATCTAGGCACTGGGGTGTTAGGGTATGGCAAGTTCTGCTGGTAGCCTAACCATCCTCCAATGTAATTGCCATTACGTGTCGCCCCATACTCATTGACATAATTACACGGCCCCCGTCTGCTCACTAAATTCCAATTTGGCCCAGGGGTAGTAAAACAAGGCACATTTTGGTGGTCACCTACCCATGCCCCAACCCTATTACCTGGGACAATATTAGTGTCAGTTACCATAGGTCCCCCACCCCATCTGTTATTTCTTACCATCCATGCTGACTTCAAGGCATTTTGTTTGGGTTCTTTTTGCAACTCGTTATAAAAAAATTCCAATGTAAGGGGGATTATGGTGCCACTTCTTCGTTGCGGGGGAAGAATGTTAGACAAAATGTTCGGAAGTGTGACTGGGTTTAAGAGATTTAACACAACACAGTCACCCTTCCATTTTTTTGGCTTATTCCCAATCCATGTAACCCTCCTTGCCATTTTAATTTCATCAGCTAACTGCTGTTCTCCCCACTGCGCCATCCTCATGTTATTTGACAGCCAGTATAATGCCTTACTTGTTAGTGATGATGTTGACTCTGTTTGGCCAGGTGGTAGGGTAGGTACATTTGCTAATACTAAAACCAACGGTGAAGCTTCTGCTGCAAATTGGGACGAATCTTTCTCGAAGCTATAGGGTGCTGGTACAGGCGGTGGGTCTATTGGGACCTCTTTTGGTAATTCATGGGTGATTGGGCCAGTTTGTGGGTTATCCGGTGCAGTGACCTCTAGTGGAATCGCATCTGAAGCTGTCCCACCCACACTAGGTATCTTCTGGCATTCAAGCTGCTTAGTAACACTATTTGAAACAGTGCCTATCGCATCAAGTAATATGTCTTGAGTACCTCCCAGTTTCTTTATGACCGCAGAGAGTTTATCAATTTTACTAATGAGTGGTTTGATAAATGTCTGAATTTTTAACTCTAACAAGTCAGATATTTTAGACAATAAAACTTCATCCAATAACTCCCTAGTATTTTCCTCCTCATACTCCCGACATTTGCCTTTAGTTTTTGGCGGTGGAGTAGCTTTATTCTTACCTGACCGTGCCCCCCCTCGTTTATTTAGTGTCTTGCGACACGCTCTAACTGCCCTAGTCGCCCGCATTGCAGGCGATACTTCTTCTACCACAATGTCAATATGTGTGTCCGGATCAGTATCAATATGTATCTCCATGTCAGCCGCATTTAGTCCACTTATATCCATAGTGACATTAACTAGGGAGTTATTTTCAGGGGCAACGCAGCTAGGATCTTGTAGTGTTGCATCGGTTGTTTGTGGATTAGGAGGAGGACTCGTAGAGGGAAGGATAGGTGACCGACTCGTACCCAACGACTGTCTTCGGTCACTGTTTATCTTGTTGACCACCTAAATGAGATAGTTGTCCATGGTGTTAATTGGTGTTTCAGGTGCCACAGGAGTATTTCTTTTAGACATGTTTGTGCTACAGTTAAAGTTAGTTTTGTACCCACAAGTTGATGAAAAGGAGGAGAGAAAAAAGAATAAAAGATGATCTTACTTCAACGACAGATGCAATTGGTATATTTTCCTGCGATTACCTCTTCTTGTTTAGTGGTGGTGAAAGGGCTGTTGAGGACTTCTCGAAGCAAATCCCCTCCTTTTTCCAGGCTCCTGGGCGATTCGGTGGCAGCTCTAACTAGCTGCCTACCGACCCCCGTCTGGTAACCAGGACTTGGGAGGTGGTCACTAGAGGTCAACAGCACATACACTGTTATCTTGTATCGCAGGTATTAATACGTGATACTCCTTTATAGATGTTATAGGGGTGGCCTAGCCTAGCCTCTTCTTGCCTCTGAGGGCCTCAGAGGGCCCGCCCTTTGCCCGGGCTTAGCCCCGCGCGCTCCCGCGACGCGGGGGTGACTCTGGTCTTATGCGCCGCCTGGCGCGATGTGGTGGGCGTCTCCCGCCGCACAGCCTGGTGGGAGATGTGGTTCTGAGCCCCCCTCCGCTCGGCGGCCGCTACTTGATCACAAATGCGGCGGCAGGAGGGGGACGCGAACAGGCAGGCACCCAGATTCTCGGCAGTCTTGCTGGGGGCAAGGTAAGCTTGCTCGTGGGTCTCCCGGAGGTCCGAGCGTCCTGGGATCAATGTCCTCGGCGTCATATAATAGGAAATTAAATCAGCTTTCTCTTGGATTGGTGAGGACTGCAACCTATTTAGATGAAATAGGGGACTTTGTTTCCTGTTGCTCGTGGCTTGCCTACCCAGAGCTGGGCGCGGACACCGGACACCAGACACCAGTAATGAAAGACCCTCTGCTCCCCCTTTGGGTGAAGCCTCTCCTCACCGCTCTTTTGTGGCTTCAAGTGACTCCAAGCTAGCAAACAAGGAGGCCGGCCGGCCGGCGGGCAGGACCGTGGGTGGAGCGGGTCGCGCCGGAGCCAACCTTTTGCTGTATGGCCACTCGGCTCGGCACCTCGGCACCTCGACCTTAGGTTGAAGATGGGGCGGAGGTCGGGCGGCAAGCGGACTCCCCCTAGACCTAGACCTAGACCTAGGGGCCCGCACGCTAGACGCTGCACGCTGTCTCGGATGCAACTTTCACCTCCAGCGCAGCTTCTGTTCTGTTCTGTAGTCTGCTCTGCTGGTGCCGCGCAGGTCTTGAGAATGATGCAGGTTAAAAGTGGGACCATTGGGACCTAATGCTTTTCTCTGATAGTTGTGTTATCCTGTTGCCCTTGCAAAGACTTGCAATGAGGTGTGCCATTGAAAAGAAGACACACTTCAGTGGAGGCATGTGGATTTAGTCAATTAAAAAGCCTATGTTTTGTTTCTGAAGTCTGCTTCTGGGACGAAGGGGTAACTCTGCAAACCAAGGTCAATTGAACGCGACCTTTGTATTATGGGCAGTGTGCATCCTAATCTGTGGTTACTGTAAATTAAGGTTGGAGGAACCTGGTGAAGTGCTGTCGATGAGTAGGGGAGTAAAGCCATCAAAGTACTTGGTGAAACAGCCTTGTACCTGTTCATGTTTCTATTCATTGGCGATAAGCAATAACTCAAGCTTGTTGACGTTCAGTTTGATGTATGCCTTTAACATCAAGGATTGTTTTCTTCAAGTCAGTCTATTAGGTGATAGTTGTCATAGCCACAAGGAGCTTTCTGTCTTCTCTGGAATATGTTCAGGTCTGGCTAGAATCCACTTAGTTGGGTCAGAAGGTTAATCCAGCAATACACAGAGAAAGAGCAAATAGGTCAGTGATCCCCTGAAACCGGTCACAGGATGCTTGTTTCTGGTTCAGGGGGACCTGGCTTGGCAGTTCGGGCTGGAATGTTCCCATGAGGAGCAGGGACAAGACTGATTGGCTGGGTCCAAACTGGGATGGTGTGGCAAGCAAAAGAACGATGGATTAAATACAGATCTTTGTGATTGGGGTGAATGTTTGCATTGTTCAGCATTCCATCCATCATTTTCTCCGTTTGCTTTTGGTGTCCCAAGTGGGAAGGGTATGCCCAGACATGAGTCCCGTGATAACTGCGCCTCTGTATTCAAGCTAGCCTGGCTGATGAGGGGTGATGACCCAAACCGTTCCTAGGATGCTTGTTTCCGGTCAAGGGAGGACCTGGCTTGGCAGTTCCGGCTGGACTGTTTCCATGAGGCTCAGGGTCAAGACTGATTTGCATATGGCTGTGTCCAAGCTACGGTGGATTTACGAGCAAAAGAATGATGGAATAAACCCAGATCATTGTGACTCAGGGGAATATTTGTATTGCTCAGCTTTGCGTCCATCATTTGTTCCTTTTGCTTTCCACTGGATATTGATCATTCATAAGTTTATTAGCTCACATTAAAGTCATTATTTGTTCTAACTGTCATTCATACCACTTTGAGTTATACATTTGTAATGGCATACGGTCATTCCTTTGGCATACTGTGTGTTTTTATCCATAAAGGAATAGTGTCTCTCTTTGTTTAAAGTGGTGCTTCTATTCCAGAGCTTACTGAAGCAATGTTACTTCAGAGGTGTTGGATCTTACAGCAATCCTCCTTCAGGGTTACCCCATTTAAAAGTGGCTTCACAGCTTGCAGAGCTCCATCCACTTCTGGAGGAGCATGTGATGCTCTTGTGCAACTTGCGCTCTTAATACACTGAGGATATGGTGTTGAAAGCCACAACACCTAAGTAGAGATGCTGATGGGACCTCTGATGCCTCCCGAGCATTAAATGCTCTCTAACTGCACTCACCATACCATCATCACTGATTTGGGGCAACAGATGTGTTTGCTTTAGGAAGAGATAGCACTGAGCTCTGCAGCACTGTTGTGACTGGACAAGAAGGATAGATTTCTGTGCACTGCAGTTTATGCCTTGTTGGCAGGATAGACCATACTCCAGTGTAGCCAAATGCCATCCTACCACAATAGATAGCCAAGACCTGCATTCACGTTCCATATTTAGAGAACTGTTGCCCATGGCACATTGTTACCAAGAAGGTGAGTGCAGTTTATGAAGTGTTAAACTGATACAACGCTAACAACAAATACGTTAAAAGCATTGGCAAAGCCAATACTTCTTGCCTATGTGACATCGATTGACTTTGCCAATGTTTCTTGGCCATGTTGCACCATGCTGAAAGTAAAGAAGAAAGCTGTATGACACAGCCAGTGTTGGCCATGTCATAGCACTTTTAGTTTTTTACTTTCAGCGATGCTGCACTGAAGCCAGCGCTGCTGTACAATATGGCTAAACAAATTGACAAAGCCAATAGATCTGGCATAGGTAAGGCCTATTGGCTTTGCCAATGCTTGTTTTCATTGAGAGAGCACATCTACACCATTTGGACAGGCTACCAACATGTAAACGATTAGGATCTGAGATACGCATGCACTGGTGAGGTTTTTGCTGGGTGCTTTGCTCAAAATAGCATGAAGTGTTCTAATACATCTTTCACGTGTTACTGGTTGGCTATATAAATACTATAGAAAGGGCCGTTCTTAGGTGGTATGTATCAGTGGGTAGACACTTACATTCAGAATGCAAAGCACTGTTCCAAATAAAAAAATAAAGGCATATATTTTAATCACAGCATATTGCACACAACTCTGTAGGATTACTTTTGGGGTTCTTGCCCATCTGCATTGATCTAATAAATGATCTTTTAATCTTTGTGAGTCCCCCACCCTCCACCCATTTTCTGAATTGTGAGAGCTCTGTCGCATTCAATGGTGGTTGCCAGAGCAATGTAGCTTCGTCAGTGCAAGGAGACTAGAAGGAAATGGGTGAATTAAGGATTGTTTGTGGATAGCCCTCAAACAAATCACTGCCTCTCAACAAACTTCTTTATGTTGAGGAACACCTTTCATGGAGACACTGATGTGCTACTTTAAGTCAGCTTTCTGTGGTATGCTCCATACTCATGCTGTGAACCCAGCAGCTCAGTAGTAGTCTGCATAGATGTTCTCATGGCCACACTGGCACATAAACAGATCTATGATTTGTGGAAAGGCCAAATGGGCTGCAGTGAGTCAGTCATATATAATGAGTCTGTCACAAAACACCTATCGGCTTTTCAGAGACACCAGCCCGGATGATAAACTGACTAGTTTGCCATTATGCCACCATCTTTTCGAATGTACCACATATAATTATATCTGTATTTTGGGTCTTGCCATCAACCAAATGGGGAAAATCTAAATTAAAAAAACTGGAATTGTGGCATGCAGTCCAATAAGAACACATGACTTACATTTAAAAATGATTAAAAAAGCTTTTAAAACATGAAAATAAGTGAACATACCATGACCACAAACTGACAAATTTCCCATGCTTCTGTGGCAAAATGAAACCATAAATAGGCGCACATGCATCACAAAATCAAAGAATTTCCAACAGACACGAAGGTACCTTAGCAACATGAGGAGGAGGGTAGGTTTCAGTAACTAGAAAAAAAAGCACCCTTGTAAGACAGCGGCTGACATTTGATCTCAGTCTCTGAATGCCCAGCAAATGTGAAGAGATGAAAAAGACATTTACAGGCCTATTTATTACAGAAAAAGAGATCATGGAAGAATATTGAAAAAACGACCTTTGCTCGAGGAGGTACGAACTGAAGATGGACAGCCTAGAGCGAATAAAGCCAGCAAATTGGAAGCAAGAAAAAATGAGTTACAAACCACAAAGTCAATGACAAGCAAAGGGCAGAAAGCATTCCTAGGTCAACTTTCTGAAACTCCACAAGATGACTTTGCTGCTCTTCCTGGTAGGTCACCTAAAATGATGTGCAAGCTCGGCGGGAAACATCCTTTACAATGCAACTTTTACCACGCAGTGCCTTTACGACGCAACTTTTACAACGCAAACCATTACAACGCATTGCGCTGGGGGGCGCTCTAGGATAGGGAATAGGTTTAATTTACTATCCAACACCTTCCCTACTATCCACGGGGACTGGAGTTGGAATAGTAAATTAAACTATTCACTATCCAGCGCCCCAAAGCACTATGCGTTGTAAAGGCATGCGTTGTAAAAACCGCGTTGTAAAGGCATGCGTGGTAAAAGCATGCGTTGTAACGTCATACATCCAAGCTCAGCACCTGCACCTATTTGGCAACACCAGCACTTATGACAGTCTGCCACATGATTGCGTTGTGTGTCCAATTTAGAGGTGAGCACACAGCGATAGCTCCTACATTATGGTGGAGGAGCGTCACCCGTATGTTGCTAGTGCAGCAGGCACACACATTAATAAAATGGTAATAAATACCTTTTTATTATTGTGTCCCAGGCCCGCGCTGTTACAGTGCGATTGCACTATAATGCAGCGCCCTGCAAGTGCACATGTCAGATTGGCTGGCTCTCTAGAGCCGGACAATCTCACATGCGCACTTCAGAGACTGCAATCCCAAGGCTGAGAGACAGCCAAGGGATTGCAGCTGCAGGCCCCAGGATCAAAATGAGTGCTGGGTTAGCCTGCTCTAACCAATCCTGAAGCTGAGCTGCAGCTCCAGGATTGGTTTGCTAAACGTTGTACAAGGGAGGAAGTCCTTCCCTTTCTGCTGAGTCAGTACCGAGGTCAGAGAGATCCAGGACGAAGAAGACTGCATTCAGAACCTTCCGCTAGCAATACATGGTGAGTGTTTTGTGGATTGCGCCCACCATATTGTAATTTTGCCAGCAGCTGCTGCGAGCACAACAAAAGATGTTTATTAATTCCATATACATTAAATATTTCTAATCAGTGCTAGCAGGGATGATGCATGGCGTAAGCTGCAGTGGCCTCCTGATACAGGTCCTGGTGATATAAAACTTGAAATCAACACATCGGATTGATAAGATATTTTGGGAAACTCTACTGGAAAGGGGAACCCTACAACCAAATTTCCTCATTATGTAGGCTATTCTTGCCTCAAAAGTGGACTTTTTTATTAAGAGGTATAAAGGTCAACAGCTAGTTTAGTTTTTCTAAAGGGTGTGTTGCTGAACATTAAGAAAAACGGGTGATCAACCGATGCTGTACTTTTACACCAATGTGAAGTACATTCATATGTCTTGCCTCCATCACCATTAATGTCACTATATGCAAGTCCCCATAAGTGGCGGCTCCTCCATTATGAGAGAGGAGCGTCGCCCCCCCCCCACAGTAGAGACAAAATTGAAAAATAAAATGATAATACAAAGTTTTATTATAGCCTTATAGCCCGCCGTAGAGGGTTATACCGGCTATTAAAGGCCCTCTACAGCGTTAAAGGCCCCGAGCCGAAGGCGAGGGCCTTTAACAAGGGAGAGGGACATTAATAGCGGTATAGCCCATCAACGAAGGGCTATAGGGCTATTAGAACATTCTGTCACTAGAGGACAGAATGTTCTAACAAAAAAAGACAAAGCCCTTTGGAAGCGTGAGGGGATTGGAATCCCCTCAGGTTCCCTGAAGCCTTTGTTCACAGCCAGAGCTGTGAACAAAGAAACATTGGAATGTTGGAGCTCCAGGCTTATACCAGCCATTATAAGCCCAGAGCACTCCATTTTTTTCAATGGAGCTCCCAACATTCCAATGTTCTAATACATTTTATTTTTCTTCATGGAGCCGAGTCTTGGGTGCGCACCACACTTGCCCGAGCACTCTAGTAAGCATGGAGGAGTGGTGGGCACTGCAGTCAGTGCGCATTTCAGTTTGGCCAGCTGTCTTAGGATGGCCAAACTGACAATTGCACTGATATCTCTCCAATCCAAGCTACGTTGTCAGGTGGAGAACAGCAGGCACAGGCTCCCAGTCCCCGTTGGAGCGCAACACCAACCCACTCAGGCCAATCCCAGTGCTTCTTTCAAGCTGGGTTATAGTTTAACCAGCATGAGTTCAGCATCTGGATTGGCCGTAGGGGAGTCTGAGGGAGCATCAGCCTGTAAACTAGCATAGGAGCAGAAAAGTGGCAAGCAGCAGGTAGGTTCTTTTTTTGTTTTTGTTTTTTCTTTTGTTACTCCCCCTCCCGCACTACTTTCATGATACCAGCTGCTACTGGACTCGCTATATACAAATTCAGATCTTGACATATAGGCTTTGTAAATCTTCCATCCACTTGAAAGCTAATTGAGGGACCCTTGCACATGCTCGCTCATGTATCTACCCGTAAACATTGTTTTTAGTCACACACATAAAGCTATAGCAAGGAACGACCTAAAAACAGTAGAAAAAAACGTCACTTAAGAAGGCAGGGAGAATGACTAATGCATTTGGCGCTGGCCGTGTTCCGGTAAATGGTAACCTGAACAAATTTAAAAGAGCCAGATAAAAATAAAGAAGGCAGGGTGATGTATACAAAATTACATCAACATTTAGATATATTCTGAGACCCACTTTAAACCAATATTTCACGGCACACGGATACCACTGAAAAAATGGACCAATGTTGGCCATCTCTTTTTAACAAGCGATATAATTTTTGTGCCAGGAAAAAAAATCACCCTTAGTGATCGATTGCACACATTTCTTGGTTACAGTCGCTTAAAATCGTGAAGGCGCAATTCACAAAGTTATATGCCTAGACGTTAGCGCCTCTCAGAGATGGACTGGGCTGGAAGGGTTTTGTCCTTACACCAAACGATAACAAATCTGGCCCATTATTTTCTAGTTCCTCGTTAAAAATGGCGCTTATCCTCCTCCAGCTGAAGCGTCACTTGACGAATCAAAGCAGCTAATTCTACTAGCTGAAAACAAAAGCTAATGAGTCACGTTCAAGCAACATCTGCAAAAGAGATTTGTATTATCATTATGCAGTACATAAAATACTACAAGAAAAGATTTTAAATTATTTACCTTTCCGGCAGCACAAATGTCCCACAGCCAATTATCGTGAGATATTGCCATGAAATTAACCAGTCATGTTGTGTTTCTTTCCTCCAGATTTACAATTAGTAATGCTATTAATGACTCCTGTACTTAGCGTTACTAATTATATTGCTATGAACTAATCGTGTTAAAAATAGCAATAGCCATCAACTACCAATTAATGCTTAATGAGAGCATATAAACCCAGGCATTGTAATGAATGTCAAACGGATTGTAGTAAGTGGTGTTGTAGTAATCGAGGAGAAATGAAGTTGGCCACTGGAGAGGGACCGGTGATTGAAATCATATTTAGAACATCCATTAATAAAGGTGATGGGATGGTAAATTGATGATTGGGGACCGCTGCACACTTCTGGCTACGCGTTTGGAGTTCCAACAGTATCCGTTCGAACCGCTGACAATAAAAAGACTGAATTAACCCTGGGTTGCCCTTGAATGAATTTCACAACTTTACAGTTGCAAAAAAGTCTACACAAAATACAGCGCCATTTTTTTTTTTTTTTTTTTTAATTGCTTCTATTTGAAAGAAAATTCACTGCACACATATTTAAGGAATTGAAGGCAGATAGTCTGGCAACTTGTTATTTTTTTCTTTAGAAAGGTGTTCTGCCGGGTAAAGACTGGGCCTCATTTAGGCATTTTGGTGCGCTGCACTACGCCAAAAAGAAGGGAAGGAAGGCACTGTATTAAGCAATACGGTGCATTCTTATCCTTTCCACCAACGCTGTCGTCGTTTCGCCAACGTAGGCACCCTTACACCATGGTGCATGGGTGTCTCCGTTGCTAGCAGGATTGTTTTTGTGCAGGAAGGCGCACCTTATTGCACAAAACAACGCTAGAGGCGTTTTCCTCTTTGTATGTGTGCTTCAGAATGCAGCACACATTTGAAAGATGAAAGCCACCAGTCAGAGAGGCGTAAGGAATGGGACAAGGACAACGGGACCAGGAGTAATGAAGATTACCGGTAAGTAATAGGACATTACCCCCAGGTCCCTCCTGTCCTTGTCCTATTCCTGAACAAAGTGGAGAATACCAAAGCAGACAACCCGGCCTTCCGAACACCCACCAACGTCAGAGGCACCAGACCGGAAAACGTCACTCCACAGGAGTAAAAGGAGCCCACAAGAAAGGAGAAAGACACAGGCAGGAGCATACAACCAACCACACCCCTAACCAGCCGCGGTCGGCAGTAGGAGTTCCTGCAGGGCGGTGACGTGGGGAGGGGGAGGGGCAGGGTGGGGGGTAGTGATGTATGGATTACGGAGTTTAACAGGTAAGTAAACATATAAATAAATAAAACGAATTTCGTTGCGTGGACTGCATCACCAAATGCGATGCAGTGCGCGCGGAGCGGAGCCGGCGCGTAGATGTGTAGAACGAGAGGCGGTTGTTGAGATATTCGGGACCCATGTTGTGGAGAGCTTTGTGTGCGTGGGTGAGGAGTCTGAACGTGATCCTCTTGTTGACGGGGAACCAGTGCAGGTCTCTCAGGTGGGCGAAGATGTGGCTGTGTCGGGGGATGTCCAGGACGAGTCGTGCGGATGCGTTTTGTATGCGCTGGAGTCTTTTCTGAAGTTTGGCAGTGGTCCCTGTGTAGAGAGCGTTCCCGTAGTCCAGCCGGCTGGTGACAAGGGCCTGGGTGATCATCTTCCTGGTCCAGTGGGGATCCAGTGGAAGATCTTTCGGAGCATGCGGAGGGTGTTGAAGCAGGAAGAGGTGACGGCGTTGACTTGCCTGGTCATCGTGAGGGAGGAGTCGAGGATGATACCTAGGTTGCGTGTGTGGTCCGTGGGCTTGGGTGGGTGCCTACAGCCGGGGGCCACCAGGAGTCGTCCCAGGCGGAGATGGATGGGTCGAGGATGAGGACTTACATCTTGTCTGAGTTCAGTTTCAGCCGGCTAAGCTTCATCCATTCTGTGACATCTTTCATTCCTTCCTGGAAGCTGGCCTTGGTGGTGGCGGGGTCGTTGGTGAGGGAGAGAATCAGTTGGGTATCGTCGGCGTAGGAGATGATGTTGAGGTTGTGCTGTGAGGGGGCTCATGTAGACATTGAAGAGGGTGGGGCTGAGCGAGGAGCCTTGGGGTACGCCGCAGAGGATCTTGGTGGCTGCTGCGCTGAAGGGCGGGAGACGGACTCTTTGGGTTCTGTTGGAGAGGAAGGAGGTGATCCATTCCAGGGCCTTTCCTCGGATTCCGGCATAGTGGAGGAGGGTTGTCAGGGTGCGGTGGCAGACCGTGTCGAAAGCAGCCGATAGGTCGAGGACGATGAGGGCGGTGGTTTCCCCGTTGTCCAGCAGGGACCGGATGTCGTCGTTGGCTGCGATGAGGGCGGTCTTGGTGCTGTGGTTCGCTCGGAATCCGGACTGTGATGGTCGAGGGAGCTGTTCGTCTCGAGGAAGGGGGTCAGCTGCTTGTTCACGGTTTTCTCGATGACTTTTGCGGGGAAGGGGAGGAGCGAGATGGGGCGGAAGTTCTTGAGGTTGGTGGGGTCTGCGGTGGGTTTCTTCAGGAGGGCATTGATCTCCGCGTGCTTCCAGCTCTCCGGAAAGGTGGCGGATGCGAAGGAGTTGTTGATGATGTCCCGGAGTTTGGGTGCGATGATGGAATCCGCTTTGTTGAAGATGTGGTGTGGACAGGGGTCGGTTGGGGAGCTGGAGTGGATGGTGTTCATCGTGTGGGTGGTGTCTTCCGTGCTGACGGGGGTCCAGATGCAGAGGGTGGTGGCGGGGGGTGCTGGTTCGGTGGTAGGGTCTATGGTCAGAGGGCCGAAGCTGTTGTGTATATCGGCGATCTTGCGGTGGAAGAATGTGGCGAGGGAGTTGCAGAGGTCTTGTGATGGCGTGATGGCGTTGTTGGTGGCGTTGGGGTTGGAGAGCTCTTTCACGATGATGAAGTGTTCCTTGCTGTTGTGGGCATTGTTTTCCAGCCTTTCTTTGAAGGATGACCTTTTGGTGGAGCGGATCAGCTGGTGGAGTTCGCGGATGGCGTTCTTGAGGGATGTCATGTTTTCCGCTGATTGGTCGTGGCACCAGGCTTTCTCAAGGGCACAGCAGGATTTCTTGGAGTCTTTGAGATCGTTGGTGAACCAAGAGGCTTTTTTGCTGTCAGAGTTGCTTGGGGGGTTCTTCAGTGGTGCAAGGGCATCAGCGCAGTCAGTGATCCACTGTGTGAGGTTGCGGGCTGCTTCGTTGGGGTCCGTGGAGTTGGTGGGTGGGTTTTGGCTCAGGGAGGGGGTGAGCTGGTCGGTGGTGATCTTGCTCCAGCATCTTCGGGGGGCTTGCTACGGTCGGTGGTCGGTAGTTGTTTTCCTGAAGTTGAAATGAACGCAGCTGTGATCGGTCCAGTGGAGTTCGGTGGCGGGGTTAAAGGAGACGTGGTTGCTGGAGGAGAAGACTGGGACGAGCGTGTGGCCGGCTCGGTGGGTGGGGGTGTTGTCCAGTTGCTTGAGATCGAGGTTGGCGAGGCTGTCTAGCAGGGAGCTGGTGTTGTTGTCCTTGTTGTTCTCCAGGTGGAAGTTGAGGTCCCCTAGGAGGATGTAGTCGGAGGAGGCGAGAGCGAGCGGGCTGAGGAAGTCTGCGATGGCTTCGCTGAAGTGGGTGCGTGGTCCCGGGGGTCTGTAGATGAGGGTACCTCTGAGGGTGGTCTTGGGGTCGGTGTGTATCTTGAAGTGGAGGTGCTCGGGGGTGGTGATGCCGTCGTTGTTGTCCGTCGTGATGCGGATGGTGTTTCTGTGGACAATGGCTATGCCCCCTTGGTTGACGCGGTCCTTCCGGATGATCTTGTAGCCGTCCAGGATGGCTATGGCGATGTCGGGGGCTGAGGAGGCGACGTGTGGCGCTGTGGAGTCAAGGAGGTCCCAGAGTTCGATGGCATGTTTGTGGATGGAGTGGGTGTTGAGCAGGATGCACTTGAGGTGGTTGTTGTTGGTGCCTGGCCCGGCGGGTGTGGTGCTGGTCCGGAGGCAGGTGAACTTGCAGGTGCGGCAAGTGAACGCTCCGTGGGTGCGTTTCGGGGTGGCTCAGTAGCAGGCTGGCTGTCGGCCGGTGTTAAGTGCGAGGAGGGTGGTGGCGTCGTAACTCCACCGGGTGGGCTGGTTCCGGCGGGGTGAAGGGGTTCTGGCGCTGGGCGCGGTCCAGGCGTGGATGGGCATAGACGGGCTTGCCTTTGGCGTGTTTTTGGCACGCCCGCTGCGCGTGGCCGCTGCGCGTACGCGCAGTCCCCGCCACATATAGCGAAGTGGGAGGGAGGAGCAACTGGGAGGCGGGAGCGGGGCGGCGAATGGGGAGCGGGATCAGGAGAAGAGAAAAGGGGGCGGGCCGCAGGGGAGCAGCGGCGGGTGGCGGGGGAAGACAAAGAGTCGGAAACAAACACGGGGGAAGCGGCGAGGGGGCGAGCCTCGAGGACAGAGGCCCAACAATAACAAAAATAAAATATACGGAGTGGCCAAAGCAGAGGGCACGGAGGCACAGGAGGGTGGCTTAGAAGGTCATTAGGAGAGGCGGCGGCAGGAGAGGCTGCGAGAGATGCGGCAGCAGCAGGCTCTTCACAATTGCGCATTGCGCTCACATCAAGACGCATTAGCGTTTTTAACTTACCCGTTTTGTCTGTTAATTTGGTTTTACTTTAGCTCACAGTTCTCCCCTGTTCTTATTCACTGCCCGCATTGCCGCACTGTAATTGTGCCCTCACCGCTATTTGGGCGGCCCTGACCCTCGCGCTCTGGAATTGGTGGGCGCCATCTTGGGTGGGTGTTAGGGAAGCGTTGCACTACTCAGCGCTCTAGCAGTCAGGTGGACTCGCTAGAGCCCTATTTGAATCAGACATCATGGCGCGCAGCGTGTGCCCGCTGCGTGTGCGCCGCAGTGACGCCGGAGTCACGCCAGAGTCCAGCCCGTCTGCGCCTGTCCGCGCTGAGGACGGGCGGGACGGCCAGACGTGTGGTTATGATGAGGTTGACCCTCCGTCCTTTAGGTATTTGTTACAGGAGTTGTTTAGGCTTAAACCTCCTGGACTTTTGTGTTTTCACAAAAGTTCCAAGGACGCTTTTTTAGTATCTCTACGCTGTGGATGCTCTTCGGCAGGCCCAGGGGGCTCTGGCTTTCCTCCACCTACTCATTTACTAGAACACCATATTGACTCAGGAGTCAGCGCGCTGAGAGAAGATTGCATTCTCATCAATGCTCGCTCGTTGATTAAAAACAATATTGCTTTCAAGGAGCTTGTACTCGACAGTAAACCTTCGTGGGTCTTTGTTACAGAATCGTGGGCAAAGGACTCCTCTGGTCCAGACCTTGTTGAAGCAGTCCCTGAAGGGTACTGCCTGGCCCGGCAGGACAGAATGGGCCGTGTAGGAGGAGGGTTAGCGATTCTTTATAAGGACAGCTTCCACTGCCACACTATACCAGTCTCTGATTCCAAGGACATTTTCCAAGCCGTATTTTTCTCTAACAGGCGTCCACAAGACCTCATTTAATGGGATCTTGGTCTATCGACCACCAGGCCCTAGAGCGAATTTTGGCCAACAGTTGCTCCATGTCCTTATTTTGGTTGCGAAAACCTAACTGTTCTGGGAGATATCAATTATCATCTGGAGTTGCTGGAGGCCAATGATACTCTCTCCTTACTGGATGTTATGTCAGCATGTGGACTTACTCAATTGGTGAGAGGGGCCACCCATCGAGCGGGTCATACGCTCGACGGGATCTTTTCTAACGATGAGAGGCTGACGGTAATAGACCCCTTTTTCCTCTCATGGTCAGATCACTTGGCCGTTCCATTCGATGTGTCCTGTCCGACCTTTGATAGGACTGAAAAAATTTCGAGTAAAATGGAATTACGCAGGAATTTTAAGAATATCACGAAAAGTTCCTTCGTCCCCTGGACACCTAGTCTGTCCATATCCCAGGAGGACTGCGTCCAGTTGGCGGTCTTACAGTACGAAAAGACCGTTACAGAGGCACTGGACGAACTGGCTCCCATTCGGTTGCGTTATTCAGCTAGGAAAAGGCCATCAGCCCCGTGGTTCTCGGAGCATCTAAGACTCCTTAGACAGGAAGTTAGGAGACGGGAGCGTCTATGGCACACTAGCTGGGATCTAAGGGACAAGGAAGCCCACAAGATCTTGATAAGGAAATATAAGATGGAAGTAATAAGGGTTAAACAAGAATATTTCACGGCCCTCACCACCTCACTCTCCTCTCCAAAAAAGATTTTTAGGATAGTGGATTCCCTTATAACCCTCCAGACCCCGGATCCTGTCATTGCCTCACAGGAGCTCTGTAATAGTATAGCCTCCTTTTTCCAGACAAAAATCTCGGATATTTATTCCGCCTTGGAGTTGCAGAGATCTCTTACCAGTGAGCCCCCAGTCCCTGTGGATTTGGATCCTGTTTTTATGGAGAAATTCTCGCCAGGATGTTTGGAATCCTTCCCCCCTCTCTCCTTACAGGAGTTAGACATTCTCCTTAACAAAACCAAATCCGGCTCCCCTCTAGATGCTTGCCCGCTCAAGATCCTTAAGCAGTGTAGAGAATCCCTCCTGCCCCCCTTTGTTGACATCATGAACAGGGCCATGAGGGATGGTATTTTTCCTCCTCAATGGAAAAATGCGGTAGTAAAACCTTTACTCAAGAAACCCTCTCTTGACCCTGGGGTATTAGAGAACTTCCGCCCCATCTCACTGCTCCCAGCTCCTGCGAAAATGTTAGAAACACACTTGATAAACATCTCGCTGCCTTCGTGGAAAGCTCGTGCTGTCTGGACCACTCCCACCATGGCTTCAGGAGGTAACATAGCACCGAGTCGGCCCTCACCATAGTGCTGGATAATATCCGCACGCGAGTTGATGGGGGACAGACCTCCCTCCTGATCCTTCTAGACCTTACGGCTGCCTTCGACACCCTTTCTCCCTCAGTTTTAACATCTCGCCTGAGGGAGATCGGGGTCCAGGGGGCGGCTTTGGGGCTACTCACCTCTTTCCTCGATAAACGAGAGCAAAGACTGAAGCTGGGTAAATTCCTATCTCCATCCCTGTCTGTGCAATGTGGGGTCCCTCAGGGGTCGGCGTTAAGCCCGACCCTTTTTAACATATATGTGACCCCACTTGCCAGACTGATTAGATCTTTTGGGATGGAGGTAGTCTCCTATGCGGATGACACGCAGATCCTCGTCTCTCTCTCCCAGTCAGTTACCTCGACTGCCTCAAATTTTAGATCTTGTATGGAGGCAGTCGGTCAATGGATGATCTAAAATTCATTGAAACTGAATGGGGAGAAGACGGAGGTGATGGTAAGCCGATTGGTGGCCAGACTCATTGGGAGCTTGTCCTGTTCCCGCCCCTTCTGCCAAAAATCTTGGGGTCGTGATCGATTCCACCCTCAGTATGTGTCAACAGGTTAACAGAACTGTATCTACCTGTTGGGGTATCATTCATATACTGAGGAAGATTAGGCATTATCTTTCACAGCAGGCTAGGAAACAACTTGCTGTTGCCCTCATCGGCTCTCGGCTGGACTACTGCAATGCGCTGTATGTGGGACTGAATAAAAGTCTGCTGCAGCGCTTGCAGGTGATCCAGAACGCAGCGGCCAGGTTTGTTCTGGATCTACCCTGGCGCACTTCGGCTACCTCTGCCAGAAAACTGCTTCACTGGCTTCCTATAGAGGACCGTATACTTTTTATGACCATGTTCATGACCTACAGGGCCTTAGCAAAAAGTAGCCCTACTGGAATTGGATCCATTTTGTGCCGTTATAGTCCCTCTAGGAACCTGCGTTCCTCTAACAGACTCCTTTTATCAGTCCCTCGCATTCGGAGAACCAAATGGGGTGGCAAAGCCTTTTCCATCCTGGCACCTAAGTGGTGGTACGCCCTCCCACTGGAACTAAGGTCTCTTCCCACCCTTCAGTTATTTAGAAATGCCCTGAAAACTCGTCTTTTTGTGCGGACATATTTGTAGTTGTGCTTTGCCTTATTTTTTCTGATCTGTTTTGGTAGGCGCCTTGATGCCTTCGGCTTTTAGTCGCGCAATACAAATTGTTTTTAATTCATTCATTCATTCAGCGGTGACCAGGGCACACGGGGGCCGTGCGGTGAGTGGAGTGACCGGCCCTGCGAACAGGGTCAAGGGTCACTCTGCAGCGCAGCTCCGTGGCACTTACTGGAGGTACCTGTTGGACTAGTTGGCCCCTAGGGGACCTCTGGATTGAAGAGGAATTAATTTCCCAACGTAAAACGTGCTACCGGGCATTTTTGGACACATGTCACCTCAAGCCCCGCCCCCTACCTTAATCACTGTGCAAACGTGCCCCGTAGCACGTTCTAAATTGGGGGATTAAGTCGCCTTGCATACTGGGGGTCCATGGGGGACAACTAGGTGTTTGCGAGTGGCCCAGTGGCAGTGGGCTGGCTTCGCTAACGCTCAGAGAGCAATTTTAGGCATCACCTGCTTTGTGCCCCGCTGATTGCGAGCGGGTCGCGCTTTCACACTAAGATCAATTTTAATTCTGTTTTAACACAATCCTTTTGTTATGCAGGCAACTAACCCCTGAAATTTCACTTTTTGAAGGTGAGCTGTTGGCTGGGGGCTGCCTGGAACCACCGGTTCCCAGCGCTCGCGGGCGCCATCTTGGATTGGGCTTGTTCCTTTGGAGTGTAGCCCTGACACTCCACCCTCGTTCCGCCCCTATTTAGGAGCGCGTTTTGATTCCTGCTCCGTGTTTGCGAGTGGCCCAGTGGCAGTGGGCTGGCTTCGCTAACGCTCAGAGAGCAATTTTAGGCATCACCTGCTTTGTGCCCCGCTGATTGCGAGCGGGTCGCGCTTTCACGCTAAGATCAATTTTAATTCAGTTTTAACACAATCCTTTTGTTATGCAGGCAACTAACCCCTGAAATTTCACTTTTTGAAGGTGAGCTGTTGGCTGGGGGCTGCCTGGAACCACCGGTTCCCAGCGCTCGCGGGCGCCATCTTGGATTAGGCTTGTTCCTTTGGAGTGTAGCCCTGACACTCCACCCTCGTTCCGCCCCTATTTAGGAGCGCGTTTTGATTCCTGCTCCGTGTTTGCGAGTGGCCCAGTGGCAGTGGGCAGGCTTCGCTAACGCTCAGAGAGCAATTTTAGGCATCACCTGCTTTGTGCCCCGCTGATTGCGAGCGGGTAGCGCTTTCACGCTAAGATCAATTTTAATTCAGTTTTAACACAATCCTTTTGTTATGCAGGCAACTAACCCCTGAAATTTCACTTTTTGAAGGTGAGCTGTTGGCTGGGGGCTGCCTGGAACCACCGGTTCCCAGCGCTCGCGGGCGCCATCTTGGATTGGGCTTGTTCCTTTGGAGTGTAGCCCTGACACTCCACCCTCGTTCAGCCCCTATTTAAACGGCCCTCATGTGTCAGCGCAGCGGACGAGCGCAGCGGGCGCGACGTAGGCGCGCCGGAGTTGCGCCTGAGTTAAGCCCGTCTGCGCCCGTCCGCGGCCGGACGGGACCAGGGGCCAGGGACGCTGCTTCTTCTATATCTTACTCGTCCCCTGCCCTTAAGTGCCTACATGCCTCGGCCAGCCCTCTCCCCCCCCGATACCTGGACTCGCATTACATCACTCGGTATTGCAGGCATTTCTACCCCTATTCTTGCGCCGACACCATCACTTTCCGCTCCGGCTCCTATCGAGTCGTCAATTCGGGTCCTATACGTAAACACCCGTTCAATGGTCAAGCACCAAGTTGACATCCTGCACTTACTCATGTCTGAAAGTCCCGATGTCCTATTGTTATCAGAGACTTGGCTTACCGACGACTCTCTCCCAGACATCTTGGCCACGCTACCCCCGATTATTTTCTGCTGAACTCTAATCGATTAGGGGGTCTTAAGATCATTGCCTCTGCTGCCATGACCCTACCAGAAGTAGACACCCTGGTCCTTAGCCTGGGGACCATGGTAGGTGCAGTCACTCTTGTGCTACTATACCGTCCCCCCCACTCTATGCCGTCTTTCCCCTCTTCCTTTATCGATCAGCTGACCAACATTGCTACCAGCTCCCCCCGTATTGTCATAATCGGTGACTTTAATTACTGGTTTCAGCACGAGGACGCTGACCCTCATGCTTCTGAACTGTTCGAGGGTCTTACAAGCCTGAATTTCATCCAACTTGTCAGGTCTGCCACCCATAAGGGTGGCCATATCCTCGATCATATTTGGACCCATGGAGTCACGTCCTCTCGCCCATTAATAACACCCTGTGTGTGGTCAGACCACTATCTGATCGACACCACATTCTCGGCGGTTGGCCAGATCAAGGTGCCCCCACGGGAGGGCGGCTCGGCTCGCAAGTGGAAGGCTGTCGATCCCTCCAAACTATTGGCTCATTTGTCCCAAACTTATCCCCTGTTACCCAATGACACTGGCACAGACGAGCTCCATGGGCTTGTGGCAGACTGGCTTACCACAGCCAGTGACATCTTTGCCCCCCTCACTAAGTTCCCCCAATCCCGGCACAGCAATTCCCATAAATGGTTTACCCCCCACCTAAAAGCTCTCCACTTGGAACTCCGCCAGCTTGAGCGCAAGTGGAGGAGGGACTACTGCCCTTCAAGCAGAGACGCCTATGTGGCTGCCCGCAATAGGTATAAACTTGCCATCCTGGCTGCCAAAAAAACGTATGCCTCAGGTAAAATCCTATCTGCCCCCTGCCAGCCTAAGGAAATTTTCAAGGTTCTTAATGAATTTACCTCTGACCCCAGGATGCTCCCTACCCAGGCCCACACACAGGAAGCATGTAATACCCTTAGCACTTTTTTCATCGAAAAAATCGTATTGATTAAGGACACCATCCCTGTTACGTCTCCTGGCGCTGGATCTGTCTCCCCCCCTCACAATACTTCCTCTTTCACACAATTTCCTCTTCTAGACTCTACTTCTTTGGCCACTCTTGCTACCCGCATCAAGTCGGGATCTCCAGATGACTGTTGCCCCCCCTCCATACTCCGGGACATCTGCCACTCTCTACCCGACTGCATTCTCCCCCTGCTAAACTCTTCTCTCTCCTCTGGTACGGTGCCGGGCTCCTTCAAGGAGGCTGTGCTGGTGCCCCTCCTGAAGAAGCCGGGGGCTGACCCCGCCGTCCCGGCTAACTACCGTCCTATCTCCCTCTTACCTTTCTTCTCAAACATCCTGGAAGCCCACGTCACCACCTGTCTCTCACAGTTTATCGAGAGCTCCAACTTTCTCGAGGTCAACCAGGCGGGCTTCAGACCCGGCCACTCTACGGAGACAGTGATCTTGGCCGTGCTGGATGCCCTGAGAGACGGTGTTGACAAGGGTGCCCCCCAGGCCCTGGTATTACTAGACCTGTCAGCCGCCTTCGACACGGTGGATCATAACATCCTTCTCCGCCGTGTCGAGCAGGCTGGCATCCAGGGCCTGGCGTTGGCCTGGGTCAGAACCTTTCGGACTGGCAGGTCTCAGACCCTTAGTCTGGGCGCCTTCAGGGCTCCTAGAGAGCACTCGCTCTGCGGGGTCCCCCAGGGTTCTTCCTTGTCCCCTCTTCTTTTCAACCTTTATCTTCGCCCCCTTCTCTTTTCTTTGAGGCAGTGGGACGTTACCGTATTTAATTACGCGGACGACCTGCAACTCATCTTTTCTCTCAACTCCCCCTCTGCTATCCCCAATTTCCAGGCAGTCATGTCCCACATTCTCCAGTGGATGGGCCACAACCAGTTAAAGTTGAACCCCGGTAAGACGGAGCTCCTCCTCCCCGGTAGGAGCGCCACCTTCTGGGGGCCTCAATTCTGGCCGGCGGAACTGGGCCCCTCTCCCACCCCCGTAGCTTCGGTGAAGAGTTTGGGGGTCACCATCGATTCCGCCTTATCCCTAGGGCCGCAGGTGGGGACCGTGGTCTCGTCCTGTATCTACCAACTGCGCAGGATCAGGAAAGTGGCATACCTCCTTACACCTGATGCCCTCCTGCAGGTTATCATGGCCCTCGTCCTCTCCCGCCTAGATTTTTCTAATGCGATCTACCATGGTCTGCCTAAAACATCGATGGCTAGACTGCAAGTGGTCCAAAATCAGGCGGCGAGATTGGCCTTAGGGATTCCGAAGTGGCAATCCGCCAGGCCCCTCCTTGTCAAACTCCACTGGCTCCCTGTCATCTCTAGGGCAGCCTTCAAGATCGGCTGCCTTATCTTCAAGTCATTAGCTGGCCCCTGCCCTGCCTTTGTGAAATCCCTCATCAGACCCTACTGCCCATCCCGCAACTTGAGATCCTCTCACCTCCACTTCTTGACCGTCCCTTCTTATAAGCTCTGCAGATCTGGAGGCCGGAGATTTGCTTACCTGGCCCCCAAGCTCTGGAACTCTTTCCCCCTTTCTCTTAAAACTTCTAACTCTTTGACTCTTTTTCGTAAATCTCTAAAAACTTGGCTTTTCCCCCAATCTGGTTAGTCTCTCTGTCCTCTTTTACTTCCAACCAGCGCCAGGAAACCCATGGTGTCAGTGCGCTTTACAAGCACCCCTTACGATACGATACGATACCAGGAACCTCCAGTATGCGCCAGGGGGCTGTTTTGCGGAAATGTGTAAAAAGGGGCATGGCCTCATTACACCTCTCTGCAATGCAGCCCCCTGGTGCGTTTGCAGAGGGGGAACTAATTCCCCTTGCATACTGGGGTCCCTGGGGGCCAACTAGCACACCAGGAACCTCCATTATGCACCAGGGGGCTGCTATGCAGAGAGGTGTAATGAGGCTATGCCCCTTTTTACACCTCTCTGCAATGCAGCCCCCTGGTGCGTTTGCAGTGGGGGAACTAATTCCCCTTGCATACTGGGGGTCCCTGGGGGCCAACTAGCCCACCAAGAACCTCCAGTATGCGCTTGGGATGGTACAGAGTACAGTACAGAGTACCGTACAGAGAACTGTACTTCGTACCACGCGATTTAAAAAAAAATATATATTTTTTGGGCCTTGGGGGTCCTTGTGGGACCCCCTGAGCAGGCCTAGGGGTTCAGGGTGTTTCTACCCTGCCCCTTTGCGTGTTTTGCACATTTGTTTCACTGCTTTTTTGTGCCTCAGTTCTACCCAGGCACAAGATTGCTGCCAACACTTCCTGGTTTGGAGTGTTGACAGCCAAGTAGCATGAAGCTCCTGTTCAGGAAGGTACAGAGTACAGTACAGAGTACGGTACTTCATCTATGATTTACCTTTTGATTTTCTCAGGAACTACTGAACGGATTTACACCATTTAAAAAAAAGGGTAATCTGCAAACCGAACTCTACATTTTTGCCAAATTTGGTGTAATTCTGTTCAGCCATTCGGGCAGTAGCCCTGGCTAAAGGTCCCTATGGAAAATTGCATGGGGAAAACACGTTTTGGGACCCCACTTTTTCTCAGCCCCTGCTTCACGAATCACCCCCAACCTTTCAGGGAAGGAGCGGAGCGGAGCAGGCCGTTTTCTTGGAGAATTTCAAATGTATTCGTCAACCAGCGCCAAAGTTATTCTAAATAGAATGTTGCAGATTTCCTATGGAAACTAGGTCCTAACTATAACTATATATTTTTATTATAAATCGATGTTTTGTATGTTTTTAATGATATTAGTGTTAAACAAAAAAAAATATTCCAATATTTTTGTACTTCCCTTTATAAGAATAGGGAAACAATATTTTTGTGGTCGATATTTTTGCTACAATATTTATCGTCACAATATTTTTGCGATCAAAATTATGTCACTGATCCCCAGCCTGTGGGTGGTGGATGTCCCCTTTGTCTTACCATCCCACTTTCCTGGGTTCAGTTCCAAACTGTCTAGGGTAACAAAGGACAGGCCTAGTTGTAAGCTGCATTTGTCAGTGGCAGAGGAGTCCACCTCAGAAGTCAGTGAGAGGGTGGGTGCAACCATCAGGCTACCCTTTCAGGCTTAGGTAGGCTGAGTACAACCCCCAAGGACATACAGCTTAGGAGAGGAACACCCTGCCCCAAGGTCTTTTGGCACATGTCTGGAAGGAATACACAATACCCCACAGGAAAGCTATTCAGTCATGTAACTCTGGACACTGACAGAAAGACACATTTGGTTTAGGCAGAAAAATGCCAACTTTACAAGAGTAAAAGTCACAAATGATGGATGTAATAGTGAACAATGCAAACATTCAACCCCAATCACAAGGATCTGGGTTTAATCCGTTGTTCTTTTGCTTACCATGCCACCCCAGTTTGGACCCAGCCATATGCAAATCAGTCTTGACCCTAATCCTCGTTTGAACAGTCCTGTTCGAGCTGCCAAGCAATGTCCTCCCTGGACCAGAAGCAAGCCTTCTGGGACCAGTTTAGGGGAATCACCCCTCATCAGCCAGGTAAACTTGAATTCAGTGGTGCAGTGAGCACAGGACTCACGTCTGAGCACACCCTTCCCACTGATGGCAACAAAAGAAAACGGAACACATGATGGATGGAATGCTGAACAATGCAAACAGATGCCCTGTTTGGTGAGTTCAAAATGGCGAGAAGAGTAGGACGGGTGAGGAGAAGGGAAAAAACACTCCCCGGTAGCTGCATAGTTCTATAACATCAAGAATGATACGTGAATTTCTATGCAGACTCGCAGTGACCATGTGACAAACAGAGAAATAAACGTATTGCTCCTTGGATACTTCTACCCCCCCAATGAACCACAATTATTCTTCAAAGCAGAGATCTATAACCTTAATATTTACAATCAATTTATCTCACCCTTACAAAATAGATTTAACATACTTCCATCTTTGGGAGACATAGATTGACTTACTCGAACACTTAGCTATGTAGAGATAAGTTGGATCGCTGCAAATCATCTTCCTGGCCCAAAATCAACACCCATTGAACTTAAAGTACTTGCTCACAATAATCAAAGTATTATAGATGCTTTATATGATGGTTACAGCAATTGTTGTTTGGGGCCACAAGTCAACGCCCAGTTAGTGAAGAAGCTGGTGATGATATCGTACATTGCAATAACGAGAAGGGATCACACCTGACAATCTTAAATACCCCTCATCTAAACCCATTAAATACTTCTGTTCACCATTCTAACATTCCTAATGTCAATTCTGTTCATAACAAGGGTGACACCGTCGTGCAGGCCAAATTCACTTTTGAATAGCAATTCTAAATTCTATACAAGTATTTTGGCCAGGAGATTAAGAGTAGTGATAGAAGGGTTGGTAGAGAAAGTTCTGAAGGGATTTGCGAAAGGCAGACATATGCACCACCTTAGTCAAGAACTAATAAGGACATTTGACCAGGCAATGGAAAGCAAAGAGCCTCCTACGATTATCACGCTTGATGCTACTAAGGCCTTTGATAGGGTAAATTGGTAGTACCTATTTACTATGATAGAACATTATAAATTGGGTAGATTTTTTTAATGACATACAAAGTATTAATAGGTCTCCATCAGCAAAGATTCTATTGAATGGGAGACTTATGTCAAGTTTTAAGATAAAACGAGGCACTAGACCGAGGTGCCCACTCTCCACTTTACTTTTGAACTTCTATGTTGAACCTTTTGTTGAATAGAAATGATTGGAACAACGGATTGTCTCCTTCTCGCATGGCACATGGGAGAAGAAAGTATCCCTTTATGCTGACGATATTATGGTATACACACAAGACCTGGTCTCTACTTTGTGGATTTTAGACCTTTTGGTGATAGAGTTTGGGAAGCTGGCAGTGTATGAGGCTAATACATCTAAGTCTGAGGCTATGGTATGGAGTATAAATGAAAACCATATAGGAAATTGGCAGAAATACATTTCAGGGAAACTCTGGAGGAAACAAATCTACTTCTACTAAGTTAGTCCCATCTCCCGCTAACGATACTGGGAAGGACTAATTTAATAAAGATGTTGATACTCCCAAAATGTGCTTTCTTTTTTAATGTGATCCCATATCACTTTGAGAAGAACTGGTTTAGGAAATTACACAGTAGAATAGACTCTTTTATATGGGCTTCCAAGGGTTTAAGAATAGCGAGACGGAAGTAAGAAGGAAATATGATAATGAGGGGATAGCTTTACCAGACTTTCTATTACATGCATGGGCCTTCCAATTGAAGTATTTCAGGTTCCTATTAACTGAATGGGTGGGGTCTGGAAGTGACCATCTATGGGAGGCCATGTTAAAGGAAGTGAGAAATGGGGGGTCCAAATTCATCCCTCGCATCCGAAGAACAACTACCGGCAACAGATCCTTCTCCCAACTCGCCGCCAAGACCTGGAACACCTTCCCACTGAGCCTACAACAGACCCAAGACCTGCTGACCTTCAGGAGGCTACTCAACACCTGGCTGTTCGACCAGTAACACCCCCCCCCATTTTCCCCAGTGCCTTGAGACCCTCACGGGTAAGTAAGTAGTGCGCTCTACAAGTTCTTGATTGATTGATTTATATAATTGGTGATCAGATATTTAAAAAACAAATGAGAGTGAAATTGCTACAGGCAATGGCTCAGCTATGGGCTCAGATTTCTTCATGTAACAAATCTATCATATTACAGCAAGCAATGTCTGACAAAATATCGGGGAACAAAAAATCGACACAGAAATATCGAAGTCAAAAATATCGAACTCCAATCTACATAAAGGTAAGTACAAAAATATTGAGAAAAAAAGGAACGTTGTCAAAAATATTGATGTTAAAAATATCATTTTTTAAAATGTTTTAATAATAATGTAAAATTAGGTAAATCATACATACAGTTAAAAGAAATATAGTTAAAACATATTTAAAAAAAATAACTAATAAATATAGGGGTCGATTCCGATTCGGGAAACAAATCCATACGACGATTCGTATTGGTAGCCGTTTCCGTACGAATCGTACAAAAACATACGAATCGCGTAGTACAATCTGCTGGAAGAGAATACATACAAATGTCTGTGAACCGTACGAAAAACGAGGTTAAATCCTTACGACATGGAGCCGCAGGGTGAACCGTACGATTCGTAAACATGCCATATGACCCGCCAAGTACGATCCAGACCGGGGACCGAGAACACGATTCGTATGGAAAGCGGTGAATGAGCAATTCGTACGGAGAACCACACATACACATACGCACCGTACCCCTGCGATCATGGGGGTACGCACCGTACCCCTATGCTCTGCACCCCTACACACTGTACACCAACACACCGTACTCCTATGCTACGTACACCCATGCAACGTACCCCAATGTACCATACCCCGATGTACCGTACCCCTACGCTCCATACCCCGACACACCGTACCAGTTCGCAACGTACCCCTGTGATCATGGGGTGCACTCGCGTACCCGGGGGAGTCCGTTTCGCACACGCTTAGAGGCAAAATGTGCTTTTACGGATGTTTTAAAGTCCCGCAGATAAAGAGTTGTACGGAGTGTCGTCCTGACGAATTGTACTTGCTGGTTCGTAAAAAGCTGCCTCGATCCGTACGACATCGCGTGCTGCGTGTTCTTAGTGGGATCCGTACAGTTTCTTGAATCGTATGATCTTGTGTACGATTTGTACAGAGAACTGCATTGAGTACACATCGTACTGCATCGTACGTACGGGTACAGTTCTGCGTACGAATTGTACAGGGAAAAACGCTCCGTACGGCGATTCAGACTGGATTTTACCGAATTGGAATCGGCCCCATAATGTTAAAATTAAATATACATATACATATAACTTAATATATATACTTACTACACATATTGTAACATTAAGGAAAGCATTGGATAGCGGCGTCAGGGTAAAAATTACTATTCCCAAGCCAGAGAGTGCAACAGGAGGGAAAGCGCTGGATAGCGTAGGGGTAACAATTACTATTCCCACTCCAGTGAGTGCAACAGTAGAGATAGTGTTGGATAGCGTAGGGGTAAAAATTACTATTTTCACTCCAGTGGGCGCAACCGTAGGGAAAACGTTGGATAGGGTAGAGGTTACAATTACTATTCCCACTTCAATGAGTGCAGCAGTAGGGAAAGCATTGGTTAGCATAGGGGTAAAAATTACTATTCCCACTCCTGTAAGTGCAACAGTAGGGAAAGCGTTGGATAGCGTAGCGGTAAAAATTACTATTTCCACTCCAGAGAGTCGAACAGTAGGGAAAGCGCTGGATAACGTAGGGGTAACAATTACTATTCCAACTCCTGTGAGTGCAACAGTAGGGAAACCGTTGGATAGGCTAGGGGTAAAAATGACTATTCCCATGCCAGTGACTGCAACAGTAGGGAAAGTGTTGAATAGCATTAGGTAAAAATGACTATTCCCACTCCAGTGAGTGCAACAGTAGGGAAAGTGTTGGATAGCGTAGGGGTTAAAATTACTATTCCAACTCCAGTGAGTTGAACAGTGTGGAAAATGAAGGATAGCATGGGGGTTAAATTAACATCTTTTTTTTAATAAATACCATATTAATAATTATTTAACAAAAAAATGATTGTTAAATACCAATAAAATAAAATTAATATTTACTTAAAAACCATTAAATTCATTCCCACACTATTCCCCCATTAACACACAAGACACTACACATAAACAAATCACAATTAATTTAATTATCGATTAAGAAATTAATAAAAATTAGTAATCAATTATCATTAATATAATTATAAATTAACCAATTAGTACAAATTAATTACCAATGAATAATAAATTAACAACAAATTATTAATCAATAACAATAAATAAAAACATATTCATTAATGAATTATATTTATTTACTTCCCACCCTATTCTCCCATAAACACACAACCCACTACACATAAAGGTTACATAATTAATTATCAATTAATAACTTAATAAAAATGAATTACCAATTAATAAATTAAATAACAATACAGCAATGAATACCAATAAATAGAAATTAATAATACAAGAATTATAATGCATATAATTATAAATTAACCAAGTAATACAAATTAATTACCAATTTATAATTAATTAGCAATTCATTAATACTTAATAACAATACATAAAAACATAATAAGTAATTACTTATAATCAAATTACTTCCCATCCTATTCCCCTATAAACCCACAACTCTTGCTGATACTAAAATGCAAAATTTACTTTAACAAAATTACTAATTTCTAAACATTTATTTAAAAATGTATGAAAATACATTAAAAAAATGCTAAAGATACATATAAAATACATACTAAAATACATAACACTAAAAAATAAATGTGATATTATTGACAACAATATTTTTGCTAAGGATATTAGTCAATAACTTTATTTCGGCCACTAGGACCATAAAAGTACATCATTACAAAAACACAGTAGACATAAAAAAATTTGAAGGTGTGCACTCTCTCAATCATATCGCTACAGTCATCCAGATTATAAAAAGCCATTCTCCGCTTCTCTTAAAATCCATTAAAAAGCAACCTTTAGGTTAATGACAGACTGAAATATTCACAATTAAAAACAATGAGTAAAACGGAAGACTGAGACAAGGTTCCCTATTTGCTGCACTCTGTTGTGAGCTTTTACATTTTTCTTACGTAAAACATCCCAGAATGTTACTTTAGAAAGCCCCGCCGCATTGAACACATACGGGCTGATTCAGACCCGGTAAAATCACTTTACAAATATCCGCACGTAGCATATTTCCCGTATGACTCGTACTCGTAAACGGCTAGGTACATGTGAGAAAGTACGATTTGGATCCAAAGCAGATTCACGTACGACGAAAAATACATGCGATTCGAATTCGGAACACGCAGTACATGATGTACGTACTCATTTAAGCAGCAGTTTCCGGCCCAGCAAGTACGATTCGACTCTTCGACACTCCGTACGACTCGTTTTCTACAGGCGCTCCAAACGTCCGGAAAAGCAGAGTCCGACTCGAGCCGCGTATGAAACTGATCTCTGGGTGCGCAACGTACACGACATGAACCCCATTGTCCGTGTCATCCCAGTCCTGTACGCCTATGACCTGGTGCACAGAAACCGACACGCAAGGCGCATACAGTGAGAACAACAACCAGGGGAGATTGGGGGGGTGAGGGGCGGTAAGCATCACCCATACCAAATTACAACCCCATAATCTGGATTTCATACATCACCACCAATGTCCGGTTACTTTGGGGGGGGGGGGGGGGTGTCCAGCAACCCCTGTGTACCGCACACACGAAAGGGTACGCGTCGACCTGGCCCTGCATATTACCTTCACATTGGTGTGTGCGCAGGTCCGGGCCAGCAGTGTCCAGCTCCAAGGGGGGGTGGGTGTACATAACTACCAGCAGTGTCCAGTCATATGGGGGTGGGTGCAAAGGACTCCCAGCATTGGCCAGTCATATGGGGTGGGTGTATATGACTCCCAGCAGTGGCCAGTCATATGGGGGTGGATGCATTGGACTCCAAGCAGTGGCCAGCACTATGGGGGGTGGGTGTATATGACTACCAGCAGTGGCCAGTCATATGGGGTGGGTGCAGAGGACTCCCAGCAGTGGCCTGTCATATGGGGGTGGGTGTATATGACTCCCAGCAGTGGCCAGTCATGTGGGGGTGGGTGTAGAGGACTCCCAGCAGTAGCCAGTCGTATGGGGCTGGGTGCATTGGACTCCCAGCAGTGGCCAGAATATGGGGGGTGGGTGTATATGACTACCAGCAGTGGTGTGTCATATGGGGGTGGGTGCATATGACTACCAGCAGTGGCCAGCCATATGAGGGGTGCGTGTATGTAACTACCAGCAGTGGCCAGCCATATGAGGGGTGGGTGTAAGTGACTACCAGCAGTGGCCAGTCATATGGGGGTGGGTTTTATATGACTCCCAGCAGTGGCCAGTCATATGGGGAGGGTGCAGAGGACTCCCAACCGTGGCCAGTCATATGGGGGTGGGTGTATATGACTCCCAGCAGTGGCCAGTCATATGGGGTGGGTGAAGAGGACTACCAGCAGTGGCCAGCCATACAAGGGGTGGGTGCATATGACTACCAGAAGTGGCCAGCAATGCGGGCGGTGGGTATATATGACTACCAGCAGTGGCCAGTCATATGGGAGTGGGTGTATATGACTCCCAGCAGTGGCCAGTCATATAGTGGTGGTTGCAGAGGACTCCCAGCAGTGGCCAGTCATATGGAGGTGGGTGTAGAGGACTCCTAGCAGTGGCCAGCCATATGAGGGGTGGGTTCATATGACTACCAGAAGTGACCAACCATATGAGGGGTGAGTGTATATGACTACCAGCAGTGGCCAGCCATATGAGGATTGAGTGTAAATGACTCCCAGCAGTGGCCAGCCATATGAGGGGTGGGTGCATATGACTACCAGCAGTGGCCAGCCTTATGAGGGTTGGGTGTATATGACTACCAGCATTGGCCAGTCATATGGGGGTGGGTGTATATGACTCCCAGCAGTGGCCAGTCATATGGGGGTGGGTACATTGGACTCCTAGCAGTGGCCAGCACTATGGGGGTGGGTGTATATGACAACCAGAAGTGGCCAGTCTTATGGGGGTGGGTGCATATGACTACCAGCAGTGGCCAGCCATATGAGGGGTGGTTGCATATGACTACCAGCAGTGGCCAGTCATATGGGGGTGGGTGTATATGGCTACCAGCAGTGGCCAGTCATATGGGGGTGGGTGCAGAGGACTACCAGCAGTGGCCAGCCATATGAGGGGTGGGTGCATATGACTACCAGCACTATGGGGGTGGGTGTATATGACTATCAGCAGTGGCCAGTCATATGGGGGTGGGCGTATATGACTCCCAGCAGTGGCCAGTCATATGGGGGTGGGTGCAGAGTACTCCCAGCAGTGGCCAGTCAAATGAGGGGTGGGTGCATATGACTACCAGCAGTGGCCAGCCATATGAGGGGTGGGTGCATATGACTACCAGCAGTGGCCTGCCATATGGGGGTGGGTGTATATGACTCCCAGCAGTGGCCAGTCATATGGGGGTAGGTGCAGAGGACTCCCAGCAGTGGCCAGTCATATGGGGTGGGTGTATATGACTCCCAGCAGTGGCCAGTCATATGGGGGGGGGGTGCAGAGGACTGCCAGCAGTGGCCAGCCATATGAGGGTGGGTGCATACGACTGCCAGCAGTGGCCAGCCATATGAGGGGTGGGTGCATATGACTACCAGGAGTGGCCAGTCATATGGGGGTGGGTGTATATTACTCCCAGCAGTGGCTAGTCATATGGGGTGGGTGTATATGACTACCAGCAGTGGCCAGTCATATGGGGGTGGGTGCAGAGGACTCCCAGCAGTGGCCATCCATATGAGGGGTGGGAGCATATGACTCCCACCAGTGGCCAGCCATATGAGGGTGAGTGTATATGACTCCCAGCAGTGGCCAGTCATATCGGGGTGGGAGCAGAGGACTCCCAGCAGTGGCCAGTCTTATGGGGGTGGGTGTATATGACTCCCAGCAGTGGCCAGGCATATGGTGGTGGGTGTAGAGGACTCCCAGCAGTGGCAAGTCATATGGGGGTGGGTGTGCATCATTACCAGCATACCACACCTACATGGGGGTATGTGCACATCCCCAACATTGGAATACAATGACAGTGCTATAGCAACTCATCACTCACAGTAGTGTCCCACTCCCTGGAGGACGGATGACATTCACCCACTGCAGGACACATCACATGTGGGTGTGATGCCAAATACCACATGTATACCCACCCATGGAGCCTGTAGGCTAAACACCCACCCTGCCATCATGCCAAGATAGTGTATGGTCATGTAACTGCCCTCCCAAACAAGATAGCAAAATGGAACACACACTGTCACGCACATTCCAGGACTGATATGATAGTCAAGGTGGTGGTCAGACCATCAAGATGTAGTCTCTCATGGAAGTAATGGGGTTGAACTCCCCCTCAATACAATGCACAAAATGTCAGTCTTTTGGCAAAGTAACCTGCATAACATTAGAAATGTTGGGGATAGGCTGTGAGTACACCCGTTCATAGTGAAGAAAAGGTGAATGTGTCCCTGAAGGCATTTGCACATACACCAAACACATGTACAGTGAGTTGCAATGATGACACAGATGAATGAGCAGTACCCATCTGTGAGCAGGCATGGCCATTGCTGACGGGATCAGCCATCAACAGATGAAATGTTCACAAATGATATCACAACAATTGTGCAACTGTTTGCAGTGAAGATGTCAGGTGCTACAGAGGAAGGAACACTCCTTGGGACAATGTTTCAAACCAAAATGAACACACACAACCAATGATTAATTGCCGAGACATTGTGATGGCACACAGATACCTTGGTCCACCTCATGACCATCAAAAAAAATATCTTTCAAAACCCCAAAACATTACCAGGACACCAACTCCAGGACCCTCATCACCAACATCAAGTACCTGAAATGCAATAGTGGTGAACGTAAAATAAAAGGCTTTATTCAGCTGGAAAAAATAAGATGTTCAAAAATGAGTCCGTTCTCAAATATGGCCAATGGCCAGTTCACACAAATGTCTTTGGATGGGGAC
Source organism: Lissotriton vulgaris (assembly GCF_964263255.1). Classification (NCBI taxonomy): domain Eukaryota; kingdom Metazoa; phylum Chordata; class Amphibia; order Caudata; family Salamandridae; genus Lissotriton; species Lissotriton vulgaris. The sequence goes on from NC_141699.1 coordinate 933,209,699, forward strand.
GTTGGGTAGCCCGTCTACCCCTTCCTTACCAGCACACAGAGTTCCTCAGGGGACATCGACCTTTTGGGGGCAGGACCAGGCACCGCAGAGACAGGACCCCTCCTGTCTCTGGTGAATGGTAGGTGTGGTGGGTGCAGGGGTGGACGTGTCTACCACAATGGGTGGGCAGTGCCGAAGTTGGCAAGGTACTCGGCGCTGTACACTGCTGCCAGGTCAGCCAGCCCAACCCCTGCACCTGAGGACACTATCATGTCTCGAGTGGGTGTGGTGGGAAGACAAGTGGTGGAGGGAAGCTGGGTGGAGGAAGTGTTGGACTGTGGTGGGGACATGGTTGGGCTGGACTGGTGGGATGGAAAGGTGGGATGGGTCTCACTGCTCTTGGGGGAGGGGGTGGAACTGGTGGTTGACTTCACTCCCCTGCCTCGTGACGTCCTTGTCCTTTTTCTTGGTGATGGCTCAGTGGGGAAGAGGTCAGGCACAGCCAAAAATACCTGCTTCGGTGTCTGTGTTGCAGGGGTGCCAAGGGGAGTGGTTTTGGAGGGAGGGGGGTTGTGAGGACTGAGGACTGTGACTCTGGCTGCGTGTCTGACATTTTACCCCAACCTCTGTGGGTGTGCCTGCAGCCCCCATGAGTGTGCATGGCAGGAGGTGTGCACTTCACCTTATGTGGGGGTGTGCTGCCTGTGTCTGTTGGGGTGTGTGACAGTGTCTTACTGCGTGTGCGTGTGACATGTATGGGAGAGGGGAGTGTGGATGGAGCCGAAGGAGGTGGAGGGACGGACTGCTGCAGGAGGGAAACTGCTGCCTTCAGTGATGAGTCCATGGACCGCATAATCTGACGTAAGTCAGACATCGTTGCTGAAATGCCCTCCATGAAAGACACCAACTGCGTCAGGAGTTTAGTGGGGACATGGAGGACATTCAGCATCGATGTCTGACCAACCTGTAACTGCTGTAGTAAGTCCACAGACTCTGCACTGAGGGAAGCAGGGGTGAAAGGGGCAGGGGGTGCGGTGCCTGGGCTGAAGGAGACATGGGGTGCCACACGGACAGAAGGGACGGGAGCAACTGGGAGGGTGGAGTTGGTGCTGGAGGAGGCAGGGACAGACTCAGTGCTGCTGCAAGTTGGTGTTGGAACACCCACCTCCTCATGGGAGTCAGAATCGGACCCATCTGCTAAGACGATGTGCCGCCTCCTGAAAGGTCCACAGACGGGCTCCCCTCACCCTCCGTGCCACTGGCTCCTTCTGACTCCTCCACAATGGTGGCACTGTGGTTGGGTCCCTCCTACTGGTCCGTGCAGCTGTCTCCTCCAGTTTGGGATGATGATGCTGTGGGCAGGGAGGAGAAACAAAAATGCTTGAGTCACCTGTTAACATCAGACACAAGAGCACAAAATCAATAGGGCACAGTGCAAATCATGCCATGCGTCAGGAGGAACAGCAAGATACTCTGCACATGTGTGAGCCCTATGCTGCCCAGTTGGTTGACACACAATGCTACTTGGACACAACGATCCAGAGGAAACACCAGGCCAGCTTCTTCCATGAAAGTGGATATGTAGTCTTTTATGCACTTCCTTGTGAGACATCTTTCATGCAGGCACATAAGTGTTCTTTCCACAAATCGTCAAATTACCACATTCAAAACATGAAGAACTTTTAACCAGTGTTGTGAGTGCCAAGGTACAATCATTTATTTGTCACAACTTGAATTATGTCAGTCGTCACATGGGCATCCGGACCCTGATGACACAGTTGTCCGCACATAAAACCTACTGCCTGTCATGTGGAGTAGCACACATGTCCCAACTCAGGACAATGCATAAGCTAAAGGGCCTGCAATTGTGATGGACAAAACCATTGCTGCATTGTGGACACACCCTTATCCCCAGGCAGAATGTCGACACAGATGTCTGCACACAGAGTCAAAACTGCGTTGTATATGAACTACACACAGGTGACAAAACTGTATGAGCATGAATCATGTATGTAACAAAATGACACAGGCTGCAAAGCCCAAACAGTAAGCACTGGCCACCATCACAGGGGCAGTGCATGGCGAATCATTGTTTAGCAATACTCCCCCACAGGTCAGAGCTGGCAAGGCAAAATCAGGGGTGCCCATGTATACCTCTCCTGCACAACCCCCCCATACCTGAGTCAATGTGATTAATACAGCTCAAGAAGTGATAACTTTGAATCGGGGTTACAAAAACTGTTCTGCAATAATTCCAAAAGTGACCCTACATCACCTTGTGGGGCTGGCAACACATATTTGTGACAATCAACCATCAACAGATTGTTTTGAATAGGCACACAGGCACTGCCCAGTGTGGGTACGCACAAGCCAAATGTTGTATCCCTGTCCAGTGGACACATGTAGCAGACACAGGAAAAATACAAACTATGTAAGCAAGGTCCGATGCACACAACAAGTAAGTGTGAAATGAATGATCACCAACAAGTGACAAGAATGGAGTCACACAGATGTGTTCTTTTTGTGTCGTTTTATTGGAATACATATATTAGGAACATGAGACCAGCCGACACGTGTTTCGTCAAGAAGGGTGTTAACCAGTGACTCTTCAGGGCTGTTGAATGGTCATGAAGGGCGGGGTCGGGGGAACGGTGATATTTCCAACACGGTCCTGATCGGGTGTTTCACAAAATTCGAGACCCGCCATCAAGAATACCCGTACCTCCTGCGAACCCCAGTTTAAAATACCGCGGCAACCAAAGACGGCATTATACGCCGCCAGCACTGCTTTCTGGATTTTTTCCGACAGTTTCCAAATTGGAAAATATAACACATACCCTAAAGTATGTTCACAATTTTGTGAAACACCCGATCAGGACCGGGTTGGAAATATCACCGTTCCCCCGACCCCGCGCTTCATGACCATTCAACAGCCCTGAAGAGTCACGGGTTAACACCCTTCTTGACGAAACACGTGTCGGCTGGTCTCATGTTCCTAATATATGTATTCCAATAAAACAACACAAAAAGAACACATCTGTGTGACTCCATCCTTGTCACTTGTTGGTGATCATTCATTTCACACTTACTTGTTGTGTGCATCAAACCTTGCTTACAATTAACTACAGGGAAGGAATTCCTCCACCCCTGGTTTTCAGAGTTTAGGGTTCTCTCTGATCCAGTTGCACCAACCACAAACTAACATTTCTTTTGACCCAACCACTACCTGTTGTGCGCCAATATATTTCTGAATACTCACAAACCCCTCGCAGAACTAAAAAATACAAACTATGCCAGGGAACAATGCCACAGAGGCAGACTTATGCTGAACCCACATAGAATGGGCACAGTGTTGGATGACAAACATGATTAGGAGGCCAGGGTGTCTCAGGGAACTGTAGTGGGCACACTGCTTTGTGGTCCTGGAATAAGCTGATTGTACCATGAGCAACCGCCATGGCACTATGCATATCTCCCACTTAAGCACCTCATGTCGAGGCCACAACATTGGTCGTGCATGCTACATGGTTGGTCAGTTGAAAACTCACACTCATATGTTGAGACTCATCATTAGTGCCAACAAATATGGACCCCCTAACACAGTGCACAGGTCATGGCACAGGCAAGGTCCCAACACATGTCACAGATCACCCTCCCACATGATGCGGAAATCAATGTGCAGTTTGATTTTCTTGCACCCTAGATGACCATGTGCAAATGTGATTACACACAGACCAGGGGACACATGTCAAGGAGTGGAAGGGATGAAAATGAGCACCTGGTAACATTTGGGAACCAAAAAGGTACTGCACATATAACCTGTCTGAGCAGACACCCCAACTATGGGAGTGTAGCCAGGCTTCAGAGCACTTCAAAAAGCAGGTGACACACAACACAAGCCATGTACCTACCCCCTCCTTTCTGCTGTCTCTCCTGCAACAGCCCATTGAGGTTTGGAAATACCATTGCCAAGACACGGAGCATGTGGGGGTTCAGGTGACGGCGTCCCCCATGCCGGCGCAGAGGTGACAACTTCAGCTGGACCCGAGCGATACGCCGGGTCCAGCACTGTAGGTCCTGCCACCTCTTCTGTATGTTCTGCAGGCTCCGGTGATAGCCCCCACCAACCTAACGGCCCTTACGATGTCCCACCAGATTTCCCTCTTCTCGTAGGCTGTGTCTGTCAGGATGACACAGTGAGACAACATCACTACACCTGCGCCATGTCCCAGAGACAAACACTTGAACATCTTTGATAATGTGAGCAGGGCATAGGATTCTGACAGGAATTGCATCATTGTCCATGTGATTTTGGCCTGTGTGCAAACCCCAATGCACTACATGGCATTGAAAGTCAACAGATGGCTTAAGGGCTGCAACACACTCACTGATTATGGCACACACTGGGCAGCATAAGCAACAGCAGGCTGTCGGACAGCACGTGCCAAGCAGTCACATGCCCCACTCTACTGACAAACCCTCAGCAGACTAGACATACACACCCTGACACATATCACTCGCCTGTCACTGACAACAGTGGATACAACACTCACTCTGCACATGTGCTACTTGCCTGTGGGGTGTCACAGGTGTTGGGCTAGCTTTGCAAGTCAGGCACACAGCACTGCTTACTTGTCACATCAGATGGGGTGAGCTGTTGCATACTCCATGCAGCTGTGGTGCAACACATCACATAGACACTCAGCCACATGACAAGGCACATTCACACACATCAATGTCCATGAGGTCGTACACATCATTTGGACACTCTCATCACAGGTCCCCTCATGTCATAAACATCTGTGAGTACAGTCACCTGTCACTCCGGGGGGACCACTGTTTCACCTCAGGACATTAGGAAAAAAAGCCACCAAGGTTTGGCCAGGCTGAATGTGTCATTCACTATGCAGTGAATGTCACAGTAAGCACAATGCAAGTGAGGAGTGAACTCACTGGAACTACATCATGCTCTGCATTAGAGACATAAGCATGTACACCCCCTGGGACTCACTCCAAACCACATTGCATGTCTGTCCCACCTGGACACAATGCCAGTAGTGATAGTCACACAACAGGTGCATATTCAAAGGTAGTGGAGTCAGCACTCACCTGCTCCCCTGGTCTCCCAGACAGCTTTGGGTACTGTGGGAGGAGGCTGTCCAAAAGGGCCTGGTTCTCCTCCTCCGTGAATGGATGGGCCCTCTCCACAGTACGTGCCATGGTTGCCAGAGGATGCAGAGACAGCAGCAGTGTGGTCCACTCCAATGTTGTGCAGGCAAGTGCCCTCTCAGGGGTTCATGCTGCCTTAAATCAGTGCTGCTGAGGGGCATTCAGTTCGAGGAGTACAGAGTGATAGGTCAGACTCGTTCGCAACATATGTTTCCTCCAATCCCTTTAAACATACGTCTCTGACACGCATTTGCATCGTTTAAATTTTGAGCATCATGTCAACAATCACTTTGCAACAGTGTATTTTTTTGGTCAACTGAATTTTGCAAGACACCTGTTGGACACATCGCAACTCAAAACTCCGTATCTATGACACCCAGGATGCATTCAGGGTCTACTACCAGTCCCCTGTCACCTATGTAATTTTGAGATCCACACATGTGTATGGTGCACTTCACACGCTCGCGTATTGCACCATTACAATACTGATATGAGGCGCACACACGCCATGAATGCCGGGGTACGGTGCGTTACACACGCTCGCGTATAGCACCATTACAATAGTGAGACAAGGTGCACCCACGCCATGAATGCAGGGGTACGAGTCGCACAAGGATGTCCATCAAGTACTTGTCATTGCATACTTTCATGTGCAGGCCCTAGGTGTGGCAGCTAGTGATATTGCACAAGTCATCTCATCTTGTTGCACAATCGTGTGATGACATGTGGATACATGTCATGTGTGATGGGGCACTGTGTGGCACACCTCACCTTGACACTTGTCACATGTGTATCCATTGTCCGATTTAGTCATGCACAGCAACACTGGGGTGGCACTGTCATCACTACCGGCACCTGTCTCCTGATGCCACGGACACGCTCAGCATGACCCTATGTGACTGTGTCAGGTGTGTGTCATGTGTTCTCTTTAGCTTGCTGTTTGTGTTCCGTCAACTGCATCTGTTGTTGGTGCATCTAACATGGGTCTGTGTTGATATGGGAATGGTTTCACATCTATGCACACCATGCCACATGTGGATTCCCACAGCTGTTGGGTCTTTGTGCATCAGACTTCATATTTTCCCAGGCATACATGTCTGCGTCGTGTCAACAGCTGTGTTGTGTTGTTGTCTTGTGTACCCCTTAATCGCAATGTGTTTGATATGTACATTTGACATTCCATGTGACCTGTGCGTGTGCCTTGCAGTCAGCTGTCTGGATGAGATGACATCCTTCCACTGCAGGTATATTGATGTGTGTCACTCCAGTGATATCTCTGGCTGTTCACTCAGACCAGCCCCCAGCTCATTTCAGGGCATGTCATGTTGATTTGTGAATCAACAGGTGTATCTGGCTTTTCGTAGGAGTGCCAGCAAGGTGGCATATGTGTCCTGGATGTATTGCACAAGCCAGACTCCATAGTGACCTGATGTCTAGTAGCAGTTTTGCATGTGCTATGTTCATTGGCATTGATGTTGGCTGAATGTCAATCTTCATTATTCCAAACAATGTCCTGCAGGGTACCGCCTGTACCAAGACCATTTCCTGACTTGGCTACCATGAGGGAACGTGCCTGCATCCGACATTACAGATTCACTTGAGAGTTGATTGTGAACTTGACTAACAAGCTGGCACCACATCTCCAACCGGGACACAGGTATCCTACTGCACTGACCCCCAAGATTAAGGTGATTACAGACCTACATTTTTTTTGCCACAGGTACGTTTCAATTAACCATAGCTGATGTTGTTGGGATGTCACAGACGATGTTCAGCCGTGTCCTGCATGATATTTTGGCAGCCATGTTGGAATACCTTGATGAATTCATCAAATTTCCTACTCCTGAAGAGTTGACACATGTCAAGGGTGATTTCTATGCCCTGGGAGGGATGCCAAATGTCATTGGGTCCATTGATGGGACACATGTGGCTTTGGTACCACCACAGTCACAGGAGCAGGCTTACCGCAACCGTAAACATTACCACTCAATAAATGTCCTTGTGGTGTGTCTTGCTAACATGCTGATTTTCCACGTTTGTGCACAATTTCCAGGATCGGCACACAATGCATTCATCAGAAGGCATAGCAGGGTGCCACAAATGATGCTGAGGCTGCACACGAACGGGCATGTCTTGGTGGGTAAACTCTGTTTTTCCTGTGTGTTTCGGTATCTTTTGCTCTTACGGCATCTCCTGACCCCCTTATTTACATGATGTTTCCATGTAGGGGACTCGGGATATCCCAACATGCCACGCCAACTGACACTCTCCGCAACCCAAGAGCAGCTGCAGATCACCGGTACAATAATGCACACGAGCAGACCAGGTGAGTGATTGAGAGGACGTTTGGCATCCTGAAGAGCCGATTCCTGTGCCTCGATAAGACAGGCGGATCCCTCCCATATGCACCGGACAAGGTCTGTAAAATATTCATTGTGTGCAGCATGCTGAACAACATGGTAGTTGAGAAGGCAGTCCCACTTATCCTGGATCCTGAGGAGCAGGAACATCCACCCGTGGAGAATCAAGGGCTTGGTCACGAGGCAAGTGATGAGGAGGATGGTGATGATATCCGGAGTCAGCTCATACGCAACTTCTTCTCATAATTGTGAGTCACTGGGTATGAGTGAGCAAGCTTGTAGCATTGAGTGGCATGTGTTGCATGTGTGTGTCCAGCTGACTGAATGCAAAGTGACTTTGATGTGTGTTCTGATGTGTCACTCGAGTGATGATGTCATGCCACACAGTTTTGCACAATAACTTACTTTGAAATTTGCATGTGTCCTACATTGTTCATGTATCGTAACTGACCATGTCTGTGCAAAAATTGTTTCAGGTGACCTCTTATGTGTCTGTCATTCCCAGGTTTTGTGCCTATTGTCTGCTCGTGTCATCTTTGTCCTCCTGCTATTCCTCATGATGATTGCAACATGTGCAGAATCAGCGTTCCATGCACGGACATGTGGAAATGTCTGTTCGGGTAAGGATTCCAACAAGGCTTTTTGGTGGTGGTACAGTTTGGGAATGTGTGGGGACTGTTTCTGTGCATGTTGTAGTATGTATGTATGTATGTATGTATGTATGTATGTATGTATGCATGTATGTATGTGTGTTCTTATATAGCGCTCAACTTACCCTTGGGCATCTCGGCGCTTGCATTGGGAACCCGTCCTGGCTTTTGCCTGTGAAATAACCCGTACTGGGCATCCCCAGGGTGAAAGCCAGGCATCCCGCCGCGGGGGAGGGGGGCCGTAGTGGAGATTAAGCAAGCTATTGCCCAGAGTTGCAGAGTGTGAACCCGTGATTCGAGTAGGCACCGAAGTGAGAATTATCGAGTCCGTGGACACTTGGGCTCGGACCCTGCCGTGTCGAGAATTGAACCCTGGTCCCGGGTCTGACCTCTGCTTCAGGGTATGCCTCCTCTAACCAGTGAGCCACACTTCTCCACTTACCATGCATACATGTCTCCTCACCATGGAGCAAATAACATGTAGCATCACTCCCATGATATGATAGTCACCCTTCTTGACAGTCATCTGTAGTGGAGTGTGGAGTCTGATGAAGGCATCTATGTGTGTAAACCTTGCCCCTGACACATTGCGGTTGCACATTGTGTGGGGCATCACAACAACAGGCTCTATGGGGAATTGCAGCCTCTCTGTGTGCAGCAGAATGTGTTTGGCTCATCCCCTTAATCTTGTGTGCCAGTTCATTGGGATTTACAACATCCATGTTGTGAAGGGAGGGGCCAGCATATGTCCCACATGTTCTGTCAACTGTCCTGTGAGTCTGTTCATATTGATGCATTTCCCTTTGTGCCAGTTTGTCATGTCACAGGCAGTCATGTGCACATTGGATCACCAGCAGTACAGGCAGACTCATTACATGACTGTTATTTTCCGCAGAGCAATGGCACTGGCCATGGACATTGGCTCATGCAGCATGGCCTCAACACATACTTTATCGATTTGTGTGAGTTTGTGTAATAAAGGTGTTCACCACATTCCAATGTGCCTCATCTCTGTTACCGCAGATCTCTTGCCACTTTGCATGCATCATCTATGGCATCATTGTCAAAGATTGTGCATTTGAGGGTATGTGTACTTTGGCAACATGCATGCAGTTCTTCATGGCTAATAATCCCTATTGTGCATGAAGTACATGGTTGTGTATGTATTTGTGCAGGTTGCTCCTCACAACGGGCAGGCAACACCTGCTGATGCTGTGTCTCCTGGGCGCAGCTCCGCCTTTTGGAGCCTGATCCTGTACCCGTCATTTTTGGTGATTGTTCATCCATTTTCTTTGCGTAACCCATGAGTAACCTGACACTCCTTCCTTTCCATACACCTGTTACACTGTGCCTTTCTGACCTCCTTGTCTTTGTGTGCTTTGTGTCCTTGTCTTTGTGTGCACCCCTTCCGCCGTCAGGTGTTCACGCATTCTTGCTGCTGCCTCCCCTGTGCCACCTCCCCACCGAGTGCACTGATTCTGCAACCCACCCGCCTCCCAGATGCTCCTACATCCCTCCACCCATTCTTAATACAGGCAGAAGCTTGTCTGTGCCACTGTTGCGCCAATGCCGTGCCAAAGGCAGGACCGTCAACGCCCGTCAACGCCGGCAATGTGCACAGTGCAAGACCCTCTGGTTCTTGCATGACCCACGTAAAACAACAGACTCATGCTCCAGCCACCCTCCAAACAATGAACACAGGACAATCAACCACCTGCAACCCCTAAGCGCACACACGACACCTTCGCATGCTGGGTGTGCAACTCCAACTGCCTACACAGTGCTGCCCCACCTACCAGACCATGTCAGAACAACCAGGTCATGTGCCTCTTACTCCACATCCGCTCCGTCCACCAGCACGCCATTGGACTCTGCTGCCTCCTCAACACAACAGCCCCACACATCGCCTTCATTACAGTAACCTAGATGAACGCATCCTCAGCACACAACTTCAACATTGCCATCACGGACGGATATAAGATCACACACAGGGACCGCACCAACAATCCCGGAGGATGAATTGCAATTAATTCACAAGTACACACTCAGAGTCACAAACAACACCAAGGACACATTCAGCATTGTCTAGCACCTGCACTTCAGGATTCACACCAACCCCCTGACCACCCTCAAAGTAACACTCATCTACAGATCTCCAGGCCTACATCCACAATTCCGCTAAGCCATCAACAACTACATCAGCACGCGTACCCTCACCTCCACAGACTACATGTGGCTGAGGAACAGCAACTTCTGGCTGGAGGACAACCACACCAACATCTTTCATTGGTCCTTCAACATTTGCATCCACTTCTCCGACAAGCAACACACTACCCACACCCCGCTACGGATCCCCCAAAGATGCTTCATCTAAGTCACCACAGACGAGCTGTGTGGCACCCTCGCCCAGGACACTCCAACCAACACCACCACCACACCCTGCAACCTCACACACTGGATCTGCGACTGATCCAACAATCTTGCAAGCCACTTTTTTATTTATTATCTCTCTAACTATTTTCCTACTTCTATATTTGTGGTTTTTGTCTACTTTTTTGTGTTTTTTAGCTACTTTTTCAATCTTTTTCTATTGCCTACTTACTTTTTAAATTGTATTACCTTTTCTTTCCTGCCCGTCTCTCTCTCCCCAGAACCATGCCGAAGGGTAGTGCTCGCCACAGCCAGAGCCGCGACCGCCTTCCTTGCGGAAGGCGGCGCCCACAAGGGGTGCAGGCACGGGTCATATTTGGGGATGTGGAGTTGGCTGCACTTATCTTCTTTGTGCAGCGCCACCTCCCCTCAACCCTGCCAGCAGGTGGCAGGCTTGAGTCCAGGTACGGGCTCCGGGAGCGTCAACAGCGCTGGGTGAAGTTGCACTGGGCAGTGTTCCGCTGCTCTGGGGTATGGCGCACCCAGGCGCAGTTGACGCACCGGTGGTCTGACATCCTGGACCATGAGCAGGACCTGCTAACAGTGGAGGTCCCGGGTTTTGGTGAGTAAATAATTAATTATTACTACTTTGTGTCTATTCTTCTGCTCTGTGTTATATATTGCGAATATCTTTTTTTCTTCCAACTAGCTAGAATGTTGCTGCTTACATTCAGGTTAATTACGTTTAAAAGTCTTCTGTGATTGTGATGACAAAGGTGCTCCTCTCCACTATTATTAATCTTACTTGTTTGCAACTTTGCGTTTGCGCTCGCTTAGCGTGATTATGTAAGAGTTTATTTTAGAGAAATTATGTTACGTAATGCTATAGTGACTCTAGTCCTTACTTTGTTCTGTCACTTAGAGATAGGGGCGGATTGATACTTAGGTTTAGTTACTTTGTATGAGTTTGTAATTTCAGTGGTAAGCGTGATGCCCCCTCAGTTACGATATGTGCTGCTAGTACACCAGTCTTTATTAGAACCTTTTCTACTTTGTTCAATGAGTGGTGGTAATAGGCTTAGCACTAGCAAAACATCAGCATCAATCAATCAACCCAAAATTGGGTGTATACAAAAAATGAAGTCATGTGTCCTCCATTTGACCATATGCATTGTTGAGGACTAAAAGAAGTGGAAATGCATACTTATTGTACAATTTGCATGCCTGGAATAGGTGGGATAGGTCGGGTGGTACGTCGTACTTATGCTTAGTTAGTATTCTGGAATCAGAACGGAAAACTGGATTAGTGTTGATAAATAGTAAGTAGTCGATCCACGAATCACCTGATACTACTAGTTGACCAGATGAGATTGGTCAATTTAGTTATTGTAATGGTTGTTTACATAAGTGTTTTTTGACCATTCTTTTATTTGTTTGACACCATCCATCAATGTTTGTCTCTTTCTTATATCTTTCCTGTTCAGCAACCAGGGTCAGGCAGACAGGGAGTGGGACACAGTCGGTAGGAGAACAACAACAGGAGGACACCAACGAGGGATCCTCTGCTGGCCCTAGTAAGTCTTCTTGTTTTTAATAATAATCCCTATTCCAGAACTTTTACTGCACCACATTTTTCCCGAACTATTGTTTCAGTTTCCTAATGCTATTTTTTACCAACAACTATCCTTCGATCTGTACTGTTTCGAAAATCTTGTTATCCCTGCCTCTGCTATGATGACTCTCTGTACTACTACTACTATTAGTCTGTCTGTACTATAGTAGCTAAGCTTGCCCAGTTGGCCACTCTTTATTTAAAAGAAGGTAAATAAAAGTCAGATTCCCCAGTAGCTCTAACCATTGAGTCCAGTCCTTTGGGTCGTCCTCTTGTACTACTTCTAGTCTTATTGACCTTGAGTCTTTGTTAATCTTGAGGCTTTGACAATTCACACCAACAAATGCCAACCAGATTTATTACTATTTTGATATGATAGGATATACTACTACTGTTGTAGAGATTTTACACATACAGACCTTTGCACTAGAAAATAGGATGTTGGTGATGGTAGGTTGGGCCTTCCTCACATACCCCAATCAGAAGTTTAGAACCCAGCACAATTCCCTGCCCGACTAGTTATAGTAGTGTCTTGTCATAACTATTGGCTCTCCGAACCCTCCCCCTCAAGATACCCAACAAGTAGACAACCCAGAACATAACATAACACACCCAACCTCTCAGTCGTGGAAGCATTTCACATGCATTGCACAGCCTTTCTTTAATTTGCTCACTTGTGTAAGTCTACACCAAATCTATGTAAGTTCTAAATGTTTATTGACAAGCTCTGTACGTTGTTCTATTATAATGCAGCACCAACAGGTAAATCAATAACATTTAAACAATAAACATTGTAACACTTAATTACAGTAGGGAATTAAATCATGATAACTGAACAGTGGTGGAAGCACCACCATCCCCTAGGTAGGAATTTAGTTTATATAAATTTATAAATGAAGATCTCTGAGTGAAGGGACCCCTCACCTTAGAAGAACTTAGTACTGGTAGTTGTTGCATCATAACCTCTGTAAAGCTCTGGTTCGTAGAGGGAATCTTCCGTCTGTAATGCGAAAAATGAAATGGTTCTCATTTGTATATTGCAAGCATTTCTCAGCCGTGCCAAAAAGTGTAGCATTTATGGATAAGCAATATGGACTAACAGTACACCTGAACTTCATAAAAAGTGGCTTGTTAATGTTTTGGTTGACCGTTTGTATGCAGTGCTTAGACAGTATCAGTGTGAGGTCATGTGGCTCAAAGGTGTCTTATACAACAAGCTGCAAGGTAAAGTCACATGTGCAAAAATAAAAGACACAAAGGTAAAATGGTTGCATGGCTCGGGCTAACTAAGCAAAGGCTAACATGACCCTAGGGACCATATATAATTACTAGTGTCTACTCTAATACTACCTGATTTGTACTAGTGATATACTATTGACTAATTTTTCAATCTTGCTAGTGACCAATAGGGGGAGGTGTATATGACGCCTAAAAAATTTGTAATGTTTTTTAGGTGCACTACTCACCACAACCAACATTGCCGGGGCCAGCCAAGGCGACACGGAGGGAGAGGATGCAGCAGTTGCCGACGATACGGATGGAGCAGTAGGGGGAGTGCCAGCATCAGTGGCGGGCCGGGGTAAGTTAGATTCATAATCCTTAACCATTGTTGGCATTACACTCACTGCAAGGGTGTACTGTATGTATACTATACTGTTGAGACTTAGGGCCCCATTAGGATGGCGGGCGAATTGCCATTTTACTTCTAGCGATGAGAGCACTCCTCAGCACAGAATTACAGAACAGGCAGTAAGAACATACATAAAATGTTTTTTTTAAACCCAGTAGATGCCTATTAATTAAATTGCTTACTTGAAACATTTGCTAACTTTCCCTGCTTTGTAAAACATACAAAACACCTCCCACCGTTTTCAGTCGACCCTCTAAAAACCGGGACATGAGCTAAATTTCTTGAAATTTGCTGGGACAGCTGGTTAAAAATGGGGACTGTCCTGTCAAAACGGGGACGCCTGGTCACCCTAGAGCAGGGGCAAACCTTCCGCCATACCTGTAGAAAAGACCCCCGCCATATTGCAATGGCTGGGGGTCCCCGGCAGATAGAAACCGTCCGCCGATTTTCCGCACAGTCGACAAGGTTTCAATATGACGGCGGTGTCTGAACACACTGCCAGCCATATAATCTGCCTTTTGGAATGTCTAATGCCACCATGGAAAGGCATGCATAGTATGCTTGGGTTGCCCGTTGCGGGCCCCCATGGACGGTACTTATGCCTTGGTACCCCCTGCCTTTCAAAGCACAACGTGGCGGGCTCATCGCGGGGCCTGTCACGTTGTGCTTGGAAAAGCACAACATGTATTTTTAGCATTGCGACGGGCAGTGCTTTCGGCACCACTCACCACAATGTTAAAAATACGGGATGCGCCTGTCCACACGGCGGGCGGTCCCTTTTTAGCGTGAGGATGACAGGCGGACTTTATCCGCCCGCCCACCCGCCATCTGATGTCCTAAGTAAGTAAGAGTTGTTGTGAACGCTTGAAGAGTCAAGACACAGTTTAATTGGCATAGGGGCGGGAGTATTGAGTAACCAATGGCCTCATCTATCTGTGATATCAACTCCGCTTTGAAAGTTTTATGGAGAAGACTAAAAGTCAGATCAGATCACCTGGTGTTCAACTAAAAAGTGAAAGACGGGTGGAAGGAAGAAGGACGGGCAAGATTTAATAAATGTTATGTACTGTGCTTTATGGTGCTACCATGCCACTATGTGTATAATTAACTTGTCTTACTGTTTTTCTAAGAGTATGTTTTACAATTGTCTTGTTTTTTCTTTTTGATATACAGCTACTCCTTCCAAAGTTGATAGGAAGGAGTTGGCCGCCAAGGCACGGTGCCGGAAGCTGGAGGCAATCCAGCGCGAATATCAGCGGCTGGTGGTCTTGGCCGAGGAGGAAGAGGAGACAGCGCAACACTTGGAGCCTCCTCCAGTGCCACGGGCCCCATCCACCGCCCTCCAGTGGTACAGTGCCACCGTCTGGCAGCCGTATCGCCTCTGCAATATCATCTCTGGTGCCCCTCCACTGTTGCTTCAGCTACCGCACTCTCAAGCGCCGGGTCACCCATTTAGAGGAGCAAATGCATGTCATCCTCCAATCCCGCCACTCATCTTAGAGTTCCTGTCTTCTGCCCATTTTTAAATTCTTGTTTGGGTGGGTGGGAATTGGGCGTTGGGGATTTGGACATTTGGACTTAAGTTTCTTACGGCATTTGGTTGGGGTTAGGGATGGGGTGGGTCAGCTTTTGTGGGTTTTACATAGTTTATTTTTGTTAGGGTACATTAAATCTATATTTATACTATACATGCAATGTTGTTAATGTTTTGTAGGTGGGGTTACTGTTTTACATCACACTTTTTCATGTGCAGGTCCGCCCGTAGCCAGTGTTGATTTAAATAATTGGCTGACTGTGTAAGACAGAAACAGATAGATGCGACTCCCCTCACTGATTGAGTTGTCCTACCAGTACTTTAAGTCTCTCTCTTCTAGTCTATGCTTTCTTTATCTGGACTCAAAGGGGTGTGTGAATTCATTGAAAACATGTCCATTATTAATTATGCCTCCCCCAAACTTCTCTTACCTTTGCTGATGTTTAACTTAGGCACAGCGATGGCTGCATGGTGAAGATGGTTTCCTTCTTGTAACATGCCATGATTGGGGTGGTGGTGGTAGTATAGTAGTAGTAGTAGACACTGGCCAGGCAGCAGCATTTGCAAAATAAGAAAATTAGACTATCAGTCGCCTTTGAGAGACTGTTCGAGGAGTAGTAGAATGAAGCACAGTACAGAACTTACCGAGCAACAATAATGTGCTAAAATATTTTACAACAAAACATAGTGGTGGTGGGGATAGCCTACTAGACAGAGTTGCAAACTATAGTTGTGTCGAGTGACTTGACTAGGCCTACAGCGTAACTGTTAGTGCTGTATATGAGGATGCACATGACAACAAATCCAATTAATGCAGGTACTTAATGCTGTGGTATGTGTTCCTTTGTTAAAAATCACCTCTACAATATACTGCTCATGGGTGGGCAAGGAGAAGAAGATCATCGCTCTGCCTTGAAATTGAAGTACTGTTGCTTTCGCCACATCCGCCCCAGCAAGCGTGTGATTAATTATTGGTATACATTTAATTTAGTCACACCTCAATAAGTCACCCAACCCGGGGGAAGAGGGTTAGGGTTTATTAAATGGATGGGTAGGGGGTTTGGGGAAAGGTTTGACAGTGAAAAACAGTATGCATGGACAAACAAATGACAATCTTTGAAGACTATATCAATCAATAAAGGCTAGCTAGTTTAAGGGAAATATTTTGGAGACTCAGGTAGTCAGGTACACAGAACACATAGGACAAAGACAAGACGTACACGGAAGAGTCATGTTAGGGTTGCATAAAGTAAAAGAACCACTTTTTGCCGGCTTATAAGGTGGTGTTCGACCTATATGCGGCTATGGTGAGCTCATGGGGACTCCATAGAGCTTGTGAGGGTATATTGAACCGTTAGTGAGGGGTGGTGGGCTAAAAACGAAATCACAAGGTGAGGTACAGGAAAGTATTGATACTAGATCCTCACTCTGTTATTTCAATGTAAAAAGCCTCATGGGTCGCCTGGCAGAGAAAGAGACCCTGTAGGGATAAAAATGAGACATGCAAGGCTTTCTAACCTGTAGGGAGAGAAGGTGCTTACCCCAATTGCAGGATTTAGAGGGTTACTCACGAGTAGTTCGGTCTGGTTCCTCCTGGGACCTATTCGTCCATCCGCGGCGCCCGAAATGCAGTGAATGGGCCGCATTGTATGTCTTTTTATACTCTTTTCGTAATCTAATTCACCTGGTTAGAATAGAAAGAGAAGGAGGTATGCGCGTAGATCGCCATGTCATGCTGCGGCGGTCTGCACATGTGCAGGGAAGCAGCGTGTGGGATCGCGCATGCGCGGAAACATGGAGCGCGTCAGTGCGCATGCGCAGGAACGGGTCTCTTATGCGCATGCGCGGTGCGTCGCCGCGTGTGATGACAACGCGAGCGCTGCCGCGTGTATTGACAACGTGAGCGCTGGGCAATGTAAACAGCCTGTGAGTGAACAGGTGTATGTGGGTGCTGACTATGCGCTAGCAAGGAGGGTCATAATAAACGAAGTATTAGGCCTTATGGTTCAAAACTGGTGCCCCTGCTCCCTTGCATGAGCTCCCTCCCTGACCCTCTCTCTCCAACAAGTGATCCCCTTTTTCCACTTAGTATATACTAAGCATGATGGGTACTACCCATATCTCCACACAGTGGCCTAATACTTCGTTTAAAAGTGGTTCTTTTACTTTATGCAACCCTAACATGACTCTTCCGTGTACGTCTTGTCTTTGTCCTATGTGTTCTGTGTAGAAAAGCTTGAGGGAATCCCCCTCTAACAGTTACAGCGCCTTAGCGTGCGCGACACATAGAGAAAATAACAACACTCACTTAATATAGTTTATTATAATTTTGCACTTTTCACTCTTCTCTTTGGTCCTGAGGAAAGCCAGCTTACAACAAAAGGCACTGGCTGAAACATGTAGACCACACTGGACGCTTGAGGTCATTGTAACTCTCCCTTAAAACGTCCTATTGCCTTTTTAACCTGCTAACAGAGGCCCAGTTTATTAAATATTGCTAAACCCTCGGGTGCTGGGACCTCCTGGACAGCATTTTAATTTCTCACCTTCACACCCCTTCACTGCACACTCAGCAAAATACCAGCTCCGCAGTCACCTGGCGTTGTAGCACACCCGGGGCACATTCGGTGCCACTGTGGTGGGCCCGATGATGAAGCATGCCACCAACTAGGTCGGTGGGTGAGGGCTTTCAAAGGAAAATAGTGTTTTTTCCGCATATTGTTACTGCTGACGTACCTGAGTCTCCAAAATATTTCCCTTAAACTAGCTAGCCTTTATTGATTGATATATATAAACTGGGGATACAGGCTAGCTTATCTAGTCCTCTCTCTCTTGTTGATCTGTATATATATATATATATAATCTTTGAAGACTACCATATCCATATTAATATGTTAAGGGAGAAAAAGGAAATGCATGCATGATGATGATTGATAAGGAGACCCGGATTACATAAACTTCTTGTTCAGTTGTTCCAGGCTTAATTCTTTTCCAGATAGCAAATAGAATTTTTAAATATTGGTAGGGATGAACCATAAACAGAGAGCAAACCTAATGATAATAACAGGAACACACTGTTGTAAAGATTGTAGACAAAAAAAATGAATCAAATTATTTAAAAGAAGAAGAAAGTAGATACTGTTACTGTGTTATCCTGGTCAAAAATGTGTACTGGATTTGCATCTCGGCATTCCTCTTGGTCCTCTCATCCATCAATTTTGGGTGTTGCCACTCACCAGTCACCACTGCCCGCCTGAAAAAAATTTAGATTTATTGGTAAGGTAAGTGTGCATTGTAATATTTCCCCAAGTATAGGGAAAGGCCCGGCCTGTAATTGTAGATGGAAACACAAAGGGGATATTGAGAAACAAATTTGAAACAAATGCACAAGTTATGGTGTAGTACAACAAGAACACTTTCCGAGGCGGCATGTATGCATCATCTCTACTTTAGTCTGTTTCCAGCATTGACCTTTAACAACAACAGGACAGAGCAGGCCCACAGTGACATACCTGACGGCACATTGCTTAGCACATCCTCCGTTTAGAGTACTTTTTTTTAAAGAGTTGGACAAAGGCAAAGCACATATCCATTCCAAACATAGCATTTTACAATTTAAGTTAGTTCATTAAAAGCACTGCAGTCATCCCACCTCTACACTCAACTCCACTTCTACACAGACATTTGGGTCTGCTGTGGTTGTTGTTGACGTGTTTACCTTTAGGCTTTTATGCCACTCATGAAACGTCCTCCTGATTTGTTATTTTTCCATCAATCATCTCTGATACTTGTACTGACTGACTGTGAAGGTCAGCCTGCAGTATAAGTAAAATGTTGTTATTACACAACAAGAGTAGAGCTATTATTGACTTGAGTCACTCTTTAGTGTGTACAGTAAGACTACTAGTACACTTTGACTTCACTTCATGCACAACAAACAAACAACAAAAACATAAACACCAATCGCTCAGAGTCAGGTGTCCAATGCATGCCATTCATTTTCATTACCTGTTCCTTCTCATCGTAAGTTAACGGGCCGTCTTTTTCACCATCATCATCATGGACGGTGCTGTTGTCATACTCAGTGCGCAGATTGAGTCCCCTTCCTGTATTCAATCAAAAGCAATGTATCAAGATGCAGTAGAAGTACAAATTTCTTATTTGCAAGAAGGGGAAAATTCACCTTGAGTTACGTTTAGTGTGTACTGTAGAAAGATGATTAGTGCACTATGATATAATTCATGCACAACAAACAACAACAAAATCACTCAGTCTGCGACTCTGCGTCCAATGCATGGCATCAATCATTACCTGTTCCATCTCATTTTCAATTAAAGGACAGTCTCTCTCGGCTCTGAAAGGAAGATAGCTATAGTAGTCATCATGTTCCACTTCTTTTGGCGGGACTAGGAAAGTTTTTATTTTTTCTTCTATTTTCCATCATCCAATCATCATGAGGGCAATGGATTTAGGCGGGAGATTCAGTTTGATGGAGCAGAGGAGCTGGGTTCGGAGGACTGTACTGTCAAATACAGACACCTGAAACTTGTATATTGAAATAAGAAGAGTAGAAGACTGTGATAATGGATTTGTTGTGATTCAAAGTTTGTAACTGGAACGACAGACACACAAATAAAGGAAAAAAGGGAGGAAGACAGTAAGTGCAAGCCTAATTGTCAGGGAAGTATAGTTCATCCTCAAACTCTGGGGGTTCAGCCAGTAGTAGGTAATCATGATGTGACACACTACTTCCTTCACCTGAGCAGCTGTCCTCATCTTCCTCGCTTGCTTCATGTATTGTGTAATTCGGTGGTATGAAGTGCTGATTCATTTTGATCATTGTTAACCTCCCCACGTTTTTGGGCGAGAAACTGGTCCTTCTCACTGTTACAATGGAACCAGCAGCACTGAAAACACGTTCCGAAGGGACACTTGAGACAGGGCAAGCCAGATAGCTTATCGCCAGCCTGCTGAGCAGGGACCATTCAGCCCTTTACCTATACCAATACTGCAATGGGTTTTGATCAATGTACACCTCTGTTGGGTCATCCAGAAAGGCCTGGACTATCCGCTCAATGTTCAGGGGTGCTGCTGCTAACCTTTCGGGCTCTTTTCTCTCTGGATCAGCTCTGCGCTTATTAATGCTTAACTGTAAATACCAATTGTCTAACAATTCTACTGGGCCTAATGATCCAGTTATTGTTGCTGTTGTCGATAGTGATGGGTAGTGTTGTGATCCAAATGCACTGCCCTCAGCCTCTTAAGTTGCACTTGATGCTGCATGCCCTTCTGCAGTACTTCGTGTGGGTTGATCTTGCGGGCTTTTAATTAACAGTCGTTCATTTTCCAACTTACTCACTGCCTCAGCTATCCAAGTTTTGTAGTGGGCAACATCAATCTCTGAAAAAGGAAAGAATGTCTTCAGTCCCAATTTTGCCTGTGGGTCCAGAATTGTGGCACAAATGTAATGTTCTTGTGACAAAATGTTATTTTCAATCCTTGTATTTTCAGCAATGCGACGGGCTAAGCTCTCCACCAAGTCTTAGGCTTCCTTTTTGTCCTCTACACCTTTGTATGATTCGGACACGTTCTTCAGCTGATGCTCTAGCATTTGCAATAATGGGATAGCTTGGCCCATTGTACAGTCCTCCTTGCTGACTTCACGTGTGAAGACCTCAAAAGGACGAAGCATCTCAGTCCGGCATTTAACTAGGCCCCATTGCTCCATCTGAAGGGTCATGCCTTTCACAGGGTCATCCCCTCTTTGCATGCCATATTCATTGAGTGGCCTGTACTGCCCAAACAGACGATCAAGCATGTAATATGTTGAGTTCTAACATGTTGTCACCTCCTGAATGAGTGCTTTGACTGGCATTCTATATTCACGTTGAATGATCCTCAGCTGCTTCCGAGCTTTAAAAGAATGGCTGAAATGAGTGCATATTCTTCGGCAGATGTTCAGTAAGTTGCTCACTATGGGTTCTTTTTTCAGAAAGTCTTGAACTATAATGTTTATGCAGTGCGCCAAACACGGAACCCTGAAATAGGAACCAAGATCCATGGCCTTAAGTACATTATTGCCATTATCTGTGGCAACAAAACCAATACTAAGCCCTCTTGGGCGCAGCTATTCAAAAACCTTTCTGCGAAACTCTTGCAAAATGTTTACAGCAGTATGAGATTTCTCCATGGTGAACATGGCTACAGTTGCCTGTTTCCGAGTAGCTTTAAAAATCTCAGCTGTGTCAACAGCACCTCGTTCCGATAGCTTATCTCTAACCCCCACAAAAGAGACCCAATGTGCAGTGATGCACATGTAATCTGTGGCTTGGCGACTGGTCCACATGTCTGTTGTCAGGTGGATATTGTGAACAGCACTCTGCTGCAAAGCTTGTCCAACCAATTCCAGCACATCATGATGTAGTTCCGGAACAGCAATTCTTGCGAAATAGGAACAGCTGGGAACCTTCCATTTAGGGCAGATGGCTGACTTAAATTCTAGGAAACCCACCCCTTCCACAAATGAAAAAGGGAGAAGGTCCAGCGCTAACATTTTAGTGAGCTTTGCATTGTACAACCGTGCCGTTGGGCGGTTGCGTTGGAACTGCCCCTAGAACCTAAGCATGCTCTCAATGGTAGGCTGGATTACTTTCCTATGTGGTGCTGTTGTTTTCATTAACCCACTTAGGGTCAACGACGCAGTTTGTCTCATTGCGGTACTTGGTCGCCTTGGTGTCTCAGCCTGACTCTGAGTATGGCTCTTACTGCGGTGCCACTCAGATGTTACTGAAGAGGATGTGGGCGGTACCACTACACTACTGGGGACAGAGCTGGAAATGCCTCCCTCTCCTTCACCTTCCACCGCAATAATATAGTCCCCTGATTCTTCCTGACCAACTTCAATGGGTTGAGTTTTTCTACTTTGTTTTAACTGAAGTAGGTGATTCTCCCACACAATAGTGTGGTGTATTCTGAGATGACTTGCTTGGCCTCCGGTACCATAGTTTGTACCAAGCTTACCGTGCCGACAGCCTGTGCGACAAATTGAGCATATTGCAACGTTCTCCTCCTTGGTGCTAACAGAAAAGAAGTTCCAAACTGGGGAGGAGAACTTTCTGCCACTGCTGGATGTGCCACTTTCAATACCAGATGAACTGGAGGGTGTGCTTGGAATGTGACTCTGTGCAGCTACACTGTGACTTTTACTGCTACTACCTACTAAGATGGTTGAGCTGGATGTAGGTCCATGCCGGGCCTTGGAAAATATGGCAGCTGGAGGTCGTGGTGGTGGTATCCGTGCTACATCCCGCTCAGTAGCAGCCTTTCTGGATAGGGTGAGAATGTTGGTCTCCATTCCCTTTGGGGCGGGAGTGATTTGCGTGATGACTGGCTCGTCTTCATAAATATCATCCCCCCTCTTTAACATCTACCTCCATAACTGTACGTTTTTCGGGAACCTTCCTTTTCAGAAGCATTGTCTTGTGCCGTGCATCACTCTCAGAGTGAGCTGGTGACTGCCATGTGGCATCATGGTCATCAGAAGCGGGGCCTGAAGAAGAAGATGATGGACTAAGCCTCCTTTTCCTTGCTGGTGGTCTGGAAGACAATAGATCTTCCAAAACAATGGTTTGCTCCACTTTGTCTGCAGGATGCTCGATTTCCTGAAATGCCCCTACGTCAGGAGCAACAACTACTATTGTGGGCTGTTCCTGCGGCTGCTGCTGTTGTTCTTGCGGCTGCTGCTGTTGTCCTTGCGGCTGCTGCTGTTCTTGCTGCTGCTGCTTTTGTTGTTGCAGCTGCATCTGTTGTTGTTGTTGCTGCTGCACACTTATCTGCTGAGTTGCCTGCGTTGATTGTGTACTTCTTTGCGATGATGACATTTCAACATCGCTGCTCGTTAGTAGACTGGCTACCTCTGCGACACTCAAGGGCTTGGGCCTAGGTTGGAGGGTTTGGACCTCTGGTGTGGAGGTGCTGCTCCCAGCTTGGTTCCCGGACAATGCTGCTGCATGAGTAACTTTTTTGCTCCCAACAAAAACATTGGCCAGCACACCAGTCGTGGTTAATGGCACTTCCTTTTTCTGTTCCTTCTTCTCACCAGCAACTTTCTTGGTACTGCACTTGGTACCTTTCTTTGGGGCATCTTCTTCAGATGTCAGGCCAGATGCACAACAAGTTGTGTTCACACATGGACGTGATGCGCAGCAGGACTTCTGGCTGGCTGGCAGTACAACGGGTGATGATGATGACACCTCCTCCTCTGGTTATTTGTGCACCTTAAAGCAAATATGCCAGGAGAAGAACATCAGTGAAATGTTGCATTTGTTGTTGTGCTTCAGTAACTTCCTACTGTACAAAATATATAGTCTTGCCATGTCTGAAACTTGGTCAACAAATGCTATGTTATACTAGTGTGTATACACACATTACACTCTCAGGAAAATACTAAAGAGAATAAGAACCACCAAATAAAAATGTAATGGAAGTGGGGTGGACCCTATTGCAATTATCTTGTTAGAGCATCACATCATCCATGGAGCTGCTGCTGGCAAAGGGGGTGAATGGATGGAAGCAGTAAGCCAATAGGAAAACCATGCAGGCCTATGTGGCAAAAGCAGGACACTAATAACTCCCAACACAAAGAAAGGCCACCAGCCACATGGACACTCAAAAAAAGCAACAAGGAGGGACCTGGGAAACACCAGGAGCTGACAAAAGGCCTATAAAAGCCAGGCAAGGGATGCATGCTAAAGCACACTGCTCTGACTTTTTAATGCAACAAAATGCAAATACAAAAATTCACAGGCCCCAAAAAGGTCTGCAGGGTGCATTGCATACCAACACACAGCAGACACACACAACAAAGGCATGTCTTTAAGAGGCTGAACATCAGAAAGCTCACCCTAAAAAAACACACTTGCCAACTCAATCCAATGCCATCCATGCCCTAAATGATGGCTAAATTCAACAGACCACACAGAAAAACTTGATTAATAAAGCTGTGACTACCTGCTCTGAGCCTAATGGATGAAAGCAGGCCTGTTGGTAGACAAGGCCAGACAAGCTTGCAGGCCTAGGCTTCAAAATGACCACCAGCCACATGGCCAGGTCCAACAACATCAGAAAGCCCACCACCAAAAAACAACACACTTGCCAACTCAATCCAATACCATACATGCCCTAAATGAATGTCTAAATTCAACAGACCACACAGAAACACTTGATTAATAAAGCATAAAGCTGTGGCTACCTGCTCTGTGCCTACAGGATGAAAGCAGACCTGTTGGCAGACAAGGCCAGACAAGCTTGCAGGCTTAGGCTTCAAAATAGCCACCAGCCACATGGCCAGGCCCAACAATATCAGAAAGCCCACCACCAAAAAACAACACTCTTGCCAACTCAATCCAATGCCATCCATGTCCTAAATGATGTCTAAATTCGACAGACCACACAGAAAAACTTGATTAATAAAGGTGTGGCTACCTGCTCTGAGCCTACTAGACGAAAGCTGGCCTGTTGGCAGACAAGGCCAGACAAACTTGCAGGCCTAGGCTTCAAAATGACCACCAGCCACATGGCCGGGCCCAACAACATCAGAAAGCCCACCACCAAAAAACAACACACATGCCAACTCAATCCAATACCATCCATGCCCTAAATGAATGTCTAAATTTAACAGACCACGCAGAAACACTTGATTAATAAAGCATAAATCTGTGGCTACCTGCTCTGAGCCTACAGGATGAAAGCAGGCCTGTTGGCAGACAAGGCCAGACAAGCTTGCAGGCCTAGGCTTCAAAATGGCCACCCGCCACATGGCCAGGCCCAACAACATCAGAAAGCTCACCACCAAAAAACTACACACTTGCCAACTCAATCCAATGCCATCCATGCCCAAAATGATGTCTAAATCCAACAGACCACACAAAAAAACTTGATTAATAAAGCTGTGGCTACCTGCTCTGAGCCTACTAGACGAAAGCAGGCCTGTTGGCACACAAGGCCAGACAAGCTTGCAGGCCTAGGCTTCAAAATGGCCACCAGCCACATGGCCAGGCCCAACAACATCAGAAAGCCCACCCCAAAAAAAAACACTTGCCAACTCAATCCAATGCCATCCATGCTCTAAATGATGTCTAAATTCAACAGACCACACAGAAAAACTTGATTATTAAAGCTGTGGGCTACCTGCTCTAAGCCTACTGGATGAAAGCAGGCCTGTTGGTAGACAAGGCCAGACAAGCTTGCAGGTCTAGGCTTCAAAATGGCCTCCAGCCACATGACCAGGCCCAACAACATCAGAAAGCCCACCACCAAAAAAATAAAACACTTGCCAACTCAATCCAATGCCATCCATGCCCCAAAATGAATGTCTAAATTCAACAGACCACACAGAAACACTTGAATAATAAAGCTGTGGCTACCTGCTCTAAGCCTAATGGATGAAAAAAGCAGGCCTGTTGGCAGACAAGGTCAGACAAGCTTGCAGGCCTAGGCTTCAAAATGGCCACCAGCCTCATGGCCAGGCCCAACAACATCAGAAAGCCCACCCCAAAAGAACACACTTGCCAAGTCAATCCAATGCCATCCATGCCCTAAACGATGTCTAAATTCAACAGACCACACAGAAAAACCTGATTATTAAACCTGTGGCTACCTGCTCTGAGCCTACTGGATGAAAGCAGGCCTGTTGGCAGACAAGGCCATACAAGCTTGCAGGCCTAGGTTTCGAAATGGCCACCAGCCATATGGCCAGGTCCAACAAGCATAAAGCTGTGGCTACCTGCTCTGAGCCTACAGGATGAAAGCAGGCCTGTTGGAAGACAAGGCCAGACAAGCTTGCAGGCTTAGGCTTCAAAATAGCCACCAACCACATGGCCAGGCCCAACAATATCAGAAAGCCCACCACCAAAAAACAACACACTTGCCAACTCAATCCAATGCCATCCATGCCCTAAATGATGTCTAAATTCAACAGACCACACAGAAAAACTTGATTAATAAAGCTGTGGCTAACTGCTCTGAGCCTACTAGACTAAAGCTGTCCTGTTGACAGACAAGGCCAGACAAACTTGCAGGCCTAGGCTTCAAAATGACCACCAGCCACATGGCCAGGCCCAACAACATCAGAAAGCCCACCACCAAAAAACAACACACATGCCAACGCAATCCAATACCATCCATGCCCTAAATTAATGTCTAAATTTAACAGACCACTCAGAAACACTTGATTAATAAAGAATAAACTGTGGCTACCTGCTCTGAGCCTACAGGATGAAAGCAGGTCTGTTGGCAGACAAGCCCAGACAAGCTTGCAGGCCTAGGTTTCAAAATGGCCACCAGCCACATGGCCAGGCCCAACAACATCAGAAAGCCCACCACCAAAAAACAACACACTTGCCAACTCAATCCAATGCCATCCATGCCATAAACGATGTCTAAATTCAACAGACCACACAGAAAAACTTGATTAATAAAGCTGTGGCTACCTGCTCTGAGCCTACTAGATGAAAGCAGTCCTGTTGGCACACAAGGCCAGACAAGCTTGCAGGCCTAGGCTTCAAAATGGCCACCAGCCACATGGCCAGGCCCAACAACATCAGAAAGCCCACCCCAAAAAAAACACTTGCCAACTCAATCCAATGCCATCAATGCTCTAAATGATGCCTAAATTCAACAGACCACACAGAAAAACTTGATTAAAGCTGTGGCTACCTGCTCTAAGCCTACTGGATGAAAGCAGGCCTGTTGGTAGACAAGGCCAGACAAGCTTGCAGGTCTAGGCTTCAAAATGGCCTCCAGCCACATGACCAGGCCCAACAACATCAGAAAGCCCACCACCCAAAAAAATAAAACACTTGCCAACTCAATCCAATGCCATCCATGCCCTAAATGAAAGTCTAAATTCAACAGGCCACACAGAAACACTTGATTAATAAAGCTGTGGCTACCTGCTCTAAGCCTAATGGATGAAAAAAGCAGGCCTGTTGGCAGACAAGGTCAGACAAGCTTGCAGGCCTTGGCTTCAAAATGGCCACCAGCCTCATGGCCAAGCCCCACAACATCAGAAAGCCCACCCCAAAAGAACACACTTGCCAACTCAATCCAATGCCATCCATGCCCTAACCTATATCTAAATTCAACAGACCACACAGAAAAACTCGATTATTAAAGCTGTGGCTACCTGCTCTGAGCCTACTGGATGAAAGCAGGCCTGTTGGCAGACAAGGCCATACAAGCTTGCAGGCCTAGGGTTCGAAATGGCCACCAGCCACATGGCCAGGTCCAACAACACCAGAAAGCACACCACCAAAAAACAACACACTTGCCAACTCAATCCAATGCCATTCATGCCTAAATGAATGTCTGAATTCAACAGACCACATAGAAACACTTGAATTATAAAGCTGTGGCTACCTGCTCTGAGCCTACTGGATGAAAGCAGGCCTGTTGGCAGACAAGGCCAGACAAGCTTGCAGACCTAGACTTAAAAATGACCACCAACCACATGGTCAGGCCCAACAACATCAGAAAGCCCACCACCAAAAAACAACGCACTTGCCAACTCAATCCAATGCCATCCATGCCCTAAATGAATGTCTAAATTCAACAGACCACACAGAATCACACACATAATAAAGCTGTGGCTACCTGCTCTGAACCTACTGGATGAAAAAAGCATGCCTGTTGGCAGACAAGGCCAGACAAGCTTGCAGGCCTAGGCATCAAAATGGACACCAGCCACATGGCCAGGCCAAACAACATCAGAAAACACACCCCAAAAAAACGCACTTCCCGACTCAATCCAATGCCATCCATACCCTAAATGATGTCTAAATTCAACAGACCGCAGAGAAAAACTTGATTAATAAAGCTGTGGCTACCTGCTCTGAGCCTACTGGATTAAAACAGGCCTGTTCGCAGACAAGGCCAGACAAGCTTGCAGGCCTAAGCTTCAAAATGGCCACCAGCCTCATGGTCAGGCCCAACAACATCAGAAACCCCACCACCAAAAAACAACACACTTGCCAACTCAATCCAATGCCATCCATGCCCTAAATGATGTCTAAATTCAACAGACCACACAGAAAAACTTGATTAATAAAGCTGTGGCTACCTGCTCTGAGCCTACTAGCCGAAAGCAGGCCTGTTGGCAGACAAGGCCAGACAAGCTTGCAGGCCTAGGCTTCAAAATGGCCACCAGCCACATGGCCAGGCCCAACAACGTCAGAAAGCCCACCACCAAAAAACACACTTGCCAACTCGATCCAATGCCATCCATGCTTAAATGAATGTCTAAATTCAACAGACCACACAGAAACACTTGATTAATAAAGTTGTGGCTACCTGCTCTGAGCCTACTGAATGAA
Source organism: Lissotriton vulgaris (assembly GCF_964263255.1). Classification (NCBI taxonomy): domain Eukaryota; kingdom Metazoa; phylum Chordata; class Amphibia; order Caudata; family Salamandridae; genus Lissotriton; species Lissotriton vulgaris. Next base: position 933,238,373 of record NC_141699.1, read on the forward strand.
AGCAGTCCTGTTTTCAGACAAGGCCAGACAAGCTTGCAGGCCTAGGCTTCTAAATGGCCACAAGGCCAGGCCCAACAACAGAAAGCCCACCGCATAAAAACACATTCCCCAACTCAATCCAATGCCATCCAGGCCCTAAATGATACCTGAAAATGAAATACATTAAAAAAACACCAAAGGAACAGTTTCTTCATCATGCACACACCCATGAGGCCATGACTAGCTTGGGCCTACTACTTACTACTACTACCCACACCATTTTAAATAAAAGGAATGATAGTTAACAAAATTAAATTGAAGTTGCAACAACTGCAATGCCCCCAATCAAACAGACACAACAACCACTTACTTGTAAAATATCCAATTAAAAAATGCTCAAATCCAATTGCAATGATGCAGCAGACAAAAATAATGATCTTTCCAGCTCAAAATCCAAAGGCAGATTGAGCAGGAGATGGACAAAGCACTGGGAGGAGCCTGCTGGACAAGAACAGGAAGTTGGAGATTCTGTGGCTCCTCCTCCCTCTCCCCGCCTTTTTAAAAAAGGACTCCTTGCACAAAAAAGGACAGCCAAATGTCAATCTGAGGAGTTTTTTTTAAACAAATCATCATTTGCAGAAGGTTTCATGCTGCTAGAGCTGATTATTCTTCTCCAAATAGAAAATGTTACATGTTCGAGCTCTCGAACTTCAGATTACTTCCGTAGGATGTCGATTGCGCGTCCAAAATGACGTGATCGCGTTCTCGCGCTCCCTGTCGCGTTGGAAATTACGTGTTCGGGGTCTCTCGCTCCTTGTCACGTTCGATATGACGTGCCCACATCCTCACGCTCTCGCTCACGGTGGAGAATGACGTGTTCAAGATCTAAATCATCTCATTCTCTTGCGGTGTGTGTTCATGAGAAGAAGGACGTGATCGCGAGACGAATGACGTTAATGCGGGCGCTAACTCTCGTGAGATAGCGCAAATGGTTACCACAATCCAACATCTTGTGGAGAACGCAACCGGATTGGGAAAACTTGTCGGCGAACACGGGGATTCAGGTAAGATGCGCGCGCGCGCGGGAATGTATTTTTTGTACAGCGTGAGCAAGACAAAAATTTCTGGTAAGATGCGGATTGCGGAAATTTTTACATTTTCGTGCTCTCAGCGAAACGGGAAAATTTCATATTATTGCAATTTCTGCGAGCGGAACGGAATTTGTCGCCCACCCCTACTCGTGATGTAGCTGTCCCCCTATGGAGCATGTTGCCATGACAGTGAGTGTTAGTTCCTGTCCAAGATATTTGACCTTGTTGTCCTAGTGTTTGTGATTGCACTGGTCACAGGAGGGCCTTGTGCTGCCTACACCACAGCGCAGTGTCAGCTATCTTGTCAGTACTTTCCCACTCTCTGTGCATTGAGCATGGTGCATGGGTGTGTACCTGGGCCATATGGGATGAGGGCAATTGTGTCTGATTTGGAGTCCAACAATGCATTTTATGACACCCACCCTCCGAGCATACCGGACGTCCATTCTTGGGTCTGTGATTCCTGTAGCATGTGACATAGCATGGCCTTGCTTTCTCAATGGGGCATACACATGTTGGTGGCATTAGCATTGTTTTGGCTGTAGTTATGGCTGGTGAGTGCTTGGGGGGTTGGTGTGTGGAGGCCATTACCCCCATGTTACATGAGTTGTTTGTGTACTCACCAGGCTCTACTACTCCTTCAATTCCATGTACTCACTTCGGTGGAAGCAGGGCCATCACCTTCTCCTCCCAGGGCTGGTACTGTACTGGTCTGCGGGGATGGCCACCTCCAGTCTGTTAGCTCTGTGCGTATTCTTCATCCATTTTTCGCTTGACCATCTTCCGCAGATCGTACCACTGGTCCTGGCACTCCTTCCTTGTGCGTCTGATGGGTGCAATAGCATTCACCCTATTGACTATACTCTGCCCAGGTGGATTTCTCAGCTATGCTGGTCCATCTGACCAATGTAATCAAAGAAAGTAAAAAGGAGGCCCCCTTATCTGTCAACTTTGGGACAGGGGAGATAACTTAGAAAACCAAAAAATGTCCCACAGATTTTACCACTAGGTGGGTAAGAGATGGAATAGTAATACCTTATAATTTTTATATATAAGTTTTACGCTGGTTAGCAATACCAATCACACACTTCTATAAAGTACCAAGGGTTAAATTACGGAACATAGGCCAAATATTGTACTCATTAGACCGCCAAGAGTTGTAAGTTTATAACAATAAAGCACACAGTTCATCAAATGTAAAGAACAAATCAGAAAATAGTTTTTTGGAAAAATATATATATATATTTTTTGTCTATTTATTCAAATGAAAAAACATTATTGACACAGTTATAACAGATCATTAAAAAACATACATTTGATATGTTAAACATTTCATAAAAAGCATTTAAAATCACATAAAGTAAACATCAGTTAAAAAGTTCAAAGGAACATGGGTCGACGCGGCGATTTCTCAGCTATGCTGGTCCATCTGACCAATGTAATCAAAGAAAGTAAAAAGGAGGCCCCCTTATCTGTCAACTTTGGGACAGGGGAGATAACTTAGAAAACCAAAAAATGTCCCACAGATTTTACCACTAGGTGGGTAAGAGATGAAATAGTAATACCTTATAATTTTTATATATAAGTTTTACGCTGTTTAGCAATACCAATCACACACTTCTATAAAGTACCAAGGGTTAACCCCTTCCAAGCTGATGACGAGCTGGGCTCGTCATGGTGTAGCCTCCTCGTACACTGATGACGAGCCCAGCTCGTCAAAAAATAAAGAAAAATAGCAATTCCCAGCACAGGAGGGGAATTGCCTTAGCAGCCATGGAGTTAAATTACGGAACATAGGCCAAATATTGTACTCATTAGACCACCAAGAGTTGTAAGTTTATAACAATAAAGCACACAGTTCATCAAATGTAAAGAACAAATCAGAAAATAGAAAATAGTTTTTTGGAAAAATTTATATATATATTTTTTGTCTATTTATTCAAATGAAAAAACATTATTGACACAGTTATAACAGATCATTAAAAAACATACATTTGATATGTTAAACATTTCATAAAAAGCATTTAAAATCACATAAAGTAAACATCAGTTAAAAAGTTCAAAGGAACATGGGTCGACGCGGCGTTTCGGTTACAGGTAAACAATAGACAACCTTCTTCAGGACCAAGTTCTAAAAGGAAACACAAAATTATGTCAATTGCGCTTGTGGGCATTAAATAATATGCAAGCGCCGCGGAGATCACCTAACCAGACCGATAGGTCTCCTAATTGAGCAGTAGAAATGCCTAACAATAATTTAATCATAAATGTAATGGAGACAATGGAGGGATCTCCGCGGCGCTTGCATATTATTTAATGTCCACAAGCGCAATTGACATAATTATCTTGACACACAAACTTAATCGTGGAAGCACGTTATTGATGCTGATGCTCGCACTGAGTAGTCCACGTCCTCAGACAAAGAAAGTGAACTGAGGGGTATAAAACAAGCGGGACAATATTGACAAAGTCAGCTACATTATCTGCTTCGCAGAAACTTCAAGCCCAATAATTAAGACTTATATGACAGGGCCGTTTAACAGAAATCTTAAGCATGCTGTAGGAGAAACTGGGATCCTAATAAAATATTCTTTATTGTTTAACTCCCAAAGACACAGTGGCAGGATAACCCCCACCATGAAATGAACGCTAAAAGCTGATATACAAGCCTATTGAAAAGCTCGTGCATAATACATAGCTGCCAGTCATTCAAATCTGGGTGAGTACAATTAACTAAAAACTGATCAGACAGTTGACAATCACTCCTTTGTTCACAATATGCTAATAGGTGTATTTATTCACAGCAAGACAGAAGAGTAATATCGGTGGCTCCTATTACCAGAGCGAGTTCCATTCTTAAACAATCTCAAGGTAGTAACTTGCTATTTTGATATATGATTATATCACCGCTTAATATGAATAGTAAGTAATAGTAAGTAATTTTTATTTGCACAGTTAATTAAAACCAATGCAATGCAATACAAAACATAAACATTGAAGCACAATGTAAAATCACATATGTTTAAAACCATCATTGTATGAACATTTATGTTCTTTTCTTAGTAATTTTAAAATCATATCAGCCATTCAGTTATCTCTCAGTATTTGATATTAAGTATGATTTGTATTACAAGACAAGTTGGAACCAAGTCAATTCAATATTCTGGACCTGGCTTAATATGAATAGAGCACAAACATCACTGAATTAAAACCTTATCATCACTTATAGATACTACTGCAGCACATGTGACAACAGTGAGAACTTATAACAGTTCGTGACCGGATTATAGAACCGTCCCTGGGCTTTCCTGGATTTATCTGGAGGCCATTAAAACAATACAGGTAATTTTAAAGTGGATACAAGAAGAACAAACATACCCACATAAGTGAAACCTTTCCCATATATGCAAACTGGGACGCGCTAAGTGGTGCTAGTAATAATATGCGATGCACTTTTAGCAATACCAATAACGTTAGGTAACCTTATAGTGGAGATAAGACGAATAAATATACCCACATAAGTGAATCCTTTCTAATATAGACAATACTATGACCCACCAAATGGTACTAGTAATAATACGTGATGCACTTTAGCAATACCAATAGTGCCAACCACCTCTCCTTTTTGTAAAACAGCACCAACCACCAAATAATATAGCTTAGTAAAAATGTTGTTTTGGAAAAATGATTTGCATGAAAAATTGGGATTGCAAAAAAAGTAATTTTGTGTTTCCTTTTAGAACTTGGTCCTGAAGAAGGTTGTCTATTGTTTACCTGTAACCCAAACGCCGCGTCGACCCATGTTCCTTTGAACTTTTTAACTGATGTTTACTTTATGTGATTTTAAATGCTTTTTATGAAATGTTTAACATACCAAATGTATGTTTTTTAATGATCTGTTATAACTGTGTCAATAATATTTTTTCATTTGAATAAATAGACAAAAAATATATATATATATTTTTCCAAAAAACTATTTTCTGATTTGTTCTTTACATTTGATGAACTGTGTGCTTTATTGTTATAAACTTACAACTCTTGGTGGTCTAATGAGTACAATATTTGGCCTATGTTCCGTAATTTAACCCTTGGTACTTTATAGAAGTGTGTGATTGGTATTGCTAAACAGCGTAAAACTTATATATAAAAATTATAAGGTATTACTATTCCATCTCTTACCCACCTAGTGGTAAAATCTGTGGGACATTTTTTGGTTTTCTAAGCCATCTGACCAATGTGCCAAACAGCTGTGGCTCGACTCTGATGACTTCGTTGACAAAGATCTCCATCTCCTCCTTTGTGAACTTTGGATTCTTCTGTGTGGACATGGTGTGGGGTGACGGTGTGAATGGATGTGGTGTGTGGGTCTGAATGTGAAAAGTAGGGGGGTATGTGTGAAGGTGGAGGTGTGCAGTTGGTGGTGTGTTGGCAGTATCTGTTGCAAAATGAGTCTGTTGCAAAGACTCATGGTTTGTGTGTGTGGGCCCTTTTTATTGGTCCATTTGTGGGTGGGCCTTAGTTTGAATTTTTTGTGGGTGTGTTATAAGGGGTGGTTTGGAGTTTGCCCCTCTGTTTGCCTGTTTGGCTCTGCAGAGGACATTCATTTCCATGGTTTGTACACTGGAGACGTGTTTTGTGGTGTTATGCAACTCGTTTTCACCCTCCTTGTGCTGTTTTACAGTGTCCGCGTGGTTCAGTACGGCTCACTTAGTTGTATTTGCTTCTGTTTATTTGTGTGTCCGACTCGGTCATACGTGACGTTCTCGACGGTATGAGTCATTTTCACCCTCCTTGTGCTGTTTTACGGTGTTCGCGTGCGTGTTGTTCAGTATGGGTTTGTCTCGTATTTGATTGTGTGGCTCTATGTTTGCATCGGTCATACGCTGCGTTTTCCGTACAATTCGCATTCTGATTCCTCGGTCCGGATCGTACTTGTCAGGTCGTTCAGCATGTTTACCAGTAGTACGGTTCACTTTGAGGGTCCGTGTCATACGTATTTTATTTTCCCTTGCTTTTTTTACAGTTCGGTCGGACTTTTGTATTTACGTACGTCTCGGTCGTATATTTTTCCGTGCGCATTGTACTACGTGAGCAGGACGGTAATTGTACGAGACGTACATAAAGGGCTACGGCTTCGAGTCAGTCGTACGGATTTCTTTACCGGATCGGAATCGGCCCCATAGTATTTAAAAAATGTGATACAGCGAATACGATTGGAGGATGGGTATCGTATTTCAAGACTCGGTAGGCCTCTAAGCAACGCCCAAACCCTAGGTTTCTACATATTTGAATTAACCAGCATTTGCGAGGCAAGTGGTATGCAGGGCAGGAAAACAATACATGGATTTCAGACTCTACCCTGTAATTGCACGCTGGACAATCTCCCATGTTCTCTATTGGCACATTTGCTAGTATCGCTCATTAGTGGAAGGTTCCCTAGTCTAAATTGTTTTTTTTTTTTTTTTATTTATTTATCAAACAGCAGCACATTACAATGCACACAGGGCCATTCACCTCCATCCCATCTCGGGCCGGCGGTAGGCCAGGTCTTCTCATCAATGAGGCAGTAGTGTATCAAATGGAGCTCACAAAAAAGAAGCCCCCACAATGGAACAGTCCAGTGTGCAGTGCGAGCGGTGAAGGTTCCAATATAGTAATACCATCAGTGATGTAACGTGCACTATGCATATATGGACATAATCGTAAGATTTTGTTTTTTCTCCCAACAAAGTCCCCTAACCCCAAACCCCACCACCCCTTAACCGGTCCCCATTCTGCATGTTCCCTGTGATGTGAGATGTAATCTGTTGGAGTGACATGGCGTGTAGTGTTGTGTACGTCCCGCTGTGTGCGCAGGTGCATGCGTGGTACTGTGGTGCTGGGAGAGGCTGAACGACTACAGTGCTAGGTGGTGTCGTCTATCTAAAGGTGAGGCCGCTGGAATCAGGGGGGATCTAAGGTCGCTGCGCCCTCCTGTCCCTCACCCCCTCCCGAGGTTGAGTCATCCTCGTCCAACCTGGAATTAAGATAAGTGCGATAGAGCTCCCAGAAGTTCTTGGGGCGACTCCGGGGAGGGAGTAATTCGCTATACGCCTCCGCCTGCGTGTTACAGTACAGCATGTCGCTGGCCCATCGCTTCAGAGTCGGGAGCGGGCCCCTCATCCAACATGAAGCAACGACCCGTTTGGCAAGTAGCATGCCCATGCTAACCAGTTTACGCACCGGCGCCAGCACATTCCGCGCATGGCCCAGCAGGGCGAGGGCGGGGTCTATGTCCAACTCCTGGTCCGTTATTCTGCTTATTTCCGCAAATATATTGGTCCAGAATTTACGGACCCCCGGGCATAACCAGGCCACGTGTAGAAAGTCCGCTACTGGGGCGCGGCATCTCTCGCAACGGGGTGAGTCGCGAAGGCCATAGCGGTGCAGTCTTTCCGGTGTGTAATACACCCGTTGTAGAAATTTAAAGTGAAGCAGGCGGTGTCTCCCGTTCAACGAGATCCGCCTGGTGGCCGCGCAGCAGTACGTCCACATTCCGTCGTCAATGTGCATGTCTAAATCGGTCTGCCAGGCCAGTCGCGCCTTTGTATACTAAATGCTGTGTGTGCATGTCCCATACTGTAAAGCTTAGAAGTAAGCTTCTTCGGAGATTCTGTATGAATGACATACTCTAGCTCTGGTATCACAGGGGGTTCCTCCATATCAGGGCCTAAGTGATCTAGAAGGGCGCTACGCACTCTGTGATATTGGAAGCGGTGGAGTAGGGAGGGGCGGTCACGCCCCCGCGCCAGCTGATCCGACGTCTTAACCCTATCATGTTCGAAAAGATCTCCCAGCGTGTGCGCACCCAGATCTGCAAGTGCTCTGTGTACACCCGGTTCCGCCAATGTAGGAAGCCAAAGTGCCCAAAGTATCGGCATATTAGGGGCATACAGTAGCACCTTATCTTGCCTCTGTACTATGGAATGCCAAGCATGGTTAGTAGACCGGATAGAATCCAGGACTCCTACTCTGCGGTCGCCAGGGCTACAGATAGTCGCAGGGAGCGAAGTAGGGGCAGCGAAAAGGCGCTCCAGAATCACATGCGGGATGTCCGGGTTGCCGTGTATCCAGGTATGGAGATGGGAGGCCTGCGCAATCCTATAGTAACGTTCTAGGTCAGGGGCCGCCAGCCCCCCTTGCTCGTATGGGAGCTGGAGCACCCTCCATTGAACTCTAGGTTGCTTCCCGGCCCAGGCGAGCCTAACAAGGAGTTTGTTCAAGGTCGTGAAAAAGGCTCTAGAGAGGACTATCGGGAGGTTATTAAAGAGGAACAAAAATCTCGGGAGGACCACCATTTTCATCAAGGCAATGCGGCCCATTAAAGAAAGCGGAAGCTTGATCCAGAGCTCAATATCATCTTCGAGTTTGCTATATGCAACCCCGTAGTTTTCCCGCAACACAATGTCAGGGTCCGTGTGTATCTTTATACCCAGGTATCTGATCGGGTCTGTGGACCACTGTAGTGGGTATTCCATCTCAAAGGGTTCGGTAACAGGAGTCAGGGGGAATGCCACTGACTTTGGCCAGTTTACTTTCAGTCCCGAAAGGGCCCCAAACCGTACCACCTCCCGCAAGACCGATGAGAGGTTGTTCACCGGGTCCCTGACGTACAACAATGTGTCGTCCGCGTATGTGGAGATACCGATCTTGTAGGTAGGGTAGTTGATGGCTTCGTAGGAGTGGTATTCCCGCATCGCGCAGGCCAGCGGTTCTGCAACCAGCGCGTACAGTAGCGGCGAGAGGGGGCACCCCTGTCTTGTGCCCTGGCTGACAGTGAACGCCTCTGAGACTGCATCACCCAAGCGAACTCTCGCGGTGGGCCGGTGATAAAGCGCGCCGAGGAGTTGGAGGAAAAGGTCTCCCAGCCCCAGTTTCCTGAGGACTTTGCGCATGAACGTCCACTCCACGGAGTCAAACACCTTCTCCATATCTAAGAAGACAGCAACTGCCTTGGTGTCATGTTTGGTGTGTTGAATGGCTCCCATTACCGTTCTGATGTTGTATGTGAGGTTTCTGGCCGGAATGAAACCTGCCTGCTCTGGGGCAACTAATTCCGGGGCTACGAGCGCCAGTCTGTTTGCCAGTACCTTAGCGTATAGCTTTGCGTCTACGTTGATAAGGGACAAGGGGCGATATGACCCCGGGAGGTCAGGCGGCTTGCCTGGCTTCAGTATCGTCACAATGAGTGCTTTTCTCATAGAAGGCGGCATAGCACCATACTCGCAGATCTTGTTAAAGAGGGTGGAGAGATAGGGCAGCAGCTTGTCCTTGTACGCCTTATAAAAGGCGACAGTTAGTCCGTCGATGCCAGGCGCGCTTCCAGATCTCATGCTATCTAGGGCGTCTGCAATCTCCTCCCGGAGTATGGGGGACATCAGGAACTCCCTCTGCCAGTTCTCTAAGAACGGCATTTTGATGTATTCTAAGTAATTGTCAATGTGGCTCTCCACTCCCGAGATCTTACTGGAGTACAGTTCCTGGTAGAATCCCTTAAATTCCGCCAGTATATCTCCCTCCGCTGTTAGTGTCTCCCCGTCCGCAGTGCACAATTCTGTGACACCCTGTCGTCGCCTGGCGCCCTTCATGATCCTGGCTAGCAGCGAACCTGGCCGGTCTCCCTCACCATAGGCGCGGGCCGTTGCGTATTTCCCTAGATGCCTGACCTCTCTGTCTGCCTCCTCGTGGAACTCAGTCAGGAGCTCTCGCAGCGTCTCATCACCCTCCGGGGACGGGTCTGCCAGCCGTTGGCGTTCACATTCCGCAATACGTCCCTCAAGAAATGACAGTCTGCTCCTAATAGCCTTCAGGACGCTGGAATGCTTGGCCATAACGACACCTCTAACATAGACCTTAAATGTTTCCCAAACCGTCCCGAAGCTATCCACTGTGCCCACGTTATTAGAAAAGAGCGTGTCTATGTCCTCCCCTAGTTCTGCCCGGAATGACTCATCTAACAGGGAGTACGGTGGGAAGCGCCACGTGAACGGGGGGATTCTTGGATGTGGAGTGATCAGGACCAGCAATATGGGGGAGTGGTCCGATAGCGTCCGTGGGAGTACTCTGCAGTCCTTCACCATCGGCAGCAGGGTAAAAGCAGACAGCCAGTAGTCAATCCTGGTGTGGAGGTTGTGATACGCTGAGTAGTGTGTGTAACCCCCCCTCTCGCTGTGTCTCTCCCTCCAGACATCCACCAGCCCCAGTCTTACCATTTCGGCCTGCATTTGTTGCGCAGCTGCTGCCGGACGCCTGGGGGGCCCCCCCGATCTATCAAGTTCAGGGCTAAAGGTGAAATTGAAGTCCCCCCCCCAAAGCATTTTATCTGTGGGCCAGTCGGCGCAGTGACCCGCTACTGCTGCATAAAAGTCTGGGGAGTCATAGTTCGGGCCATACACATTCATGACCAGGAGGTTATGTCCCTTACCCGTGCATTTGCTTAGCACGAATCGGCCCTCCGGGTCTGCTCTCAGTAGTGTGAGTGATAGTTTGGATTTAGGGTTTATCCACGTGAGGACTCCCCTAGCGTGTGAGGTGAAGCCCGCAGAAGTGGAGTTACCCTGAAGACCCCTATGTGCGTGCATTCTACTGTTGTTGGGTAGGTGCGTCTCCTGTAGCAGAGCCAGGTCTATGTGGTGTCTTTCGAGGTAGTGCAGCACCTTGCGGAGTTTCCGGTAATCGTTCAAACCCCTTACGTTCCATGTCAGCGCAGTAAGGGTCTCAGTGTTATTCAGTGGGTCCCCGAGTGACGTATCAGCCATTGGGGAAGTAGCAACATCTAATGAGCACCAACAGTACATATCCCGCCCACCGGTACGTGCCCCCACCACCAGTCCCCTCCAAGGTATGAAACATTGCAGAACACAGTGTGGACCCCCCCGACCATCCCGCAATACAGAACAGATACCCCCCCCCCACCTCCCACAGACAACCGACCCCAACCTGGTGTGAACGAGTCCCCTGTGTCCCCCCCCCCCACCCTCTAGCAAACCCATTCAACAACACCCCAAACAGGCTCAATCTGAGCCGTAACTGCTGGCAGCGCTAGGGCAGAGGTAGCCTACTCGATCTGTCTGTCGTCCACTGTCCCACCTGGACCTCCGTACAATGTTATATAAGCTGCCCCCACGCCAGCGCCGTAGAGAAGAAGCCCAGCAAGCCAAGGGTACATAATAAGTTCAGGCCCATTGTCCGAGCTCCCACCCCCCGCCCCTCCAACCGCATCTGACATGTCTCGCGTCCGGCTCCAGGGCGGATGAGCCCGCCTAGGGCAGCACTGTGCCGCAAATGTGAGGGCCCAGGGGCACCCAGCCAAATCAATCGGGTCTCACCCACTCGACGGGGTCCTGTAGATTCAAATTTCCAGCAGTATGAACTGAGCGGGGAGACCGCATCGTGTCAGAGCGGAGGGGTGCCATGGGTGCCCCCAGAGCAGCGGCTCTCCGTTGCGTCCCTGAAAGCGCTCTCCTCCTCAGTCCTGTTCCTCCAGGTCCTCAGCACCAGATTGTTCCGCTGCACGCGTCTCCGAGCTTCCTCTGTTCTCTCTCATCCACACCTTCAAGGATTTTTGCAGTTCTTTAGGATCTGTGAAAAAGTGCGAGTGACCCTGTCTGTTTATGCGCAGCCGCGCCGGGTATAACATGGCGTAGTCCAAACCAAGGTCCCTCAACTGTTGTTTGTACGGGACAAAGCGCCGACGTTCCTCCTGCACTTTGGTGGTGAAATCTGGGTATAAAGATACGTTCATCCCCTCATATTGCAGTGACCCCTTCTCGCGAGCCACGCGGAGCGCAGCGTCCCTGTCCCTGTAGTTCAGTAATTTCGCTATTATCGGCCTGGGGTTAGTGCCCGGTGGGGGCCTAGGTCCAAGGGTGCGATGAGCGCGCTCCACAATGAACATTGGGGAAAAGGTGTCGTCTCCCAAGAGCGTCTTCAGTAGTTTTTCAACAAAAAGTTCCATCTTACCCGTTTGGGTCGACTCGGCCGTTCCCGTTATGCGAATGTTGGATCGCCTTGAACGCGCCTCCAAGTCCTCCGACTTCTCCTGTATCACCTGGAGCAGGCGGCCAAATTGTTTTCGGTCAGCATCCCACTCCGTCTGCGCCTCCTCAGCCTCCGTCAGTCTACGTTCGGCCATGTCGAGTCTCTCCGCATGCTTATCCACCCTCTCCGTCATGCGGTCCATTCGATACGCCAGCACATCGATCTTGTTGCCAATGGCCGACATACCTTCCTGCAGGCCCTTCTCCATAGTCGTGAGCATTCCTTTTATTTCCGCGCAGAGCGAGGAACCCGGATCGTTGGTTGCTCCCGGTGACTGGGAGACCGGAGGGCCTGGTTCCTTCTGCCGGCGCTGGTCGAACGACAGTTTCGACTGGGTTCTGTCCCCCTTGACCATTGTCGCGCTTTCTCAGACGGCCTAAAGTCCTCGCTGTCAAGGAGAGTGCTGCTAGTGCTCTGTACGCTGCTCCCGCTGGGTGTTGACCGTTGCAGCCGGGCCGTGGGTGTGCCGCCGTGTCCTGGATATCGTGGCGGGCTCCGCTCAAGGTGTCGACTGGGCTGGTATCCAGCCGGGTGACCGCTCCGCGGTCTCGGCGGTATTATCTGAGTCCCCTGTGACGTGTGGAACATCCAAACTGTTCCGCTCGCCCTCCTGGCACTGGAGGGGCTCACTCGTCGAAGGGGCCCGGGTGATGGCGCCCCGTCGGGACCCTGCCGGTGCCACGTGGTGCGTCACCGTCTCCGCGGTCGGTTCGGTGTTCTTCCAGGTCTCTCGACTCCGGGAGCCCTCACTGGCTGGCTATCCTGCGTGGCGATGTGGCGCCGTGGAGTCCGAGGGTGGGACCCGGAGGGGTCCAGGTCGTCCGGCTCGCGTGGCCGCACGTCGGATCACGCAACTCGGCCTCGCTGTCAGGGGAGGTTGGGGATCCTGGCCTGGTCCCTCGCCACCTCGTAGACGGTGAAAAGTAGGGTGTCCGAGGGAGAATCGCTCCCAAACTTCGGGTGGAGGTGCGGTAGGGGCAGGGTCGACAACCCCTGCCGTTTTCGCCGGGATTTTCCTGCTGGGAAAGGATCTTTGTCGGATATTCGGTGGCGCCGACGCGGAGCTCTGCTCTTACGCGTCCGCCATTGACGCCGGCTAGCTCCGCCCCCCCCTAGTCTAAATTGTATATACAATTTCCAGGCCAGTGGGGGATAGATCACATCCAGGAATTGTTCTTTTCTGTATACATCCTTTACTTGTAGGAACTCTGCTGTCATCCGACCGCTAGTAGTGCTTTCCTGTAGGGACATTAAGTTAGATTGCCTATAGTGTTGCACTAGATCCAGCCTGGATATCGATGGGCATGATGTCTTAGGGGTTTTCCAGAGGTCCTTCCTACCTAGCCTAGCAAAGAGATCCCTTATGTGGCAAAGCCATGGTATTTTCTTAGTAGCTGGAATAGACAGGATCTCCTTGCGCTCAGCTTTGTAGAAGGACAACTCCGGAGTCACCACACCCGACGACAGAATGTAATAGGCCTAAGGGCAATCTCTTCGTCAATCGGCCTCATGCCCAAATCCATATGGAGAGGAACTAGGGGGGGTGCTACGAGGAAGGCCCAGTAACTGACTCATGAAGTTGTTCTCCACTTTCATGAGGTTAGAGGAAGAGCAATGCCCCACAGTTCCACCCCATATGGAGTGGCCCCCCATGCTTGGGTTTTATATATTTCCACAACAGAGCCAGCTGGCTTGAATGTAGTGGTTCTGTGCAATTTCATAATCCCACCCATGGTCTGAGTTAACCTAAGTCTCGCCTTGGCCATCTGAGACCCCCACTCAAAGTGCTCTGATAGAGTAATACCAAGATACTCGAATATCCTCACCCTTTCCAGGAGTGTACCATTTAGGGAAGGATTTGTATGAGTGGTTTTGGGGGAAATGGAGACCATATATTTGGTCTTAGTTAGGTTGATCTCCAAGCCCATCATGTTACAGAACTCTGCAAAGCCATCAAGAGTGTGTTGTATGCCCGTTGGCGATTTCGACAGTAGCAGGGTATCGTCCGCAAACATCAACGCGGGAACCTTCCCTGGGACTAGCTTAGGGGCGTCATTATCCTTGATGTTATTTAGGTGGTCTATGAGCCCGTTGATATAAAGACAAAATAGAGTGGGGGCGAGAACACATCCCTGGCGTACTCCCTTTTTGATTGGGAAACGTGCAGAAAGTTCTCCGTGTTTTCCACATCTTACTTGGGCATAATTCCCTAAATGAAGCTTCACTAGCACATTGAGTAGGTACTGTGAAATCCTATGGTCACTTAGTACTTTCCAGAGTTTCTCCCTGGTACAAGGTCAAAGGCCAACTTCCGATCAACAAATATAAGATAGAGGCTGCCACCCTCTATGGTCACTGTTTTCCAGAACAGTAGTTGTAAACTGAAAATCTGGTCTACGGTTGACATATTTGTTCTAAAGCTGGTCTGGTGACGGGGGGGATCCATGCACTTCATGATAGCATTAAATGGGGCACACAGATAGGCAACCCACATTTTGGGTTAATTCCAGAAGAGGTCCCTGTAAGTTTATCTAGACCTGGGGCTTTGTTACAATGCAGATTTTTAATGGCACTTCCCACTTCAGTCATGGAGATCTCCCACATCCCTTCCTGTTGGAACTCCAAGGGTAAGCTCTGGGAGCCAATGATAACACCTATGCTATCTTCCCCATCATACAATGACCCAAAATGTGTCTCCCAGACTTTGGATGCTATGTTAGGCTCTATGGAAGGTCGTCCTTCCCTGTCCCCTGAACTTACTATTGCCCAGAACGATTTCAAATCTTTGTCGTTCAGGGCTGTCCTAAGGGCTTCCCACCTATCTAGTTCCCAGTTTTTCCTTTCTTGCTGGATGGTCCCTTTATACCTGGCCCTGGCAAGTTTAATTTGTGGCCTAACCTTTGCCTTCGCCGCATCCAGTAGATCCTGTTTGGCTTTAGGACAATTGACGTTAAACCATGAGCATTTGGGACGTTTGTTTTCCCTCTGTTGCGACATCGGGTAGAATACGTCAGTCAATTTTGCAGTTAACTCCTCGTGTAGTTTGCGTGCCTTATCTCAACCCCATGTATGAGCTTCAGCCTGTCCTACCTCCCACATTTCAGTTAACATAGGTAATGCTAGCTGGTAAGCTTTAGCCAGCTTTTGAGGGAGAATGCTGGATATGATTCCATCTAACTCTCCTTCTGTTATTAGATAGTGTTAATGCGTTGGTCTCAGTTGTAGTAAGGGGTGACAGGGTGGACCTACCCAAGTTCCCTATTTTCATGATCACTATTAGGCTATTATAGTCACTGTACTGTCTCTGCTGGACATAGAAGTCAGAGAACATTTTCCCAGGATCTGGTTTCCACCAGGATGTAGTCAAGCAAAGAGGCCTGCCCTTCTCTGTTAAATGTAAACTGGCCCGGCTTGTCAGATTTAGTCCTCCCATTACATGGACTCAATGAAAGGGCCAAAGTAAGTGAGTGGAGTTTCAGTGCCAGTGGTGACCATACTTTGGTCGGAGTAATCTGCGGGTCAAGTATTCACCAATGCAGATCTTCTTCTGTAGGCGCGTAAAGATTGGGATCGGTAATTGGCTCAAATTGACAATTGAAGTTACCTCCTACGATCAACAAGATCGCTGGATCCAAGGTTAATATGAAACGCCGCAAGTGGTCTATGACGACAGATTCCTGTCTGTTGTTCACGGGTCTGGAATACACATTAATTAAGGCTATTTTTGTCTTTGTGGGAAATGTCAGCAAGACACATTGAATTTCGTTAGTGGGAGGTGTCATCTGCTCGGCTCTACAGCCAAGGTGTGTGCCTACCCAGATAGTCAATCCACCGGAGGGTCTCCCCCTCCCCCTCATAGTGGCCATGGTGTTAAAAGACGCATAATACACCGTCTGGAATTCATCCCTCGCCCAGGTCTCTTGAAATATACAAATGTCCTGGTTATCCACAAAATTCCCTCATTCTGAGCAGAGCAGTTTGTTTTTGAGTCCTGCCAAGTTCCAGGACAAGATCCGCAGGCCATCACCCTGTGCTTTAAGCCCACTCGATACCTCAGAGGAAGTGCCACAGGGGGGCGGAAGATCACCTCGTTTAGCCCTGAGATGACTGTCGGGTATTCCACTGGGTTTACCTTCTCTATTTATACCCATCAAAGGAAGTGAGGAAGAGGCATCAGAGACCTGACTCAGTTGTGTCCTGACTCTTATCGGGCTGATCCTCTGGGCATTGTCCGAGCTACTGCCCTGACTGGTCGGCTCCCACTATGCTCCGCTTCTGCCTTTTGGACCTGCCCCAGTATTTTAGGATTATCCCTATCCGGGGGCCACTTCCCCAGTCAGTCTACCTCCTCCAGACTTTCAAATCTATTAATCACTTGATATTGAATTGGGGGCACCTGTTGTATGTGTCCTAGCTTCTCTCCATTAGAATTCCTGTCCCCATCATTTGGATTGCAGGTATTACACTATCTCTTATGATTATTTGCTGTCTAAGGGACAGAGTCTAATTCCTGTTGGTACATTGTGACAATTAGTGGTAGTGTTCAGTAGGTTTCCAACGGTGTTAAGATTTTCTAAATTAATAACAACACACTCCCCTGGATCTGTTTTCCGGCAATTTCTCAACCACCCTACTCTTCGGACCATTATGATCGCCACTGCTGTAGCATGCTCAAAGTGTTTATATCTTGCAAGCCAAAACAGGCATTTGTTTCTGAGTTTTCATTGGGTTTCCATTGCGTTGGGTGAGATTGACGGGGTTCCTGTCAATATAACAACATATGGGGCACATGCCAGGGGGAGATTTATGTTGGACAAGTGGGTTTCAACAATCACATTTCTCTCTACATTATGGCCTTGCACTGGTTGCCTGCTCTATTTTTTAGTAGCATCCAGGACTGGAGGTGAGGTCTATCTCTACATCGGTATGCAAGGGGTGCAGTATCAATACTAGGCTTGTGTCTAACACTCCTATTTCCCTTCTCCTTGCTGATGCTTGCTTCCCCTATCTTTTGGCTAGTAGAAAAACCCTCCGTGGTACGCGCCCCCCGCTGGGTATGTTGTTATTAAAATGTCCACCTGGCAACATATTTCGATCCCTCCTCTCCCTTTGATGGTAGAATAATCTTGTTGAGGTTGTGGCCCTACATCCCCTGCTGCCAGTGCTTTCTCCAATTTATCCAGTCGACTAATTAGGGGGGCTAGTTCCTTTTTAATAGTGGCTCTCAATTTATCATGAAGTGCTGCAATCAAATTCCGGGCCCACGGTGGATGAGTCATATCTACACTGACAGATTGAGGGCTAACCCTGTGTTCTTGCTTAATACCCCTCTCAAGGTCAGCTGTGGTGCCCTCACATAATTCATTTTTTTATTTGGGTCCGACCTCAGTTGTTAGTTTGCGTTTGCCATTCTTATGTATGTTTGTGCATGTCCTACCCTTGCGCAATGCTTTCTGTGGTGGTACATCTCGTCGGGTGACATGATGGGCTCAACTACCTGTAATTGAGTCATGATTGTCAGTGTGGACAGTCTGGATGGATCCAGCGCTTGGATGAATATGTCAGGGGTGAGTGACAGATGCTGTTCCGTAAGCTCAATTTCATTGTCTACCAACCCAATAGCCCTCTGTAGCATTTTATCTATTTATGTTGGGAGAAGTGAGGAAGGGCTAGTGATTTTATTTCTACTTAGTCCTACCCTTCTCATTTTATCTCCACCTGTCACTCAATTACTACACACAGTTTAGCATGAGATTGGGCACAGAGAAAACACCCAGCGCCACAATTAAAGCAATAGTCGGTGTCAAATACCGCCCCACTGCCATCCCTACACTTTCTTTTTCCCGTGGATCGGTTGTATAGAAGAACTAGTACTAAGAGTAAAACAAATACTATTTCGACGGCTAGTCCGTATTTGGTAAAACCAACTTTGCACTCAAAGTTCTATACAATATTTGGCAATCCGTGGGGGTGATTCCAGTCTATGAGGATCGAGATCTGGTTCAGTCCTTCATACAGGTACCCAGGATAGGAGAAAATAGAATAAGACGCACATTACCTCTACAGCAGAAGGGGATTTTCCAGAGTAGTCCAAGTCTGGGTCTGTGGGGCAAATGTTAGAGGGGTGGCCCAGCCCAGCCTCATCCGTCACTGACGGGCACGTCCCGTGCGCATCCCTTGTCGCAGGAGATCGTTGGTGCTTTTAAGCCTGTGCAGCCCCTCCTCCTGGCAGCTGAACAGACTTGTGGGGCTTGGAGTCCCAAAAGTACGGCAAACAGGGTTGTGGTGTCCCACGATTCGCGAGAGAACATAGGTGCTTTTAAGCATGTGAAGCCCCTCCTCCTGGCAGCTGAACAGACTTGTGGGGCTTGGAGTCCCCAAAGTGCAGCAAACAGGGTTGAAGCGTCCCGCAATTCACGGGAGAACTTAGGCGCTTTTAAGCGTGTGAAGCCTCTCCTACTGACAGCTGAACAGACTTGTGGGGCTTGGTGTCCTCAAAGTGCGGCAAACAGGGTTGTGGTGTCCTGCTAACGATTTTACTTACTTCGATATTACTTACTTCCATATTTTAAAAAAACAATATTACTTACCTTAAGGTCGATATTCTCGTCAACGATATTCTTGACTTTGATATTCTGCCCCTCTGATATTAAAAACTCGATATTAAGGTAGGTCGATATTTAAAAATCGATATTTTGACTGTGCACCTACAGCAGGTATGCTCCAATTTGGCATTGACCAGGCTCCCCAGAACGTCTGAAGGACAGATTAACAGGGAGCTTAAAGGCAGCAGATATAAATGAATGGGGGCAGGTACTTTAGGAAGGAAAGCTCTTATCTTGGACACAGTTTCAGCAATTAACTAATAAAACTGCCTCGAAATTTAAATTTCTATAACTGCATGGTTGGTCCCGGACTATTGGAGAAGAGAAAGAGGATACCAACAATCTAGAAGAACATCTAACTAAGAGTATACAACAAAGGAATTTGGTGGCAGTATGGTATACCCAAATCATGGATAATTCAGAAATCGGACAGAGCGTATCAAATTCTCTGTGGGGAGAGATAATGCCGAACACAAATCTTGACCAGTTGTGGCAAGTATCCTTTCTAGCATTATATAGTATGGTTAATCCAGCGTACTTAAGGCGGAATCATCTTTTCTCTCTCTACAGAGCCTTCTGGTCACCAAAAAGCTGCTGAACCCTGTTGTAAGAAATGCAGCAGGAGGCTGGGGGATGACGTCCATATGTTTATGTACTGCCATAATTTCCAAGATTTTTGGAATGAAGTGTGTAATTTTGTGGATGATATCCTGCATATTCAAATTCAGGTAAGCCTGGAACTGATTATTTTCGGGCTACCACCAAATGGGGAGAATATATGAACTATCAAAATAAATTATTTTTTTACATAATTTTTTTGGGGAGAAGGCAGATTTGTAAAAATTGGATTCCATCGGTGCCAACTTCAAAGGCAGAATGCTTGGAGTCTGTTCTCTATGTTTATAGGTTGGATATTAATTGTATGGTTTCACAAAAGGGGACCATCAGCCTGATTCATCATAGGGAAGTTTTGCAAGTCTGAAATAGAGAATCATAAGGAATCGCTATTCCAGACTCGCAAAACGGGATTCATGTAGGAATAGCAACATTTTTTGCGATTCCTACTGATTCCTTATTTGCGATTAGCAAATTGCTAATCGCAAATAAGGAATAACTCCCCATTCATTCCTATGTGCCAAAAGGCCCATAGGAATGAATGGGGAATATTCCTTATTTGCGATTAGCAATTAGCTAATCGCAAATAAGATAGCGATTTAAAGGGTACCAGGGGTGTCCAGAGGACACCCTATAGCACCCCTTAAATGCTAATTTAAACAGGTGTTGCGCACACACATGTCCAAAGGACATGTGTGTGTGCAACATGCAACTCAGAAAAAGGCTTTTAAAAGCATTTTTCTGAGTTTTTGCTATTTACCACGAGGTTTGACCTCGCGGCAAATTGCGGGCCGAAATTGCGAATTCGCAAATTTTAAATGGATGATGAATTGCATTTAAGGAATCTCAAATAGAGATTCCTTAAATGTAATTCATCGCAAAATAGCGAAATCGCTATTACCGATTTTTGCATTTGGGATGATGAATCCCAAATGCAAAAATTGCGCTCGCAAAGGGCCAGATTCTCAGAATCTGGCCCTTTGCGAGCCGATTTCGGCTTGATGAATCAGGCTGTAAGTTGTGGGAACTCTTGACTGTAAAGCTTGAGGGGGTGATGGAAAATAAGTACAGAGTCTAATTATGAGGGAACAAAATGTACATGCCTTGGTTGGGTCGAATGATTATAGCCATTTGGGGAGGAAACAAGGTAGGCAAGATTCCCCTTTCCACAAAACTACAAACTTAAAGGGTTTCCGGTTGGATAGATAAGGCCTGGAGATTTCGGTTGGAACAAGTTTGGCAAATGAGGACATAAAAAAGAAAAAATACAGTTACTCGATTACCAACTGCATTATCCAAAAAGTGATTCTTATGTCTCTCTAATTAAAAAAAACATAACGGCTTACTCAGAAATCAAGGTATAGTTTTGCTAAGGCTGAATTTATGGCTGAATTTATGATATTTCACACACAATAGTTTTTCTTGATCTCATAGCTTGTTGCACATCTTGGGCCTTATTTTCCCTTTTTCAAACTGATTGTTGTTCCGTGAATCACATATCTGTTGATACTTACTAAGGGCCTAAGATGCTGAACTGTCTCATCCCTGCATATGCAAGTCAACATTTGCGGTGTCTCACCTGCCAGCTCTGCTTATATGTATTGACAGTGATTGCCACCTACAATTGCATCTCTATTATTGACTCCAAGGTAGCCCCATGATATGGAAATCTGAAAATAGATAGCAATAACCTGTTCTTTTCTAGTTAAAACTAGACACATCTTTTTAGCTACATACCTCACTATTTAGCATCATATACTCTATTTTTTCACACACTTTAAGCCTTGCCTGCTTTTTATATTCCACCAACAACTAAACTGTTTAATTATGACAATCCATATTAATACAATAAAGAGAGCCCAAACCTTTGAGGCGGGTAATCTCAGGAACCACAGCACCAATCACAACACCCAATACAGCGTTGGAAAGGGCAGTTGCAGCACAAGGACATAGGCTATGCAGACGCCCACCATATACATTTAAAAGGTAAAAGAACTGTGCCAGCAAAGTAGTCCCTTGTGGGCGTGTCTGCGTTGTGCTGTGGGCGTGTGCTGGAGGCGTGACAAACGCTGGGGGTGTGTGGTACGTTCCGCCCTTCATGCCATGTCTCATATCGTGTGCTAATCCCACCCCGCTCCCTTTAAATACCCCTGCACCCTTAAGCACTAACCCATATTAACCCTATAAATATACCCTGTACCCCAAAACCCAAATCTACCCCTAAACCCTAAAAATACCCCAGTAACCCAAAACCCAAACCTAGCCTTGAATCCTATAAATACCCCTGTACCTCAAAACCCACACCTACCCCTGAACCCTAAAAATACCCCTGTACCCCAAAACCCAAACCTAGCCCTGAACCCTAAAAATACCACTGTATCCCAAAACCCAAACTACCCCTGAACCCTAAAATACCCCTGTACCCCAAAACCCAAACCTAGCCCTGAACCCTTAAAATACCCCTGTACCCCAAACACCAGACCTACCCCTGAACCCTAAAAATACCCCTGTAACCCAAAACCCAAACCTATCCCTGAACCCTAAAAATACCCCTATACCCCAAAACCCAAACCTAGCCCTGAACCCATACCTATCCCTAAACCCTAAAACTACCCCTGTACCCCATAACCTAAAACTGTATCTGAACCCTTAACCCATTCAGCGCGGCGCAAATTCTCGCGCTGTGCTGAAGGTTCTATTGAGCCAACCGACTCATGGCGCACAGGCCAACCGACGCTCATGACGGAACCGTTCCATCATGAGCACCGAAGGGGTTAAAATGCCCAAACACCCCAAAACATATACCTCAGTACCCCAAAACATATACCGCTATACCCATACTTACCTTACCCAAACATAAAAAAAACATGCTTTTACCATTCATGCATTTACAATGAATCTCGTTGTAAATGTATGCGTGGTAAAAGCATATAAAATGTAATGCCATGTGTTATAATGGCATTGCGGAGTCATGGTACTTTCGTAATGAAAGTATGCGGAGTGATGGTATGCGGAAAGAAAGTTGCGGAATAATGGGTGTTTACCCTCCCCCGGTAAGTACATTGGTGACACGGCGGCCCACATCTGCAGCAACATACTCATATTTTTTCACCACCCATTTGAAAAATGCACAGGTCTCTCTCATTTATGGTCAGCACAACATACACTTTTAGACACACCTCCCGCCACAAGTTCTAGAATTGCGAACTTTAGAGCTGGGGAGCTACGTTCGAATCTCGGCATCAGCTCAACATCCTATGATTCCAGGCAAATCACTTTGTCTCCCCGTGCCTACCACAAATTAATGTGTTCTTCTGTAATGTAAATTGTGCTCATGCCATGTTGTCGAGTTCGCGCTATATAATATTGCAAGGAAAAATAAAGTAGGGAAACTCGAGTTCACACACTACTGAACGCGCACTCTTAAGTGCATCAGCAGTGCACCGTGAATCGGAGCGTTTCACAGGCCTGTCACAGATAAGAAATGCTATCAAAACGAAATCCTACAAAACAATATACTACTGCCCGGCAGCAATTCATACCCGGACAACGTCGGGACGGGCTGCTAGTTATTATTATAAGTAGACAAGCTGACAAGGGTGGCAATGTTGTGGTTTTAAATAATAGATATTATCACAATGAAGCACTGTGACAATTTAAAGATCATTATAACTACCAAACAGGTGATGTGTCTAAGCTTGAGATGTCCAATATGATCATCAAAAAGAAATTGAAAAGTTATGTTGACAAACAGGTGTTTGAAGCAGATTAAATGTATTATATATGGGTAGATAATGCAAAGACCCTGATAGTTTTTTTTCCCAAAATTCACATAGTGTGCATTAGGACCAATAATATCTGGGCTAGGTAGTCTCACAGAACATGTGTCAGAATATAGAAACATGTATGTAGCACCATTTGTTTGAACCCTACTCTTCTGTATTAGAGACATTAAAAACCTTTTAAGACAAACCAATGGCATATCCGGGGATAAGTAATACTTTACGGTCACCATGGACATCAATAGCCTTAAACAAGTATAGAACACACAAGAGGTCTAGATGCTACCAAATATTTCTTATTCACCAAATCTGTGAATTACCTACAACACTCTAACATGAACATGTTACACTACTTAGGAGAGGTGGGTACTTAGGAAAAAAGTCATGGCAAGATAAACAAATTACAGGCAGTACAGTATAAACTAAATATAGATCAAGAACTATTCACACTGTTGTAGCTATTACTGTAGGCCCTTAAGTGTAATGAACATAAAAGAGTTTAATTAATATAAAGAACAAGTAGGATGTGCGCTGCATAACTAAGTTACTTAGGGTTGTATTCAGATGCAGTCCGATCCTATGTAAACACATATTCCATAAGAGCCTTGATGCTAATTAATACTTTATATAACGAGCTCTTATAGTCAAATTGTTTCAACTAAATATTTTATATATGTACAAGTAAGAAAAAGCGTGTCAGAAGATGTCTAATTAAGGTAGAAAACTTCAAGGCAAATAACATGTATCATATGATATCAGTTTGGCAATATAGTTATGCTATAGAATATCTTTACTCTAGATTTGATTATACTATCAACCTGAAAATTAAATCCAATCCGACCTCAAAAATATGTCTTAACTTTGATCCTTCATTCATGCAAAAAAACTTTTTTTTCTTACTTTGCTTGTTATATCGATTTAGAATAGAGCACATAGAAGGTAGGAAGAGCATGAAGGGTATGCATCGAATTTACAGCTGTGCTCCGAAATATTAACATGTGACTAAGGACTTCCGGCCACATGCATCAACCTATTTAGGAAGTGCAAACAGTGCGAATTGGTAAATTCGGCCGTTTGCGATTCCTAAATAGGATTTTGGGATGCATCAAGGATTTTTGGCAAAATCGCTATTTTTAGCGAATTCCAAAAATGCGATTGCTTTTAAGGAATCGCAAATTTGCGATTCCTTAAAGCAATGCATGATTACTTTTAAAATTGCGAATTCGCAATTAGGGGGTGCAAATTACCACGAGGGTGAACCTCATGGTAATTTGCGAAAATGTATTAAAATGCTCAAAATTGCATTTTAAAACACTGTCATGTTACAGACACACATGTCCTTAGGACATGTGTGTGTGAAACATGCACTTGAAAATACATTTCAGGGGTGCAGGGGGGGTCCTTTAGACCCCCCTGCACCCATCGAATGCATTAACATTTTGCGAATCGCTAATTGAAATTCGCAAAATGTCAATGCCTTCCCATTGATTCCTATGGGCCTTTTGGCCAAATCGCAAATTAGAATTCGCATAATATTTGCGATTCGGTAAAAATTGCGATTTTTACCGAATCGCAAATATTATGCGATTTAAATCATGCATCCCATTTTGCGATTCCTTATTTGCGATTCCCTAAAAATCGCAAATAAGGAATAGCAAAACCGTACTTTGATGCATGTGGCTGTAAATGTATCAAGCCTTTTTTGATTCGCAAAGGCCGAAATTCGCCGAATTTAGGCCTTGCGAATCGCAAAAGGCAAATTAGCATGAATTGAAATGTATCAAACAATCGCATCTTAAGGAATCGCAAATACTAGCGATTCCTTAATTTGCCATAGCATCTAAGGAATCGCAATTTTGCGATTCCTTACATGCTATGTATGAAGCATTTTACTGTTGCGAATTCAGCTTAAGGAATCGCAATTTACCACCAACTTCCAGTTGGTGGTAAATTGCGATTTCTGTTCAAAATACACTAATTAGTATTTTTGATTGTGGCATGTGACGCACATACATGCCCATAGGGCATGTATGTGCGCCATATGCACATACATGTAATTTACAGGGGTGCAGCAGGGTGTCCTTGAGACACCCCTGCACCCTTGCAATAATTCTCAAATTGCGATTAGCCAATTGCGAATTCGCAATTTGAGAATTCTTTGGAAATCATTCCTATGGACCTCCTGGCCCATAGGAATGCATTGGAAATGATTCCTTAATTGTGAATTCGTAAAATGCGAATTCGCAATTAAGGAAGATTAAGGAATAGCTAATTAAAAGCAAATTTCTTCATACATACCATTTTGCGATTCCTAAATAGCGATTCCTTAAAAATCGCTATTTAGGAATCGCAAAACGGAACTATGATACATATGGCCCTAAGTGTTTGCACATAGAAGGCAGGAAGATCGGGAAGAGCGACAGCATAGCGTCAAAATGAGCGGTGTATAGCAGCACCTTTAAGGGATTAATACAGTTGACAACCTGCTATTTGTTAATAAAACTGTTGAAATGTTACCCCCCCCTTTTTTTTTGGCAAACTGAAACATAATTTTTATTAAGTGATCAAAAGAATGATAAGAACTGTCAGTGCCAAGGGAGCGAAGACAATGAGAATATATTAAGTAAAGACCAAGCATAGGTGAGGCAAACTTATTATCATAAAGAAAACGGTGTGAGTGCTAACATAGAGGCATTATGAGAGGTGCATAGTAACATCGTGATATGTTTGAGGCTGCTGACAAACAATGACAGGCAACGGATAATGGCTGTTTGAAAGTAGATCAACAGCAAAAGTGTTTTCAATGTACCATTTGGTGTAGTTTATCCAGACCAGTAAGATTATTGTGTGCTAGTGAAGAGCGAAAGTGATAGTGGGGATATCTCGTGCCATTCGCTAATCAACATTAGATCACCCCTCCCCCAGTGAAACGCTTACACGTGTCTGTTGTCCACTGCGTAGCTTTATTATTATCCCAAAACACCATTTTATTTGTGGGTAAAACCTCCCACATTGACCATTTTATTAAATTCACACATAAATGATGCGCTCCATACATATGCGCCACAGGTTAACATGTATTTACAATTCGTCATCTCTAGAGGCGTGTTGTACCAGCAGGACACAACATCACCCCCTTTTCCAAGCACCAGCTACTAGGGTGGGACAGAGAGTCCAGGACCACCAGCAGGACGGCCCCCTCTCCCGCCAGCCCAGAGCCGCCATAACTGCCTCCCCTGCGGCAGTGTCATTCATTTTCTGCCCAAAAAGAGTCCCCCGGCCTTTGCTCTAATCCGGGACCCCGCCACTCACTATTGAACTTAGGGATGGGTGGGTGGGCAACTGTTGATTCAGGCTAGCTTGCAATCCCGCCGAGGCGAGAGACGAAAGAGGGCTGCTCCCTGGGGAGCCGCAATTTTATCACCTTGGGGGAGGGCTCTTAGACGCCCACCCTGGCATCTCATCTTACTGCGAGACCCTCCCCATGACAAGCCTTTGG
Organism: Lissotriton vulgaris; assembly: GCF_964263255.1. NCBI lineage: Eukaryota > Metazoa > Chordata > Amphibia > Caudata > Salamandridae > Lissotriton > Lissotriton vulgaris. Next base: position 933,265,023 of record NC_141699.1, read on the forward strand.
AGAAACGAAACTTACTCTCCAGGCCCCGAATTCCCACTAAAGGCCCCCCTCTCCTAGCCGCGGGGGTGGCCTCTTATAGTGGGGATATCTCGTGCCATTCGCTAATCAACATTAGATCACCCCTCCCCCAGTGAAACGCTTACACGTGTCTGTTGTCCACTGCGTAGCTTTATTATTATCCCAAAACACCATTTTATTTGTGGGTAAAACCTCCCACATTGACCATTTTATTAAATTCACACATAAATGATGCTCCATACATATGCGCCACAGGTTAACATGTATTTACAATTCGTCATCTCTAGAGGCATGTTGTACCAGCAGGACACAACATCACCCCCTTTTCCAAGCACCAGCTACTAGGGTAGGGCCAGAGAGTCCAGGACCACCAGCAGGACGGCCCCCCTCCCGCCAGCTCAGAGCCGCCATAACTGCCTCCCCTGCGGCAGTGTCATCCATTTTCCACCCAAAAAGAGTCCCCCGGCCTTTTCTCTTATCCGGGACCCCGCCACAGGGCAAGAAGCCCCACGGGCGCTCTTGGCCTCCCCCGCAATAAAGCCCTGCTACTCTTCCAAGGTGTAGGGCAATATACCAATCTGCCGCCAATACTGACCCTATCTACACCAGCTGCGGTCGCACTTAGCGCTCAAAACTCGATGAACTCCACCTGCCCACCTTCTTAATTGCACTCGTTGAGAGTCCCAATGCCGCTGCTGTAGTGGCCGCCCCAATACGGAACGAATGTGATGTAAAAAGAGCTATGTCCTCACCCAACAATTCCAGCGCCTGCTTACATAAGCGTGTGAACTGGAATCTCATCAATGGTGTACCATCTGCGTGTACCAGCAGCCTATCATCACCACACCCCGGCCTAATCTGCAGGAACTTCCCCATCAGCATCACCGGGAAATAACCCGTACCCTGAACCGTTCTTAGTTGAACCCATACCCCTTTCCCCAGCGGGTCTGTCTTTGACCTCTGCAGTAATTCTGCGGCCATCACCACATCCCCCACAACCATTCCCCCTTGTCTGTCCATCTTGGAGCTTGGCACTACCTCTGATATCCGAAGCGCTCCAAAGAATGCTAACGAATAGGCTAACCGCAACAATTGCACCTCATAATGCGACCAACATACCTGTGGTAACACCCCCAAGATATTCACCAACCTGCTGGAATCTATAGGTCTTCTGTTATCCTTCTCCCTTGGCGCCAGTCGTTCCCAACCTTTCATAGCCCTTCTAACTCTGAGGTCCTTAGTGGGATCCAATATCCCTTTTATTCCTGCAAAGAAGGCTATTGCCGACAATTGTCCGTGCACCAGAGTCAATGACCTTCCTTCCTCTCTCTGGCTGACTATAAACATGAGAACCCCCTGCGCTGTAAACTCCCCTGCACCCCCTTTGTTCTGTAGGACCGCTATGTACACCTGCAGTGCCTTTTCATACCTACTCTTAGTCTTGGGTGCAACCGAAGCCGCTATGAGGTCGGAAGCAATGGGGCACCAAGCTTCCACAGGCTTTCCGGGAAGGCTGTCATCTGACCGTCTGCTTGTGGCCATCGCACTCTGAATTCTGTCAACTTAAAACGGGACAGAGAGTCAGCTACTGTGTTTACCACACCTGGCACATGCTTGGCAGTAAAATGCACATTACGCCTGAGGCACTCCCGCACCAACACTTTCAGCAAACGGAGTACCCACCGGCATTTTGCCCTTTGGTTGTTCACCGCCAGGACCACCGAAATACTGTCTGACCAAAACACAATTTGTTTATTTTCCAACAATGCACCCCATATCTGAAGCGCCACTATTATGGGAAATAACTCCAGGAATGTGATATTGCGAACCAACCCCCTCCTCAATCAATCAGCCGGCCAATGCTGCATACACCACCTTGCTCCCAGCACCGCTCCGAAACCGACACTGCCCGCTGCATCCGTGTATAGTTCTAATTCTCTATTGTCCTGTGCTGGTTGTTGCCATATCACTGATCCATTGAAGTGCTCCAAGAAATCACTCCATGTAACCAAATCATCCTTCACTTCAGCTGTCAGCCTAGTATGGTGGTGTTTTGCCCTCAAACCTGACATTGCCCTGGCTATATTCTTTGAAAAGACCCTGCCCAAAGGTATCCGCTGCAGTGCAAAATTAAGTTGCCCCACCAACACCTGCAACTGATACAGTGTAACCTTGCGAGCCCTTAACACCTTCAGCGCGGCGCGAATTCTCGCGCTGTGCTGAAGGTTCTAATGAGCCAATGGGCTCATGACGGAATGGTTCCGTCATGAGCACAGGCCAACCGACGCTCATGATGGAACTGTTCCGTCATGAGTATCGAAAGGGTTAAGCATTCGTCCAGTGACCCTTGAAAAGTTTTAATTTTGTCCTGCGGCAATCTGCAACACGCCCTCTACTGTGTTTATCTCAATACCCAAGAAAGTCAATTGGGTTGTAGGTCCCTCTGTCTTCCCCGCTTCCAGTGGCACCCCCAATGCCTCCGCCAACCGTTGGAAACCCACCAATGCTTCTTGACAATCTGACGAGCCTGGTGGCCACATAAAGAGGAAATCATCCAAGCAATGCACGACCCCTTGCATGCCCACCGCTTCCCGCACTGTCCATTCCAGAAAGCGACTGAATGTTTAGAATACTGCACATGCAATGGAACAACCCACAGGCATACATAGGTCCACAAAGAAATTACCATCAAAAGTGAAGCCTAGCAATCTAGTGTCATCCGGGTGCACCGGCAAGAGGCGAAAAGCTGACTCAATATCTGCTTTAGCCATCAGTGCCCCTCCGCCCAGTCTCTGCAATTTTTTAGTCTCCGAGTCAAAAGTGGTGTAGCGCACCGTACACAAATCTGGATCCAACCCCTCATTGACTGACTTGCCCGATGGACTCGACAAGTAGTGTATGAGACGATATTTTCCCACTTCCTTCTTTTGTACCAACCCCAATGGTGAACAGACCAGGTCCTGCCTTGGCAATGTCTGGAAAGGACCCACCACCCTCCCCCAATGCTATCTCCTTTTCAATTTTTTCCCAAGTCACCTCTGGGTTTCTTAGCACTGATAGCTGATTGCGCGGGGGAACTGCACTTGGCACTGCGGCAGACGGGATGTGAAACTCAGATTTAAAACCTTCATACAAAAATTGCGCTTCTGCCCCCCTGTCATATCTTGCGACCAGATGGGCTAATACAGGCAGGTGTATTGGAGTGGGCAACTTCCGGGCATTATTGGGTAGGGCGGTCTTTTGGTTGAGCAGTAGCTGTGGGGGGGCGGTGTTCCTTGGGCTTACCCCCTTTCTTGAAACACTTAATCTCTGAGTGCCCAAGCACCCCACAGAAGGAACAAATGTGCTTGAACTTACATGATATGCCCCTATTACATTCATTCTTGTTAAATTGCCAACATGCTTGCTTCTTGTCCCCGGCTCCCCTGTCTCCCCGAAAGGAATGTGTAAGTTTGCTAACTGGCACCGCCGAATAAAACTCCCCATGCCATATATTAATCTCCCGTTGGTCCCATGCTACTTCAGCCCTCACTGCTTTCATCTGCCTGAACTTGGTGTCATATTGCAACCAGGCCGTCCCCTGAAATTCTGAAGCTGCCCCATGAATCAATGACATGTAGCTTATCCGCTGTGCCACCAATGTAGGGAACCGCTCAACCATAATTGCTGCATAAATAGCAAACCCGGTCACCAGGTTCTTCAATGACCATTCCACCCAGACCTTCTTTTGTTTCAGTTCCCCATCTTTACCCAACCTGGTCTTCCCCGGGACCACCCCTGCATTAATCAAATCAAAAACGTCCACATACTCTCCCTTAAAGATCTTCTCCCTTGTATCCGCAGGCACATGCCAAGTTATACTTGCTGACGGTGACATTGCCAATGATGCTGAACCATATAACACTGGGCTGTGTAGTAGAGGAGCGTGCGCCGACGCCACCGTAGCTGGGGGGGCCGCTGGTGTCACCGTAACAAGCCCCGCTCCCGCAACCCCTGAGTTACTCACCGGGCCCTGAGCCGTGGTAGCCACCACCATAGGCAATTGCAATACTCCCCCTGACTGGACCCACACCTGAGCCACCCCACCACCTTGTGTCGCCACCACCGGGGCCTGTATTGTTTCCACCGAAGCCCGTGCTGCAGTACCAGACGCGGCCCCCTAATCCCCCTGTACCGTATTTGCCTGACTACTAGCCGCCCCCGCTGGTCCTGTTGGCATTACTGCACTCTGTGTAGGTCCCCCGTAAGGGACAACCCGCTTTCTGCTGAGCCAGTTTGCGCGCCAACGCCAGTCACCCGCATATTGTCCGTGACCACCAGGGGCGGGCTCACTGTCATCGCCTCACCTGGAAGGCCCGCTCGCGGTTCTGAGACCCGCTTGGTCTTCTCCTGCTGCGTGTCCTTAAAGCGAATAGGCGTCCGCCGTACGCGTTTTGGCAAGTGAGGCTCCTGCTGTCCGCTTGTTCCTGCATCCTGAGAAAGCGTCTTCAGGGCCCAATCGATACCACCTTTCTTTGCGATCTCCCACATTGCCGCCAATGAGTGGAATTCTTCTGTTGACGCTGGAGCCTCCTTCCCCCCGTGTCCGTTTGGGCGGCATCCCGTCTACTAAGAAAAGAAAGCAAAATTACTAACTGATCAATACCAGTGTGCCCCTTCAACAGGTCTTGCACCGGTGCGCCTCTGTTTTCATAGGCTGGCCACGCCCCTTTTACCCGGGCACCAGAGATACTTACCACCCTATTGCCCCCTTACAACATATGTCGCTATCACACCATGCCCCGTCCCCACCATATACCATGCCACGTGCACCTGCCAACGACAGCTTGCCTTCTCTACGGGTTGCCCAACATACCTACTGGCTGAACACCCCGGGGGTATCGCACCCCCCTAATTCAATGACATTACATGCCCTGTCCATCATCCCCCTTTTAGCGCTCCCGCATATCCAATTTGTATTCATGTCCCCTATATCAGGATAGCCAGCTCGCCTACGCCATGCCGCTTGATCGCCTACCTGAACCCATCTTAGTAATCGTAGAGCTCCTTTACCTTAGTGTATGCCCCCATCTTTTATTTATTACATTAAACATTGACTCACTAGCAGCATTATGACAGAATTCAGAACAGATGCCCCAAAGCTTTGCCTGGGAAGGCCTTGCCACACCCTTCCCTTCAATGTGTTGCCCCGCTTTGCCACTATCTTAGTTGCACCCTGTTGCCCCTTTTGTGTTGTGTAACCTAACGTTTGCTTTTGTAATCTGTTCCCTTTAATTCCCCCCCCCCCCCATGTATTATTACCGTTGCTATTGTGAAGCGTTCTGATACCTTCGGGCAGAATCCGCGCTATATAATATCGCGTGCATGCCTAATCGACCCCCTGCCAAAGGCCCGCCATTACCGTTTCTATTGTGAAGCGCTCTCACACCTTCTGGTAAAGTCCACAATATATAGGATCATGTGAATAACTAATTGCCCCCCTGCCGAAGGCCCGCATCACTACCGTTTCTATAGTGAAGCGCTCTCACAACTTCAGGTAAAGTCTGCGCTATATACATCGAGTGCCTACATAATTGGCCCCGTGCCGAAGGCCCGCATCATTACCGTTTCTATAGTGAAGCGCTCTGACACCTTCAGGTAAAGTCTGCGCTATATACCGTTGTGCGCATACATAATCGGCCCCCTGCCGAATGCCCGCATCACTACCGTTTCTCTAGTGAAGCGCTCTGACAACTTCAGGCAAATTCCGCGCTATATACATTGCGTGCCTATATAATTGGCCCCGTGCCGAAGGCCCGCATCATTACAGTTTCTATAGTGAAGCGCCCTGACACCTTCAGGTAAAGTCCGCGCTATATACTGTTGTGCGCATACATAATTGGCCCTCTGCCTAAGGCCCGCAACATTACCCTTTCCATCTAGAAGCGCTCGAACACCTTCAAGTAAAGTCCGCTCTATACACAGTCGTGCGCATACATAATCAGCCCCCTGCCGCATGCCCGTGTCACCACCGTTTCTATAGTGAAGCGCTCTGACAACCTCAGGTTAAAGTCCGCGCTAAATACATTGCGTGCCTACATAATTGGCCCCCTGCCAAAAGCCCGCATTATTACCGTTTCCAGTGCTCTGACACCTTGTGATGTGATCCCCATTGTGTACGATCTTTCAGTTAATTACCCTGCTCCTACCCTCGCTACGCTAGGGCCTCTCTCCTCACAGATTGCACCGGCGCCGCAACAGATTGTCACCAGCCCCCCACGGGCCTGTCCTGCACAACAGTTGATTCCGGCTAGCCTTCAATCCCCCCGAGGCGAGAGACGAAAGAGGGCTGCTCACTGGGGAGCCGCAATTTTATCACCTTGGGGGAGGGCTCTTAGACGCCCACCCTTGCATCTCATCTTACTGCGAGACCCTCCCCATGACAAGCCTTTGGAGAAACGAAACTTACTCTCCAGGCCCGGAATTCCCACTAAAGGCCCCCCTCCCCTAGCCGCGGGAGTGACCTCTCAATACATGACAAGGGCTTGAGATGCTTTTTGAGTGGAAGATAAGAGGACCAATGGCCATAGCAGTGCAGAGATTGACAGAGGTCAATAATGCATCTTTTATTAGATATGATGACAGTAGTAGTAACACTTAGGGGGCCCATTAGAATGTCGGGCGGATCGCCACCGCCATGCGGGCGGTGGCGATCTACCCGACATACCTGCCCGCCCGCCACCCATTTCCCCCCTCGCCATATTACTATGGCAAGGGGACCGCAGCGGACGGAAACACTGTGCGCCGCTTTTCCACCCCGGTCACCTTGCGACGGGGCGGAAAAGGGTTTATATGGTGGTGGTGTCTGCTAGATACAGCCATCCACATTAGGATGCAGGCGGGAGGGTGCCTTTCCGTGGCGGCGTTGCTGCCACGGAAAGGCATGCAGTCTTTCAGTTTGGTGGCCCGTTGCGGGCCCCACGAATGATGGGGGATGGGGGAGGCACATGGGAGTACCTATGGTACCCCCCTACATGTGCATTCACAACATGGCAGGCACCGTGCGGCGCCTGACACGTTGTGCATGCACATGCACAACATGCATTTTTAGCATTGTGGCAGGCGGTGCTGAGAGCACCGCCCGCCACAATGTTAAAAATGCAGGATGCGCCCGCCACTGTGGTGGGCGCATCCTAATACCCCCCCACGGGACCCCTGCCCTTATGGGGGGCGGTCCCGTCATCCTAATGGCCCCCTTAATTGGGAAAATTGAAAAGGACTGCAATGTCAAACACTGTGTTTCAGTCTATAAATTGTAGGGGTCTGTTTAACACTAAAGGGTGGTTTTCTGCCAGATAGCGTTAGTCAGTACCAGAACTCGCAATCCAGCATCAAAAGTAAGGTACAGAAATTCTGTATAAAGAAGCAAATGATAGACCTTGCCACGCCAGGAGCTCTATATTGGGCGGGCTATAGATTTACGGTATAATTGTGTTTCGTATTTCTCAGTATATTTTTGAGGATCAGAATCAGAGCGCGTAATAAGGTTTCTTTATGAAAAGATTCCATCAGTAAAAGATGGTAACTTTGTATAAAGAAGCCAATGATAGACTTTGCTACAGTAGGAGCGCTATAGCGTGCAGGTCCAAAGATTTACTGTGTAATTGTGTATCACATTTCTCGCTATATTTTTGAGAACCTGAATCAAATCATTCAATAAGTTTTATTTATGAAAAGACACAAACACTCTAAATAGCAGCAACTTATAGCAATACAGATAGTGCAACCATACCCCAAAGATATGAAGCAACAGGAGCAGCAATAAATATGGCAAAGTCACTCTTTGCAATCAAAGGGACGGCTCTGAGATCAGAAGGCACATGAACGAGAAGTATCACAAATACAGATACACATTTTCTTAATTAAACAGTATAATTGTCAGTTGACTCTAAAAAGTAGGCCAGGCTTAGATTGTGTGCAAAAATAGAGAATATGACTCTCGATAGTGAGGTATGCACCGACAGGGATGTGTCTAGATTTAGCTTGAAAAGAACATATTCTTGCTATCTGTTTGCAGATTTCGGTATCATGGGGCTACCTCGGAGTCAATAATAGAGATGCAATTGTGGGAGACAAACACTACTGATACGAATATGCTTCTTTTCACCGCATACCATTTCCCTGCATGTTGTTACAACACGGTTGTTACAATGACTAGGTTGTAACAACGCATACCATTACCCCGCACGTCGTAACAACGACTTGCAGAGGGGGGCGCTGGATGATGGAATAGGAAAATGTACTATTCCAACTAGAGTCTGTGCGGACTGTAGGGATGGTGTTGAATTTTAAATCCAACACCTTCTCCCCCCTCTGAAAGTCGTTGTAACGACTTGCGGGGTAATGGTATGTGTTGTCACAATGCGGTTGTTGTTACGACCGCGTTGTAACAACATGTGGGGTTACGGATGCAGGGTGACGGTTGTTTATATATTGATACAAATAAACCAAGCTGACAGGTGAGAAACCATAATTTTTTGCTTGCATAAGACAGGGACGGAGCAGTTCAGCACCTCAGGCATTTAGTAAAACAATGAATATGTGATTCCACAGAACAGCACACTAAATGAAAGTGAGAAAATAAGGACCAAGTTGTGCAACAAGCTATGAGATCAAGTAAAACTATTGTGTGTAAAAGAATATTAACTCCACCCGTAGCAATACTATACCTTGGTTTCCAAGTAAATAACTATGTTTTATTCATTACATACACATAAAAATCACCTTTTGGATAATGCTTTTGTTAGTGGAGTACATTAATACCACTACAGGCACAAACGAATATAGAAAGTAACCGGATACAAATTTAGAGCACTGATGCGCTGCACTTAAGCGAAACCTGTACATGTAAGAAAGAAATCGCAGCCATGGGGTACTTTTTTATACTCTATACGAGCCCCTAATTAATGTTATACTTAAAACTTACAAACTGAGGCCCACAGCCAAGGAATGTCAACGTACTTGATATCCGATCTATTTTTTGTTATTTTATCATTTTTTCTCAAATTTTTGACAAAACGATCATCTGTAAGGTAAATCATGGGTAGGATTTGGACTGGAAAGTATAATTCTATCTGTGGAAATAAGGTTATGAAACTTATCTGTTGTATGTGCAGGACAGAGTGTAATGGTCTAAAACATTATTTTAACTCATTAAAAATATTTAGAAGTAATTCTGAATGAATATTTCCAGTATGTGTAAAATTATGTCAAGGTGTTAGGAAAAAAATGTATACGTCTAAATGTAAATAAAGGTATTTATATATATTTTTTCTATGTCTGTACAAGCCCTGAAGAAGCACAGATTGCGCAAAACATGTGTTGGCTGTTTCAAAATATTTCTTTTGAGAGTAAAAGAAGTTTTGAAAGAGCAATCTTCACGAGAATTTCCCGAAAAAGTGTCAAGGTGGGTTCTATTGTTATGAAAAGTTTGGGGGTGATCCGTGCAGTGGGGACCAAGAATTTGGGGAGCGAAATAAGGTTGTGTTTGTATTGTTAATTCCCATAGGAATCTTTAGCCACACCTACAGCCAGAACCGCTTAACATAATTACATCAAATTTGGCAGGGAGGTAAATGTCAGTTCAAGGAAGTGCCTTTTGCCTATCTGGTGTAAATCCATTCAGTAGTTGTTGAGAAATGTAAGTTTACAATTATAGTGACATCTCCAGCCGCAGTTATTTTGCAGAGGTTTTCCGATGAATCACAAATGCATGTGCCAAGGGGAATGCTCTGATTGGCTGGACGCAACCTCAATAGAAAGTTGCGGCCAACATTTTATCTTTCAGGAATGGTTCCCAGGGCTGAACATTTCTGAAAAATCGAGCATAAGGGGTCAGAGTAGAGGTACTCTTACCCCATGTTTGAGAAATGACAGTGTTAGAGACGCAAGATAGTGTCTAAATAGATTTTTTTAATCATACGCGTTATTCGTGGTTACACTGCGACCACCAGCATGGCCTCTCGGTGTACTATCACGGAGACATCGCCACTATCAACGTTGTTTTGAGTTTTTGTGAAAATGGAAAAAAATATCAGTGTATCATTAATACGCATTATTATAGAGATATAGAGATTTTGATAAATGGTTTTATAGAGTTCCTTATAGAGTCAGTTATCTACTGTGATGGATAGAATTAATTATATAGTTATCATTTTAATAGGGGCTATTGAATTCCAGCTTTTGCTTTTGCGACGTAACCATGGGGATCGCGATTACCAACGTCATCATGATCTCTGGCCTCATCGCAAAAATGGAAAATAGGTTTTAGAGATGGTTGTTCTAGAGATACAGTAAAAAAACATGAGTTTCAGGTGTACAGTAATAAACCCCTGGTATGAGAAACTATTGTAATATGTGTGCATATATGTGTTTTTACTTTATGGAAAAAGCAAGATTGTCGGGGTTAAGGATGTCATTGTGACCTCCCGAATAACCGTGGAAAAAAAATAGGTCTGAAAGATGGATTTTAAAGAAATTTAGTACAAAAATATCAGACTGCTGCATCATGATTTCTCAGCCTGCAAGGACCGTCAGTTTCAGTGGAAGTACCTCCTCTACTAATCTATCGGGATGCTCATCTTTTATAATAGAAAGCAGCCTTGTGATGTATGCATAGATTAATGATGTTATGGATATATAGAAAGCCCTGTCACCCAGTGGATGAAGATAGTGATGACATTTTTACGTAGTGTGAAATGAGACCTTGTATTTCAATTTTCAATTTTATTTAAATATGATTTGGAACTCCTTAGAGATCCACATATAACAAAGCAACAGACAAGTAATATAAGAATGAAACGTTTCTGGCTTATTCTGACAAAGTATACAGATTATCATGCAACTCATTTAATACAATTCTAAAAAGCATTAAAAAAAATTTAAGATTCTATTACAGAAAATTTCATTTGGGGGGCAGAAGATAGCGTCAATAAGAGATCTTGCCGATAAAATACCAAATTGTATGCATACAGGTTTCACCCACAAACGGCGGTGGACCATTAGTGCTGGACAAACTAACAGAACATGTATAGAGTCTTGGACTGAATTATTACAGAAATTGCATATATTGGATATACCATACCATTTGGCCAACAACTTATTCAATGGAAGAAGATCCTGCCTAAGAAGCAGCCGAAAGCGGCGCAGACCGTGAGGTATATTCCAGGAGGCGTAAGGTTGTATTTGTCTAAACAGAAGAGAATTAACAGCTGAGTAACCCCCTTCTTCTGTACAATAGAGTTGCGATCCCTTTCGTAGCTTAACTTCCATGTATCCTGTTTTAATGTAAATTTTAGCTGTTGCATAGAGAGGTCTAAAAGAGTGGCTTCCTCCAGATCCAAGAGAGTAATGGCCTTCCTATAGTTCTTTATGAGTAACGAGTGCTCTTTTAGGGGGCCCATCAACTCTTTTGTAATGAGGGATCTTAATGTGGCTGGCTTTCCTTTGATCAAACAGGTAACCCAGCGAATGACTCCTGCCAAACCCTGTGCCCAGCTACTTCTTAAGCCGAATTCTAATCGAAGGGCTGCTGCACTGCAACTATTATTAACCGAAGTTAGGTTTCTCAAGAGGGAACCCTCAATAATGTCCAAAAAGCCCCATTCACCTAAATCGATGAGTTCTATACCGTAAAGCAAAGTTGGAGGGATTTTTGCCCGGAATACCTCCAGCAGATACCCGAAGTGTCTTTTACCGGTTGATTTATATAAAGCTCTCAACCCATTTCCCTGCGATTTTGCCTTACGAGAACTATTATCTATATGGGATTTGTTGCTCAAGTTGCTATTAACAACCTTACCCAGAAATACATATGATTTTACTCTTTCTAATTTTTGACCTCCCAGCTCCCAGCTAATGTGTTCCAACTTCAGTTTTTTCCGCCCCTCCATGCACATTACCTTGCTTTTAGAGATATTTATTTTCAGGAAATGATCTTCGGAGAATACATATAATGAATGCAGACAGTTGTTAAGATCTTTCGGGGTAAGGTCTAGGATTAGTATGTCGTCCGCATACATTAAACAAGAAATGTATGTATCTCCCAAGCGTGGGGCAATTCCTTCACAGGTGGATATAATGTGGGGGAGATCACTAACATAGAGGGAAAACAAAAGGGGAGCTAATAGACAGCCCTGTTTGAGGCCATTCGCAGATGGAATAAGCTGAGATAAGCCCCTTTCTCCCCCCAATAGCACTCTACACCACGTGTTGTCATGCAAGTCTTGTACCAAAAGTAAAAGTCTATGAGGCATTCCAAGAGCAGATAGTTTTTTCCACAGTAATTGTCGATCGACCTTATCAAAGGCCGTGGAAAAATCTATGAATGCCACATAGACTCTCCCCTTTCTGGCTCCGATATATTTATCGGTTATTACCTGGAGGGCTGTTAAATTGTCCATGGTGCCATGGTTTTTCCTGAAACCGGTCTGCTCGAGTGGAAGTATGTTTGAATAATCCACCCAGTCATTTATTCGTTTCAGCAAACATCTTGTAAAAACCTTGCCGATTGCATCCAACAATGCAATCTGGCAATAGTTCTGAGGGAATAGGCGATCTCCTTTTTTAAACAATGGCACCAGGATACTTCCCTTCCAGGAGGGTAAAACCTTACCTCTCAATAGACAAATATTAAATACTGGACAAAGTAATTTGCTCCATTTAACCCTGTTTTGTTTTAATACAGTGATGGGCAATTCGTCCGGGCCCATTGCCCCGGAGTGCCGCATTTCACCAATAGCTAAGTCTATGTCTTTTTCTGAAAATGGCTCTAGGGGCAGACTCATCTCCTTTGACCATACTTGTGGGGCCACAGGGTTGTTACTTGCATAAAGGTTAGAAACAAAGTCCCTCCATATTTGTTCCTCAATAGGGATGGGTAAAGGTCTTGTTCTCAGTCCGCACCCCTCACCATAAGGGACCAAAACTGCCTCATTTCCCCGTTAATAGAGGCTTCTCTTATTTTTATCCAGATGGCATCCTCTTTTTCTTTACGTATTGTGGATGATAGCCTTCTCCTTTTCCTTTTTAGCAATGTTATTTTTCGTGCTATAACAACGGATCTATTTAAGTATTGGGCCCTTACTAATTTATTAATTTCTATGTTAAGTAATCTCAAAGGGCTTGGGAGTATTCTAATGGACTTTTTCTTATTGGACTTTTTTGCCCCCGCTATTACTGCCTTCATGAACAGAGAGAAATTTTCAATTTCCGAGCCATGCCAGGAAGGGAGCTCAGATATTGCTACGTCGAGCATTCCTTCCAAATTTCGTTGCGCTCTTGCATTCCAGTAACACCTTCCTGATTTAGTGCCGAAATTTATTTGATCACTATTCAGAGACCACTGATCACATTTAGAGGGCTTTACATTCACCAAAATAGAAAGTATTCTGTGATCACTTAGCGGTGTATCGATAATATTAAGGTCCTTCAACAACTCGAATGAGTGAGTCCCCACTATAACATAGTCTAAAATCGATTCCCCCTGATAGGATTTATGCGTAAAATTAGCAGGGGAATCCGAGGGGAGTCTCCCATTTGCAATAATCCCATCCATTTCTGCCAACTCATTTAAGAGTAGTTTTCCACGTTTATTTGTTTTAGTATTTTCGGGAAATACTGCCCGAGGAATGTGAAGAGTTTCTTCTCTAACTTTATCGCAAAATAAATTTATGCTTAAATTGGAAATCTTGCAATTTAAGTCCCCGACTAAAATTATAGCCGTCATTGGATCTTTCTCCCTGATACTCTGGATATGCGAAAAAACCTTTTTCAAGATTACATTGAAGCCAGCTTCCGGTGGTATATAAGCATTAATCAAAACCAAGTGTTTACCAGCTTTAGTGTTACTAGACCTAAATAAAGTTACTACTTGAAAGAAATTACTGGGGTCCATATAATGTGCATAATTCCAGTTTATTCGATTCGATAAAAGGCAAGCTATCCCCCCACTGGCATGTCCTTTCTTATTAAAAGTAGCACTACCTTCCAATACAAAATAATCTTTCCCTGCTTGAACTTTATCAGGGCACCATGTCTCCTGGAGGCATATTATATTTGCTTCCAGGGACAAAAGGAATGCCATTTTTTCCGGACTGTTTTTTAGACTAGCTGCGTTCCAGGATATTATAGATAACTTTTTGCTAAAGATGCGAATTAGACGGTTGTTTATTTAGGGATTTTTCTGCAAGAACTCTAGGAAGCCAATTCCATTGATCGTTATCATCTCCAGTATCTAGTTGGCGAGATAACAGAGGCGGATTAGCATAGGACACTAAACGAAAGTCCTTAGACTTGCATATTTTTAACTCCGTAAGTTCAGCTACCTTATTTATACTACCTGTTGCTGCTTGCAACAGAGAAAAAGGAGATTTCTGACAAATTTGAGATTTAAGGACATTAATTTGTCTAGTGTGCCCTAACACCGGGATTACATCTATCCCTCTGCTCTGTAGATCTTCTGAGCGTTGCAGGATTAGATTAGCTACTAACTTAGAGTGGAACTTCACCCTAGTTATCGTCCCCACATCTGATTTTAATATTTGTACCCTGTCTAAATCAGCTTATTGTATTAATTTCAAGTTAGCCGATTCTTGAAAATATTTAAGCAAGCGGGATCTATTCAAAATGCATTCAACATCAAAAAGGGGAGAAAATTCTACCCACACGGTGTCAATGCTTTTCTCCTTAGTCTCTATTAACGAGACACCTCGTGAAACTACTCCCGCAAAGGATGTTGCTAGGGGATTAAGGATTGAAACTGCATGGTTATGCTCCTGTCCCAAAGATATAGAATTTTGTGTCCCAATTATATCCCTATTAATGGTAGCTTGTTGGAAGAGGGTATTTGTGTCAATTGTTATAGATGGAGAGGGGGAGGAAATAACTAGTACTGGAGTAGCCGGAGGCGGGGGGAACGATATTTTCCTTAATGTTCTTATTTTCGGGGTTATTGTCATTTTCAGCTACCACCTGAGTTTGATGTACCTCATTATATATAGGGGAGTTAAGATGTTTTCTAAAAAGGATTTTCCTCCGCCTAATTTTTTCTATCCGTCTTATTAATTTCCTCTTATTCTTTCCATTCTTTTTTAGTTTCTCTAACTTCCCTTTATTACTATTCTCTTCCAGAGCGGCATCCACCTCTCTATCTCCTTCTCCCTGTTGCCTCTTAAAAATTGGGAAAAGATCATTCCCGGTTTTTGGGGGGAATTCCCCACAGGATTTTATTTCTAAGTCATTAACTGTTGAGCAATTTAAAATAGGGGGTGGATGAATAGCACTTGTATTTGCTCCCTCTTTTACTATTTTTGGATCATCATTGACTATGGGTAACTGATCTTTTGTTACTGCCTCATCTTGTACTAAAGAGGACTGCTCCTTTAGGACTGCATCCTTCTCGCTTCGAGTGCCCAATAAAACTTTCAAAATTTGGGTCACTGTATCTAGTACACAGTCGGAGCCCCCCACAAATTCTTCCAATAATTGTAAAATGGACGACAATAAGTGTTCTAATATGTGGAGAGAATCAGAAATAGGTTTATCTATCCCCTGGTGTTGTAGTGCATTTATCCAAGTCAAATTTAAGTTGGGGCTTATAGAAAAATTTGTGTGTGAGGACTTGGAAGGGGTACTACTATAGAGCTGTAAGCCAGCATGGGTTGATGTTACCGGTGTTTTTAAATCTATCTCGACTTTGACCAAGTCAGTCTCTATGTATCTTTGACATAGATCCTTATCTAGGACCATAGGAGACAAGCCGTAGTTGAAAGAATCTCTTACTGGTGATGTATTTACTGTGTGATGAACATCATCATATGGAATTTTCCCATTGTGCAAAATATCTTGTTCTATGTCTTTCCTTGTTTTTATGATTACTTCTGGGTCTAATTCAATATTGTTTTTCATTGTGGAAAATAAAGGGGGTGAGAAACCGCACTCAGAGAGTATAGGTACTACCCTTGTTGCGACTGAACTGTTGTCCACAATTACCTTTCTATTTACAGACGTCTCTCCCGATATATTGGGTAACATATCTGAATGAATAGCTCCAGAATCCTTAATATCCTCCGACTTATTATCCACCATTGTAGCTTTATTCTTACCCCTTTCCCAAAGATTAAAAAGCTGGCAAGTGCTTTTCAAATGAGTAGCCTGGCTAATCTTATTTCGAAGGGGGTTCGATCTGGTTTTTGAGCATGATCTTCCTACCAGTATTCTCCCAGGCCTTAATTTTTTTGTCATCATCTCAATCAGTGGGAGCGGTAAAATATATGATAGAAAGTACTATTCAGCGTACATAAACTGAAATACTTTACAATTTTTCTCGAAAGTATATATTGGAAAAACGAAACCAGAACAATCAAACTATATCTACACAACCTATATAGTAATCTTAAACATTCTGATACTTTTCTCAATAAGAGCATGGGAGTCACAAAACAGGTGGGGTAAATCTGGCCAAACAGTATGTGAATATCAAAATGTTAGAGGACTGGGCTAGCCTGGACTTCTCGTGCCTCTGAGGGCCTCAGAGGGCCCGCCCTTGTCCCGGGCTTCTCCCGGGCGCTTCCCGCGCGCTCCCGCGCAGCGGAAATGTACTCGGTATAATATAGTTAAGGAGTTGAGGGGGGTGTGTCCAACAGGGAGAGCGTCACCAGGTGGTTGCGGTGAGCAGCAGGGACTCTTGGGAACTGGAGTCCTGCTGTGAACCCGCTCGCAGCCCTGTGTTTGAAATGCCCTCAATGCATTGAGTCCTGTGTCCTGTATCCTTGAGAGAACACAGCGAAGCGTAGCGGGACCCGCGAAGCGGGTCCGGCAAGAAGTTGCAGCTTACAGTGCACAGGGGTGTTCACAAGTCAGGAGCTGCTTCCACGAGCCTCCAGCGACAAAGATTCAGCTCCAAAAATGCAGGCAGCAAAGAGAAGGTAACCTTGTACATGATGTTCATGATGTTGTGATAATGTCCGATTCTAGATGTAAAAACAAGTTTAATTTTGGAGAAACTAATCTAACATTGTCGTGCGTGAAAATGTGCGCCATAGGTCACTGCTGAAATGTTATTTCTCAGGACAATGTAAGAAATGAGCTGCTTCGCTACACAGGGCCTAATTCGAGAATATAACACAATAGCCCATGAGGAATAGACCACTGTAAGCCGGTCGAGCCCTTAGCATATTCAAATGGCGAGAAAAGAATTTGAAGCACTCACTCAGGTTTGCGTGGTAAGCCTTTACTGCAACAAGATGTGTTTTGACCACAGTGGTGGACTTGTACACATGTAAATATATATGTAAGCTATAAGTATGACTTATAGTAATGTGAAAGAGGTACCTAAATGATAAGTTCAACAGATAAGTATACATTTTTATTTGTTATGGTTGTGGAGTTTAAATTGTGATTGTCACAAATAAGAAATAAAGAAGTGTGTAGGTAGTGCAGAAATCATAATTTTAGGAGATATCTCTAACTTTAGAATTCCTTATGCTTCTGTAGTTTAAGTTGGGTTTGTATACCAAACATAAATAAAGTTTTCCTAATTATAATTAATCTTTGTTTTTAGTGGGAATTTGAATGGTTTTTAGAATGCTAGTAACAATTTTGTAATAATTGTCCAGTGTATTCTTGTCGAGTGAAGTGTTATTAAGTGGACTATGGTAGAACATAGTGGTAAATAGTGTTGTAGCGTGTATTGTTGGTATAGTGAGTGGAGTGAAGTAAAGAGGAATACTGGAGTGGTGTATAATGGCATGGCATACAGCAGAGTGGCATAGAGGGGAGTCACATACAGTGGAGTGACATAGAGTGAACTCTAATACAATAGCATGGTGTATATTGGAGTGGCACAGAGTGTAGTGGCCTACAGTGCAGTGGTGTACAGTGTGATAGCATACAGTGAAGTGGGGTGAAGTAGATTTCTAGACAGTTTTTTAGCTCGAGCATTCAAGACCTCTTGTTTATACTTTAGTATATACTTATGTACTTTAGTATATACTTATATGTGTGTGTACTTTGTGGGCTCAGGAGATCAGCCATCGGACATGTCTGCTTCCGCTTAGGGACTTTTTTTTCTGTTCAACTGCCTCTATTTAACTGTCTTGATGGAAAACAACCAGTATAGGTCATTAAAATACCAGAATTACTTTCTGCTGAGGGACTTTATTTTTTTTATTTTTCCGGCAACTGCATCTTTTTAACTTTCTTGATAGAAAACGACCAGCAGAGGTCAATGCAATACCAGAATCACTTTAGCATTCTCTATATTCCAATCCATAGAAATAGTCTTTCACGAGCACCCGTAGACAATAATGTATATTTTTTAATCTGGTATTTTCAGTGATATGACCATGGAAGGCCCTGATTTTATTTTAGAAACAGAGCTTTGAACTATACCATTTCCCTAGGAAAGGCAATATTTCTCTCCATGTGTTCCCATACCTGGCACGTCACGCAGTTTGGTGCTTACTTTCCCTCCATGTTAAAGAACAGTAGATGTTTCAGCACCCAGGGTAATATGCTGCATAGCTAAATACATATAAGGTCCCAAAGGCAAGACCGATTGCATTGCAAATGCTTGTTTGTTTTTTTCATTACTAGGAATAGGGTTTAAAACGTGTTTACAAGTATAACACTGGCATTGGTTACTCTTTCTTCTTTAGACTTCCCTTTCACATTATATTGAAAGGCCTTGGCGTGAATGAAAAAGCTCACTATTTGTTCTCTTGTTTTGAAGGAAACAGGACTAATCACAGTAGGTTGGATTGAACAGATACTTAGCTTTCCTTGTCATGATTTCCCAGGATGAGCTTTGACCGAGCAGGGTTTGGCGTGCTTTGGGGATCAGTGCGGTCAATTATCCTTCTGTGGTTGTTGTGCAGTATATTGTTTTACTCACCTTGCCTCTGTCTCCCTGCAGTTCGTTCACGCACAGTGCTATTACGATCGTTTTAAGTTATGCCCTGAAAGCACAGATTCGTGCTTTGACGGGTTTCATTTACAACAACAGAGCAACTGTGCTTTTCTAGCGTGCCCTAAACTTAACATGTTCATAGATTCAAAGTACATGGATGTTTTCGCTTCGGTAAAATGACCGCCTTGCGTTTGTAAAATTGCAACAGACAATGTGAACGAAGGCCTTGCTTTTTGTTAATCCAATGCAACTCTAAATGTGACCCATAGATGGCAGCATTGATTGTGTCTATTTACATTCTATGTCGTAGCACAGATCTTGCATGTTTTCTTGTTGCCTGCGAGCATGGTTTAGTTTTCCGCAGCTGAGACGACAGTAGAGTTTGGTACAAAATTGAGTTTACTTGTTTTCAGCTTTATGGCTTTCTTTGCGTGAAAAGCTGGTGCCTGGGTTACATGCTAACGTGCCTGGACAACAAAGCTCTTTCTGAACTATACTTATGGAGTAGTGGCTTACAATCAGGAAAACCCCGCAATAGAAGTACCAATAGAATAACATTGAATTTTAGGGAATGTCTTGGCTCAGTGATTTATATAAAAAAAATATGATTTCAAAGATACTATTAGATTCTTAGCTCGAGGGGAGGTATATATTGTTTTTAACGGAGCAATTAATGAAAAATGTAATTCAGATGCAGCCTGATTCGCTGATTAATATATATTAGATTTATTATAACAAGTGTGTAGAAGAAAATGTCACATTTGAAAGCTGTTTTTCCTGAAAAATTTCTTAAAAATGTTAGATTTGTTTGAACGATTTGAGCCTATTGCAAATTGACTGGGCACACTCAGATGTAAAATTATGTTATGGAGAAGCAACATAGAGTTATCAAACTTACAAGATAAGATAGAAACCCCCAAACTGAACGCTCTTTACATTAACGTAAAATTACTCCACAAACTGAAAATGTCACTAGGAATGATAATTAAACAGAATGACCATTTGGGAGAGAGGGGTGGGGGAGAGTGAGCAGACCATGACAACCAATAGAGTGTGAAAAAGGCCGCTTTATTGGAACAGGTGCACATTACAAATACCACAACCTCGGCAACAGCCTAACAATCTAACCATGACCAATTTTGTTCGTTTATATTTCAGATCCCCAAACCCCTCCCCCACCCCTCACCCTCCATCACACCCGCCCCCACCCGTACATACCCAAACACATAATAAACCAACAAAACCCCAATAACATTATAACATCACCATACCAAAATCCTAATAACCAAATCCCAATTATAAACCAACTGCTCCATATCCCCCGACCCACATTCTCTGAACACAACCTCAAACTGTATAAAACTTCCCCCAACAAAATCCCACTTCACAAATAACGGGTCCAAACCTGGCCCAAAACTGACAATTACAGAATAAACCGCCACGCACCTGTCCCAAGTGACAAGGAAACAAAGCTAAAACCCTATGCCCACCTGTTACAAACAGACGCCAAATAAATAATAAAAAGAGAGAAAAGCAGAAAAGAAGAACCCAGGAAATAAGGGGGGGAGGGAGGGACAAAAAAACTAGCTAAAGAATCAACCGGCCACGAGGTCACCTAAGCCCAAAATGGTGTCCGATAACGGGAGCCCCGCCCATTTATAGGCTGGGCCCCTATCCTACCAAAAATAGCCCAAAAGAAGCCCAAATGGAATCTGCTAGAAGGAGGGCCCCACCCAGATCTCCCAAACCGCCCGGGGGAGGAGACCTCCCAGGGGTCGGCTGCCCTCCCCCAAGCCCCCCTTGGGAGAGAGGGGTGGGGGAGAGTGAGCAGACCATGACAACCAATAGAGTGTGAAAAAGGCCGCTTTATTGGAACAGGTGCACATTACAAATACCACAACCTCGGCAACAGCCTAACAATCTAACCATGACCAATTTTGTTCGTTTATATTTCAGATCCCCAAACCCCTCCCCCACCCCTCACCCTCCATCACACCCGCCCCCACCCGTACATACCCAAACACATAATAAACCAACAAAACCCCAATAACATTATAACATCACCATACCAAAATCCTAATAACCAAATCCCAAATATAAACCAACTGCTCCATATCCCCCGACCCACATTCTCTGAACACAACCTCAAACTGTATAAAACTTCCCCCAACAAAATCCCACTTCACAAATAACGGGTCCAAACCTGGCCCAAAACTGACAATTACAGAATAAACCGCCACCCAGAAAGCAGTGGGGAGAAAGACCGAGTAGGGAAAGAACACCACCTTTCTGCCCCCCACCCACAAGCACAAACGGAGGGGGAAACCAGGGAGGGAAGGGGGGAAAGGAAAATACAGCAACACAATTAACCAACGCACTATTCACCTACAAAGTGCTGAACCGACAAACAGCGAGACAAGACCTCGCGCAGCTCTAAAAGGTACAAATCCATCCCCATCCGGGACAAATGAACACCATCACCTCTGAAAAATTCAACCGCATCATACTTAATATCATTGTGGACGATACGCCCAAAACCCAGGTTTCTACAGAACCTCGAAACTTCCAAGTTAAGTTTTCTACGGGATTTATCGACCGCCTTCGGCTTGATAGCGTTTCTCCAAACCCTCCTGGGGACCAACTCTGTCCACAAAACATGACACCCAGACCACTGCTTATGTATCAAAGACAGATCTTTCTTCATTGCCCGGAGAAGAACGACACCCTTCACTGAACCCAAATCATTTTCACCCAGGTGGAGAACCAGCACATCAGGACAAACCCCACCTACCATCCAGGAGTTAAGAGCAGGAATTAATTCTTTCCATAACATGCCCCCTTTACCTTTCCACACAATATTAAATAAGCGGTCATTAAAACCTAACAATGTTCCAAAATAACTTTGTCGAGCTTGAACTTGTGCCCGTTTAACGAATGAATGGCCCACGATCCACACCGTTAGAAAAGCCGCGCGAGGACCAGCCACGGAACCTGAAAAAGAAAACAGTATCAGACAGGCAAACCAGAAGAGGACGCATGCGCTCCAGTAGATTCGCTCCTGACATAGCGCTGAAAGCAGTTAGAAGTCCAGCGCCCAAGGCCCATGATATCTTCCCTCGACCAACCCCTATTAAAAGCCTCTGTGGCCGCCCCAATCCTGAATGAGTGTGTACCATACAGCGTATCGTCCAAGCCAATGTGACGCAGCGCTTTACGCAGTACCATGCGCAATTGGTAGTTAGACACCAAGGAACCATTCAAATGTTGAAAAACCGGGTGATCCAAAACCCCACCCGACAGTTCTTTCCAGCAATGAGCCCAGCGTAAAGGGCACGTCTCCGGAGGGGAAACCGCCTCCAACCAAACCCCTTTGCCAGAACCTCTCTGATCTGTTTTCGAATGAGAGAGCCAAACATGAACTCCCTTAACCGACAACTGAACGTCCCCCCACAGAAGACCACAAGCAGATTTATTTCCCAGTAGCTCAGACACCCGGAACGCACCAAAAAACATCCAGACCATCAAAGTGGCAAACAAACAAGCTTCTACTCGATCAGTACATACAACAGGCAGTACAGAAATCACGTGGAACAATTTTTGCCACGATAAAGGGGACCGAAGGGTTCGAACACAGCCCCGCTCCTGAGACCACCCTTCTAACATTCTCCTACCCAACTCCCCCGCCGACGAGGCATATCCCCACAACAACTTACCCATAAATGAAACACCTGCCAGCTTGCCAGAAATGGTAACTCTGGATAAATCCCTGTCCATGAGACGCAAAATAAACTGAACAACATCTTCAGACCTTTGCCAAGCCAGCTCTCTCTTACAGGCACCCAACGCCAAAAACTTGTTCCAGGCCAACTCATACGCCAATTTAGTGGAAGGAGCCAGGGAGCCTAGAACCAATTGAATAACCCTGTGTTGCCTACCGTCCACAGATGGTCCGGCATGGGAGTCGGCTCCTCGTCTGCCTCCAAAGCAAGCCCACGGAATCTCTCCCACTGTGAACGAGACAAAGGATCCGCAATGTCATTGTCCACTCCAGGAACATGCAGGGCCCGAAAGCAAATATCATATTTCAGGCATCCCAACACAAACACTCTAAGGAGTTTTAAGATCTGAGTGTCCCTGGCCGACTGTTTATTAATCACTTGAACTACAGCCATATTGTCAATGCGAAAAAGCACCTTTTTGTGGGACAAAGCCTGACCCCACAACGTAACAGCCACCACGACAGGGAACAATTCCAAAAAGGCAATACTCCTGCCTCCGTTCTTCCAATGTGCCGGCCACTGCTGAGCACACCATTTGCCCTGCCAGTACAGGCCAAAACCCTCACTGCCTGCTGCATCAGAAAATATTTGCACATCCCAACACCAGTCCACCTCACGACATAAGGGTACACCGTTGAAGGAATGTAAAAAGAAAATCCACATACGCAGGTCCTCCTTGACTCCCGCTGACAGCCTCACCCGATGATGTGGTAGGTAATGACCAGACAGAGCTCTACCCAACCTCCTACAGAAAGTCCTGCCCGCCCTGACCACCCTGCAAGCAAAGTTAAGGTGCCCCAACAGAACTTGAATCTCCTTTACCAACACTTTTTCCTTTCCCAACATTGCTCCCACCAAATCCAGCATTTTCTATTTCTTTTCAATAGGAAGACGATCTTGCTTCAAATGCGAGTCAAGTTCAATTCCCAAAAAAGACATGGTCGTGCAAGGACCCATGGTCTTTTCGGGAGCCAATGGTACACCCAAATGATTCATCAAGGACTGAAACGTTGTGAGAGTATTATAGCAGTTCAATGAATTTGCTGCCCCTACAAAAAAGAAGTCATCCAAGTAGTGCGTGACCAACTCATGTCCACTTCGTTGAGTAAAAAACTATTGAAGAAACGTACTAAAGGTTTCAAACAATGCACATGACATAGAGCAACCCATTGGCAGTGCTTTGTCCACGTACCATTTACCAAGGAAATGGATGCCCAGAAGACTCCAGTCTTCAGGATGGACTGGAAGCAGTCGGTATGCAGATTTAATATCGCATTTTGCCATTAAAGCAGCAGGACCTGCCGTTACAACCAGTTGCATAGCCACATCAACAGAAGAGTAAGACACAGAGGCAGCGTCATTGTCAATAAAATCATTCACAGACTCACCCTCTGGCCAGGACAAATGCTGGATGAGCCGAAACTGCCCAGGCTCCTTCTTGGGGACCACTCCAATAGGGGACACAATCAAATTCACCAAAGGCCAATCATCAAAGGGACCTGCCATCCTACCCTCACTCACTTCCTTGTCCAATTTTGCTTGCACAATAGCAGGATTTTCGCTTGCCGACTTCAAATTTTTCGACCAACGTCTCAAACGAGGTCCCTCATAACCTAACCGAAAACCAAATTGGAAACCAGATAACAAAAAGGACCGCAGCCTCTCGGGCACATAGTCCCGCAAAGCGGCAGCCAAGTTAATGACATTAACCGGTGTACGAGCCTTTGGGCCCAGCACCGGCTAATGACTTCCCTCCCCTGGGAGCTGGGGGTTGCTGTGGCGCGACATAAACTCCTGTACCCTGCTGTGAACCTTGTGGACCTCCGGAAGGCCTGGGACCCCAACATCTGGATAAAGGATGATTTTTTCTGCCACATTGGGAACATTCGTGCCGGAGCTTACAGAATTCTCTGTTACACACCCCCTTGTTAAAATCCCAGCACGTGCCTGTAATGGACTGCGTGGCAGAACTGGCTCCCACCCCTCCCCGGGTGGGACGAGCTTGAAAGGGGCGATACACTAAAGGAAAACCGCTAGCTGTGAAAATGGTTCTACCACTAGCAGACGAACCCATGGTATGCTGCCAAAGGTCAGTGTCCAACTCCCCCCATTTCGCCTCTGGGTCCCAAGCAATGCGCGCCCTAAACTCCTCATCATACTGAGCCCATGCGAAATCATTTCTTGTAATCTGAGCCTTTCGAATGACATCCATATACTTGAATAATGATACGCAGCGCTCAGGAAACTTCTCACAATAGACGCTGGCATATATTAAAAAGGCCGCCGTCCAATTCTCAATATTTAACGGAACTTTAGGGCGCTTAGCCAGCTCATACTCTTCCTCCTTAGAACCTTCCTTGGCCCGAACCTCCCTATGTAACAATTTCAGCAGTTCCACATACTCACCGTTCCAAATACGTTCTTTTGTGCTGAGCATTAAATGAGCCCCCAAGGGCTTGGTAACACCCATATACGGCAACTTTTTAATTTTTAGCTCTTTACTGTGTAACACATTTTTAGAAGTGCCCAAACCAACAGTGGAAGTGCCACTATCCACTTTAGAGCTTGTACTTATATCATCACCGTTTGTGCCGACACCTTGGTCTTTAACCATACGACCTTTGTATAGTTTACCATCACTTTCATTAGAGACTAAGTCCACACCAATACCAATAGAGACCATTTTTGGTCGCACAGAATGTACCACAGTCTCACCTAGGCGTAATAAAGGAGGCTGACTGGATTCCGTCCTCCACTCTGTACTAGAACCGTCGTCCGCCCTCCGAGGAGCCCTCACCGAGGGGCCGAGCACTCGTGGCCTTGACGATTCTGCACGATTCCGCACCACCGGTGCCTGCAACACATTGTGAGAAACATTAGAATGCCCCCCCCCAGGCACCACTTCCCGCACCTCGCCCTCCTCAGGGCTGTCCTCGTCATAATCCAAAATTAACGATTCTTCCAACTGGGAAGGAGTAGGTACAACCACTGTACTCAGGACTGTTTCAACCGTTTTTGAACGACCATGGGCCTTATGAGCCCTCACACTCGACCTGGGCGGGGAGGCCGACTGCACTCGCCGGTACACTCCTCCGCTATGACCACTTACAACCTCCTGGTTTCCTGTAAAATTTAATGCAGTATTATGAAAACCACGGGGCACAAGAGAGGTCGTGCATGACCCGCTCTCATGAAAGGCACTGGGCTCCTTCGTTGAGGCCGGTAAGGTCGCGCTTGACCTGCTAACACCGCCTATGGCGAAATCCCTCGTTGGGGCCATCGAGGTCGTGCTGAACCTGCGTGGGATGGCCACGACGGGATCCCTCGTTGGTATGGGACGTGCCGCGCCAGGCTCCACCCGCACTTCTCCTCGGCGTGATTGGGCTGCCTGCCGCCCTGCCAAGTCTGCTGCTCCCGTGCGAACTCCAACCTGTAACGAAAAAGGCCGGACTGGTGTGCCGGGTCCCTTACTAAACACAACACCAGGAACTGAAGTCAAATCACCTGCTCTACCACCAAAACCTTGCCCAGCTTCTGTAAAAACCATAGAACCACCTGCGCCTTTCCTTTTCAAAGCCGCACTTAACCTAGGAGGAGACGGCTCGCATACTTCTTCCTCAGAACTAAGATCCAACAATGACTGTACAAACTCTGACGCAGGGCCCTGAACTGTCGAATCCCGAACCCTTGATTCCTCCAAGGAACCCCTCGCTCGCTCCAACCCTCAACTCACCCGACAACCTATGAAAAGAACCACCCTCACCATAATCCCGCTGCAAAGAGGCATCCCCGCGCCCTTCCTCCAAAGAAGGTAAAATCTCCAAGATCCCCATCTGCGCCCATTCCCCCTCGCCCAAAGAACTACTACCAAATGAAACCGCTTCCCCCTAGAAGAAACAGCAGGGGAAAACAACAAAGGGCTAGTTATGTCCCTATCCGCCGCAACCCTTGCAACCAAACCAGAACTCTCAGTAATAACAGGACCAGACAACAACGCTAAAGGCTGTACGAAAGAAGGAGCACCCACCACATCCGATTCAACCACCACAGGAGCCGAAGAAACTGTCTGTCGAATAACGCTCTGGGGAGCGACAACCTCAGATCCAACCTGCACCTGACCGCCCTGTAACGGTCGCGGCGCCACGTATTCAAAATCCAAAATGGCCTCCGCCCCCCCTCCACCAGTGACGTCAGAAACCCCCACCGCGGAGGCCGAAACAGAGCGACGCGTGCAACCACGCTGCCTCGAAGCACGACTGCCTCGCAAAACAGGAGCAGAGGCTGCCCTGTCGCGAAAATCGACCGTTGATACCTCCACCGGCACAGTGTGAAATTCATCCTCCAAAACCACACCGCCCACAGGAAGGCCCAAATTACTCGACGGGTCAGAGGACCCAGAGTCACTCCTTCGACGTGACCTCGCACCCGCCCTCCTCGTTCTAGAGCGGCCCCGTTCACTTACCCCAACCTGTCTCCGACGTTTGGGGGAAGAACATGCTGCCACCACAGCCGATACTCTCGCCGATGCCTCCCTCTGGGGACGTGGAGGCTCGGCCTGTCCCCGGTCGCCTATCACCAGGTCCAAACGACCCGCCTCGCTGAGAAGACGGATAGCTTCAAGTACACGATAATCCTCTCCAGCCATAATAACCAATAGAGATCACTACAAAATAGAGACTAAAGACTATCACAAACTCTGACACAAAAAACTAGCTAAAGAATCAACCGGCCACCAGGTCACCTAAGCCCAAAATGGTGTCCGATAACGGGAGCCCCGCCCATTTATAGGCTGGGCTCCTATCCTACCAAAAATAGCCCAAAAGAAGCCCAAATGGAATCTGCTAGAAGGAGGGCCCCGCCCAGATCTCCCTAACCGCCCGGGGGAGGAGACCTCCCAGGGGTCGGCTGCCCTCCCCCAAGCCCCCCTTGCATAGCGTTCACGAGCAATACAATTTATCTGTTGGTATTTTATGTATGTTAAATTTTAATATTGAATGCTGTCAGCATTTGGATAGTACACTTCTGTTAGAAGGATACCGCTGTAGCACTTTCATAAGACTTGCTATTCTTTCCCAGGGACGTAGTTAGTGTTACAATTGGCGCAGCAGGTACAGTGGTACCGAAGCCACAAACGTCAGGGGACCATTGAACCCTGAAAATTGATGCATTTTGCTATCCCGAGAGAAGGCAAACAATCTATTTAATGACTAACGGGAGAAGAAAAAACTTACCCTCACACTCGTGACAGGCCACTCAAACACTGGGAATAAACAAAAGGAAGCTAGCGCCTAGAAGCAGAGGAGAAACATAGCGGTAATACAACAGTAGAATTCTTGCGTCCTTTTTACAGGCATACTGTTCAAGTTTACTAATGCATTCTGGGATTAGGTTTTGTACTGCCCCGTTAAATAAGCTCCTACCTCCGGCTTATATATTATTTAGATTCTTTACCGCAAGCGACAATAGTGCATCTCACCAAATCAATTGATAAATTTGGAGTGTTATTTATGAGATACATTGCTCCCACCATGGATAGCTCCGTAAAGAAATTATGACTTCCTACCCGCGCTTTAAATATGCTGGTACTGCCATGTATTGAATATCTGCACCTCATTGATATGAAAGGAAGAGCACCAGTTCTTGTCTGCAGGGGAACAGTTCTATTAAAGGGCGAGTAGGGGCACTTTTCAGCAGAAGGTACAGAACTTTTAATGTGTAATATCGGCACGTGTCAGAAGAGGGACAGAACTATTAATGGGTGAGTACTGGCACTTCTCAGCAGAGGTACTGTACTTTTAATTGGTGGTACTGGCACCTGCCAGCAGGGGCACAGTGCTATTTATTGGCAAGTATTGCCACTTCTCAGCAGGGCACAGTATTATTAATGGGCGAGCATTGCACTTTTTAGCAGAGGTACAGTACTTTTAATGGGTATTACCGGCACTTGTCAGCTGGGGCACGGTACTATAAATGGCCACGTATTAACGCTTCTCAGCAGGGGTGCAGAACTTTTAATGGGTGATACCACCATGTATTAGCAGGAGGGACAGAGCTATTAATGGGTGTAGGAAAGTCACCTTTTTTTGCTCTGATCACCCCCATTTGTTTGACTGAGTTTGGGGGTTACTGTCTCTGAAAGTGTCCCAGTCTCTGCTGATCATGTCCATTGCCAGTGCTCTATCCTTAAAATATATATATGGTAATTGCTGTAATTATAGCTGGCCAAGACACCCTACCTGGAAGTCCCTAGTATATGGTAGGGCATGAAGGTTTAGAGATTGCAGTGGACTTAATGCACTTAAGTGTACTCTGCTGTGAGGTGTGGTGTCACTTTATAGCCAGTCCTGCCTTGCAGGCTGGTTTTAAAATAAAACTGTATCCAAATTTGACTTGGAAGTAAAAGTACTTCCAAAGTCCAAAACTACCTTTTTATTTCATGTAAGTCACCCCTAAGGTCTGCCCTAGGTGCCCCAATGATTGGTGACCATGTTTTCAAAAGCAGGGACATTATAATATATGTCTTATATGGATCACTGAAATAATATCGACTGACAAAATATCGACTTGCCAAAATATCGTGGACAAAATATCGACAGTCAAAATATCGAGTTTGTATCTACAAACAGGTAAGTACAAAAATATCGAGTACAAAATATCGTTAACAAAAATATAGATGTAAAAAATATCGACTTTATTAAAAACAGTGTTAAATTAAATTAATATTAAATTTTAATTACTAAAATATACTTAAAACGACTTAAATTAAATTATAATAATAAAATAATAAATGAAAATAATAAAAATAATTTTTTAAAATCTTATTTGTTGACCCTGAACCCTAAAAATACCCCTTTACCCAAAAACCCAAAACTGACCCTGAACCCTAAAAATACCCCTTTACCCAAAAACCCAAAACTGACCCTGAACCCTAAAAATACCCCTTTACCCATGACCTGAAAACTGACCCTGAACCCTAAAAATACCCCTTTACCCATGAACTGAAAACTGACCCTGAACCCTAAAAATACCCCTTTACCCATGAACTGAAAACTGACCCTGAACCCTAAAAATACCCCTTTACCCATGAACTGAAAACTGACCCTGAACCCTAAAAATACCCCTTTACCCATGACCTGAAAACTGACCCTGAACCCTAAAAATACCCCTTTACCCATGACCTGAAAACTGACCCTGAACCCTAAAAATACCCCTTTACCCATGACCTGAAAACTGACCCTGAACCCTAAAAATACCCCTTTACCCATGAACTGAAAACTGACCCTGAACCCTAAAAATACCCCTTTACCCATGACCTGAAAACTGACCCTGAACCCTAAAAATACCCCTTTACCCATGAACTGAAAACTGACCCTGAACCCTAAAAATACCCCTTTACCCATGAACTGAAAACTTACCCTGAACCCTAAAAATACCCCTTTACCCATGAACTGAAAACTGACCCTGAACCCTAAAAATGCTCCTTTACCCAAAATTTATCAATATTATTTAATTACCAATTAATTATTAATTAACAATAACAATAAAGTAAATATATTAGAACATTAGGTGTAATTATTTTAATAATTAATATTATTTTTTCAAAATTAATTACTTAAAAATAACACAAAATTATATATATAAAAAATGTACTCTAATTAATGTAATTAACTAATTACAATTAATTAATTAACAATTATTTACTAATACAAAATATATTCAAAATTATATTAATTAATTAACTAATTAATATTAATTAATTATCAATTAATTATTAATTAAAAATATTAACAAACATATATTAATTAATTAATTATTATTAGATTACTTCCCACCCTATTCCCCTATAAACCCACAACCCGCTACAGAATTACATTACGCAATTATTATCAAAACAAAATTCATGTAATAAAATATTTTATAACATTAATACACACTATTCACACATATTATTACATAAAAATACACTATAAAATATTATATATTATTAAAAAATCGATATTTTTGCTATCTATATTTTATACAGTCGATATTACTTCACTTACCTGAAAAACGATATTTTTGTAGTCGATATTATGTCCAGTCGATATTTTGTCCAGTCTATATTTAAAACTCGATATTATGTCCAGTCGATATTTTGGAGTCGATATTTTGTCTCTATACCGTCTTATATTCCCTGGTGGGGTTAAACATCCAAAGTGGTTTTCCCAATTGTAGTGCAGCAAGCTCTATAGGCTAACATGGGAAGGTGTAGTATCCTAGCTTCCTGTCCATGCATGCACTGCCAGTGGAATGTTACAGCATGATGATATATTACAGAATGTTGGGTGTTTCTCAAGAAAAGCCACAGTCATGATGGAGCTGAGCAGCATGCTGGCTGCTCCTGGTCGGGGTCATCTACATATCTACAATAAATCATCCTGAACTCAACAGTCTGTCTGGATTTCATCACCACATTTTTATGGAGACAAGCTGTAAATTTACCTTCGTTCTACATGCTCAACAAAAGAATTCAATATAAAAAAAGTCAAGATTTTTCAAAAGAGGCAACCAGAAACTACAAACTACGATTTTAACAAGGACTCTCGCACCCTGAGCCCCACCAGTGACCACCAGTTACCACCTCAACTGTCGCCCCCAGCATATATGTGCCATATCCCACTTCTGAAGCCTGTCTCAAGTGAATGGACTTCACAAGCACAACTCTGGCTTTACTGATTGTTTTGTCTTCACAAGGGTTTCTATATCAAATCAACTTAAATGTGCTGTACTCTGTGTCATTTGTCAACTTCAACAAGAACAGCACCTCATGTACAGTGAGTGCCTACATTTTTGTCGTTCTGTATCTGGACACATCTACCAGAACTGCACCTTTCATCAAAGAATGTCAACAGCATTTCAAAACTGGCAAGAGTCACTGGCATCTCCATGTTTGAGGTGAAAGGACGGTACCAGTACTCAATAATGCTCAATCTTCCAACCTTTTCTTCAGGGGCTACTTATTGCCAAGGTGAGCCACTTTTAGTCCAATATTTTTTTTTCTTACACTTGAGGCTTGTAAGCTTTAAGGGCAGTTTAATCACTTTATTTAAACAAAGCACAAGTTGCCTATCACATGCATACTAAGCGCGTGCAGCAATTTCAATAGTATTTTAAAGCACGTACAGTCCTACCTGTTCTGTCTCCATGGATCTTTGTGACGCATGATCTTCTACGAAATTTTGGGTTGTCACAATACACTTCGGGAGCACCGACGTGCCGTGAGCCATCCGGCGAGATGGCGGAAGTGTGCCGCCATCTTCGGTTTGGAAGTTTAAGGCAGGTTGTGGACTGCAGTGTGGTCTACCACCGGTTTTCCGCCAACCACGTTATGTTCGTTATATAAAGAAATTGCTTGTTCATAGTCAGCACCAGCGGCGGGAATATTGACCGTTCTTCGTTCTTTTTATTTTTTTCTGCTACTCCTTTCAACTAAGCTTCGGTCATTTTGGGCAGAATCAAGTTATTTACATTTTCTACGATTGGGGGTTTGTTCGAGGTATCAATGGTTTGGACATACCTAGGACATGGGACTTTACCGGCAGTTCTTCAATTGACGTCTTCTGTGCATCATGGAACTTGTCTGCTTCATGTTCAAGGAACCATTCTCTTTGGTGATTGTTTCTATGCTTGCACGCCTGCCTCATATGTTTGCGGTGACAAGCACACCGTTGATTTTCTTGAGATCCAAAGTGGAGATGCACATTTATTTCACTTATGTTTCAAATAATTATGTGCTATAAGTTCTGCTTAAGTTGTGGGCCAGAAATGTGGGATTTTCAATCAATGCCAGGTCATGGTGTGTGTGTGTCACATGTCTACGGTGACACGTACACGCATAGTTGTAACTCTCTTCAAATGAACTGTTAATGTGTACTGTAATGTTATCCTGTTTTACTTTATGGTCTAGGTTTGGCTTGTTTTACATTGCATGATGTTGCTTCTTTCTCAAGTTTTATCCTGTGTAGTATCCCAGCTTTCTGTCCATGCATACTCTGCCAGTGGAATGTACAGCATGATGATGTATTACGAACTGTTGGGTGTCTCTCAGAAAAGCCTCAGTGATGATGGGGCTGAGCAGCATGCTGGCTGCTCCTGGTGGGGCTCATCTACATATCTACAATAAATAATCCTGAACTCAATAATCTGTCTGGACTTCATTACTACATTTTTCTGGCAACAACGTTGTCTCTATACGGGTTTAGTCCCTCTCTCAATTTTTTTTCACCCTTTTCACAATATGCCTTATTTCTTTGCATTTTCGATTTTCAATTGCTATGTTGTTTACGGGGAAGTATGAGTGATGTTATTGTATTCATTCATTCCTTTGTCTGTTTCGTTATTTCTCATGCTGTGCTTTGCCTTCTTGCATACCTGTCTGGCCAGTGGGTGTGTCTGGAGGTAAGGGTCAGTGCTTTCAGTTGTTTCTTTGTTTCTATCTCTTTTGTTTTGTTGTAGAATAAAAGGATATATGTAGTATCCTAGCTTCCTGTCCATGCATGCTCTGCCAGAATAATGTTACAGCATGATGATGTATTACAGAATGTTGGGTGTCTCTCAAGAAAAGACACAGTTATGATGGGGCTGAGTAACATGCTGGCTGCTCCTGGTGGGGGTCATCTACATATCTACAATAAATCATCCTGAACTCAACAATCTATCTGGAATTCATTACTACAGAAGGCTTTATTAAACTTTTATAAATACTAACTATTGATTGGAAGTATCTAACACCATAATTTAAAGTATCAGAATAATATTTATTTATTTATTTATTTATTTATACAACTTATATAGCGCGCAAATACCCTGAGGTGTCTCGGCGCTGCTCAAATCATATGGTCAAGAGGGGTGCTGATTTATTGTTGATTAAAAAGCCATGTTTTTAACCGTTTCCGAAAATTCATTAAGGAAGGACTGTTTTTTATATATTGAGGGAGAGAGTTCCAGAGTCTGGATACGGATACTATAAATCGTCTGTCTCCCCAGTTCACTTTATGTTTGTTATGGATGGCCAGTACCAACTGGGTGTAATCTGCATATGATGTCAACCCTATTCCATATGATTTAATGACCCTCGCCAAGTCCGACACATAGATGTTAAATAGTGTCGGACTTAACGAGGATCCTTGGGGGACACCACATGGTAAGGTGAAAACAGGAGAGTAGAAACCACCCAGTTTGACAGACTGATTGCGGCCAGACAGAATGGAAGTCAGAAGAGATTTGGCTTCACCATGAATGCCAATGTGGGCTACACGGTCGATCAAGATGTTATGATCGACTGAGTCGAAGGCCGCAGATAAGTCCAATAAAATCAGAACTGCTGCACCTCCTTGATCCATATTCAATCTGACTTCATCTGCTGCTTTAATCAGTGCTGTTTCTGTCCCATGCCCTTTCCTAAACCCAAATTGGGTGTCGTCAAGAAGATTATTTTGATCAATATAATATAATCAGCCAGCTGACAATTCATGATTTTCGCAAATATTTTAGAGGGAAAGGGAAGAGATGCAATCGGTCGATAACTTTTGGGTTCTAAGGGATCCAGATTTGGGTTTTTCAGTAAAGGTTTAATAATTACTTTCTTCCAGATTGACGGATAAGAGCCCGAAAGGAACATAGAATTACAAATATTTGTAAGAGTTGGGGCTATCAGATTAGTCACTGGCTTAAGAATCAAAGGAGGGCATGGATCGAGTGGTGACCCTGATTTAATGGTAGTCATAAGTTCAACTATCTGCAATGGAGAGATTTGATTAAATTCATAAAAAAATGTGGGAGGAGGGGAGTCACTCTTATTAGAACCAGTAGGTTCAGTGGTCACCTTGGCCGTAAAATTGGAAAAAATATCATTAACCTTGAATTTAAAAAAATCCGCTAGGTCGTTACACGAATTTTGGGACGGTTCTGTAGTAGTACTTACTGGTGGAATGGACAACTTTGTGACAACTTGATAGAGTTGCTTAGTAAAACTTTTAGCTGACTCTATTTGCTCTAGATAGAATTTTCGTTTCTCTATGATTAGAAGCTTTCTATATTCGGTCAAGGCTTTTTATATAGATCTTTGTCGTTGTTATCATAGTCTCTGCGCCAGCGCCTTTCTAAATTTCTGCACCGTTGCCTCTCTAGCCTGAGGGTTTCTGAGAACCAAGGGGCAGAAGGTATGTTACGGTTGGGTAGCATTTTTTTTGAAGGAGCTAGAGTAGTAAAGGCATTGTTGAGGCAAACGTTGTAATTCTCTGAGGCTATGTGAGGATCTATTATATCCTTTGGTTGAGTGGAGGCCAAAGTAGACTGTAGAATAGAACAGTCCATGTTCTTCCAATTTCAAAATTGAACATGAGAACGGTGGTAGGAGATTTGTTTCCTGGAGAATCCAGGGACAGGAAGGGACTGGGGAGATGTTATGTTATGTTATGTTAACCACCATCTTTAGCACTCACGCATACTCGGAAGTATAGAGACTAATATTGTGGATATATTTTCTGTTAAAAAAAAAGAGGATTCATTGTTACTATACATTCTTTCCCTCATAGCAAATTGGAGATAAGAACAGTTTACTTGGACTGTCTAATGAATGAATTATTCACCCCGCTTCAAGATATAGAAGAATAACAATCAAAATAACAAAAAGGTATGAACATTGTATAGAAAATATAGTGTTCAGGAATAGATATTGAGTGTTTGTGATTTTTAATTTGGTGGCAAGATTCGTTCTTAAAAAAACTTTTGTAAATCTTTACTCTAACAGAGGTTACACTTGGTGCTAATTTGAATACATTTAAGAGGATATATATTCTACCTAGGAACTAAGGAACAATATACTCTTCGGTAAGGAATGCTAACTTTCATCCTGTGTTAATCAATTAGAAATTTCCATTAAATTGTATAATTAAAAGCCTGTTTTAATAAAAAAACACCAAACTGCAAAAAGACATAGATTGAATTGGAAAATAAAAGGAGAATCTTCCTATCGATCTCTATCCAATCTAAAGGTTAGATAGAGTGTAAGCACTTTTTAGATAAATGTTTCAGTGGAGTCTCGGATTTATTGCAATATCATTTGGGATAGGTTGGTGTTTTCGAATATTTTGTAAATATTGTATAGTTTTGTGAAATGTAAGAAATTTGTAAAGTTATTATTTGTATAAATTGTATGAAAGTATATGTGTTTAGTCTGTAAATAATTTGTATATAAATATATCATTTGTAGCCCTGAAGAAGTCCTTTTTGGACGAAACGCTTTGGCTACGGCTTTGGTCTGTTTGATTGGAGAAAAACTTGATGAAATAAATAAAGAATACACTACAAACAACAACTCCACTGAAGATTCATCATTTGCACTGAACAAGATGAGTCTATGACTGAAATGTTTATTGTTACATAGATTGTAATTACTAAGAAGAGTGCTGGACTAATTGATATTTGTTTTTGAGAATAAGACATGGTTGTCTAGGGAGGTTTAGCGGTTCTGAATCTCTAGTCCGCTGCACCTAAAATTTGAAAGAAAGGAATCACTAAAGGATAGGTGCAACTGTGTGTAGCCCCAAACCCCATGTTCTTGTGTGCTGCAATCACATCATCAGCATAACTTTATTTCGATCACACAGATCTTAAAAAGTGCATAGAGAAAACAGTTAATAATATCGTAAAAGAATAAGAGCCATAATAAAATACATCTCTTCCATATATAAAATGTAAATGCAATAAAAATTATTATACAATGCAATTTGAGCATTTAATCCATAGAACAAACTGAAATTTTGCTAAACCAAAAACTATTTCTTTACAGGTGTCTGTATAAAGAATTCATAGCACATCAAGATAGTGGCCTGGCCCAATAAGCCTGCACAAGGGGGTTATCCACTTTCCCCTCAAGTTCTTGTAATATCGGCAGAAAAATAACAGATGGACTAGGGATTTAAGGCTGCCTTTACAAGCTGGACATTTATCATCAGGGAAATCATTAGTTCGCCACTTACTACAGAATAATTTAGTGGGAAGGGTGTTATATCTGAATTGGAGGAATAGTTTATGTTCAAGGGGTTCGAGATTGTTTCCTCAAACAGAGGTAGGGGTTTAAAATTCATAAACTCCTGGGTAAGGGAACCCACTGAATTTCTCACATCGTCCCCCAGGGTAGACGCCAGATAGAAGGTTTTAATCCTACTCTTCTGAATTGAACACAGCTCCTCCGGTCTTCACCAATAAACCTCCATCCCCACTTTTTTCAATAGTTCTCTCAGGGTACTAAACCAGGGAATTGTAAATACTGTGGGCTGTATTAGAAGATCCCTAACCGCCACTCGATAGAGAGCGAGCTCCACAATTGTCCATAGGCGATGCCAGAACATTAAAAGTTTATAGTCCAGCTTGTTGGCCAGTTTTCTTTGGGTCAGATCAAGAAAAATTGGGGCCAGGGAAGTGCTGGTTGGTAGATTAAAAAGGGATCTTATAAATCAATGTTTGGTGACAGTAAGACAAACAGTGTTCCCACTACCCCACAATTCTGCTATATATAAAACTCCCCCTAAGGCTTTGAAGTTATATATTTCTAATGCTGGAGCCACTTTCTTAGACACTGTGTTTTTATGGATTTTGCTTATGGGAGCAGTCTGCTGAATTAAGGACAACTGTGTTTTCTCTATATTGGGATCCCAGCATAAAGTTGGAGTTAGACATATCCCCAAATAATCAAAATCAGAGACTAATTCTATTGTACGGTCCCCTATATGCAAACGTCTCTTAGATGGCTTCAAAGTATCTTAGGAAATATTGTGTACTTTGTTTTTGCCTCGTTGAGTTCCAGACCACACTCCTCACAGAAGAGTTTAAAATCATTTAATAACTATTGGAGGCCTTGAGTGGACTTTGACATTAATAATGTGTCATCAACGAAAAGAATTGTGAGGACTCTTCTCTCCCTGACTTTTGGGGCATCACACCCATCCCTATCGAGGAAGCCCACTTCCCCGTTAATAAAAGGGAGAGCAGAGTGGGCGCTAAAGGGCATCCCTGTCTCACTCCACAATTTATCATGAAGGGCTCAGTTAATTGTCCATCCTCTCTCCACGTAACTTGGGCATTATTTACTGAGTGCAGATGAATTACAATATCTAGCAGATTCAAGGGATTCCCAGCTCTGCCACCACTCTCCAGAGTTTAGCTTGCGGGACCAGGTGAAAGGCTGCACACAGATCCACAAAGGCTACTTATAGCTTCCCCCCTTTGATGACAACTTCTTTCCAATAAATGCAGAAAAAGCTGAAGACCTGCTCCAGTGCACTGAAATTGGCATGAAAGCCTGCCTGAAAATCAGACAGATTTTTTTTCTTTAAGATCCATTCCTGAAGAAGGGCCAATAGCTGCTTATAGAAACTTTTCTGCAAAGAGTCAATTAGACTAATAGGTCTAAAGCTGGCCGGGTTTGCCCCATCTCCTTTCTTATAAATACGTATAATCTCAACGAAGTTTCAAGAAGTTGGAAGTTCCATACCTGAAAGCATAGCATTGGTTAACATCTCAATATATGGGGCCCAGACTTCTAAAATCTCTCTGTATAGGTAATTGGGAATTTGATTGGGGCAGGAGCTCTAGCTGAGATACAGGAGTTGATGGCTACATGGATTTCCTCAAGAGATATTTCAAGGGCTTCCACAGTAACAGATTGAACTTTTCCTCTCATGCCTACTACCTCCTCCTCCTGCATGTCCTCGAGAGCATATAGGCCCCCAAAGTGGGACACCCACTCTTTCTGATGGAATGTAAACTCAATAGTAAACTTTGGTCCATTCAGACAGTGGGCTGTTTTCCTCCAAAAGGACTATTATCTTTTGGTACCAGTGCAATGTGTAAAGTGTTTGTACCAGCACTCACAGTAACAAAGTGAAAACACCACAAACTGACCTCACAACAGTTTAGAAAAATAAAGGTATTTAATCTAAACTACACAAGACCAAAATGACAAAAATCCAACATACACAGTTTAAGAATATGGTTGCAAAAGAGTTCTTAAAGTTGCTATAAAAATAATCCACAGTTGCGCGAAAAGTTCACAGTTACGTAACATTTAGCCAACAGTACCTTTAAGCACAACAAAGTTCCAAAGCAGAAGCTGGTGTGGTGGAAAAATGGGCTGCACCGGACTCAGCGAACTTAGGCTCACTACAAAGCAAATCATCTTCCCAGTAAATGAAATGATCCTTGACCTCTAGGCCTGCTGCCTGGTCTGTGGCCTGTTCCCGCAAACCAACAAGAGAAGGGCACTCCTTTTGTGTCTTGCAGAACTCTTCCCTGGAGGGGTCACCTTCTTGCTGCCAATGGGTCAGCTCAGGTAGTTCCCCCAGGTCAGCCACTTGTTCCCCGGTAGGCTCCAGGGCATTCCCCTCAGGTTCTGCTTCCTCCAGGGCCGTGGGAACCACGGGGCGGGTTTCCCGCGCCCTCTGAACCCTCGATTCTTGGCAGATCTCTGGGCCACTGTTTCAGGCTCCAGTTCTCCAGATGAGTTTGGTGCTCTACATCCTTCCGTGGAGAACTCTCCAGGTCATTCCCTAGCAGACAGTCTACAGGCAAGGCATCACTGACAACAACTTTCAAGAGACCAGACACTCCCCCCCACTGAAAGGGAACATGCGCCACTTTGCAGAGGCGCACTGAGCTATCAGCTGCAACTACCGGGCGGAGTACATTGAGGATACACTGCACTTCAGACACCCCCTTACACCTCAAGGATGTTACACTGGCTCCTGTGTCTCTCAGAGCCTCTATCTCCCTCCCGTTGATGGGCACCTTCTACCCGTATTTCTTAGTGTTAGTGGGCAGTAAGGTTTCTTGGACCACCTCTTGGTCTCCTAAAGAGACATGGGTCATAACTGCTAGCTACCCCCATCCACTGGAAACCAAATCCCCTCCCTAAGCTACACTTGGTAACCCTGTGGCGGGAGCACCAGTGGGTGCTGGGTTTTTCTTGGGACACCTGGATGAAAAGTGGCCCACCACGTTGCAGTGATCGCATGCAGAGGGCCCTTGGTTATCCCTTCTGCCCCTAGGGGGCCATGGCTGTCTAGGTCTGGGGGGTTGGGACTCGTTTCCCTGGGAACTATTTTGGGGCCCTTTAGAGAACTCCTTTTGTTTACCCTTGTCTCCCCCACTCTTCTGCTGGGGACCCTGCCCACCTTTGGCTGTGGTACCCACAATTCCTCCGAGGACCCTAGTACTGATCCAGTGGTCCGCCTCCTTAGCAAGCTCAATGGGGTCTGTCAGCTTGCTGTCTAAAAGATGCGGGTGCAGCTCTGGAACACAAAGACTACTCAAGTGCTCCCAACTGATTAAATGCAATAACCCCTTAAAATGAGTTACCTTTCTGCCCTTCATCCAACCTTCCAGTGCACATGAGTACAAATTCACACATTCCATCCAAGTCTCAGACTCTCTCTTCTTGGAGTTTCTAAACTGCAGTCTGTACTGCTCTGGAGTAAGTCCATACCTGAGACATAGGGTCTCCTTCATATTGGGGTAGGTCATGGCACCTGCTAACTCCAAGGGCTCTAGAGCACTCCTCCTAGAAGCCTCAAAATGTTTCCACAGGCCCGCCCCCCCAATGCTGTTCAAGCACACCATTCATTCTTAATGCAATTTCATAAGAAGTAAAACTGGCATAGATATCCTCACTCCTATTATAATTCTGTACCAGGTCCTTGGGAATATATACTTTACCCCCCATCACTGTCTGTGCGCTGCCACCATTTGAACTGGAATCCACCTCCTTGGCTTTCAGATCCAGTTCTCTCATGCTCAACTCGTGAGCCAGAAGCAATTTCTTTTCCTCCAGGGCACGGGCATTTTTGCTCTACTCCGCCGCCCGCACTACTTCCAATTGCTTCATTTTCATCCTCATGACTTCCAAGTCATATTCTCTCACTCTTTGATTTTCTTGTAACTCTTCTTGGGTGAAGCCCCTACTGGAATGGTTGCTGCCAGGCCTTGAGCCTGTTCTGCTCACAGGCAGATCTGTGGTTTGAAAACCATTCCCTCCATTTACATTATTTCCCTCTTGGGCCTCCCAATGGGCCTTCAGGATTCTCTGCAACTCCTCCTTCCGGTGGCTGCTCTTGAAGGGGCACTCAAATTGGTCACAGAATTGCCTAAGCTGTGTAACTTTGTAGGAATACAAATCCTCAATGCAAAACTCCAATTCAGCCTCCTCCACACTGGGTGTTTTTCCATTCACGGACATGATGCTTAGAAGAGTTACTCAAAAATAGAACCAACCAACAAAAACCAGTAGTATACAATGGCGTAGTGGTCTGCCCTCACTAGTGATGTACACCAATGACTGTGCGTCTAATACAAATACATATTCAAATCCCACCACTGACCAACAATGTTAGAACTGGGGTCTTTAGTTGACAAAAGTAGGTACCACTGTCGAAATAGGCACCCTTGCTTCTAGTCAGGTTAAGGAGGAAACACTCTTTAGATAACCTCTGCTCACCCCCTTGGTAGCTTGGCACAAGCAGTCAGGCTTATCAAAGGCAATGTGTAAAGTATTTGTACCAACACTCACAGTAACACAGTGAAAACACCACAAACTGACTTCACAACAGTTCAGAAAAATAAAGGTATTTAATCTAAACTACACAAGACCAAAATGACAAAAATCCAACATACACAGTTCAAGAATATGGTTGCGAAAGAGTTCTTAAAGTTACGATAAAAATAATCCACAGCTTATGAAAAGTTCACAGTTGCGTCACGTTTAGCCAACAGTACCTTTAAGCGCGACAAAGTTCAAAAGCAGAAGCTGGTGCGGTGGAAAACAAGCGATGAATTGCTCCTGAGACCATGGGGAGGCGTTGGCGACAGTCCTGCTGCAGCAGCGGGCATGTTGCAACGAATCCGGTCTTTATGGGAGGAAAGCAATGACTTGTATGCATTCCGGTTTGTAGGTTCCATAGGAAGTTTGGTCTCGCAAAGGCACGATGTGATGATCTGTAGGGGCTGCGATGATCTCCTGGGTGACGATGCATGATCCAGCGGCGATTTTCCTCTCGCAGCTCCTCGATGCGATTGCTCTGCGACGATGTTCGCAGCGACGTGGTGCGAGCCGCAAGCAGGCAGTGCAGCGATCTCACCCAGCGATGACAAGCTCTGCGACGATGCTTGCAGCGATGGTGATCTTCCCGCAAACGAAGGATGTGACGTCTCCAGCAGCGGCAACTGGCGCTGCGACGATCTCGGCTTTCGTAGCGGCGGGGATTTCCTCGCACTGTCGAGGATGCGCTCCACAAGCGAGTGATGCGATAACTTTTCTGTAGGAAAGTCTCTCAAATCTTGGCTTCCAGCTTCCTAGCACAGGTACAACTACCAGAGGCTCCACAACTGGCTCAAGCACTTTAGGAAGGGCAGAGCTGTCTCAGCAGAGCTCAGGGAAGCTGGGGGTGAAGACCTTTTGTTCCTGGGACTTCAAAACAGGGAGCCAGCTCACTACAGGCCCTTGGAGATTCCTTCAAGTAAGGGGACAAAGCAACAACAAAGTCT
The DNA here is from genome assembly GCF_964263255.1 of Lissotriton vulgaris. Classification (NCBI taxonomy): domain Eukaryota; kingdom Metazoa; phylum Chordata; class Amphibia; order Caudata; family Salamandridae; genus Lissotriton; species Lissotriton vulgaris. Next base: position 933,307,344 of record NC_141699.1, read on the forward strand.
TTCCCCTATCCTAGGCAGCAAAGCAACTGCAGGTCAGTCCAGCATCACACAGCCAGGCAGTCCTTCTTCTCCAGTCTTCCAGGTTTCTCCTTGGCAGAGGTTCCTTCTTGTTTCCAGAATGATCTAATTTTTTGGAGTCAGGGGTCCTGTACTTATACCCCTAAAAGTCTTTGATCCCTTTGGGCAGGAGGGCTCTGAGCCCGGTCTGAACTAGTTCTGGGTGTTGCTTGAGCACTTTGTTTTTTCTGGACTATCCTTTCCTTTCAGGGAGGGGGCAGGGTCGTCAGCTGCCCAGCAGGAGGTGGAGCCAGCCTTGTGGAAGGCAGGCACAGCCCTAGTCAGGCCAAGGTGCTATCCCTTCCCACTACTCTAGATACAGATGAAGCTATTCAGCCCACGTATGGGCCACTCAGACTCTAGGAGACACCCAGCCCCTGCCCCTCAAAACAAAGCAGTCAATTCACAAACAGGCCAAGGCACACAGAAGGGTCAGACAAGAGAACAGCGACTTTCTAAAAGTGCTGTTCTCAAACACAGGATTTAAAAACAACTTTTCCTAAAAGATGTGTTATTAACTTCTGAGTTCAGGGATAGGATACCAGAAGTTTATGTCCTATATTGCTCCTATGGGAAGATATGCTGGTAGCCACTGTAGCCAGCATTCCCCATGATAGCCTATGGGGCAAGATAGCCTTACAATAGTGAGAAACAAAAATGGCTGTAATTCACTACTAGAGCATGTCACCTGCACAAGTACATGCTCTACCTTTCACATACACTGCAACCTGCCCAAGGGGGTACCTTGGGCCTTCCATAGGGATGACCAATGTGTACAGAAACTGAAGGGTTAGGCCTGGCCAGTGGGGACGCTGACCAGGAGGACATGGCAGTTCACAGACCGCACACAGGCACTGCGGTGGCAGGCCTGAGACACCATTTTAGGGCTACTCATGTGGGTGGCACAATCAGTGCTGCAGGCCCACTAGTAGCATTTGTTATCACCAGCCCTGGCACACTCAGTGCACTTTACTAGGGACTTCTTGGTGACACAACTATGTCAATCATATATAACCAATCATAATAACAATTTACACAGGGAGCACTTGCACTTTGACACTGAACTGCAGTGGCAGCGTGCCCAACGCATCTAAACCAGCAAAAACAAAATCCAGCACAGCATCAAAAATACAGGGGGTAGAGGCAAAAAGATAGGGGGAAACCACGCCAAAGATGCCAGGTCTAACACTTGGAATACTCTATTGTCTGTTTGTATCAAGCCCTACATGGCCCCATATCAGGGTGGATCTTGAATTTTACTGCATGTAAGAGCTCACTCTTTGCTTTTTTACATTCCTGGTTATACTAGTCTGCCACAGGGGCTCGCCTTTTCTCTCCTTTTTTTCCATGACAATCCTTCGCTTTTTTCAACTGGCCCAGTGTTTCCCTGATCTGTCAATAAAGTATCTCAAGGAGGGTACTCAGCTTCTCACCTCCTAGAGGACTTTGGATTTAACTATTTCCAAAGCCCCCAGATTTTCCTCCACCCAGTCCCATCAAATTGTTCTCAATTTATTAGCGATGGATACCTTTCCGAAATCAGTCCAGCCCCTAATATCGGGTTAGCTCTCTCCAGGATTTGTTAGGGAGATGGTCAGAGCATTCTGGTCACTATTGGATTGTTTAACCACTATAATGTCGGACACAATGGGCCAATGGATACGGTCAACCAAGCAGTAGTCAATTCTGCTGGCATTGCCAGGTCTATTGAGGTCATTTAATCATTCAGATCAAATTTTGTCCTTCCATTTGTGGCCCTCAGATTGTGCCGCAATGTAAAGACCAATATCTGGCCTCCTCTCCTGGACCATCTCACTGTTGGGAGGTCTAGCTGTGGGATTTTCCAGGAACTGTCCCACTCCTCAGTCAAGTCTAAAAAGGCAGGAGCAAGGGGTTCAAATGTACGAGTGTTTTACACACCTGTCTCCCAAGTTAAGACTGACTGCTCTTCTACCAAGAAACCATGGGTTGAGCAAGGACACATTTATTGAGACTTATTAATCACTTTGATATTATTATTAGCTGTAGGTACCTATCTGCACCTACTAATCCTTTCCTATAGTGGGTGAGTACTGCCACTTCTCATATTTCAGCAGAGGTACTCTACTTTCAATTGGTGGTACCAGCACTTATCAGCAGGGGCACAATGTTATTAATGGGTGAGTATAGGCACTTCTCAGCAGAGGTACAGCACTTTAATTAGTGGAACTGGCTGGCACATTGTGCTATTAATGGGGGAGTGTTGACACCTCTCAACAGAGGCACAGTACTAATAATGGCTGGGTATTGGCACTTCTCATTGGGTTACAATTCTTTTAATGGCTAAGTGCTGGTGCTTCTCAGAAGAGGTACAGCACTTTTAATTGGCAGGTATTAACACTTCTCAGTAAAAAACAGGTGCCCTAGTATAGTAAGAACTGACCTGTTTATATTGCCATTTCAGATCTAGCATAGCCGTAAGGTTACACATAGCACTTTACAAACCTGAAATCAATAATTATTAATAATCAAAGAGAGTGACATAAAAGCGAAGGAGGGACTGAGTTGACAGCCAATGAGTCTGCTGAGTGTCAGCCTGATTTTTTGATGTGTCATCTATACTACTATTATAAAGAGAGAACACAAACCTTTTGGCAAGGTAAACTCGGGAACCACAGCGCCAATCCACACACCCAATACATTGTTGTAATCCTCAGGGTGTGCAGATGGACATAGGCTATAGAAAAAAAAACGTAAATTAAAAAGTATAACTTAAAAAAAAGTAGTGCCCTGAAAGTAGCGCCGGGCGCGACGCTGACAGCCACGACGTAGCGCTGGCCGCAACGTACGTGATGACGAGGAGGAGCGACGGTGAAGTGAGGAGCTGGGGGAGGAGCGGCGGCTCAGGTAAGGCTTTCGGACACGGGACGGGAGGGAGCCGGTGCGGGAGGTTGGCCCGGAACAACTGCGGTAAGGCTCAGGGTCTGGGAACAGAATTTCAGGCTTGCGAGGAGGAGCGGCAGTGAAGTGAGGGGCTCAGGGAGGAGCGGCGGCTCAGGTAAGGCTCTGGGACACGGGACAGGAGGGAGCCGGTGCGGGAGGTTGGGCCGGAACAACTGCGGTAAGGCTCAGGGTCTGGGGTCAGCATTTCAGGCTTGCGTGCACTCCCGCCCCAGCCCCCGCCCGCCACGACATTGTCCGGGACACAGACAATGTTGTGGCTGGCGGGGGCTGGGGGGGAGTGCACGCAAGCCTGAAATGCTGCCCCCTGCCCCCTTCTGCCCCAGGCAACACTGGGGCGGGCTGCTAGTAAAGAATAAATTGAACCTTGTGTAATTGACTTTGTAAGTGTCTCACTGAGTCTGGAAGTAAGTGGGTGAGTCTCTGAGTGAATCTGTGAGTGGGTACATGAGTCTGTGAGTCGGTCTGTAAATGGGAACATGAGTGTCTGAGTGGATCTGTGAGTGGGTGGATGAGTGTCTGAGTGGGGCTGTGAGAGTGTGCGAGAGTCTGCGTGGGTTTGTGAGTGGGTGCATGAGTGTCTGAGTAGATCTGTGAGTGGGAATGTGAGGGTCTGAGTGGGTGAGTGAGTCTATTAGTGGGTCTGTGAGTGGGTGCATAAGTGTGTGAGTGGTTGTATGAGTCTCTGAGTGGGACTATGAGTATGTGGGTGTCTTTCTGTGGTTCTGAGTGGGTGAATGAGTGCTTGAATGGATTTGTGAGTGGGTCCATGAGTGGATGAGATTGTCTGTCAGTGGGTGTGTAAGTCTCTGAGTGGGCCTGTGAATGGGTCCATGAGTGTGTGAGTAGGTCTGTGAGTGGATGTGTGAGTGGGCCTGCCAGTGGGTGCGTAGTAAAAAAGTAGATGGACTCACAGAAGCAGGTCCTTGTGCCAGCTCCTGCTGTTACGGTCTGCTACTCTCTGCTGCCTTCGGTTTTGTGCCTTTACTCGTTTTCTCCTAGTTTTTCTGCCTTTTTTCATCTCACTCCTGCCCTCTATGTTGCCTCTTTCTGCTCATTCTGCCCGATATTTGGCTTTTTCTTCTTATTCCTGAACTCTATTCTGACTCTTTCTGCTCATTTCTGACCTCTATTTTTGCCTTTTGCTGCTTGTTTCTCAACTCTATTTTGCCTCTTTTTGCTCTATCAGCCCAATATTTTGTCTCTTTCTGTTTGTTTTTTACCTTTATCCTGCCTCTGCTTGTTTCATACTTTTAATCTGCCTCTTTCTGCTAATTTTTCACCTTTATTTTACCTTTTTCTACCAATGGCTGACCTTTATTTTGCCACTTTCTCCTTGTGTCTCACCTTAATTTTTCCTTTTCCTCCTAATTTTTCACCTTTATTTGACCTTTTTCTACCGATGGCTGACCTTTTATTTTGCCGCTTTTGCCTCATTTCTCACCTTACTTTTTCCCCTTCATGCTGGTTTCTGACCTCTACTTTGTCTCTTTCTGCTCGTTTCTCAGCTTTATTCTGCCTCTTTCTGCTCTCTTCTGACTCTTGTTTTGCCTCTTTCTGCTCATTTCTCCCCTTTATTTTACCTCTTTCTACTTGTTGATGACCTTTATTCTGTCTTTCTGCTTGTTTTTCACCTTTATCATAGCTCTTTCTGCTCGTTTCTCATCTCTATTTTGCCTCTTTCTGTTTGTTTTTCATATGTATCTTGCCTCTTTCTGCTCGTTTCTCACCTTTATTTTGCCTCTTTCTGCTCATTGCTGACCTTTATTATACCTCTTACAGCTCGTTGCTGACCTTTATTATACCTTTCTGCTCATTTCTTACCTTTATTATGCCTCTTTCTACTTGTTGTTGACCTTCATTCTGCCTCTTTCTGCTCGTTTCTTAACTTTATCTTGCCACTTTCTGCTCATTGTTGACCTTTATTCTGCCTCATTCTGCTCATTTTTCACCTTCATCATGCCTCTTTTTGCTCATTGCTTACCTTTATTTGACCTCTTTGTGCTCGTTTCTCACCTATATTTTGCCTCTTTCTGTTTGTTTCGGAACTATTTCTGCATCTTTGTGCTTCCTTTTGACTATTCCCCCAGGACAAATAATCAAAAAGGGGGGAAAAAGAAGAAGCTGCAATCCATTCAGCTTCCATTTAGTCTATATCAAAAAGTCAAGTGGGGAATGGATCACTAGTCTTGCACAACCTGGGTTAGCAATGTTTTGTTCAGTGTCCCAATAAAAAACCCTCATTCACGTGTAGAGGATGGAATTGGCGATATATCTTGTTTCTCCGCCCTTCTCTTCGTCATGTGACAGCATAATCAAGGGGTTAGTTCTCATGCTTCCTCCACCCGGAGGTGTACCCCTGGTTAGTGCTGTAGTGATCAGTGATACCGGGGTCATAAGTTTAAGTGAAAGTGACTTTAAAAATACAATACTCGTACAGCAAGGGATTAGTTTAATAGGTCTGGATTCGAGATATTAATTAAAAAGTAGTTATATTGTGTAGTGAGTTGTGGTTATGGATCTCCCGCACTTTAAATGTCCTTTAAAAAGGTCGACATGTTTCAGCCCTTATGATGCCTCTGTGGGTCAAATGGGCTTTCTTCAGGACCTGGGGTGACGATAATGATGTGAGACAATGGGTGTCTCTGTTATTGTAAAAAAAAAATTTTTATTGAGGAATTGTGGGGAAAGAGATATATTAAACTGTTTCTGTCAAGGTACAGTGGTACCTCGTGAAGTTTTCATTGTTACTTCAACGGGCTGCCAAGGAGTCCTTGTCCTACTTTGGCTCTGCTTCTGCACGACTTGTGCTTCAGCGGAAGAGTCAGCACAAGTCGTGTATGTGTGGTTGCATGTGTTGGTGAGTGGCTGTGTGGGTGTGAAAGTGGGTGTGTGAGTGTGCGAGTGGTTGGGAGAAAGATGTATGGGTCTGTGAGTGGGTGTGTGAGAGGTTTTGATTTTCTGTGAGTGGGTGTGCAGGTTGCTGTATAGGTATGTGAGTAGCTGTGTGGGTGTATAAGTGGGTGTGTAAAAGCTATGGTTCAGTGAGTGGGTGTGTGAGTCATTTTGAGGGTCTATGAGTGAGTGTGTGAGTAGCTACATCAGCTCCTGTGCTCCAACACTGCTCTAGAGACCACCACCTCCCTGGGGCAATGAGTTATTAAAATACAGCGGTCGGTAGCGGGGACAACCACTGCCCAGGGCCATCTCCAACAATGTCCTGGGTTGCCCACCCCGGGACATTGCAGTTTGCTATGGCAGGACGGGAGCACGGCTCCCGCCCTGCCATAGCAAACTCTGTTTCGCTTCAGTCAAACAAGAGCAGAAAAACTGCTCTCGCTTCCATGAAGCAAAGCATTATTGCTTTTGGGCAAAGGGAGCTGCATGTCAGCAGCTCCTTTTTCCCAAAAGCAATGCCAGCTTCCGAGGGAGGTAGGGATCCAGCAGGGACAACAGGGGCATTGGGGCTCCTACTGGTCCTCAACGATGAGTCCAAGCCCTGGGGGATAGAGTCCCTGGTCCACAAATTGGCCAGGAGGGGGGCCGATTGGCACCCTCACTTTAAAAAACAAAAAGGAATGGCCAAGCCCCTGGGGATGTGGTATCCAGGCCGGAAGTGGCCCAGGGAATGGGGGGCTACACGGCCCCTCTCCCATAAAATAAACATTATATATTTTTTTAAAGAGGAAAAACTAATGGGATAAGGTCCCCGGGGCCAAAGTGGCCCAGGAAAGTGGGCCACGTGGCCCCCAACCAATAAAATAAAAATTATATATAGGAAAAATAGGAGGCAAAGCCCCATGGGTTGGCATCTCCGGGGCCAAAAATGGCCGTGAGAGCCCGTTCCTGTTTTTTAAATAGTTTTTGAAAAAAACTGGCCAGGCCCTGGGCATCTCCCAGAGCCCAAGTAGTATTAAGCGAAGGGGGGTCACACAGCCCCCCTTCCAAATAGAACACAGGAAAGAGAAGCCAGCATCTTGCCGAAAGCCCCGGCCCCTCCCTGCACCACTCTGCAAACACGTCTACTGGTGTATTCTGGGTTGGGATATTAAGTCCATTTGAATTCTAAGTGTCCTTAGGGGCCAACTAGCCCACCAGATACCTCCAGTAAGCCCCTTGTGTCCTGAGGATTTCAGGACTAAAGTGGATTTCATTGCCAAAGCAGCAGTGCACCAGAAGCAGCGTTTGCAGATTTGAGTAATAATGGGGGCGTGGCCTCTGAACACTCAGCAATCCAGCTGTGTGGGGTTTACTGGAGGTAACAGGAGAGCTAGTTGGCCCCCAGGGACCCTCAGGAGGCAAGGTGACTTTTTTCCCCAACCAGGAACATGCCAGGAGGTACGTTTGCAGAGTGGTGGAGAAAGGGGGCATGGCCTGTGTCCACCTCTCAGCAATCCCACTCTGTGGGGCTAACTGTAGGTAACAGGTAGGTTAGTTGGCCCCTTAGGACCCCCAACAGTGAAGGGGACTTCAATCCCCATCCAAGAGCATGCCAGGGAGCGTGTTTGCAGAGTGGTGGGCAAAGGGGGCGTGGCCTTCAATGAGAACTTAGCAATCTAGCAGTATGGGACTTACTGGAGGTAACAGGAGGGGTAGTTGGCCCCCAAGGATGTCCTCGGGGACCAACTACCCCTCTTGTTACCTCCAGTAAGTCCCATACAGTGTGACTGGTAAGAAGTCTTTGGAGGCCACGCCCCCCTTTTTCCACCACTCTGCAAATGCGCCTCCTTAGACACTACTGGTTGAGGATGAAGTCCACTTTACTCCTGAGGTACTTTGGGATCCAAGAAGCCTTCCTGGTACCTTATACGTCCTACACAGTGGAATTCCTGTTCGCTGGTCGGAGGACTAGCCCCCTTTCTCCACCACTCTGCAAACGCGACTACTAGTTAAATAAGCATTTGCAATGTAATAGGGCTCACATTTGCAAAAGTTACAGCTATTGGTTTTGTAAATGTAAACGTTTTTTATTAATGTTGTTTGGAGTGAAGTGGATGTACGTTGTGTGTAGTGGCATTATGCTGTATGTTGTGGAGTGAAATTATGTGAATAAAAAGTATATGGTATTTAGTGTATAAGAATTATGTAGAGTGGGATTATGTGTTATGGAGAGTAACTATGTGGTATGGTAGTCTGTGTTGAGGAGTGGTAACCTCAGGATTAGTCTTCCTCGTTACCATAGAAGCTAAAATATAAACTCAATGAGACAAAAAAGAAGGAACCACTGAGGAGTACTTCTGGACCTAGTCGGTGGTATGAGCAAGGCCACTTGAATTATGCGACTGTTCGGCTGCACTGATTTTTTCATAATTAGACGTTTACCACACTTGCCACATAATCCATCATCTGCTGCATAATCTGCAGATTTGAACAAAAAAACCTTGTTTCTAGCTCAGACGTTACAAAAAATACAGCAACAAATGTTACAGCGTGGTGGAAGGCCCTTTGCAAACCTTGAATGGTCACCTGTTACTTATTGCTAAATGTGGGTGTTAAATTGGTACTAATGGTGCACAAACCACTCTTGCTACTTTGTGTGCCTCTCTTGCCTCTTTCTGGATTTCTCTTGCCTCTTTGTGCACCTTTCTTCCTTTGTCTGCAGTTCTCCTCCCTTTTCTGCAAATCTCTTCTGTTTGCCATACTTCCATCCTTCTGCAACTCTCTTGCCTCTTTCTGCACCTCCGTTGCTTCCTTTTGCATTTCTCTTACCTTTCTGCACCCTCTTCACTCTTGCTGCACCTCCCTTGCCTGTTTCTACACGTCTCTTGCCCCTTTCTGCACATCACTTGCTTCTTTTTGCAGTCCCTTACTTCTTTCTGCACCTCTCTTTTTTCTTTCTGCACCCTTTTGCCTTTTTCTGCCCCCATGTTGCTTCTTTCTGCGCTTCTCTTGCTTCTTTCTGCACCTCTCTTGCTTCTTTCTCCACCCCCCTCTTGCCTCTTTCTGCAACCCTCTGCCCTCGTTCTGCACCTCTCTTGCCTCTTTCTGTACCTCTCTTGCCTCTTTCTATAATTCTCTTACATATTTCTGCACCTATCTCAACTCTTTCTGAACTTCTGTTGCCACTTCCTGTACCTCACTTGCTTCTTTCTGTTCCCCTCGTGCCTCTTTCTGCACCCCTCTTCCGTCTTTCTGAACCTCTATTGCCTCTTTCTGCACCACTGTTCCCTCTTTATGTACCTCTGTGCTTCTTTCTGCACTCCTCTTGCCTCTTTCTGCACCTCACTTGCCTCTCTATGCACCTCTCTATTTTCTATTTATTTTTAAGTTTTTGTATTCATTTATTTAGTTTTCGAACACAAATGTTTTGTTGAAATCCCTGTATTTTCAAATAGTACTCTGAGGCTGCCACTGATAGAAAGCACATTGCACTCTAAGCTCCCCCCTCCAAAAAGGACCAGGCTCAGACAACACTTAGGTTCAGCCCGTCAAGCTTCTAAATGTTAACATCTAACCAGGTTTTCAGTAGCTCCACAACCAATATTTAGGCGGTAAATAAACATAACCAATTACAGTGGAGACCATTTGAATTCCTGCTTGCCGGAATGGGTGTTATCATATGGAGGTCCAATAGGCCCAGCCCTAAATACCAGTAATATCACAGGCAGAGTACAGGAGATCACCCCTAGAGGATTAAAACGTCAAGCTGTAACACTTTCTGTTGGGGTACTTTAATCCAGCTCCACTGAGAGGAAACCAAGGATTATGCACTCTTATCACAAGGTACATGTTGAACGGAAAAAACCCTTTTTTTGTTTTTTAATCTATGCTCTACTTGCTGCAATGTTTAAATAATACACCAGGGTGACCTCTCAAGCAGCAGGTGTAAACTTGGCTCTTTTAATTTAAAAAATAGTAATAAGAAAGGAGTTCCAATATGGATCTTAGCACAACCTATGTCGCCTTACCAGGATGCCTCACGCACATTGTTTTTGTGTTGCACCTAATTTGCCTCCTATCTTCTGTTTAATCTTTAAACGAAGGTCTGAGCAATGGCCTGTATCTTGGAGAACTCCCCTTCCCTCTTGTGCAGAATATTGGGAATTGGTGTCTTGATGCGTGTGCTCACAGTGTTCCCATTGTCTTCGATGAGGATGACGTTGTTGGAATCATACCTTGGTATCATTTTGGGGCCTGGGATCTTATGGCCCACAACGAGTGTTTTTTTCTTCTGCCCCTTTATGGCCAGCAAGATCATATCTCCTACTTTGCTGATTCTATTCTTGTTGTAAACATGGATGCATGTTGCCAAGTGATGCTGAATGTGCGTTGACATAGGGCGTTGCTTACTGTGGGACTCAAGAGCGCTCTTGCACTTCTCTGGAGTAGAGCCATGGCTGTCCCTATTTCTTTTTCCCGATAATGTAGTACCATGGTTATCTCTGCTGTACAGACCGGTCAACCTGACATGCTGTCCTACTTCTGGAGAACAAAAGTGTAAAGATGTCTCCAACACAGGAAATAAGTTGGTAATCTTTATTGGTAGTACAAAGATAACAAGACCTCCAGCTACTTCCCCAGCTCCACTGTCTAACTGCTCACTTCAAAGAACAACATTCTATTCACCTAGCAACAGCTTAACATTCCACTATGAATAAATCTCTACATATCTCCCCCCTTACATAGAAAAATAATGGAAACATAATAAAGAAACATAATCTTTAAATTGCATGCGGAAACATATAATATGAAAGAACCTATGGAGCATGGCATTTAGAAACATTACCACAACTCCAAGCAGACCCATCCGTTAAGATAAGAACATTTCTTTTTACACTCTTTACTTGTATAGGTTGAGTAAACTTACTGTCTCCCTTAGTAACAAGTCCTCGTCTTTTAACCACAACCCAATCACCCTCTTTTATATCTGATTCCTTAACTCCCTTTCTTATGATGTAGTGACTTGTGGCCACTCTCTGTTGTCTCTCCACGCCATCTTCTACTGCAGCACGAGCCACCCACACACATTCTTTATTCTTCAACCACCCTGGGACTTCTTTCACACCCGGTTCACGTCCCTTAAGAGAAACAAACAGGGAAACCCCAGTTATAGAATGTGGTGTAACTCTATATGACCACACTAATTTTTTAAGTTCCTCGGACCATGCCAATCCATTCGCTAATGAAAGTTGAATGTTGTCCATTAACAGACGGTTGAACCTTTCAACCAAACCATTAGCTTGCGGCCTGAACAATGAAACTCTCTCATGAATAATTCCCATTTTACATAAGAACTCCTTCATTCGTCTAGAAACCAACTGAACTCCATTGTCCGACACCAATGTTTTTGGTATCCCTTCATTCATGAACACTCCTTCCATGAAACCAATCACCTTTCCTGTTTCAATGCAATCAGTAGACTCCACTACAAACCATTTTGAATGGTAATCCACAAGAACCATCAAAAATCTGCTTCGAGATCCCAACTTAGAAATGGGACCAAGAAAATCAATTGTTACCATTTACCATGGGCGTTTGGGAAATTCCATACAAGCAAGAGGAGGTTGTCTAACAACTTTTGTTTTGTCACTCCTAGCACACGCATAACATTCCTTAACAAGTTCCTCAATATCATTGTCCATTCTTGTCCACCAGAACGATAGCCAAATTCGCCTCTTGGTCATATTCCCACCTAAATCTCCTTTGTTTGCTATATTCATTATCTTAGTCCTCAATTTAGTTGATGGTACCAATTAGTTCCTTCTCCATAACTTTCCTTCATTTACACTCAACTCAGCCTCAACGTGATAAAGGCTTCTAACGAACCTCATCACAATATTCCTTGGCCCATCCATCTGATACACACCTCATGACTTGATTCATCAACTCATCATCCGACATAGCATTGTCCCATTCTTCTTTATCAAACGCTTGTTCCTCATTGCATCTAATTACATCCACTTCGTCCTCTAGCTCTTCCTTGGCAACATCCACTGGCATTCTAGATAAATAATCTGCTACCACATTTTTCAAACCTTTCATATATTCCATCTCAAAATTGTACTCAAGTACATACACAATTCAACTAGAAATTCTAGGGGTTACATTGCCTTCCAATCCTCTTCCACCTTTAAACAAGTCTACTAGGGGTTTGTGATCAGTGCGAACCCTGAATGGTAAAAACCAAAGAAAATATCGAAAATGCTTGATACTCCAACAACACGCTAGAGCTTCTCTCTCAATCACAGAATATGAGGATTCTGCTCCCTGAAGTCTTTGAGACACGAAACCGATAATTTGTTCCACTCCATCATGAACTTGGGACAATACAGCTCCAATTCCCACCACACTACCATCAGTAGTGACAAAAGTTTTAGCCTTGACATCAAAATGTCAAAGTGTAGGTGCATGTAATATGCCATTCTTCACACATTTGAACGCTTTCTCACACAATTCATTCCACTCAAATGCAACTCCATTTTTCATTAATAACCTCAAAAGTTCCACTATTTCTGAGAACCCACTGATGAATTTAGAACAGTACTCGGCAAGTCCCAGGATCGACTTCAACTGATCCTTGTTGAGAGGAGTGGGGGCATCATTAATTGCTGAGACAATACTTTTCTTTGTTTTTTTTCTGACCCTGATATGTTGTGCCCTAAATAGGTCACACAATCTCTTTTCAGTTGACATTTTTCTTTTTTTATAGTCAACCCATGACTCTCCATACGTTTCAAAACTTCAGTTAAAATCTTATTGTGATAGTCACAACTCTTCCCTACAATTAGTACATCGTCTTGAAAACGCAAGACATTGCTCATATCACCAAAAATCTGCTGCATGACCCTTTGAAACACCGCTGAGGCACACGCCAAACCAAATGGCATCCTACAATAGCAAAATGCACCCAGCGGTGTTACAAATGAGGTGAGGTGCCTAGAGTCCTTGTCCAAATTGATCTGATGATATTCAGCAGACATATCTATAACACTGAAAATTGCACCTCTACCCATAGCTGTTAACATTTCAGATATATTTGGCAGTGGTTGCCTCTCAACCCAAATGTTTCTATTAAGATGGTGCAAGTCCACACAGAGCCTAATTTTGGTTCCACCACCCTTCGGCGCGACTACAATGGGTGCGAGCCATTCAGAAGCTTCTATGGGCTCAAGGATGTTCAGCTTTAACAATTTGTCGAGTTCTTCTTGAAGGGGACCTCTCATTAAATAAGGTGCATTTCTCACTTTGTGAACCACTGGTACTGCATTTTTCTTGAGGATGATTTTATGAGTAAAATTCACTAACTTTCCTAACTTGTCAGAGAAAATATTTGAATTTTTTTTCATAATATCAGTCTCATACCCATCAACATTAAGAATAGGTAAGGACTTAACTGGTTTAGATGCATTGGGATTAAGCATAATCCCCAAATCCTTTTGATGGCGCCAACCTAACAAATTGGAACCTTGTTTCATCAGATATACTCATCCATACACTTTCCTACCTGAAAAACTTATTATCATCCACTTAAGTCCCAAAATCTCTATGCTCTTTCCACCATAACCAACAGCTTTAATGTAAGGCGTATCCCAGGAATCCACATCACTCTCATCACCCCAGGCTTCAAGATACATGTCTATAGATACCAACGTATACAAGCTACCTGAATCAACCAATATTCTGACATCTTTAGTACCAAAGTATCTGATATCTTTAGCATCAAAGTTTATAATGCAGTGTGGCTTTTCAAGTTTATCAGAGCTTTCAGTAGCCACATCGACAATACAAACATATTTTGGATTGACATATTTTTGAATTGATGATCCTTCAATGAATAACATGAGCTCTTGAATATTTTCACAGGTGTCATCAATCTCATGGACATATTGGGTTTTTGGATTACAAGCTTTAGCAATATGTCCTCTTTTCCCACACACTCTACAAATTGCATTACTAGCCATACATTTGGTACTGGAAGCAATATGCCCTGGAGCTCCACATCTGTAACACTTGAAAATATGTGAATTAGATTGTGGAGGTATGTTGGTAGGACGAGACACTCCAGAAGGTTTACTAAAGGAATTAAGTTGAAATGTTCCCCCATTCTTTACTTCTTTACCACTTTTGTTTCATCAATACATGCATGGATTTGTGATCCTTTTTAACTTAAATCTTTTAATTCAACATCTTTTGATACCACTTCTTTTGATACTCATGGAGCTAGTACACTTATCCATTTCCTTAATCCATAGATCTGTATTCTCTGGGCGGAATCTTTAATAAGCAGTTTTTCTCGTACTCTTTTGTTGTTAGTACACCTAACAATTTGATCGCATATAAGTGGAGTCTCTTTAATTCTTAAACTGTCAAGTTAAATACAACCCCCTCAAAGCAGCTACATTGGTTGCAATATCTTCATCATCTTTTTGATTGCGGCAAAAAAATGTGTGCCTCTCTAATACTGTATTAATCTTGGCAATAAACCTTTTCTCTAACATTTGCATGCTCATATCATATACATTGGTTGATTGCCCATTTCCCATCCCTAAGGATATTTCAGGTAAATCCTCATCCAAACTACGCCCCTCAGCACCTGGATGATGAAGCAAGATTGCTTGTTTGCGAAAAGGACCATATTTATCTGCCCCTGTTGCTAAAACATAGGTTAAAATATCTGTTTCCATTCTTTCCAGGGTATGGCAGGTTCACCGGTGGTTGGAAGAAAGGAAGGAGGGGCTGCTAACCCTTCATCAGCCATTAAATAGAGTGAACTGATTCAATTCTAATACAACCTGAAAGGAAATCAATGTTAAAGAAAATAATTAATTAATATAACAAATTACTGTTATGAAGAGTTCCTTGAAGTTCTTTGAAGTAACACCACTATTATGAATTGATGTTTCTTCTTGCAGAATGCTTTGAAATTTACTTAAAAGAACGCTTGAAATTGTAGTATGCAACAATCCTCTTCAAATTGATGAGCATGTTGATGTGTTATGGCAGCCGTCATGGTACAAAAACGGATCTTTTGAAGTTCGCCGATCGTGTTTTTGTAGAAGTGGTAGTCCGGTCTATTTTGCTAGGAAGTTGGTGTAACTGCCTCTCGACCAATCAAAATGGCCGCCAAGTACAGGTCACGTATTTGACCTTACGCACATTATACTGCAGTGTTGTTTTCAGCAGGCGATCGGGCACAGTGTGTAGTAAGCGATTGTGCACAGCGTGCAGAGCGTTACCTGGATAGCTTGGGGATTTAGAAGATGCAAGTTTCGTTCATTACGGTTTTCACAAGATGCGGCGTAACAGTAAAAAAAAACTTGATTTTCTTCAAAACGCTTCCAATTTGCGCACAAATAGGAAATCTAATGCGTTTCCTCAAAACATATAAAGTTGTTTTGTTTATTTCCTTTACTTTTTCAATCGGGGTACAAGACTACTTTCTAATGATGCACCAGGTTCTCTTTTAAAGTGCACAAAGCAAATAATTCATGAGGCAGTAAAAAGAAATTAACAGTACCATTCCACAAAAGAGTAATAAAAGTCAATGTATATCAAATATAAAGTAAGAATGTATATGAGACCGATGTCCGGAACAAATGTAGAAGTAACATTTCTTTTAGTCGCAATTATGTTAGGTGTTAGGATTGTAGTAGAATAAAATAATTGGATATCCATTAGATACAAAGTACATACCAGAGGCAAAGCATCTCGTAATATCTTTAAAATTCTTGAACACTTGAAATGTATACCAAATCCAGGTATCATCCAGGGGTGGAGGTTCTTGATGTCTGTCCCCTGCACAGACTGTAATTCTCGTCACCAATGTAAAGATGTCTCCAACACAGGAAATAAGTTGGTAATCTTTATTAGTAGTACAGAGATAACAAGACATCCAGCTACTTCTCCAGCTCCAATGTGTATCTGCTCACTTCAAAGAACAACATTCTATTCACCTAGCAACAGCTTAACATTCCATTATGAATAAATCTCACAAAAAGGTTCCTTCCGTCCGGGCCAGGCAGCCAATGGCAGAGCCTCTCTTGCCTCTTTCTGCACTTGTCTTGCCCCTTTCTGCATCTCAATTGCTTCTTTCTGCATTTCCGAACTTCTCTTCCTTTTTCTGCACCTTTCTTGCCTCTTTAAGCCCATTTCTTGCCTCTTTCTGCATCTCACCTCCCTCTATTTGCACTTCTCTTCCTATGTTTCTGTACCTTTCGTGTTTCTTTCTGCAACTCTATTGTCTGTTTCATCACTTCTCTTGATTCTTTCTGCACCTCTGTTGCTTCTTTCAGCACTTCTCTTGCATCTTTCTGCACTCCTCTTGCCTCTTTCTGCACCTATGTTGCTATTTTCGATACCCCTATTCCCTCTTTCTGTACCTCTCCTGCCTGTTGCTATACCTCTCTTGCCTTTTTCTGTACTCTTCTTGCCTATTTCCACACTTCTGCCTCTTATTTCTGCAGAACCCTCTTGCCTCTTTCTGTACGCCTCTTTCCTCTTTCTGTACTTATCTTCCCTCTTTCTGTACTTCTATTCCCTCTTTCTGCACCATTCATGCTGCTTCTGCACCTGACTTGCCTCTTTCTGCACCTCTCTTGCATCTTTAAGCACCTGTCTTGCCTCTTTCTGCATCTCAATTGTCTCTTTCTGCACTTCTCTTCCTTTGTTTCTGTACCTTTCGTGTTTCTTTCTGCAACTCTCTTGTCTATTTCATCACTTCTCTTGCTTCTTTCTGCACCTCTGTTGCTTCTTTCAGCACTTCTCTTGCCTCTTTCTGCACCTATGTTGCATCTTTCGGCACCCCTGTTCCCTTTTTCTGCAAATATCATGCCTGTTGCTGTACCGCCGTTGTCTCTTTCTGTACTTCTCTTGCCTATTTCCGCACTTCTGTTTCCTCTTTATGCACCCCTCTTGCCTCTACGTTCTGTTATGTTTTGTACCCCTCTTTCCTCTTTTTGCATGTCTCTTCCCTCTTTCTGTAATTCTCTTCCCTCTTTCTGCACCCCTCATGCCTCCATCTGCACATCACTTGTCTCTTTCTGCACCTCTCTTGCCTCTTTAAGCACCTGTCTTGCCTCTTTCTGCATCTTAATTACCTATTTCTGCACTTCTCTTCCTTTGTTTCTGCACCTTTCTTGTTTCTTTCTGCAACTCTCTTGTCTATTTCATCACTTCTCTTGCTTCTTTCGGCACCCCTGTTGCTTCTTTCAGTACTTCTCTTGCCTCTTTCTGTACATCTATTGCCTGGTTCTGCAGCTCTCCTGTCTCTTTTGTTCCTTCTCTTGCTTCTTTCTGCACCTTTGATGCTTCTTTCTACACCTCTCTTGCTTCTTTCTGCACCCCTCTTGCCTCTTTCTGCACCCCTCTTCCCTCTTTCTGCATCTCTCTTGCCTTTTTCTGCGCCCCTGTTCCCTCTTTCTGCAGTTCTCTTGCAAACTTCTGCAACCATCTCTCCTCTTTCTGGACCCCTCTTCTCTGATTCTATTGGTACTCCTGTTCCTAATGCATTCCTGCTGGAAAGTAAGTGGAACCGCCCCCCAAAAAAAGGTTAATTTAGGTAGAACCGTCATCTTTACCAGGTTATCTCTCCCATAGTGGGATAGAGGGAGGTTTTTCCACCTGGCGAAGAGAAAGCCTACATCTTTATCTATTTTTTTCCAGTTGATCAGCAGTATTTTGTTTAAGTCCTTTACTATCTTTATCCCTAAATTTTTAAACTCTTTACTTACTGGGCCTTGGCTATACACCGAGTTCCGGCACATAATCTCGGTTTTATCAGAGTTTGCCATCTACCATGAAATAGCACCGAACTCCGCCAACAGATTTCCTAAATGCAGAATAGAGATGTCGGGATTTGCAGTATAGACTATGACATTGTCAGCATAAAGAGCAATTTTAAATAGGTAATCTCCAGACTTAAAAGGACTTATATTATTATCCTGCCTAATTGCCTGCGCAAGGGGCTCAATATAGATATTGAACAAGTGGGAGGACAGGGGACACCCCTGTCTCGTTCCTCTTTTGATTTCAAAACTAGGGGTCAAGAAGCCATTTAATAGAATCTATGCCAATGCTCCATAGTAACTATTCTTTAAGGTCTGAACAAATGTCTGGCCCATTCCCATTTCCTCCAACACAGCCCATAGATATTTCCAGCAGACTCGATTGAAGGCTTTAGCGGCATCTAATGCCACTACCGCCAAGGGATCCCCCCTGTTTTCAGCTAGATCAATATTGCCAATTAACTGTTGGATTTGTTCCTGTATGACTCTTCCAGGCATAAAGCCTTTCTGGTCAATATTAATCAGACTTAGAGCTAATTTTCCCAACCTCCCTGCCAAAACGCTCATAAAGATCTTATAGTCTGCGTTGAGAAGGGAGATTGGGCGATAAGAGTCAGGTAACAGGGGGTCCTTCCCTGGCTTCAATAGCAAAACTATCGTAGCCTCCTTCCATGAGCTAGGGATCTACCCTGCTGAGCAGTATATCATTGTGATTAAGGTGTGGAGCACTGGTAAAAGATCAGCGAGCAAGATTTTATAAATTTCATTGGGGAGGGCATCAAGACCCACAGCTTTCTTAGTTTTTGCCCTTTTTATTTGCTCCTTAATCACCTCCATTGAGATAGGTGAGTCTAAAAGTTCTCTGGTTGTATCCGTGATGACTGGAATAGTTTTATCTTTCAACCACAAATTTATGGCTTCTGCAGAAGGATCCATATCCTCCTTATAAAGGTTCGCAAACCGGGGCAGAAGGCAATTCTGCATAGCTGCCGGCTCTCTGCATTTAGTTCGGCATTATCGATAATAAGCTGACTAATGGTGTTTTTAGCCCTGTCTTCTCTTGCCTTCCATGCCAATAAGGCACCAGCTCTTTCCCCATTTTCAAACGTTTCCATATTATGAACCTTCCACTGAGCCTTACACTTCTGGTCCAGATATGCCCGTAGATCACTTCTTGCTTCTTCAAGTTTTCCCTATATCTCACCCACCTCTCTAGTATCATCCCCGCACTATGACTTATTTCCTCTTCATAAGAAGACATTCTTCCTTCCAATGCCTGAAGTTCTAAAATATTGATCTTATTCCTTGCGCTTATTAGGCTACGTAGATGCCCCCTTAGACTTGCCTTATAGGCATCCCAAACCACTTCTAATGTAGTAGAACCAATATTAAAAAGGAAGAATTCTTGAGAAGTTTTTTTAATTGCTTGGATGAATTCCGGGACCAGGAGCATTGACCTATTTAGGGTCCATCTGACTTGTTGAGAGATTATCCTTGTGGAATACACAAATACTAAGGGCGTATGATCAGATAAATGACAAGGGGATACAGATATGCTAATAATATTCTCTATGTTTACCCTATTCACCAGAGCATAATCAATTCTAGAAGAATGGTGATTCTTTTTACAGTAGAATGTAAATCCATCCAAATCCCCCATCTTTGTTCTCCATATATCTACCAAATTAATATTCAATAACAGATTTACCATGACCATTTGCGATCCCGGTGCCCCATTGACCCGGCTTACATTTGATCTATCCTTTACCGGATCCAGCCGAACATTAAAATCTCTGCCTAAGATTATCGGGGGATTTACCGCCATCAGCCTGTCCTGCAACTTAACTAAAAAGGATGAATCATCTGTATTCGGGCCATAATAAGATGAACAAATTAAATTCTCACTCTCAAAATCTAACAATGCAATGACCCATCTGCCTGTTTGGTCTGTCTGGACCGATCCTATTGTACATGTAACCCCTTTTTTCCTAGAATAGCGACTCCATGGATATTCATCTCTTGATGAGAGTAACAAACACATTGGATCCATGATATTTTAGAAAACACAGCTTCTAATTCTGTCCTATTCAGGTGCGTTTCCTGCAATAGACAGACTTGCGCGGGGGATAGTTCTAAATATTTAAATATTAATCTTTGTCTTCTTAAACACCTTAGACCATTCAGGTTCCAAGAAACAAACTGAATACTATGACCCCCAATCTTTATATAATGTCGATGCATCTTATCTATGTAATGAGATTGTATTTTGATTGATCTAACCCTGAAAGAGTCTGAAGACTCGTGAGATGAGGAATTTTACCTATTTTGCCACCCTGTGCCCCCCCTGTGTTCCCCTACCCCTCCCCCCGACCCAACTATTCCTCCCCAAACCCCAGCGCTCCCTAGAATTGACATTTCTTTTTGGGGCAGTTCCACTTACTTTCCCGCAGGAATGCATTAATAAATATCCAGGGGAAGATAGGTAGCTTTATTTGGGGGCAGAAAAGTGCCAGACTCTCTTGGAAGAAACTGAGAAGGAAGCTCTTGAAAGGGGGCCTGGCACTTCCAGATTTAAATTTATATTTGTTGGCCTTTCAATTTAGGGGGTATAAGGATGCTACTAACTACACCAGCGGAAACCTCTTGGTGCAGACTTTTGGGGGAACTTGTAACAGGAGAGGGTGGTAATGGACAGGACGGGTTTTTGTATACGTTTGGTGCACCCAGATTTTTCAAGCGGGTACGCCTTAAAGTATTAAAAGCTGCCTTGCAAATATGGTATAAATTAAGGCTTATCTGGGGCATAGGATATTTTTCCCCTTTTTCTCCAATCTGGGATTCACCGGGACCCCTATCTGTCTTGGTGATATCTTGGCAGTCTCGATCAGAAGAGCGGGATTGGAAAAGTGGTCAGATTTGCTGGATTTAGAAGGGTCCTACCTTGGGAGGTACTGTTAGATAAAATTGGCCCTGCATTTTCAAGATTTAAGTACCTCCAGATAAGGTCCTGGTTTGAGGCGGAGGTCCGAGATACAGTTGGGAATTGGGAGCTTGAGCAGTTGTTTCAAGATTCATGCCCAAGGAAAAAAAAGGTATCATTGTGGTACACAAGTCTCTTAAATGCAGTAGATCATGAGCTCCCCCCACAGTCAGTGGTATGGAATTCCATTCCCCTTCTCCAAGACACTGAAAGCCTTTTTGAATTATCTACCAAGTTAATGTATAACTTTTTTTTTTGTACTTAACAGGCTTTATTATACATCAGCCAAAATTGCAAAATGTGTCTCTTCAATTGTCGCAATACCTGCCTGCCCAAGGTGTTCTATCAGAAGGGCAGATGATATTCATATGTTCTTTGAATGTGCAGAATTAGCGGTATTCTGGAAATAAGTGGGGGATACTTTGGTAGATATTTTCCAAACACATATAGATGTCGATCGTTCTCTAGTGATATTTGGTATGAATAACCAGGATCCTAGGTCACTTTTACCCCTGCAGATAGGTCTCCTTCTTTATCGTGTCATCCTGGCTAGAAGGGAGATAAGCTTTAGATGGTAGGACTCCGCCCCCCTCTACAAGAGATTGTAGGATCAAAGCTGCCCTAAGAATGGCAAACTTAGATCAAGAAGAAGCTCCTGTAAGCATCTGTTCTCCCTTGCTGTCATGGGGACGCAGCATATACATGGTAAATAACTGAGAATGAGCAATTGGTATTTTTTGTCTAATGATTACACCTGTCCTCGGGATAAAGAGGGAGGCCATTGTTGGCTAGGGATCACTGACAAAATTTCGACCTCCAAAATATCGACCTACAGGAATATCGAGTCAAAAATATGGAGGGCAAGAATATCGACATCCTATCTACAACATGGTAAGTACAAAAATATAGAAAATATAATATAGATGTCAAAAATATCGATGTTCAAAATATGTTTTTTTTTTTTTATATAAATGTAAAATAAAGTAAATAACACTAATAAATATAATCTACATAGTTAAAAGTATCTAATAATGTATAAAATTTATAAATAATACATATATAATAATAATACATTAATTAAATATATACAGTAAATATATAATATATATGTGCTGAACAATAATTTGTAATACTTATTTTACTAATTTATAAAATAATAAAATATATTCTACATTACAAATACATTTACAAACAAAAAACAATAACAAAAATAAAATGTAAAAGACATAAAATATTAAATATACTTTTATTATTTTTACGATTAATTATATAAAATGTTGGATAGCGTAAGGGTAAAAGTTACTCTTCCCACTCCAGAGAGTGCAACAGTAGGGAAAGTGTTGGATAGCGTAGGGGTAAAAATTACTATTCCCACTCCAGAGAGTGCAACAGTAGGGAAAGCTTTGGATAGCGTAGGGGTAAAAATTACTATTCCCACTCCAGAGAGTGCAACAGTAGGGAAAGCGTTGGATAGTGTATGAGTAAAAATTACTATTCCCACTCAGGAGAGTGCAACAGTAGGGAAAGCGTTGGATAGCATAGGAGTATAAATTACTATTCCCTCTCCACAGAGTGCAACAGTAGGGAAAGCGTTGGATAGCGTAGGGGTAAAAATTACTATTCCCACTCCAGAGAGTGCAACAGTAGGGAAAGCTTTGGATAGCGTAGGAGTAACAATTATTACTTATTTACATTTAAATTACTTCCCACCATATTCCCCTATAAACCCACTACCCGCAACAGAACACATTTATCTATTTATGAATTAATAAAAAGTATTTACCAATCAATTAAAATTAAATACAATTTTTACCATTTAATAATAATTTTAATTTTAATTCCTACTAATTAATAATTAATTAAACATAATTAAATAACTTCCCACCCTATTCCCCTATAAACCCACAACCCGCTACAGAACATATATATCAATTAATCAATTAATTAAAATGAAATACCAATTAATACAATTTATTTACCAATTATTTAAAATTATTTAATAATAACTACTAATTACTTTTTATTTTAACATATTTAAATTACTTCCCACCCTATTCCCCTATAAACCCGCAACCCGCTATAGAACATATTTTTCAATTAATCAATAATTAAAATGATTTACCAATTAAATAAATTTAATTACCAATTATTTAAAATGAAGTAATATTAACTACTCATTATTAAATAATTTAACCTAATTATATTACTTCCCACCCTATTTCCTTATAAACCCATAACCCGCTAAGAACATATTTATCAATTAATCAATTAATTAAAAGTAATTTTCAATTAATTAAAATTAATTACCAATTACTTACAATTTAGTAATAAATCCTACTAATTAATAATCAATTTTACATAATTAAATTACTTCCCACCCTAATCCCTATAAACCCACAACCCGCTCCGGTACTAAAACATATAATGTGCTTATAAATAAATTTATTGATATATATAATTAATACACATATAATATTTTTTTAAATACTTAAGTAAAACATATAACACATACGTAATAAAAAACTAAAAAATTATACAAATATCGATATTAGGGTCATCGAAATTAGTAACATCGATATATATGCTATCGATATTACTAACTTCGATATTACTTACATCGATATAAAGAATTTCGATATTACTTACCTTAGGGTCGATATTCTGTCCAACGATATTCTTGAAATCGATATTCTGCACCTTCGAAATTTCATACACGATATTTTGGTAGGTCGATAATTCCTACTCGATATTTTGACTGTGTACCGTTGGCTAGGTGAAGACAGTGAGTCGAGAGGCGCCCAGTTCAAATACATACATATCGACTTGTTATCTGCCGGAGTCTGAGGTGAGATGAGGACAAAAAAAAAGAAAAAAAAGGTACTCCTGTTCCATCTTTCTGCTCCTTGTTTGCCTGTTTGTGCAACTTCCTTGCCTTTTACTGCAGTTTTCTTGCCTCCTTCTGCACCTCTGTTGCTTCTTTGTGCACTTCTCTTGCTGTTTTCTGCAACTGTTCTGCCTCTTTCTGTACGCATTATTCTTCTTTATGCACTTCTCTTGCTTTTTTCTGTGCTTCTCTTGCTTTTTTCTGCACGCCTTGCTTCTTTCTGCACACGTCTTTATTCTTTATGCACCCTCTTCCCTCTTTCCGCACCTCTCATTCATCTTTCTGCACTTCTCTTGCTTCTTTCTGCACCTCTCATGCATCTTTCTGCACCCATGTTGCCTCTTTCTGCACCTGTCTTCCCTCTTTCTGCACATCAATTGTCTCCATGTGCACCTCTCTTCTCTCTTTGTGTATCTCTCTTGCCTTTTTCTGCACTTCTGTTGTCTCTTTCTGTACCTCTGATGCTCCTTTCTGCACTTCTCTAGCCTCTTTCGGCACCTCTGTTCCTTTTTTCGGCACTTCTCTTATCTCTCTCTGTACCCCTCTTGCCTCTTTCTGCACTTATGTTGCTTCTTTCTGAACTTCTCTTGTTTCTTTCTACACTTCTCTAGTCTCTTTCCACACCTCTCTTGCCCCTTTCTGCATCCCTGTTCCTTCTTTCTGTATCCCCTTGCCTTTTTCTTGTCTTCCCTCTTTCTGCACATCAAATGTCTCTTTGTGCACCTCTCTTCTCTTTGTGCACCTCTCTTGCCTTTTTCTGCACTTCTGTTGTCTCTTGCTGCACCTCTGTTGCTTTTTTCAGCACTTCTCTTCCCTCTTTCTGTGCCACTCTTGCCTCTTTCTGCACCTCTGTTGCTTCTTTCTGAACTTCTGTTGCTTCTTTTTGCAATTCTCTTGTCTCTTTCTGCACCTCTCGTCCTTCTTTCTGTACCCCTATTGCCTTTTATGTACCTCTGTTGCTTCTTCCTGCACTTCTCTTGCTTCTTTTTGTACCTCTCTTACTTCTTTCTGTACCCATCTTGACTGTTTCTGCACATCCTTCCCTCTTTCTGCACCTCTCTTGCGTCCTCCTTCACCTCTCTTGCCACTTTCTATAGTCTTCTTGACTCTTTATGAACCTCTGTTGTTTCTTTATGCACTTCTCTTGCCTTTTTCAGCACCCTTCTTGCCTCTGTCTTTACCAATGTTGGTTCCTTCTGCACTTCTTGTGCCTCTTTCTGTACCTCTCTTGCCTTTTTCTGCATGTCTTGACTCTTTCTGCCCTTCTAGTGCTTTTTCAGCACTTATTTTGCCTCTATCTGTACCCCTCTTGCCTCTTTCTGCACTTCTGTTGCTTTCTTTCTGCCCTTCTCTTGCTTCTTTCTGCACATATCTTGCTTATTTCTGCACCTCTCTTTCCTCTTTGCGCACCCTTCATTGTTCTTTATGCACCACTCTTGCCTCATTCTGTATCCCATTCCCTCTTTATGCACCTCTCTTGCCTCTTTCTGCACCTCTCTTGCCTCTTTCTCCTCTTCTTTTGACTCTTACTGCACCTCTGTTGGTTCTATTTGCACTTCTCTTGCCTCATTCGGCAACCCTCTAGCCCTCTGTTGGTTCTTTCTGCGGGTCTCTTAGCTCTTTCTGCACTTTTCTTGCATTGTTTTGTTCTTCTCTTGCTTCTGTCTGCACTTCTTCTGCCTCTTTCTGCACTTCTCTTGCCACTTTCCACATTTCTGTTGCTTCTTTCTGCACTTCTCTTGCTTCTTTCTACACCTCTCTTGCTTCTTTCTGCACCCCTCTTGCCTCTTTCTGCACCCCTCTTCCCTCTTTCTGCATCTCTCTTGCCTCTTTCTGCGCCCCTGTCCCCTCTTTCTGCATTTCTCTTGCAATCTTCTGCACCCCTCTTGCCTCTTTCTGTACCCCTCTTCCCAATTTCTGTACATCTCTTGAATCTGTTGGGACACCTGTTTCATCGTTCTATTCCTTGTTTGCCTGTTTGTGCAACTTTCTTGTCTCTTTCTGCAGTTATCTTGCCTCCTTCTGCACCTCTGTTGTTTCTTTGTGCACTTCTCCCACCGTTTTCTGCACATGAGCTGCCTCTTTCTGCACTCATTTTTTTTCTTTCTTCACTTCTCTTGCTTTTTTCTGTGCTTCACTTGCCTTGCTTTTTCTGTACCCCCTTGCTTCCTTCGGCACCCCTCTTTACTCGTTATTCACCATCTTCCCTCTTTCTGTACCTATAATTCATCTTTTTAAACTTCTCTTGCCTCTTTCTGCACCACTGTTTTTGTCTGCACTTCTCTTGCGTTTTTCTGCACCTCTCTTGCGTCTTCCCGTACCCCTGTTGCCTCTTTATGCACCCGTCTTCCCTCTTTCTGCACACCAATTGTGTCTTTGTGCAAATCTATTCTCTCTTTGTGCACTACTCTTACCTTTTTCTGCACATATATTGTCTCTTTCTGCACCTCTGTTGCTTCTTTCTGCACTTTTCTTGCCTCTTTCGGCACCTCTGTTCCTTTTTTCGTCACTTTTCTTGCCTCTTTCTGCACCCCTCTTGCATCTTTCTGTACTTCTGTTGCTTCTTTCTGAACTTCTCTTGCTCCTTTCTGCACTTCTCTTGTCTCTTTCTGCACCTCTGTTGCCCCTTTCTGCATCCCTGTTCCTTCTCCCTGTACCACTCTTGCCTTTTTCTGCACCTCTGTTGCTTCTTCCTGCACTTCTCTTGCTTCTTTTTGTACCTCTCCTGTCTCTTTCTGCACCCCTCTTGAGTGTTTCTTAAACATTCTTCCCTCTTTCTGCACCTCTCTTGCATCCTCCTGCACCTCTTGTGCCTTTTTCTATAGTCTTCTTGCCTCTTAATGCACCTCTGTTGCTTATTTCTGCTTCTCTTGCCTTTTTCATCACCCCTCTTGCCTCTGTCTGCACCAATGTTGGTTCTTTCTGTAGTTCTTTTGGCTCTTTCTGTACCTCTGTTGCTTTGTCAGCACTTTTCTTGCCTCTATCTGCACCCCTCTTGCCTCTTTCTGTACTCTGTTGCTTTTTTTCCGCACTAATCTTGCTTCTTTCTGTACCTCTCTTGCTTCTTTCTGCACCCCTCTTTCCTCTGTGTGCACCCCTCTTCCTTCTTTGTGCACCTCTTTTGCATCTTTCTGCAACCCTGTTCCCTCGCTCTGCACCTCTCTTGCCACTTTCTGCACCCCTGTTCCTTCTTTCTGTACCTCTCTTGCCCCTCTCTCCACTTCTTTTGACTCTTTATGCACCTCTGTTGGTTCTTTCTGCACTTCTCCTGCCTCTTTCGGCAACCCTCTAGCCCCTGTCTACACCTCTGTTGTTTTTTTTTTTGCAGTACTCTTGCTTTTTTCTGTACCTTTCTTGCCTTTTTCTGTGCATCTCTTGCTTTTTTATGTACTTCTCTAGCCTCTTTTTGCACATCTCTTGCTTTGTTTTGTGCTTCTCTTACTTCTTTCTTCTCTTCTCCTGCCTCTTTCCGCCCTTCTCTTGCTACTTTCAACATTTCTGTTGCTTCTCTCTGGACTTCTCTTGCTTCTTTCTGCAACCCTTTTGCCCCTTTCTGTACCTCTTTTGCTTCTTTCTACACTTCTCTTGCTTCTTTTTACACCTCTCTTACTTCTTTCTGTACCCCTGTTGCTTCTTTCTGCACTAGTCTTCCCTCTTTCTGCACCTCTCTTGTCTCTTTGTGCACCTCTGTTGTCTCTTTCTGTTTCTCTTTTGCATCTTTCAGTACCCCTCTTGACTCTTTCTGTACTTCTGTTGCTTCTTTCAGCACTTCTATTGCTTCTTTCTGCACCTCTCTTGCTTCTTTCTACACCCCTCTTTCCTCTGTGTGCACCACTCTTCCCTCTTACTGTATCTCCCTTGCCTCTTTCTGTATCCCTATTCCCTCTTTCTGTATCTAACTTGCCTGTTTCTGTAACTCTCTTGCCTCTTCCAGCAGTTCTCTTTTCTGTTTCTGCACCTCTATTGCCTCTTTCTGCTCCTCTCTTGGCTCGTTCTGCACTTCTATTGTCTCTTTCTATACGTCTCTTGCCTTTTTTTGCACTTATCTTGCCTCTTTCTATACCTCTTTTGTTTTTTCTGCAATTCTTTTGCTTCTTTCTGTGCTTCTCTTCCTTCTTTCAGTACTTCTCCTGCCTCTTTCTGTACTTCTCTTGCCTCTTTACGTTTCTGTTGCTTCTTTCTGGACTTCTCTTGCCTCTTTCTGCAACCCTATTGCCTCTTCCTGCACCTCTCTTGCTTCTTTCTGCACTTGTCTTCCCTCTTTCTGCACCTCTCTTCTTTCTTTGTGCACCTATTTCTCTGTACCTCTCCTGTTTTTTTTGCACTTCTCTTGCCTCTTTCTGCATTGCTCTTACCTCTATCTGCAACTCTGCTACTTCTTTCTGTACCTCTCACCTCTTTCTGCACCCCTGTTCCCTCTTTCTGTACCTCTCTTGACTGTCTCTGCAACTCATTTGCCCCTTTCTGCAGTACTCTTCCCTGTTTCGGCACCTCTCTTGCCTATTTCTGCTCCTCTCTTGCCTCTTTCTGGACCTCTCTAGTCTCTTTCAACACATGGCTTACTTCTTTCTGTACTTCTGTTGCCTCTTTCTGCACATTTATTACTCTTTCTGTACTTCTCTTATTTTTTTATGCAATTCTCTTGCTTCTTTCTGTACTTCTCTCGCCTGTTTCTATATTGAAATGGGAAGCGCAAGTTGTCAAGTTTAAAGGCTTGCACCCTCTCATGACTGAGGTATATGTCTACTTGAACATGTATTCTCAAATGTGTTATGGATCTGAAGATGGACCCTTAAAAAGTGGGTAGCTGCTCTTATAGATGGTCAAATCTTATGAGTTCTGCCCTTTCGTTCGGTTTCACAGGCAGACATGTCTTGTGTATATAGGTGGTAAACAGCCCCTCAAAAGTACTATTCAATACGCATGTGCCCTGTATTAGGAGAAGAAAGAAATTCATACACCTTCTTGTACAAAAATATACAGAGTATGCTGTTTGAAACATGGATATTCAAGAATGTGTGTGTTTACTTTTATGTAACATGTCATCAGATAAAAGCAGAGACACATGAATGCATACCTTCACAAACCTGCTCAGACTTACAAAAGTGATATGGTTAGGATTGCTGTTTTACATTTGGTGGGCCTAACATTCTGAACAGTCGACGAATAGTGAACCTCCAAGAGAAAAGTAAGGTTTAAGTCATCTTGGGTAAAGGATTAGTGAGTACGATACTTTGTATGAGTCTGTGGAAAGGTGCAGTCAAAGTAGGCGTCTTTCTGCACCCCTCTCTACACGTCTTTTGCTTCTATTTGCACCTTTCTTCCTCTTTCCGGACTTTTGTAGCCTCTTTCTGCATTTTTCTTGCTTTTTTCTGCATCTTTCTTCTTCTTTCTCTACCTCTCTTTCCTCTTTCTGCACTTTTCTGGCTTCTTTCTGCACCTTTCTTCCTCTTTCTGTATCTGTTCTACATCTGTAGGCATAGTTAGTTATTAGCATTTAAAAACCCTTAGAAATTCACTGAAAAACACAGGTTTCATGGACATTATATTTAGGGATTAGCATTTAAAAAACCTTAGAAATTCACTGAAAAAGCCACAGGTTTCAGGGATGGTATAGTTAGAGATTAGTACTTAAAAACCTTAGAAATTCATTGGGAAAAACACAGGTTTCAGGAATGGTATAGTTAGGGAGTAACATTTTGAAACCTTAGAAATTCACTGCAAAACCCACAGGTTTCAGGGACATTATAGTTAGGGATTAGCATTTAAAAAATCTTAGAAATTCATTGAAAAAAACAGGTTTTATGGATGTTATTGTTAGGCTGACATTTCACTCGTACAAAACAGAAAAATATGGCAGTTAGCTGAGGTAACTATAACTCGCGCCCCGCAATGCACTGCTGATGATGTCACATATTACATCAGTTATGACATCACTGATGACATCTCAAATGATATCACTGATGACGTCATCCAGTAACTGAGTGTTTTTGAAAAGTTTAAGAATTTTATATCCATATATCTATATATATGTAGCATGTTTCCTTAGTAGCATTGTGTGAACAAGGCCTCTGGGAAGGCCGAAGCATTATGCTGCTGGCAGATGAAATAAATAAATACATTTCTCACCTGCAAACTGGGTCGGCTCTCGTCTTTTGCTCCGGCAAAAATCCTGAGAATAGTGGGACCGCTGGAGTGTTGGTTCGAGCTTCTTTGAGCATAGCTATATATATTTTCATATGCTGTCGTGTGCTTCCTCTAAAGCTTCTGGGCCTTTGCAAACATAAATTAACACGGCAGCCCTTGTCGTGGAGGAATGCACCATCACGAAGGAGAGAGGCGGCTGGTGGGAACTGTGCCCACGCCTGCTGCAGCACAGCAAATGAAGGAAAAAATGATCAGCTCTGCACTCTGGGTCCCTCTGAGGTAAATAATGGATTTTTAAAAGTGTAAAGTTTGGAACAGAACTTACCCAAGGGAATGACTGGTATTTAATTGGACTACCTATTCCAGCATGCTTTGAAATAAAAAAAAACAAACTGAGCAAAGTAATTGATGAACATTACATGCAGCTGGGTATTTAATCCTTTCTGGAAAACATTCACAATCTGTAAGTCGCCTATGAAGAAAGGCAGGAGCCTTGAAACGCGTCAGGCGCTATGAATCTTTACTGAAATGCATATGCTGGTGCTCATTTGCTGTTGTGTGCTTCCTCAAAAGCTTCTGGGCCTTTGCAAACATATTATATATATATATATATATATATATATATATATATATATATATATATATATATATATATATATATATATATATATATATATATATATATACTACTATTATACAGAGAGAACTGTGTCCTTTGAGCCAGGCAAACTCGAAAAGTACACCACCAATCCTAACACTCAAGACATGTTTGGAAACCTCAGGGCAAGCAGAAGGACATAGGCTATGTAACAATAAAAAATATACGTTCTTTAAAAAATTTAGGAATAAAAAAACGTAGTCCCTCGCAAGTAGCGCCAGCCGCGACGTGCGTGATGACATCGGGAGCGCGGGGAGGAGCGGCGTTTAGGAGCAAAGGAGCTGCAAACAGGCGGGGAGGAGCGGCGAGCTGCGGACAAGCGGTGAGGAGCGGCGGAGCAGTGGAGTGGTAAACTCAGCAGCGCGGGGAGGAGCGGCGGCTGAGGTAAGTGAAGCAGCCGCGGGTGTGCACCAAGGGACGGGCGAGGGCCATGAGTGCTCGCAAGCCTTTTACTCAAAGTCGGGACGTCGGGGGAAGCAGTGGACAAGAGCCGCGGGTGTGCACCGAGGGATGGGCGGGGGCCATGAGTGCTCGGAAGCCTTTTCCTCAAAGTCGGGACGTCGGGGGGAACAGCGGACACGAGCATGGGCAGAAGCGGCCAGGACCAACAAAACCGGAGCAAGGAAACACTGTAAGTACGCTCTGCTGCTCCCGGCCACTCTGCTGCGCCTCTCCTGCTGCGATGCTGCCCCCAGCCACCTTCTGCCCCGGGCAACGCCGGGGTGGGCTGCTAGTATATATATATATATATATATATGAAACAGTACTCGTCCTGGCGCAAGCCTGCGCCGCCAATTAGTGATTCAATCGGTCTTGAAAGAACGAAGAGCTGAACCCAGGTTAGGTGCCAAACAACAAGGTGCTTTATTTATGCATGTTGCTGAGCCTGTCCGCCATTACACGTTTCGACTGTCTCCACAGTCTTGGTCACATGGTAAGGTCACATTACAACCATTGGATTTAAATACTAAACACAAAAGGCAGACTCAACATTTCCGCCTACCACTAAGCATCAACCATGTTCCTCATTAAGGAAACAAAAATAAGACTATGAAATGATATACAACTAGTCTTTCCATTCGAAAAAATTAAACTCTTAGTGAGTATTTACAGTTGCTCATAAATATTAAAAATGTGCAAAGTACGACTTTGGTAAAATACATCTATACATATTTACATCAAATAAATAAATGTATATTGCAATCACTAAAAACATTTAGTTGATGTTAGTAGTAAAAATCTTAAATTGTTTCCGAACATTAGAAGAGAAGCCTGTAAAACTGCGTTTACCCCCTGTGGGGTTATAAATAAAGTGCTTAGTGCAAATTCACATTCTGTGGATGTTTCAAACATTACACAACATTAAAATCCAATGAAAATGGTATAGAGCAGCAATCATGGCATAGTGCAAAAGATCTGAATAAAAGTGAAAGTGCTATTTCTAGTGCAAAATTCATAAAGTTAAAAACATTCATTTCGATTTCAAGAAAACAACAATAAGAATTTTTTTTATAGTAGGAGTCCCTACTAAAGCAACTGAATCCTGATATTGATTGGTATACTATACATACACAAAACCAACTAAAATGAAACGTAGGACCAACATTAAAGGGAATATTTCATTATATCTAATGTAAAAATTGATATTCCTCATTGGTTCCCAAAGTACAATCTATTAGTGGTTTGTTGTGTCTGTTTATAGGAATGTTATTATAAACAAGTATACAAATCCTCGCTGGCATTGAGGCCCCCTGGAGTGCGACTGTCCAACTCAAGGATATAGCGCGTCTCCAGGACCCTAAGAAGTGCATCCCTGTTACCCCCTCTTTTCAGGGGCAAGACACTGTCGATGACATAATATGTCAGATGTTTCGGGTCACTATCATGGGTGCTCTCAAAATGGCGAGCTACGGGATACGATTGGTCCTTGGTATTGATTGCTCTGATGTGCTGCAATATCCGCCTGTGAGCAGGCAGGCGGGTGCTACCCATATATCGAAGCTCACAGGGGCACTGCAGCACATAGACCGCAAACTCAGTCTTGCAGGTCAGTTGTTTTGTAATGAGTTGAGGTTCAGTTCTAAAAGGAGTCATATATTGTTTCCTACTACAACCATATTTACATGCCTTACAGATTGAGCATTTTTTGAAACCTTTGCTAAGGGCCATAAAAGTTTTGGATAATGGCTGATCCAAATGGTTTTTGACCAATCTGTCGGCCATTGAAATGGATTTCCTGAAGGAAAATTCCGGTTTTCTGCCAACTAGCTCCCCAATAACCGGATCCCCAGTTACTAGGTTCCAATTTCGGCTGAAAATCTTGCGAATTTCCTTATGTTGTCTATTGTAGGTAACTATGACTCTGGATGATTCAGGTTTAGTCTTTGTGCAGGGAATAGCTATCTTTGCTCTGGGAACTAGTGCCTGTGCTCTAGTCATATTATTGGAGCGAGCCATGGCTTTTTCCACTGTCCTCACTGAATAGCCCCTCGCAAGGAAGCGAGATTTACTAGCCTCCTGAGCTTTCAAACACTCCATCTGAGCTGCAAATTCTCCTAATATGCAGCATCTCCCCGAAAGGGATGCTGCGTATTAGATGTGGGGGATGTTGGCTTGCTGCATGGAGGACAGTGTTACCAGCAGTTGGCTTTCTGTATAGCCTAGTTGCTATTGTGTCAGATTCTATGTATACTTCCAAATCTAGAAAACATACTGAGGATGTGCTTATGTTGGATGTAAATTCTAGATTCAAATCATTAATGTTCAACTGATTGACAAGAAGCTCAGCTTCCTTCCGAATACCCTGCCAGATTAAAAACAGGTCATCAATATACCGAAGGTATAAGGGGACATGTTCCTCCATCATGGTGCGATGTTTCCCCATGAGGACCTGTTCCTCCCACCAGCCCATGTGCAAGCACGCTAGGCTGGGAGAGAAACAGGCCCCCATCGCCACCTCTCGGACCTGTTGGTAGACTTGGTTGTTGAACAGGAAGTAATTTTGCTCTAAACAAATTCTGATCATGGAAATAAGCATTGTGTTATGTACAGAAAAATTGATCGAGCGTCTGTTAAGATAATATTTCACCGCTGCAATACCATCATGATGTCGAATTGATGTATATAAAGATGAAACATCTAACGTCATTAATATGCACCCCGACTTCCATGACACATCATTTAGTTTCCTTATAAAATCTGTAGAGTCCTGAACATAAGAGTCCAAAGTTTTTACACTGTCCTGCAAGAAATAGTCTATGTAGGATGATATATTTTCGGTTGAACTATTGATAGCAGACATTATTGGACGCCCTGGTGGATTGTCTATTTATTTGTGTATTTTAGGAAGTAAGTAAATTGTTGGAATATCCGGGAATTCTTTCTTCAAAAATCCATATTCATCTTTGGTGATTAAATTCGAACTCCTCCATGTAGCCAGTTTGGCATTTTGATCCTGCCATGCCAATTTGATAGCTCCCAGGTTACTCTTTTTGTAACAGGATTGATCCTTGAGTTGAGACTCAGCTTCCTCTGTATACATTTGACGTGGCCAAAGAACTACATTGCCGCCTTTATCCGCTTGGCGGACTAGAATATTTTGGTCTGATTCCAGTTTTTTTAGCAATGCATAGTAGCTCTGGTTCATTTTGTTTGTCACTATATGTTTTTTATTAGTGGCTGTATATAGTTTTTTTAGATCTTTCGTGATCAAATCCTGATAGACATCTATGTTGTCGTGAGTTGATGTAGGTAGAAACACTGATTTCGGTTTGAAGGGGGTCACACATGTTGCTATATCTACTCTTGAAGTAACCAGAGGAACCTGTCTTGATATCCCCACTTCTTCCTGTAGTGCCCATATTTCTTCAAAATCAGTGCGGTCTTCAACATTGAGGAGAGTTGGACTACTTGGATTTTCCAGATTTTTCTTCCTTGCAAGTTGTTGTTGGAAGAATTTCTTGAGTTTTAGCTTCCTAATAATTCTAAAAGCATCCATTCTTGTATCTGCATAGTTGAAATTACAAGGAGGGCAGTATGATAAACCGAGGCCTAGATTCTTTTCATCGTTTTTAGAGAGTTCAAATGGGGTTAAGTTTACTACTGCGTTGGTACTGGTCCCTGTTTCTTTGCATTCTTTTTGTTCCAACGCTTTTTCAGTTGTTGTTGCTGACTTGTGTTGTCTCGTTTTCCAGACCCTGCATTTGTGCCTTTCACTGCGTTTTCTGTTGTACCTTTTGCGTTTTTCCCGCCAATTTGAAACCGGGGTCTCAAGGTGTCCCGACGATCCTGGCACATTACACTCACTTCTTGCGCCAGGGACAGCTTGGTTAACCCCAACGCCGTGTTTCTCATTCCCTCATTCTCCGATTCACTACCCAGTGAACTAGCATCTGATGAAGAGGGGACAATTGTAGTGTTATCTGGCGGCGTGCTGCGTGTTTTTCTGGCCCTGGTTTTGACATTGTCATAGCGTTTTGCGTAGGTGAAAATTTGACCATTAAGATAATCCAAGCAGTCCCGCTCAAATTTAAATGCTTTACGTTTTTTAATCACCTCTTCCTCTTTGTTGACTCTAAAAATCATTTCTGCCCTCATCTTGTCTATTGCTTCACTAGAGCCCAAACATGCTATTTCTTCCTCCAACTTTTCGATTTGGGCTTGGATTTTATTTTGGTCAGATTCAGCATATTTTACCAAAATAGTCATTAATTTGGCTGACGACTCCAAATTGGCCTCCGCCCATTCGGTAAGCATGTCGGGGTCTGGTGTCTCATAGCTTGGTGATAGGTTGATTCTGAGTCCTCTCGGTACCCTGCTCTCCTGTAAGTACATGTTCAAAGATGTATTTTCCCACCACTTAGACTGTTCTTTAAGCATGAGTTTTTCCAATTTCCTAAATTGTTCCCGTATGGTAGGATTGGTGTTGCTTTGTGTTTGTTTTGTGATCTCTGTACCCCCAGCCGGGGGCTGCACGAAAATGAGGTTAGCCGCCTCCCCTCGTCTCCGCAACGCTTCTGCGGACATGGCTCAGGTGTAGCAAGTTATATTAAAGCTGCACCGGTATTTTGGACAAAGGCTGTTATTTTCGAAATTACGTTTCGTTTAAACACAGCGAATATCCAGGCACACTCCCCACCGGAAATTCTTGCGTATCCTACCTTCCTGGGCTACCGTGTACGCCAACGCCTCTCTCGAAACTGAAGGCTCCGATTCCCAAATGGAGGCAGGACTCTGTAGTTATCCGGGGGCTCCAGGCAGCAAACTCCTCGCCGAAGTATACGTAAAATCAATTCCTCAGAGTGGAACCGAATACTTTCTGCCGCCGAGCCGCGTTCAGGAAGGGGTTCAACTCGCACCACTGAAAGCCTCCACGGTGCGACGTATGAAACAGTACTCATCCTGGCGCAAGCCTGCGCCTCCAATTAGTGATTCAATCGTCTTGAAAGAACGAAGAGCTGAACCCAGGTTAGGTGCCAAACAACAAGGTGCTTTATTTATGCATGTTGCTGAGCCTGTTCGCCATTACGCGTTTCGACTGTCTCCACAGTCTTGGTCACATGGTAAGGTCACACTACCACCATTGGATTTAAATACTAAACACAAAAGACGGACTCAACATTTCCGCCTACCACTAAGCATCAACCAGGTTCCTCATTAAGGAAACAAAAAGAAGACTACGAAATGATATACAATAGTCTTTCCATTCGAAAAAAAAATATATATATATATACGCTAAGGGGTATTGAAGAATGAGTGGGTGTATGAGTGTCTGAATGGATAATTTAGTGGGTGGGTGACTGACTGTATAAGTGAGTGATTAAATGTGTCTTAGTGAATGCATGGGTGAATGACTAAACTGTGTGAATGTCTGTCAGTTGGTGTGTAACTGGCTGTATGAGTTGATGAGTAGCTACATGAGTGTCTATATGGGTTAATGATTGGTTGTCTGAGTACCTGTATGGGTACCTGTATGGGTGTCTGTATCAAACATTTTAGAATCATACCTCCACAGCGTAACAGTGTGGAAGGTATGATTATAAGTACTGGAAGGGCTCTCTGTTAGGTTCTCAGTGTTCCGGGTACCAGCCTTCTAGCCCTAGACAGCACAGAATGGTTGCTGCTGACCAGAGACACATTCTTGCCCTCCTGCTGTTGAGCCAAGCTCGAGCAGGGGACGGCAGAACAATAGGCATCCTGTCAAAGGCAGGTGTGACCACCTCCCAGACGAGATTTAGTGCATTAGCCCCTTTGCTGCGGGGGTTAATCCCCCGCTGTGCTGGGGGGGAGGGGGGCACGCACAGCACCCCCATGCTCATGACGAGCTGAGCTCGTCATGAGCTACGGCGCTCCTGTGCTCATGATGAGCTCAGCTCGTCACAGGTGTATTGCCTCCCGTGGAACGCTCAGCACAGCGGGGGAATTCTCCCCACACCTGAGCGTTCCACGGGCCATGACGAGCTAAGCTCGTCATGAGCACCAGAGCGCCATGGCTCATGACGAGCTCAGCTCGTCATGAGCATCCAAGACGTTAGGGCTGGATGGGTGCACTTGCCAGAGTCTGAAAGTCTGCATGAGGGGCACATTTGGTGTACCTGTGCATAGTCTAGTTCAAACCAGTCCTGGGAGCCCTTGGCTTCCGCTCTGGTGCAAAACTGGAAAAAGGACATGGGAGTAGCCTCCCCCTGCCCTGACCCTCCCCTGGGAAAATCCCCTGAATTTTTTCTAACCCTTTCCCTAGGGTACTTAAGGGCTTACCTGGGTGTTGGTCCCTAGATTCATCCGAGGATAAGATTCAGAACTAAAACCGCTGCACTTCTACTGTGTGGACATTATGGACTTCGCTGGACTTTGCTTGGGCCTGACTTTGTCTCCTTTCCAGCCTGCTGTATTGTCTGTGTCTGTGCATCATATAGAAACCTTACAAGGCCTGTGAAGCATCAAGTACACCAAAAGTAATCTCCCTTGGAGTGAAGGAGTCACTCTCCTGCATTCACAGGCACCGCAACAAAGATGACAGGTCTGCAGCTCGTGAGATCCTCCCAACTCCGTGGGCTTTACAATACAGGTGGGGGTTTTCCTCATCCTCTAAGGCCTGCGCTACACTCTTACCAAGTTTGAGGCCAGTAGTCCTTGTGGGGGTTGCAATAACCAAACCCCTGTGTACCACATCTCCTTTGCAGTTGCAAAGGTTTTTTGACATCTTTGGAAGAAGATCTTCAGGCTCTAAATAGCCCAAACCTCAAGCACCTCCAGCTACCAACATATTTGGCCACACCACATTGTTTTCATCCTGGCCTGCATCTTTTTGTGAGCTGCTTGAGGTCCTCTCGCGACTCCTGTGCCTTCACACTGTGGGTCCATTTGAGAGTCACCTTTGTTTTCCTTGGGCTACCCTGTTTTCTTAGGCCTGCCCTGACACCCCTGCTTGTGGTGAGTCTCTGGACTTTGCAGGTCCTTACCATGCACCTTCTTGACTTCCTGCATGGGTTGCATTTGCCAAGGCATGTTGGTGCTTCCGCCAGACACTGACCCCTCAGCACTCAAAGCCCTTTGTGAGGCAGCTCATATCCAGGTCCTGGTCATACTCAGCATCGCCTGGTCCTTACAGCTGCAGAGTCAATGTCACCGTCATCTTTCCTGAAGAACCCGACATCTGAGGAAATCCGTCTTCCAAGTCTCCTGGTCACTCCCGAGTGACATAGACCCTGTATCCTCTGCTTCCACATACTCCTCTTCAAGAATCCATGTTTAGAATCCTCCGAATACTTTCTCCTCTTCCAGCAGCTTCACTTTTCTGAAGTCCTCTATTGAGTTTGACAGCGGTTTCCGATGCCACTTTACACATATCCACCCAGCGACCCTGGGATACGTAACTTGAGTACCCTGGTATCCACATTGAGATGGCTCTCCAACTTTCTGTCTTTCATGAGCTTTCCTCAGGGTCCACTGGGAAGGGTCCATAATCTTTAAAATTCCAACCGTGACTTGCACATAGACTTGTACGGAGCATATGGTTGTGTTCACACACTGCACCTGCTCTGCATGGGGTCCCTATCTACGTACATTGGGTGGTTCTGTAGATCTCCAGCATTTCTACATCCTTTCGACATTGTCCTGACTCGAGTTGTGGTTCCTATACCACTTTCTTAGCATATGGTTCGGTCCCCCCTGGGCCCCCTGTGTATTAATGCTATTTACTGTGATTTCTTTGCTAAGATATTGTGTGCTTTGTGTCTATCTTAAGGCAGGAGATACTGTAACATACTAGAGAGTGTTATATAATAAATACATATTTTTTAAATACTTTGTGTTGTTCTTTTTCATTTAGACTATACTATAAGATTGTAATCTGGTAAAACAAGCTACTTTACACTCCTTCAAGACTAAGCCTCTTGACATCTACCACTTGGATGGTTTTCTAATGTTATCTGAGACCTCCTAAACCACAATACAGGTTGTCTGGACTGGTGCAAGGTGCTCACTTACATTAGTGGACATCATATACCAGGCCAGCTTCTCACATCGGTGTGCACCGGTTGGAATTCAAGCCTGCATGGTTTTACCAAATAAATCTTTGTGGTAATTCACTGGAAAACCACACAGTGAACTTTTCTTTCAAGAACTTAAAGCGATGTGTGCATCTAGAAAGCTGAAGACAGGTAGAAGTGCCAACACTCAACGCCTTGTTGAGGTGTTACTGTTGGATGACCTGAGGAAATCCTCTGGGTCAGATGAACAGGACAGAGTGTGTAGGCCAGGGAATGAAGATAGGGCAGGAGGGGAACCTCTCTTTCATCTAGAATCTAACCATGACCAGGTAGAGCCTGATGGCTCCAATCTGGACAATTTAGACCTCCCAGAGGAGAACACAGAGGGCCAAGAGGACGCCCCACCTTGATCCTCATGGAAAAGTGCAGAGTGGACCAAGGAGGTCTAGATCCTCCTCTTCAGAATCCAATACTGCTAGACAGTCAGTAGGGAGCTCCATTTCTAGTAAAGGAGGGAACTCTTTGGATAGGGAGTTCCAAATGCTTGAACTTAAGAAAGCTAGTCTTAGGCTCAGGAAAGAGCAGTAGGCCCTTGGCAGCGAGTCCCTAGAAGTCCGAAAGGCAGGGAAGAAATTGGGACTAGAGTCCCATGGTGGCAGCAACAGTGTCCCTAGAAGTAAGGTACATTCCTTTGACAATGGGAACCTGAGCAAGATTGTTCCTCCCTACCATGTTGGGGATGACATCCACAAATACATAGCTGCGTTAGAGAGGGCCTGCAAAGTGCAGAGTCCCTCAAGAGCAGTGGGCAACTTTCTTGTGGCTCTCCTTAGCTGACAAAGGTAGAGATAAGCTCCTCTTTGTTAGAGAAGAGGATGCTAACAATTACTCAGTTTTGAAGAGTGCTCTAATTGATGGGTTTGGCTTAACCACTGAAGAATACAGGATTAAGTTCTGAGACACCCAAAGTCACAGAATCAGGACTGATTAGACTTTGTGGATAGTGCTATTAAAGCTCTAGAAGGTTAGTTGCTTGGCAGCAAAGTGCATAATTTTGATGGATTGTACAATTTGATTATTCGGGAGCAGATCCTTAATAATTGCCAACATCAGCTATTGCATAAGTACCTGGTTGACTCAAATCTGACTTCTCCCCAAGAATTTGGAAAGAAGGCAGATAAGTGGGTCAGAACCAGGGTGAAGCAGAAAAACCAGAACAGTGGTGGTGACCAGAAGACGCAAAATTCTTCAAAAGCTCAAGATAAGGGTGGGTACAACGGAAAATACAAAAAGTCTTTACCAGGACCCCAAAAACCTGCATCTGGGGGGGGGTCACAATCCAACGAGGGAAAAGGCAAAAAGAAACCTTGGTGTTACTTGTATAAGGTAAACACATTGGACAAAATATGGTAATTGTCTAAAAGCCAAGGAAACTTTTCCTACCACCACTGCCCCAAAGGCAACTGATCCCCCTAGCACAAGTACAAGTGGTGGTACAGTGAACAAGGGATTAACAAGGGATTAGTGGGGTTAACCCTGGGATCTGAGGTGGGTTGTGGCTTAGTCAGAACTCCAGCTCATATTGTCCTAGTCGGTGATGGTGGCATGGGTATTGCCACCTTACTTGTCAGTCCCAGAAACCTGTGCAAGTACAGACAACAGCCTTTGACTAATGGAACAGTGGCTATGGAATACAGGGACTTGGGGGCCAGTGTCACCATGGTGACAGAGAAATGTGTGTCTCCTAGACAGATCATACTTGGTGAAATCTACCAAGTGACCAATGTAAACAATGTCAGGTCTGACCATTCCTTGGCAGATATTAATTTCAGCTGGGGAGGGGTAGCTGGCCCTAGGAAGGTTGTGGTACGTTCAGACCTACCAATAGATTGTAGGTCAAGGATTTGAAAACTTCAGCCTGGACTAGGTTGAATTTTGGACTCATGCAGCAATGTTGGGCATCTCAGCAGATGTGTTTGTTGTGACTAGGTCACAAGCGAAACTAACATTCTCAGAACATGCCCTGGATCCCGGAACAATGGACCAGGTACCTTCCAAAAGAAGAAGCAGGAGGGTAAGGCTGTGTCCTCTCCCCAGACTCAGAGTGAGGATCAGTCTCTTGAAGTAGATGCTCTCAGTCGCTGTGAAGAAACTGTCTCAAATAAGCTTGAACCTGGTCAGGTTAAGTTCTTTGGGCAGAGGGTCCTTCCAAGGTGGCGTGGAGTTTGAAGTTGCAAACCTGCCCCTCTCTTGAACCCCTCAGAAAGCAAACTGCTGCTGAGACTGCTGGGAAGGTCAGTGGGTCTGCAGGATCGACTGGGATGAGGGACATCTTTATTCAGAGGGTAGAGACCCCAAGCCAGGTGTTACCAGGAGGTTGTCTATACCTCAGAAGTTTAGGGGCTTCCTACTCAGCCTAGCATATGATATTCCCCTGGCAGTACACTTATGCCAAAGTAAAACTTGGGAGAGGGTTGTCCCTCACTTTACTCGCCTAACAAGTCTGAAGACACTAAGGATGTGTGTCGCTCCTGTGCCACTTGTCAAGCAATTGGTAAGTTAGGTGGCACAAAAAAGACCTCCTGATGCCACTTCCAGTGGTGGGGGTTCACTTTGAGATGGTTGGGATTGACATACTTGGTCCCATGAACCTTCTTACAGCCTCTGGTCACAATTATATTCTAATGGTGGTACACCATGCCATTACGTACCCATAAGCCATTCCCCTTAGGACCACTACAGGTCCTGTGGTGGCAAAGAACCTCTTGGGATTTTTATTCCAGGGTGGGATCCCTAAGGAGTTTTAAACTGACAGAGGTACAAACTATATATCAAGTTAAATCACTAAAATGTGGAAGGAGTGTGGATTCAATTACAAATTCATCACCCCCTATAATCCAAAATGCAATTGGTTAGTTGAGAGATTCAACAAAATCCTCAAAGGCATGATCATGGGCTTCCCAGAAAAGATTTGGCTAAAATGGGATCTTTGCCTACAGAGAGGTCCCTCAGAAGGGGGTTGGCTACAGCCCTTTTTAACGTCTGTTTGCCCATCCAGTTAGGGGTCCCTTATGTTTGGTGAAGGAGGGATGGGACCTACATCTCAAACCTCCTAAACAACACATAGTGGACTATGTACTTGGTCTCCACTCCAGGATGGCTAAGTACATGAAGAAGGCACGTAAAAACTTGAAGGCCAGTCAAGAATTGCAAAAAGCTTGGCATGAGCAAAAGGTTGTCCTGGCTGCTTATCAGCCAGGTCAGAAGCTGTGGGTGTTGAGCCTGTGGCCCCAGCAGCTCTCCAAGATAAATGGAGTAGACTCCACACCATCATCGAGCAAAAAAGTGAGATTACCTACCTGGTGGACCTTGGCGATCCCAGGAGCTCCCACAGGGTGCTCCATGTGAACAGGCTCAGCCCTTTTGTAGACAGGGCTGACATGGGCTTGCTCATTGCAACTGCTGAGTGACAGGAGGAAGAGAGAGACCCTCTCCCAGGTCTCCTCTCACAAAACCCTGACGATGGGTCAGTTGATGGTGTAGCCTTGGCAGGCAGCCTCACTGACCAACAGCAGATTGATTGCAGGAAGGTCCTCAATCAATATTGGCATATGTTTCTTTTACACCCATTCAAACCACCTGATGTACCCATCAAATGGACACAGGTGAGAATGTACCTGTCAAGAATAAAATCGACAGGCAGCCCAACCATGTCAGTGATTGCATCAGGACAGAAGTCCAAAAGATGCTGGAGTTGGGAGTTATTGAGCCCTCAGATAGCCCATGTGCTAGCCCTGTGGTCTTCGTAACAAAACCTAACACCCAGGTTGGTAAGAGAGACATGAGCTTTTGTGCTTACTACAGGGGACTAAATGCAGTCATTGGGACTGATGCTCATCCAATTCCTAGCGAAAACAACAATCATAAATGCCAATACTAATAACTATTTCAAATACTTGAATCAAGGTACGCAAAGACAGTCAAACAATGCAGCCTTAGGCTCATCAATTGCCTTTATTTCAATATCAAAAAGGGATTGAATTCATGTTTGTCAGATCAGGGAAAAACATTTTTCTACCAATACAATCCCAATAACAAAAATACAAAAAAATAATTCACATTACTTTGCATTCCTCCAAACATTGCCTGACTTTCACTCAAATTCTCACATTCACTCTGTATACATTCACTCACCATGATCACTACACACCAAAAAAGTCCTAAGGACCACCGTGACTTTTACTATGCAGTGGCCCTTGCTCACACCGAAACAGAAAGATTGCTTACAACTTTTCTTATGATGCACATGACAGATCAATCTCCATCTTTCATTAAGTTATAACAATTATATACAAAAGTGTATCAAAAGAGCACAAATGAATAAAACTTGTTTTGGTGTTTAGGAGTAAAAAAGGTCTACGCGTTTCAAACCCCCACTGGATCCGGGGTTCTCATCAGGACCAAGCACAACTAACTCTGAGAGACCACGGATGTGGACGTCCCAATAGTTGGACTACCTGCTGTGAATTTTATGCCAGCCAAAGTAATGTAGTCGTATTTATCTTGAAATTGAAGTATTCCCTGGGGCCCATGTCAGACTGTACCTCGTAGTTTCCGCGTCGAGGACCTGGGCGCTTTCAGTGAAGCTGTTTTCTGTTCAGTTAATGCAGTCCTCAGTCGCCGGCAATCAATACCGCACATCCAACGCCATCCTTTCCGTGTACAATTTCCGAAGTCATATAGGCATATGTTTCTTTCGCATCCATTCAAACCAGGTGAGAATCTACTTGTCAAGAATACAATCTACAGGCAGCCCAACCATGTCAGTGATTGCATCAGGACAGAAGTCCAAAAGATGCTGGAGTTGGGAGTAATTGAGCCCTCAGATAGCCCATGTGCTAGCCCTGTGGTCTTCGTAACAAAACCTAACACCCAGGTTGGTAAGAGAGAGATGAGCTTTTGTGCTGACTATAGGGGACTCAATGCAGTAATTGGAACTGATGCTCATCCAATTCCAAAGGCAGATTAGCGTATTGGCGATCTTCCTCGATAATATGTTCCCGCTCTTGAAAGCGGAGACACGAGCACCGCGGACAGACGAGGGAGGCGCTTTTCAAGTATTAAAAGAAGGAGTCCGAGCTGGCAACGTTCTTCACTTTACAGCACGGATCCCCACCATGTCTCCCACCATTTTCTCCCGGCTTACCTGCAATCCTGTTTTCAGCTGTTTTCTGGGCAGTCTCTCACTCATGTTTCCTGGGATTCTCGTGTTCTCTTTCTTCTTCCTTGGTCCCCTGGTGTTCTTCCGGGGCTTGTCGACTCATTGCTCCTCTCTGACCAGCAACAGTGTATCCAGGAAACGTCTGCTCCTTAACCCTTCGCTTCCTGGTTACTTGTCTCTGAAAGACACAAATAAAGCAAGGGCTGTAAAGAATCACAGCATCTTTGTTTTTTCGTTCATTTAGTGCTGATTTTTTTGGAAAGTAGAGAAAATACTTATCAGATGGTAATGTGATCTTGATGGGTGCTTCTCGAGGGTTACTTTCATTTTTGGTAAAACTCTTTTTTTCTGCAGAAAAGAAAGAAAAAACCTATTACTAATAACAGAAACCCCACTTGTTGTGTTTTTATTTTGTTTATCCCGACCTTACCCTTTTTGCCCTATTTTTTCCATGTTCCCTCCTGACTTGGAAATGATTTTTTTCTTTTTGCCAGTGTACAGGAGTAACAGATAATCAATATTTTTACAAGGGTGCTTCTAACCTAGGTTGGTATAAAAGTGTTCATCTTTTGTTTACATATCAAACTTTTGCAGTCCTTCCAAATACTGAACATCGTCCTTCCTTTTAGACACTGGGAGTGTTCTATCGCCCATGGGAGTTTTTTCCCTACATGTACTTGATATCTTCTTTTCAAGGTAACTCAT
The DNA here is from genome assembly GCF_964263255.1 of Lissotriton vulgaris. Taxonomy (NCBI): domain Eukaryota; kingdom Metazoa; phylum Chordata; class Amphibia; order Caudata; family Salamandridae; genus Lissotriton; species Lissotriton vulgaris. Next base: position 933,352,148 of record NC_141699.1, read on the forward strand.
TAGAAAAAGGGGGTAACATACATCCAACTCTTTTACCCATGTGTATTACTTACCTTGTGCTTTCTTCTTCAGGATTCTAGAAGACCACCCCATTGAAGATCCAGTGGACATCTACCCCTTCTTCCTTCCCTTGTTTTGTTTCCCTCCTTCACCACCTTCCCTCTTTTGCTTTGACTATGTTGGGCGAAGGAGGTAGGTGAGGGAAGTTGGGCTCTAACAGTAAATTCAGGTGAGCCTCTACATTTATTGTCACTTTGGCCTCAGCCAAGTTCTTGAGTACATTTGACCTAACTGCTGGTTATTGGCAAATCAGGCAAGCCGAAGAGCCAAACTAAAACCAGCATTCTCAACCCCTAGTGGGAATTATGAATTTATTGTGATGCCTTTGGTTTGAAGAATGCACCTGCCACATTCCAAAGGCTGGTGAACAACGTTCTCACAGATCTGGAAGCCTATGGTGCAGCATATCTTGATGATATAGCTGTCTTTAGCTCCACTTGAGAGGATCACCTGGTCCACCTGAAGAATGTTTTGGAGGTTCTGCAGAAAGCAGGCCTCACTATCAAGGCTTCTAAGTGCCAGATAGGACAGACAAAGGTTGTATACCTGGGTCACCTTGTAGGTGGAGGCCAGGTTCAACCACTTCAGAGCAAAATCCAGACAAAATGGACTGGCTTGCTCCAACTACCCAGAATCAGGTCAGAGCTTTATTGGGCCTGACTGGGTATTACAGGAGATTTATAAAAGGATATGGGTCCATATTGACTCCCTTGAATGATCTTACTGCTAAGAAAATGCCCTAGGAAGTTCAGTGGACAGCTAGCTGTCAGAAGACATTTGATGATCTCAAGCAGGCCATGTGTACTGCTCCCATGCTGCAGAGTCCTGACTACTCCAAGTAATATATTGTCCAAAAAGATGCATCTGAGTTGGGGGTAGGGGCTGTGTTATCACTACTGAATGCAGAAGACCATTAGCTTTTATTAGCAGAAGGTTGACCCCAGAGAGAAACGTTAGTCAGCTATAGAGAGAGAAACCTTTGCTGCAGTCTGGACCCTGAAGAAGTTGAGGCCATACTTGTTTGGCACTCACTTCATTGTTCAGACAGACCATAAGCCCCTCTTATGGCTAAAACATATGAAGGCTACAAACCTCAAACTTTTGAGGTGGTCCATTTCCCTACATGGACTATACACTGGAACAGAGATCTGGGAGTAACTATGCTAATGCAGATAAACTCTACATATATTTCCACTTAGAAAATGAAGACTCAACTTGGCAAGGTTAGTCTCATCTCCTTTTTTTTTGTTTAAATGTTTTTATTCATAGTATTACATTTATTCCCCCCCCCGATCCCCCGAATGACAGACAGGTAAACATACGCACATTAACGTCATGAGCATTACATTGTTTTTTCCTTTTGTTTTAACCCATCATTACATAAACCAGACTTAAGAGCAAAATTCTATATACATTACATCCTTATATGTACATTCGATTATGTTTGTGAATCCCGCCATAGTGTAAGAGGGGTCCAGATTTTCATACCCTTTTTATACCGTTGTTTACCTTTTCGTTGGTAAATGGCTATCTCAATATTATGTACCGCCAATAGCCTAGCTAACCACTGTTGGAAAGAGGGCACTAACGGGTCGAGCCAAGCGGAAGCTAGGCATAACCGCAGGACAGCCATCGCTACGTATATGAACTCTTGGCCACTTTCAATGTTATCTGGTTCGTCTGCCCCAAGTACCATTGCCTCTTTTGACAAAATCACCTCTCTATGAAGAACAGATGATAAGAACCTCTCTATGTCTTGCTTTAAAGGAATTAGCCCAGGGCAAGAGGCAAAGATATGCATGGAATCGGCTTTAGATAAGTTGCATCTCGGGCAACAGGTCACTTTGCCGGTTCCCCATTTTGCAATCTTGTCAGGTGTATAATAAAGAAAAAAACAGGTTTGGTAGAATTGTGCCTGAAGTTTAGTGGAGATCAGAATAGTTTGAGCTAGTTGATAGGTGTATAGAAAGCCTTTGTTTGAAATCTCAAGTTTGCTTTGCCACTTCATTGATGTTTTATCTAGGTCGTCCGGGAATATGGCTAACAGCAGCGCATAAACTCCACCTATGGAATGATTTTTAGAGTATATGATCATCTCTACTAGGGTAGATTCTTCCCCCAATGTCCTAGCCCCCAGTTTGCGAGTTATAAAGTCCCTGATTTGGAGGTATATAAAGAAATCTCTCCAATCTAAGCTATATTCTTCCTTCAAAGCTTCAAAAGATTGAATCCCCTGTGTTGTAAACATGTCCCCTAATTGTGTAATGCCTGTTCTATGCCATTTGCTCACACAATTATCCTTGAAAACCATTGGTGGGAGAATTGGATTGTTCCATATCGGTGTGTAATGTGAGATTTGTCCTATTCCTAGTGCTTCTCTTACGGCCTTCCAAACTTTAAAGCAGCTATAGAGAGTCTTAAATTTGACCTTCTTGTGATAACTGTCATGAATATGCCTCCATAGATAACCATTACTAGAGTTTCCAATGAGTAGCTGGAAAATTGATACTGTATGATCTTCTGTGTTATCTCCCTCTTGTAGTAGTTCCTTACTGTAAAGTAAGACACATGACCAGTAATATCTTCTCAGATTAGGAAGAGCTAGCCCACCTCTATCTTTAGGAAGGGTGAGATATTTATATGCCGGCCGGGGTTGTGCATATGCCCATATAAATTTTGAGAATGTACGTTCCATTGAGGTAAGCCACTGGTTAGAGAATTCAAAGCAAATTGCCCTGAATAAGTATAATATTTTTGGGAAAAACACCATTTTGATTGCGTTTGCTCTCCCAATGATGGACAGATGAAGGTTATCTAGGCGTCGTTAGTCCTTATGCATTGAGTTCAGCATTGGCTTGACATTAATATCCACAACTTACTCCAGGTTTGAGGAGATGGTAACCCCCAGGTAAGTTGCTCCATTTACTACTCTAGGATCATCCATCACAATTTTATGATTTAAAACAATTTGTGTCTTCCCCTGATTGAGTGCATAGCCAGAGACAGCTCCAAATTTTACCGCCTCGGCCTCAATGTTCAGCATTGCACCTACAGGATCTGGGGTGACTATAGCAATATCATCAGCATATGCTAGCGTTTTTGTAGCGTGTCCCTGAGATATGATAGGTGCAATGTTGTCGTTTTTTTCCAGGTGGCGAATAAAAGAGTCTATATATATTGCAAAGAGCAATGGCGAGCAAGGGCAGCCTTGGCGAGTCCCTCTAGATATAAGAAATTCCTTGGTTAAACTTCCATTAACGGACACTACAGCCTTTGGATTAACATACATTTTTTGTGTAGCCTGAATAAACCCTGTTCGAAATCCCATCATAGCCAATGCTTTCCAGAGAAACTGCCAGGAGACCCTATCAAAGGCCTTCTCTGCATCCAGAAGGATTAGGGCCATAGGGTCTCCTGCAGTTCCTGTTCCATCAAAAAGCGTGATAACCCTCTGAATATGATTTATTGTTGATCTCCCGGGGACAAAACCATGTTGGCTACTTGCTACTAATTTTTGTATAATTGGTGCTACCCGGTTTGCCAAAATTTTTGAATATATTTTGGAGTCGGCATTTATAAGAGTTATGGGGCGGTACGACCCCAAGAGTTCAGGGGGTTTCCCTTTTTTGACAAAGATCACAATTTTAGCCCTGGACCAGGAGCTAGGTGGTTGACCCCCAGAGAAAATATGTATGATCAAGTCAATCAGTATATGCTTGATTTGATCTATAAATGTACTATAGAACTCTGAGGGGATGCTAGCAAGTCCTGTTGCCTTCCCTTTTGTGAGGCCTTTGACAGCCGTTAGCATCTCCTCCATTCTAGGAGTTTCCTCTAGAGTCTGCTATACGTTTTCCTCAAGGCTGCCACTTTCGCAGTTCTTTAGGTAATTTTCCATTTCAGCTATGTCCCCACTGCCATCTTCTGAATATAGTTCTGTTGAAAACCGACAGAAGGCTTCCCTAATTAATTCTGGGTCTTTTAGTTTTCCTACCACTGGATCTTTAATCTCCCTAATTATGTTAACATTAGTTTGTTGCCGCATTCGCATCGCTAGTTGATGACCCACTTGTTCATTTACTTCATATACTAGTTCTTTTCGTGCAGTGGCTTTCCGAATGGCTTTGTCTGTAAAGATATTAGTAATTGCTGCTTTAGCAACTGCTACTTGGGCTAAGCTATACGAGATATCCACAGTTGGATCACCATTGCTGGCGGCTCTAACAAGACCTACTTCTGCTATCGTCACCTTATCCTGTAACCTCCGTATCTCCTCCTTCTCCTGCTTGTTTGATCTAAGTGAGAATAGCATGGTCTCGCCCCGAATCCCGGCTTTTAAAGCGTCCCATACAATTTCTATTGAAGTGCTGTTAATATTCTCTACTAGAAATTTGGGGATCCAATCTTTCATATGGAGACAATATTGGGAGTCATTCAATAGGGCTTTTTCAAATGTCCAAGGTGTTGGTTCTAGTTTAGCCGATCTATTAGTTAAAGTACAAAATAGGGGATTACTGATAATATACGGGGCAATTTCACAATTTGACAGTCATGACTAAGCGAGTTTGATATAAGCATATAGTCTAATCTGGCGTGTGTACGGTGGGGATTAGAGTAATAAGTGTAGCCTAAATCACTACTATTAGTATTAGAAGTCTGCTAGCTGTCCACAAGCCCATGTGCTAAACAAAGATTTTTAATAGCATGAAATACCTTTGGTTTTCGGCCTTTATAAACCCAGTCGTCCTTCAGGGACCAATCGGACGGGAGATTTATGTTGAGATCCCCACAAACCAGGAGCGGAAGAGACCAGTGTGAAAGTTCGTTAGAGACCTCGTCAATGACCCCAGGATCGTCTAGGTTTCTCCCATAAATAGCACAGAGTGTCATTTTTTGGCCTGTTTGATAGTTGCATTCGGTGATAGCCCAGCGGCCAAACTTGTCAGTTTTGGATTTACTAAAAACATACCCACTCGCTTTAGCCAAGATGGCAACCCCCGTGTCTTAGCCCCTTGTGAGGTAGCACACACCAATGTATACCCTAATGTATTCAAAATATGGCTCTGTGCTCCTTCGTTATGAGTCTCTTGCATGCATACAATATTTGCGCCCCAATTTTGTAGACCAATTGCCACTGTTTGTCTCTTTTTAAGATCATTCAGACCACATACATTTAAAGATATTATTTTTATCCTGGCCATACTACCAATGAAAGAGTACCACAGCTGTTGATCCCTTCCTTCAAGTTTCCTCTAAACCTTGTGTGCGTTCCCCTATTCTTTTTTGACCTAGATTTTGATAGCCTGTCTGTCAGTCCCATTCTTCCATTCTCCCCCCCCCCACCCCAGGACCCACCCTCCCGCCCCCCACCCCCCACCCCCCACCAACCTTGGAGGTTACCTGGCTGCATCGCCAGGGGTGTCGCGTCCGTCCGGAAAGCCCCACCGCGCCCCCCTGAGCCCTCCCCGCATGCATAGAAATTTTTTTGGGGCAAAAAAGAGTAATTAAAGACAAAACATAAAAGCCAGGCTATACCCGTTCTAGCAATCTATAGTCCTATGATTCATATACTCAAATTCTAGTTTGTTGGCTTTAGCAGCCTAATACTATTTCTACTAAAGTTAAGAAGAGAATGGAATAAATTAAGGACAAGGCATGGAAAAGTAAATTCAAACACAAAAAGATTAACATGTCACTTTCAGAATGCCTTCAGCCGAGACAAAGACCCTTGTGCCTAAAAAGAATAAGGGAAGGAAAAAGGAGAAGAAAATAAAATAAATAGAAGAATTCCTAATTCTTTTGCCTTAATCTCCTGTTCGAACACAATAATATTAACGCTTTTCATCAAGATATGCTCTAGCTTGTATCTCGGAGACAAACCTATGGGTGGTCGCATTAAAGATGACCTCCAGTCTGGCTGGGTTTTGCAAGTTCACAGTAGCCCCCAGTTTCTGTAGGGGATCAAAAAACTGCCTTAATTTCCACCTTCTCTTGACCATGGCGTGCGCAAGATCTGGTCTGGCGAAGAAGGTGAAGCCTTCAAACGACTTTTTACTGTTAGGTCTTGCCAGATCAAACAGGGCATCTCAGAGAAGAGAGTTGCCGAGGAACACCAGCATAGCCCGAGGGTGTTGTTGTGAGGTCTGTGCTCGTTTGTTGAGAAACAGAGGAAATCGGTGGGCCGTTTGTACTTCTCTGTCCCAGTCCCAGTCCTTCATCTCGGGAAAAGTTTCCCTGAGAAGGGAGATCATAAACTTCCTAGGGTCATCCTTCTCGATTCCCTCGGGGGCCCCTAGAAATCTGAGATTGTTCCGTCTCTGTTTGTTTTCCTGTTGTTCCATCTTCCACAGCAGATCATTAACAGCGCATTCCTGTTCCTTGCTGGATTTCTGGAGCTTGCTGGCATCTTCCTCGAGTTGATCCATCCTTGCTTCAACTGAAGCCACGCAATCCGCAATTACAGCACAGGTCTTTCCCACCTTCTGGACTCCCCCCTGTAATTTGTTAACGTCTAGGCGCGATCCTCGGCTATCAATTTTGACCTCAGCTTGAAAGCTCTTGATGGACTGTAAGATAGCCGCTAAAGGAAGTTCTTGGGTGGGCTCCTGTTGTGGGCTCTCACTACCAGCAGTAACCCCCAAATTGGGATGAGGTGACCCAGAACCAGAACTAGACAAGACTGTAAGTCTTTTCTCCTCACAGTCCCATCCCAAGTCAGTGTCATCATCACTGTTGGAGGAATGGTCGTCCTTAGACCTGTGCCTTCTCCTATGTCTCCCCCTCCTAGCTCTCTCGTTAGACCTCCTGCTCTTAGGGGTATCGGTATTTGAATTCTTTGAACTCTTTGTACTCTTTGAACCGTTACGCCATCTACTACCCGCTTCGCCCCCACCGGAATCTGAGACACCAATGTCAGAAGACTCCGAGTCCTCGATCATAGAGCAGAATTCTTTCAGAGCCTCTGGTGGGTTTGGCACACCGATAGAGCCCAAGTGAACAAATTTGTGAGGGTCGAGGGGAGCCATTACAGGGATTGGGTTTTCATTCAGAATATTATTCACTGTATTCCCCTGCTCTAACCCTGCAGCCACCCCCTCAGACAAATCCCCTTGTTGATTTGTGAGCGTGAGCATAGTAGTTGCGGTTTCCTTTATTTTCCCAGTTTCCTCATTTAATGACCTTAGTTAGTCTCATCTCCTTACGTTTGGGGGGTTATGTACCTGCTTCTTATGGTTACCACCACGTTTTGCTTGATGTGATGCTGTTTTTGACTAGTCTGACTGGGATCCTGTTAATCAGGACCGCAGTCTATCTGCTTTCTCCCTAAACTGATTTGTTCAGGTACTAGGTACATCCCAGATTGGATACTGGGGTACCCTTGTCAGATCCTAGTATATGGCACCCATATACCCAGGGCATAGGTACCCCAGATGTCTCCCATGGGCTGAAGCATGCAATATGCCATCCATGAGAGACCATTTACAATGGAAATACAGGCCTGTCATTGCAGCCTGTGTAAGTTGGTGCATGCACCACTTACTAAAGATAAAGGTTTACTATATCTAAGGGTCACTGCACTTAAAAACTATATGTCAACCCTCTAGCAGGCCTTTACAATCCTGAAGACAGGGTGCTTTGGTTCTAAGTGAGAGGGTGCCCCTGCAGGAGCAGGACACCCCTGCAGTCTACGGAATCCATTCTCCCGGGTTGTCAGTGAAGCAGCCATATACTATATAGAGGGGCACCACGTAATCACACAATGACCATCTCAAAATCGTACCCCCAAACTGAAACAGTGTGGGAATTATGATTCTATGCACTGGAAGGGCCCTCCTTTAGGCTCTCTGTGTTCCCAGTGCCAGACCTCTAGCCCTGGACAGCACAAAATGTTTGCTGCCGACCAGAGACACATTTCTGCCCTCCTGCTGCTGAGCTGCTCAAGCAGGGGAAGACAGAATGATAGGTATCCTGTCGCAGGGAGGTGTGGCCACCTCCAGACAGGATTTATTGTATTAGGGCTGGGTGGGTGCACTTGTCAGCACCTGAAAACCTGCATGAGGGGCACATTTGATGTCCCTGTGCATAGTCCAGTTCAAACCAGTCATGGGAGCCGTTGTCTCCCACGCTGGCACAAAACTGGGCAAAGGACATGGAAGTAACCTCCCCCCGCTCCAGACCCTCCCCTGGGAGAGTCCCCTGAATCTTCCCAGCCCTTTCCTAAGGGTACTTAAGGGCTTACCTGGGTGTAGGTCCCTAGATTTGTTGTGGGATAAGATTCAGAACTGAAACCACTGCACTTCTTCCATCTATGCACTTTGGACTGCACTGGACTTTGTTTGGGCCAGACTTCATCTCCTTTCCAGTCTGCTGTATTGTCCGTGCCTATGCATCATACAGGAAGCTTCCAAGGCCAGTGAAGGATCAGGGACAACCAAAGTAATATCCCTTGGAGTGAAGGAGTCACTCCCCTGCATTAGCAGGTACCACAACAAATATGACTGGTCTGCAGATCTCAAGCTCCTCTGTACTCTGTGGGCTCTGCAACACAGGTGGTGGCTTTCCTCAGCTCTCGAGGCCTGGTCTACCGTCTAACCAAGTTTGAGGCCAGTAGTCCTTGTGGGGATTGCAATAACAGACCCCCTGTGTAACATATCCCCTTTGCAGTTGCAAAGGCTTGTTGACTTCGGGCTCCTAATAGCCCCAACCTGGAGCACCTCCAGTGACCAGAATCTTTGACCATACTGCTTTGTGTGCATTGTGGCCTGCATCGTTTGTTGAGCTGCTTGAGGTTCTCTTGTGACTTATGTGCCTTAAGCCTGTGGGTCCATTTGAGGGTCAGCTTTGCTCTCCTTGGGCTTTCATGATTATGCGGGCCTGCCCCTACTCCCCTGCTTGTGGTGAGTGCCCTGGACCTTGCTGGTCCCAACCGTGCACCTTCTTGACTTCCTGCGTGGGTCGCATTTGACAAGGCTTGTTGGTGCTCCTGCCAGACACAGACATCTCAGCACTCCACATCCTTCAGGAGACAGCTCGCATCCGGGTCCTGGTCATCCTCAGCATCGCCTGGTCCTCGCAGCCGCAAAGTCAAGGTCACCATCATCTTTCCTGAAGCACAGGACATTGGAAGGCATCCGTCTTCCAAGTCTCCTGGTCACTCCTCTGTCCCCTCTGCTTTTCAGTTACTCCTCTTCAAGAATCCACATTTTACTTTCTCCTCTTACAGCAGCGGCACTTTCCTGAAGTCCTCCATTGTGTTCGGCTGCGGTTTCCGATGCCACTTCACACCTATACACTCAGTCGCCCTGGGATAGGTAACTTTGGTACCACAGTATCCATGGGTGGGGTGGCTCTCCAACCTTCTGTCTTCCACTGGGTATCCTCAGGTTCCCCTGGTAAGGGTCCCTGATCTTTCAAATTCTAACCGCGACTTGCACATAGACTTGTGCAGAGCACACAGTCGTGTTCACACACTGCATCCGCTCTCCGTAGGGTCTCTAACTACTTACCTTGGGTGGTTCTGTGGGTCCCCTTCAATTATACAAGCTCTCTACATTGTCCTGAGTTGAGTCATGGTTCTTATACCACATTCTTAGTATATGGTTTGGTCCCCCCCGGGGCCCACCGTGTATTAGTGCAATTTACTGTGATTTCTTTGCTAAGGTATTTTGTGCTTTTTGTCTATCTCCGGGTAGGAGATACTGTAACATATTGGAAAGTGTTATATATTAAATACAAAATGTTATGAATACTTTTTTTTGGTTCTTTTTCATTTAATGTATACCATAAGATTGCTTTCTGGTAAAACAAGCTGCTTTACACTCCTTCAAGACTAAGCCTAAGCTCTCCACAATTACCACTTAGATAGCTTTCTAAGGTTGTCTGAGCCCTCATAAATCACTATAACGGTTGTCTGTACTGGTGCTAGGTGCCCACTTCCATTAGTAGACATTATAAACCAGGCCAGCTTCCCACAAATAATAAAAACAGCAAGCTAATCAAACTGTGTCAAAGGTGCAGAACAGTGTATTAATTAGACTAAAGCAGAAGTAGTCTCTTTGCAAGCACAGAAAATAAAACAATGCCACATACCATTACATTTTACAACTCTGGAACCAGCAGTGCACACTACAGGGTATCAGTGCCTATCAAGCAGAGATATGTGTAAGGGCTATTCTTGTAACAGAAAAATATGTACAAAGCACTATTAGGAAATCAGGCAAAGTGAACCGAGATTAAAATGGAAGCTAAATTCAAATGGCCTAATGGCAACCCTTGGTTGAAAAAGGGGCAATTAAATGAAAAATATATAATAGTAAATAAAATATATAAAAGCAGTGCATAATACATCTTTTAAAACGGTCCGTTTCACAGAAAAACTTTAATACAACAAAACAGATGCTAAAAGCAATTAAAAAGTCCAATTACAAACCACACCAACTAGTAAAAAATGCAAATAAGAATTTTCTTATAAAATAAAAGCCAATCAAAAGAGCCTAAGAGGCATCCATATTGAAAAGTGGCATCTCCAACAAATCTGAAAAATGCAGATCCGGTATTTTGATATGTCCCAGAACAGAACCTGCATCCTCAGAGACCACATCACAAAGGGTGATTGAATAAGATCCAAGTGGACAAGAGAGTCTTCTTCAGGCCGAACAACAGAAGTTGAAGGATACTGCAGTTGGAGTGCAGCCTCTGTAGAGAAACCAGAAGTTGATGGAGCATCTGGAAGAGGCTCATAATTAGCGTCTTGCAGCAAAGGGAGCAGAATCACAGGACAACACAACTTGTGTATATGCAGCGGACACACAAGTTAATTTATGTACGGAATCTAGGGCAATTTTGCGGCAAGGCATAATTCAATAGCACACTCAAAAAAACACCATAGGCAGTGAAATACAGGCTGCACTCTCTGAAACCACATGGGCCTGAAGGACAAAGGACAATTCTCATTCAGTTCCAACAACAAGGACTCTCCTAAATACTGTATCAGCATTCACAACACAGTAAGATGTGCAGTAGTTCCATTACTATCAGTTCTTGAAATGGGACAACCATTGCGAAGCAACAAAAATAGAACCATAATCACAATTTGAAGAAACAGAGCAATTGGGATGTCTCCAAAAACACTTGAAAACAATGAATGAAAGGAATTCCACAAAATCACTGGGAATTGTGCTAGATAAGAATCTAAACGTGCAAGATCACATCAGAGCATCTATCAAAGGAGTGAACTTCTAACTGAGCATCCTAAGAAAACTAAACACCCTACCTTCCCCAAGATGATTTCAACTCTGCAGTGCAAGCACTAGTCATCTCTAAACTAGAATACGGCAGTGCTACTCTATAAGGGATACCAAAACTCAGTTTAGCCCCCCCACAGAGCATGTCTGAATGCTGCGACTAGACACATCACTGGTTCCAAGAAAACCAACCACATCTCTCCGGATCTGAAATCACTCAGCTGGCTTCCGTTTGAGTCAAGGATCCAGTTAAAAATTGCATGTACGACCCATAGTGTACTACACTTCAACACTTTACCTGGCAAATAAGCTTGAACTATTGGGTGGCTCCTGGCCCTCAAAGAGCAACAGGTCATTGCTGTTCAAACCGAAGAAATTTAATAAAATCAAAACCTACAACTGTACATTCTCTGGTATTGCCCTGAGAATATGGAACTCCCTACCTGTGGAAACAAGACTGATTCCTTCAACATTTGCCTTTAAAAGGAAATTGAAAGCTCTACTGATGAACACTGCGCTGAACTAGAAGATTTTCTCCTTTTGTCCCCTATCTTGTTTAGTCGATTAATCTGCTACCTGGCATTTGCTACGGCCTCAGTGTCACCCGCTAATAAGTCATTGTGTACCTGATGTATATTTCTCGACTTGTCTCCAACAGTTATCTGACTATGTCTTCCACAACTCGTATGTAAAGCGCTCTGATACCCACCTGGGTCATGTTTGCGCTATACAAAACTTATAATAAATAAAAAAATTAAAATAAAAAGGAAGGAATAACTTCAGAAACAGTCTGAAATGTGTGAACAAATCCAGACCCAATGACTTTTCAAAAGGTATGCCACTCCAGCGGTATTAGAACCATTAAAAATATAGTGTGTCAGTTCACCAAAATGCAGTGGTAACTGTGTGCACAGTAGGTTATTTTCCAACTGCTGTTGAAAAGGAACAAAAAATCAGTTTTTATCAATGACAATGGAACACCCTTTGAACAACACCTAAGGTTAGCCATTGATTCTTTACAAACCCCATGCATTGTAATCTCTCTGCAAATGTAGGAGTGCCCCAAAGAAGTTCCACAGTCCTTTAGACCATCAAAAACCTTCTGGCCATTGTTCATACATTTGTACTGAAAGGACAAACACCAAGCTTCATGTAAGAATTGTGGGCCTATTTTCTCATACCTGCCCAAAGGAAAATGTTTGAGACTAGAGGTGAAATTAAACGTTGATATAGGCAAGAAATAAATCCCTGAATCAGCCATGTTGGTGATGGAGATTCAGCTACTTCAAAGGATAATTGTTCTAATCTTTCAATATGAAGCATTGCGTAAGTGGATTCCATTTTCACCATGATTTACTGCACATGTGTCAAATTATAGAGCAAAATCACTTTAAATATTCAATGGGACACAATTTAATTTCAAAACCTGCAGTGTCCAACTTAACTTTCAAAATAGCATTTATTGACTTTGGTCACTTTGAAACGTAGACATATCATTCTATATAACATCAAATATAGATGAAACAATGTATTCAAAGAATAAATGCGGGTGGACAACATGGTCGTCCCATTATCGACAACTGCAAATTCTTCTTCAAGACTTTCCCTATCAAGTTGTCTCAACCTGTCAGCTGCATCTTGTAGAGAAAGCTTACAAAGCTCACTACATGTAGCATAACTAAAATGTTTAGGACGAGGGACTCTGGGACCTAATAAGAAATCTTGTAAATCCATATTGTCAGATAATAATAACAAGTGATCTTTAACTATGATCAAAGAGGAATGTTCTATCCATTTCTGGAATTGTTTCTCTATGCCATAGGTAGTAATCACTCCAAAGTGTTGCAATTGAATATACCTGGGGTCAGGCCTGCTGGCTGTAAACCCTGAGGAGGAGTTTAACCCCTTCGCTGCTAGGCCTTTTCCCCTCCTGTGCTAAGCCTTTTTTTGGCGATTTGGGGTAGTGCGCGCTTAGGCCCCTGTAACTTTTTGACCACATAAGGTATCCACGCCAAATTTGCGTCCTTTTCTTCCAACATCATGTGGATTCTGAAGGTGCCCAGGGTTTGTGGATTCCCTTGGAGGGGTCCCAGAAATGAAGCAAAATACAGTGAAATTTTAGTTTTTTTCGGGAAAAATGGGAAAAATGGGCTGCAAATGAAAGCCTCTGGGTTTTTCCCTGAAAATTTTATCAAAAAAGGGTTTGTGGCGCTGAAATCTCCATTTCCTCAGGTTTTGAGGAATGACAGTCTTTTGTCAGAAAACCAACATTTTTCACACAGTTTTGGCATTTTTCTGGGACTTAGCCTATTATTGCTATTTTTAGAGCTTTCAACCTCCTTCCAGTTAATGATAGAAATGAGTTTAAAAGCAATATTTGGATCCTGAAAATCTATACATTTTCAAAAAGTATATGAAATTCTGAATTCAGAAAGGGGTCATTTGTCTCAATCCATGAAGATTTCTTTATGGAAACTAACAGTTAAATATTGGAATATTTGAAAATTTGTTGAAAAAAACAGCCTTTTGTCTCAACGTTTTCACCTATAACTTCTTGTAATTTTGACAGCTCTTGGAAAGCAATATACCGTTACATCTTTCTGACCTTCCTGGTTGTGCTGATATATAGGACTTGTAGTTTCACCAAGAACCCGACGAACCCAGAGCCAAAAACTGAGCAGCAACTTGCAATGGTATTTTATTATTTACTGGGTATAGAGCACTTATTCTTGGAAAATGTATACATGGAAAAATCAGTAGGAAAGACACATATGTATTTCTGAATTGGGTACAAATTACAGAGTTTAGAAACAGTATATATTTGCACATTTTCAAAATTGGGAATACTCATACTAGCATGAGAATTATTGGTAATTTTTCAAAAAGATTTATTTTTTAAACAATGTCTTTCATTGGGAAGGGAGAAATGCATGAAAAATCAATAGGTAATAACAGGTGATTTACAAATCTGAATTACCCTAAGTCTCCCAATAAAAACAGTACCTCACTTGTCTGGGTCGGCCTTGTGCCTGCGACAGGAAACGGCGCAAAATGCAATGTGGTCACACCTCAACTTTGCAGTTAAAAATTGACCCTTTTATGGCAAAGAGCCTAGCTGTAGTTTTTGCACCCTAGCTCTGCCGGCACCTAGGAAAACCTAGAAAACCTATACATTTGTGAAAACTACACACCCAGGGGAATTCAGGATTGGGTGACTCGACTGCCTCCCACCAGGTTGTGTTACCCAGAATCCCTTGCAAACATAAAACATTGACAAACAAACGCATTTTCCTCACATTTCTGTGGTGTAAAGTTCTGGAATCTGTGTGGATCAACAAATTTCTACCCACCCAGCGTTTCCCCAGGTCTCCCAAAAAAAATGGTACCTCACTTGCCTGGGTCTGCCTAGTGCCTGCGACAGGAAACAGCGCAGAACGCAACGTGGTCGCACCGCAATTTCTCAGTGAAAATGTGCCCTTTTTTGGCAAAGAGCCTACCTTTCGTTTTTGAACCTTAGCTCTGCCGGCACTTAGAGAAACCTAGCAAACCTATACATTTTTGAAAAGTAGACACGCTGGGGAATTCAGGATGGGGTGACTCGACTGCCTACCACCAGGTTCTGTTACCCAGAATCCCTTGCAAAGCTAAGAAATTGGCAAAAAGGAAAAAACGCATTTTCCTCACATTTCTGTGGTAGAAAGTTCTGGAATCTGTGTGAATCAACAAATTTCCACCCACCCAGCGTTCCCACAGGTCTCTCAAAAGAAATGGTACCTCACTTGCCTAGGTCTGACTAGGGCCTGCGACAGGAAACAGCGCAAATTGCAAAGTGGTCGCACCTCAATTTCGCAGTGAAAATGTGCCCTTTTTTGGCAACGAGCCTACCTTTCGTTTTTTAACCCTAGCTCTGCCAGCACCTAGAGAAACCTAGCAAACCTATACATTTTTGTAAAGTACACACCAAGGGAAATTCAGGATGGGGTGACTCGACTGCCTCCCACCAAGTTCTGTTACCCAGAATCCCTTGCAAAGATAAAACATTGTCAAAAAAAGCATTTTCCTGATATTTCTGTGGTGGAAAGGCCTGGAATCCGCGTGTATCAACAAATTTCCACCCACCCAGCGTTCCCCCAGGTTTCCCAAAAAAAATGGTACCTCACTTGCCTGGGTCTGCCTAGTGCCTGCGACAGGAAACAGAGCAAAGCACAACATGGTTGCACCTCAATTTTGCAGTGAAAATGTCCCCTTTTTTGGCAAAGAGCTTACCTTTCGTTTTTGAACCCTAGCTCTGCCGGCACCTAGGGAAACCTAGCAAACCTGTTAATTTTTGAAAACTAGACACCCACGGAAATTCAGGATGGGGTGACTCTACTGCCTACCACCAGGTTCTGTTACACAGAATCCCTTGCAAATATAAGAAATTGACAAACAAATGCATTTTCCTGAAATTTCTGTGGTGGAAAGTTCTGGAATCTGCGTGGATCAACAAATTTCCACCCGCCCAGCGTTCCCCCAGGTCTCCCAAAAAAAATAGTACCTCACTTGCCTGGGTCTGCCTAGTGCCTGCGACAGGAAACAGCACAAAATGCAACATGGTTGCACCGCAATTTCGCAGTGAAAATGTGCCTGCCCTTTTTTGGCAAAGAGCCTACCTTTTGTTTTTGAACCCTAGCTCTGCAGGCACCTATGGAAACCTAGCAAACCTATACATTTTTGAAAACTAGACACCCAGGGGAATTCAGGATGGGGTGACTTGACTGCCTACCACCAGGTTCTGTTACCCAGAATCCCTTGCAAAGCTAAGAAATTGACAAAAAAATGCATTTCCTGACATTTCTGTGGCGGAAAGTTCTGGAATCTGCGTGGATCAACAAATTTCTACCCAAGCAGCGTTCCCCCAGGTCTCCCAAAAAAAATGGTACCTCACTTGCCTGGGTCTGCCTAGTGCCTGCAACAGGAAACAGCACAAAACGCAACATGGTCGGACCTCAATTTCGCAATGAAATAGTGCCCTTTTTTGGCAAAGAACCTACCGATTGTTTTTTAACCCTAGCTCTGCCGGCACCTAGGGACACCTAGCAAACCTATACATTTCTGAAAACTAGACACCCAGGGGATTCAGGATGGGGTGACTTGACTGCCTACCACCAGGTTCTGTTACCCAGAATCCCTTGCAAAGCTAAGAAATTGACAAAAAAATGCATTTTCCTCACATTTCTGTGGTGGAAAGTTCTGGAATCTGCGTCGATCAGCGAATTTCCACCCACCCAGCATTCCCCCGGGTCTCCCGAAAAAAATGGTACCTCACTTGCCTGGGTCTGCCTAGTGCCTGCGACAGGAAACACCGTAAAATGCAACGTGGTCGCACCTCAATTTCGCAGTGAAACCGTACCCTTTTTTGGCAAAGAGCCTACCTTTTGTTTTTTAACCCTAGCTCTGCCGGCACCTAGGGAAACCTAGCAAAGCTATACATTTTTGAAAACTAGATACCCAGGGGATTTCAGGATGGGATGACGACTGCCTACCACCAGGTTATGTTACCCAGAATCCCTTGCAAAGCTAAATAATTGTGAAAAAAATGCATTTTCCTCACATTTCTGTGAGGGAAAGTTCTAGAATCTGCGTGGATCATCAAATTTCCACCCACTCAGCGTTCCCCCAGGTCTCCTGAAAAAAATGGTACCTCACTTGCCTGGGTCTTCCTAGTGCCTGCGATAGGAAACAGAGCAAAACACAACGTAGTCGCACCGCATTTTCGCAGTGAAAAGTGCCTTTTTTTGGCAGCGAGCCTACCTTTCGTTTTTGAACCCTAGCTCTGCCGGCACCTAGGGAAACCTAGCAAACCTATACATTTTTAAAAACTAGATACCCAGGGAAATTCAGGATGGGGTGACTCGACTGCCTCCCACCAGGTTTTGTTACCCAGAATCCCTTGCAAATATAAGAAATTGACAAACAAATGCATTTTCCTGATATTTCTGTGGTGGAAAGGTCTGGAATCCGCGTGTATCAACAAATTTCCACCCACCCAGCGTTCCCCCAGGTTTCCCAAAAAAAATGGTACCTCACTTGCCTGGGTCTGCCTAGTGCCTTCGACAGGAAACAGAGCAAAACACAACATGGTTGCACCGCAATTTCGCAGTGAAAATGTCCCCTTTTTTGGCAAAGAGCTTACCTTTCGTTTTTGAACCCTAGCTCTGCCGGCACCTAGGGAAACCTAGCAAACCTATACATTTTTAAAAACTAGATACCCAGGGAAATTCAGGATGGGGGTGACTCGACTGCCTCCCACCAGGTTCTGTTACCCAGAATCCCTTGCAAATCTAAGAAATTGAAAAAAAAACTCATTTTCCTCACATTTCTGTGGTGGAAAGTTCTGGAATCTGCGTGGATCAACAAATTTCCACCCACCCAGCGTTTCCCCAGGTTTCCCAAAAAAAATGGTACCTCACTTGCCTGGGTCTGCCCTGTGCCTGCGACAGGAAACAGAGCAAAACACAACATGGTTGCACGGCAATTTCGCAGTGAAAATGTCCCCTTTTTTGGCAAAGAGCTTACCTTTCGTTTTTGAACCCTAGCTCTGCCGGCATCTAGGGAAACCTAGCAAACCTATTCATTTTTGAAAACTAGACACCCACGGAAATTCAGGATGGGGTGACTCTACTGCCTACCACCAGGTTCTGTTACACAGAATCCCTTGCAAATATAAGAAATTGACAAACAAATGCATTTTCCTGAAATTTCTGTGGTGGAAAGTTCTGGAATCTGCGTGGATCAACAAATTTCCACCCGCCCAGCATTCCCCCAGGTCTCCCAAAAAAAATTAGTACCTCACTTGCCTGGGTCTGCCTAGTGCCTGCGACAGGAAACAGCACAAAATGCAACATGGTTGCACCGCAATTTCGCAGTGAAAATGTGCCTGCCCTTTTTTGGCAAAGAGCCTACCTTTTGTTTTTGAACCCTAGCTCTGCCGGCACCTAAGGAAACCTAGCAAACCTATACATTTCTGAAAACTAGACACCCAGGGGAATTAAGGATGGGGTGACTTGACTGCCTACCACCAGGTTCTGTTACCCAGAATCCCTTGCAAAGCTAAGAAATCGACAAAAAAATGCATTTTCCTGACATTTCTGTGGCGGAAAGTTCTGGAATCTGCGTGGATCAACAAATTTCTACCCAAGCAGCGTTCCCCTAGGTCTCCCGAAAAAAATGGTACCTCACTTGCCTGGGTCTGCCTAGTGCCTGCAACAGGAAACAGCACAAAACGCAACACGGTCGGACCTCAATTTCGCAATGAAATAGTGCCCTTTTTTGGCAAAGAACCTACCGTTTGTTTTTTAACCCTAGCTCTGCCGGCACCTAGGGACACCTAGCAAGCCTATACATTTCTGAAAACTAGACACACAGGGGAATTCAGGATGGGGTGACTTGACTGCCTACCACCAGGTTCTGTTACCCAGAATCCCTTGCAAATCTAAGAAATTGACAAAAAAATGCATTTTCCTCACATTTCTGTGGTGGAAAGTTCTGGAATCTGCGTCGATCAGCGAATTTCCACCCACCCAGCATTCCCCCGGGTCTCCCGAAAAAATGGTACCTCACTTGCCTGGGTCTGCCTAGTGCCTGCAACAGGAAACACCGTAAAACGCAACGTGGTCGCACCTCAATTTCGCAGTGAAACCGTACCCTTTTTTGGCAAAGAGCCTACCTTTTGTTTTTGAACCCTAGCTCTGCCGGCACCTAGGGAAACCTAGCAAACCTATACATTTTTGAAAACTAGATACCCAGGGGATTTCAGGATGGGGTGACGACTGCCTACCACCAGGTTATGTTACCCAGAATCCCTTGCAAAGCTAAATAATTGTGAAAAAAATGCATTTTCCTCACATTTCTGTGAGGGAAAGTTCTAGAATCTGCGTGGATCATCAAATTTCCACCCACTCAGCGTTCCCCCAAGTCTCCTGAAAAAAATGGTACCTCACTTGCCTGGGTCTGCCTAGTGCCTGCGACAGGAAACAGAGCAAAACACAACGTAGTCGCACCGCATTTTCGCAGTGAAAAGTGCCTTTTTTTGGCAAAGAGCCTACCTTTCGTTTTTGAACCCTAGCTCTGCCGGCACCTAGGGAAACCTAGCAAACCTATACATTTTTAAAAACTAGATACCCAGGGAAATTCAGGATGGGGTGACTCGACTGCCTCCCACCAGGTTCTGTTACCCAGAATCCCTTGCAAATCTAAGAAATTGAAAAAAAAAACTCATTTTCCTCACATTTCTGTGGTGGAAAGTTCTGGAATCTGCGTGGATCAACAAATTTCCACCCACCCAGCGTTTCCCCAGGTCTCCTGAAAAAATGGTACCTTACTTGCGTGGGTGGCTCAAGGACCCGCAACAGGCAAGGGCTCCAAACCTAATGAGGCAGCATCAAAATAACCTATCCCTAACCAACCTGGTTTTGCAAGGGGGTTCCCATGAGGTTTTAGTCCGGGGCTCAGCGACCATCTAGGGAAACCTATCAAACCCACACATTTCTACAATGTAGACAGCCGGGGGCTTTCAAGGAGCTATGGCTTGGGTGGATACCCCAACGTTCTCTTACCCAGAATCCCTTGCAAACCTCATTTGTTGATGAAAAAAATCATTTTTTCACACATTTTTGTGTGGGAATGCGTGACACCACTGGGCTCACACAAGTTTCCTCCCACCCAGTGTCCCCCCAGGTCTCTCGATAAAAATGGTACCTCACTTGCATGGGTGGCTCAAGGACCTGCGACAGGCAAGGGCCCCAAACCTAAGGATGTAACATCAAAATAACCTATCACTAAACAACCGGGTTTTGCAAGGGGGTTCCCATGAGTTATTGGCCCGGGGTTCGGCAGCCATCTAGAAAAACCTACCTAACCCACACATTTCTGGAAACTAGACACCCGGGAGAATCCAGCTAGGTATGGCATGCGTGGGTCCCCCAAGGTTTACCGACCCAGAATTCCCTGCAGACCTTAAAATTAGGTAAAAAACACTTTTTCATACATTTTTGCGTGGGATCTCCGTGCCAGCACAAATGTCCTTCAGCCCAGTGTTCCCCTTGTTCTCCCAAGTAAAATGATACCTCACTTGTGTGGGTGCCCCAAAGCAGAACAGGCTAAAAATGAATTTTAAAATTTTTTAGTGTTTGGGATTGACAAATTAAGCACCTCACCTTAGTCACAGGCCTTTGTCCCACCCACACAAATGAGGTATCATTTTACTCGGGAGAATAAGGGGAACGCTGGGCGGTAGGACATTTGTGCCGGCACGGAGATCCCACGCAAAAATGTATGAAAAAGTGTTTTTTTAACCAAATTTTAAGGTTTGCAGGGAATTCTGGGTAGGAAAACCTTGGGGGACCCACGCATGCCATACCTCTCTGGACTCCCCCGAGTTTGTAGTTTCAAGAAATGTGTGGGTAAGGTACGTTTCCCTAGATGACCGCCGAGCCCCGGGCCAAAAACACATGGGAATCCCCTTTCAAAAACAGGTTGGTTAGTGTTTGGTTATTTTGATGTCGCCTCCTTAGGTTTGGGGCCCTTGCCTGTCGCGGGTCCTTGAGCCACCCACGCAAGTGAGGTACCATTTTTATCGGGAGACCTGGGGGGACACTGGGTGAGAGGAAATTTGTGTGAGCCCAGTGGTGCCACGCATTCCCACACAAAAATGTGTGAAAAAACGATTTTTTTCAGCAAAAAATGAAGTTTGCAAGGGATTATGGGTAAGAGAACGTTGGGGGATCCACGCAAGCCATAGTTCCTTGAAAGCCCCCGGGTGTCTACTTTGTAGAAATGTGTGGGTTTGGTAGGCTTCCCTAGATGGCCGTCTAGCACGGGGCCAAAAACCCAGATGTCCCCACTAGCAAAAGCTGGAGGTTTTGACATAGGCGACTTCAACATTGACTCTGTCAAACCCACCAGCTTTTAAGAGTGTGGTCATCTGGGTTTTTGGCCCCGTGCTAGATAGACATCTAGGGAATTCTACCAAACCCACACATTTCTACAAAGTAGACACCCGGGGGCTTTAAAGGAGGTATGGCTTGCGTGGATCCCCCAACGTTCTCTTACCCAGAATCCCTTGCAAACTTCATTTTTTGCTGAAAAAAATCGTTTTTTCACACATTTTTGTGTGGGAATGCGTGGCACCACTGGGCTCACACAAATTTCCTCTCACCCAGTGTCCCCCCAGGTCTCCCGATAAAAATGGTACCTCACTTGCGTGGGTGGCTCAAGGACCCGCGACAGGCAAAGGCCCCAAACCTAAGGAGGCGACATCAAAATACCCAAACACTAACCAACCTGTTTTTGAAAGGGGGTTTCCATGTGTGTTTGGCCCGGGGCTCGGCGGTCATCTAGGAAAACCTACCTAATCCATACATTTCTTGAAACTACACACCTGGCGGAGTCCAGCGAGGTATGGCATGCGTGGGTCCCCCAAAGTTTTTCTACCCAGAATTCCCTGCAAACCTTAAAATTTGGTTAAAAAAACACTTTTTCATACATTTTTGCGTGTGATCTCCGTGCCGGCACAAATGTCCTACAGCCCAGTGTTCTCCTTGTTCTCCCGAGTAAAATGATACCTCACTTGTTCGGGTGCACCAAAGCAGAACAGGCTAAAAATGAATTTTAAAAAATTATAGTGTTTGGGATTGACAAATTAAGCACCTCACCTTAGTCACAGGCCTTTGGCCCACCCACACAAATGAGGTATAATTTTACTCGGGAGAACAAGGGGAACGCTGGGCGGTAGGACATTTGTGCCGCCACGGAGATCCCACGCAAAAATGTATGAAAAAGTTTTTTTTTTAACCAAATTTTAAGGTTTGCAGGGAATTCTGTGGGTAGGAAAACCTTGGGGGACCCACGCATGCCATTCCTCGCTGGACTCCCCCGGGTGTGTAGTTTCAAGAAATGTGTGGGTTAGGTAGGTTTCCCTAGATGACCGCCGAGCCCCGGGCCAAAAACACATATGAACCCTTTTTCAAAAACAGGTTGGTTAGTGTTTCGTTATTTTGATGTTGCCTCCTTAGGTTTGGGGCCCTTGCCTGTCGTGGGTCCTTGAGCCACCCACGCAAGTGAGGTACCATTTTTATCAGGAGACCTGGGGGGACGCTGGGAGGAAGGAAATTTGTGTGAGCCCAGTGGTGCTACGCATTCCCACATAAAAATGTGTCAAAAAAACAATTTTTTTCAGAAAAAATGAGGTTTGCAAGGGATTCTGGGTAAGAGAACTTTGAGGGATCCACGCAAGCCATAGCTCCTTGAAAGCCCCCGGGTGTCAACTTTGTAGAAATGTGTGGGTTTGGTAGGTTTCCCTAGATGGCCGTCTAGCACGGGCCAAAAACCCAGATGTACCCATTAGCAAACGCTGGAGGTTTTGACATAGGCGACTTCAACATTGACTCTGCCAAAGCCACCAGCTTTTGAGAGTGTGGTCATCTGGGTTTTTGGCTCCGTGCTTGATGGACATCTAGGGAAACCTACCAAACCCATACATTTCTACAAAGTAGACACTAGGGGGATTTCAAGGAGCTATGGCTTGCTTGGATCCCCTAACGTTCTCTTACCCAGAATCCCTTGCAAACCTAATTTTTTGCTGAAAAAAAACGTTTTTATCACACCTTTATATGTCGGAATGTGTGGCACCACTGGGCTCACACAAATTTCCTCCCGCCCAGTGTCCCCCCAGGTCTCCCAATAAGAATGGTACCTCACTTGCGTGGTTGGCTCAAGGACCCGTGACAGGCAAAGGCCCCAAACCTAAGGAGGCGACATCAAAATAACCTATCACTAACCAACCTGGTTTTGCAAGGGTGTTCCCATGAGTTTTTGGCCCAGGGCTCGGCGGCCATGTAGGGAAACCTACCTAACCCACACATTTCTGGAAACTAGACACCCGGAGAAGTCCAGCGAGGTATGGCATGTGTGGGTCCCCCAAGGTTTACCTACCCAGAATTCCCTGCAAACCTTAAAATTAGGTTAAAAGAAAACCTTTTCATACATTTTTGCGTGGGATCTCTGTGCCGGCACAAATGTCCTAGAGCCTAGTGTTCCCCTTGTTCTTCCGAGTAAAATGATACCTCACTTGTGTGGGTGCCCCAAAGCAGAACAGGCTAAAAATGAATTTTAAAAATTTGTAGTGTTTGGGATTGACAAATTAAGCACCTCACCTTAGTCACAGGCCTTTGGCCCACCCAGACAAATGAGGTATCATTTTACTCGGGAGAACAAGAGGAATGCTGGGTGGTAGGACATTTGTGCCGGCACAGAGATCCCACGCAAAAATGTATGAAAACGTTTTTTTTAACCAAATTTTAAGGTTTGCAGGGAATTCTGGGTAGGAAAACCTTGGGGGACCCCGCATGCCATACCTCGCTGGACTCCCCCCGTGTGTAGTTTCAGGAAATGTGTGGGTTATGTAGGTTTCCCTAGATGACCGCCGAGCCCCCGGCCAAAAACACATGGGAACCCCCTTTCAAAAACAGGTTGGTTAGTGTTTGGTTACTTTGATGTCGCCTCCTTAGGTTTGGGGCCCTTGCCTGTCGCGGGTCCTTGAGCCACCCACGCAAGTGAGGTACCATTTTTATCGGGAGACCTGGGGGAACACTGGGTGGGAGGAAACTTGTGTGAGCCCAGTGGTGCCACGCATTCCCACACAAAAATGTGTGAAAAAACGATTTTTTTCCAGCAAAAAATGAGGTTTGCAAGGGATTCTGGGTAAGAGAACGTTGGGGGATCCACGCAAGCCATAGCTCCTTGAAAGCCCCAGGGTGTCTACTTTGTAGAAATGTTTGGGGTTGGTAGGTTTCCCTAGATGGCCGTCTAGCACGGGGCCAAAAACCCAGATGTCCCCCCTACTAAAACCTGGAGGTTTTGACATAGGCAACTTCAACATTGACTCTGTCCAACCCACCAGCTTTTGAGAGTGTGGTCATCTGGATTTTTGGCCCCGTGCTAGATGGACACATAAAAAAGCCAGCGTAATCGTTGGCGTCAAGTGGGCTTTTTGCCCCCCTGGGGGGGGGGCAGATTCGGGGCTACTGCCCCCATTCTTCCTCCAGGGGGGGCAAAAAGGCTGTCATTGTTGCAGGTGGGGGGTGGAGGTATTGGCATGTTCGTTTTGGGCAGCTCCCAACCTAAGAAAAATGTGCCCAAAAAGCCAGTGTGTCTGGTGGGTTTTTTGCCACCCCGGGGGAGGAGATTGGGGCTACAGCCCCATTGGTCCCCGGGAGGGGCAGGAAGGCTGTAATTTTATTGGGGGAGGGGGTGGGGGCATAGGCATGCCCGTTTTGGGCAGCCCATCCAAATTCAAATTTGCCCGCAAAAAATCCCTGGCGTCTAGTGGCTTTTTGCCCCCCCCCCCCCGGCGTGGCAGATTGGGGGGTAATGCCACCATATTCCCCCCAGGGGGTCAGAAAGTCCACTAGATGCCAGGGAGTTTTTTTGGGCCAATTTTAATTAGGGTGGAGTCTGCCCAAAATGGGCATGCCCAAAAAATCCCTGGTGTCTAGTGGGCTTGTTGCCCCCCTGGGGGGTAGATTGGGGGCTACTGCCCCATATGCCCCCCAGGGGGGCAGGAAGATGGTAATTTTTGCGGGGAGGGGGTGGGGGAATGGGCATGCCCGTTTTGGGCAGCCACACACTATTTCATATTTGCCCCCTCAAAAAATCCCTGGCGTCTAGTGGGCATTTTGACCCCCTGGTGGAGCAGATTGGGGGCTAATGCCCCCAACTGCCCCCCAGTGTGGGTAGAAAGTCCACTAGAAGCCAGGGAGTTTGTTGGGCAAATTTTGATTAGGGTGGGGTCTGCCCAAGACGGGCATGCCAATGCCCCCACCCTAATAAAAAATTGCCCAAAAAAACTCCCTGGTATCTAGTGGGCTTTGTACCATCAGCCCCCCGGGGGGGCGGGAAGGCTGTTATTTTTGTGGGGGAGGGGGGGGCATAGGCATGCCCGTTTTGGGCAGCCCATCCAAATTCAAATTTGCCCGCAAAAAAATCCTTGGCGTCTAGTGGGCTTTTTGCCCCCATCTGTCCCCAAGGAGCGATCAGAAAGTCTGTAATGTTGGCGGGGGTAGGGGGCATTGGCTGGCCCGTTTCGGGCAGCCTCCACCCTAAAAAAAAGTGCACACTAAAAATCCCTGGTGCATAGTGGGCTTTCTTCCCCCGGAGGGGCTAATTGGGGGCTATTGCCCCCATCTGTCCCCCAGGGGCGGGCAGAAAGTCTGTAATGGTGGCAGGGGTTGGGGGCATTTGCTTGCCCATTTCGGGCAGCCCCCACCCTAAAAAAAAGTGCACACAAAAAATCCCTGGTACATAGTGGGCTTTCTGCCCCCCGGGGGGGAAAATTGGGAGCTCCTGCCCTTATCTGTCCCCCAGAGGGGGCAGAAAGTCTGTAATGGCGGCGGGGTGGGGGCATTGGCGTGCCCATTTCAGGCAGCCCCCACCCTAAAAAACAAGTGCACACAAAAAAATTCCTGGTGCATAGTGGGCTTTCTGCCCGCCCGGGGGGGGGGCAGATTGGGGGCTACCGCCCCCATCTGTCCCCCAGGGGGGGCAGAAAATCTGTAATGGTGGGGGGGTGGGGGCCTTGGTGCGCGCATTTCGGGCAGTGCCCACCCTAAAATAAGTGCCCACCAAAAAATTCCCTGGTGTATAGTGGGCTTTCTGCCCCCCGGGGGGCAGATTGGGGGTATTGCCCCATCTGCCCCCCAGGGGGGCAGGAAGACTGTAATTGTTCCGGGGAGGGGGTGGGGGAATGGGCATGCCCGTTTTGGGCAGCCACACACTATTTCATATTTGCCCCCTCAAAAAATCCCTGGCGTCTAGTGGGCCTTTTGCCCCCCTGGCGGGGCAGATTGGGGGCTAATGCCCCCAACTGCCCCCCAGGGCGGGCAGAAAGTCCACTAGACGCCAGGGAGTTTTTGGGCAAATTTTTATTAGGGTGGGGTCTGCCCAAGACAGGCATGCCAATGCCCCCACCCTAACAAAAAATTGCCTAAAAAAATCCCTGGTATCTAGTGGGCTTTTTGGCCCCCCAGGGGGGGCATATTGGAGGCTACTGCCCCATCAGCCCCCAGGGGGGCAGGAAGGCTGTTATTTTTGTGGGGGAGGGGGTGGGGGCATAGGCATGCCCGTTTTGGGCAGCCCATCCAAATTCAAATTTGCCTGCAAAAAAATCCCTGGCGTTTAGTGGGCTTTTTGCCCCCCCCGGCGGGGCATATTGGGGGCTAATGCCCCCATCTGTCCCCCAGGACCGGGCAGAAAGTCTATAATGGTGGTGGGGGTAGGGGGCATTGGCTTGCCCGTTTCGGGCAGCCCCAACCCTAAAAAAAAATGCACACAAAAAATCCCTGGTACATAGTGGGCTTTCTGCCCCCCCGGGGGGCAAATTGGGTGCTCCTGCCCCCATCTGTCCCCCAGAGGGGGCAGAAAGTCTGTAATGGCGGCGGGGTGGGGGCATTGGCGTGCCCATTTCAGGCAGCCCCCACCCTAAAAAATAAGTGCACACAAAAAAATCCCTGGTGCATAGTGGGCTTTCTGCCCCCCCGGGGGGGGCAGAAAATCTGTAAGTCAAGTCAAGTCAAGTCAAAGAATTTATATAGCGCACTACATACCCAGAGGGTCTCAAGGCGCTTAGGGAGGGGAGGAGGATTACTTGTCAAATATCCACGTTTTAAGTTGCTTTCTGAATGCTAGGTGGTTCTGGGTAAGGCGAAGGTAAGTGGGGAGTGAGTTCCATGTTTTAGCTGCCAGGTATGAGAAGGATCTACCTCCCATGGTGGTCTTGTTGATGCGAGGTACAGTGGCGAGGGCTTGGCTGGAAGAACGTAGTTGGCGGGAGGGGGTGTAGAAGGACAGTCGTGAGTTGAGGCATTCTGGTCCGATATCGTAGAGTGATTTGTGTGCGTGGGTTAGAAGTCGGAAAGTGATCCTCTTATTGACGGGAAGCCAGTGGAGGTTTTTCAGGTGACCAGAGATGTGTTCGTTACGCGGGATGTCTAATATGATCCTGGCTGAGGCGTTTTGGATTCGTTGGAGTTTTTTCTGGAGTTTAGCGGTAGTGCCTGCGTAGAGGGTGTTTCCGTAGTCCAGTCGGCTCGTGACCAGAGCATGGGTGACTGTTTTTCTGGTTTCGGTGGGGATCCAGCGGAATGTTTTTTTGAGCATGCGAAGAATGTTGAAACAGGATGAAGAGACGGCGCTGACTTGTCTGTTCATTGAAAGTGAAGAATCCAGGATAACGCCTAGGTTCCGTGCGTGGTCTGTCGGGATGGGTGCTTTTCCAAGGGCTTCCGGCCACCAAGAGTCGTCCCATGCAGAGGGGGATGTACCTAAGATGAGGACTTCTGTTTTATCTGAGTTCAGTTTCAGACGGCTGTGTTTCATCCATTCGGCAACTTCTTTCATTCCTTCGTGTAGGTTAGTTTTGGCGGTGCTGGGGTCATTGGTGAGAGAAAGGATCAGTTGAGTGTCATCCGCGTAAGAGATGATGTTGAGGTTGTGTTGGCGGGCGATGGCCGCGAGGGGGCTCATGTATACGTTGAAGAGGGTGGGACTGAGTAAGGATCCTTGTGGTACGCCACAGATGACTTCAGTGGCCTCGGATTTGAATGGTGGAAGGCGGACTCTCTGAGTTCTTCCGGTTAGGAACGAGGTGATCCATTCAAGTGCTTTTCCTTGTATTCCGATGTTTCTGAGGCGTTGTAAAAGGGTGCTGTGGCAGACTGTGTCGAAGGCTGCAGAGAGGTCGAGGAGGATGAGGGCGACTGTGTCTCCATTGTCCAGTAGAGTTCGAATGTCGTCTGTTGCTGCGATGAGGGCGGTCTCAGTGCTGTGTTTTGCTCGGAAGCCAGACTGTGAGGAGTCGAGGGATTTGTTGGCTTCGAGGAAGGCGGCGAGCTGGTTGTTGACAGCTTTCTCGATGACTTTGGCCGGGAAAGGAAGGAGCGAGATGGGGCGGTAGTTTTTGAGTTCGGTGGGGTCCGCTGTGGGTTTTTTCAGAAGGGCGGTGAGTTCAGCGTGTTTCCAGCTTTCCGGGAAGGTGGCGGAATTGAAGGAGCAGTTGATGACGTCTCGGAGGTGCGGTGCTATGACGGAGTCTGCTTTGTTGAAGATGTGGTGAGGGCAAGGGTCTGTGGGGGATCCTGAATGGATGGAGTTCATCAGGCGGATGGTGTCCTCAGTGGAGATTGGGTTCCAGTCGTAAAGGGTGTTCAAGGGGGGAGAATGTTCAGCATTTGGTTGGGTGGGTTGGTCTCCGGGTTGGTTGTCGAAGCTGTTGTGGATGTCTGCAATTTTGTTGTGGAAGAATAAAGCCAGGGAGTCGCAGAGGGCTTGAGAGGGGGTGATGTCGTTGGAGTTGGCCGAGGGATTGGTAAATTCCTTGACGATGTTGAAAAGTTCCTTGCTGTTGTGGGCGTTGTTGTCTAGTCGATCCTTGAATGCTGTTTTCTTGGCCTTTCGGATTAGTTGGTGGTGTGTGCGGGTGGCGTTTTTGAAGGCGTCCTTGGTGCTAGTGGTTGGGTCTTTTTTCCAGGCCTTTTCAAGGGAGCGGCAGAGTTTCTTGGACTTCTTAAGATCATCGTTGAACCATGAGGCCTTCTTGCTGCCAGGTTTGCTTTGACGTTTTTTCAGTGGTGCTAGGATGTCGGCGCTGTTGGATAGCCATAGGGTGAAGTTGGTGGCGGCTTGGTCTGGGTTCGAAGAGTGGGCTGGGGTGTTTAGAAGGAGCAATGAGGAGATCTGGTCGATGGTGATTTTGTTCCAGTTTCTTTGCAGAGTTGATTGGGGGTGGTTGATGGGTTTCGGCTTGTTGTAGGTGAAGTGAACGCAGCTGTGGTCAGTCCAGAGGAGATCCGTAGTGTGGCTGAAGGAGACGTGATTACTGGAGGTAAAGATAGGGTCGAGTGTGTGACCTGCGATGTGGGTGGGGGAAGTGACCAGTTGTTTAAGTCCGAGGTTGGCGAGGTTGTCCAAGAGGGAGGTGGTGTTGCGATCGTTGTTCTTTTCAAGGTGAAAGTTGAGGTCTCCCAGAAGGATGTAATCTTTGGAGGGGAGCGCGTGTGGAGTGATGAAGTCCGTGATGTCTTCACTGAATTTTGCGCGGGGTCCTGGTGGTCTGTAGAGGAGGGTGCCTCTGAGTGTGGTCTTGGGGTCGATGTGGATCTGGAAGTGAAGGTGTTCAGAGTTGGCGAGATTGACGTCAGAGCTGGTTGAAATGTGGATTGATTTTTTATGGACGATGGCGATGCCTCCTCCTGTGTGGCCGGTACGGTCCTTGCGTGTGATCTTATATTCTCCAGGGATGGCAATGGTGATGTCTGGGGCGGAGGAAGCGTTCATCCATGTTTCTGTAAGGAAGGCGACGTCTGGAGAGATGGTGTCTAGTAGATTCCACAAGTCAATGGGGTGCCTGAGGACCGAACGGGTGTTGAGAAGGATGCATTGTAGGTGGTTGGTGTCGGGAATCTGAGGTGTGATCGTAGCGGAGTTGGTGACGGTACCGATGAATTTGCAGGAGTAGCATGAGAAAGGTCCATGGGTGTGTCCAGGAGCGGCTTGGACGCAGTTGGGGGAGCGGCCGGGGTTAAGGGCTAGGAGGGTGGTGGCATCGTACGTAAAGCGGGAGGGGTGGGAGGGACGGGGACCAGGGGGTCTGGCGCTGGGCGCGGTCCAGGCACGGACGGGCGTAGACGGGCTCACCTTTGGTGCACCTTCGGCGCGGATTGGGCGCGGTCGCTGCGCGTGAACGCTGCGCGCGGGAACTCCTGTCATATATGGATGGTGGAGGGGGAGGGGCGAGGGCGTCTCAGCTGGGAGGCGGGGCGGGCACACGAGGACGACAACAACAAACAAAATGGAGGCGGAGGGGGGAGCACAGCGGAGCGCTAGAGTCAAACGCGCTAACAAGGTCTAAACAGCAGTAGGAGATTAATAAACAAAGCGCTAACGAAGCAAAGCGGTAATAAGCACACAGCAGGCAGGCTAACAAGGCTAACAAGGTCTAAACAGCAGTAGGAGATTAATAAACAAAGCGCTAACGAAGCAAAGCGGTAATAAGCACACAGCAGGCGAAATGTAATGAAATGGCACTTTTCAAAGCAATCCAAGCAATGCAGCGCTACGATACCAGATGTCTGCAAGGGACACTGGGAGCGACCACTCAGCCCGTGAGAGAGGAGCGAGTCACGGCGCCTGCAGGGAGAGGAGCGCTATTTCTGGTCAGTGGGAGGGCGTCTCAGCTGGGAGGCGGGGCGGGCACACTAGGACGACAACAACAAACAAAATGGAGGCGGAGGGGGGAGCACAGCAGAGCGCTAGAGTCAAACGCGCTAACAAGGTCTAAACAGCAGTAGGAGATTAATAAACAAAGCGCTAACGAAGCAAAGCGGTAATAAGCACACAGCAGGCAGGCTAACAAGGCTAACAAGGTCTAAACAGCAGTAGGAGATTAATAAACAAAGCGCTAATGAAGCAAAGTGGTAATAAGCACACAGCAGGCGAAATGTAATGAAATGGCACTTTTCAAAGCAATTCAAGCAATGCAGCGCTACGATACCAGATGTCTGCAAGGGACACTGGGAGCGACCACTCAGCCAGTGTGAGGCATTGGTGCGCCCATTTAGGTAGCGCCCACCCTAAAATAAGTGCCCACCAAAAAATTCCCTGGTGTATAGTGGGCTTTCTGCCCCCCGGGGGGCAGATTGGGGGCTATTGCCCCATCTGCCCCCCAGGGGGGCAGGAAGACTGTAATTGTTGCGGGAGGGGGTGGGGGAATGGGCATACCCGCTTTGGGCAGCCACACACTATTTCATATTTGCCCCCTCAAAAAATCCCTGGCATCTAGTGGGCCTTTTGCCCCCCCCTGGCAGGGCAGATTGGGGGCTAATGCCCCCAACTGCCCCCCAGGGTGGGCAGAAAGTCCACTAGACGCCAGGGAGTTTTTGGGCAAATTTTGATTAGGGTGGGGTCTGCCCAAGACGGGCATGCCAATGCCCCCACCCTAATAAAAAATTGCCTAAAAAAATCCCTGGTATCTAGTGGGCTTTTTGGCCCCCCAGGGGGGGGGGAGATTGGAGGCTACTGCCCCATCAGCCCCCAGGGGGGCAGGAAGGCTGTTATTTTTGTGAGGGAGGGGGTGGGGGCATAGGCATGCCCGTTTTGGGCAGCCCATCCAAATTCAAATTTGCCTGCAAAAAAATCCCTGGCGTTTAGTGGGCATTTTGCACCCCCCGGCGGGGCAGATTGGGGGCTAATGCCCCCATCTGTCCCCCAGGACCGGGCAGAAAGTCTATAATGGTGGCGGGGGTAGGGGGCATTGGCTTGCCCGTTTCGGGCAGCCCCAACCCTGAAAAAAAGTGCACACAAGAAAATCCCTGGTGCATAGTGGGCTTTCTGCCCCCCCGGGGGGCAAATTGGGGGCTACTGTCCCCATCTGTCCCCCAGGGGTGGGCAGAAAGTCTGTAATGGTGGCGGGGGTTGGGGGCATTTGCTTGCCCGTTTCGGGCAGCCCCCATCCTAAAAAAAGTGCACACAAAAAATCCCCGGTACATAGTGGGCTTTCTGCCCCCCGGGGGGGCAAATTGAGTGCTCCTGCCCCATCTGTCCCCCAGCGGGGGCAGAAAGTCTGTAATGACGGTGTGGTGGGGGCATTGGCGTGCCCGTTTCAGGCGACCCCCACCCTAAAAAACAAGTGCACACAAAAAAATCCCTGGTGCATAGTCGGCTTTCTGCCCCCCTGGGGGGGGGCAAATTGGGGGCTACTGCTCCCATTTGCCCCCCATGGGGGGCAGAAAGGCTGTAATGTGCCAGGGTGGGGTGGGCATTGGCGCGCCCATTTCGGGCAGCGCCCACCCTAAAAAAAGTGCCCACCAAAAAATTCCCTGGTGTATAGTGGGCTTTCTGCCCCCCAGGGGGGCAGATTGGGGGGCTATTGCCCCATCTGCCCCCCAGGGAGGGCAGAAAGACTAAATACTATAAATGTATTTATGGGGGGAGTGAAGGCCCTTGCCTTTCCAATGATACCTCTCCCGTCTTTCTACGTGCTCAGGGGGCAGAGATAGCCCAATGAGCATGTAGAAAGTGAAACGTAAATGAGCCTAAAGGCTCATTGTAGTTTCGATTTGTGTTCAATGACGACAGCACGACGTGCGCGCAGATCGTCATTGAACAGAAACCAGGGAGGGGACCTGGGGAGCTGGGGAAGCTCTTCCCCAGCTCCCAAGGCCAGAGGGATGACAAGGAAATCCCTCTGCTGTCTGCAGCAGAGGGATTTCGTCCCCTGGCCTCATGACAGAATGGTTCCATCATCAGCACAGTAGCACCGATGCTCATGACGGAACAATTCCGTCATGAGCATGGAAGGGGTTAAAATATGGGCATTGCAACCATTGGTGTCAACTGGTGATAAAAACCACCCACTTGAACCACAAAGCGATTAAATGTATGTACCAATCTGCACCATCTCATCGAGCTGTGTTTCTGTTAAATTAATAAACTGCTGCTATGTATTACATTTTGCAACAGCGGTATTGCTTGGCTCATTTAGATTTTTAAAGTTAGCAAAAACAACACAGGTAGTCTGTTGCACCATTTTGTTTAGAAAAAGAATTGGTTGATGGATTTGACAAGTCTAAAATAAAGTCACATTTCTCTATAATTTGCAGAATTCAAATACAAATCATCCTCATTCTCAGAAACAGTGTAGGATTCTAATTCAGAGAGCATACTAGAAACATTTGCAACATCCCATTCATCTAAAACAGAACCTGGAGAGAGAAAGTTAACCACAGCAACTTTAAAAGCATATGGAATTTCCATTATCTCAGTTGCACAAAAAATATCATTGGGATCTCTATCCCAAGCAATACCATCATGTACAGGAAATGCAGCAATGTTCACAAGGAACAAGTCTCTTCGGACCTTATGTGAAGAAAAATGTGGAGTAAGCACCTCAGCAACATGTTCCGGTGAAGCACCATCTGGAAAATAGTGTCCTTTCAAAAATATAAAGAAAACAGTAATACATCAAATCCAAACTAAAAGAAAAAGTAATTCAAGAAAAATCCAACTGTAGGGCAATGCAGAAACCAGATAAGTCTGTTTCAGCCAAAGAAAAAATTTAGATATATTCTTTATAGAGGGATATGAAGAGTCAGAAGAAAAATCATCAATGTCAATAAAATAACCAGAGGCAGTCAGAGTAAAAAAAAGTAACCTCAGCATGTGAAGGAGAATAGGTAGAAGTCTCCAGAGGTGGTTGAGAATATATAAATGTTTTGCCAGGAGCAACAGTGGAAAACAGCAAATTCATTTTAGAAACACATCCTATGCTATCATCATGAACTGGTAGGATGGAAAGCTCAGCTTCTGTAGGCCCCTGCCGGGGTGTACCAAGATTTGGATTGCTTACTTCATGGAGAGGGTTTTTTTTCAGGGTAGGGAGAGGCATGAGGGAACTAACCAGAACCCCCTATGAAATACAGTGTAGGACTGGAGCTTGATCAAATCGATTGAAACAAATCTGTTTTTTTTACAACCAGCGAAAAGTGGGAAAGTTACAGTTTGTGTTTCTTTAACTTCGTGGGCAGGGACCAGTGCACAATAGGATGGGCCGAACTCTTACTTATCATTAATCTCTTCTCAGACTAGAGACCCAACTTTAGGAATACAGCCAGAAACTTCTGGTTGCTCCTTCACTTCATCAGTGGCAGAATGTTTAGAATTCAAATTGGTGTGCCTATCTCAAAAGTCTTTTAGTTCAGAAAAATGATCATTGAGCCTGAGTTATCAAGATACGGAACATACATTTCACTGTGAAGAGAGTTTTGTATTGGTCTGGTCACCCAAAGACCTTCTAGGCACATTATTTAATGCTCTCTGGACTCCATACAGATGATGAATCCAGCTACCACCTGAAACTAATAATCAAGCTGTTAAGAACTGCTTTCAGTCATGGTTTATCTGTTCCACTATCAAATTTCCCTCAGGATGATAGGGGGCAGAATAATGCAAAACAACACCCAGGGGGCCATAGTATCCTGGTATTCCATAGAAGGAAAAGATGGGCTCTGGTCCGAAGGGAATGCCGGAACTGTATATGTACCGACAAAGACTTGCAAATCTTTAATAACAGTTTGAGCATCAGCTGATTGGTGTGGCCAAACCCATAGAAACTATGAACAAGAATCAACAGCTGCAAGAATAAATTTAAAGGAGCAATCCGAATAGAGTGGTCCACAATTATCTAAATAGACACATTGTAAGGACTTGTTGGCAACTAAACGAGGTGCCTCAGATGGGTGTGCAGCAGAGGAAATTTTAATTTGCTGACAAATGTCACAACTAAGGACATATTTTTTAGTCTGCCTGTAAAGAACCTGCCACCAATATTTTTTCTGTAGTAAAAAATCTGTAGCCTCCACACCACCAGCGGTAGATGCCAATATCTCATGTGGTCCATGGTGGGTATTACTCAATCTCCTACCCCACAAATGTATGGTAAGGGAATATTTTGACAACTTAATAGTCAGTAATATTTTGCTGAATTTCCTTTAGGCAAGAGCTTGTCACTAGCCAAAGCAGTGACCCCAACCATGATGTCAATATCAATCCTTGTTTATGGATCAGTAAACGCAGCTACTAAACCATCTTACCAGCCTCTTTGGCAGCTTCATCAGTGAATGAATTCTCTGCAATGTGTACACCAACACATTGATGACTCAATGTATGAATAACATGAACCCATTGCAGAGAATCTTTAAGTGTTACCACCTTTCCCCAAAGCAATATAGGCCTGATAGCCTTTCCTTTAAAATCAGTGAATCCATTCAAGCACCTGTATGGTAAGTTATCATTAAAGGCATGGACACTGCAATATGAATCAAACACTATCAGTGTGGGGAGTTCAGGATCGTATTCTGTAGTGCCAGAATCAAAGCTTTCAATTCGGCTAGCTGAGCAGTCCAGTCACACAAAATTTCTGTATATGTTTTGAATGCCTGAAAAGCACCATCTTTCATTACAACCTTTACCGCAGTATATGCCCCTGAATATTTGTACTGAGTATCAAGCACAGGCTGGGATGAACCACCAGTATAGATTATGAACTCATATTGATCAAGGGGTAACATATCAGTAGACACTGGATATTCTTGTTCATACTGGAGGTATTACTGTGTTTGCAAAGTAGAATCAAAAGCATAAACTACATCAGTTGCCATCAAGGAAGTGGCTATCTGGATCTATCTTGGATATAAGGCTTTTGAATTAGGTGAAGGCTAAAACTGGAAAGGCCACAATTATGCATTTTCCTTGAGCCAATGGATGTTCTTCTCGGACAGCTGTTTCAACTGCAGTCCAAAAAAATTCAGTGGATGCACAACTCATTCCAGCATTAGAATGTAACTGACATTTATATGCAATTGCCACTGCCTTCATTGAATAAAACATATGTATTGCCTCGGAATCCGCAGTCATGTAACTATCCACCATATCGGTAGCGTTAACAAGAGTGTGTAAATGTTTAGACTCAAGCATGTCAGTCTGTAGGTTTCTGAGTATATCAGTGTATTCAGTAAACCTATCATTCTTAGAAAAACATGGATGAATTAACTCACCCAGTGGTTTAACCCACTGTGCAAAATTTGGTATGTACGTTCTACCAAAACTTAAAAAGCCCAAAAGAGATTGAAGGTTTTTCAATGTATTTGGTGTTTGTAAGAGAGCATATGTCTCTAAGGATTGGGCTACTAGACGTTTGCCTTCATTTGACAACTAGTATCCAAAAAATAGGACACTGAGAAAGGCAGCTTTAGAAAATGGGATTTATAGCCATGTTCATTGAATCCCAACATTATGCAATCCACCCTGTCCAAGTGTGTGTTTAAATCATCCTCTCTAAGGAAATTGTCATTAACTTATGACAACACTTCTGAATGAATTTCTGCCAAAATTGATGTTACTCTAAGCAAAGAGACCTGGACTGTTCCGATACCCTTGTGGGAGCCGAGCCTAAAGAATCTTATTTGAGCTCGCGGCTGTGAAGGCTGTTAAGTTACAACTTTCAGGCACTACATTTTGACAGAAAAAAATTGTAAATGTCCAGCGTTGTTCTGTATTTTATGAACAATGTTGTTAATGAATCCTAGTCTAATTGCATTTTGCACTACAAAAGTAAATGTGTAACTGTTTTATTATCTGTGGTCTAGGACTATACAATAGGAATGATTTAGTTTACGCAAAGGAAACTCTGGATTATTCATGAGGGAGACATAAATTTCAATTACACCTTGATATTCTAATTGTGATAGAATCTCCATAACATGGTGTTTAGCCTCATGCTTAATAGGGAATTGTGCTAGACTATATAGGTATAATATGAGAAGGGATTCCCTATCCTATTCCAGCGACATTCATTTTCTTGATTTGTGCTTTTTGTTGTGGAAATTTCTCTTCCTTTTTTATGATGACATCCGAAGAGCGCTGTGAGTCTTGTCAGTTTTAGTGTCTGCAACCGGCTCTTTACCCTCTCTCTGACCATCTGTCCGTGGAGTCCAAAAAAGAATAAGAAGGACTTGTATTAAAATAGTGATACCTATTCTTCTGTGTAATTGTATCTCTGTTACGAAAAATGTATAGTTTTTGGAAGACTCCTGTTGCAGAGATCTACTATAGGTTTTTGTTTTGTTTTTTGATTTTATCCCATCGTTATTTAGAAGACTCAAGTATCTGCTTGGAAACCTTTGTATCAGTATTGCCTTAAATTGTGGCTTATTAGGCCTGGTTCTCAAACTGTATTTATCTGTAGGTCTAGCCAGTTACACGGCGGCAAAAAGCATCTACAACACAAGCAGATGGTACCTAGTCCTACACAGGGAAATCTCAATTAAAGGACTGAATCCCATCACTCACTGATGTGACATGTTTCATCATCTGGGATCTCCTCCCGGCTGTAACTCCTAGTACAGCCTCACTGTAAGGGAGGAGCTCAGGGATGTTTTCAATGGTTTCTAGGATATACTAAATCCACCTGATGAGAAGGTGAAATTCTGTTACTAAGTGATGGGCGCAGTGCAAAAAAGAAAAAAAGTGTAGTAAGACGTGGTTGCAAATAAACCTGTTGCACTCCTGGTTGCTCTGGTTTCCATTTTCAGGGGCGTGAACACTTTATACATTTCGTCCAGGAACATTTAACAAGCTCTTTCATCTAACAAGAACCACATATGTACGGTCATTTCAAACTACAATCCCCACGAATACTGCGTTTCTTAGTAGTTTCAGTTGAGCAGGGTTCACGCTTCTGCTACTAAACCGCAATTCCCATGAACACTTGAGAATGCTGTGTAGTTTTTATGCATCATCATCCAGCGCCATGCTAATTAGGTCATTGCTATTGTAATGGTTGAGTTCTATGTATAAATATCACTGCCCGTGCTGCTATCCATACCCCCGATTATGGCTCCGGGAAGCCAGGTGTACCGACAGAGAGGTGAGGAACTTCACTAAACCTTTCTTACATGCTTTACCTGTATTTAACATGTTTTATTATGCCACTGCAATATTTTGGGAATCGTGACTTTCATGACCCCGTTTCCTGAAAGTTTTATAAGTTTGATTGTCTCATTAGGCGATTCCCTTCAGCTATTGCATGGTCTGCAGGCATACCGTATAGTCACTGGACAGATTACGGTACTCACATGTTTTGGGTCCCTGGTGTTCAAAGTTAGTTTACCTTTTTTCTTTAAAGTTAGTTTTTCTTTAAGGTCACTTGGTTGCATCAGACAACAATATATATCAATAAACACAAGTTACCGTACCTGTGTTTCATATTGGGGCTCGTCTAGTTATTACCAGCTGTCCCTGTATTTAAGACATCACAACATTTTAGGCACTTTGTGCACTTTATTGCCGAGTCCTTGATTTAATATATATTGCATTTTCATGTGGGATGACCTCCATCTTGGGTTTATCTATCCTTCTAGGCTTAATTGTAAAGGTCAGCTTCTTGTACAATATACCCGAATGCATGTATGCTGACTATTGTCCATTATCATAACATTTATTAAAGATGAGTTTTTATAAATTAATGTATGTGTTATAGACAGACTAGATCATCTGAATATGTCTGATTTCTGTTTCACAATGTTTTATTTTCCTAGAGCGGTGCCTCACGCTCTGAGCTGTGGCCAGGTGAGGTGAGGTCTCTTACTTGTATATTACGGGTAAGTTCATAATTTTTGTAATTATTTCTGACTACATTTCAAAAGTTGAGGTAATGACTACTTTTGACTTATTCCTGATAACACCACAAGTAATTGATTTTGTGTATCTCCTTTCTACACAAGTTTTGATCACTACACCATGTTCCTCGAGATAAGATGATTTGTGTGATTGGTTGTATCTGTTGTATATTTTCAGTTACACCCTTTTTCACTTTCTTCACTTATTACACAGAAGCTTACACATTTAGGTCCTGAGGAAGGCTAGACACACTTTAGGTTAAGATAGCTGAGACATGTAAACCGACTCTCTAACTAGATATTTGCAGTTATTTTTTCAAAACAGCTCTAGCACTGTTTTTAATCCTGACACCAGGAGATATGTAATAAAGTCTTTTTCTCCTAGTAGTTAGTTTTACCACACGTCTCACTACACATTTTTTCTTGTTTCTTTTTGCACTGCGCCTGTCACTTAGTAACAGAATTTCAGCTTCTCATCAGGTGGATTTAGTATATCCTAGTAAACATTGAAAACATCCCTGAGCTCATCCCTCACAATGAGGTGTTGTATCCCCCGGGTGTACTAAGAGTTACAGCCGGGAGGAGATCCCAGATGATGAAGCATGTCTCCTCGGTGAGTGATTGGATTCTGTCCTTTAATTAGGCTTTCCCTGTGTAGAACTATGTACTAACTGCTTGTGTTGTAGACGCCTTTTGGCGCTGAGTAATGGGCTAGACCCATTACACATCACTGATGACATCATCCATGTGACAATCACATACACCTTTTCATACACTAGTAACATCTTTCATCACTCTTTGTAAAATACAGAGTATCATATTTGAATCCATTGACAAAGCAATACAAGTATCTAAAAACCTACTCAGTGATTTTTAGATGTATACACACATCTAATCACTTACCTGTAGTTTCACTCATACATGCTGTCAATGAACAATAGAACACTATCAAAAATACTTATACACCTATATCAACATTACACACCAGCACACATCCTATTCACTTATGAAGTCATCCTACTCACTCATGCAAATAATGGATCATACTTACAAACTTACTTAGCTACACACTTATACAAACACCACTTCATCTATTCATTTAGTTAGAAGGTCATACTTAGTGTATTATAAAATCATTATTACAAGTGTACAGTTATCCATACAGTCACTCATTGAGTCTTATGTATACTTATTTATATAAAACAACTGACACATACACTGTCTTTTATTTTTCTAGTTCGTTGGACATGTACCATTGAGAAATATATTTGCTCATCACCACACCCATAAAGATATTCACTCACCCAAACAACTGTAAGAACATGTAGTTTTAACTTCATATATCTACTGAATCAACTATTCACACATCTTTGGGCAGTCACACACCCCCAACCGAACCACACACACATTCACTCTCCCTTACAAATACTCAGTTAACTAATCAATACCTAATATAGACTTTCACATAGCTAGTAACCAACTGGAGAACATGTTTACACAACTACTGACAAAGTGATACAGATATCCACACAGTTTAGTCACTATCTACTATATTTAGTGAGAAACTATAAATTGGTCAAGTAAACAGTCAATTACACTGCTACTAAATCCTCCATCCAAATACGTATTTTTATATATTCACTCATTCTTCAATGCAAATTGCTATATATATAATGCATATTTAAATAACGAAGCAAACCACATTCACTGGATGATGTCATCAGTGATGTCATTTGAGATGTCATCAATGATGTCACTGACTATGTCATGAATGATGTAATATGTGACATCATCAGCAGTGGATTGTGAGTGCGCGAAATATAGTTAGTACAACTAACTATATAGGAGCAATTTCAATGGTTTTGTATGAGTGAATTGTCCAGGTAACTATAACACCCCTAAAACTTATAGGGGCATATTACCAACAAGTAGCGATAATTATCGCTATGCTGGTTTAGCGGCGATATTTTTATCGCCGAGCTGCGGCGATTTTTATCGCTTAGGAACCTT
Source organism: Lissotriton vulgaris (assembly GCF_964263255.1). Taxonomy (NCBI): domain Eukaryota; kingdom Metazoa; phylum Chordata; class Amphibia; order Caudata; family Salamandridae; genus Lissotriton; species Lissotriton vulgaris. The sequence goes on from NC_141699.1 coordinate 933,392,727, forward strand.
GCTTTTATCAAGGTTTATCTCCTAATTGATAAAAATCGGCCGAAATGCATGAATATCGCTGAAAAGTCAGCGATATTCATGCATTACCGAGCTAATGCTCTTAGCCATGTTATTCACCTACCATTGGATAACATGGCTAAAAACTGCTCAGGGGCAGGGGCAAGGAGGGCCGACGGATTCAGCTTACAAAGAGCTGGTTCAGTCATGCTGCAATATTCTTCTGCAGCAGTTGATACTCTCCCCAACTCACTCAAAGGGTCATGTTCTGGATCTGATCCTAGCAGATGCTAATCGGGTGTCGATTCGGGATATTGTCCCCCAATGCTGGATGGATCATTCACTTGTCCATTTCTCTCTGTCTGTACCAGCTAATTCTCTGAAATGTGGCAGGACAAACGCTGGCTCAAAGCTGGGTAGAGAATGGTCACGGCTCCTCAAACAGTCGTGTGTACCAACCTTGTTAGCTGATGGTATTTCCCTGGGTAACAGCATGGAGGAGAGCTTCGAATTCCTCAGTCAGAACATTTCCAAATCTTTGGATGAATTGATCCCATTGCGGAAAATTAGAGATAGGGCTAGACCGGCTATGCCTTGGTTCACTAAATAACTTTTTCAGTTGAAACTCCAGTGCAAACAAGCAGAACAAACTTGGAGGAGACAATATCTTGAATCGGATAAGGTTGCTTTTCAGCAGGCATTACAGAATTATAAAACTCATATAAAATGCGCCAAAGCCAGTTTCCTGGAGGAAACCCTACTGACAGCGGCAAATAAATCTCAGGCCCTGTTTAAGATTGTCAGGGAACTATCACATCCAGCATGTGCCTCCAAGGACATTCCGGCCTCCCAACTGTTATGTGATTCTTTGGCTAAGGCCTTTGAGGATAAGATTACTCTTATACTGAGCAACCTAGGGCCTGTGATGTCCCCTCATGATACGCTTAATCTGGCAGGAGGGACCACACCGGACATCCCGTTGGAGACGGATGCTGGGAAGGCTCGATTAACTAGTTTTCCTCTCCCGTCCTTTGAGTATTTTTGCTCTGTGGCGAACTACTTTCCGAGACGACGCCCGAGGAGACAACACGCAAGACTAATCTGGCGAAGGTGAACACTTTCATCACCTGTGTGGATGCGTATTTGACATTCCTTTGCGCTGGAATAAATTCATCTCTCAAAAACTCGATCAATCTACCACAAAAATAAAAGGACAGTTGCCATCCCAGCATCTGGAGACTGGTGCCATCACAATAGCTGGAGAAATTTGTTCCAACTGATAAAATCCAGAATATTAAACTACATCTTATCCATTCGCCCTGAAGAAGTCCTTCGGACGAAACGCGTTGGCTACTTTGTGAAGATTGAAAATAAAGAAAAGAACACATAATGGCTTACTGATATATTTTTTGACCTCTCTGATATTACTCATTGTACATTATATGGTGTGCCGAACTATTTCTTTGAATTTCGTTTTAATTCACATTGAGTATTAATCGTGAGATTCAACTTAAAGTAAATCCGGCAATCCCAGTAGATGACTGTCCAGTCAAATTCTTGTTTTTTTGTAAAAGGGAATACTTATTTATTAACGCAAAGCACAATACAACACACTGCAAACAATATACATAGCCTTACTGAGGCAAGCCTATTAGCATTACCCAGTTTAGGTTTCAAATTCCACGACCCCATTTAAGGCACAAAGGGCCAGATGCATCAAGCGAAATGCGCTCGCAAAAGGGCCAGATTCTCAGAATCTGGCCCTTTGCAAGTGCAATTTTTGCATTTGGGATGCATCATCCCAAATGCAAAAATCGCAAATAGAGAATTCGCTAAAATGCGATTGTTTGTATTTAAGGAATCTCTAATTGAGATTCCTTAAATGCAATGCATGAAAGTATCAAAAATAGCGAATTCGCTAATAGGGCACGCAAATTACCATGAAGTACAACTTCATGGTAATTTGCAAAAACTTTGAAAAATGCACTTTTGTGCATTTTTCAAAGTTTCATGTTGCGCACACACATGCCCTAAGGGCATGTGTGTGCGCAACATATGTGCACAGATCACATTCAGGGGTGTAACAGGGTGTCCTTTGGACACCCCTGCACCCTTGAACTCGCAATCTCAATTTGCGAATCGCTAATTGCGATTCGCAAATTGAGATTGTCTTCCCATTCATTCCTATGGGCCTATAGGCCCATAGGAATGAATGGGGAGGTATTCATTAATTGCGACTCGCAATTTGCGAGTCGCAATTAAGGAATCGCTATTTTTTTTGTGATTGCTTGATGCATTCCATTTTGCTATTCCTTATTAGCGATTCCTTATTTTTCGCTAATAAGGAATCGCAAAATGGATGCTTGATGCATCTGGCCCAAAGTTATTCCCCATTCATATATGTCACCATCCAATCTAGGCCCCACTAAAGTGTACAAGACTCAGAGGTTCCATGGGACTCTTTAGTAACATCCTTGTGTCAATTTAGAGCAAGTTCCTCAGGGCCCATTGTACCTGCTCTCCCAGCATGGCTTTTCAGAGTATCTGGGTATCTCTCTGCAGCCCAGCTGTGCCCAGGTGGCAGGAAGCTGCAGTCGGGCCGCCCACATGCTCCATAGTAATACATCTCTGGTGGTGGGCAGGTCTTCGATGCTCTGGGGTAGTTGAAATCGTTGCTCTTACTCCACATGGCTCACCGGCTGTAGTGCCTTCTCTGCTGCACTTGAAGTCAGGGGTACGGCCCTCTTTCTCCTTCGTGACCCCTTCTTTCGGACATGGTGGAATGGTCACAGCAGCACATACAGGGCAATGGACCACTCTCTTCACCGGAGACCCCATCTGGCATACAATGGTGATGAGCAGCATAACCAGAGTAATAGCCTTCTTTGGGTCATGGCGCTGAATCAGGCACAAGTCCTCCATCTCTCACAGCACATTGCCAAGGATGGTGTTTTGATATTCTTCACCAGGCCCCCAGCTGGCAAGAGAATTTCAGACTTTGGCACATGGGTCGGCAGCCTGATCTGTGTGGTGATTCTGATCAGCAAGAATCCCACACTTTGCTCCTAGGATCCATGCAATGGATTCTCCAATGTACTGTTCACTCTACTGATCACTAAAATCCTGGCATTCAGATGGGCTGGACTGGTTGTAGCAGGCACCGGGCATTTCCACTGTGGGCCAGAGGTGTGGGGGCGGTTTTGTGCCTGTGGGCGCCAGTTTTGTCACTGGGGGCTAGTTTTGTAGCAGTGCTGCAATATCGGCCCATTGTAACAAAAGCGAGAGAAGTGCTACTTGTTAGGCCCCCTGCCCCATCTACTCCCCTGCCCCCTTCACCAGCCCGACCCCCACCCCTCCCCCCTGCCAGGGTCGGTCAAGCATTAGTCTGCCAGGGCTGGTTGCTGTTCCCATTTGGCATTCGACCACCATCCCCCTTTGTTAATTAACCCTTGGTGTAGGCAGTAGCCTTACACCTCCTGCGGGTAAAGCTTTGGACGCCCCTCCCGGTCTAAGGAGACCACAGTACATGAGACAGGCGTAGAGCATAACGCACATGCATGATTCATATTTGCTCATGACGGTAAACAGTCATAATATCGATTCCAAAATATAGAATGGACATAATATCGAAGTAAAAATATAGAATGGACAAAATATCGAATGGACACAATATAGTGGTTAAAAATATCGAATTTAAGGTAAGTAATATCGATTTCCAAAATATAGAAGTGAAAATATCGAAGAATACAATATAGGCATTAAATATATCCATTTTTTAATAATATCAATTTTTTTAAAGTGTTTTGTATGTTAGTATATGTGTGAAAAGTGTATATTAATTTTTGTAATGTATGTTTAATGTATTTTAAGTAATTAATTTTATGTTATTTCATTTTTGCGTAATTTAATTCTGTAGCGGGTTGTGGGTTTATAGGGGAATAGGGTGGGAAGTAATTTAAGTGTAATTAATTAAATATTTTTATTTATTTATTGGTATTCATTTTGAATTTATTGTTATTTTTTAATTGGTAATTAATTTGTAATAATTGCCAATTAATTTGTATTAATTGATTAATTGTTAATTATGTTAATTTTCTAAATTTATTTTCTGTAGCGGGTTGTGGGTTTATAGGGGACTAGGGTGGGAAGTAATTTTATTGTAATAAAGTAAATCATTTTTTTCATTTATTGGTATTGATTTTAAATTTATTGTTAATTAATTTTTAATTGGTAAATAATTTCTATTAATTGGCAATTAATTTTTATTAACTGGTAATTATTTTGTATTAATTAAATATTTGATAATTATGATAATTGTATTAATGTATTTTCTGTAGTGGGATGTGGGTTTATAGGGGAAGTAATGTAATTGTAATTAATTACATATTAAAAATACTTTTTGTGTATTGATAATTAATTTACTGTTAATTTTTAATTGGTATCAATTTTTAATTAGTTTTTGTTATTGAAAATTAATTAGTTGTTAAATAATTATGATTAGGTTATTAATTTTTAATAACTAATATGTAGTTGTATTTCTAATTAATTATTTCATAATATTAAATTGGTTATTAATTTCAATTAATGATTTATTGGTATTGATATTTAATTTATTTTTAATAATATATTAAATCATTACTTTCCCTACTGTTAAACTCACTGGAGTGGGAATAGTAATTTTCACCCTCCCGCTTTCCAACGCTTTCCCTACTGTTGCACTCTCTGGAGTGGGAATAGTAATTTTTACCCCTACGCTATCCAAAGCTTTCCCTACTGTTGCACTATCTGGAGTGGGAATAGTAATTTTCACACTCCCGCTATCCAACGCTTTCCCTACTGTTGCATTCTCTGGAGTGGGAATAGTATTTTTTACCCCTACGCTATCCAACGCTTTCCCTACTGTTGCACTCTCTGGAGTGGGAATAGTAATTTTTACCCCTACGCTATCCAATGCTTTCCCTACTGTTGTACTCTCTGGAGTGGAAATAGTCATTTTTACCCCTCCAATATCCAACGCTTTCCCTACTGTTGCACTCTCTGGAGTGGGAATAGTAATTCTTACCCCTACGCTATCCAACGCTTTCCCTACTGTTGCACGCTCTGGAGTTGGAATAGTAATTTTTACCCTCCCGCTATCCACCGCTTTCCCTACTGTTGCACTCTCTGGAGTGGGAATAGTAATTTATACCCCTACGCTATCCAATGCTTTCCCTTCTGTTGTACTCTCTGGAGGGGAAATAGTAATTTTTACCCTTCCAATATCCAACGCTTTCCCTACTGTTGCACTCTCTGGAGTGGGAATAGTAATTCTTACCCCTACGCTATCCAACGTTTTCCCTACTGTTGCACGCTCTGGAGTTGGAATAGTCATTTTTACCCTCCCGCTATCCATCGCTTTCCCTACTGTTGCACTCTCTGGAGTGGGAATAGTAATTTTTACCCTTATGCTATCCAATGCTTTCCCTACTGCTGCACTCTCTGGAGTGGCAATAGTAATTTTTACCCCTACGCTATCCAACGCTTTCCCTACTGTTGCACTAACTGGAGTGGGAATAGTATTTTTTACCCCTTCGCTATCCAACGCTTTCCCTACTGTTGCACTCACTGGAGTGGTAATATTAAATGTTACCCTCCTGCTATCCTACGGTAAAATATTGTACATTTTTTATTAATAACTTAAATTAATTATATCTTAATTTTAAGGTTATTTGAGTATTTTTAAGTATGTTTTAGTTAATTATATTTATTATTTCATTAATTTTAAATTACTTTTAAGACATTTAAAAAAATCGATATTTTGACTGACTATATTTTTTACAGACTATATTTTGGATTCGATATTTTTGTACTTACCTGTTTGTAGATAGGAATTCGATATTTTGGCATTCTATATTTTGGGGACTATATTTTGGTAAGTCTATATTTTGTCATTCTATATTATGTCATTGATCCGCTCATGACCAAACTTCTTTACCAGAGTCAGATGTCACTTCAGCTGGGGCACTCTCTCACCATGATGGGGACTATTCTGTCCCAACATCCAGTAAGAAGCTGCACTACATTGTGCTGTTAATCAAATAAATTGTGATAAAAGGAGCATTATTTTAGACAAAAATACAGTTTATGAATTTGGACTACACGTCATTCTGTTAGGCTTTCCATTAGATTTATGACAGGATTGTTTTAAATTATAGCAAGGCAGACAATATTTAATTACAAATAAATTCCACGTACTTACACATTAGTTGAATGTCACAGCTTAGATAAAAAAAAATTGTTACAGTTCATGTGCTAAGAAGTTACTCTCCTTCCCGTTTTCAGTACTTTAGTCAGGAAAATATATACACAGTTACAATGACATGATGCTGCTGACATATGTTTTCGGCACAAGAGGGTGCTCTCTTCCTCTAAATAACAGTCTGCTTCTTGTGAAGTGAACGGGCATATTGATGTCGGACAAATGAAACGTTTGAATACTGAGATGTACATGATTTTAATTTATAGTTTATTGTTAAGAAATTCATACAATTCTAAACCGAACTAAAAATGTGTTTGAAACTGAAAATGTGTTTGGAAAGAAATGATGTATAACTTACCAACTCTTACGAGTTCGCCTGGATCGAACATTAGCTAATTTGTCCGATGTTTTACTTCTCCTTCTTTACTAAACGAAAATTTACTCCCAGTTAAGGAACGTGGGTGCATATTATCAAGACAGGCGATAACATTATCACCGTTTTAGCGGCACAAAACTGCCGCTAAAACGGCGATAATGGGCTTGATAATATGCTCTATGGAATTCCAATTGAAGCCCATGTTAAATGTGAAGGACATTTAACATGGGCTTCAAATGGAATTCCTTGGTGCATATTATCAAGCCCATTATCGCCGTTTTAGCAGCAGTTTTCTGCCGCTAAAACGGCGATAATGTTATCGCCTGTCTTGATAGTGGTTTATTGTATTATTTTTCAAATTATTATAAAGATGATCGGGATAAAATAGAATGCTTATTACTGAGGGCCATATTATCAAGCCCCAGCGATAATTATCGCTAAGCGCACTTAGCGCTAGGATAATTATCACCAGGTAGCGTGGATTTTTATCACTTAGATAGCGTGCTATTAGCAACGCTTATCTCAGAAGTGATAAAAATCCTCACGCTAACTGCCAAAATGAGAGATTATCACTGGAAAACCAACAATAATCTCTCAAAGTTTGGCATTAGCTTGATGATAGGGGCTCACAAACTTAGCCATGATATCCACCTTCCATAGGATATCATGCCTAAGTCAGGAAAATACCAGGTGTAAAAAAAGCAGCGCTAACCGCGGTTAGCGCTGCTTTTTTTTATCACTAACAGGGTTAGCGATATCCTTGATAATAGGAGAAATGTCGCTTAACAACATCTCTCCTAATATTTTTTTCTGGAACGCCCCTTTTGCATCTCATTAGAGATGCAAGGGGAAGCGCAGAGAAAAAGGGTACTAACATGCAAATTTGCGTGTTAGCACCCTGTTGCTGATAGGGAGATAATTTTATCTCCGCTTTCTTGGCTTTCAAAGCCAAAAAAGCTGAGATAAATTCTTTGATAATATGCCCCTGAATTTGTTTCATCCGAATATGACTTGATTTTCTGTTGAATTACAGTGGTTTACAACAAAACTAAAGAGTTGTGTACTGTACATTGCAAAAAAATTGAGGGCAAGGCATGTTGACAAAAGTGACACGTTTATAATGACTGTTCTATTGTGCCAGTTAAAACATTGTCGGGACAATTGATGATGTTTTAGAAACAATTATAATAATAATAACCTTGTCTTCATGCATTTATTACAAAAATGCAAAGGTACAATTGCACGTACATGATAAGCACAACTTCACAAAATAGCTGTATGATTACTATCATTTCACGCAATGCAGGGCAGAAAGCAAAGATGCTGCGCTGCTTTGTGTGAAATGGAGAGAACAGAAATACACAGAGGGCCTTATTTACAACAAAATGGTGCGGCGCTGCAAACCATTTTGCCATGCTGAGCTGCTCCATCTTAAAAGAACAAGGATGCAGCTTTTTCACAGCAATATGACGCATTCCTGTGCTTTCCCCATGCACCTGCACTCAATTGGCTGCCATGCGCCAAAGCAGGCACCCTGGAGCAAGGGTACCTGCGTTGTAGGGATGATAGTTTTGCTGCAGAAAGAGTCACCTTCATGCACAAAAACAACCACAAAAGGCCTTTTCCTCTTTGTATGTGTGCTGCAGAATGCAGCATGCATAGAAAGAGGAAAAAATGAGGAGACATAAAAGTATTTCTCCTTGTTGCGCCTCGTGACGCCTCCCCTGAGGAGGCATAGGATTCTGACGCTTTCCTCGGTTTATGAAATGTTGTAAATCCGGGAATGTGGCAGAATCTATGGGTGTTGTGAGGTGTCCCTTCTTGCACAAAAAAACAATCTTTAGAGGCATATTTCTCTTTATATGGGTGCTGCACAATGCATCACACATAGAAAGAGGAAGTGATGAGGAGAAGGAAAGATATTTCTCCTCATTATGCCTGGGTCTGGGAGGTGGGCCATTTTGGCACAATCTCATGTTTACTACCCTTAGTAAATCTCAGATTGCATCAAAATCCATAGGTGGATGCATAGGAACACTTATGCTCCACCCATGGAACGCCTTTCTGACACATGGCAGCACCATGATATTGTATTTACTAAACCATGCAAAGCTACATGAAGTGGCGTTGGGTGGCTTAGTAAATCCCAGATATGAATTTGCATTGCTTTGTAATGACTTGCACCACGCAAGGACAAGACAAGTCCTTTGTAAATCTGGGCCACGGAGTGTTATCTCACTGCACTGATTTAACTATTGGTGGTCTAGTTAAATGCATTTGTTTATCACTTCAACACTAGAAAAAAACAGCATAGTGTCGACTATAAAGGCGGATTCATAGAGAGTAGTATGCTATTTGTCACTATTATGGAGGGAGGGGAGGTTGTGATTTTTTCAGCTAAATTTGAGGTTTCTAGTGCTACACAGCACTGGCTGCACCAACAAGGGTGAAAAGCTAAAGCCTGTCACAAATGCAAGTGTTATCATGCACTGCATTTACTATGATGCCTTGGGGCAAACTGAGTGCTGGAATGTGAGGTAGTGTGCGCCCATCCACCTCATGTTTGAAAAGGCTTCCTTGAGCTAAAGATCTGACGAGCTCTGGTTGATGCACCTGCGCCCAGCGAGTACTTCAGAGACCTGAGAAGACTTTGGGCAGTGTTTCCAGCATCCCCAAAAATAATGTGTTGCTCTCTACTGGAGAACGACAACTATCCTGAAACATTTGTCTAGAGATACACAGCACTGGCTACATCAACAAGTGTGAAAAACTAAAGCCTGTCACTGAAGGAAGTGTTATCGCCCAAGATAGCCCAGCCCACAACTCCAATAATCACCAACAACATCACTTGTAGCAAAGAGAAACGCTCAATTTTTTATTTAAATATGATTTGGAACTCCTTAGAGATCCACATATAACAAAGCAACAGACAAGTAATATAAGAATGAAGTCACGTGTGATCTGGCTTATACAGATTATCATGCAACTCATCTAATACAATTCTAAAAAACATTAAAAAAAATTAAAAATTCTATTACAGAAAATTTCGTTTCGGGGACAGAAGATAGCATCAATAAGAGATCTTGCCGATAAAATACCAAATTGTATACATACAGGTTTCACCCACAAGCGGCGGTGAACCATTAATGCTGGGCAAACTAACAGAACATGTATAGAGTCTTGGACTGAGTTATTACAGAAATTACATATATTGGATATACCATACCATTTGGCCAACAACTTATTCAGTGGAAGAAGATCCTGCCTAAGAAGCAGCCAAAAGCGGCGCAGACCGTGAGGTATGTTCCAAGAGGCGTAAGGTTGTATTTGTCTAAACAGAAGAGAATTAACAGCTTGAGTAACCCCCTTCTTCTGTACAATAGAGTTGCGATCCCTTTCGTAGCTTAACTTCCATGTAGCTTGTTTTAATGTAAATTTTAGTTGTTGCATAGAGAGATCTAAAAGAATGGCTTCCTCCAGATCCAAGAGAGTAATGGCCTTCCTATAGTTCTTTATGAGTAACGAGTGCTCTTTTAGGGGGCCCATCAACTCTTTTGTGATGAGGGATCTTAGTGTGGCTGGCTTTCCTTTGATCAAGCAGGTAACCCAGCGAATAACTCCTGCCAAACCCTGTGCCCAGCTACTTCTTAAGCCGAATTCTAATCGAATGGCTGCTGCACTGCAACTATTATTAACCGAAGTTAGGTTTCTCAAGAGGGAACCCTCAATAATGTCCAAAAAACCCCATTCACCTAAATCAATAAGTTCTATGCCGTAAAGCAAAGTTGAAGGGATTTGTGCCCGGAAAGCCTCCGGCAGATACCCGAAGTGTCTTTTCCCGGTTGATTTATATAAAGCTCTCAACCCATTTCCCTGCGATTTTGCCTTACGAGAACTATTATCTATATGGGATTTGTTGTTCAAGTTGCTGTTGACAACCTTACCCAAGAATACATATGATTTTACTCTTTCTAATTTTTGACCTCCCAGCTCCCAGCTAATGTGTTCCAACTTCAGTTTTTTTCGCCCCTCCATACACATTACCTTGCTTTTAGAGATATTTATTTTCAGGAAATGATCTTCGGAGAATACATATAATGAATGCAGACGATTGTTAAGACCTTTCGGAGTAAGGTCTAGGATTAGTATGTCGTCCGCATACATTAAGCAAGAAATGTATGTATCTCCCAGGCGTGGGGCAACTCCTTCACATGTGGATATAATGTGGGGGAGATCACTAACATAGAGGGAAAACAAAAGGGGAGCTAATAGACAGCCCTGTTTGAGGCCATTCGCAGATGGAATAAGCTGAGATAAGCCCCTTTCTCCCCCCAATAGCACTCTACACCACGTGTTGTCATGCAAGTCTTGTACCAAAAGTAAAAGTCTATGAGGCATTCCAAGAGCAGATAGCTTTTTCCACAGTAATTGTCGATCGACCTTATCAAAGGCCGTGGAAAAATCTATGAATGCCACATAGACTCTCCCCTTTCTAGCTCCAATGTATTTATCGGTTATTACCTGGAGGGCTGTTAGATTGCCCATGGTGCCATGGTTTTTTCTGAAACCAGTCTGCTTCAGTGGAAGTATGTTTGAATAATCCACCCAGTCATTTATTCGTTTCAGAAAACATCTTGTAAAAACTTTGCCGATTGCATCCAACAGTGCAATCTGGCGATAGTTCTGAGGGGATAAGCGGTCTCCCTTTTTAAACAAAGGCACCAGGATACTTCCCTTCCAGGAGGGTAAAACCTTACCTCTCAGTAGACAAATATTAAATACTGGACAAAGTAATTTACTCCATTTAGCCCTGTTTTGTTTTAGTACGGTGATAGGCAATTCGTCCGGGCCCATTGCCCCGGAATTCCTCATTTCACCAATAGCTAAATCTATATCTTTTTCTGAGAAAGGCTCTAGAGGCAGACTCATCTCTTTTGACCATACTTGTGGGGCCACAGGGTTGTTGCTTGCATAAAGGGTAGAAACAAAGTCCCTCCATATTTGTTCCTCAATAGGGATGGGTAAAGGTCTTGTTCTCAATCCGCACCCCTCACCTATAAGGGACCAAAACTGCCTCATTTCCCCGTTAACAGCGGCTTCTCTCATTTTTACCCAGATGGTATCCTCTTTTTCTTTACGTATTGTGGCTGATAGCCTTCTCCTTTTCCTTTTTAGCAAAGTTATTTTTCGTGCTATAATAACGGATCTATTTAAGTATTGGGCCCTTACTAATTTATTAATTTCTATGTTAAGCAGTCTCAGAGGGCTTGGGAGTATTCTAATGGACTTGTTCTTATTTGACTTTTTTGCCCCCGCTATTACTGCCTTCATGAACAGAGAGAAATTTTCTATTTCCGAGCCATGCCAGGAAGGGAGCTCAGATATTGCTACGTCGAGCATTCCTTCCAAATTTCGTTGCGCCCTTGCATTCCAGTAACACCTTCCTGATTTAGTGCCGAAATTTATTTGATCGCTATTCAGAGACCACTGATCACATTTGGAGGACTTTGCATTCACCAAAATAGAGAGTATTCTATGATCACTTAGCGGTGTGTCGATAATATTAAGGTCCTTCAACAACTCGAATGAGTGAGTCCCCACTATGACATAGTCTAAAATCGATTCCCCCTGATAGGATTTATGCGTAAAATTAGCAGGGGAATCCGAGGGGAGTCTCCCATTTGCAATAATCCCATCCATTTCTGCCAACTAATTTAATAGTTGTTTGCCCCGTTTATTTGTTTTAGTATTTTCGGGAAATACTGCCCAAGGAATGTGGAGAGTTTCTTCTCTAAATTTATCGCAAAATAAATTTATGCTTGAATTGGAAATCTTGCAAGTTAAGTCCCCGACTAAAATTATAGGCGTCATTGGATCTTTCTCCCTGATACTCTGGATATGTGAAAAAACCTTTTTCAAGATTGCATTAAAGCCAGCTTCTGGTGGTATATAAGCGTTAATCAGAACCAAATGTTTATCAGCTTTCGTGTTACTAGACCCAAATAAAGTTACTACTTGAAAGAGGTTACTGGGGTCCATATAATGTACATAATTCCAGTTTATTCGATTCGATAAAAGGCAAGCTATCCCCCCACTGGCATGTCCTTTCTTATTAAAAGTGGCACTACCTTCCAATACAAAATAATCTTTCCCTGCTTGAACTTTATCGGGACACCATGTCTCCTGGAGGCATATTATATTTGCTTCCAGGGACATAAGGAATGTCATTTTTTCTGGACTATTTTTTAGACCAGCTGCATTCCAGGATATTATAGATAACTTTTTGCTAAAGATGCGAATTAGACGATTGTTTATTTAGGGATTTTTCTGCAAGAACTCTAGGAAGCCAATTCCATTGAACATTATCATCTCCGGTATCTAGTTGATGAGATAACAAAGGCGGATTAGCATAAGACACTAAACGAAAGTCCTTAGACTTGCATATTTTTAACTCTGTAAGCTCACCTACATTATTTATACTACCTGCTGCTGCTTGCAACAGAGAAAAAGGAGACTTCTGACAAATTTGGGATTTAAGGACAGTATTTTGTCTAGTATGCCCTAACACCGGGATTACATCTATCCCTCTGCTCTGTAGATCTTCTGAGCGTTGCAGGATTAGATTAGCTACTAGCTTAGAGTGAAACTTCACCCTAGTTATCATCCCCACATCTGATTTTAATATTTGTACCCTGTCTAAATCAGCTGATTGTATTAATTTCAAGTTAGCCGATTCTTGAAAATATTTAAGCAAGAGGGATCTATTCAGAATGCATTCAACATCAAAAAGGGGAGAAAATTCTACCCACACGTTGCCAATGCTTTTCTCCTTAGTCTCTATTAACGAGACACCTCGTGCAACTACTCCCGCAAAGGATGTTGCTCGGGGATTAAGGATTGGAACTACATGACTGGGAGGGTTATGTTCCTGGCCTAAAGATATAGAATTTTTTGTCCTAATTATATCCCTATTAATGGTAGCTGGTTGGAAGAGGGTATTTGTATCAATTGTTATAGGTGGGGAGGGAGAGGAAATTACTAATACTGGGGTGACCGGAGGCGGGGGAACGATATTTTCCTCAATGTTCTTATTTTCGGAGTTATTATCATTTTCAGCTACCACCTGAGTTTGATGTACCTCATTATATATAGGGGAGTTAAGATGTTTTGTAAAAAGGATTTTCCTCCGCCTATTTTTTTCTATCCGTCTTATTAATTTCCTCTTATTCTTTCCATTCTTTTTTAGTTTCTCTGACTTCCCTTTATTACTATTCTCTTCCAGCGCAGCATCCACCTCTCTATCTCCTTCTCCCTGTTGCCTCTTAAAAATTGGGAAAAGATCATTCCCGGTTTTTGGGTGGAGTTCCTCACAGGATTTTATTTCTAAATCATTACCTGTTGGGCAATTTAAAATAGAGGGTGGCTGAATAACACTTATATTTGCTTCCTCGTTTACTATTTTTGGATCATCATTGACTATAGGTAACTGATCTTTTATTACTACCTCGTCTTGTACTAAAGAGGACTGCTCCTTTAGGACTGCATCCTTCTCACTTCGAGTGCCCAATAAAACTTTCAAGATTTGGGTCCCTGTATCTAGTACACAGTTGGAGCCCCCCACAAATGTTTCCAGTAATTGTAAAATGGACGACAATGAGTGTTCTAATATGTGGAGAGAATCAGAGATAGGTTTGTCTATCCCCTGGTGTTGTAGTGCATTTATCCCAGTCAAATAAAGTAGCATAAAAGGCCACTTTATTCATAAGATCAGGCAATTTATAATATTAATTAATTAACTCTATGTTTCTAAAACATTGTCATCAAAACCGTGCAATTTAGAACTTCAGGCCAAAACCATAAATATATTTCTCAACTTCTTTCTTTTCACATTTATTTTCCAAAAACCATCAACGTCATTTTATGAAATCACCCCATATATTAACATATTCCATTTCCTTGTTTTCCTTCCTTTTTCTCCCCAACCTATTCCTTCCCCCCACCCTCTCTCATGAAGGACGGTCAAGCCCGCTCTAGGCGTTGACCCCCCCATTCCGCCTTTGCAGTGACACATAGAGCAAATTGCCTGTCCTATTTTGGCTAGTGATCTGCTCAGAAAGGCAGAAAAGCTAATTGTTACTCTATTTGTAAATAGTTTATCATTAAGTCTTTTTTTTTTTTTTAAAGGGGTTGGGTGGGTGGGCCTCGGCAAAAACGGCCCCTCCCAAGAGAACTCTCCTGACTGCGCAGTAGCCAAATGTGCGTCACTAATCCCTACCAGCTGGCTCACGCTCCCCTTCCCGATGGTTCTGGACTGAACCAATCAGGCGAATATCCCCGGGGGAGAATCGCTTGTGCTCTCTCCCCCGAGGATACCATTATGCACTGCATTTACTATGATAAACGGGGCAAACTGAGTGCTGGGATGTGAGGAAGTGTGCGCCCACCCTCCTCCTTATTGACAAGGCTTCCTTGAGCTAATGAGCAGACAACCTCTGGTTGATGCACCTGTACCCAGCGAGTGGTCAGAGACCTGAGAAGACTTTGGGCAGCATTTCCAATACCCCCAAAAATAATGTGTTGCTCTCTACTGAAGAAGGACAACTATCCTGAAACACGTGTTTAGAGATACATAGCACTGACTGCACCAACAAGGGTGAAAAACTGGAGCCTGTCACCCAAGTAAGTATTATCATGCACTGCATTTACTATAATGCATTGGGACTAACTGAGTGCTGGGATGTGGGGCAGTGTGTTCCCACCCTCCCCCTGCTTGAAAAGGGCCCCTTGAGTTAATGAGCTGACGTGCTCTGGCTGACGCACCTGCGCCCAGCGAGTGGTACAGAGACCGAAGAAGACTTTGGGCAGCATTTCCATCACCCCAAAAAGAATGTGTTACTCTGTACTGAAGAAAGAAACCTATCCTGAAACATGTGTCTAGAGATACACAGCACTAGCTGCACGCACAAGGGTGAAACACTAAAGCCTGTCACTGAAGTAAGTGTTATCATGCACTGCATTTACTATGATGCATCAGGGCAAACTGAGTGCTGGTGTGTGAGGCAGGGTGCACCCACCAGCCTCCTGCTATATTTGAGGTTTGCAGGGGATTCTTGGTAGAAAAACTTTGGGGGATCCATGCAAGCCATACCTCCCTGGACTCCCAGGGGTCTCTAGTTTTCAGAAATGTGTGGGTTTGGTAGGTTTCCCTAGATGACCGCCGAGCCTGCAGCCAAAAATCTAAGTGCCGCCCCTTGCAAAACCAGGTAGTTATGTGGTAGGTAATTTTGATGTCTACACAAAAAGTTTGGGGCCCTTGCCTATAGCGGGTACTAGGCCACCCACACAAGTGAGATAACGTTTTTATCAGGAGACTTTGGGGAATGTGGGGTGGGTGGAATGTTGTGTATCCACGCAGATTCCAGAACTTCCTGTCACAGAAATATGAGGGAAAGGTGCTTTTGTTATACAAAGTTGGAGGTTTGCAGGGGATTATGGGTAACAGAACCTGGTGAGAGCACACAAGTCACCCCATCCTGGATTACCTTGGGTGTCTAGATTTATTAAATGTATTGGTTTGCTAGGTTTCCCTAGGTGCCGGCAGTGCTAGGGTTCAATATCCACTGCTAGGCACTTTGTGAAATAAGCTCTGATTTCCTATAAAAATGTAGTGTGTCCACATTGCTTTTTGGCCCATTTCCTGTCACGGGTACTAGACCTACCCACAAAAGTGAGGCACCATTTTTATCGGGAGACTTTGGGGAACCTGGGGTAGGTAGAATTTTGTGGATCCACTCGGATTTCAGAACTTTACATCACAGAAATGTGAGGAAAGTGTGATTTTGTTTTACAACGTTTGAGCTTTGCAAGGGATTCGGGTAACAAATAATCTGGTGAGAGCCACACAAGTCAAAGAAAAACCAAAGGGGATGAAGGATGAAGCATTGACAATACAAACACTCACCCCCAGTCCACTGATCTGGGTTTGACGTTTGATCCATCACCGTTCTTTGGCTCACTCCGCCACCCCAGTTCAGACATGGCTATATGCAAATCAGTCTGACCCTGTGCCTCATGGGAACAGTCCAGCCCGAACTGCCAAGCCATATCTTCCCTGGACCGGAATCAAGCTTCCCAGGACCGGTTTCTGGCATTACAGCCGTCTTCAGCCGGGCTTGCTTGAATCCAGTGGCAAAGTGAGCAAGGGACTCACGTCTGAGCATACCCTGCCAACTTAGGGCGAACAAAGAAAAACCAAAGGGGATGATGGACGGAGCGTTGACAATACAAACACTCTCCCCCAGTCAACTGATCTGGGTTTAATCCATCACTGTTCTTTAGCTCACTCCGCCACCCCAGTTCAGACATGGCCATATGCAAATCAGTCTGACCCTGTGCCTCATGGGAACAGTCCACCCCGAACTTCCAAGCCATGTCTTCCCTGGACCGGAATCAAGCTTCCCATGACCGGTTTCTGGAATGACAGCCGTCTTCAGCCGGGCTTGCTTGAATCCAGTGGCAAAGTGAGCAAGGGACTCAAGTCTGAGCATACCATGCCAACTTAGGGCGAACAAAGAAAAACCAAAGGGGATGATGAACGGAGCGTTGACAATACAAACACTCACCCCCAGTCAACTGATCTGGGTTTAATCCATCACCGTTCTTTAGCTCACTCCACCACCCCAGTATAGACATGGCCATATGCAAATCAGTCTGACCCTGTGCCTCATGGGAACAGTCCAGCCCGAACTGCCAAGCCATGTTTTCCCTGGACCGGAATCAAGCTTTCCAGGACCGGTTTCTGGCATTACAGCCATCTTCAGCCACACAAGTCACCATGTCCTGGATTCCCCTGGGTGTATAGTTTCAAAAATGTATAGGTTAGCTAGGTTTCCCTAGGTACCGACTGAGCTAGGGTTCAAAATCCACAGCTAGGCACGTTGCAAAAAAAAGTGAGTGTGTCAATGTTGTGTTTTGGGCCGTTTCCTGTCGCGGGACTAGGCCAACCCACACATTTGAGGTACCCTTTTCATCAGGAGACTTTGGGGAATACTGGGTGGTTGGGTGTTTGTGGATCCATGCAGATTTCAGAACGTTCCATCATATAAATAAGAGGAAAATGTGTTTTTTTCACAAGGTTTGAGAATTGCAAAGGATTCTGGGTAACAGAACCTAGTGATAGCCAAACAAATCACCCCATCATGGCTTCCCATGGGTGTCTGGTTTAAAAAAATGTATAGGCGTGCTCAGCTCCCCTAGGTGCTGGCTGAGCTAGGGTTAAAATCAAAGCTAGGCCCATTACAAAAAAAGCGTCAGTTTTCACTGGAAGAATTTGATGTGCCCAAGTTGCGTTTTGGGCCTTTTCCTGTCACAGACACTAGACCTACCTACACAAGTGAGTTAGTGTTTTTATCAGGAGACTTAGAGGAACACAGAATAGTATAAGAAGTGTTATTACCTATTGACTTTCTTTGCATATCTGCCTTCCAAATGTAAGACAATTTGTAAAAAAAAGAAGTCATTTTGAAAAATTACCTCTAATTCACATGCTTGTATGGGTACCCAAAATTTTGAAGATGTGCAAAAAACCACTGCATTTCCTTTTTTTAAATATTGCTTCCCTTGGTACCTCTTTTTTAATCTTTATATTTTACCAAATTAATGGCTATATACCCTGAACACAACGAAAAGCCATTGCAAGACGCAGCTCAGTTATTGGCTCTGGATTCCTCAGGTTCTTGGTGAACCTACAAGTCCTATATATCCCGACAACTTGAAGTGTCCAGCGGATGTAATGGTATATTGCTTTCAAAAATCTGTGGGCCTCATTTATGAAAAGTGACGCATCGCTGAGAGAAAACAGCGATGCGCCACTTTTCATTGTGCCCTCCTTGCGACACCAATGATGCATCATATTGACAGTATTACTCATCATGTCGCAAGGAGTCACAGAAACGTCAGTATTTCTGATGTATCTGCAGGAGCAAAAATGACACATTGCTGGAGTGTGTCACAAAAGTGACGCAACTCCAGCAATGGGTTATTACACATGCGCAAGTCCCATGTTAAATGCTCCTGTGTCAGTCTTATGCCTGCCATGAGGCAGGTGTAAGATATTGGCGCATTTGCATCCTAGAAGTGGCGCAGTGAAATCTTATAGATTTCACTGGGTCACCACTAAGACCCTTTCTTGCATCGGAACACCCCCTTGCATATATTATACCTGGTGCAGGTATAATGTGGCGCAGGGGTTTACAAAGTGACGCATCTACTTAGATGCGTCACTTTGTAAATATGGAGCAACACGGCACACTTTTTACGCCGATGGTGAGTCACAAAAAGTGACGCACCAGCATTGCAAAAGTGACGCAAGGGCTCATAAATAAGCCCCTTACATTCTTAGAAGAAGTTACAGATGAAAACATTGGCACAAATCGCTGTTTTGTTCAACTCAATTTCAATATTTTCTATTTTCAACTGTTATTTTCTATTAAAAAAAACCTTGAAGGATCTACACAAATAACCCCTTGCTGAATTCAGAATTGTATCTAGTTTTCAGAAATATATATCTTTCTGGGATCCACTATTGGTTTCATACCCATTTTTACCACTAACTGGGGGGAGGTTGAAAGTACAAAAAATAGGAAAAATAAGCGATGTCCCAGGAAAATGCTAAAACTATAGAAAATGTTGGTTTTCTAGCAAAAGTCTGCCTATCCCTGAAAGCTGAGAAGATGGTGATTTCATCACTACAAACCTTTTGTTAATGCCACTTGCAGGGAAAAAACAGGCACTTTCTACTGCAGCAATTGTTTCCCATTTTCTTTTTTTTAAACTATATGTATCTGTATTTCGGCAAATGTCTGGGTCCACTCCAGGGGATTCCCAAACCCTGGGTACCTTTGAACTCCTCAGGGTGTTGGGAAAAAAGAGCACAAATTTGATGTGGATACCTTATGTGGACAAAATGTTACAGGGGCCTAAGCGCAAACTACCCCAAATAGCCAAAGAAAGGCTTATCACGGTAGGGAGGCGTAGCAGCCAAGGTT
The DNA here is from genome assembly GCF_964263255.1 of Lissotriton vulgaris. NCBI lineage: Eukaryota > Metazoa > Chordata > Amphibia > Caudata > Salamandridae > Lissotriton > Lissotriton vulgaris. The sequence goes on from NC_141699.1 coordinate 933,412,384, forward strand.
ACATTTAGATTGTTATTGCACAATTGTTTCTTTGTGCCAGTATGCATTGGTATTTTGTAACAGCATGTCACACTAAGGAAATGATACATAGGTTGGTTGCTATGCTTATTGAGTGCTTTCATACATTAATAAATCCTCACGTTACATCAGTGTACGATTGTGCGTTTGGGTGCTGTTTGTAAAAAACATGGAAGAAAAATGTGAAAAGTTGAATTTCCCTACAGTAATGCTAATACTTTGTCTTTTAATGTAGCACTTTCTTTGTACATCAAACTAATGTTCTTACTTAGCGATGGAAATTATTTCTGATACTCTTATTCAACCAAATGCTACTTATTTAATCAACTCAGAGGATAATTTTTTTATTTGACAGTTGTTTTACTTTATACAGAGATCCCAGGTGCAAGCACTTTGTTGCCCATTTCTTTGTCCTCTTTTATATGACACAAATATAACTGAATAACTGGCCATTGTTTAAGTAACCATGTATTGTGCCAAATATGAACTCATGAACTGCACGTTTTGCACTTTACCCTCAAGCGGCTAGCATTTTTGTAGCATTTTTGTACCTAAATCGTAAAGACATTCTAGTTTTGTACTGCATTTATAATCTGAATACCGTCAAGGGACCATAAGATTGTGATTATTGTAAATATGTTTGTAAAGATGATTTTTATATGAATTTTTCATGTGTATAGCAAATTTTTAACTTTTTAACTTGTTTTAAAAATCTTGTCTGTATGATTGAAAATGGTTCTGTAGCATACTTTTATGATTTTAAAACAATCAAATAAAGTGTTTCTGACTTGACTTGACTTGGCACAAATAAGAATTTAGTAACAAGACATATAAAATTAGGAAGTGTATCTTTGCAGAACAACATGCTCTCCAACATATTTAAACACTTTAGAAAAACAGCTTTTCTGAATACTTGAATAGATCAACAGGCAATAAAATCAGTCATATAACTTGCTGTTGCTGGCTGAATGAATGATGGGAAGCAGGCCCGAATGACTTAAAGGCTCTTGATTGAGTGAGTAGCAATATAGGTATAGAAAATAAGAAGGTATACCGTAAGGAGCAATATATTGCATACTCAGTAGAATATTTTCAAGCTAATGACGCAGCGCGGTGCTGCAAGCCATCTTGCTGAGCTGCATCATTAGGAAAGTGCAGATTGTATCATACTTACAATAATACTAAGTATCCCTATGCTTTCCTCAGCACTGGCGCACTATAGGCTGCCTAGCGCCAATGCAGGCACCCTGGCACCTTGGTTCCAGGGTGCCTGCTTTGCAGGGATGATTGCTTTTGTGCAGGAAATGACACCTTCATGCACAAAAACAACCATTGATAGTTGATAGTGTTTGCCTCCTTCTAGTGTGCTGAAGAACACAGCACATATAGAAAGAGGAAAAGGTGAAGATAAATAAAGATATTTCTCCTCGTCATGCCACTTTGGCATTCCCCCGGGGAGGCTTTAGACTCTGATGCATTTCCAGGTTTACTGAACCTAGCAAACCTGGGAATGCATCAGAATCCATGGGTGGTGAATGGGAACAACCACAGTAACACCCATTGAACACTACTTCCATCGATGCAGAGGAATTTGTGAAAGGGTCATATTTACAAGGTCATGAAAAGCCATGGCAGGTGGCTTTGTGCGGCTTTGTAAATGTGGGCCAGCAGACTGCTTCACTGGAGTGTCAAAAAAGTGACACTTCAGTGGCTAAGTAGCTTTCAGAAGAAGGGAATCACACTGACCCCACACAAAGTACTGGTCTCCCCTGGCAGACACGACTGGGTTGAAATGGCTACATGTGTACTTTAAAACCACTGTTTGAAGTTTCCCCCACCTTAATGCCACATTTGGGTATAAGTACTGGGTCTCTGACCCCATCAAATCAGACACTTGTGGATCTTGAACTGAACCTCTGTCAGAAGAACTGGTGTGCTGCTCAAAGGAGTCAACTGGACTACTTTTCGGGAAGGACGGCTTTTCTGCTTGTTGCCCAGCTGCTCTCTGACTCTGCTGAAGGAGAGTTGGATTTTGCCTTCCCTCTAAATAATATCCAAGGGCTTTCTGGCTAGCCTCCTGTTTTCAGAAGTCTCAGGTTCACAACAGACTTCTTGGAATTTGGCTGGTGCTGCTGGACTCCGCCATCTGTGAGTCCTACCCTTGCCTGAGGTGTCCTCATCATTTCTGGTTTCTGCAGCTGTTTTGCTCCAAAATGTATGCACTGTCATCAGTGCGCCAATCTAAAATAACGCAGTTTCCTTCAGCACTGATGCAGTCTCAATCGAGAGACATACCTGTGTGGCTTGACAATGATGCGGTACCCAACAGCGAAGTTTGACTTCGATGCATCTAGTTGCCGGCATCGGAATGGATGCATTGTCCTCACTGCCTGGAAATGATCAACGCATCTCGTTGCTTGAGACTAGGAAAGGTACTTTGTTCATCGAGGCCTGTGTGGGTCCTGTAGCCAGCTGGTACTCCATAGTAGTCCGCCCGAACTTTGACTTTGCACCTGTCCACTGCAGCCTAAAGTAACCGTTTTGGTGCTACTTGCACTTTGCTGCATCTATTGCTTTAAAATTCTTTATCTTAACTTCTACACATCGGATGTTTGTTGTTTTGTTCATGTTTTATTTGTGCAGTCATACTTTGCTTTTCTAAACTGTTGTGAAGTATTTTAATGATGTTTTAACTGTGTTACTATATGAGGTATTGCACAAATGCTTTCCACATTGCCTTCTAAGTTAAGCTGCCTCCTCTGTGCCACGCTACCAGAGGGTGAGAGCAGGATAATTTAGGAATGTATTGTGATTTACCCTGATTAGGATTGTTGTCCCTACTTGGACAGGGTGCATACCTCTGACATCTAGAGACCCTATTTTTAACAGTGATGATCAGCAGTGAAGATAGAACTTGTAATTGTGCAGTACCATTCAATTGCTACGTTTACACCACCCATCCACATCGTAGAGCATTTGAACATTTTCTTTATTTTGTTTTTGTGCTTTGCATTTTGTTCCATCCTATACATCATGTCTCTGATTAGTTCTACAAGTGTAGGCATGGAGTTTGAGCTTGCCAAGTTGGAAGACCATGGAGTGTTGCAGCGGAAGCCATGAACTTATGAACTAAACCTTAACACTCCTACTGGGCCTTTATTGGTAGGATTTCGACTCATGTTCAATACTTCACCTCAGAGGTGGCGATCCTCTGATGGACCATTCCCTGTCGTAGTGAGGGTTGAAAAATTAGGATGTCCAACTTTCAGCTACCCATGAGGACCATTAATTGATAGCCAACTCACAAATTAGTGATCAGGTTCAAGTATATTACTCTCAAAACCATGCTATAAAAAAAAAGTATTACAATTGGTAGACCGAACCTTTTAAAGAACTTTGTCTGACGAGAATTCTACAAACCAAAAGCTCTGCTGTGGCTACACAGAACAAGAGAAACATAACCTGGTGCTCTGAAAATAATCTATGACTATCTCTGTTATACATTTAAAAGGAGCACTGTTTATGCAAAAAGGACTCCAGACACAATAAGACTCAGACAACTCTAGGTAATTTGGTTATTGTATTAAATATCCAAAATCAATGCATATCAGTAATATTTTAAGAACCTTGGTCATGAGTCTAATTGTTCGAAATATAAAACCACACATCTTATCAAGAAAATCCATGCCTACATAATAGAATCCATGAAGAGGATGGTTTAGAATCAAATAATTTCAACCACCAACAAAAGCAGGAGGTTGGTTCACAAAGTTTCTCTGAGCCTGAGCAAGGGGATCAAGTTAAAATCCACTAAGGAAAAGGGTACATGGGAATGGGCAAGGGGGAATGAAGAAGCGGTGGGTGGTAAACTTCCCTCCGCCAGTGGAGTTCCCTGAGCTTTTATCACGCCGCACTCCACTTGGAGGGCGGTGCTTGGTCAAAACTCTGCCTACGCTGCATAGCCAAGTATACCGGCACTATAGAAGGGATGACAAGTGAAGCCATGGGAACGTCACAGCTCCGCAGCCCACTGAGACCTCAGAAATCTTTATCCAAAAAACTAACATGCTGCTCCTGTTGCCAAAAGAACATCTCTGAACAGGGAAGGCAGGAAAAACTACAACGAACACTAGATGTGTCGTCACTCAGTTGTACATAGTTGTAGTGATTGGAACCAATCCGAGCTGTGAATGAGAAGGTCGACTATTATTTGATTGGCAGAGAAAATGATAGGCATCTCTGATTGGTTATGAATTTTGATGAGGCACATGAGAGGCTCTGCTGTCAGGGCACTGTTGTCGGGGAATCTGTGTTCTCTCCAGAATTTCACTGGTAGGTGAGTGAGGGCAAGATAACTGGCAAACGTCTTAGATGGTGTTCTTGGTTCCTCCCATGAGCAAAATGCAAGGCTTGGCAGGTGCAATCACAACAGCCTCACTTTGTGTAGTTCAAACTCCTGGTGCCTGAGCCTCTTGCTGCTTTCTCCAACTGGGTGCACTATTCTTTTATGTTTCCCCTCCTGCTTGGTCACACAATTACTCCTGGGGGATGGGTGCTCAGCACTGAAAGCTGCTGTATTGTGTTTCACTGGCTGGGAACAGTGACTGCCTTCTGCTGCCTGGCTGGCTGACACTGAGCTTAACTTCGGGAATGCTTCCAGATCCAGGCAGAACCTACGGTTGGTCTCTGCCTGCTATATGGCACGGCCGCAGGAGGGGGACACTTGACTTTATCCTGGAGGTTTGCATTTTAAGTTAAACACAGAGTCCACTGTGACTTCCAAGGACTCCGTGGAGAGAGCCACAATAGTGGTCAAGGATTACCCCTTCTAACTCATGGTATCAGAGAAGAGAGCCAACTGTGGCCTGGATGTGCAGACGGTCATCAGCCCCCTCACCAAACTGCTCCAACTCTTCCAACAGGCAAGGTCATCAGCAAGGGCAAAAGGCAAGGTGCATAAAAGTAAGTCCGCAAGGCAGGTTGGAGTCCAGGAAAATTAAAATGGGGTTGCCTCAGTTTAGGCATAAGCTCCCTCCTGAGTAACGCAGTTTTTATATATCGTATTTGCCATTATGAAATCAATAGTTGGTCTATAATGGTCTATAATGGTCTGATTATCATGTGATCATCCTTCCGTCTTTTGATACTTCAGCATATTTTCCCATGAACATCATGAGAAACAACTGCCCATTCCATCCTCATAGGTTAGTTGACAATGAGCTTATTTATCTTGTTGCTCTCCAAGGATGTAGTTAAAAGGTTGAGTTCTCACTATGCCCAAAGGGGTCAAATAGATCTTTTGTTGTCCAAAGGAATTTTACATGGACACAAACAAATAAAGCAACATGTAAGAAATGTGTCAAAGTCCATGGCCAAAGGCTATGAAATAATGATGCCTAAGGAAAAAAGCCATCTTAAATGTATTTTTAGTAAGTATTTCTTATTCAGTAAAATAAAACTCTTAATTATATTGATGGGTAGCAGAATGAATCACACATATATATGAGCGTTTTATAAGGTTTCAGTGATGGTTATACAGAAATCTCCAACTTCAACTGTGGCCTACTAACACAATTTCAAAAGGTAGCAACATGTAAATCTTTCTAAAAGTCATTAAAATTATTTTTTTCCATTAATAAGTGTTCTTTATAATCGTAGGCACTTATACAGAAAGTTTCCAACATGTAATTCTTTGCATATACAATTTGCATCAATTTTGAGTTTGTTGTGGCACTCTGCAATGAAGGCAATAGAAATGCTAAGTTTTATCATTAGCTTTTTATAACATCTATTAATAATGTACGGTAATTAGCTTCACCATTTGATTAATCCTACCATTTCTACCAAAACAAGCCCTCTTTTACGGTGCTGGTACATGACCTTTTCTCACTTTCAGTGTTGTTTTTCTATACGTGTACAAAGTGCATATTTATGTTTTCATTATCGAGATAGGATTAGATGTTGTGCAAGGCAAGATCAGAATTAACGCGGCATCAACAGTACCAGTTGAGGAGCAAGCCCCTGGATTTCAGCATCCTGGGAGAGCAGGAAGAAATGTATCATCCCATGGCCTATCCCCAAAGGAGTTGAGGACAGAGAGGAAATTCAAGCAGAAGATGGCAAAGCTAAAAATAGAGGCTGAATAGAAATAGGAAGAGACGGAAGGCAGCCAAGCAGTCTGAGTGAGGATCATCAGAGAAGAAATTTTTGTTGGCTCACAAACTTAGTCTGAAGGAGCTGGAGATCAAGGACAGACAGTCAAATTCAAGCAGTGATGGTAACAGCATACATGCATTACCGGATGGAGAGAAGAAGGTTCGTATACCAAAAGACTTGGTACAGAGTTATATGGTGGGAGTTGACATTAATAAGTTGGTTTGTTCTAATGAAGTTCAACTGAAGGTACAGTGAGCCTAAAGTTCCCAGTGCTGTTGGTGGTCCCCCAAAGACCTTCCTACTGGGCTTGGCTAAGGACATTTCCCTGGCAGGAAATTTGGGGCAAGAAAAGACCTTTGCCAGACTTGTCTACTAATTTTATTGGCCCCTAATGAAGACAGCGTCAGTTTTGTTCTGTAGGTCTGGTCTCACCTGTCAGACCAGTGAGAAGTTAGGAAAAAAACACAAATCTCCCCTGATTCCATTACCCATCAGCAGAATCCCCTTTGAAAGGGTGGGATCAACATTATTGGACCTTTGGACCCCAGGACAGCCCTAGGCAACAGGATTGTCCTGGTGGACCATATGACCCACTACCCAGAGAAAATCCCTCTGAGAACAGTGACTGCAACCATGGTGGAGAGAGCTCCTATGGGGATTTTTATCTGGGTTGGGTTCCCAAGGAGTTAGTGTCCAACAGAGGCACTAACTTCATGTCAGCATTCATTAAGTCCATGTGGGAGGAGTGGAGTGTAACATACAAGTTCATCTCACCCTATCACCCTCAAAACAACGATCTAGTTGAAAGATTCCACAAGACTTTGAAGGGCATGATTATGGGCCAGCATGAGCCCATGAAGCATAAGTGGGACGTCCTCTTACGATGCCTTCTCTTTGCTTACCGGGAGGTGCCACAGAAAAGAGTATGGTTCAGTTCCTTTGAATTCCTTTCTTGACCCTGTCAGAGAACCTCTTATCATTGTCAAGGAGAGATCGGAGAAAGTTATCATGAAACCCCCAGCATGTGAGCAGCTACATTCTGGCCCTCTGCAGCCAGAGGCACAGCTTCTGGAGGAAGGTGAAGAGTTACTTAGAGGCCAGCCAAAAGGTGATGAAACTCTGGTACGACCAGGAGGACAAACTGGTAGTTTCAACCTGGCCAGGAAGTATGGGTCATGGAGTCGGCAGAGCCCAGAGCTCTCCAGGACTGCTGGACTGTCCCACACAAAGACAAGGAGCATAAGGGAAAGGCCACCTTCTTGGTAGACCTCCAGGCTCCTAGAAGCCCCCTAAGCATTCTCCATGTAAACAGGGCAAAGCCTCACTTTGAAAATTCTGAAGTGAGCATGCTCCTTGAGACATATGAGGGTGTGGAGGAGGAAGGTGAACCTCTCCCTAACCCCCTCTCTGTACAGGAACATGATGGGTCAGTGGAAGATGTCAAACTCTCTGCCACACTGACACTAGAACAACAAGGTGAATGAACCAGTTGCTGGGACAGTTTGCCTCATTATTGTTCCTCACCCCTGGACTCACACACCTGTGTACATGATGTCGATATGGGAGACAGTCCCCTGTGAAGAAACACATTTACAGGTTGCCAGACAGGATGAGAGCCTGCATCAAGGAGGAAGTCTCCAAGATGTTGGTCTCAATGGTAATCAAACCCTATAACAGTCCCTGGTCCAGCCCTGTGGTGGTGGTACCAAAGGTTGCCCTACCCGGCACCAAACCAGAATGCTGGTTCTGCGTGTACTATAGAGGACTCAACTCAGTCCCCAGGACTGATGCATACCCAATCACCAGAGCTGATGAACTCATTGACAGGCTGGGTGCTGCCAAATTCCTCAGTACTTTTGATTTGGCATCAGGATACAGGCAGATCGTCTTGACTAAGGTGGGCAAAAGCGAGGTCAGCATTGTCACCCATAGAGGGCAACTACCAATTCTGCATGATGCCCTTTGGATTACCAAATGGCCCTGCTACCTTCCAACGGTTGGTGAACAGAGACCTGGCTGGTGAAAAGTCTTTCTGTGCCACCTACTTAGAAGACATTGATGTCTACAGTTCCAGCTGGGAGGAACACCTCCATCATCTGCATGAGGTACTTCAGGCCCGACAACAAAATCCAGCAAGTGTCAGATTGGGCAGGGTTCAGTGATGTATTTGGGACACCTGGTAGGTGGAGGCAAGGTGGAGCCTATCCAGGCCAAGATTGAAACCATCATGACCTGGGAACCACCTAAAACACAAACAGAGTTAGGAGATTTTTTTAGCCTCACTGGATAATCCTGCAGAACTGCTGCCCTCTTAACTAAGCTGAATTCCAAGACTGAATTCCAGACTGGTTATTTGCACTGAGGCTTGTCAAAAAGCCTTTCATTCTCTCAAGGAAGCTATGTGCATGGCATCTGTGCTCAGGGCCCCCGATTTCTCCAAAGAATTCATCATGCAGACGGATGCTTTAGAGCATGTGACAGGGCAGTCTTACCACAGCTGAATGAGGAGGGCCTAGACCCTGGTAGCCTTCATCACCATGAGGTTATTCCCACTGGAGCAGAAGTGGAGTGCCATTGAAGGAGAAGCTTTTGCTGTAGTCTGGGCACTGAAGAAGCTGAGACCATACCTGTTAGGGACTTACTTCCGAGTTCAGACAGAGCACTGGCCCCTCAGATTTCTCAGGCAGATAACGGGTGAAAATCCTTAACTCTTAAGTTAGTTATTCTCCCTACAGGGAGATGGGCTTTATGTTGGAGTATTGCCCGGGTACTGACCATGCCAATGCTGATGGTCTCTCCAGATTCTTCTTCTAAAGAGCTCCCAAGGGGTTGGGTAGGTCTCCCCACTTTCAGCTGCAGGGGACACATGTTACACCTGACAGCATTAGGGTTGTCTTTTCCCAACTTTTTGCCTCCCTCCCTCCATTTTTCTGTGCTAGTTTCTGTTGGCTTCAGGACTCTGCACACTTTGCCAATGCTAACCTGTGCTACAGTGCTTGAGCTCTCACCCCTAAATATGGCAACACTGTCTCATACCCAATTAGCATATTTAATTTAGTCCCTAATAAAGTGCATCACATGTGCCCAGGGCCTGTAAATAAAATGGCACTGGGAGACCTGCAACACTGCTTGTGTCACTAACCTAAGTATCCCTCTAACCATATCTCAGACCTGCCACTGCAGGGCTTGTGTGTACAGTTTACTGCCTCTTCCACTTGCATTTAAATCTCCTTACTAAACCTTAAACTCTCCTTTTTATGACAAGTAATTTACACTCAAGGTAGACCCTAAGGGCAGGGTTATGTATAACTAAAAGGTAGGACATATACTTGTATGTTTTACATGTCCTGGTAATGATAAACAGCTTCATTCATTTATCACAACTGTGAGGCCTACTCCTGTGATAGGCTAACATTGGGAATACCTTAAAATACCTTTAAGCTGTGTTTTCTGATTAGAAAGTAGCGTTTTCATATTTCATATCTATGAAATGGTAAATATAAATCCTCTTTACTGGTAAAGTCAGCTTTATCATTAATATTTTAGAAATAGCACTTTTAGAGCGTGGACATTTCTCTGCTCTTCCTGCTCTAGGAGCCTAATAGCCATTCTCCAATACATGACTAGGCTGGGTGACAGTTCCCCTTTGTGTATTCCCTCCTGGCCGCCACAAACACAGGAAGGCTAGGTATGGCTGAGTACCTATCTACATATATTTGCATTCTGATGGCCCTTTCTGGTCAGATAGAAGGAAGGGGCTCACACGTTCACTTCAAAGGGCAGTGGCCTGACCCCACACTAAGGACTGAATATCCCCTACTGATAGCCTGGCAGATAGGAATGGGTTGAAAGGGATACTTGTACACTTCAAAACCACTCTTTGAAGTTTTCTCTACTTTTAGGCCACGCCCCCTCTACCCTCAGCCCTGAGCAATATAAATTATGTGCATTTATCGGTCGCGCTGTGGGCGAGCGCAGCGGGAGCGACGAATGCGCGCCGAAGGCGCGCCTAAGGCAAGCCCGTCTGCGCCCGTTCGCGGGCGGTCGCAGTCCAGGGCAATAACCCCTGTCCGTTCTCCCAATGACCCGATAACCTATAGCAGACAGGCCCTATGGAACCTATGCCCGACAATAAATGAGTGCTGCAGGCACAAAATGGAGGTCATCTCCTCTATTAAATGCCGACATTGCCCATTTCAAACGTGTAAACAGATAGGCGACAAAGAACGGACTAAGAGCCTCAGAGGAGGTCTGTCAAACTGTCGATCCCTCCCGAGACACGCCTTGCAAATTTGGAACATGCTCCTAGAAGAGGGCCTCGATATACTCTTTCTGACGGAGACATGGCTAGGGGCAGATTCCGACCCTGAGATTATCGAATCCCTTCCACCAGACTTTAGTATAGCCAGGGTGGATCGACCGTCAAGCCATGGAGGTGGCATCGCTGTGATCAGCAAGGCCCCCCTGGTTTGCTCCCTTGAACCTCTTTGAATAGAAAACTGCAAAGCCAGCAAATTCGCACTCAAACTTGGCCCTCAGGACCATATCTCGGGTGTTCTCCTCTATAGACCTCCTGGGACCCTGGGAAATTTTAGACCGAGTTTACAAGAACATCTTGCTCACTTAGCGCTGAGACATAGGAAGGTCCTCCTCCTGGGTGATCTAAATATTCATTTTGATGATATCCAGCTAAAGGAAGCCACCGACATGAAGCAGGAACTATGAAATATGAATCTGGTTCTAATAAATCAAACACCCACACATATTCATGGCCATTTATTGGACCCGGTGTTCGCTAACTGGGAAGGCATAACTACGAGTATTCCTAACCCACTCCCCTGGACAGACCATTTTCTAGTCCCTTTTGAAATTGAAACTGTAAGTAAGCTTGCCCCCCAATTGAGTGGCAATAATAGCTACCCATACCGCAAATGGAAAAATTTCTCTCAACCCATTTTTAACGAGTTGCTAAGCTTAGGTGGGATGCCGGAAGGCACAGATAGTGAAAGTGCTAATCAAAACTTAGAAACTCGAATCTTTGATGCCTTGAACAAGGTAGCCCCTCTATCCACGGCCAAAAAAGGGAGCAGAGCTAGGAGATCTGCCCCATGATACAATATAGATCTGCAGTCGGTCAGATCAGAGTGTAAAAAGTTAGAAAGACTTTGGCACAAGGATAAGAATGATTGCACTAAACTTCAATACCGAACAGCCCAGAGAAGATACCAAAAACAGGTCAGAGCTCCAAAAGCAACCTTCTATGGAAACAGAATTAGCGAGGCGGACTGCTCATCTAGAGAACTCTTCAAAATCTATAAAGACATTTCAGTCGTCTCACTCTCCAATACCCCGGAAGCTGATTCCGTCATGGAATGTAACAAGGTGGCAGAATGTTTTGCCAACAAGGTTAAAAAAATATACATCTCTTTCTCCAGATGTACTGCGGCTGGAGAAACCTTCACAGAACTGAAGGAACTGGAGTTGGTAAACTCGAAACCGAGGTTAGAATGCTTTACTGTACCACCCAGTAAAGAACTTGTAACCATCTGTACTAGCATAAAATCGGGCTCCCCTCGTGACCCCGCTCCTCCAAGGGTCCTGGGTGCAAGCATAGCTGCTTTAGAACCGTTCATCCGCCATGTCCTTGCAACATCCTTTGACTCCCAGACCCTACCAAGAAACTAGAAAAAGGCAATTGTATTACCTATTAGGAAAAAACCTAATGTAAGCCATGATGTTCTGGAGAACTTATGACCTATCTCTCTGCTACCCTATATCGCTAAAATTGCAGAGAAAATTGCAAATGGGCAACTGATGGCATTTGCGGAGAAGAATAATCTCCTGCACCCCTCCCAATCGGGGTTCCGAAGAGGCTTCTCTACTGAGACAGCCCTATTAAGAGCCACCGAAACTCTACGTCAAGGAGCTGACGCAGGCCTAACCATGGCATTGGTCATGCTAGACCTTAGCGCAGCGTTCGACACTGTAGCACATATCACCTTGCTACAGTGTCTGAACAGAGGAGGTGTGACCGATAGAGCACTCGGTTGGCTTAAATCGTTTCTGACAGGCAGAAGCTTTCAGGTTCAACGGGGCTCATTTCAGTCTGAAGAGTGGGTATTGGAACAGGGTGTGCCACAGGGCTCTGCTTTAAGTCCTACCCTTTTTAATTTATATATGGCCCCCCTGGCTGAGTTAGTTCAATCATTCGGCATAGAGATTGCATCCTACGCCGACGTTACACAGCTCTTACTCACCCTCACCCACACGCCGGCTGCTGAAGCCAATAACTTCAGAGCCTGTATGCAAGCATTGGCCACATGGATGGATACGCACTGCCTTAAACTGAACGGATCCAAGACAGAAGTCTTGGTGGTTGGTGGTGATCAACGGCTTTGGACATGTGACTAGTGGCCAAGCTGTTTAGACGATATGCCTACACCATGTACTGAAGCTAAAAACTTAGTGATATGGATGGATCCCACACTCTCTTATGAGACACACATCAACCGTTTAGTAGGCAAGTGCTTTGGAGTCCTAAAGACTCAACAAAACCCTAGATCTCCTTCCTTTGGAGGCTTGGCGCACTATGACCCAGGCACTGATTACGTCACGCCTCGACTATGGTAATGCCCTTTTACTGGGAGCTTCTAGTAAAAGCACAGGACGACTCCAGATATTGCAAAATGCTGCAGCCCGCCTGGTGCTTAGACTCCCACGAAGAGCCAACTCTAAAACCACCCTGGAGGCCCTCCACTGGCTCCCAGTGAAAAAAAGAATAAAGTACAAAGCCCTCCTAATATGTCATCGGATCCTCTGGCATAAAGCTCCTGGCTATCTGACAGGTCTGGTCACCAGGTATGAACCACGCAGATCGCTTAGATCGGGCGGCATGGGCACGCTTGTGAGCCACAGCTACAGGAGAGAAAAAATGGGAGGTCGGTCCTTCAGAGTGGCGGCTGCCATAGCATGGAACAAACTTCCCATCAATCTCCGTCTGGAGCCTTCTGAAACGACTTTCCGACTGCAAATTAAAACTCATCTGTTCTCCTTATAGCTTACTTAATGCCCTTGCCTCGCACTGTCCTCTCCCCTAAATGAGTTTCTCCTCTCTCTTAGCGCGGGGACACGCCGAGATGGCGTACTTTCCATGCGCTCTATAAATATCTTTATTATTATTATTATTATTATTTAAAAGCACAATTGGGTATAAGAACTGGGTCTCTGACCCCATCAAATCAGACACTTCCGTATCTTGAACTGAAACTCTCTAAGAGGATCTGCTGTGCTGCTCATAGGGCTCAACTGCACTACTTTTCAGGAAGAACTGTTTTTCTGTTTGTTGCTGTGCTGCCTAAAGTTTCCAACTGTAAGAGAGTTGTACTCTGCCTTCCCTCCTAGTAATCTGCAAGGGCTTGCTGGGTTTGCCTCATGTTTTCTGAAGTCTTGTGGACACAAAAGACTTCTTCCAATTCAGCTGGTGCTGCCGGACGCTGCCATCTGTGAGTCCTACCCTTGTCTGAGGTATCCTCTTCAGTTGTGACTTCTGCAGTTCTTTTGCTCCAGAATCGACGCATCATCATTACTGCGCTGATTGGAACCGACTCAGTACCCTTTAACGCAGAATTAATGCCAATCCAGAGACATCCCCACATGACTCAATGATGATGTTTGGGTTCCACTGTGAGGTTTGACTTCGACACATCAACCCGCCGGGATAGGAACAGACACATTGGCCTCACTGAATGGAGAAGATTGACACATCTTGTTGCTTGTGACCAGGAAAGGCACTTTGTTCATCGGGGCCCCTGTGTGTCCTGTACCTGACTGATGCTCCATCGTGGTTGGCCCAAACTCTGACTCAGCCCTGGTCCAGTTCAAACTAAATTAATCTTTGTAGCAATATTTGCTTCTAAGAACTTTACTGCATCTATTTCTTTCATAATCAATATCTCAACTTGTACACATTCAGTTTTGGCCGTTTTGGTCTTCTTTTATTTTTAAAGTAACACTTTATTTTTCTAAACTATTGTAGATTCTTTTTGTGGTGTTTTCACTGTGTTACTTTATGAGATATTGCACAGATACTTTACACATTGGCTTCTAGGTTAAGCCTGCCTGCTCTCTGCCAAGCTACCAGAAGGTGAGGATAATTTAGGATTGTGTTGAGACTAACCCTGACTAGGATTGTGGTCCTTACTTGACAGGGTGCATATCTCTGCCAATTAGAGACCACATTTCTAAATTCACTCTAAGCTGATTCATACACACATACATTATTTGTGTTAACACTTTAATATTTTGTAAATAAGAATATGTAGGCAAGCTTTGATTTAATGTTTAAGTGGGACAAATCTACAATTGTCGTGCAATTATGTAAAATATATGGATTATGTTTTTGCCTGTATGCCACAGACTTGTAAGAGATTGAAGTTTGCCTATATGTATATATAAACTAGAATTAGTAGCATCAAGGCATGTTTTGTATCAGAGCTTTTTTTCAATTCCTCAAGTGTTTCAAATGTTTGTCAGTTATATGGATATGATTTTATTATTATGAAATAGCTCAAAAATATAAGTATAGTCAAATTTTACCCATTTGATATTTATTTGTATTTTTTAGTAGTCACTTTGTTCTCATACTTTCTTGTTTTAGATTATCTGCCGAGTAGATGTGCAATAGTTTTATCAACCATGCAAAAACAAATGTGATCAATTGCCTGATATGATAGGAGTACACCCTCGACACCTTTCTAACAGATAAGCAATCATACGTCACACCGCAGTCTTGGTGTTTTCACTGTGTCACAAACACTTTGTGCCTCTGGGTTTACAGTAGGTGTGGTATCAAAGCATTCCTCCTATGACAAAATTAGCCTTGCCTCGCAAAATGGTATTGATGCTGGCAAAGCACTTTCTTGGGATGCCAGAACAAATGTTCACACAGTCCCATCATCCAACAACTCAATGAAACAGCTGATAATTTTTTCTTAATACATCAAAGCCAAGCCAGCTTTGTGGTTGCATGGATGTGTGTTTTTGCATGGCCCCTCACATGTTTCAATCAGCATGATGCTGTACTGATATAAAATTGCTCCCCAAACTGGAAAATCAAAACCAAAATCTACCATGCTTTGTTTAGAGTGGAAGGCACAGTTGTATAAGCACATATGGAGATTCTTCCATGTAGAGATTTTATGAGCCCACTGCTTTACGCTGTTTATATTTTGGAAAATTGAAATGGCCTCTTTGTCTGCATGTTTCAATCCACCTGGCGTTTTTAAGAAGAAAAATGGAAGAGAACTATGTGCCTGATTTAGAGTTTGGAGGACAAGGTATTCTGTTGGAAATATAGTACTCTGTTTGATCAAACTGATGGTCTGCCTACCTTATTTAGTCAAGTGGACTGTGAGTATACTGACAAAGGTGCCCCTGTTTGGCTGATGGAGTTGGAGTCGTCAGAGGAAGGACTTTCTACTGCCTTCCCTCGTTAGAGTGAACAGTGTAAAGGCTTTGGGGCAAATTTACAAGCCCCTTGCGAAACTTTTACTCCGCCGTTGTCTCACTTTTGTGACGCACCGGCGGCATAAACAATGCGCCGCTAAGTGACATATTTACAACGTGATGCATCTAGTTAGATGTGTCATATTGTAAAGCCCTGCACTACATTATACCTGCGTCAGTTATGATGTATGCACGGTGGGCGTTCCGTTGCAAGGAAGCCCCGTAAAAGTGACGCAGTGAAATCTACACGATTTCACTGAGTCAATCAATCAATTAATCAAAACAACTTTATTCGGTTTTACGAAAAGTAAACCATAAAAGTTACAAAATATCCACATCTTGTTGAAAACCGGATACATAAAATTGCAATTCATATCAATCAATAAGGAGCAGATGGATCTGTATAAGAAAAAGGCACATTTACCAAGTTTTCAAGCAGAAGGTGCCCTCTCTCATTAAAATAACAAAAAAGCCAGGCAAGCCCTTGTTCTTACTGTAGATTTCAGGTAACTCACAATAAAAAAAATATAGTCTGGCTTCAACATTTGCAGATACAAAAGTGCTGGGCGTATTTGGCTAAAGTTTAACCTCTTTAAAAGGGGAAATAAAAAGTGTCTCCCTGGTACCTCGTAACATTTACAGAGTAACATAAAGTGTAGCAGAACCTGTGGAGACACGCTGTCGCAGGCACAGGGTGCTTACACCTGTCCTCTGCTACACCCTTTTGGAAAGGCGAGTAACAAATGAAAAAGATCCAAACAAAACCTGGACAAAAAAAAACGCTCATATGTGGACTAGGATCCCAGGAGTTAAGGCTCTGTCTATAGGTTGGTTTTTAGCGCCAGAAATTTGCAGAAGCTAGGTTTTCGCAGTTCCAACTCATCTCTTTCTAGCTTCCTAATACGACTAAATGCTTTCTTTACAGACTCGACATCCTTTTTTACAATAGTGTCGGGTTTTGAGAAAAGTTTGGGGTGACCTAACTCTGCTAAGCAGCCTCTAATGTATTTCAGCCATGGTATCCAGGACATATGGTCGAGGCTCATACTATCAATTATAATCTGCTGGCTGAGAGCGAATTTTTTATTCAGTCAGCACTTGAGCCAAAACACTAGAGGGCGCAAAGCCAGGGTGTCACATAAGAAAGGTACCCTCAATTCCTCATGGACTACCAAGTTTGATGATCCATTTGGCACACCCAACAGACGTTTTAGGAAATTATTCTTGACCACCTGTAATACGTCTGTACTGATGTGTCTCCAGATTTCACTGCCGTAGCTGGCAGTTGCTACACCTTTGGCCTGATAAATTTTCAACATGGCTGCAATTGGGCGCGTGCCCATCTTTGCAGGGAAGTTAAAAATGGCAGCATTCTGGAGAACTCCCCCTTTTCCTTCTGGATGAGAGGCCCCCACTTAAGGCGGTTGTCCAATAGAACCCCAGGTATGAAAACACTGTCATCAAAGGGACCTTCTCTGAACCTACTTTGAAAGGATACTTTTTCATAGGTCGCTGCCCTACCTGCAAAATATAGGATTTGGTGTTATTAATTGCCAGATCTCGAGACCCCATAAACTTCAGAAAGGTGTCTAACAAAGTTTGGAGTTCCCTGGCTGTTCTGGCTATAAGGACCGTATCGTCCGCATATAGTAGGACGGGGAGAACCTGTCACCCTAAATGAGGGAAGCCTGCCCCTGTGCCCACCAAGGCTCCATCAAGATAATTTATGTAGAAGTTAAACAGGAAAGGGGCCAAAATTCAACCTTGCAGTACCCATCTTTCGATTTTAGAATTCCTGGGCACCCGGAGATCTTGGGCATATCTGACATTCGCCTTGGTGTCCCTATGCAGATCCACTAGGAAGTTCACAATGTTATCTTCCACCCCCATGGCCCTCATGGAATACCACAACTTGGCTCGGTTGACACAGTCAAACGTGGATGAAAGGTCCATAAAGGCCAAGTAGATTGTACCTGGGCAAGCCATTTTGTACTTACCGAGGATCAGGTAAAGGTTTAGACATTGTGCCACTGTCGACCGCCCTGGGTGAAACCCATATTAGATATCAGAGATAATGTTATGCTCCTCTGGCCAGGAAGATAATCTTTCCAATAGCAATCCTCCCACCACCTTTACTACTAAATCAATAAGGGAGATCGGCCTATAGCAAAAAGTGCTATTACGATCCCCCTTTTTAAGC
This sequence comes from Lissotriton vulgaris, assembly GCF_964263255.1. NCBI lineage: Eukaryota > Metazoa > Chordata > Amphibia > Caudata > Salamandridae > Lissotriton > Lissotriton vulgaris. The sequence continues at coordinate 933,430,262 of NC_141699.1, forward strand.
ACTGAGTCACTTTTACGTTGATGCTGCGTCAAATCCTTACACCTGCTTGAAGCAGGCATAAGGAGTGACGCAGCATATTAGGTATAGGGCCTCCCAGAGCAGTGCTGTAATTGCGTTTTACTTGTGACACAACTACAGCACTGCGTCACCCTTAAGCCAAGAGATGTATCACGCATCTGTCTATCCTTGCGCCATGGTGCGACGCATTGGTGTCCCTATGCAGTTCCACTAGGAAGTTCATGATGTTATCTTCCACACCCCTGGCCCTCATGGACTGCCACAGCTTGGCTCGGTTGACACAGTCAAACGCAGATGAAAGGTCCATGAATGCCAAGTAGATTGTACATGGGCGAGCCATTGTGTACTTACCGAGGATCAGGTAAAGGTTTAGACATTGGGCCACTGTTGACCGCCCAGGGCGAAACCCATAGTGGATATCGGAGATAATGTTATGCTCCTCTGCCCAGGAAGATAATCTTTCCAATAGTACTCCTCCCACCACCTTTACTACTGAAGCGATAAGGGAGATAGGCCTATAGCAAAATGTTTTATTGCGATCCCCCTTTTTAAGCACTGAGTCACTTTTACGTCCCCGCTACATGAAGCAGGCGTAAGAAGTGACGCAGCATATTAGATATAGGGCATCCCAGAGCAGTGCTGGAGTTGCGTTTCGCTTGTGACACAACTCCAGCACTGCGTCACCCTTACACCAACAGATGCATCACGCATCTGTCTATTCTTGCGCGCAGCATTGTAAATGCGGCACATCCATGGTGGCACAAGGGGTTTTTTGAGTCACGGAAAATAACTGGCGCATTCCTGCTAATATGCAGGGTTGCGCCCGTTATTGTAAATCTGCCCCTTTTTTTTCACTGTCCATCATTGTCAGGAAAAAACTGCTGGTAAGAGTCAGAGTACAAACAATATTGGCCCCCACACCTTCGGAGATAACTTCCAGGATGTGAGAGTCCATTTTTATTTTATATTTCAAAAACAAACTTCCAATCTGCGGGGCCGGTGGACAGCTCCACATTTGCCCCCACATGCATCATTGTGTCATATTGCGAATTCTTATTTGCGAAAAATAAGGAATCGCAAATAAGAATTCGCAATATGAGATGCATCAATAAAATCGCAATTTTTTTGCGATTCGGTAAAAATCGCTATTTTTACCGAATCGCAAGGAAAATGCGATTCCTTATTAGCGATTTCGCATTTTGCGAAATCGCTAATAAGGAAAATACACACATGATGAATACTGAAGTGATTACAGTGTGCCTGCCTCTGAAACTAATTAAAGACACCTGTGGGCTACCTTCAACTTGAATTTGGCAGTTTGGGGAGTGTGTTTGGAAGGTGCAGGAGAGGTCACTGTTTTCTCTTCTGAATATGGAGGCCAGCAATGTGGTTATGGAGCAGCAGCAGCAGCAGCAGCCCAGGAAAAGGAAAGTCAAATTCAGTGACAAAGAATTGGAGGTATTAATTGAAGAAGTCTCAGCTAAGCATGAACAGCTTTTTGGAAAAAGCTCACTAAAAGTACCTGAGGCTTGCAAAAGAAAAATATGGATCACAATACAGGCAAAGGTCAATGCTGTAGGTGTCGCCCACAGAGACATCAGCAATCTCCAGAAGAGATGGTACGATTTGCGCAGCAGAGCCAAAGAGAAGATTGCGACACGCATTAAATCTGGAAAGAAAACTGGAGGGGGTACACCAAAAGACATACCAACTACCCCTTGGGAGGAACTAGTAGAAGGGACTTTACCTACAGAAGCAGTGGTTGGAGTGTATGACATAGACACCTCTGAGCAGCCAGGAACAAGTCAAGGTAAATTTTATTTAAAATCAGGAAAATGTCATTGACTGCATTACTTGTGATGAATTTTGTAATGATAAAAATGTCAAAAGTAGATGTTTGGCCAGAGTGCATCACATATATGGTACATTTTGGTTAAAAGAATGGCATCATGGGACATGTAGTTTTCCCAAAACATTTTATTGCTATCAAGAAAACAGGATCAATGTAAAAAATAGGTAGAGTCAGTTGTAGGAGTATTTGTGAAGCATACCTCAATATATCAGTGTCATATGTTAACCTGTGAAACAAAAACAGGCATTGGGAATACTTTTCTAACAGTTTACTCCCACTGTCTCTTTTTTAGATGCAGAATTGGATGCTGAATTCATTCAATTTGCTGAGTCATTCACACAAGACTTATTAAATGATGCTGCAAATAACTTTGACCCACCACCTTCACCCACTGTGGAACCTCAAATTCAAAGACGCAGAGTGCGTCAACTGGTAGACACTGAATCTGAGGCAGAGGATAATGTGAACACTGCAGTCCCAAATGCAACAGTGAATGCAGAGCCTGCACAAAGGGTCCCAGGCAGGCGTCAAAGACTGCGACAATTCTTCCGGCGTCGCAGAGTTCCTGTCCAAAATCATGATGCAATGGATGACATTGTAAATGGCAGTGTCATTGAGAGGAAGTTATTAAAAGTACAGCGCCTGCAAGGAAAGGATATAAGGGTTATCAAGGGAAAAATCACCAATATAGCCAAAGATATTAACAATATGAGTGCAGCACTTGTCAACATGGTCAATGTCTCTTCAGACAAAATGGAACGCATGACAGCAGCAATAGAGACACTAAGTCAAGTAATGCAGGGTAACCAGGGTGCAGTTTTGCAAAGATCAACAGTTGTAAATATGCATTCCAGCACAAGAGCCATGCACAGAATGTGCAATAACACTTCAAAATTGATTGAAACTACTGTTGACATTCAAAAGGGAATGATGAAATGTTATGGTGAGCTGGCCTCTGGCATGAAGTCAATGCAAGGCCTCATGTCAGACCACCATCAAGGGCCAAGTACTATCTGTCATCCAGAGTCTGCAGTCACTGCATCTTCTTCAGACACAGCAAATGTAAAAATCAAAGCTGCTTCAGAAAGAAGAAGTGTCAGAATTGTAGGCAAAGATACCCTTAAAAACATTAATTCAAACCCTGTGAAGGTTAAGGCATTGGGGTTAAGAGGAAGGAAAAAATGAATCATATGTGAATATTTTGTGGACCTTATTTTGCACTGTTATTGCATGACAATATCCATACCTTTAAATATTACATTCAAATGACATTTTTGTTATCACAGAGCAGATAAATTTGAATGGAAGCTCACATTAAATTACTTTTGAACTGCAATAAATACCTAAGTTACAGCAAAAGCATGTTTGTTCTGTGTCATACCTTTATTTAAAAGTAATGCTGAGTTATCTCTGCTCTCCTTCTCCTTCCCTCTGCTGCATCAGGACCATTGATTCTAGGTTGGGGTTGGTGAGGTTGGTTGTGGTTATTTGGGATGTTGTCTTCAAATTCCAATCCAAGGCCTCTTTTCATGGCAACATTGTGCAGCATGGCACAAGTGGCAACAATTTTGCAGCAGACATCAGGCCGATATTGTAATGCACCTCCAGTTTTATGTAGTATTCTGAATCTGGATTTCATTATTCCAAATGTCCTCTCAATCACATTTCTGGTAGAGATATGAGCTTGGTTATAATTTTGCTCTTTGCGGGTTGTCGGATTCAGATAAGGAGTCAGGATAAATGTTCTCACACCATAAGCACTGTCACCTATGGAAACATTTACAACATATCATTGGATTGCAAACATGTCAAAACATTTGTCTGAAAACAATATCAACAACATAAGATGATAGCGTACCCAGTAAATACCCATCTCCAAAATGTCCAGCTTCCAACTTTGTATATATGGCACTCTGTTTGAATATGTAGGAGTCATGAGCACTTCCTGGGAAACTAGCAACTAGGTCTGTGATTATGGTTTTAGAATTACAAATGGCTTGAATGTTCAATGAATGATACAATTTTCTATTCCTAAAAATGTACTCATTGTGAGAAGGTGGGCATATGGGAATATGAGTACCATCTATGCAGCCTATAACATGAGGGAAATGAGCCATATTATAGAAGTCCAACTTTGTCTGTAAAAGTTCCTGCTGAGTACTTGGAAAAACGATGTAATGCCTGATCCTCAACAACATAGCATTTAAAAAATTTCTGAAAAACCTTGAAAGGGAACTCTGTGACACCCCCCCAGCAATGGCAATCACACCTTGAAATGAACCAGAAGCCAGAAGATGTAGGCAACAAAGAACTTGGACATGAGTAGGAATGGCTTGGGTTCTTAGGGTGGCCCTCTGTAGTATAGGATCCAAATCAGCTATTAATTCCAGTATAGAATCAACATTTAACCTGTACTTATCATAAATTTCTGCCTCAGTCTGGCCAAATAAATTTATGCGCACCCTAAATATCCTCTCACTCACTACTCTGCGCCTCAATGCAGCTCTCAATCTCCGCCTACGTGCCAAGACTATGACTGCAGCCATGGTGGAAGGAAATGTAATGGTCAGAGTGTGCCTTATATACCAAGAGGTATCAAAATCACATGAGACTTTGGTTAGGAAAAAAATAACACCTAGTCTGAGCTCTTCTTAATTTAGGGAATGCTATTAGCGATTTTTTAGAGAATCGCAAATAGCATTTTTTCATGCATGCCATTTTTTCTTAAATAAATGCGATTCCTTATTATTGCGACAAATATGCGAATTCGCAAACAATATGCGAATTCTTAGAATGCGATTTTTCGCAAAAAAAAATGATGCATCCCAAAATTGGATTTTGCATTCGCAAACGGCCAAATTCTGCGATTCGCACCGTTTGCGAATACAAAACACAATGATGCATGTGGGGGTTGGTGCGCAGAGACCCTTCGCAATGGCAGAGATAGTATCCACTGTCTGCCAAATTCCAAATCAGCCCCGTAGTAAAATATTTCCTTGTGAAAACCTCATGTGTGCATTGTTACGGCAATAACATTGCAAAATATAGACAAAGAAACTATAACAATTAAAGAAAAAAAATTTTAGGCAGTATTTACATCTAAGTGGAGAGACCAGCAAATGATTCAGTGCCCGGCATGTGATCACCCCGAGGAAACTGAGCTCAATGTTTTCTTTAGCTGCCCAGGCTATCACAAAGCAAGGAGACGCTGGCTGGTTCAGATTTGTAGGAATCTTGGCAACTGGCGCTGTCTTGGAGTATTCAGGATATTGAAGTCTGATTCTAGTATCCCAATGGTTTATTCAGTTGCAGGCTTCCTGTTCTCCATGTGGTGCACCAGAAGGGTTTTTTTTAAATCTTGAAATGTCGCATCGATCGCGCCATGGTGAAGCAATTATGTTAGCATAGTAAGCTGGCTTACTCATTTTGTATATTTTGTATAGTCTTAAATTCAAGGGCTCCTGTTTTTTTTAACATGTCCTTTTTAGCTAATTTATGTATTTATTACTGTACTATGCACTTTCCGAAATTAATTGTGTAACCTTCGCCTAGATCTGCACACTAAAAATTGAATGTACTCTTACATGAAAACATGTGTATAATTAAATATATATATATATTTTAATCATGATTGACCGTATGATGTAATTTTACATATAATTGATTGCAGTGTTTTGCATTTTTTAGGTCTTTCTGACCGAAATAAAGTCTTTTTGAACTGGAACTGAGTTTTAGCCAGTATACTAATAAAGGCTTTACTTTACAGGAAGCTCAAAATATGCATTATGTCACAACGTCATTAACTATAAACAATACAGAGTATATGTTACTTTAGAAAACGCAGTCCGGCTTGACCCTGAAGACCTTTGCCCATTTATTTATTCCACTAGTCATTGCCAGGTATGTACAAGTGGTGAATTCAACCTGGACTAAGGGAAGCATTCTCATGCAACAACAAGAAAAAAAAATGCAGGAAAGAAGAGCCGGGAACAGAGAAGGCAGAACAGGGTGATGACATTAGGCAACAAAGTTCCTGAAAAACTGGTCTTATGTGGGAGAAACTGGTGAAACTCCAGGCCAATAGGCACAAGCTGATGGAACTATGCACCAGCCCTGAAGGTGGTACCCCTCATAAAAAATTAGGGTACCACGGATTATGGAGATGTCATTCCATACATAATCTACATACATGCAGCACAAATTGAAAATGAAGTACCACTTTCCTTGGCAGATACACAGCGTTGTTGGCAGACTAGAACAGGTGGCATAAAACCCCACAATGGTTTCTGTCACCGTGGTTAAGTCACATTGGGCCCAAAGCATAAAAGTGTCTGGTCACAATTTTGCATTGTAACCTTTGTAAAAAACTAACAAATGCTCTGACAAAGAGCTAGGTGAGACAGCAAAGTTCCATCCTAACATTGGCATTTGAAAAGCCAATGTACTTGAATGTATGTTTAGAAATTAGTAATTTTGTTTACATTTTGCATTTTAGTATCAGAGCGGGTTGTGAGTTTATAGGGGAATAGGGTGGGAAGTAATTTAATTATAATTAATAAATTATGTTTTTTAAATATTATTGGTTAATAATTTATAATTAATAATTAATTAGTAATTAATTATTATTAATTAGTTAATTAAATTAATCAGAGTTTATGTATTAATGTATTTGTTATTGTTAATTAATAATTAATTGGTAATTAATTATTATTAATTGATTAAAAGATAATTAAAATTTTTATGTGATTCATTTATGTGTAGTGGGTTGTGTGTTTATAGGGGAATAGGGTGTGAAATAATTAAATTAAATTCATTAAAGAGATTGTATTTATTTATTGGTATTTAATAATAATTAATTGATTGTTATATAATTAATTGGTAATTAGATTTAAAAATATGTTATAATATTAATTATAAATAGTGTATTAATAAATATTGTTTATTCTTATTGTAAATTAATTTCTTGTTAAGTAATTCATTATGGTCAATAATTATTAATAGGTATTTAATATTTGTCAATTAGTTAATTTATAATTACATTAATGTATTATTATTAATTGTTATTAACTGATTAATTGATATTTAGATTAATTGTGTTTTTTGTATGCGTAGTGTGTTGTGTGTTGAAGGGGGAGAAGTGTGGTAAGTAATTGTTTGGTATTTAAGTAAATATTTAAATATAAATATTTGGTATTTAGTAATATATTTTTCTAAAAAAATATTACTTCTTTTTTTGTATAAAAAAATATCTAATTGATAAGTATGTTAATATAACCCCTATGCTATTCTGCGCTTTCCCTACTATTGCACCCTCTGGAGTGGGAATAGTAATTTTTACCCCTACGCTATCCAACACTTTCCCTACTGTTACACCCTCTGGAGTGGGAATAGTAATTTTTACCCCCACGCTATCCAACGCTTTCCCTACTGTTGCACCCTCTGGAGTCAGAATGGTAATTTTTACCCCTACGCTATCCAGCGCTTTCCCTACTGTTGCACCCTCTGGAGTGGGAATAGTAATTTTTACCCACACGCTATCCAACGCTTTTCCTACTGTGGCACCCTTTGGAGTGGGAATAGTAATTTTTATACCCACGCTATCTAATGCTTTCCCTACTGTTTCACCCTCTGGAGTGGGAATAGTAATTTTTACCCCTACACTATCCAACACTTTCCCTACTGTTGCACCCTCTGGAGTTGGAATAGTAATTTTTACCCCTATGCTATCCAACGCTTTCCCTACTGTGGCATCCTTTGGAGTGGGAATAGTAATTTATACCCCCACACTATCCAACGCTTTCCCTACTGTTGCACCCTCTGGAGTGGGAATAGTAATTTTTACCCCTACGCTAGCCAAAGCTTTCCCTACTGTTGCACCCTCTGGAGTTGGAATAGTAAGTTTTACCCCTACGCTATCCAACGCTTTCCCTACTGTGGCATCCTTTGGAGTGGGAATAGTAATTTTTACCCCCACGCTATCAAACGCTTTCCCTACTGTTGCACCCTATTGAGTGGGAATATTAATTTTTACCCCTACGCTATCCAACGCTTTCTCTACTGATGCAATATATGGAGTAAGTATATATATTAATTTGTATGTAAAGTTTTTAATTTATTTTAAATGTATATGTATTAGTTAATATTTTTTAAAGTTTATATCTATAATGTTTTTAATTACATGTATTTTTTAATTATTTTCACATTATTATTAATACATTTAAAAAAACAATATTTTTTATTTTGATATTTTTGTACTACAATATTTTTTTCTCGATATTTTTGTACTCACCTTTATGTAGATACAACTTCGATATTTTTGATGTCGATATTTTTGCTTCGATATTTTTGTATGTCTATATTTTGTCTTTTGATAATATATCATACATCCCGCTGTATCCTTTGTTTACTTCAACAACCTGCACATGCTTCTAAAGATGTTCAGATGGATCCCATCCAAATCCAGAAAAACTGTCATGCACTCTGTTGGAAATGGCCCTTTTTGCAGGGTTATCCCCAAACTTTTTGCTTTTTACTCCTATTTTTTCCTGGTTTTAGTCCTCTGGGCACTTTACCACTGCTGATCAGTGCTAATGTGCATGAGCACTATGTGGAAATTGTGTTATGGCTTAGTGTTTCCATGATTAGCATATTTGATTTACTGATAAGTCCCTAATAAAGTGCACTGAGAGTGCCAGGGCCTGTAAATCAAATGCTACTAGTGGGCTTGCAGCACTGACTGTGCCACCCACGAAGCAGCCCAGTAAAGGTAACTCAGACCTGCCACTGCAGAGTCTGCGTGCAGTTTGTAACTGCTATGTCAACTTGGCAAGTGCCAAGAGAGTAATCTTTGGCATATCACAGCACTGACCAGTAGGCATCATTCCGCTCTTTACACTAGAGGTTTTGATCCATTTACGGTTGATTCTCACCTGTGAGAGAGGTGATTTTACCTCGGTTTGAGGTATTTTCCCAGGCGCTACTGATCTGGGTGTGTGGTAGACGCGACCCACAAAGGATTTCACTATCATTGTTTCATTTCCCTTGCCCTGAGGAGGCCAAGAAGAATCCAAAGGCTGAAATACGTCTGTGTCGACAATTTTCACAGGAGTCTCTATAAAAATAATAACAAGTGATTTAATAACTTTTTGTGACACAATTGAGCTGAAGGAAAAGAGGTGCCTTTGCCAAAAGTGGACAGCTTGACTACCTCTGAGTGTATCACTCAGAATATATGTGTGAACACTAGTAGAACTATTTTTTGGTATTGACAAAGTAAAGTTGAGTTTACTGTTTGTTGTATACATTTTTCAAATGTATTTTTGCATGCCCTTGTGTAATATATGGTCATTAGGTTTTGTTCAAAGGTCGGTCCCATTGTGTATGTGTGTCTTTAATTAACTAGGCAATATATTTTTGTAGGATTGAAGACCGATTAATTCCTCCGTACCTATCTTTTTTGTACATGATAGTAGGGTCAACCAGGGGAAACAATGATTCCTACCAGTAGGAATGTGAGAAGAGTAGGGCTTCTCTAGTATACCGCAATGAACATCCATGATCTGGCAGCAGACTGGCAGAGTGGCTGGTGCTAAGTGCCGTATGAGCGAGGACGGGTGCGGACAGTTGCAGACAGGCCTGCCATTGGCGGACCTTTGGTGCACATGAGCAGTTTGGCTGCTTTTGAAGCCCAACATTCGGGAGGGAAAGGGAGCACGTCCAAAGTGCTCCTATAGCACAAAACAGTGAAGGCAAAAAAAGAATGGAACAGGAGTCCAGCAACCCCACTTGTACTGACAGAAGCTCCCTTGTCCAATACAAATACTGAGAAAGTAAAACAAAATTAACAGAAAGGGGAGAAAGAACTAAAACGCATAAAACAATCTTCAAAATAAAGCAGAAGCATTGCATATGGTGCCGGTGTTCGGCGTGAAAGGGAGCCAGGTTCCTCCCTGAAAAGTGCACCTAGTGTGATACAAGGACATTTCAAATGATGGAAGGGCTAACCTTCTATTCTATCTTTAATTCACTCTTTAGGAATGTAGGGGCAAGATGGCGGACACGTCTGTGTCCGACTGAGATGGCTGTGTTTGTCCTCCCCTGCTAAACCCCTTCTCCTTCCTCCTGGCGGCTAGTGGAAGTGGACCATATTGCAGAATGGCCGATCGGAATGCTTTTGACTTACCTGTGCTCAGGGAAATTTTGACGAGCCACGCGCTTGGTGTTGTTTGTGAGATTCCAGACGGGCTGCGCTGCCTTTGGACTTTTGTGTCTCGCGGCTGGGACTGTAGAGGCAGCTTCGGCAGCATCGGCAGGGAGTCTGCTGGAAAATCCGGGCCAGAGTGTAAGTCAGTAATGGCTCCAAAGAACGCTTCCAGTTATACTAACGCAACTTCAAATGCGGGTGTCAGTGGTAGCGTGAAGGGCCACAAGACTCGGGCAGTGGTCGCTGCTACAATGCTATCCGCACCCACACCTGCACGAGCTATGGCCTCAGTGCAGTTCGCTACTCGGACTGCTGATAATGGCGATGTACAGCTTAAAGTTCTTGGGATCTTCAAAAAAAGCTGCAATCAAAGGGTAGGATCCAAGACACTGGCTCACCCGGCTCATCGGGTGGAGGGATAGGTTCTCCGCATGTTGATAAGGGAGCAATAGAGCCTCTAGAGCACTATCTATTGATGCATCTACACTCGGGGTATGGTGAATACATCAACCGACAATCCTAATATTAATTTGGCTGCAGACATGAATAATGTAGTGGAAATGGGGACCTCATATCAGCAGATTTCAAGGGCAGGTGTGGATGGGCAAAGGGCCTCGCCATTAGTAGTTGATGGTCGGACTGTAGTCAAACTTCATCAAGACGTTGGGCATGTTACGGAAGTATCTGACATGACTAAAGAGGTTGATTCTGATGGGAAATTCTACTCAATGTCAGACCTTTCAAATGTTTTGGAGAATGAAAGTGCAGCTGGTAATTGGGCAGATGATAGAAGTTTGGCCAGCTCGGCCCCCCTGGAAGATAATGAAGGTAGTATGTTATCAGGGGATAAAAGAACAGTGCCTAAAGTAAAGGAAATCCCACAATCATCAGCAAAAGAAAGTCTTTATAATGGGGGATCCTCATTGCTTGATCATTTATCTTCACCACAATCTGGGGGGTTGAATGGTAGTCAAAGTGGCTTGAACACTCATGCAGAGACCAACTGCCCAAGTATGGGGACAGAGAAGGAGATCACCCTAGCTTCAATATATCAAGCTATAATGATACATCATGAAGAAATAAAGGTGGAGGGATTACGTACACAAGGGGCAGTACGCAAACTTCAAAATACGGTCCTCCGAGTCATCAAAACCTGTACTGAGATAACAGCAAGGATTGGGGAAGCGGAAGAAAGAATCTCTATAGTAGAGGACGAGATGGTGCAGCAAAAGGCGGATGTGTCTTCCCTTCATTCTTTGCGGGACGATATTTCTTGGTAGCTCATAGACTTAGGAAATCGCTCCAGACGAAACAATTTGTGGGTACTTGGTATTCTGGAGGGGAGAGAAGGCAAAGATACGCGACAATTTGTTATTGCCATTTATTCTGAAGCCTTTCCAGAACTGACTCAATGGAAGTGGGAATTTGAGCTACAGAGAGCTCATAGATTTCCGTTTCATGTGCGGGGTACGACTAGGGCGGATAGTAGGCCAAGGGCTATTCTGATCTGCTTAAACAACTTCTTGCTTCGAGAATCTTTGTATGACTTAGCTAGGCCGGTTCGTAAGAGAAAGCGGAAGCGTTGTGAATTTTTTGTGCAACCAGATTTTTGTCCGACCACAGTTCAGCAGAGATGGCATTTGCGTCAACTGATTGCCCTATTTAAAAACAAAGGGGCACAGGCCTATGTATTAAATCAGTTAAACCTTAAAGTCATTTACAAAAACAAAACACTATTTTTTATCTCTGAGATAGCCGCAAGGGATTTTTTGGGCACTATATAGGGGGAAAGATGTAGTCTAAGCTAATGTTGCTTCATGATTTTTTTTTTTCAAGCAAGGGGGGTAGGGGGGTTGGTGGAGGGCACACACTCTTTCTCTCCATCACTAAAGGGGACTATTCAGTCCTTATGCCTCATTTGGGTGGGGGTTTGCGTGGGGGGTGGGGGTTTGGGTGGGGGGTGGGGGTTTGGGTGGTGGGGTGGGGGTTTGGGTGGGGCGGTGGGTTCCTCTGGGTTGCAAGGGCGGGGTGGGTGGTGGGTGACGTGGGGCAAGCAGCTGTACAGAATGGCTAAGGCATAGCGGTAGTATTAGGTGTATGGTGATTAAATCTGGTGAAGCCTTTTTTCGGATGTATTATTAATTGTATTAATAAGTGTGTTATGTTGTGAAGGCAACTCAGAGCTAAGGTAAAACAAGCGAGGTATGTTTGAAGAATTTCCTTATGATGCTGGGTAAAATTTCAATGTATTCTTGGAACATCTGGGGCTTGAACGACAAAATAAAAGGGGTATTATGGCCCAGATTCTTTATTTAATGAAGGTGGATCTGTTATGTGTGCAAGAGACCCATATTGACTGGAATAACAGAGGGTGGTTAAAGGATCTGGGTAAGGAGCTCTTGGAATGTACTCAGCAAGGTTCTACGACAAGGGGAGTAACAATTCTGAAAAGATTCGGTTGGGGGAGTGATAACGTTTTAAAGAAGACCTCGGTGGACGATGGATGAACATTGAACTATGGATAGAGGGGGTTACAATGACGATCTGCTCAATTTATGCCCCCAAAGTGGATGATTCAGATATGTTAAATGGTTTTAGTATGGAGTTAGCGACCTGGCTGTCTCCATTAATCCTGTGTGGGGACTTTGACCTTCATTTGGAAGGCAGTTTTGATATAACTAGTGAAGATCTCTATGTTGGAAAGAAAAGGAAGGTCTTCAAGGCCACCAGATGGCTTGTGAAAGAATTTGGGTTGGTGGATATTTGGTGTTTGAAAGGAATGGGTGCTCCTAGGGATACCTTCTATTCAGCACCTCATAAAAAGTGCCTCTGATTGGATTATTTTTTTATATCCGCCGAGCTAGCAAGTAAGGCTAGAGTTGATATCTGGCCTAAAATAATCTCTGATCATAATCCCATTATATTAGAAGTGAATGCTAGCTATAGAGCCCCATTAAGACATGGACATTTGAACAAAAAATATTAATGGGCACAGTATATTGTAAACATATGTGTAAATGGATAGTCAAATTTTTCAACATTAATCGAGGATCTGCTTCGGGTCCTATGGTGTGGGATGCATTTAAGGCAGGAGTTCGTGGAGAAACTCTCAGCTATTCTATTTACAAACAGCAGAGTGTATGTGGTGATTTGTTGGAGTCAAGTCAAGTCAAGTCAAAGAATTTATATAGCGCACTACATACCCAGAGGGTCTCAAGGCGCTTAAGAAGGGGAGGAGGATTACTTGTCAAATATCCACGTTTTAAGTTGCTTTCTGAATGCTAGGTGGTTCTGGGTAAGGCGAAGGTGAGTGGGGAGTGAGTTCCACGTTCTAGCGGCCAGGTATGAGAAGGATCTGCCTCCCATGGTAAACTTGTTGATGCGAGGTACAGTGGCGAGGGCTTGGCTGGAAGAACGTAGTTGGCGGGAGGGGGTGTAGAAGGACAGTCGAGAGTTGAGGCATTCTGGTCCGATGTCGTAGAGTGATTTGTGTGCGTGGGTTAGTAGTCGGAAAGTGATTCTCTTATTGACGGGTAGCCAGTGGAGGTCTTTCAGGTGAGCAGAGATGTGTTCGTTGCGTGGGATGTCTAATATGATTCTGGCTGAGGCGTTTTGGATTCGTTGGAGTTTCTTCTGGAGTTTAGCGGTGGTACCTGCGTTGAGGGTGTTTCCGTAGTCCAGTCGGCTCGTGACCAGAGCATGGGTGACAGTTTTCCTGGTTTCGGTGGGGATCCAGCGAAATGTTTTTTTGAGCATGCGAAGAATGTTGAAGCAGGATGACGATACAGCGCTGACTTGTCTGTTCATTGAGAGTGAAGAATCCAGGATGACGCCTAGGTTCCGTGCGTGATCTGTCGGGATGGGTGCTTTTCCAAGGGCTTCCGGCCACCAAGAGTCATCCCATGCAGAGGGGGATGTACCTAAGATGAGGACTTCTGTTTTATCTGAGTTCAGTTTCAGACGGCTGTGTTTCATCCATTCGGCAACTTCTTTCATTCCTTCGTGTAGGTTAGTTTTGGCGGTGTTGGGGTCATTGGTGAGAGAAAGAATTAGTTGAGTGTCATCCGCGTAAGAGATGATGTTGAGGTTGTGTTGGCGGGCGATGGCCGTGAGGGGGCTCATGTATACGTTGAAGAGGGTGGGGCTGAGTGAGGACCCTTGGGGTACGCCACAGATGACTTCAGTGGCCTCGGACTTGAATGGTGGAAGGCGGACTCTCTGTGTTCTTCCGGTGAGGTGATCCATTTGAGTGCTTTTCCTTGTATTCCTATGTTACTGAGGCGTTGTAAAAGGATGTTGTGGCAGACTGTGTCGAAAGCTGCAGATAGGTCGAGGAGGATGAGGGCGACTGTGTCTCCATTGTCTAGTAGAGTTCGAATGTCGTCTGTTGCTGCGATGAGGGCGGTCTCAGTGCTGTGTTTTGCTCGGAAGCCAGATTGTGAGGAGTCGAGGGATTTGTTGGCTTCGAGGAAAGCGGCGAGTTGGTTGTTGACAGCTTTCTCGATGACTTTGGCCGGGAATGGAAGGAGTGAAATGGGGCGGTAATTTTTGAGTTCGGTGGGGTCCGCTGTGGGTTTTTTTAGAAGGGCGGTGAGTTCCGCGTGTTTCCAGTTTTCCGGGAAGGTGGCGGAGTTGAAGGAGCAGTTGATGACGTCTCGGAGGTGCGGTGCTATGACGGAGTCTGCTTTGTTGAAGATGTGGTGTGGACATGGGTCTGTGGGGGATCCTGAGTGGATGGAGTTCATCAGGCGGATGGTGTCCTCAGTGGAGATTGGAATCCAGTCATTAAGGGTGTTCTCGGGGGGGAGAGTGTTCAGCAGATGGTTGGGTGGGTTGGTCTCCGGGTTGGTTGTCGAAGCTGTTGTGGATATCTGCAATCTTGTTGTGGAAGAATGAGGCTAGGGAGTCGCAGAGGGCTTGAGAGGGGGTTATGTCGTTGGAGTTGGCCGAGGGATTGGAAAATTCCTTGACGATGTTGAAAAGTTCCTTGCTGTTGTTGGCGTTGTTGTCAAGTCGATCTTTGAATGCTGTTTTCTTAGCCTTTTGGATAAGTTGGTGGTGAGTGCGGGTGGCGTTTTTGAAGGCGTCCTTGGTGCTAGTGGTTGGGTCTTTTTTCCAGGCCTTTTCAAGGGAGCGGCAGTGTTTCTTGGACTTCTTAAGATCATCGTTGAACCATGAGGCCTTCTTGTTGCCAGGTTTGCTTTGGCGTTTTTTCAATGGTGCTAAGGTGTCGGCGGTGTTGGATAACCATAGGGTGAAGTTGGCGGCGGCTTGGTCTGGGTTAGAGGAGTGGGCTGGGGTGTTTAGAAGGAGCGATGAGGAGATCTGGTCGGTGGTGATTTTGTTCCAGTTTCTTTGCAGAGTTGGTTGGAGGAGATGAATAAATTACAATTACTCAAAATTAATCTTATGAGGGCGGTTAGTGAAGGTCAAAGTACTGAGGCAATTTTAAGGGACATAGCTGTTAAAAAAATGAGGTTATATCAGAATTTTAACACGCAACTTGCAACGAGAATTGCAGTATATAGGCCCAAAGTATATGAGGTTGGGGAAAACTCTGGATGAATACTGCCTAAAAGATTACATCAGAAGGCGGAAGCTAGTAGGATAACTAAGATTCAGGAGGATTTGGGGCAGATTTGTGATAAGTTAGATGAAGTATTGGAGGTGTTCCGTAAATTTTATAATCAACTATATACTGATGATGATATTATTAGAGTTGAAGGGCTAGTGGCTAAGGTTTGCGCCGATATGGAAATTTCAAAATTGACACATGATCAAAGGGAAGAGTTAGATGTCAACATAACTTGGGATGAAGTGGAGGCAGCCCTTACATCATTAGCTGCCAGCAAGGCTGTTGGACCTGATGGCATCCCCTTGGAATTTTATAGGACCTTTCAGCAGGTATTGAAAATTGAATTGACGGTTGTATTTCAGGCAGCACAAAATGGGATTGTACCAGTGTCTTGGCGCAAGGCCATTATCATTGCTTTTTTAAAAAGGACAAACCCAGCCTATTACCATCATTATATAGACCCATTGCCTTAATAAACTCTGATAGTAAAATCTATTTGAAGATAATAGCAAAGTGTCTAGCTGGAGTTATTTCTGACCTTGTCTCAAACTTTCAACATGGGTTTATTCTCGGTCCAGATACAGCCGATCACGTAAGGCGTGTGATTTTGCTGATAGATTGGGGGACAAGCGACCAATACTACCTTCGCGGCATCCAACAGGGTTTCCTGGCCATATATGTGGGAGGTTTTAAGATTGAAGGGGTTCGGTCCTAAGATTCGGCAAGCTTTGGAGACATTATATTTTGCCCCGGAAGCCAGTATCCGAATTTCTGACGAAGAGTCTGTTTTGTTTCCAATCGGTCGAGGCACATGGCAAGAATGCCCGTGTTCACCTCTATTATTTGTTTTATACATTGATTTTATTTTTTTTAAAAAGCTAAATCAGGCTATAGATATAATAACTGTTAAATTGCAGCATATAGATTACAGAGCATTGGCTTACGCTGATGGCATTGTTGTTATTACTAAAGAAATCCTCACCGCAGTTTGAGCAATAGATAAATTGGCTTACCAGTTTGGGCGGTTTTCCGGGTACAAATTAAATATCTCTAAAACACAGGTGCTTTTTGTCGGTGGGGGTTCTCCTGATTATATAGTTACTGTTCCGGAAGTTACCTATTTAGGAATAAAAATGACACTGCCAGTAAGTAAAATTCCAGAGCTAAATATGAATCCAGTGCTTTCTAATGTGAAGTCAACAATGGAGCGTTTGGACCACCTACATTTATCTCTGTATGGCAGATCAAATGTATTAAAAATGATGGTATTACCCAAATTATTATACATGTTCAGAACTTTCCCACTTCAATTCCCTGCTTCATGTTTTAAAAGTCTAGAGAGGATTAGCTCTTGCTTTTTGTGGGGATATAGTCAGCAGAGAAGGGCCTATAAGAAGATGGTGGTGCCAAAGGATCGTGGAGGTTGGGGTATGCCATATTTTATGTTGTATTATTGGGCAGCGGTCCTGTAATTCATTAGCCTCCTGGTAGTAGGGGACAGGGCCAAAATCTTGCCATGCCATAGTCCATCAATTTATGAATTTGGGCTAGTCGTTGATTCCAGGGAATGTTTGGTTCAAATAGTTGAACCCAGTTATTTTAAGAAAAAAAATTCAAAATTCTTACGGCTGCGTATTCAGTTTGGAAACAGATTAAGCGACATTTTGTTATTGGTAAGTTGAATGCTTATACCCCTTTTTTTGCTCCTGGGTTACTCCCAATAATCTTTCATGACCATATATCAGATAAATGGCATTTAAAAGGAGATCTGTGTGACGATGGGCAGTTGGCAGCATTTGAAGAACTTCAATTAAAATTTGGTTTAGACAAACCTGATTGTTTTAAATATCTCCAGATTCGTAGCTTTTTTATTAAAGCCACTTCGGGGTTGGTACATCAATGGGTGAAGATCTCGGTCATTGAAAGAATGATGAAGAAAATGGCCATCGGTCAATCTTATGCTCAATTAATAGAATCTCTCCCAGATGATCTAGAGATACGCCAAGAGAAATGGGTAGTGAAGTTTGGACAAGAGGCTATTAATGTCTGTGAATCTCTACGGCTAGCTAATCAAGTTTTGATGACAGGGCGGATGCGTACTCAGCATTACATGACTATATATGATTTATATTATACTCCAAGTAAAATTTCAAAATGAGGGACTTCTTCTGGGACAAAATGTAACAGATGTGGTCTACACGCTGCAGATGCTGTTGATATGTTTTTTGAATGTCCTAAGTTAGGCGAGCTTTTTTGGTCAATTGAGCGATTTCTAGGAATATTATTAGGGTCCCCTGTTTGTATTACAGTGGAATTGGTAGTGATTGGTGTTAGTACAGACGTCCAAGTACAGATAAGATCAGCTGCAGTGGTGTCTTTTCTGTTTATCTGTATGGTGGTTGTAAGGGCATGTATTACCAAGGAATGGATTAGCTCACAGCCGCCGACATTCTCGTGTTGGCGTTCAAGATTTCTAGCCATGTATAACCTAGAATTAGCAATTTATAAGGCCAAGGGGGGGGGGGAAGAGCACAATAGGTGCTAAGATTTGGCGGTATTAGTGAGTGGTATAGGCTGTAAGCATGTTTATGAGAATGTTAATTAATCAGTTTGCTCCGCATTTGCATCCATCTGTTTTGATTATTCCAGATATGCCATTTGTTTGGATGTACATTTTTTTGTGGTCTTCTTTCTGTTTTTTTTATTCTCCATCAGCCGTGTAATATGCCTTGTATTCAAACTGTACACTGCTTGCCAAAAAAATAATTTTAAATATAAAAAAGGAATGTAGGGGCAGATTTACAAGCCCCTTGCACCACCAATGTGTCACTTTTCATGACGCACCGGCGCACATTTTTCTGCCCCATATTTATAAGGACAGGAAAAGCCACCCTGCGTGACTCTTCCTGTCCTTGTAAATACGACCCCTTTACATGGAACACCCCTTTGTGTGAAAGGGGTGTTCCATGAGTGCTCCTGTGGGTGTTCTCTGGCAACACCCATGGAACCAGACACATTTCCAGATTTACGAGGAATCGTAAACCTGGAAATGCGTCAGAAAGCTGTGCCACCCTAGGGGTGGTGTAGCAAGGCGCAACAAGGAGAAATATTTTCATTTCTCCTTGTTTTTTTCCTCTTTCAATATGTGCTGCATTCTACAGCACACATTAAAAGAGGAAAATGCCTGTAGTGATTGTTTTTGTGCAGGAAGGTGCCCCTTCCTGCATAAAAACAATCTCCCCATGACGCAGGCATCCTTGCACCATGGTGCTTGGGTGCCTGCGCCGGTGCATGGTAGCTGTTTGTGCGCTGGCGCAGGGAAAAGCACAGGAATACGACATATTGTAAATATGGCGCATTCCTGTGCTTTGAAAGTGTTGCAGCGTGACGCAGCCAAAGTGCTTGCTTTGCTGCGCTGCAGCACTTTCTTGTAAATCTACCGTGTAATGCTTTGCGTCGACCTTGAGAGCGGAGGCCAACTACATGAGATTCAGAAAACTACTGAAGACCTGAACTATTTATAATGACATTTGAGTATAGTGCGGTAGTGGCAGTGGGTAAGGAGTTCAGGCTCGAGGGCTTCCTCCACATTCAGTCGAATTCCTGTTACTCCTTTGCTCTGGACAAGTTACATATTTTATTTAGCGTTGTGAAGAGGCACTCAGGCTTGGCCAAAAACTCATAAATTAAAAAAAAAATATTGTGATATTCCAGACTCGGGTAGGGTGTGGTACTCAACGAATTTACTTCGTAAAATAATGAGACATTTTTTAATACCCCTGAGGCAGTATAAACACACTTTTGACACCATTTTGAGTACCCATAGCTTAATACCCCTCCATGATAGCTTTGTGCACCTGCAGAACAAGGGCTGTAATGTATGTTTTGTATTTCATTCAATATTCCGCAATTTTGTTATCCAGAAAGGGATGTTCTCGATGATCACTTTCTCACAAAAGGCAGTTTTACAAACCACCACGATTTCTCAGGAAGGGAAGTGGCCACGTGCAGCAAGGCCAGAAGAATTGTTGGCAGTAAAAAGGTGATTCCTTTAGCACCAGGTCCCAATGAAATAACACAAACCAAAAAGGTTTTCTCTGGGTTTCTCAAGACACAGTTACACATAAACTATGATCTGTGAAGTGCACTTGGGTCACTAGTTGAATACTGCCAGTGTTCTTCAGTTCCAATAGTCATGAAGTCAATCTCTTAACAGTTGCAGCCAAAGAATTAAGAGCCAGATTTATAAGCAATTATGGACCAGATGTAGGTAAATTAGATTTACTGATTCATAAATATAGAATTTTACCGATTCGGTATTCATGAATCGGTAAATCTAATGTAGGTAATTATTCGGTAACAAATACCGAATCGGTAGGATTCGGTATTTACCGATTCGGTAATTACCAAATCGGTATTTGCCATTGATTCCTATGGGCCTTGAAGCCCGTAGGAATCAATGGTAAATACTGATTCGGTAATTACCGAATCGGTAAAAATACCAAATTGCCAAGGGGGACAGGGTGTCACTTTGACACCCTGTTGCACCCCTGTTTTTGGCTTGTGTGCCATGTGACACACATACATGCCTTTAGGGGATGTATGTGTGCCACATGGCACAGGTGTACATGCACAGATGTGCATGTACACAGGAATTCGTTTTTTACCATGCAATAGTATTACATGGTAAATAACAAATTCTTAGGGGCCTGTAGCACTGTTTGCAGTGCCACCTACATCTGGATTTACAGAATCGGTAAACTTACCGATTCTGTATTTTACCGAATCAGTAAATTTACTGATTCTGTAAAATAAAGGCCCACTACATTTCAATACCCAAATACCGGTCGGTAACGGTCAAAATCGGCCGTTACCGACCGGTATTTGGTCTCCTGCATCTGGCCCTATGTCTCCTTGAGGCAGGCGCATAGAAGTGGAAATGCATGTTTGTCTCCAGTGGTTTCTAACTTTGCATGTGTGCTGTACTGTACAGCACAAAAACAAAATGTAAAAAGTTTACAAGTAAATCTAAGTGTAGCATGTTGTATTGGAATGGTAACCTTTCAATGCAAAGCCAAGCGATGCTAGACTGACTCAGAATGCTCTGCACTTTGGTGAAATGGTTTGTGTCTGGTTCTACACAGAAAGAAAATGCACCAGCGCTTTTGAAGAGAACAACACCTTATCTTTGAATTTATGGTGCTATCCAGCTGTCTCCTTTTCACTGAATGCAGGGCAACAACTTTGGTCCCAGTGGATAGTTGAGTGAAAAATAGCAAATTTGCCCCTAAATGACTACCAGTGCTGATACATTTGCATCTATGGGGCTCAGAAGTGTGTTATGTTGGCATGCGTCAAATTTTATATTTTGACTGAAGTAAGAAAAAAATACAAACAATGTTGTTTTTGAAGCCACAAAACAACCAATGACCAAAAACAAATGGCTGGAGCTAAAGGAAAACCATAATGTGTTTTATCGTGCTACACAGCACTAATGTGGCATCACCATGGAAGTGCAATCCGACACTTGAAAACCCGGTCGGGGCTCGAAGATTAAAGCACGGGCTGCGCCATCAGCCCTACTGTTGCAGCGGAGCCAGTACTGGGGCCAGAGACCAGTAGCGAAGGACCGCTATTGACGATCAGAGGACGGGGAGAGGGTGGGAAGCACCGGGCCCTGCAAAGCACAGCTTTGAAGCAGGTTTCTTCTACCCGCACGGATACTGGGCGATGGGTGAGCATGAGCCTCCCCTGGGTCATCCCGCCCTGGAGGCCCCCCCCCCACACTGCCTGTGGTGGAGGGCTATTCTGGTGAGCGGCCGGCGACCTGCGACTGGCAATTGGGGGATGGTGTTTGCAGTGCACGGTCCGGGCGAAGAACGAGGCGGCCATCTTCTGATTGGCACCAGTGGTGCCCACGGCTACCACCGCGAGGCCCTAGCGGCCACGACACTCGCTGGCAGTTGTCTGCGGCGGCTCTACATGCTGCTGGGACACTGAGGGGCCTCCCTGCACGACGCCGGGGGCCCACGGGGGTGTCCTGTGTCCATTGATGATGTTACGAAGCTAGGATCCCTGCTCGTGATGCAGCAACCTCAGAGGCCCCGGGCTGTGGTTCATCTGGCTGCCTGGTGAGTGAGGTCCCGACCTGTTGCTTTGGGCCCTTGTTACATTTGCAGGGTGGCTGCACTGTGCACACCTGGGACGCTGGACTCTGGTGCAGCCTCTTGTGGGGGTGTGTAAGAGGGCTGGACTCGTCCCCCTCCTCGATCTTCCTCATCGCCTAGAGCACACAACTTAGACTGCTACTCAGATGTAGCCCCTGAGTGGTCTTGCTCCATGCATTAATATGGCCCCTTATTCTTGCGGATCGAGGTTAGTGATGTTCTGGGGCTGCTAAAAGTTGATAAGGCACTGAGAAGCGACGGGCCCTTTGCCTGCTCTCACCCATAACTTTGCTACTGGTTCTGCAACCATCGCTTAGTAGGGTAGCAGCCTCACCCCTCAAGCCTACACAGCCACTACTCCTATTTGGAGGCGTCTTCTGCTCATCCTGGTGGTGTTATTTATCCTTCTCGTGAGTGGCTTGTTTTTGTGCTCTGGGGCAAGCAGGGTCTTGGTTGGATCCCTCTACCATAACTCCTCTACGGGAGCACTGCTGACTGGAGGGCCATGCCACGCAACAAGACAGGCAAAGAGGCTACACTGTCCCTAAAAGAGGATCCTGTCACCTCGTTGTGGAGCAAAGCTGGTCCCACTGCCTCTGCATCTATGGCGTCCTCATCAGAAAGCCCCGACGATCCTGTCACCCGACCTATTATGTCGCAATTTCTGCAGGAAATTAAAACTGAAATTGGATCTCTTAAATATGACAGCCAGACTTTTATTAAGGAAATCATAAAGGAGGTAACAGACATTGGGGAGAGGGCAGATGACCTTGAAAAAACAGTGGACAGCTCTGGCAGTGCCCAGCCCAGATCCCCATCCTGACACAGGAGTCCGAGGACTATGTCTGACGCCCAGTGGAGCTGCTCTGTTCAGCTCTTGAGGAGATCGGCCTTGCTTCATCCCCTGACCGTTACCTACCCAGTTGGACTTTGGGCACAGTTTTTTTCACCCCGTCTCCCTGTCTTGCCCCCCCATTGTATTTCTGCGACTCTACTTTTTCCTTGTCTCCCATCTATCTGTTCCTATTCAGCATTCTTTCATTCTTTGTCTACTTCCTTGCTCCTATCCCCTCTCACCTAAATATTTCCCTTGCCCGCTTCACCGCCTAGCCCCCTGTCCTTTTGTGCCCTTTGACTAAGCACTCCTTCTCCCCTTTTTGGGGAAATATCCACGATATATACGCTGGAGTCTCAGCATACCCGCTGAGAGAGTCCACAGCGCTAAGGGACCCACTCACAATTGAGGTATTGTATGGCACCCCTTGCAAAAACACTCCCTCTCCCCTTTTTAGGGAAGGATCCAGTAAAGTAGGCCTTGGAGTTTCAGAGACCCCTCTGAGAAAGTCCACTGCTCTTAGGGAGCCTCTTGCAACTGAGATGGGTAAATGATACCACTCCTCCTGGGTTCACAGCTTACTGGAGTATGGGTGCAGCTTTGACACGCCTAACGGTTTGTGTCCCTGTCACCCTCCCCCCTCCTCTTGCCTTTTCGTGTCTCTAATCCTCCCCTCCTCTTTCCCTCCTCCACTCTCTGTCTACTTCCCCTGCTCCTACACCCCATTCCCCGGAATATCTCCCCTTGCCCTCTTTCACCACCTAGCCCTCTGCCATTTTGTGCCCTTTGACTAAGCACTCCTTCCCCCCTTTCTGGGGATAGATCCAAGTTATATATGCTGGAGTCTCATAATACCTGCTGAGAGAATCCACAGTGCCAAGGGAGCCACTCACAATTGAGGTATGGCATGGCACCCCTTGCCAAAGCACTCCCTCTCCCCTTTTGGTGAAGGATCCAGTAAATAAGCGTTGGAGTCTCTGAGACCCCTCTGAGAGAGTCCACTGCACTTAAGGAGCCTCTTGCAACAGAGATTGGGAAATGATACCACTCCACCTGGGATCACAGCTTCTGGACTTTGGGCGCAGCTTTGACTCGCCTACCGGTTTGTGTCCCTGTCAACCTCCCACCTCCTCTTGCCATGCCGTGTCTCTAACCCTCCCCTCCTCTTTCCCTCCTCCACTCTCTGTCTACTTCCCCTGCTCTTACCCCTCACTCCCTGGAATATCTCCCCTTGCAGCTTTTTCCCCTACCTATATGTTCCTTTGTGTTTTTATCAACCTTACTTGTAACTACAATTGCCATGCTCTAATAACTGTAACCTTTGTAAAGTTGTAACCTGCAATTTATTGTCTGATACCCATGTAAAGCGCTCTGATACCTCCAGGTCTAGCCAGCGCTATATAAAACCTTTTAAATAAATACATTAATTAAATAAATGTATGTCCTCATGACCCAAAATATTTGGCATTTCCACCCCATTTGGGACAACAACATACAATGCCTCACCTGGGATGCTCTGGGATCTCGTTTGGTATGCATAGCTTCTGGCAGCCACCTTCATGGTACAGTTTATCAAAAGGTCACCATGAACCAATGCATTAACCTTTGATATACTGTTACAAAAGTGTCTCGGTACTACTGCCACTACCATTACTTCCATCTCCATTACCAGCACCACAATCACCATAACTCTTTTTTTTATTATCACCACCACTATTACTACACCATCATAACCAACAACACCATTGTTACCACCAACACAACAACCACTAACATACCCTAAACCAGTATTGATACTACCTCATCATTCACCACGTGTTTTATCGGATTAACAATAAATCAGTACTTTAGTTGCTGGAGAAAGAGCAGGACAGCTTTGCATTTAAAAAACTTATACCTATGTACCAGGGGCAATACAATTCTTCTAGTACATGGTAGGTAATAACTACATAAGAAAAGGAAATGCAATGAAGATTGAGGCGATTTCTCGTTGCATGGGCAATACATATAACAGAAGAGGAGTATTGCCTTAGCGGGAAACACAACTACCAGTGAAATGTGCCCAGTCTTAATCTAGTCTGCATTGTTCATTCATAAACATTCTGTACAAAAAGTAAATATGGCACTGTCCCTTCTTTCATCTGAATTACACAGTAATCTCTCACATCTGGTTTTACCGCTTCAACCACCTCCCTGGAGGCCTGTTGGTGGTTTCGAAAACATTCCTGAATCCAGATTTTGTCGTTTTTTACTATTTCATCTGGATTCTCAAACATATGTACACAGCCCAGGGACAAAAAAGTATCCCTAATGTACTTTAACCATAGAATTTCCATGTCATATTTGCAGGAAAGGCAGTCTCTTAAAATTGTCAGGTTAATCTCAGCTTCTCTATTCAACCATATTGAGCACCAGAGAATCAGGAGGGCTAGATTAATGAGTTCTTGTACATAGTCCAGCCATAATTCCTTTTTTTTTCTTAAGTTTTATTGTTTTATTGCAAGGGAATACAGCAAAGCATAATAATAAGCAGAATAACACAGTATCTTCAAAAAAGAAGAACAAAATATATAATAACTTTTTAACAGAGTGCAAGATAGAAGAACAGATATAAAATGCACAAAATTAGATCCATTCGGCAATTGGTGTCCACATTCTTTCCCCCATGATTCTTTTTTTAACCCCCTTAAGCTTATAGATAGCAGATTCCATATTATACATAAATAATAATTTTTCCCGCCACATGAAAAACGTGGGGGATCCTGGCTGATCCATTCTTTAGTAATACAGGATCTGACTGCGGCCATACAGAGAAAAAGGAAATAAGAAATTGGTCTGGGCCTAGTAACAGTGTGTTCTATACCAAGTAATACTAATTCATTAGTTAACTTTATGTTACATTTCAAAATAATGGATAAAAAAGTTTCGATTTGTTGAAACAGCAATGATAATTTAGAACAAAGAAAAAACATATGTAATTCATCGGCTGCATACAATCCACATCGACTGCAGTTCGTGCCTACCGTCGTGCTCCATTTAACTACTTTACTTGGAGTATAATAAAGATTATGGCTACACATGAAATGTTGGGGTTTCATCATCCCAGTTATGAGACACTCTGCAGCCATTTTAATCGACAATAAGATATCAACATCCAATATACCTAGACTGTTAGCCCATTTAATCTGACATTGGCCTAAATCATCCCCGTATTCCTGCATTAGGCTTAAATATATAGCGCCTATCCGAGGTTTTTTTTGTAAAAGCTCTAGTAAAGGAAATTTAACTGGAGGAATTGAAGGATAATTCTGTAGGAAGCTACGAAGTTGTAAATATTTTAAAAAATCATTTCTTCCCACAGAAAAATTAGTCATTAAATCCTGAAGCTAAATCATTTGCCCATTATAAAATAAATCACCCAGATGCTTTATTCATTTCTGCTGCCACCTATACATAATTAAATCATAAAAAATTTCTGGAAATAACTCCATTGATGTAAGAGGAGTGTAGAAATTTAATTTCACTAGTTTAATGTGTTTTCAAATTTTCTGCCAGACTCCAAAAGCTGATTTCAGCGTCTTATATTTGTTTTTTTTGTGATAGCTGGGTTCTACTATTCTCAAAAAGCTACCCTTAACTTTCTCACCCAAAATCATTTGGTAAGTTGATGGGGTCTGACAATCTACAAGTTCAACTCTATCACCCAAAATTAAGGGGCCAATGTATTGTAAAACAGCAGAAAAGTAATAAAAAAGAAAATAAGGGACATTCCATCCCCCACATTCCTTGCTAAGAATCATTTTCTTAGCAGCTTTTCTGTGGCGTTTATAGCCCCAAAGAAATCGAAATGCGGTTCTTTCTAAATTTTTAAAGGAATGTAATTGGAAATCCAGAGGAATTGTGCGAAATAGGTATAGGACCTTCGGTAAAACCAACATTTTTAAAATGTTAAGTCGACCAAAGAGAGATAACCGTAAATGATCAAGACGCTGTAATGGGGTTTAAGTTGCGCTCTGGAATCTTTTCTATAGGTAGCGAAATTTTGATTCCTAAATATGTGACTTCTGAAGTGGTAGAAATATTTGCTGGTGGGTTTTCTCCTGAACACAAAACTTGAGTCTTTTCCAAATTGAGTTTATAACCCGAAAAAAACCCGAACTGTTTAGCAATCTGGTCAATGATAGGTAAGGCTGTTTGAACGTCTGCAGTAGTAATCACAATATCATCGGCATAAGCAAGGACTCAATAGTTATTATTAGCTAGATGTATGGGTTTGATATTGGCTTCCAAAAAAAAACGATTAATTAAAGGGTCAATATAAAAAGCAAAAAGTAGAGGAGAACAGGGACATCCCTGACGGGTACCCCTGGAAATTAATAAAGGTGATGATAATTGCACATTGATGCGAATATACGCTCTAGGGGTGATATACAAAGTTTTCAAGGCTTTAATGATTCCCTGTCCTAATCCCTTCCTGAGCAGAATTTCCCAGAGATAATCCCAAGCAACCCGGTCGAAAGCTTTCTCAGCGTCTAAAAATACGAGTCCAATAGTAGACCGAGTTGCTTGGGACCAATCCTAAAAGGAAATCACACGTCGAATGTGATCGGCGGTATCTCTAGCTGGGATAAACCCATGTTGGTACTTAGAAACTAAAGGGGAAATAATATTGGAAAGTCTACCCGCTAAGATTTTAGAAAAAATTTTACTGTCAGAATTTATAAGTGAGATAGGGCGAAAAGATGAGGGTAATAACGGAGGTTTGCCTTTTTTAAGAAACACCGTAATGATAGAGTCATGCCATGATTGAGGGGAGTTACCTTGCTGTGCATTCAAACATAGATCCAATAATTCTGATTTTAACGCATTCCTAAAGAATTTATAAAATTCTAACTGAATAGCATCGGGTCCTGTGGCTTTTCCTGAAGCTAGTGACGTTAGGGAGAGTTCGATCTCCTCCCAGGTAAATGGTAGATCTAGTTTCTCCTTCTCTTCATTAGATAGGGTAGTATTCAGTACTGGGTCAACAAACTGATTAATCTGGTCTAAATAATCAGGGCAATCATCATCCGCATACAGTTTGGAATAAAAATCACTAAAGACTCTCAGAATATCTTCCATTTTGCTAACAGTCGCCCCTGTATGGTTATTTATTTTATTAATACTAGCAAAAGCTGCTTTCTGTCTCGCCCTCTTTGCCAATAATTTGCCCAAATTTTCACCAACTTCATATAACTGCAGAGACTTGTTGCGCAAATTTCATAGCAAATCGTGGTTTTTAGATCTGTTAATTTCTTTATAATAGTTTCCGTAGGTAATCCTTGATTGTATGCTTGCATAAGTTGGACCTCTAAAGATCTAAGATTTTTAATTTCAAAAGTTTCCTGGACTCTGGCTTCCTTTTGTTTGCTTAATGAGTAGCTAAGTGTTTCACCCCGAACCCCACATTTAAAGGCATCCCAAACTATTTCTGGTGATGCAGTGCCTTTATTATTGGAAAAGAATTCCGGAATCCAAGCATTCATGCGGTCAACATAGAATGGGTCATACAATAATTTACGATCAAAAGACCATAAGCGGGTGGTGGTGTTAGCGATATTCAGTGCAAACTTGAGTATTAAAGGATTATGGTCTGAAATAACTTTCGGAAGGACCTCATATTCTACTTGCGCTAAATCATTGTATAATCCCTTAAATACAAAAAAATAGTCTAATCTAAAAAATCCTTGGTGCGGTGCAGAAAAAAAAGTATGCCCAAACATTCCTCTTCTTTTCTCATGGCCTACATCAGTTAGTCTGTACTCTTGGATGATCCCTTTAAGTGCTGTAAATACCTTCTTCTTCCTACCCTTATATGGAGTACTACTATGAATATCAAATGTTTCTTCCAAATGTAAATTAAAATCTCCACAAAAAATAATATTAGGTGACCATTGTGCCAGCTCTACACTTAGAAGATCAAGTGCACCAGAGTCATCCAATATAGATCCATACATGGAACATATAGTAACAATTAGTCCTCCAACTTTAAGTTCAGCAATCACCCATCGTCCAGTTAAATCCTCTTTAACTCTTTATACTTCCCCCATACCACGCCTCTTGAGTATTGTGACCCCTCTTGTTGTAGAGCTCTGGCGAGAACACCCTACCACTTCCAGCCCAAGTTCTCTCAAGGTCCCTCTGTTAGACCAGGCGATGTGGGTCTCTTGAATGCAAACTACATCCACCCGCATAGTTATTAGCATCTGGGCCATTATACCTCTTTTTCTTTTATCGTTCAAACCACATACATTGATAGATTATATCGATAATTTAGCCATTATAAAACATTTTTAAATAAACTTGACTAAACACAAACACATGAGCAACAACTGCCGAAGTTCGATATCTGCCAGAAGTGAATCTTAAGCAAAAAACAAATACGTCTTCCAACTGTATGACCTTGCACCCCGAAAGAAAAACTTCTTCCCACCCACCACCCCCTTTGTTCCCCCCCACCCCTCCCTTCCCCCACCACCCCCCCACCAGAAGCGTAAGGGCTATTGCCCTCATTGATGGTATGTGAGTGTCAGCTGTGAGTTCCGCCCGGGTCTGACCCTCCTGAAAAAATAGCAAAAGAATAGAGTGCATCTAGAACTAGAAAAACAGCAAAAAAAGAAAGCAGTTAAATAGCAGAGCACACTGCTAAGGGGTCAGCCCATTCAAACTAAATACAGTGTTAAACATGTCCTCATTCCTATAACACTTATTGCATAATTTCTAAGAAGCAAGATGGCGGCCGCTACTGCAGCCGTGTGAGGAGCTGCTCGTGTTCTGTCCGGTGATCCGACCTAGCCTGAGTGTGGTGCTTGCTGCCGACCGTCGTCTGTGAGCTGAGAGCCGAGGCTGGAGGTTACACGGGGAATACAGTGGCGCCGAGGAGAAAAGATCGATTAATTCTCCGCCTATTGCGCTACATTGGAGCTATTGTTCTGAGCTGCGGGGCCGTGCTGACTCTTACCCACTGGTCGGCGGGACCCAGGTGCTTCTGAGCGTCTGCGGCGCTCCAACCGCGACCCATCGTATTTTCGAATTTTCAGAATCAGCTGCTGCGAGGCGTGTGGAGGACGCAGCTTGGGCGTTTGTGTAGGCGACGTGCTTTGTTTGGAGGAATACTTCCCGGGAATTTGCTGCTCCTGGCTACACTGTTGCAATTTAGTCTTTTTTCACTTGGAAGGGCACTGCTGGTGTTTTAGGCACACTGTGAAGCTAAAGGACGCGAGTGAAGGCGTTATTGGCGGTGCTCAGCAAGCAGCTGAATTTCAAAAGCCCCTTGCAGTCAGCAATTGTAGCAGTTTTTTTCTTTTTTTCTTTTTCTTCTGCTGCAAAGCTACGTTTGGTTTAATAGAAGACACCTCCGGTGAGTGGAAAACATTTTTTTTTAATCTGCTACATTGTGGTGCTTGAAAACTTTTGCTTAACAGCCAGCAAGCCAGAAAGTATCGAATCCATAGAAGTGATTTAAGTGACTGAATAAACTCTCTCTATTCTTTGATACACTATCTGAGATATATCTCTATCCATTTAACATGGCTCCCAAAGGTAGAGTAACAAAAAAAAATACCACTAATCTAGCTAACTCTACAAATGCTGCAAATGCTGTAAATACCACTACAACAGCAGACCCAGAAAATCGCAATTTACAAACAAATGGAGTTTCTAAAGAGCCCACGATACCGGAGTTATTTAAGAAAAAGCCTACAATTAACCCCAATAAAAGTACTATAATTGAACCGACCCCCTCTAAGGCTACAGTGCACTCTAACCCCGAAAAAACCAATTTAAGCCAATCAGCTAAAACTGATGCTGCTTTAGTTCCAGCTGATGAAGACGTTGGTGTAAGAGGAGAAGCCAACGACGATGATGTAGTATCTGAGCTTTGTCTCGCTGTAGAGGGAGTTAGAGTTTCACCTAGACCGAACGACCCACAACAACAACAGGATGCAGAGTCTATAGAGTCAGGGGGTCAATTTATTTCAATGTCTGACTTATCAGTGGCATCAGAAGGTGATTTTGAAGAGGAGCTTCTAAATGAGGAACATTCTCAGGTAAAAGATTGGGCGGACGATTGCAATCAAATCTCAGAGGAAGATATGCTTGGCTCTGATTTTCTAACTAATGAAGGAGCTTCAAACACGGTCCGTAAGGTCATAGAGGAAAAATCTAAGGAGAATATAACAGTCATGGACCAACCTCAATGGGATGGGGCCGGTGCAAATAATGAATCTGATCATGAAAACTCTGAAACTCCTGAGTTATTAGAGGAAACTGAGGAGATCACTTTAAAGTCCATATATAAGCTACAGGCCTCAATGTATCGTATGATTCTAACTCACAGAGAAGAAACCAAGGCAGAGGGTCTTCGGACTCAGGGAGCTGTACGTAAACTCCAAAATGTTGTTCGACGATTGGCCAAGTCTAGTACGGACACTAATTCGAGAGTGCAAGAGACTGAAACACGTATATCGGCGGTAGAGGATGAGTTAACGCTACAAAAGAACTCAATCAAAGACTTGGATAGTACTAGGCAAGATGTGGACTGGAAACTAACGGATTTAGAGAATCGTGCTCGGCGCAATAATCTACGTATCTTGGGAGTTGGTGAAAAGGCAGAAGGGAAGGATGCTCGACGTTTTGTAGTAGATCTGCTCTCGGATGCTTTTCAGGATCTCACTGGATGGGACTGGGATAAAGAAATTATAAGAGCCCATCGGTTCCCATTTAATCAAAAACCAGATCAGGAAGGGAGAAACAAACATCCAAGAGCTATTCTCATTTGTGTGCAGAACTATCTTCTCCGTGAGATCTTTAATGATTTGGCAAGACCATCTAAACCCAGAAAAGGCTTGGGGCACAAATTCTTTGTTAGACCAGACTTCTGTGCTGCAACTGTTCAACAACGTTGGAGACTAAAACAGCTTATGGCACCAATGCAAGCTAAGGGGGGTCAAACCTTCTTACTCAATCCTGCTAAACTTAAAGTTGTGCATAAGGGAAGAACCTTATTTTTTGTCTTGGAGATAAAAGTCCAGCCATAATTCCTGTGCATGTAGAAGTGCGGAGTCGATAAGGGAACCCCCAGCAGGTGACGACAAAACCTGTTCTTCTCGACCTGGATCATCCCAAAACTCTCTGTAGCCCCACATGCCTATGCCATATGTCACAGTTGGAATACACATCCTTTTGTAAACTTCCAGAATTGGAACAACTATTTTTTTGCTGACACATGCAGCAAGGGCAAAGGTAATACCAACTGGACTGCAAAAAACAAACTATCCTGCAAATAAGGCAGGGGGGCCATATGCAGGCCTCCTCAAAATCCAGGCCAAGGTATGGAAAGAAGCTCACCATCAGGGCCGGACTGGGATCCAGAACCGGCCCTGGCAAAGTGCTCGGCCGGCCCCCCTCCCCCTCTCCGGGAGGAGGGAGGGGGGGGGGGGGGGGTGCGACCGCTTTCTGTGCCAGGGCCGGTTTTCAGCCGTTTTTGTTACAGGACCGTTTTTTCAGCATAGCTGCAAAAACGGCCCTGTAATATAAAACGGCCCCCAGGGGCCCAAAACCGGCCCCCAACAATGCGGCCCACCGGGGGATTGCCCGGTGTCCACAACGGCCAGTCCGGGCCTGCTCACCATACCCAGTTTCCTTCCTTCAATACTTAAGGTACAGGTTTTAGTGTTTCTGGGAGCACACATAATTGTAAAAGTGTTTGTAAAATGCTTCTCCAAGTCAAGCCCTTTCATAAAAGTCACAAAGGTTGAATATAGAATCTTGAGGCAAAAAGTACTGTGTCATCCACATACCATACTGCTGACAGTCTTTACCCCAACTTGGGGCAATGTAACCAGTGATCTTTCCAGGTTATTGATATGTAGCAAGAAGAGAATGGGGGCAAGTACACATCCTTGCTATACTCTTCATTTAACTTTAAATGATGGCATTTCCATACCTCTCCAA
This sequence comes from Lissotriton vulgaris, assembly GCF_964263255.1. Taxonomy (NCBI): domain Eukaryota; kingdom Metazoa; phylum Chordata; class Amphibia; order Caudata; family Salamandridae; genus Lissotriton; species Lissotriton vulgaris. The sequence continues at coordinate 933,462,905 of NC_141699.1, forward strand.
GGCCTAAAGATCCTGGTGAAGGAGTCTTAGAAAGGAGACAAAGTCCTCCTCTAGGTCCGCGGATACCAGGGTAGCCCATAATTTAGAACTGTTAACGCAATTGAATGCACTTGACAGGTCTATAAATGCCAGGTGGATTGGGCCCAGTTTACTATTTTATATTTATCCACTATAAGATATAAATTGAGGGACTTTTGAATCACCCCAAGGCCCTTTCTGAAACCATATTGCAGTTGGGAAAGAACAGTATGCTCATTTATGCAGAAAAGTAGGTGCTCCAGAATCACTCTGCCAAATATATTAGTTGTGGAGTCGAGCAGAGATATTGGTCAGTAACTCCTAGGATCATGGTCATTGCCCATTTTGAAGATTGGGACAATAGATGTTCACCAAGATGACGGTACCCCCACCCGACAGATGGAATTAAAGTCTTTGGAAAGCACGGGGGCCCAGGAACCCTGAATCATCTTTAAACAATTTAAGAGGGACTCCATCCGGGCCCGGAGGCTTCTTGTAGGGACTGTTAGGAATGGCTTTAATGACCTCATCAACACAAAAAGGGAGGTTACCACTGAATGTATAATCGTACTGTTCCCCTTCAGGTAACACATCATCCTCTATTGAATAAACAACAGAAAAATGATTTGTCCACGCTTCAGCAGCAATGTGGACAGTTTATTTGTCTGGGGATGACACAGGGGATAAGCCAGCTAGCACTGCCTACCAAAAGCCTTGGGATATTTTTCCTAGCAAGCAACAACAATATCTTCCAATTTCTCATCCTTTATAGCTGCCTTTCTCTTTTTTAGTGCCAAAGCGTATACCATTCTACTAGTTGAATTTATGCTTGGCTCTCTTGGTACCTGATTTAAAGCATTACACAGCCTATTATTAGCTACCCTACAATGTTTGTTAAACCAGGATTTATTTTGGGGTAGAGCCTACCTACTGATCTAGTCAAAATACCTTTAATACATGTTAAAAGCTTGACAACACTATTGATTGCAATTGAGGGTCCTTGCGATTCAATAATACAATAGTTCACTAGAGCCTTACTATGGTTGGTAACCTGATTTCTAATCAGTTTCATGTCAGCTAAGTGCCAGAACAATCTGCACCCCACACCCTTAGTAGTTAACAACTGGCTACTCACTGTGGCAACCCATTGTTGCCTAAAGGGGACAACATTCTTCATGACTAGCAGGTTGTGATCACTATATGCCAGCAGAAGAATCTCACCCCCCTTGATCAAAGGTGACAGACTCCACAAACTAAAAAATATCATCTATTATGGGCCCATTACCCTTCCCTGTATGAGTCTGAATTACTGAAGGAGAGTAATTGTTGAGTACATTTTCTAGATCATGGCCTGCTAGTAGTGAGTATAATCAACGCCCCCTGTCATCCGTCATTCAGATTGACTTCTTTTGACAAACGGTCAAAAATAGGTTGCGACAAGGGAAATAAAAGTCCCAGTTTAGCATTAAAGTTGCCTCCCAGCAGAAGATTAAAAGTTCTGCCGGCCTCTATTTCTACCTCTTCTAACATGCAAATCAAAAAGGAAAAACCCTGAAAGTATTGATTCTACTTGTTAAAAAAAATCATCATTATAAGAGTTTCAGCTTGTGCGCTCTAAATATATTCCCCCAACAGAGCCTAAAAACCTTTACCACATTTATATCAGACACAACAGGAGAGGTTGTACAGCCAATGTTGACCTTGAACCAGGCTGCCAAACCTCCTGTGGTGCGGCCCCCTGAAGAGGGTACTACTGGAATGCTGAAACACATATATCCCTCAAAAACAGCCTCTTTAATATCCCAGGTCTCCTGCATAAATATAATGTAATGTTTTGCAATAATAGATTTCCAACACTCAATATGTATTTTCGAGGCCAAGCGGCTAAGTTCCAACTAAGAACAGTAACATCCACCAATTGTACTTGTTACTTGTTGATTGTATAAGATATAACAAAATAATGGAATTGAAGGTGTTCAAAGGGGGTGTTCCAAATGCATCCTACCCTGTGATTGTGACATTGAGATGCTGGTAGTGGGACTAATCACCCTGGAGTCTCCGGGAGCCCTTGCTACAGGTCCAATACCACTCTCCTGAGCAGGATGTTAATCGTTGTCTTCCAGCCCTATCAGGGCCGCAGATCTATTTTGGAAGAGCAATGGCCTATATTGGTGCAGATTGCTAATAATTGAGCGAGGGCCTGAGGCCCATGATACCTAGATAAAACCAGGGCCAAATGCCTATAAAAGGAACCCAAGGGCAGATTCCTAATTGCACTGGATTTAACCAAGCCAGCTCTAACTTGTGCCAGGCCTTCACCTACAACAAAAGGGTTATGTACATTAATGATTAATAAATCACCATTAAACTGCTTTCCCAAATATCCCATTCCACCCACCCAACATGCCAGGAGGCTCCCCTTGCAAAAGTCCCACTGTTCATGCAAGTTGGAATTCAACCAATGTATTGCATTATTCATACGAGCCCTTGTGGGTTCAAGTTGGTCAGGAGGCAGACTATCCTAGCTAGCTAGCACAAATACATATAGACACGAGGAAGGAGGTAGATCTATCACAGACAAGGATCCTTGCTTTGTACTGCTCCTATCAACCTGATCAGTGGAAGGGACTATCGAGGACTCTACATCAATCCTCTGTGGCAATGAGGGTAGGGCAAGTTCCATGTCGTTGGCCCGAGGTTCGATGTTGCCATCAGTACCACTGGCCCCTCTGTTGCAAACTAAATGCTGTGCAGATAATATTGCAAGACCAGATGAGGGATTAGATCCTATATCCAAAGTACAACAAGGTTGTCAGGGCAAGATTTGTTTCCTGTATTCTTTAGGGAAAAAATCCAGTCGGACATTGGTTCACTTTGTTAGGTATTTATAATGAATGGTGTTGTCACTCTAATCAATAAGAGCGAGTGACACCCCTTTACATGGCCATTCGGCCTGGAGCTTCCTCAGGGCTGGACAAATATACATAATAAAGTATAAAGTATAAAGAAAGCGAGAGATGGGGATGGTGTGTATTCCATGTGAAGACACAAAGTGTTCACATTGGCTGTAAGGGGCATTGAGCGCGTATCCCTCACAGACTATTTTATCTGAAATTTTTCTCTGAAGCTAATACACTGAGAACTTCCGCAATAGATAGATCACAGAGATCTTGCCGGTTGAGCATGCTTGACTAACGTATAATCTTAACAATGCACTGCCTGATTACCTTGCCACGGTTTAGACTAATTCATTCCTTACCTGAGGTCCTCCTCTGATGTATATACACCTTGACCCTGCATCCCCTTAACTAACTAGTTTAGCCTCCTTTCCCCCTCTTTCCTTGGATACCCTTGACCCCGGATGAACTGGGAACCCCGAAAACAACATACGTAACTTTATAGTGGCCCAATTCTTTCAATTTTCAATTCTTTATTTATTTTTTGTCATGTTTATTCCCTCCCGTTGTTTCTCTTCTCAAATACTTCCTTTGTCAATTATGCATGACCCGTTAACCAAACTTGGGGAAACTTTCTAAATACTCATATAATATCATCACAGATGTATGTCACGTTACTGTATATATCCAATATACCTTTCTATTGACCGGCTAACCGCACTCATAGATTTCTCTTATACAAATCCTATTTACTGTTGTTCTGATGTATGTCACACCAATGTAAACTAATCTATTTTCGGTGTGATCGTCTCACACTCTCACCGAAAATTTGTTGCCTGTGCATACTATGCCGTACTTATGCCAATTATCATTCACTGTACATGTATTTATATTTTGACATGTATCCTCTAATGATTTGCTCGCTCCAACTTTTCCTGGGTGTAAAATAATGTGATATGTATGTTATTTGTCCTACATGCTTTTTGCCTCTTTCCTGTTCTCTTTTTCTCCCTCTTTCCTTTCTTCTGGCTCTCATACTGGTTTCTCTTTTAAACTACTGTAATCTTTTATCCCACATTACTTTTCTAAAATACCACACACTATTTGTTGTGTTCTTTTCTCTATCTCCCCCTTCACTTTCTATTTCCCCCGTCCTCTTTACTGCTGAAAACCTAACCAATCAACCTCCCACTTTACCTTCCCCATACAACTTCTTTGCCTTTCCTTTTCCTTCCTTCTCAACGATCTTAACACCCCCCTGGCTCTCTGTCATGGCATATGCACCACCCCATCTCTCTGTCCCTTTTTACTTTATGCTGTATTATGTATATTTGTTCAGCCCTGAGGAAGCGCCCAGGCCGGATGGCCATGTAAAGGGGTGAAACACGTGTTGTTTTTCTGTCACTCCCTCTTATGGACAGAGTGACAACACCATTCATTATAAATACCTAAAGAATACAGGAAACAAATCTTGCCCTGACAACCTTGTTGAACCTTGTCTATATAAGGGGGTTAAGAGTTTTCCCCCTGTCAAGGGAGGAGTATTATGACGATACATTTTTGCTCAATATACGGCCAGTAAGGGATCGGAACCTCTTCACCTCTTATCTCATAATACTATATCCAAAGTAGGCTGAAATTTATGAAAGAACGCTCCCAAATTTTACCCAATTGGGACTCAATTGTGTCCATCTAGTCAAGAAGTTGGCGAAGTTTCACATACTGCAATTTGCTTAACAATGCACTCATACAGCCCTAAGGATCAACAATTGGGACAGACTCTTTCGCATGTTCATCTGACTCAGATGCAGCAGATTTTGCAGTGCAACCTGCCAACTTGGGTTTTACAGCCTTTTTCCTGCATTTTACTGAAAGGCCTGTGTTTAGATCTGAGCTGGGACTGAAATTGGAGTTTTATCCAGGGATCAGAGGTTTAACGCAGTCCCATACTCTACACCTGGTCCTTTATCCTCAGCCAGCTGGCCATCCCTAGCAACCCCCTTGGCCCCACGACAAACGTCAGGGCTATCCTTGACGGATAAGCTAGATGACATAGCTGATGGTACCAACGAGGCAGAGGGTCATCGCTGTGTAGGTTAATGGTATCCACAAGTGCGGGTAGTAACTGCAATTCCACATCATCAGCTGTTAGCGAAAGATGACGTTCAGCAAGTTTAATCTCATTGGACACCAAGTCCAGTGCCCTCAACAAAAAAATATTACTTGTGTGCGCTGGTGCAGTGATAGCTGTTGTGGAGTTGTGGAGCTGCCAGGAACTAACCTTTTCTTGGCCATATCTACCGCATGCCAAGCTGAACACACATAAATGGCCCGAGTTAAGTAAGTCCTGTCTCAGCCAGTCTATGTCCTGTCTTGGGCTGGTCTTTGCCTATGCATATAACAGGGTGCGACTCACCCGCTTGTGTTATGTAATGTATTGTTATGATATGTTAATTAATTTTCTATAGCGCTCGACTCACTCTGGGACATCACGGCACTGCCTAGAAAATAGTAACCGGCAGATTGAAAGGACCAGAGCGAATCAGAGGAAGCAATTAAAACAGAAAGACTTTCAACTGTTTCCTAAAAATATAATAGCTGGAAATTTTACAGAGGGCCATATGGAGCTCATTCCAAGATCCTGGAGCTAGATATGAAAAGGCTCTGCCCCCTGTGCGAGTCAGGCGAATTCGGGAAACCTGAAGGAGGCCTAGTGTGCTGGATCTGAGATTCCTGCAGGGAGACTATTTTACAAGTTTTTTTTGCAAGTAGAGAGGACCTCTAACTTTCAGAGCATTATAGGTTAGACAACAAATTTAAAAAAAGGATCTTTTTTTTAGTGGTAACCAATGCAGTTCCCTAAGCAGCGGAGTCGAGGGAGAGCCTGCAGGACGATTAAGAATCATTCTAGCTGCGGTGTTCTGTACTACTTGCAATTTAGCCAGTAGGGTCTCTCCCACTTCAGCCAGCAAAGCATTTCCATAGTCCAGACGACTGATTACCATTGCCTGAACTAAGGTCCTGTGGTGGGAGGTTGGCATATAGGGAAGAATTCTTCGAAGCAGATGTAGACTTCAATAACAGGAGGTGCTGGTGGCAGCAATGTTGTCCTTCATGGTCAGTGCCTGGTCCAACTTTAAACCCATATTTTTAACTGATTGTTTGGTCACAGGAGCTGTATCTAATTGAGAGGGCCACCAGTCGTCCGACCAGATGTCCGAGGCTTTTCCCATTAGTATAACCCCGGTTTTTCCTGGGTTCATTTGAAGACAGTTTTCTGTCATCCAATTGGAGATAGTGAGCATGCTGCGGGAGGATGTAGGTGCTTTTCAGCGCATGGCCGACACTCCTTCTGCGGGGTAAGCTGAGAGACGTAGTCCAACCTCAGCAGGCTGCAGGAAATGTTGCAGGTAGAACAACACAGCACGCCCGGACCAACTCACACCCCATGCTGCAGGAGGTTGTAGGTGCTTTTCAGCACGTGGCTAGCACCTCCTTCCTCAGGATATGCAGGGAACATAGTCCCACCCCTGCAGGAAATGTTCCTGACAGAACAATACAACAAACCTGATCCAATTTACACCTCGTGCTGCAGGAGGTCATAGGCGTTTGTTAGCATGTGACCAGCCCCTCTTCCCTCAGGGTATACTGGGGGATGTAGTCCCACCCAAGAAGGCTGCAGGAAGCATTCTGGGCAGAACAACACAACAAGATGATCCAATTCGCATCCAGCACTGCAGGAGAGAGACATCGCATGAACTTTTCAGCGTCTGGCCAGCCCCTCCTTCCTTGGGGCATGCTGGGGGATGTAGTATCACCCCAGTAGGCTGCAGGATGCATTGCGGTCAGAACAACACAACAAGGCCGATTCAATTCACATCCAAGTTAATGTTCATTCAGAAGCCATAGTCGTGAATAATTACATTGTACATTATGGAAGAAGCATTATGGACTTAGATTTTAATTGTGTGTTTGACTAGTCTGTGAGCTATTAATGTTAATGGTTTCCTAGATGGGGAAAAGGACAGCTGTTGAACCCCTGTAGGGGATGACATCACCTAAAAAAAACTAAATTGAATGTAGATAGCTGTATGTTGGAAGAATCTGAGGTACTCATTTAAGGAGTTGAATCAGTTCATTGTGGTAAAGCCTCTTTAAAATGCCCAGTCAAAAATAAACCTCAGATAGCGACAATTAGAAAAAAAAAAAGAATCACAAGTTGCTCTCTAGAAATTAAGACAAATCACTAGTCCCAACGGGTTCTTCAGTTTAAAACAGAATTTCTGGTGAATCCAGATATCCAGTCAGGGTGCTCGACACAGCATAGCCCCTTGAAAGTAAACAGCATTTGTCAGAATAAATTGTGTGGAGGAAGGAATTGCCAGTGCACTGCTATTGGAGTAAAAAAGACAATTAAAGAAAGATGGTATGTCTGCTCAAGACCCTCTGATTGCATTAATATTGGAGCTGTAGGAAGAGATTAAAGATTTAAGACTATGGCCCTGATTACAACTTTGGTGGTTCATAGACCTATGTGGTGTCGGAAGCAGTAAAACCGCCACTGAGTTGGCGGTACGACCACCCAATTACGATCTATGCGGTCGCATAGAATAAAGACCACTGTCGCACTGCAGACACCGCCAGGAATTTCCCTCCACCGTTGACTGTTTAAAGGGCAATGCTGTGGTTTGAAGTTGAACAGCCAGTTTTCGCGCCTGCCAATTCGATGCGGCATACCTCTGACATGAATCCGGCAGCGACACCGCCACACCTGAGCTGGCAGAAAGGGTAGTATATATGGCACAAACTAACCTGAACTCACCACGACACACCTCAACATGACCCCCAGCGCCATGGAGCGGGCTCTTAACATCCTTCCTCTGCTGATCCTGCTTGATGCCCACTGAGACTGTTGTCAGCGCAACTGATGGCAAGCCATATGCCTACCCGCCACCATTGACTCCACAGCAAATATGAAGGCCCGGCATAGACCGGTCAAGGTATTTTGGTGGCCTGTGCCAAACTTTTTATGTGTGCCCCTGCCCCCAATGCATAGGGATATATGTGTCAAGCAATTCTCCATTATCATTCTGGAAATGTGCATAGACTTTCCAATTCTAATACCCCCTTTCAGGGAAATACTCTTGGGTCCAGAGGGAGACGTCCACCCCCTCGTAGATCAGGGTCTTCTAACTCTGACGGCCTGGAGGATTTCAGGAGACAATGGCAAATCCCTGGGCTTTCGCCAAATGCTTTCAGACTAATTTCTGAGTCGTGGGCTCAAGGTACAAGAAAGGCATATCGACTGGCATGGAGCAAATGGGTTCGCTGGTGTCTTCAACGAAGTCACGATCCCGTTTCAGTTGATCTAGTTTATGTTATCAACTACCTTTCTGAACTTTTTACTTCAGGACTCTCTTATAGAACCGTTAATGTCTATAGATCTGCAATTTCTGCAGGCCATTCTCTCATTGATGGTCTCTCCGTTGGACAGAATTTACTCACTAAAAAAATCATGAGAAGCATGAGAGTCATTAAACCTCCAACTGCTAAATATACCGCCCTTTGGGACGTAACACTGCTACTCCGGACCTTATCATCCTGGGGGGAGAACTCTTCCCTTTCTTTGAAACGTATCTCTTTCAAACTTACTGTTTTATTATGTCTGGTATCTTTCAGAAGAACCTCCGATGTCAAAGCTTTAGATATTTCTAGCAGATCCTTTCAACCAGAGGGTGTATGTTTCTATCTTAAGAGAAGAACTAAAACTTTATCTTCCTCTATTTTCTATCCCTTCTTTCCTCAGAATGAAAGACTCTGCGTGGTTAAATGTCTGAAAGAGTATGAGAGGAAGACTGCTAATCTAAGATCAAATGAAACTCAATTATTGATTTCCTTTAGATCTCCCCATAAAGGAGTTTCTTCTCCAACTCTAGCCAGATGGGTGAAAGGAGTTATGTGCGAAAGTGGTGTGAACACCTCTATTTTTGGAGCGCATTCCCTTAGGGGCGCTTCTGCTTCTAAAGCCTATTTTCTTGGTGGTGGTTTACAAGAAATTCTTAAGGCGGCAGACTGGTCTAATGATAGTATGTTTAGATCTTGCTATTTTAGACCAATCTCTAATGTGATTGATAATGTTCTTAATGCACTTTGAACTTGCATAATATGGCCTCCGTGTCGTGCCATAAAATTTAGATTTTTCACAGCCTGCTGGGCAGAAAATCTGGATTTTATTAAGGACACGGAGGCTAATATTATCCCGCCTCTATTTTAATATGATTTGTAACCCACCCTTTTTGTTTGAACAATATCTTGGTAATGTATTCTTCTTTTTCAGATTAAAATCTACTGGTTCAGAAGCTGAAATTTTTAGTTGTTGGAATTCTGATGCTGAAAGTTTATTCGTTGGAATCCTGAAAGTTTATTCGTTGGAATCTTGAAAGTTTACTCCTTGGAATCCTCTTTTCCTAATCTTTTCCTCACGTTGATCATCTTTCTTCGCAGCCTGACAAGAAGGAAGATGCCTGGTCAGAGAGGGACTAGTCTTCTCTTTAGAATGTTCACAAAGTTCTATTCCATTATTGCTGCTGAGCTGTGGTAATAAAGGAGATTTGCATAATATTAGCCTCCGTGTCCTTAATAAAATCCAGATTTTCTGCCCAGCAGGCTGTGAAAAATCTAAATTCTCCATTATCCTATGGCCAGGTCATGGACACTTCACAAGATCACCTCACTATAATTTACCGAAGTACAAAACTCAGATTCTTGGCTCATGTAGTGTACATTGATTGGTGTAACAGAACAGCAGCACCCTATCAGTCCAACACATATAATGTTTGGTCACACCCTCACATTTCCCACTTGCAAGTTCCTGTTGTCACATCAAAGTGACACTTGAAGTTATCTGTCATGAAAATGAAACACCCCCCCTGCTAACTAACTGTAATAGACCCCATACATCACCCACAGTAAAAGGTAAGGGCAGCTACATGGGATACCTCTCAATCAGTGTGACAACCATACAAAGGTCATATTGCAAACACTCCCTGCTGAATAGGCTTGCCTCAACAAGGGGTGAGTGGGTCAGGACAGGCTGTGGCCCTGGTCCACATAACACCTTGCACACACCTCAAAACCTATATGTGTCCTGGACCTGGGGCATGCAGTATGTCAGGGAGAACCAATACCATCACCAAGTGCCATGCATATGTAACCAATGTGGAAGTGCAAGGCAGAAAGGTAACACAGCAGTAACAGGATTTGTCTCACATATACAGCAAGTATCTGTAAGCTATTCACTCTAAAAAGGACACTTCACCAAAAACAACTGTGCAAAGACAAGACAATTCAAAACCCTTCATGTGTGAATGTAACAAATAACTATCTGGCACACATCAAACACACATCAAATCTACACCATAGGGACAAGAGAAAGCTAAATGATGGACAGATTACCCACAAAAAGTAGAAACAATTACTATGTGAGATCACACTGATATCAATCCCAATGTGAATGCATCACACATGTGCTTCCATTAAACAGTTACCCTTCATCGTGGTAATTCCAGCACTGGTTTCAACCTCAGATTACACAACCCCCTTCAAATGGATCACCAATCAGGGTGAAACAGATAGAACTACTATCACATCTCCCAAAGTGCATAATAACCATATACTAGTTAGAAAAGTAATGGCAGGACCAATGAGTTCAAAACCAAAGAAAAGATTTTATTTATCCAATATTAGAAATTGCAAACAAAGGCAAATGGCCAGTCCAAAGCCTTCTGGTTGTCGTCCAGCTAAAAGCTGTGCCACAAAACTTGCCCATATGACACTGCTAGGGAACATCCTCCTTACGTGGCTTCTACAGGGCATGTCAGGCACCTCGAACTCAAGCTTTGGGAGAGTGATGGGTGGGTTTGGTAAGGTGGGACTTTTTGTGGGGCGTGGGAGTTTTGGGAGAGGCAGAGGACGGTTTATGTTTAGGAGGAGTGGTTTAGGCTGTGGAAGTGGTGGAACAACATTTGGCTGTGGTAGGCTTGGAAGTGAAAGGGGTGGATGGGCCAGGAATAGTGCTGGAATAAGAGGTGGCAGGGACGAACTTGGCTGTGGAAGGGGTAGGAGTGGTCTTGGAAGGGGTGGCTTCAGGTTGGGGAGGGATAATGGCAAAGGCAAAGATGACTTGGCAGGCTTGCCCCTGGATGGTATTCAACAGTGCATTCTGACCCACAGAGATCTGTCAAAGGAGGTCAATCACTTCCTCACTGAGCGCAGTGAGGGATACAGGGGCAGGGGCTGAGGTGCATGGAGCAAAGGAGACAGGCCCCCTCATAGTGGACCTGTCATGGTCAACTGAGTGGGAAGCAACGGTGAGGGTGGAGCAAGAACTTAAGGCAGTGGGAAAGGATGATGGTGGCAAATGCCCTGAGTTGTCGGCCACCACTCAGGAGTGTCCACGGGCACTCCAATGATGACTAACTGGAGCTTGCATCCTCTGCGGCACTCCCTCTGGGCCACTGTGTTCCTCTGTGTGGGTAATGTTGTACCTGGAACCACTGTGGATAGTTGTGTCCCCACTGATGTTGGCCTCTCCTCCTCCACATCCCCGAGTTGATACTGCAATTAGAAATAAAATTAGTTTATTCCAGATGTGGCAACACACCTTACAATGTGATGTACACAACATACGTATCAAAGCCAGCCCTAAGGCAAACACAATTGGCCCCAACATGAGCCTGAACACATAAATGCATGGTACATAACCTGTAACTAGTTGCTCATAGTGATCTCATCACCCAATACAGCCACAAGACCATGAGTGAACTATTCTTCAAGTCATCTAGATGTATCTACTTCCACTGGTCATCACCTATACTTTGGGCCATGTAGGCCACCAACGTTGACACCTATCTACAAGTGGTAAGGGGACACAACATACTTATGGGCAGTGTATACAAAAGGACCTTAAAACACATAAAGTTGCCATCAAATTACATATCATCATGTATTGCATATCAAGATGGACATCTATGTTGCATCCATTTTTGCAGTTGCATAGTCCCAAATCAATGCAGACAATAGGCAAAGGACATCATCAATCACCTATCACCTTACCTACACATTGGAGACAAACCTGTGTGGTTTGGACTTTGGCTCAGCTTCATCTCAGATGGTGACATGCATACCTGTAACCCAAACGTTTGGTTAGAACACTTTTACAACTCTGGTAATGACTTACTTCCGTGTTGGTGCTGTTGGGCCCGCAATGGCCCCTCAAGGTCAGGATAGGTCATTGCAAGGATGAAGGCCATTAATGGGGTCAGGATGCGGTGTGCACCCCGCACACGTTGGGAGGACAGCCCCAGCTGGACTTTCGCGATCTTCCAGGTCCAGTGTCTCAGGTCCTCCGACCTCTTGTGGCAATGGATGCTACACCACCTGTAGACCCCCAGGGACTGCACCTTTATCAGGACGGCCTTCCACAAATCCCTCTTCTGATGGGCATTTACCAGTATAGAAACAATAGAGGAAGATCATGTATATCAGTTTTGTAGTCACACATTTGTACATCTGCCACAAGCTGACACCAAGAAGGAACACACCACATGGTTGACTTACACATGCTGAGATACAGAAAAGCACTAATACACATTTTACAAGTCAATGCTTGTTATCACAATCCCTGGTCGGGACTCAAAAACACCTATGTAGCTCCACTCAAATGAAGTACCCAGGGTCATGCCACATGCACCGAGACATGAGCAGCAATGATACATAGTTGTGACCTTGTGATCTAGATCAGGCTGCACAATTTGGTATTAAATTAAACATCCATTTATAAAGGCAGAAATATTGACTTGATGCCTGCACTCTATAGAGAGATTGATATCATGGCAATATCCCATAGAGTAATAGTGATCACACTTTTACTGCCCTAAATTGTTTGTCAGTGAGAGGATGCTCACCGTCTAACCATTGATGCTACATATCAGTATAGCTGATGAGTTATGTGTGGCATGTATTGGCCCCAATTGAAACCTCTAATCATGTGTGGGGCTGACACAGTGAGGTAACTGACATACCATAATGAGACCAAAATGTTAATGTAGATGATATGGTTGTAGCTGTTTCACCCTAACCACCAGCTTACCCTACCTGAGCAAAGATCCTGAATGTGAGAGTGACACAGTTCTAATGGCCCTGGACCATCCAAGCATTTACATTAGCACATTGCAAACAAAGTACTGGTGGAAATGAGCCAGTGCACTTTCAGTCAAACACTTGATATACCATTTCCACTGGACTTGCCTATCACTCAAATTGTAAACTCTATCACTTTGCAAAAGTATGTTCATGTAAGGACTAGCAGGTGTAAGTTTTGGGCTCACATCTCAATTTGTGTACATTTATGCTGAACCTGATCTACAGGGACATGACCCTGGGCACCAGTTTTTTTAAAATTATTTTTCTTTTCAATGATAAACAATATACAAATTATACTTTTGCTCCACTTCTGGCAAGACCCCCCCCCCCCCCCCCCCCGGCACCAACTGACAACATTTGTTTACAATTGTTCACTCTTAAGTTTTCAAACAATGAGCAGGAGTAAGTTTGAAGGTAGTGAGTAAGAAAAGAAAGAAAAAGCAAGGAGAGAAACAAACAATTCCTAATGCCAAACTATTACGTAATGCTCCAAAGCAAGTAGACAAAAAAAAGAACATTTTTGCTAGCATACGGCTTACTTCTGCTTTGTGTACCCTCAGCCCATTTCTCTAGCTGCTCCCAGAGCATGAGGCCCTTCTTCCTAGCCTTTTCCCCCTTTTTTTGCATAAATTGCCTTTTCTAGTTTATAAGTCGCCAGTAGTCTCGCCTGCCACTGTGTGAATGAGGGCGGGTTAGGGTCTTTCCAGTATGTTGCGATACAGATTCTGTAGATAGTCATAGCTACAAAGATAAATGGTCTCACTGGTCTAGTGTTGCCGTCATACCCTAGCAGTAATTCAGCAGGGGTGAATTGTATCCTTTGCTCTAAAACCGCCCCTACAAATAATTGAATTTGCTGAATGAGTGGATTAAGGTTTGTACATGTGGCAAACATATGCGTCTGATCTGCTGCATATTCTTGACATCGAGGGCATTAAGCATGGGCGGAAATTCCGTTCCGCTCGCGGATTTTGCGGAATTTCGGTAAATTCGCAATCCGCGAACTTCGCACGCAGCGGATTTTTTTGCTTGGTGATACAATATTGCGGCGTGCAGCGTTCACTTACCATCATTCAGCGTTCGCCGAGTTGTTTTTCTCGATATTTTGCGAGTGCTGCGCCATTTTGGATCTTGCTGCGGGATCTCGCGGGAGTTTGGCGACGCATCGCGAGAGTTCGCAGTTGCGAACATGTAGATGCGGCGGGCAGCAACAATCTCGCACTCGCGAAATTACAAAATTTGCAATTCTGCACAAGAAATCCACCAGCAAGCAGCATAAACCTTCTGAAAATGATAATTTTTATCACAATAACTCCTCAGGTTGACATTTGCCTGCACTTTTTTTTGCAAGGAGTCCATTTTGGCGGGGGGGAGGAAGTGCCCCACAGAAAAACAAGTTTTTCAAAACTGAAAGCACTCAGCAGGTGCAAAAGTTCAAACTCATCATTAGTAACCATTCCCTGTAGTGTTTCCTGAGGGGCCCCTCCAGAGTTCAGTTGCCTACTTGCAACTATTCTATGACCCTGCTCTGACCCTCCTAGCAGGCTCATAGAATAGCTACACGTAGGCCACAAAGGTCCTGGGAAAAAAAATGCACTGCAGCAGAAAGCAAATTACAGATAAGGAAGCAGGTGCCAGACAGGAAGTTTAAATTCAGTGACACATTAATCAACCCCAAATTAATTCATGTCAGTTGAAGCAGGGCAGGTGTGCTTGCTTTTCCCCCCCATAATCTACAGTGATGAACCAGAAATGATTTCATGTCAGTTGAAGCAGGGCAGGTGTGCTTGCTTCCCCCCCCCCCATAATCTACAGTGATGAATCAGAGGGTGGCAGTGATGTACCAGAGGGTGCATGGGTGAACCAGAGGGTGGCAGTGGTGAAACAGAGGGTGCTGTGAACCTGTGATGATGAACCAGACGTAGAAACAACAAAGCCGCGACCGTTGCGAGCCGACAAGTAAGTTCGCAATTGCGAACTGGTACAAAACCCAAGCGAACTGGCAGAAACCCTTGCGAACACAAAAAAACCCAAATCCGCAAATTCGTGAGAGTTCGCGGATTTTGCGGATTGTGAATTCGCAAATACGCAAATTCGCGAACGCCAGATTTGCAAAATTCGCCCATGCTTAGAGGGCCTAGAGTCCTCGCCCCATTCCCCCATTTAGCTATCCTGCCCGGTGTAATATATAAGAAAAAAGCTGTTTTGGAGAGTAGAGTGCGTAGCAGAGAGTAGTGACTGTAGTAGGGAGGAAGATGGCGGCCGACTAGAAGGTCCGGTCGGGAGCTCCATGAATCATCCTCATGTCTAAAGGCAAAATTTAAACCTTTCTGTTCGCTTTGTTTTATGGAAACCGTAGCAGACGCTTAGCGGCTTAGTGGCTCTCACCTTGTCATAGCGAAGAAGATCTTTGTTGGAACCTGAGCAGGAGAGACAGTTGCGAGCGGCGTCAGGCTTCAGTCATTTCTGGCTCCAGCCCCCGACTCTAACAGCGGCGTGGCCCCCGGAACTCAGAACGTCTGGAGGCACGGGGGATGAGTGACCGCGACCCGCTGGAGCCCGGAGACTTCGAGGTGGTTGGGAGTCTCACTGCGATCTTTCGTCACAGATGGGCAGTAGCCTCCGACGCACACCGAGACTGCCGGAGAGCGCAGAGCAGACTGTGCTTCTACTTCCGGGGCAAGAGCGGCAGCGGCAGCAGCATAGGTGACGGTAGTGGCCGGTCGAGAGTTCAAGGCTTCCTGCAGGGTAGGGAGTTGCAGTGGCACGGACAGAGTGGGTCCCGAGTGAAACTGGGAAGCGTCAGCAGAGAGCAGAAAGACGGGGAGCCCCAAAGGAGAAGCGCAGAACAACAACATCTGCCCAGCACTTGGCGTTTTTGGCATTTTTCCTCGGAAATAAGGCAGACTGAATCGTGGAGTCTGGGCAACACGAGGATCTCTGGTGACAAAGTTTCAAGCCCATACTGCAACCCCATGAGCCAGGTACGAGGGGAAAGAAAAAACCAAGGGGGAATTGCCCTCGATTTAATTGAGGGGTGCAAGGAGGGAGAACAGGGGGACGTTCAAATAGCAGAAGTTGGAAAAGATGGCTGCATAAGGGAGGGTGGATTAGATGCATTGTCTGTTCCAAATAAGACAAGAAACAAGGTGGAAGGGGAGAATCAAACAGAAGTACTAGAATCTGAGGAAAGGGGGAGAGTAAGGTCGAGTTATTGCCTTAGAAATAGGCAATTCCCTAAACAAAGTTTCTCACAGCCACCTAAAAAAGTGACCCTGCCAGAACAAAAGAAACAAAAAAAAAGTAACACGAATCGGGAACGTCAGCCCAAACCAAGATCAGACAAGGCAGCAGTACCCCCTAAACATAAGCTCAAAATTACACCCTCGCTGAAATCTTTCTTTAAAGTACAACAACCCCTGCGGGTAGCAGAAAGAAGTTCCCTCACCCTAATACCTGGTTCCAAAGAAACTCCTGAAAATCAGGCCAATAAATCTCCGAAAATGAGCACAGAAACACCAAGTAACATGAGCCCGCTGGGTGAAAGGTCAGAGGCTCCTGAGGTTCCACCACTACAACCCGTAAGTGAATCAAGTACAAGCGCCGCTAACTGCACTCCTCCACAGACTGCCCTCGAGCAGACGGGAAAACTCATGGAAAGTCTAATGGAGAAGGTCATGGGAGAGATGAGAGAGAAATTTCTGATATCGGAATCCAACCAGGCCAAGATTCAAGAAGTCTGTGAGACCCTAGACCAAAAGCTGAGTGCTCTAGGGGACAGAGTGTCGGCAGTAGAGTCAGAGGTGGTGTCCCTCAACAAAAAAGTAGACTCAAACCAATCCGAAATCAGGAAATTAAGAGCCGCGGACAAAGTTACCAGGGAAAAATTGGAGTCGCTTGAAAATCAAGCAAGGAAAAACAACCTTAGGATTCTAAATGTGCCAGAAAATCTGGAAGGGCAAGACATAAGGAAATTTACCATATCTCTGCTTGAGGAATACTTTCCATGGACCAAAGACATAAATTTGAGTGATGACATTCAAAGGGTACATCGAGATCCATTCAGAAAGAGCAGAGATAGGAAGACGCCAAGAAAGATCTTAATTAATTTCAAAACGTACACACTAAAAGAAAGAATTCTAAGTGAAGGATTAAAGAGCAGCTCACTAAAGAAAGACAATTGGACCTTCAGGATTCGTTCAGATATGTCCAAAGCCACCCAGGACAGACAGTGGGAATTAGGGCAATATATGACTGAACTAAAAACCTTAGGCGCCACGGTTCAGATGAGATTTCCCGCTGCTCTGAGAATCATGTGGCAGAACAAAATGCACAACATCAGAGAGCCTAGCGAAGTGGAAAATTTTATACAACTGATAAAGGAACAGCTACGGACAAAAACATAAATTTAAGATAGGAAACGCAATAAAAAGATGAATTATGGAGCTCGAAAGGGCGAACAATACCGCCCAAGAGAGTGAAAGGAGGCTTCCTCGGGGAGGGGAAAGATAAGCACAGAAAAATACAAAACCAAATAAAAAAGACACCGTGGGCGTGGGGCAAATTAGGGAAAAAAATGAAAAAAATATCCTCAAAAGTGAAGCAACAAGGAATGCAAGAGAACGACAAGGAAAAATGGAAAGGGAACTAAACCTACAAATCCTAAAAATAAAAGCATGTCTAAAATAGCGAAGGAATTTAAAATCCTATCATGGAACGTAAATGGCCTCAGAACATCTAGCAGACGTAGGAAGATCTTTGAATATTTAAAGTTAGCAGATAACGAAGTTATCATTCTTCAAGAAACTCATCTCCTAAGCAATGAATGGGAACAAATAATAAAATCGCTGAACTGGGTGGATATTTGCGTTTGCACAAATCAAAACTGCAATGTTAAGGGTATCGCAATACTTTTTAAAAAATCGCTCAACGTTAAAGTCATACATAAAGTAGTAGACAGCAAGGGCAGATGGGCCGTAGCAAAAGTAAAAATATATGACAATAACTTTATTATAGCGGGATACTACGGACCAAATACGGATGATTCAAGTCCCTTACAGAAATTATATACAGAACTGTTGACTACATCTGATCCAATAATATTGGGAGGCGACTTTAACATAATGATAGATCCTAATCTAGATAGATCCCCCCCAGGAAGATACTCTAACTTGCCAAAAATGAGAGAATGGCTAAGCATTTACAAAAACGACCTAGAACTGATTGACATGTGGAGAGAGAAAGGAAACAAGGAACACCCATTTACTCTACACAACAAAAAACTAGGTCATAAGTCCAGAATAGACTATTTTCTGATTAGTAAAATTCTTTACAAGAACATCAAAGTGTTGGACCATCTGCCAGAGCATCTCTCAGACCACTCGGCGGTACAATTAACCATACAATCGGAAATAAATAAACCTCAGCTTAGATGGACAGTTGACCGCACTCTCTTTTTGGACCCAAAAATAAGGGAAGATCTGAGTATAACCTCAGCTAATTTCTTTGAAGATAATAGAATAGGCACCTCAGACCAAATAACCTGGGATACCTATAAGGCTGTCATCAGAGGTAAACTCATAAACCTGGGGGCTTACAAATCAAAACTCACTAAACAAGAGATCAGAGATTTGGAAGAAAATATAAGTCAACTAGATGTGCAGATTAATACAGAACAAAACTTGGAAATAAAAAATACGCTGGAGATGGAGAGGAAAGATCTAAAAGGAAAACTGGCAGATTATCTTGAAGATAGAGTGAAAATGAAGTGGGAAGCAAGTAAACTAGCCGTCCACGAGTATGGAGAAGGTTGCGGGAAACTTTTGGCCTGGAAAACCAAAACGGAACAGACTAGAAACAAAATAGCCAGTATTCAACTTAGCAATCAAATAGGTGTAACCACTGATGAAGCTGAAATCAAGCAGGAGTTTGAAAACTTCTTCTCTAAACTGTATATGGAAGATTCCTCCCCCTCTGCTGAGCAATTAGGAAAGTATCTTGAATCTTTAAATTTACCGAAATTGTCGGATCTGGAAAACGAAGAGTTGAACGCAGAAATAACAACGGAAGAAGTAGAAACAGCCTTGAAATCCTTGAAAAAAGGGAAAGCAGCCGGACCTGATGCCTTACCAAATGAACTCTATTTAGCCCTAAGGGAAATTATAGCTCCTCCACTAACGAGATTGCTAAACAAAATCTATTGGGAAAAGGAAAAAATTCCAGACTCCTGGAACGACGCTATTATCAGCATTATTTTAAAACCAGGAAAAAATCCCACAGCCTGTGAGTCATATAGACCCATATCTCTGCTAAATTGTGACTACAAAATTTTCACACAAATAATAGCAGGGAGACTAGCTTTGGTAATGCCAAATCTGATACACTTGGACCAAAAGGGGTTCATAAAAGGGAGGCAAATATCAGAAATCACTCACGAACTTTTTGCAACAGTTGATATAGCAACTAGTGAAAAAATCCCTCTTACAATAGTAACTTTTGATGCTGCCAAAGCATTTGACCGGGTCAATTGGTCCTTTCTAAATAGAGTTATTAGCAAATATAACCTCGGTCTAAATTTTAGTCATCTGATAACAGAGACTTACAGAAACCCAAGAGCAAAGATCTTAATTAATGGGAGTCTCACTAATAACTTCGCGATACAAAGAGGAACGAGACAAGGGTGCCCGTTGTCTCCCTTGCTTTTTAATCTGTACATAGAACCGTTGGCAGACACAATAAGAAATAATGATTCAATAATTCCCTTTAAACATCATGAGTGGGTCAAAAAGGTGGCGCTTTATGCTGACGATCTAATGATATTTACAGAAAACTATCAAAGTTCCTCTCCGGCAATAAATAAGGCAATCACAGAGTTCGGGAAAGTTTCCGGTTACCTGACCAATGAAGCAAAAACCGAGTCAATGAGTTGGAATACACAACAGAACAACCCATACACAAAAGATAAAATAAAATATTTGGGTATAATAATAGTGAAAGATCTCGAGAAAATACCCCAAATGAATCTCAACAGGATTTCACTGGAGACAAAAAAACTTCTCAAGGTATGGGACAAGCTACCTCTCAACATGATTGGAAGATCAAATCTGGTAAAAATGTCGATCCTCCCTAAATTTACCTACCTTTTTAATGTTATACCTTTGGAGTTTAAAAGAGACTTCCTGAAGAAAATTCAGGGAGATATAACGAACTTCATTTGGGCTTCAAAAGGTTCAAGGATTGCCTGGAGTAAAATACGAAGAAAAAAACAACAAGGAGGAATAGCTAGCCCAGATATTCTGGAATATTGTAAAGCTTTCCAATTCAAGAATGTGAGATCCCTTATGAAAACCTATGAACTTTACCCCCAATTCCTCCAAATATTAACAAACAAAACTGACCACTTCTTGTTTAAATTTGGACACCCCAAATTCTTTAAAAAGATAAAACTAAAGATACTAAAAAATTCGGCGAAACTTTGGTATCAAGTAAGAAGCTCATTAAATATCCCTTACTACAGCTCCCTGGCTCCCATATGGGATTCTCCAGGCACCCCGGAGTGCTTAAAAGATGCCCTAGCAACCCCTTTAAGAATGGCGGGAATTGACAAATGGGGCCAACTGATGACAAAGAACTCTATAATGCCCTGGGAACAACTTACAGAAATAACCAACGGAACTTTGTCAAAATTTAAATATTACCAACTCACAAGCTGGGCAGGTTCTCTGTCGGAGAAAAAAACAGGAAACATGGAAATAGAGAAAGAGATTATCAAAATCTCCCCAATAAAAAAGGAAATTTCAAAATGGTACTGGGCTATAATCGCTGCAGGAGACGAAAATACCTCAATATCGGAACCTATTTGGAGTAAAAACATCACAGAGCCGGAACTTGAAAACTTATGGCAGAAATCATGGGAAAAATGTTGGACTTTGATTAAACCAGCACGTCTAAAGAGAAATCACCTGTTCACACTGCATAGGGCATACTGGACACCTAAAAAATTGTCTAAATTCAAAGGAGCAAGCACAAAATCCTGCCCTAAGTGTGGGCTTGAAAATGCAGACGATATACACATGTTTCATAGATGCCCGCAATTGGATCTCTTCTGGCTGGAAGTAGGTAACACTCTATGTCGGATATTGGGAACAAACCTAAAAGTGAGTACAACTTTAATTATTTTTGGGATATGTACCGAATTTAATGTAAGTAGCGTGAAGTTAACTAGAAAACAAGAAAATTTGTTATTTGTTTTGATGCTTCTTGCTAGAAGAGAGATATGCCTGAATTGGATTAAAACAGTACCACCTTCACCTGAGGGCTGGCTAAACTCCATTATAACAACTCATAAACTCGACAGGAAGGGAAATCCCTCCAAAAGGTTTAACTTCTGGGAAATTTGGGAAAATTACTTTACGAGTAATATTTAAGGGTAATCCGACAACACCTTAATAAGTCCAATGATTAATGCGGTGACAACAATTCAGACGGGAATAATTCCCCGCCGAGTGGCCATGATGGCTTGCTCTCACCCCCTCCGCTATGAATTATTGAATATGGTAAAGGACAAGGAGGACAAAATTTGACAGATCCACCAAAGGGATACTCTAAGTAATCGGCAAAGTAAAGAATAAGAGTGAAGGAACAAAAGTGGAAGTCCTAAGGTTCTCCGTTGCATTTCCTTATACATTTCATGCGCAAATGAGGACAAAAAAAAAAAAAAAAAAAAAAAAAAAAAAAAAAAAAAAAAAAAAAAAAAAAAAAAGAAAAAAGCTGTTTTATAAAACTGTGCCTGCAGTTTAGTGGAAAGTAAAGACTTTTGGGACAAATCATGAGCATTGGTGAATATATTTGACTCGATATTCAGTTTTGTTTGTCACTTCAGCCCAATCTTTTCTAAATCATCGGGCATTTTATCATTAAAACTGGAGTAGATAATTCCTATCCTAGGTGGATTATTTGAGCACAGTCTATCCATGATGTCATTTTTCTTGAATCCGGCTGGTCCACCGGTCTTGTGTTCCAAAAAACTTTTAATTGCATGATATTGAAATAATTGGCTCTCTTCTAGCTGAAACCGTGTTTTAATGTCCTGAAAGGTCCGAACCCCTTCCTGATTAATCAGATCGCCCAATTTGATAACCCCCGCATTGTATCATTTATAAAGATACGATCCTTTAAAAATTGCAGGAAGTATTGCATTATCTTTAATTGGAGTGTAGTAATTTAGTCTACCTAGTCCTACCAGTTTTCGTACTTTGGTAAAAACTCAGTAGATATTTATTAAAGACTTGAACCGCAGCTGCTTAAAGTAGCCAAATTTGAGTTGTCTCCATAGTATTCCTCGAGCATTCACTCCAAATAAAGCTATGTAAGGAGACGGAGGATCTGAGGTGGACTGTGTGTCGTCATCGAGCAGTAACGAAGAACTATACTGCAAAGTGACAGCCCAGTAATAGAGTTTAAGATTCGGTAATGCCCACCCCCCTCTTTCTTTTGGTAAAGATAGCCATTTGTAATACCTTCTTATATTAGAGTGAGACCATATAAACTGGCTGAAAATTTGCTCAAATAGATAGAGGATAGCATCACTGAATTCCAGAGGAATAGTTCTAAGAAAGTATAGTAATTTTGGAAAGTAAGTCATCTTTATCACTTTGCTCCGGCCGACTATTTTTAGGTGTAAATTATCAATTCTTTTTAATGCTTTTTTAGTATCCTTGGCAAGTGGGTTCAGGTTGTTACCCACTATTGTGTCTAGATATGCAGTGATGTTTACCCCCAAATACTTGGCTTTGTAACTGCAAGGGGGCTGGACCAGCTTATGTTTTCATTTATAATTATCTGGGTTTTTGTTCTGTTTAGAAAGTAGCATGATATCTCTCCAAATTTCTGTGTCTCATATTCCAGGGCCCTGATGGACTTATCGGGATGGGGTGTAATTACTGTCAGATAGTCAGCGTATACCAGGATTTTTGTTTCTACCCCTTGCCTGACATCTGTCCTAATCTCTATATTTGCTAAAAATTTTGTAATAAGTGGGTTTATGTACAATACAAACAGCAGAGGGGAACATGGGCATCCCTACCGGGTACCCCGAGTGATGGTAATTGGATTGGTCAAATTTCCGTTGATCATGATTTGGGCCCTGGGCATTTGGTATAATGCCTGAATTGCCTGTATCATAATCGGGCCGAAGCCTGACCTTTTTATTATCTCCCACAAGAATAACCAGGACACCCGATTGAATGCTTTCTCAGCATCTAAAAGTATTAAAGCAATCGGGTCCCCTGTTACCTTTGCTGCATCTTTTAACATAATTGCCCTCCTGACATGTTCTGTGGTACCTTTGTTAGGGATAACCCCATGCTGCCAGTTAGTGACCAGTTTCTGGATGTTTTGTGAGATCCTGTTGGCTAATATTTTAGAGAATATTTTTGAGTCGGTGTTAGAGTGATTGGTCTATAAGATGCCATTTCTAGAGGTGATTTTTCCTTTTTAGCAAAGATTATAATTTTCGCAAGTGATCAAGAAGTGGTGATGTGCCTCCAAATATTGACCCTACTACTAAAGAGAATATCTCCTTGATCTGGTTTTCAAATATTTTATCAAATTCAGCAGGGATAGAGTCAAGGCCGGCCGCCTTTCCATCTGGAAGACTTTTAATCGTGTTATGTATCTCCTCCCAGGTGGGAGGGAGTTCTAGCTGCTCTTGTTCGATTGAATTTAATTTAGGTGTATCTATAGAGTCTAAATAGCCTGTAAAATTCAAGTTCCGATCTCCAATGGGCCTGACATCCTCCTCTGTGTACAGTTTACTATAGTACTCTTTGAAAGCCTTAAGTATTTCAGTGGGATCCTTAGTCAGCCCCCCGTGATTGTCTTAATTTCCGCTATTGTGTTTAAAGTTGTTTTTTGTTAAATTGTTAGTGCCAATTTAATGTCCAATATGTTCCCCACATTCATAGTTTCCCTTTGGTTGCCGCCCATTTGGACGCCGTTCTTTCAGAAAAAGTTGAGGCAATCTCGGCTTTTATAACAACGACTGTATGTTGGATTTCATCCACAATCCCACCTGCTTTTATTGCCTGCACTAGCTTTGTTTCTTCTACCCCTAGTTTCTCCTGTAATTCCTGAATCTGTATCCTCTCAGCTTTGTTTTTCCTGGCTGAAAAGCATAGAGTCTCCCCCTGACCCCGGCCTTAAAAGTGTCCCAAAGCACCATCAAGGGAGCGGAGTCTAAGTTTATCTCCAAGAACTCCTCTATCCACTTCTTCATGTGTATCTGATATTTGATATCATATAGCAGTGCTTTCTCAAATGACCAGGTTGTACTCTTGTTTTCAATTTTTAGGCCATCTAGATGTAATATTAGTGGATTGTGGTCTGACATAAATCTGGGTATTAAGTCCATACTAGAAGAACTAACCAGTGAAGAAGAGATAAAGAAGTAATGTATTCTTGTGAGTTTTAAATGAGGAGCTGAAAAAAAAGTGAACCCATCCTGATTAGGTCTTAGCTCCGACCAGACATCCCGCAAGCCATGAGTCTCTATTAAATTCAGTAGTGATTGAAACACCCTTGGCTTCCTACCCGGATATCTCCAGTCCTTGTTCAAACTCCAGCCCACGGGCAGATTTAAATTCAGATCACCGCACAATAATATGGGCGTTTGCCAGTGGGCTAGCTCCCCTGTTACCAAACTAGGACCCCTGACTCATCTAAATTACTACCATATATTGAGCATAATGTAAACTTGCAATTTAAGTCAAGAGTGCATCCTACAATAGCCCATCTGCCATAAGGGTCTGTTTTTACTCTGTCCACCTGTACTTTGAGTCTGTGACTAGCGAGAATAGCTACTCCTTTTATCTTTCTTGACCCCCTGTGTGGTGGCTGCTACTACCTCACCCAGTGAGGAAAGAAGATGTTTCTGTGCCCCATCACGTGTTTCCTGAAGGCATATTAGATCCGAACCGAGTGATCGTAAACCCTGCGCCACCTTCTGTCTTTTAGCCTGATCATTTAAGCCACTTATATTGCTAGACAGAATTTTAATTTTACATAACTGTGTCATCCGATCTTAATATTTGTTTCAATCCCTATAAGATTCTGCCAAATCTTGATCCCCTTCTCTGCCATTTGCTTGTGTAAGACTTTCCTGAAGTGTATTTTATAGCATGACGCCACCTGTTTATTTGTATCCTCTGTGGTTTTGGCGCTTTTTGTGCCATTAGTGCTCTTAGTGTCTTTATTTCTTTCCCTTAAGTTTCTTTTAGGTGCCTCCCCCCACCCCCTCCGTGATTGAGCAGTCAGGGTGACTTGTTTTGATGGTGATCATGAGTGAGGCCCAGCCACCCAGCCATTCTGCAATAACAAAGTATTAAAAATGTGAAATCCCTGGTTATACTGAAGTATTTCGGGGTTCCCAAGGCCTACACGCTCCAGAGATTACCCACTTACACACAAGAACTGTTGGCACGGAAACTGTAAAAGGCAAAGAACAAGTTTATTAAGACCCCATGGGGTGGTGGTACACTCAAACAGCACCCTTCGGTAATGCAAGAGGTATCACACCGAACACCGGTGTGACCCCGTTTATATACAATTTTGGGGCAATAAAAGATAGGCGGCACAAGTTAAGACACAGTTTTAGGGACATATATGGTCATGTTTTGGAATACTGCCAGCTCATTGGAGGGTTTCAAACCCACTGGTCAGTTAGCGGCACATTCCTGAAGGCTTACGGGTCAGTGGGAACTGCGCATGTGTGGCTTGACCAGTGCTAAAAATAGCCTGTTGCTGGGCAGACAAGAGTGGTCAGTGGAACGGACAAAGGACTAAAGGGCACGTCGGCCACGAGGCCGCTCATGGTCTAAGATGGCCGCTGCAACATTCAAAATGGCGTTATCGTATATAGCCAAGTTAAGGAGGACAACGTGTAGGTTCAGCTAATCGCTAATGCGGCCGGGCCAATTACGACAGACGACCCTTTTAGCGTTTAGCTGAATCTACCTCATAATGAACATAGTCAGGATGTTCGTCCTCGACGTCTATTAACATAATTTGTGTCACCTCTTTGTGTAGCATTATTTTGTCGTGAGCAAGAGCTCGTCGTGATGGTAGGCAAGCTGATAGACACATTGAACATAAGGCTGGGCCACATTGAATACATAAGCATATAAAGAACATTGCTCCCACAAGTATACAGAGAATTGTCAACAGTTTCCAGCCCCAAGTTGCAATCATGGACCAGAACCATCCTGATAGTGTCCAAGTTCCATTGTCCGGGTGTATTTCGGCAGCTATTTTATGCAGCTTGGAAATAGCATCATACACAGATGGAGAATTGTCCGGGACATAAACGCAACAGCTGCTTCCGATAATTCTACATGCCCCCCCACGATCAGCCAAAACAACATCCAAAACCATTCGATTTTGGAGGGTGACAATTCTGGAAATCTGTAGTTCCTCGGTAATATTCCCCAGGGCAACGGCAGTGTCATTCGCAACAGCCTCGACAACGCGTGTCAGTCGTCTAATTTTCCGGCTGTTCAATGCAGCCCCCACAAAGGAGAATAGTCCCAGATTAAAATCCACATACTGTTGTAATGCAGTGTCCGTTTGATCAATGTCCTCTAGGGCAACAGTTCGTTTAACCCTGTTCAAAACGAAATCGTGGTACAATGTGTAATCGTTGTGGTACATTGGAGGGGCAATGAATACAGGAGGTAGCACAAACGATACATAGCACGTGCCCAACCACCCCACTGGAAGCTGATGGTACCCCTTCGTTCCACAGATAAAGTATGTGTTTCGAGATGCAACAAATGAAATGCCATTCGGGCTATCAAACGTGAGAGTAATGTTACATTCACTTTTCCCCACTGCAATCGTGCCCTTGTTTCTAATACATAAATCGGCTTTTGTGGCAATGACATTTATGACATGAGCACTAGATACATTCACATTTCGCTGGTTGCTATATACACGTGGAGCAGATACATTGTCAGGCCTGTACTCTTCCCATTCGAAACGTGTGCCCTCAGCCCGGGGAAACCCATCCTTGTCATGGGAACATACTTTATTCAAACGGAAAAGCACCCCCCCTTTAGTTGGCCATCTCAGAGTAAAGAGGAGGGTGTACCAGGCATTGCATGACCCATTGTGTGAAAACGGGAGTGGAATAAGTGGGGTGCCCCCTCTCTTCTGGTGCCCAGGCAACATTCCACACACCCAGCAGTTAGAGGTATTGGTCATATTATGCGTGTGGTGAAGAATCTGAATGAAGCTGTTATTTAAATACGTTTGGCGATGGCGCTCTTCATGGAATGGCAATGTAAAATGAAAATGTTCAGACGGTGCCGGGGTAGTCGGCAACAAATGTTCACGTACAGGCACCACAAGTTCGACTACCCAGGCCATAACAGCTATCACCACAATAGTTCGAACAAAGAGAAAGGCACCCAATATTTTCTTATCACGAGATGCCGTTGATGCCATAGTTCAAGAAAGTTTGTGCAAAGTCTCAAGTGGCACAAATTGTTCACAAATTGTTCACAAATTGTCTCAGATACACGTGCGTGTATACCTAAAAAAAGAGAAAAATGCGGTGCTGAACTCCGAGGTAGCCGTTGTTTTCTTCTCCGGGCCAAGACGGGTGTCGCTACTCTGGCAGAACTGATCCCCCCCCCTTGGAATTCCCGGTTTCCGTTTCACAAACCTGGAGCGGTAACCAACCAGTCATAAAAAGGAACAAAAATCTTCTTATCGTGGACGTAGATCGTAACGCTCTCTTCCGGTAGCAGATTGGTCCGGGAAGGCTCCCTCCACTTCGGCCGACGTCACAGCTGGGCTCTTTTCCTTTTCCAAGATCTCCTTATAGTCAGTCAACACAGCAGGACTCACCAGATCCGGAGAGACACGGCGACAATGTGTCGAATGCACCCACCGCTTCCTGTTCGTCACTCGTACTGCGGTGCGGGTCGCCAGGAGGACCTGCTCGGGGCCCTTCCACCTGGGCTCCAAACTGCTTGCTCTTTCAAACGAACGGACCATTACATGGTCCCCAGGACGAAGATCGTGGCCCTCTCCAGTGGAGTTATCAGGGAGCGCTTCTCGAACCTGTTGATGAATAGAGAGCAAATCATTTGTTAATCGTGCCAAATAATCATTCATCATAACACAAGGCACATCATGTATTAATCGCGGCTTGGGCACCCCCCAGATATTCATAGGGCGGCCAAACACCACCTCATAGGGCGTAAGGCCAGTTCGTGAGTGGGGTACTGATCTAAGAGATAGTAGTGCTAGCGGCAACGCATCTGGCCACTTCAACGATGTAGACGCCACAATTTTGGCCAGCTTAAGCTTCAACGTGGCATTGTACCGCTCAACCAAACCTGCTGACTGAGGGTGGAATACAGCGTGGAACTTTTGCTGAATCCCTAACCCCTTCAGTACATATTCCACAATCTTTCCAACAAAATGGGGCCCATTATCGCTCCACAAAAATTTGCAAACTCCAAAGCGAGGAAAGAATTCCTTAAGCAACACCTTAGCTGTTGTCAAAGCCGTATTGTCTTTCGTGGGGTAGGCCTCAACCCATTTGCTAAAAGCACACACCACCACTAGGACGTACTTCAGGTTATTGCAGCGCTCGAGTTGGATGTAATCCATTTGAAGCACTTCAAACGGTGCAGAAGGTGGAACGAACCCTCCTTTCGGAGTATGGGTCCCTGTTATGGCAGAGTTTTTGGCTTTATTTAGCAGAGATATAGATCATTAGTCTTGCTCGCATCTAGTATAGGTATTCATAGCCTGTGTTGGCCATTTTAAGCCCTTTTTTCCAGATCTAGAAGAGGATAGCTGCTTAATATGCCTTTATTCTTGACTTTAACCTGTCTATTGCCTATTGGCTTTGACATATTAGACACATTGGTATGGTTTATGTAGGTATTCTGACAGAGCTAAGGAGCATTTCACCCCTTTCAGGCCTACAGGCCTAGAGCTAGAGGGACTCCATCTTGATGAAGCTGAGAGGCTTTTCAGGGCAAAGGCAAAGTTTATAGTTATAACTGTTGTTCGCCCTAAGCGGACCGGAGAGAACCGGCCAGAGCTGAATCTAATCAGGAATTGTTCCCGGGCTCAGGTCTCTAGACGAAACAAGCAGACTGGTCACTGTGGGAGCGTCTAGCGCAAGGAGCCTGGTGCATGGGATTGGTGGGAGGAAGCTGCTGGCTGGAACTTTCCATGAGGAAACAGCATTCTATATCAGTGAAGTGCAGAGGCGGAGTCAGTCAGTCAAGCAGAGAGTCCAGCAGTGGAGTGGAGTCAAGCAGAGAGTCAGTCAGCCAGAGAGTCGAGCAGAGGGAGTCAAGCAGAGAGGGTTCAAGCTGGAGAAGAGCTGAGTTGAATAGTGAGCTGGAGCTGAAGGAAGCAGTCAGAAGCAGTTGCTTATCAGGAGGAGGTGTGAATAGCTGGAGTCTGAAGTAATGCCTTTTAGAAGAGACGGAGGAGAGATCGTGGACTAACCTATGGGAGCAGATGGAGTTAATTGGACATTGGCGCAGAGACAGAGTGAATAAGCTAGTGGAATGAACGGTGATCAGAGCGGCAGGAACCATTAAGATTGAAGATAGAAGGTGGAGACAGTCCGTGTGGGGGAGAGGAGTCCAGAGACAGAGCGATCAGCGCAGAGGTGTACCCAAGAGTGCAGGAGAGAGAGAGAGTCTGAGATGAGCCAAGGCACAGACGAGAGAGGAACCCAGATGACAGCTAGAACAAGACTTCACACTAATCAGGTGATATTGTTTTCATCACATTAGTTACACTTACACTTTATGTCTAATCTTTTCCCTTTCAGCGGAGTGTTCCTGTTATGTTTAATCCTTCTCTTTCAAGCGGTGTGTTCTACCTATAGTCTTTGTCAGTTCTGTGTAAAGGTTTATATTGTACTAATAATAAATGACCCCATTAATTAGTGAATTAGTGTGCATGAGTTCTTTTATGATAAAGTTATCCTGGCTTCAAGCCAGTTGCTGTTGAGCCACTGATGGATCAAAAGGGGGGTAGGAGCGCTTAAATCAAGAAATAACTCAGTCACATAGTGTGTATATCTTTATCCCCATACAGTGAGGGTAATCACTCCTGGTAGTTATTACTGTTTGAACAGATGCTACCCCTGATCAGGTAAGTAATAGTGAGGGAGAGAGGAGACTTGCAACCAAGGGACTAAGTTAGTACACCATCCCATAATATTATTGTAGTAGCAGACCCTTAGTGAAGAGACTTCCCAATATATATATATATATGTATAGGTGTTCATAGGAATGTGGTCGTCGTTGATATGCGGCGTTAGTGAGAACACTGGGTGGGAGACCAGTGTGGATACCCACTGGATTGTGGCTTGAATAAGTGAGAACACTAGGAGGTTGAACTAGTGTGTAGTTTCGCAGGATTGCGAACAGTTTGGAAAAGGGAGCATTGGGTTCTGCAGGCCCGTGTGTAGACGCACCGGATTGTGTGTCATATCTGCCCTAGGGTAGAACGGTCTGGGTCAGGGTGGCCGCGAGACCAACTGATGTGAATAAGTGTGATGTAGGGTATGGATATCCCTAGTAATCAGTGAGTATTCTTAGTATCCCTATAGATTTAGTGGTGTTCTTAATAATATGAGCTTGTATATTGCGAGTTCCCCATCCTCAGGTAGGTACCAGGTGCCTGGATAGAGGAGTCCTGAAGGAGGGAAGGTGAGTACGTTCTGGCTGGGTTGGAGGGGCCCCTGGGGGCTGATCCCACCTACTCAGAAAATCCAGCCATAACAGTCCCCTTCCCAGGATTGTGTTGCAAACACACCAGGCAGGTCTGCACTACTCTCTTTGCAGTATTCGCAATCTCAGGATGTTCCCAAACTCGTGTTAAAAGACGAGTGATTGCAAGAGCTCCGACATGGGTCAGTCCATGAGTCATCTGGACCATCGCCTGTAAGTAAGCCGCAGGCAATTTCCACTTCTCCATGTCTTTGCTTCTCCAACAACCTTCGTCATCTAGTACCCCATCTGCTGCCCAAGCCGCAAGTTCAGATTCTGTAGCTGATTTTTGAATATCCCGTATCTCTGCTCTAGCATCACTCCATCTCTCAGCCTGTGATTGTACCACGTACATAGGGGAGCTAGTTCGGGACATAGCCGTCTGCCTTGCTATGCTGTCTGCAAAGGCATTTCCTTGACCCACTTTATCCGTAATCTTCTTATGGGCACTGCACTTCACTATCGCTACTTTTTTAGGACTGAGCAACGCATTCAGGAGATCACGCACTAGCTCTCCGTGCATAATGTGCTCCCCGTGTGATGTCAGGAACCCGCGTTCCCTCCAGAGAAGCCCGAAGTCATGGGCCACTCCAAAGGCATACCGGCTGTCCGTGTATATGTTCACACATAGGCCAGCACTCAATTCGCAGGCTCTTGTTAAAGCTATCAGCTCTGCTGCCTGAGCCGATTTTTGTGGTATTCTAGCTGTTTCGACCACCGTCTTAAGAGTCGTGATCGCATATGCTGCGGAAGTCGTACCATCTGGCAGCCTCAAACACGATCCATCAACCCACAGTTCCCCATCCACATCTGGAAGTGGCACATCCTGTAAATCGACACGACCCTTTGTCTGTTCCTCAGTCAGGAAAACACAATCATGATGTTTTTCTTCCTGACCCTCCTCGGCCGGATAGGGCAATAAGGTGGCAGGGTTCAAAGTAGCGCATCTTTTCAATGTTATGTGTGGCGCTAAGAGTGTCAACTCGTATCCTGTAAGTCGTGCACTCGTGAGGTATTGGGTCTTTGTTTGGTTTAACAGGGCATCTACTGCATGAGGAACTAACACCAACAATTTGTGTGATAACACTATGCCCTCACTCTGTCGTATGGCTACTGCTGTTGCCGCTACCGCTCGAAAACACCCAGGCAGCCCTCGTGCTACAGGATCCAAAATGGCAGAGAAGTATGCACATGGTCTCTGCTTATCCCCGTGTGACTGCACTAACACTGACAACGCACACCCATCATTCTCGTGCACGTACAATGTGAAAAGTTTCGTGTAGTCTGGTGTTCCTAACACGGGTGCGGAACAAAGGGCCTGTCTCAACTGTTCAAAAGCTTTCTGACATTCGTCTGTCCACTCAAGAGGCATCGGTGTAGCTTTGGACAGTAATGCTAGCAAAGGTTTTATGATATGTGAAAAACCCATGATCCATTGTCTACAAAAGGATGTCAACCCTATAAAGGCACGCACATCTCTCTGCGTGCGAGGGACTGGTGTGTCCAAAATTGCTTGAATTCGATCAGATGTTAATGCCCGCCCCTCCTTAGACAACAGATGACCGAGGTAGGTCACCTGGGGTCTACAGTATTGAAGCTTTTTCTTGGAAACCTTGTGATTGTTTTGTGCCAAAAAGGAAAGCAATGCAAGCGTACTCTGTTCACATTGTGCATAGGAGTCGGCGGCAAGCAAAAGGTCATCCACGTACTGGATGAGCGCAACGCCAGACTGCAATTTAAAGGAATCTAGTTGTTGTTTCAAAGCCTGGCTGTAGATGCTAGGGCTTTCAGTATATCCTTGGGGAACACGACAAAATCTATACGATTTATTATTGAGCGTAAAACCAAACAGATATCTACTATCTGGGTGAACAGGGATAGAAAAGAACGCATTCTTTAAGTCAATAACGCTAAAAGTGGTGGCCGTCGGTGGAACCAAAGTAAGCAAAGTCGTGATATCGGACACCACTGGGTATTGGGGAATGACAATTTTGTTTATTTCACGCAAATCAATAATAAATCGGTAGATCTTGCCATCTGAGTCTCTCTTAAGAATCGGTAGAACAGGGCTGTTACAAACATTATAAGGGACCTCCTCCACTACCCCTGCAGAAATCAAATCCTGAACAATATGTGTCAGTGCAATTTCACCTTCCTTCGAGATCTTATACTGTGGCACTCGTGGTAGAGGGGCCCCCTCCTTAACAGTAATGTGTATTGGTGGAATGCGCATCTCTCCCACATCCGTATCTGATGTCGCCCACAACGTGTGCGGCAGAGAGGCCAAAGCAGGGATGTCTAAAATGGCATAAAATCTGTCAGGGTCAGGGCAATCATCAGGGTCAGGGTAGTTGTCGTTCAGAATAACCCGCACTCCCTCTGGAGCGCAGCGTATTGTCGCTCGGAAATATTTAAGCAAATCAATGCCCAGGATATTGTCTGGGGTATGGGGTGATAACAAAAATTGCCCAAAACTAAAGTATTTGTCAATGCATAGTGCAAGGGGCTTGGACAATGGGCTGGGGGAGGGTGTGCCATCAAACCCTACACACGTAATCATTTCGCCAGACAGGGGAGCCCTCGGAACCAAGTTTTTCGACAGAGCGCTACGAGTAGCTCCTGTGTCGACTAGAAATTGATCAGTAGAACCCAAAATACCCGCTGTTACATATGGACCTTGCTGATCTACCGGCACTTCAACTGATTCCTTACCCCATCCTACGCAATCCTATGCATGCACATAATCCTGATGTTCCACATTCTCTCCTTCCGAAATCTGATATTGATTCCGTCTATCAAACGTATTTCGTTCGTCCTGGCCACGGCCCCTCTCCTCAACCTGTCTACGATCACCTCCGCCACCTCTCATTCCAGTATAACCTCCTCTTGACCTTCCACTGCCTCGACCACGCTGACTACGCTGTTCACGAAGTACCGGACAATCTTCGGCCCAATGCCCAAACTCCTTACAATAGGCACACTGATCCTCCGCAATATCCGTACGACCATACGATGCGTTTCCTCCACCTCGTCTACCTCTATCATTCCCTCTACCCTGTGTTCCCCGAACCTGCGCCAACATCACCTTCGTTTTCAATTCCTTCGCCTTTTTCTCTACACTTTCTTTAGCCTCCACTTCCTGCCGCTCATAATACTGAGCCATAGTTAACAAGGACGCAGGGGTCGCCGTGGCCCAGGAACTTTCACTCGACTTCAATCGCTTTGCAATCTCTGGTAGGAGATTAGCCACATACTTATCGACAAACAAATGCCGACCCGTATCGTCTGTTAAAGATTGACCACTGTAATCATGAAAGGCCTCCTCGAAGCGCGTAAAGAAATCTGAAACCGTTTCATCGGGTTTCTGTTTGCACGACGTTAACATAGTCCAATCAATCTTTTTGGAGGGAACAAGCGTTTTCAATTTATCCAAAATAGCTGCCGGAAGGTCTAATATTAGCTGACAAGGCTTACATGCTGGTTCTCTATCTAAATCTGCAGCATTTATTTCTTTCCATGTCCCCCCCAAAATCGTTTCATCATTAGTTTTACGAATTTGCCTCCACATATCGGGTGGTAAAATTAGCCCAAAAAACAAATCTATATCTACAAGAGTCATCACACAAGACGATATAGCCCCCTCCACCCCTTCATAAAATGCCGCCGGATTCTTCCGAAGATCAGGTAAAGAATTTTTCAATGCCATGACATCTGCTCTATTCCATGGCGTATATACCCAATTATACACAAAATACCCTTTCGCATCCTTCGACAACTTATCATCATCCGTACCTTCCCCTTTTGGTGGAACATACAAAGGCGCAGCTTCACGCATAGGCATAACATGCAACGCAGAACTCTTATCTGAACCACGGAGAGAACACTCTCTGGCCTGCCCATCATGCTCCAATTCAGACTCCTTTTGTTTCCTTTTCCGCTTCTCCCGCAATCGAGTTGTCTCATCCCGCAGCTTGATCAATTGCGCAAACAGGTCATCAACATCTGAAAGATCAAAATCACCTTTAGTCAAATTTTCACGGTACACTGACAACACTTTGGGCTCTAACGTATCAGAAAGCTCACGATATGCGCTCACAACCTCATCAGCCAAGGAAGACAGAAAATACATCAATTCAAGATCCGTCCACCCTGTTTTTTCTGATATCAATTGATCCTGAGTAACACTACGCTTATTCACTTTGCGAGCCCAACTACGTAGATGAGAGGACCTCTCCGCAGTAAACCTAAGAGCAGATACACCTTTCTTGCCCGACTTATCCTGTCCGCCATCATCGGAATCCACAGCTGGAGCCGTCGGCGTAACGTACGGAGGTGGTGACCGATCTAACAAAGAAAAATCATCAATTTCATTATTAAGGACAGGATAAAGCGGTCGGCGAATAGGAAATTGACCAGTCGTTTGCAAATTACGTTCCCGTTCCTCCCTTTCTTTCTTCTCCTGAGCCTCCTTTTCCTCAAGCTGTAAAGCCTTATCCCGAGCAGCCTTGCGCTGCTCTTTGTCCGCCAAGGCAACCTCACGCTTCATTCGCTCACGCGCCGCTTTCTCCCACATTCGCACGCAATCAAACATGTTTTGTCTAGACCTGCGTTGAAACATACATTGCTCTACAAATTGTATTTTACTCAAATCGTACGACCCGTGTAGGGGCCATTGCAATTCAGGATCGGCCTTGGTGTACTTATGCCATAATTTACTGTACATAATAGGTGGAAGGCCGAATTTTATATACATGTCCCTATTTGGAGTTCCCTCTGGGGGAGCCGGCTGTGATTCCGCTAACCTAATTGAGGTACCTTCTCCAAGACAACACATTCCCCGGAGTGTGCTGAAAACAGGCATGTTCAAAAAGTATCACGAAAGCGTGACACCGGACAAAATGGCACTTACAGTTCTCCACACGATTGTGCCGCTCAAAGGAAAAAAAACAAAGTTAGAGAAACATCTCTACATGCCTGCCTATGTGAAGTGCACTACACATATAAGTTCAAAGATCACAAATTCACAATGTTAGCTAACTCAAATCAAAATTCCTAGAACTCGGCAAGCGTCCGAAGACTACCTCACCGATCACAAAGCACAGATTTTCAGTAAGCGTCCGAAGACTACCTTACCGAACACAAATCGTAGAACTTCAGTAAGCGTCCGAAGACTACCTTACCGAACACAAAGCTTACCAAATTCTCAAATGTCCAGGTTCCAACTGCCAAGGTCTTGTAAGCCAAATCAGCCAAACGGCACTTTCTCAGCGATGCAGACACTTCAAAGACTCAGTCGGAGACTGGCGCCACCTGGAAGGTCAGATCGGAAGGAAAGGAAAAAACACCATGGCAGCCAGGACTCGGGTCACTCATGGCAGCGCGCGCCCATGGCGGGTTTCCAAGCCTTCGTCACGACCTCTCCTTCGGGCATCCGAGTCGCCGATGAGTCCCTTCGTGGTCGCCAATTGAAGTATTTCGGGGTTCCCAAGGCCTACACGCTCCAGAGATTACCCACTTACACACAAGAACTGTTGGCACGGAAACTGTAAAAGGCAAAGAACAAGTTTATTAAGACCCCATGGGGTGGTGGTACACTCAAACAGCACCCTTCGGTAATGCAAGAGGTATCACACCGAACACCGGTGTGACCCCGTTTATATACAATTTTGGGGCAATAAAAGATAGGCGGCACAAGTTAAGACACAGTTTTAGGGACATATATGGTCATGTTTTGGAATACTGCCAGCTCATTGGAGGGTTTCAAACCCACTGGTCAGTTAGCGGCACATTCCTGAAGGCTTACGGGTCAGTGGGAACTGCGCATGTGTGGCTTGACCAGTGCTAAAAATAGCCTGTTGCTGGGCAGACAAGAGTGGTCAGTGGAACGGACAAAGGACTAAAGGGCACGTCGGCCACGAGGCCGCTCATGGTCTAAGATGGCCGCTGCAACATTCAAAATGGCGTTATCGTATATAGCCAAGTTAAGGAGGACAACGTGTAGGTTCAGCTAATCGCTAATGCGGCCGGGCCAATTACGACAATACTTAGAAATAACCATTAGAAAACGCCCCA
Source organism: Lissotriton vulgaris (assembly GCF_964263255.1). Lineage (NCBI taxonomy): Eukaryota > Metazoa > Chordata > Amphibia > Caudata > Salamandridae > Lissotriton > Lissotriton vulgaris. The sequence continues at coordinate 933,499,902 of NC_141699.1, forward strand.
TGTGCCAATGTCTGGCCGGGAGTGGGGCAGTGATGGTGCTCGAGTGAGGAGGAGCCGCGTTCCAGTCACCTGGCCACCAGTACATGCTGGGAAAAATCCTTGGAGATGCTCGGCACTCAGCAGACCTTTTGCAATGAGGAGAGAGCAAGCCACAGGCAGCAGAGTGAGCTGTGTGACCTGCCCAGTATCAGCGTTTCAAGCAGCGAGTTAGCAACACAGCAGCAGATTAAGAAATCGTGCGGAACTGAGCTGGAGCTGGAGCCGGACTGTAGGGGGAAGAATTGGGTTACAAACTCCCCCGCACAGACGCTATACCCCGCCCGATCGAGGTGCCTCGCAGAGAGGCTCTTTTGTAGCCTTTTAAACCTCTACCCATTCTTTCAGCATAAGCTGATCTGCACCGCTTTTTCAGCGTTAGCGAAAGCCAGAGGTAACTCTCCGGGCTGAGGCGGAGATCTGACCGGATAACCCACCGATATTGGGACCTTCTAACTGCTGGCAAAATGACAACGAGGGGGCAAAAATCCAGGACCAAAGCAAAGATGCCACAAACGGAGGGGGAGAAGGAGAGCGAAATCACTACCCAGCAGCACAACCAAAAGGTAAGAGAGACTTGGGGGCTATCAGAAAGACTGACAAAACTAATTCTGTTATGGGTGCAGGCAGCTCCCCCTCCATTAGTCTTCATTTTCCTGTGGTCAAGCCGGTTATTTCAATCAACTTGGAGGGGGGGTTTGTTGGAACCAATAAGATCCCACCCACTTCTAACCCCCAAGTACCTTCTTCTAACATTGAAATATTCACCATCAGTGGGGCGCCAACAACACCCTTAGCTGTTGGGGAGAGTGATAACCGGCCTATGGAAACCGGCCCTAACGAAATCTCAAGCCTGAACCCTGCTCAGGTGCCCGACGAGGGAGAAGATATCATTGCAATACTTATACAGCCCCCAGGCTCTGAACCCAATACCGAAATTTTTTACTTGGTCACTGACGGATCACTCTAGGAATCAGGCTCTTGCAGAGAGGAGACATCATCCGCAGAAGGGCAGTCAGAAGATAACGAGTCTGAGGAAGTAAGCTTCCCTAATAAAGCTCCTGAACCCGATACCGTACTAAGGAAAAGACTCTCCAGGGGAAAACGAAACAAGCTTAAGGGAGCTCATCAGATTTCACCAAGCTTACTTGTTCGTAGAGATGACCACAGAGCCTCCTGCGCATCTAATGCGTCCAATACCATCTCACTCCAGAAGGATGACGCTGGAAGCACAGGGGATGGCGAAAATCCTACTTTGGTATCAATACTAAATTCAATCAAGGCATTCCAGGAAGAAGTACGGGCTGACAATCTAACCCTAAGACTGCTTCCAAAAACTCCAAAGTGGGATGAGAAAACTCAATAAGGCTTGTTCAGATATCGGTGACAGGTTAACTATGGTTGAAACCAGGACTGAGATTCTAGAAGGGGAGGCCGCAGAGGCAAAGGAACAAAGAACCTCACACGAGGCATGTCTGGTAGACCTAATGACTAAGCTGGAGGACCAAGAAAATCGGCAACGCCGCAATAACCTGTGACTTTTAGGAATTCCAGAGGGAGTTGAGGGTTGCCTAGAGGCTACAGAGTAAAGCTCTTGCAAGCTGCGTTTCCCTCAGAAACTGCCTGGAACTGGGACCTAGATGTCCAGCGAGCGCACAGGTTCCCCTTCAACTTGAAACATAAAAGGGGCGATGGCAACCTTAATGAAAAACCCAGGGTCTTCCTTGTATTCTTCGGAAACTTTCTTTTGAGACAATTTGTCTATGATAAGGCAAGACCCAATGCACAGAAAGAAGCTAATGGGGTCAAATTTTTCGCTAAATCGGATTTCTGTCATGCAGCGGTGGAGCGCAGATGGAGATTACGGCAATTGATCACCCCGTTCCAACAATTAAGCACCCAGGTCTATTTAATGAACCCTGCCAGATTAAAAGTTATTATTGAAGGAAAAATGAGGGTCTTTCTATCTGAAATCAAGGCTGAAGAATTTCTTAAAGAAGTTAAAGATAGAAGACGGAAGAATTGAACTGAAATTCTATGACTATATGGGTAAGAGACCCTGGGCACCAGTTGTAATGCTACTGAGACCGAGCCCGAGCGTGGTCCATGGGTGTGACTGGGCACAGCTTATTGTCAGACCTTGCTCACTGCGGGATCAGCATACAGACACCACATGCACAGCACATTACCAACATTTCCCAATCTTAGAAGATCATCTTGTGGCTATCCAATGATCAATGTCAAAGCTGGGTGGGGCCAGTAAGGGCTCTGTAGCCTATGGCTACCTCGTACACAACTGCCTTGAGATATCATATATGGGCAGAGTGATGACAAGACACTTTGTTGACATCATCCTTATTTGCTTTTCACAGTGTACATACAGTCCTAATGCTGCTAAGACCATGAGCCTGGATTCGCTATTGGCATTTTAAGGGTTCCAACAATATGACATGTACCATCAAATGTGGGAATGCATGGCAGGCTACATACACACAACACCTACTCAATGACTTTTCACAATCATTGGAACACTTTAGTGATGTCATATGCACTATGTCCAGTGTCCAAAAGCATGTTTGTGCGATGTTGGCAGCAATATCCAAAGATACCACATATTTAAACATCATGTGTATCTAAATAACAATGTAGCCTGTATGAATGAAAATGATAGTCACACAAGAATATATTTAGTGTAAATCAGTCACCTGCTCCTCTGGTGAGCCATACAGCTGGCCATACTTGGGGAGGACCTCATCCACCAGGGTTTTAAGTTCTTCTGAAGTGAAGACAGTGGCCACTCACCCTTTTGGCCTGGCATTATTGCTCCCAGAGGTGACAAACAGCAGCAGAAGTTGAGGAGGTGTTAATCATAGACGTGCCTGTAGGCAAGTGAGCAATTTTCGAAAGCCCGGCGTACACACACGCAGAATAATCGGTATTCCGCGGTGATGGACACAGCTTTTTGCCCTGTACCATCACAATCAACAGCATTAGCCTATGTCTGTGTCCGTCAAAGACAGAACTGCCCATTGCACAGCTGACTTTAGCTGGCGGTACTCAGTCTGATAGCCTCAACAGCAAGGTCAGGCAGCCGCCTGTCTGGCGGTATAGATAATGGTTGTTTTTTAAATGTTAATGTGCCATTCACACCCCTATGTAGGGGTCAAATGCTGAACTGGGTTGAGACACATGGCCATGTAAAAATCATGGATATTTTGAACTCTGTGCCATGTCACAGGTCATAATCCCTCTATTATCACAGTGCAGTCTCCATTGCTGATGACGGAATTATGTAAGAAAAATATCCCCCCAAAAAATAAGGAGTGCAAATAGCACCTTTCTGAGGCAATATCTGCATCTCAGTGCCCAGGAGTTTATATGTATTTTGAACAGGAGACTGACCATATGTGACATATGTGGGTCTATATGTGAACCTGTAATGTCTTGGGCCATGATGTATTTTGGAAAACTGTTGCACATATGTTACTGAGGACACTGTGACCTTGGTAATGATCTGTTGTTACTACACACATAGGTACCCTGGAATAGTGAGAAGAGGCAGCCTCCGATTTTCCACCCATTTCCAGACTTGCAAGCCATGGAAGAGAGGGATATGATCAAAACGTTTCAGCTGTAGAGGCAAACCATCCTCCAATTATGTCATCTGTTGGAGCCTGGTCTCCTTTCTCACAACACAAGTCCCCATTGTGTCACATCAATGATAAAAGTGATGGCAGCACTATATTTCTTTGGCACCGGTTCCTTTCAGTACATAGTGGCAATTTCAGGTGGTATGTCTCAACCAATATTCAGTATCGTGCTAGAAGACGTACTTTAAGCTTTGATGAAACACACAGACAGCTACATCTAGTTCCCCAGATGGCAGGGTCTTGCTAGGTGGAAGGCAGGGTTTTATGGAATCGCTTGTGTGCCACACGTGATTGATGGCACCCATATTGCTTTGATACCACTGCACAACAGGGAACAGGTCTACTGAAACCACAAGCACTACCATTCAATAAACATGCAAGTCGTCTGCCTTGCGGATTTGTACGTCTGTGCCCGGTTTCCAGGATCAGCACTTGACTCTTCTGTGCTGCAGAACAGCCCCATAGTCCAGCGGATTACACAACTCCAACCAGAGAGTGACTGGCTTGTTGGTAAGTATTAACTTCCCTAACTCTGTATAGAACTTCAAGAGTGCCAGTAACCTAAAAACGTGCCCAATCCACAGGAACGAAGAGAAGTCCCCCACACGCCCAAAGATAGCACCTAAAATGAGGATTAAAAAACTCTTATAAGAGAATGAGACACAGGCTGTGTAAAAGCCTCAGGGGAAAACATAAACATCTATCAAAATCCCTAAAGTCATACATCAGAAGAATATATCATTCTACCAAATGCTTGGTCTACAGAAACAAAGAATCCACTTACGAGCTGGATATCTCCATGGAAAACAATCAGGAAATATACTACTTTCAATAGACTTGCAGGCAAATACTTCTTCACTCTCAAAACAAAGCAGTCGTGTCAGTGGTCAAAAATAGTTAGAAACAAAAATGTCGTAGTGCCCAGGGAGACTCCTTCCTTATATGCAGCGTCAGGAAAATGAAATCACTGAGCCAAAAAACGTAAATAATATCGCTTCTTCAATGGAAAGAACCTTGCGCGCTACGCACGTCTTTGTTTCAATGTGTCCGGTTTTTAGAGTCAGGAATTCATTACAGGAGCAGAACGGGGAATTGGAGTCTTGCAAGTTGCAGTAAAGAAGGGAAATCCGACCGCAAGTCAATAACGGTCGTGAAACGCGGCTGCACTTCACTAGCAGTCACGCGGCCGCAGGTAAGTTTCTGCAACAAATCTCTGGAGTCAGCTGAGAAAGGTTTTAGCGGTTGGCGCATTAGGGAAAAAACTTTATATGTCAGAGCTCACAAAAGCCGAAAATGGCCAGGGAAGAAGAACAGTTAGAGACAAGAAATGGAGCGTGGAGTCAGGTCAGGAACCGAAAGCCAAGCGAAGGCTCATTCGGTTGATCCGATATTTAAAAGCAAGGGAGCATAGGCAAATGCTCCACCGCTTTCTGGCAGCGTAGCAAGGGGATCTCTTCAAAGAGCCCTTCCTCTCTGCAGCACATGCACTTTGGACAACTATTGTCTGTTCCAAATAACAAAACAGGAGGCTTGGGCAATGTCAAGTTGTATCATCACAAACTGGTAGAGTCATTATGAAACTTGTGTCTGACTTCCATCTAGGCGACTCAGCATATCCCAACAGACCGTGGTTGGTGGCACCACTGAGGAATCAGACAATGCCAAGGTAAGTTTACTTCAATAATGCCCATGGAAAAACATGGCGGCCAGTGGATCAGGCTTTTGGACTCCTGAAGGCCAGATTCCGATGACTGGACAAGACAGGGAGAACCCTCTTCTACTCACCTGGGAAGGTGTGTCAGATCACTCTGGCATGCTGCATGCTGTACAACATTGCCATGTGACAAACGTCCCTTTGATTACAGAAGATGATGACCATGCAGAGTCACCAGGTGAGGACCAGGAAATGCCAAATTTAGAGGATAGTGGTGAAGAAGTTGGAGGGGACTTGCGCCAAGATCTGATCAACAACTTCTTCTCCTGAGTGTAAGTATTTCTTGACCTGACATATCTGAGGCTGGTACAGAACCTCTTTTTGTGAAGTGAGAAGCATGTTCAGCTGAATTGTGAGGATGAGCACACTTAAATGGGTAGCGGCCCAAGTTATAGTAGGCTTAGGATTGTGACACATGGCCTCTTAGTCTCTGTTGCATAGTTGGCCTTGTTTTATAAGGCATGATTGTGTTCTACCGATGCTACCTTTGTGAATTCTTGTATGTGTATGGTTTGCGAGCTAATGTATGTGCATTTTCCTGTTCTAGTTGCCTTTACCACATCATCTTCATTTAGACATTTCAAAGATGTGACATCTGCGGGCCTATGTTGCTGTTTCGACATACAAGGGTGACATGTCTTTGTTCTGGAACTGACAGATACAGACTTGGGGTGAACAAATGCCATAGGAAGACAGGTTGCACAGTTATGGATTGTGAGTTCAGAGTTATACAATGGACTGGTTACCTGTTGTGTGTTGGTCTTGGTATAATATGTGTAACATCATGTATTCCAATCACATGTGGCAATCTAGCATTCCCATTAAATTTCCCCTTCACATTGGGTAACTGCTGACATCTGGGGAAAATGATATAGTTGTTGTTCTATCAGTTCAAGGAAGCAAAGAGTATTCCTAGCACACAACTGATCATTCTTTGTGACAAGACCCCAGATATAGGCCCAGTGTACTGAAATGATACATTGGAAAACAAATGCAGTCTTGCCATCTGTTTGACTATATATGTAACACATGCTTGATTTGTGTTGTGAGGCAGGTGTGCAGGTAGCAGGTGTTCACTAGATCATTGATGAATAGCATAATCGCCTGAACATTTCTAAACCTGTCCCTTTCGTCCATATATGCTATATCTGTGAATAAACATTTTGTTCACTAGCACATACTTGGTGCCTAATTACACAATTTGTCTTTCAGTGACATCATGACAGCCCATTTAATTTTTGATGGAAGGAAGGATGTATTTGAGGAAACATTGGTATGGATGGTTGTGCACCTATGGCAAACATTGTGTACATGGTAGATGAACATACCTACCCAGGCACATTTTGGGAGACTTGTAATGTTCAGATGGGGATATAATAAAGGTTTGCTAGATAAGAAATGTAGTGCATCTGTCAATGTGATTTGTGAAAAGTGCATGAAACAACTATCTAATCACGCACACTATAGACCTCTGGAAGAGAATGCTAGTATGAGGTTGAAATCCCAAATACTAGATTTGACTACAGAAGCCTTAGAAGAGGGCTGGATATGCAAAAATGAGTTTGAGTTTTTAAATAATGATACGCATACGATATCAAACATATATGTATTGCCCAAAATACGTAAAAACATTGTAAATCCTCCAGGAAGACCGAATGTGTCAGCATGTGGGTGTTTATTAGAGCCACTTGCTAAATATATTGAAACTTTTCTGGTACCACTAGTTAAGGAAACAAGATCTTATGTAAGGGACACAATGGACCTGATATCTAAGGTAGAACAGTTACCCTATGACAAAGATAAATAGCTCTTAGTATCCTTTGATATAGAATCATTGTATACTAATATACCACAAGACGAGGCTCTGGCTGTGATGAGATATAAACTTGATCAGAGAGAACGACCCCATCAGGTCCCCACAGATTTTATAGTAGCATTAGCAACACTATGTCTCAAGAATAACTTTTTTAACTTCAAAAACACACTCTATGTACAAGTAAAGGGAGAAGCGATGGGATGCAGAAATTGCTACTCTCGTTATGGGCGAATTCGAGAAATTATGGATATATAGCCACACCAACCGTTTTAAGACACAGGTTGGGTTTTGGTGTCACGATATACAAGTCATATTTATGATTTGGGAAGGTAATGACAACAAACTGAGTGAATTACATAGCTGGTTAACCCCTTCGATGCGGCCGCGATTCCCCTGGTGTGCTGTAAACAGCACGAACAGGGGCGGACCGTGGCGAACCCCAGCCGTCATCAGCACACGAGCACCGTAGTGCATGACGGCTGGGGTTCGTCATCAGCGTGGAAGGGGTTAAATATGAAGACTAATGATTCAGAATTTAAAGTCTCTGAAGACAACAAAAATCTCAACGTTCTAGATGTTTTGATTACACATAAGTCCATCTAGATGTTAATTTATACACAAAACCAACAGATAGAAATACTTTGTTGCATTTTTCCAGCGGACACCCACGTAGTCTAAAAGAAAATCTGCCCTACGGGCAATTCCTCCGAATTCAGAGAAATTGTACAAACAAGGAGGATTATTTTACAAATGCAGAAAGACTGAAAACTAAACTGCTAAATCAAGGCTATCCGAGAAAATTAGTCAAAACTGCACTTAAAAGAGCATGGGTATACACCAACGGAGTAGTTGTGGATTCCTAAACTACTCCCAAAGTCTGCACCTCTGACTTGTGTATTGACATATGGACCCAAAGCAAATAAAATTAACCGAATTATCCTGAAAATTTAGATATTATTAGATCAATAGGGAATTCCCAAACCCTTGTTTGCTTTTAAAAAAGGAAAGAATCTTCGACAACAACTAGTGAGAGCAACAAGGAATGTAGATCCTCCTAGGAAAGACACAAGGAGCCTACTGTGCTTGCCTCCAGTAGTGGGACATTATAGATGCCAAAGATGTGCTGCCTGTCGGCTGACAGCAGACTCAAAAGAGAATAACATCAATGGCCAAAAACATATACAGCAAACCTTTTTCCAAACTGTAACACAAAAATGCAATTTACTGTGTAAAATGTCCCTGTGAAAGTTTTATATCGGACAAACAATCCAACCTATATAAAATCGGATTTTACAGCATAAATCTAGAATTAAGTGGAAAATTCCAAGGGCACCATTGGTGCAGCATGTTGAAACCGAGATTCACACAGAGAATGTCATACAGTGGTCTGTACTAATGACATTACAAAATATTTCAAAAGAAGAAGCGCAGGTGAAATTTAGTAATTTAGAAGCGAGATTGATAGAAAACTACCACACAGCAACCAGAGGTCTAAATGACCGTGGTGAAATTTGGTCGCTTTTATATCAATCTATAAGAACTGCTATGAAAATATTTTGAAACTATATAACGTTTACCTGGATTAATAGCATTTAGTGTATGGTGTAATAATAATTTTTTGCTATTCTTTCTACACAGGTAGGATGTGTATCCAGCATGTCATGTCATAGAAACAATAGATTGTGAGGAGTTACAGAAAGTAATTGTTCACGGGGTGGTATTCCCCTGCACATTGGTATATATAATAATGTTTAGTTATAATTTCACATTTTTATTTTATTTTTATTTTCACTATTATTATTTGTAATAACCATTTTTATTAGTTAAAGTGTGTCTGTTGGGCGCTAATATATCTATCTGCACTTTTACTATTCGTACATTTTTTCCTTTTTTATTAACCAAGCTCGTTTTTTTCAATGAGAGAGGATGGGGCATATTCCAGTCTTTCCTTAGTGTCTCCTGCCTTACGTGTTTCACGTAAGGAACCTAGATCATATGGTAATTATTTACCTCTGAAATAGTCAGTCTTCATTGTCTTTACCTTTACGTTTAAAAAGCGTGAAGATGCCATATTACGGTCACGTGGGTCTATTGTGAGAGCCGGAACCGGGAGAATCAATTGTTTCCGTGCGCCGTGCTGGCTTGCCTTAAGGTAAATGAGAAATTTCCTAGTTATCACGAAGGAAAGTTTCAATTCTAATAAGGAGGCAGAGGCGAGGATTATGAATTTCTCTCTTCACATTTATTACACAGCAAGTTCAAAGAAGAAAACGTAAAACATGTCTCGAATTACAACTCCCATGAAACCCGGGAGTAACCATGGCAGTCCAATCACAAAATGTCAAGTAGTCCATAAACACTTGCCGCAATCGTAATCCTTCCTCTTTCTCTGCTGAAGGAAGTTAAGCCCTGTGGATCCTATTCCACCTTGGAGTCAGAACCTAGGAGGATATAGAGAAGATATTGAGGACTGCTAAAGAAACCTCAACATAGATCAAAATCAAACAGAATACCCATGGTCATAAGACAATTCCTTACATTGTAAAAGCTTCAAATCACAAAACATAGTATCCCACAATGAAGAAATAAGATGATATAGAAACTCAGCATAGAAAACGCAAAAACTACATGGTCGTGCAGTGCACATAAATGAGAATCAAACTTTCAGAACAAAGATGACAGATTACTTCCTTGGTACGACAAGCTCTGGGTCCAATCCATCCATAAAGATCTTGCAAAACTCCCCAAGGAAGGGAGACATAGGTAAAACCTGTCTGGGGGGGATAATCATCGCCTCTGCCTCCTTATTAGAATTAAAACTTTCCTTTGTGATAACTAGGAAATTTCTAATTCTACATCAGGAGCAGAGGCGAAGGTTATGCATGTTTAAAACTTACTTACCACCAATGCGGCCGCGTAATGGATTGGTTTAAAGTAGAACTTTTTAAAAGTTGAATCTGAAGACCAATCCGCCGCGTTCATAATGTCCTCCAACCTAGCCCCTACCTGAATAACCTTGGAAGCCATAGCACGCCTGGTAGAGTGTGCGCTAAATTCACTTGTGTCAATGCCAGACTCTGTCATTGTCCACCTGACCCATCTTGCAATGATCGGCAAGGATACCGCCTTGAACGGTTTCTTAATGGCAATCAGAAGTTGCCACTCACCCGGAGGCCGTACCTCCAATGTCATATCCTCATAAGCCTTAAGGCATCTGACAACACACAACTTCGGGGAATCAGGGAAAGCAGGATAAGTTACTTACCTTGTACTCATCTTGGTTCTCCTCGATATGGTGAAGCTAACCCCTTCCGGGGTAAAAAATTCTGTCCGTAAGTTCCAGGGCCCTTACATCCGACGCCCTTTTACACAAAATGAGGCACACCAGCGTCGCCAGTTTCGCCGAGATTTCCTTTCTGGATAAATACTCATTGTCCTGCCAGGATAACAGCAAGCGCAGGACCAGGTTGACATCCCAAAGTCCTACATAACGAGGCTCAGGGGGCTGGGAAATCCTAATGCTTCTAAGGAGCTCAGCCTACTCACACAGGGGGGCTCCCCCACTGAAGCGTTATTGACCAGAACATGGCCTGCCGAGATGGCCGACCTGAAGGAGTTGATGGTGCAATAAGCCAAACCTTCCTGAAAGAGCTCCGCTAAGAAGTTGACTACATCTGAAACATTGGAGCCCACGGGATACAGGTGTTTCTCCACACACCAAAGTAACCTTCTCCTCCAGGCTGATTTCTATCTCTTGATGGTCCCTTAAGCCCATGCCTGTTGGATGAGGAATTCAGCATCCTGCGAAAGTGAGATGTCCGACCAACTTTGCCTGAAATCCTCCATGCCATAAGATGAAGATGGCCCTGGAGAACCGGGGGTGTGGATGCCCCAGGGGGTCCGATAGGACTCCGTCAAACAATGGCAGATCAATCGGAGCATCCCAAGCCAGTTCCAGAAGAGAAGGGAACCACGCCTGAGAGCGCCAGATCAGGGTAATCAGGACTATCGAGGCCTTCTGTCGACGAACCTGCGCCGCCACCCGATGAATGAACAAGAATGGAGGGAAGGCATAGGCTAGCATCAATGACCAATCCTGAAGAAAAACATCCACTGCCTCCGCCCCGTGATCCAGCCTCCAGCTGAAATATCTGGGAAGCTGGGTATTCCATCTGGAAACGAAGAGATCCACTTGGCAGGGGCCCCACATGCTCATCAGTGTCTAGAAGACCACTGGGTCGTCTCCATTCGCTGGCATTGGAGAAGTGTCTGGAGTTCCAGTCCGCAACCGAGTTCTGTGTTCCCGGAAGATACTGGGCCATCACCGAGATCTGGCGCTGAAGGCAGTAATGCCAGAAGTCTTTGGCGAGTTCCGACAGTGCCCTGGACCACGTGCCCCCCAAGCGGTTGACGAATTGCACCGCCGTCGTGTTGTCCATCCGGAGGAGCACACAGCAAGACACCCCGTCCCTCGTGAAGGAACGGATAGCAAAGGAGCCCGCCAGTATCTCCAGACAGTTGATATGAAGGGAAAGTTCCTCCTCCGTCCACTTGCCCCCAACGGAGGTCAAGCCGCATCTGGCTCCCCAGCCCAGACGACTGGCATCCGAATCTATCACAAGATCCTGTAGAGACCCAAAGTTCACCCTGCCATTCCAAGCCTCCATGTGATCGATCCACCACTGAAGCTCCGTCCTGGCTTCCTGAGTCAGAGAGACTAACTGAGAGTTGGTAAGACCCCTCTGCAGATGGGATGCCTTCAGCCTCTGAAGTGCTCGGTAGTGCAGCGGGCCCGGAAAGATGGCCTGAATCGAAGATGATAGCAAGCCAACTATCCTGGCCAGCTGTCACAAGGATATCCTGTCCTCCTGAGGACCTTCCTCAATTCCTTCCTGATCTTGGAAACCATTTTGCTCCATAAGATTCAGGGTCACCGCTCTGGAATCTATCCTGAAGCCCAAGAAGGTCATGCTCTAATTCTGACTTCTGTCTGTTGATGGTGAACCCCAAGTTCTGAAGGAGAGAGATTGTGAGCTCTAAGTGAGTGATCAGCTGCGACCTGGACTGATCCATCAATAGGATATCGTCCGGGTATATGATCAACCGAACGCCCATAGTCCGAAGGTGCTCGACTACCGCCTTGAGGAGCTTCGTAAAGCACCAAGGGGCCGAGGACAGGCCGAAAGGCAGGGTCTGAAACTCGAAAACCTGTGCCTTCCACTGAAACTGGAGGAACCTGCAGTGGTGGTGAAAAATGGGAACCGAGAGGTAGGCGTCCTTGAGATCCAGACGCTCCAACCAATCGTTCTGCAGAAGAAGATCCCTGAGGAGATGGATCCCCTCCATTTTGAAGTGGTGATAAACCAGCCACTCATTGAGATTGATGACTGGCTGGTAGCCTTTTTCCTTCTTCTCCACCAAGAAGATGTTGCTCAAGAAACCAGAGGGATGGAGCTCTGAAAGGCAAATTGCCCCTTTGAACAAAGGATCTTGTACCTCCTGGTCTATAAGAGACTCGTCCTGGGAAGAAAACACCAACGGACGGGGTCTGCAACTTTGTACTGGAGTCCCGTAGAACTCTATGTGGAACCCTCTGACAGTTTCTAGTACCCATGGGTCTGAGATGATCTTTGCCCACTTGTGGAAGAACAGGGAGATTCTCCCCCCAACCGAACTGGGGATAACAAAGCGATGCTTACTGTTGTAACCACTGGAGTTGTTGTGGTTGCCTCCCTGGCCTCGGCCATTCTTCCCTCTGCCACCACGGGAAGTGTAGAAGGTCCCTTGGTGACCATCCTGCCATCTGTTGTTCCGTTTGACTTGTGCTGTTAGGGCCTTGGCGCGACTGGTGGCCACTGAAAACCTTTCCTGGGAAAATCTTCTTCATGGAAGCCTGCGCCTTGTACAGGGTGGAAAGGGTAGCCACAAACTTCCCCAACTCCTTGATGAAAGGATCGCCGAAGAGGGAGCCTTGAGCGACCGGACCAGCCTCTGAGGAAGAGAGTTCCCCTAGCTTAGGGTCTATCTTTAGCAACAGGGAACGGCAACATTCGGCCGAGAGAGCGCAGTTTGTGTTGCCAAGAAGGCACATCACTCGCTGCGCCCATCCCGCCACCTCGTCCATGGGGAGGGGCTGACCAGACTCTCTAGACCTCTCCGCTAACTCGATAACCTTGATCAGCGGTCCCACCACATCTAAGAGCTTTACCTGGCAAGCTCGCCATGACCTATCAATCCCCTTCTTTGGGTCCTTCATATGTTTTGCGTAAAAAGTACATAACTTTGGGTCAATTTCAGGGGTCATAGTAACTCTGTTGGGAAGGGACGGCCTGGGACATTCCGACCGAAGCCGGGCCCTAACGTCCTTATCGAGGGGTTGCCTGACCTTATCAGCGACATAGTCGACCACCTTCTTGTCGGAAATCCATTCTGTGGACCTGGGTCTAAAAATGCATAGGGGGTCAAACATGTCGGACGAAGGGCCCTCCCCCTTCCCCATGGATGAGGTCAAAGACAGAGGGCGCCACGACCTATCGGGCTCCTGGAACCCGTCTGAGAAATCTTTATCATCCTCACATTCCACCTCACCGCCTCGGGGAACACTTCCGCGGGGTCATAATCCGTGGCGCCATCGACGCTGGTATCTCCGTGGCAACTCCTCCTCCCGGTAGGGTGCATCACGAAGCATGCGCACCCTGTTGTCTAAGGCTTCCACCAGACGACTGAAGCCCTCAAGGTGCCCCGCGTCACACTTAGGTGCCTTGCGCGGGAGAACGGGAAGTATCCCCAGTATTCCTGTGCCCTTGAAAACATGGGCGGATAGATGGTCTACGCTTTCCTGTAGAGGGGCAAGCGGCTGGGCAATGGCCAAAGAGAGGAACCTGTCCATCTCCGCAAGTCTGCGCGCCTGGGGAGCCGATCCTCCTCTGAGGACAAAGAAGGGGTATAATCATGCTCACTCTGTGCCTGCATGATGAACAGGAGGTGAGGACACCCAGAAAAAAACACCCCAATCTAGTTAAGGGGGGCACTCCACCTCGCCGGTGTCCAAACACGCTGTCACCCACTGGTTGTGACAGGCGGGAGCCAGGAACCGGCAATATGCAAATTCGTAAGGGCTAAGGCTGTCAAACTTACCACCCGTAGCGGTGTCAGGCGAGGGGGAGAAGGAGTCTAGGCATGTGCAGGAGGCTGCTCAGACTCCTCAGCGCAAATCGCCCCACATGCAGCGCAACCGGCGCTGTGGAGAGAGGCTGCGAAGACGGCGCAAAACAGCGCCACCTAGTGCAACCGCACTGAAGCAAAAAATAACGCGATCGGGCAAAAGCCTACTGCGCTGCTCAAAACCGGGAAGACACCCAAAACACCAGCCTGCAGATGAAGCGGAACAAAGTAATCACGCTATAACCACCAACAAATAGCCAAAACAGTGCGCCAAGCTAGAACCCAAACCACCAGGAAAGTTGCAAAGGGACTTAACTGACGGACCAGCAGTGAAGAAAGAGGAAGGACTACGATTGCGGCAACTGTTTCTGGACTGCTTGACATGTTGTGATTGGACTGCTGGTGGCCATGGTTACTCCCGGGGTTCATGGGAGTTGTAGTTTGATACATGTTTTACGTTTTCTTCTTTGAACTTGCTGTGTAATAAATGTTTAGAAAGAAATGCATAATCCTTGCCTCTGCTCCTGATGTAGAATCTCGAGAATAGAGGCTGTTAGAAAGGGGAACACGTGTATATCGAGATATAGAGAGATAATCTGTTCTTTCTTCGTTGATCCTTCATTTTTAAAAATAGAAAATCGCTAAACCCCGGTCACGAGCAGCGAAATCTATAAGATTTCGCTGCGCCACTTATAGGACTCCAATGCGTCAAAACCTTACGCCTGTCTCATGGCAGGCGTAAGGTCGTTGCAAGCCCTTTCACATGGGCCTTGGCCCATGTGAAAGGAACATTGCTGGAGTTGCGTCATGCTTCCGACACAACTCCAGCAATGCGCCACTGTTTGCGCTGACAGATACGTCAGTTATACTGATGTATCTGTCCTTCCTTGCGACATGATGCGTCATATTGTAAATATGACGCATCACTGGTGTTGCAAGGAGGTTGCACTGAGAAGTGGTGCATGACTGCTTTCACACAGCGATGCGCCACTTCTCGTAAATGAGGCCCTTTGTTCGCTAGCACATACTGTGTGCCTAATTACTTCATTTGTCTTTCAGTGACATCATGACAGCCCATTTAGTTTTTGATCGAAGGAAGGAGGTATTTGAGGACACATTGGCATGGATGTTTTGGTGACGGATGGTTGTGCACCTATGGCAAACACTGTGTACATGGTAAATATACATACCTTCCCAAGCACATGTTGCTAGACTTGTAATGTTCAGGTCGAGATATAATAAAAGTTTGCTAGATAAGAAATTTAGTGCATCTGTCCATGTGATTTGTGAAAAGTGCATTTATTGTTAGTGAACAATGAATATGAAACAATGGGTGAAATGATGAGCCATGTAAAGAAACAGTGAATGCTTTAGTCATGTTGGATGCAATCTTTGTTGTAGATGGCACATTGCTTGGAGTCCAACTCCCAATAGACTCCAGGCATCTGGAAGGGAAATGTGTAAAGAAACAGTCCACAAAGTCATTGGCAAGCAGACACAGAGGAAATTGGGAGTGGGTTCTCTTGCTTGTGGTATTATTGTTCTGGCCATCCGATTTGGGTGGATATTTGCGTGGACACCCCGGCTTTGCAGGGCAGGGGGGATCCGCATGAGCAGTGACTGGGATGTTGTCTGCGTTTGTCCTTCTGGCAGTGCCTCCTTTCCCGTCGTTTCTGCGGATGTAGAGGGCCCTGATAGTGCTGCATCACAGGAAGAGGTGGATCGAGGTGGTAAAGCCTTGACCAGAGTGGTATTTATTGATATCCACCAACACCCAGTGAGGGTGCCCAAGTTGAAATTGAGGACAGCCCAATCATTGTATTGGTCCCTCTGCACCTGCAAATGTTTTCTGCCATTGGAAATTCGCCACTAGAGGACCGCCAGTACTGCTATATTACTGGTATGGCTGGTAGAAGACCGCTGTCCGGATGGCGTCAGCGTCCTATTCATATGCATTGAGGACCACAGGCAGCAGTTACTTCATTGTGGCGGTCTGCCGTCCACACTCCATTCAGCGTAATACGAGGGCCGGAAGACCGCAGCTCTTGCTGTCTTCTATGAACTGCCGCCACGGCAGGTCGGCAGGAAGAACACCAAAGTCACAATCTGGCCCCATTTCTGTTCTGGCTAAAAGCACTGCCCAGACAAAAAAGTGGGTAGTTAAAAACCCTGAAGCGCTTGGTTGACAGGAACTTATGTAACAAAGACCACACAGGTGATTGTGATGTCCCTTTAAAAAATTTTAACCATTGATAGCATCAACAGCAGAGATACTCCAAGCAATGAAAAAGCACATCAAATAAGGCACCAGGCCCTGATAAAATACCAGGTAATTCATTTTTGTCAGATCTAATGATGTGAAGTCCTTCCATTAATGGAATCTCAAATGTCTTCCTGGCAGGAATTGAAACGCTCTCATCTTAGGCAGGAGCAGAGATAATTCCCATTTGCAAAATAATATCAAGGGAAAGTCAAACTAATTATCTGCCCATAAGTGTCATAGATTACACACAAAACAAATTAATTTGATAACTAATAGAGAAGCTTCAGGAGTGGGCTCATGAAAATTATATTCCTTATCAGCTCCCAAAATAAATGTCTCACAATTAACTAGGTTTTCATGTTCTGATGGATCAAATGGAAGACTGTTGTTTGGGAAATTGATACCAACATTGTATTGTATTGTATTGATATAACGCTTACTACCCCTGACGAGGCAACAAAGTGCTTTTTCGGCAAGTAGGCCTCTACTTCAGAACCCATAATTGATTACTGGTAAATGAGTATAGTGAAAATTTGAAAGTAATTTGAGTGGTGGATATGTTGGTCAGCTATTTGGATTGGAACGGATAGTGGAGGGATAGAGAAGGGAGAAAAGCTGGCATTTATTTAGCCCTTGCTACCCCGGAAGGGGTGCTGTAGTGCTCTTTCGGAGAGTAGCACGCTACTCTGAAACCCATATATGCTGCTTTCTAAACTTTAGGTCTGCTTTTGACCTGGTTCCACATATTATGCTATGGACATCTTTAAAGGAAAAGGCGTCCAGGAAAACATGTTATCTATTCTCATGCTAGTCCAAGAAAAAAGGGGGAACAGCGTTTACAACGCAACTTTTACCACGCAGTACCTTTACCACACAACTTTTACAACGCAAGTCGTTACAACGACTTGTGCTGGGGGGCGCTGTAGGATAGGGAATAGTTTAATTTACTATCCAAAACCTTCCCTACTATCCACGGGGACTGAAGTTGGAATAGTAAATTAAACTATTCACTGTCCAGCGCCCCCCAACGCAAGTCGTTGTAACGACTTGCGTTGTAAAACCTGCGTGGTAAAGGAATGCATTGTAAAAGCATGCGTAGTAACGACATGCTTATTGAAAAAACCATATGCTCAAGGGGAATGGGAGCATCCGTTGTTAATTAACAGAACGTATATCTATTATGAACGGGGTAAGACAGGGCTGTGTGCTTGCTCCAACTCTGCTCACAATGTACATGAATATTGTGGTGGACCCACTCAGTGCCTGCTACAGTGATTCCCTGAAACTATGCAAGTGCTAAATTCTACTCTACGGCTCGCAGGTGAGACCCTGTTGATCTCCATGATACCAATGGGCCTACAAGAGGCAGCCCTGGGGGTTCCTGATTTGGAATGTTATTTAGTGGCAGTGCAACCACAGTGACCAATGAACTGGCTGGCAAACAATGTGATAGGTTAGGGAACAGCAGTATAGGACGAAAATATGAAAATGCTGGACTAGTTACTCTACCCTGTTGGTGCCCGAGGCCTGAGCCAATTGGCACAGGCTGTCAAGGTTTGTTGAAATAGATATATACAGCCGCGACGTGCGATGAGACTATGTGCCTCGCAACACCTGGTGTATGCCAGCCTGCGGGTCCTGCTGGAGGTTCATAATCCTATATAATGCAGACCTATTGACCCTAGGGGACCTTTATCAAGATAGCATTCTATGCTCTTTCCAGGGTTTGGAGGATGTCGATTGCCTGCATGCTAGCCATTTTTTATGTATAATTCTCTTGTTCTGGAATTCAGATGTATATGGGGAGCATGCCAGGTAGAACTGGCTATGCCACAGTGGCTGCAGTGTGTGTTGACCCATCGATTGGGCCATAGAGCAGTTAGGGTCCTCTACACGGAGTTGAAGATTTGGTATGCCGCTCTTGGGTGAGCCCAGTTGGGAGGAAAGCCTGGGCACTGTCCTGTCTGACAAGCAATGGGGGAAGGCACTGGAGCAGTTCAAACAAGTGTCCAGTAATGCCAGACTGGAATTGACCCAAACCAGTTATTTACATTGCACACACCCCACCGCTTACACTAGATGTTCCCACGCCACCACATGCCCCTGGAGCAGTCACCAAGATGCGACCTTCCTACATATTGTGTGGGAATGCCCCCCATTGCCACTTAGTTAGGTGCAGGTCAAGGAGCACATATCGGAGATACTGGAAAGACCTGTCCCTCCAGATCCCAAATATTGTTTACTGGGGATCACTATGCACTCAAAACGCACTAACTTCCAGCTGAATTTTGGCTCTTTTGCAATGCCTAATAGTCATGTCCCAGAAGGTGGGGCAGCCGCCGGTGATTGATTGTTGGCTCTGGGGCGTGCTCCATTAGGCGACTGCTGAAACTGATGTCTTGATGTGAGACTGTAGGGTAGAGGGGGCAGCAGCACGGCAATGCTGCAAGAGATGTAGGTGCTCAGACTGCAGAACAGATGTGATGCCTATACATAAACGCTGCTCTTAACATAGACACTGGGGCTGACTGGGTGCTGGCTTGGGACAGAGCTAGTGCTCCACTGCAGCTGACCCTATTCCCACCCCCCTATTGATGGGCCCTACTCCACTTCTCTCCACTCAAACTTATTCTGCTTGATTGTATCTTGCATTGCTGTAATCCTACCTGACTCTCTCTGAGGCCCCGGGAAGATCAGTTTATGTTAGTTTGTTTTTTGAGGCACCCCTTCTGAGCATTACATGATTATGGCTCCCCCTCAGATTGTTGACACAGGAGGCAGGCTCGCATGGCCTGGCAACCACCTGACAAGTGTTTAAAGTTAGCAGAGGGGGACATGGCCTGCACATACTCATTAATACCTCCCTCACAGCCTCATGCACTTGCACAACGTCACTGAGATTGATGATTGTTCATTGATTTCTATGCTGCGGTTGGGACTCTTATGTACACTTTCTGTGTTCATTGTTGGACAAACCTGTATATGCCAATAAGAAATTTTAAAAAAATACCAATGTGCCTAGAAGCCAAGTTAGATTACTTTGAGTCTTCTGTGAACAGAGGGAGATGGAGGTGAAGGGTTTCAAAACAAAATGAATGTCCTTTAACTCACACAGAAGCTAATGAGGTGCACCTACTTTGGAAGGGGTCAAATTAGAGAGGATTAAGATTTTCAAATATTTGGTTGTTCAATTACCAGATACCATGCCATGGAATATACAGATTGAGAAAAGTGCTTCAGTGTTAGTACAATATAACTTTGGCATATTGAGAACCCACCTATCCACTTTGGTTGGGTCTGTTACCTCAGATCTACAACACCCAAGCAAGGGGGGCAGTCTTGTAAGTTTCAGAGTTATGGGGAACTCAACAGGTTTCATGATTGGCTATAACGAAGAGAAAATTCTTTAGGTCTCTTAGGTCTCTGGACAACCTTCTCCAGAGAACCCTATCATTACCCTTATACGTGAACATGGTGATTAAGCCTATCTCACAGAGAATAAATCATAGACCATTACTCTATTAGAAATGACTTTGGTACACAAAGTAGCAGATCATGTATATAAAAACACTTAAGGTAGTATTGAGCGTTGTCAAAAGCCTGTTCAGAGGACCACAGGAAAAGCAGAAACTACTGGGCTCAATCATGGGGGTTGAGGCTTTTTACTCCTGATGTTCCAGGTCCCGACCTACTATGGATCCAGTGCAGATGGGCCAAGTGCACCTTCAGTAATTGACTCTCAGTGTTAGCGAGGGTCAAGCAGTCTAAGGCTTCTCGGGTGAGGTAGACACTGGGGAATGATACAGGCTCACAAGTGTAAATGAACTCAGCAGGAGCAATACATGGTTGTTCAGTAAAATACTTGCTTTTATGAAAAATAATTGTTTTTATATATGAACATGAAGTAAAATACAACATTTGAGGGGGGCATGGCCAACCAACATTTCCAATCGGACGTGATTCCGATTGGCTCCTTCCCAGGCCCTGCTGATACTGCAGCAACGAGGCATTTTCCCTGCTGGGCAAATGCCTCTTTGCGCTGTGGCTGTGGCACTGACTACGGGGGAACTATTGTCACCATTAAGAGACCCGGTGCACACTCGATCCCGGAGAGACAGCGGCGATGTGGAGGCACTGACGGAAATGGTGGACTCCCGGGCTCTGAGAACGAGAGCGTGGAATTTCTGAGATCCCGCGGCAGCTTCTCGCGGCTGAATTTCAGACGACCTTGCCACCGGCGATAGCAGCGGAGCGCGCCTGTTTGCCTGAGCTCTCCGGGGTCCTATGGGGACGGCTTGCGGGGGTGCTTGGAATCGCCCTGGGCTTACGGCGAAGCTCCACAAGATGGCGGATGGATGCGGCAAGAGGTTCGCGCCCGGCTGGCTCTGGCGGCTTCAATTGTAATAGCCGCCCTCACGCTGATAATCTCCACCCCCAGATTTGTGCACCACGGACAGCCCGGCGGAGCTCGATTTGGCAGGTCCAGACCCCACCACACTGAGTGAGTCTGCAATCCCCTTGGGTTTTTGTGGGTGCCCCAGGGGTGAATTTGGAGAAGTTGCTTTCCCCTCTCCCCACGAGGCTTTATATAAACTGACGTTAAGCTGAGATAAGACAGCTTACGTGAGGGACAGATGATCTCCACTAGAGTTGCATAGGGGGATGACGCCTGATCCCCAACATGGCTGCCGGGACACCTTCCATAGCTTGTTTGTGACCCCTGCTAAGCACTTGGAACTGAGAATAAGTACCCCGCTGGCTGAGTTCAAGGAGCCTGTTGAGGTGGTTGCTTGGTGCCATCATTTCCCGACCCTGCTGTTTTGCATGAGACGACAGGTTGCGCACGGGCAACGGACTTTGCCTGGCACCTGGAGCGGGGAGGCAGTGTGGCGCCTAGCATGGAGGAGTGAACAAGGGGACCCATGCTAGTGGTTGCTGGGAAGGTGCAAATTCCACATACCAAGGGGTGGCCGAGGGCTGACCGAGTGGAGTGCACCCTATGCTACCCAAGAAGAACCCCAATAACAGGTTTCAAACAACTTTAAGTCGGCTGGCAGGGGGACAACGGAGGAGGCTCCAGCCACGGTGTTGACCAGAGAAGATCTCTTATCTTCCTTGCGCAACTTCAAGCAAGAGCTAGACACTGAACTGCGGGCAGACACCAAGGCAGACATGGAAGCCTCCTTCGGAACCTTCTGCGTGGAGGTGCGTGAGAAACTAGTGTCTTCAGGCCGATGAGGATCTGTGAGTACAGCTACAGTTGATCTGGAAGCGCAGCAACAGGAGGTGGTGGGTAGACTTACGTCTCTGGAAGACAGCACAGCTGACCTCTACCAGCAACTACACAATTCTCTACTCAAATGCAAGGATTTGGAAAATCGTTCTCGCCGCGACTATATCAGAGTCCGTGGCCTGGAGGAGGGCTGCGAGGGATCGGACCTGGAGGCATTCATGGTGGGCCTCTTCTCTTCTGCCCTTGGAGAGGACGGCCCGGAGGTCAGGTTGGAGAGACTACACAGAGTTGGCCAATGTCTCCCAGGAGAGAACCAGCACCCGCAAGATGTCCTGGCTAAGTTTAGTTCATTCAAGATAAAAGAACTAGTATTGCAAAAAGCTAGGGCCTCCGACACACTTACCTTTCAAAACACCACATGCACCCTCTACCAGGATGTGGCCCAGGCCACTCTTTTGCATTGCCAGCAGTTCAGACCTGTTATTGAACATCTCAGGGAGAAAAGCGTCAAGTATCGATGGACATACCCCTTCGGGATTCCCTTCCTGTGGCAGCAGCAGCATTGCGTGGAACTCTCGGATGCGGCATATTTGCTAGGTCTGGAACTTCCCATAGCTTCACCGGATCCCATGTGGGAAGGCTGACAGTATCAATGCAGCGGCGGCCAATGGCGCAGAATGGGCAGGAAAAACGCTAAAGCTCCAGAATAAGGCCAATGTTCGAGAGAGCAGCTGGATCCCCATTGCCTGGTACTGTTGGAGTGTTGGCCGCCCCAGCATACCTCTGACGGATGGAATGGCTGCCTTACGGGTCTCTTCTCACTCACCTCTCTCCTACTTCCAGGAGTAGGACAGGTGGGAAGTTTTTTAGGGATCTGGATGGAGTGGAGGCCTTGCATCTTCCGCATTTGGAGGAGACCTGGGTGCCTGGACGGCACATGAACCTCTACTCCTGGCGCCCGACATGAGCAACCGTGACCTAACTGTAATTGGGGTGTCAGGTTGAGTGGTGTTTCACATTCCAACGGTGATGGGGGTCTGGGGAGGTTGGTACCCGGGGTTTGTTCAATACTGCAAGTTGGAGCTGTTTACAAGAGACATTGTCCAGTTTACTCATTATGTAGTTCTCAGGGTCTTTGTTGGCAAATACTCAGTTTTTGGGGCGAATGTTTCTTTGAGCTACGATTGCCTTGATTTTTTTTTGCAATGACAAGGGCTGGGGAATGGGAAATGTTGATGCTCCTATAGTGTTTCTTGGATTTGGGATTCCCCTCTAGAAGGGGAACCCCACACACTCATTTTAAATGTTTGTTGCAGTTGTTTGCTTTGGTTAGATGTCATGATACCTTTATTTTTATTGGTTATGGGCGGAGATGGGGGAGTTCTTCAACTGGGCCCCGTCGGCGTGGGCCTCTGCCTCTAGGCAAACATCCTTTTTTCAGTACCCATTGCAGTTAGAAAGGATTCTTGGAACGCCCGTGGTCTAAATTCTCCTAACAAGCGCCAGCGCTTCTGGAAATATATGATAGATCCCAATGTCCACATAGCGGCTCTATAGGAGACGCATCTCAAGAGATCTGACGATCACAGGCTCTGTCACAAAGCTTATCCCTTCATATTCTGATCTTCACACACTTTGAAACATAATGGGGTGGCACTGTTGTTTCACTCAGGGTCCCCTTTCAGGCTTCTGACACCGAGACAGACAAAAATGGGAGGTTTCTAATGGTCAAGGGAGAACTTTGAGGTCGCCAATGTACGTTTGCTGTGCTCTATGACCCAACGTGGGTCAACATTATTTCATTATTTCTTTCCTAATGGCTCTGGAGACCTTTGCACAGGGGGACATAATTCTCATGGTGGACTTCAATTTAGTTTGGGATCTTGACATGGACACGACACACTCACACAGGGCACCGTGAGGGGCGTTTGGAAAGACGTTGCGTTCACAGCTCCAACTCATAGGGTTGATAGATGTATGAAGTTGACTGGGTAGGACTGCTGTCCAATTTCATTCAATCTGCCTGTCGGACCATGCCCCCCTGGAGGTGTCGATCACTTTGCTCAATCCGTGTCCGAAACATGCTCAATGGTATTTTCCTAACTTCTTCTGCAGGGATAGACTCCTCCGCGATGATCTAAGAATGGCCATTAGAGACTTTCTTGAACTGACGTCCCTGAGGCTACTTCCCTTGCAACTACCTGGGATGCTCTCAAGGCATCGGTTCGAGGTAAATGCATTGAGCTGGCCACTACTTTACGTGCCCAGAAATGTGCAGAGCACCTTCAATAGGAGCGAGACCTCACAGTGGCAGAATAGACCCATAAGACCAACCCTTCGGCACCGGACCTACGGCGGGTTACAGCCCTAAAGGGAAAGCTACAGGCCATTTATACCAATAGAGCAGAGAAAACCATCTTACTTCTGCAATCTCGGTGTTATGAGGGCGGAAATAAAGTGGGGTCCCTGTTGGTGCGCCAATTAAGGGCCAAACAGGAGAAAGAGTATGTTAAACTCATAATCGATGAGAAGGGCGTCTCTCATAGGTCAGAAGAGGGGAAGGCCGGGGCATTTGAGAATTTCTATAGAACCCTTTACACCTCAGAACTCCCAGGGACGCCTGACCCGTCGGGATGCTTGGATTCTCTAGAACTTCCTCAGGTAGGGGCGAGCTCCAATGAAGAATTGGCGAAGCCTATAACAGCTGAGGAAGTACAGAAGGCAATCGATTCTCTCAAACTCCAGAAAGTGCCATGGACGGATGGCTTGTCAGCCCATTTCTATCATACTTTCGCACCGGAGCTCGTTCCATTTTTAACTATCTTATTTAACAATATTGCCACCACGTAACAGGTCACTCCTTCTATAGGGGAAACCATTGTGGCAGTCATCCCCAAACCGGGGAAAGATCTCTCGGCCTGTTCGTCTTACCGCCCAATTGCTCTTCTAAACCTCAATGCCAAAATGTACTCCAAAATCTTGGCCACTCGTGTCGAAACTATTCTCCCGGGTCTCCTAGATCTGGATAAGTCCGGCTTTATTAAGGGTGCTCAAACCCACGATAATTTGCGGCGTATCATCCATATTATTGAAAAAGCTCACAAGAAAAATATCCCAGCAGCGCTTCTCTCGCTAGATGCGGAGAAAGCTTTTGACCGCGTAGAATGGTCATTTTTATTTAAGGTGCTCCAGCGCTTTATCTTCATCAATGCTTTTATAGGGATAGTGCGTGCTAACTATCATTCTCACAGCTCTAGTGTCCTTGTTAATGGGGTGGCCTCTTCTTTCTTCCAATTGGCTCGTGGGACGAGACAGGGCTGCTCCTTATTCTCGCTCCTTTTTGCCTTAAGAATAGAACCTCTGGCCCTTAGGATCAGAAAGAATCATGAGATCCAAGGCATACGTTTTGGTTCCGATGAACATAAGATTTTGTTATTTGCTGACGACGTGCTTCTGTCAGTGACAAACCCTAATGTCTCTCTACCGGCTGTCCAGGGGGAGTTGGAGGCGTTTGAATGGGTGGCAGGTTTCAAAGTCAATTTGACCAAATCCTTCCTTATGAATCTCACAATTCCAATGGAAGAGTGGCGCATGATTGAAGGGGGTTCACCGTTTGGCTGTACGAGCAGGGAGATCACTTACTTAGGGGTGAAGCTTACTCCTCGGATACGGGACCTATATAAAGCTAATTTCCCCCCTCTTTTGCGACAACTAAAGTCAGACCTGGGAAAGTGGAGTGTGACCTATATCACCTGTTTGGGCAGGATCAATGCCATTAAGATGAATGTTCTCCCTCACTTACTGTGCCTTTTCCAGGGGCTGCCTATCCCGGTGGATGGAGGGCTTTCTACAGAGTTGCAGCATTTGCTCACCAAACTTATTTGGCAGGCGAAACAGGCAAGGCTTCCCTATAACTTGCTGATTGGACCTCACAATGACGGAGGCTTGGCCTTACCGGACTTTCAGTCCTACTACCGAGCAGCACAAATGCGGGTAATCACGGAATGGTTGCTGGGGGCCTCGGAGAAGCATTGGTTTCATATGGACAGACAGAACACGGGACGCACCATATGGGACCTTCTTGGAAGCCAAAGCAAGATAGACCTCTCAACGCCTACATTAGCACACCCACGGTTTGGGATATCCTCACTAACAAACTGCATCTCACGACCTTAACTTCACCTCACATACCTATACATTTTAATTCTGCATTCCCCTGTGCTGTCAGAAAGTCCTTTTGAGGCTTGGATGTAGAGCAGTTGCCACATGATCTCTCATCTGTTTGACAGAGGGGAATTTCTTACATTTCAAGAATGCAGGAAGCAATTTGCACTATCCGCCAAGGAAGAATATAATTACTTGCAACTGAAACACTGGATGCTGCAGCCCTCGGTGCAGTAGGCCGCCACTAGGGAGTTGCTCCCCATTGAGAAATTCGCTCAATCTGGCTCCTCCTCCAAAGGTTGTATCTCTTATCTCTATCTGTTAATCCAATTGATGAGTCCCCGAACGATGCTGCATTATAGACACTTCAGGGACGCTATTATAGGAACTCCTCTAGAGGATAAGCACTAGGACCACTTGAGAAAAGACATCGCGAAATTCAACCGCTCCATATATCTTAGGTAGGCACACTATAAAATCATGTATGATTGGTACCTGTACCCTAAGAAAATCCATAAGATTTTCCCTGGCTCATCCGATAGGTGCTGGAGGGGGTGTGGGTTGTTAGGAGATTTTAGGAATAAATTATGGGACTGTCCTAATATTAAACCTTTCTGGAAGGAAATCTTATCCCAAATTCAACTTATCTTAGGCTATCTCATCCCCAGTTCCATGGAACAAGTTCTACTTGGGGTCCATGATCCCAAGTTGAAACGACAGACACAGAGGGACAATCAGTGACATGGCTTTGTTTGGGAGCACCAAAATGGCAGTTGCCGCAGCGTGGAAGAAGCCAGAGACCCTATCTTTAACCCAATGGCATGCAAGGCTCTTGAGGGTTTTAGCTCTGAAACGCATGACTGATATAATTGAAGACACCAGGAAAGGTTTGATTACATTTGACCCCGCTGGTCTCCTATTTATAGGAGGGGCTTCCTTTGATGGCTTGTAACCCACGACGCAGGGCCCTCAACCTGTTCCTCATTTAATAACTCCCCTCGGACCAGTCCTCCTATTTGTGCAGCTTTCACCCAGGTGGAGACCTGGGGGCTCCCCCCGCACTCACCTTCTCCCTTATGTCTTTTCTTTTCAAGATAGCATCATGACATCTTAGTTTAGGTTTTGTTCTTAATCTTTCCTAGGAACACTTAAGTTTCCTTTTTCTGTTCTTCTCACGGAAAGGTAAACTGTAACCCACCATAAGAATGTGACAGCAATGGACCACGATGAAGCTGTGTCATTTGTCAACGTTAAGTCGCCATGGACATACTGTGAAAGCTGTATCCGTCAATAGCTAGCTGTATAATGAGGCAAAATGTACTTATGGAGTTTGTGGCTCATGTAGTGCACTCATTGCACTCCCTGTGACAACAAATTCAATAAAAGAGATTTTGAAATAAAAAATACAACATTCACAAACAATCTTTAGTGTTTCATTGGTGGGTCTCTAAATCTCAATCCCCTCTCTCTAGCAGCAGTGGATATTCTCCATTCACTACAGGTGACATTCAGAATAAACCCCACTAGAAGTCGAAGTCTTAGGAGTCCCACTCTGGCTCTTTAATAAAGTCAAAAGTGTTCCAGCGCCGAAGTTCTATCCAGCAGGCAATTTCCCCTGGTGTCGCCTGGCCTGTAAATCAGTCTTACCACACCTGCAGGATCTGAGCAACTGGAGTCTCAGAGCAAACACCCTTCACAGGTGATGAAGCAGCAGTGGCTGCCTCTGGTAAGTCTTTCACACTCTGCCCAGGAATACTGCTGTCGGGTGTCCTCGAGTTCCTCACATGCTGTCCTGCAGCAGCAGCACTGGGATGTTTTCGATGCTTCTCTGCTGCTGGTAATTTCTTCAGGATCCTCTCCATATGTGTAAGGGTGCGATGCTCCAGGTGCTGGTCCTCAGTCATGGCTTAAGCCCACTCATGTCACAACAGAGGCCTACTTCTTCTTCCAATGTTCTTGACAGACACATTCCTTACCTTACCTTGTCCAGGTGGCCTCCCCAGCCAAACAGAGTCTCCTTTCTTCCTTTGTACATGGTATAAAGCCAAATAGGCACAGCAGAACTCTTCATGGTGGTACCCTACGAACCGAGCCTCGTCGGTGGGATTAGGTGCAGAGGTAATCTCCTCGCGCCTCTAAGATAATTATCTTATAGTGCAGGTCCCACGAGAACAGTCTGTGGAGACCAACAGCAGCTACTGAGGGGCGGATTACAACACAGGAACTCATCCTGTTCCAGTCTCTGACCCCTCAGGTTGTATGCACTAGACTTGTCTGCCCACACTGGGCTTACTCTCAGTTTATGAGCACAATTTAGGTCCTGACGAATTGCCGTGATGGCATGAAACATGTTGACCTGATCACAGACGAGGGTTGAACGGGTCCACCACCCATAGTTTGGTTGAGTCCCTATACCCCTCCTAATTTTCAATAAGGTAGTTAGCTACATGAATAAATTGACCAGAGTAGACTACACTAACCTTTTTTAACACACATCACCTCACGCTCACTACTTTATCACTTGGGCCCCTCACACTCACTCGATCAACGGCTAGGAACAAAAGATCTCCACCAAAGTGTAGCACTGCGTGCTACCCGTCAGGCATTGCAGCGCCGGCTTGACGTTGGAGCAGGAAGCCGATGATGACACGAGACAACTAGCTGGCGATATGACAGTAGCCGTTAAACCAGCCTGTTGTGTGAGGCATCCCTAGTTCCGACAAGGGATACCTTTTCCCTGACCTTTTGCATATATCCACACTTAGAGAGAGGAAGGAAGACCTCCCCACTATACTAACACTACCCCCTAGGGGAACTTTGTGCATCTTTTTGATAGAGTTTGATGGGACGTGCACACTGGACCCCTCTAAATATTGTCCCTTCTATGTCCCTCCCTGTTGTTACTTAAGCCCACTCATGTCACAACAGAGGCCTACTTCTTCTTCCAATGTTCTTGACAGACACATTCCTTACCTTGTCCAGATGGCCTCCCCAGCCAAACAGAGTCACCTTTCTTCCTTTGTACATGGTATAAAGCCAAATAGGCACAGCAGTACTCTTCATGGTGGTCCCCTTGGCATAAGAGTTCACTGACTTAGCTCTGCACATGAGCTACATCCCAATCAGCATAGCAGCACTCTTCATTGCAACCCCACTTGGCATACAAGGTCACAGACTTGCGACTTGCACACGGGTGATGACTTGTTTGGTGCAGAAGCATTCATGGCTTACCTCTGGCATACGAGGGTCATTGAATTTTCCCTGCACACCAACACGGACCCTATCATCGCAGAAGAGGCCTCGTCACACCTCGCTACAGGGGTCTGATGGCCAGGATCCTCAATTGGAGCTCACTCCCTCCAATGCTCTCCTCCCCCTCACAGGGTACACTGGTCTTGGCAAGCAGGGAGGTGCTGCTACTCCAGGCTACAGAGGCAGGTGGTCTTGTAGTCCCTGGGTGATGTCCCCTCACCAAGCTCAGAGACTGGCAGGCCTTGGATTCCATTCCGGGTCACAGACAGAAGTCTTGCAGAGTTTCTACTATTCACACATCCTGAATGGCTGCTTGACAGTTGCAAAGTTTGGGGGCCTCGAGCTCCCCTCTTGTGGTTCATTTCCAGACAATTAAGTTGATTTAGACTCTGTCTTTGAAGCTTATGTAGGGGATCTTCTCCCTTTTTAACTGCCCTATCCTCTGCCAAGCTCTTTCTCCTGATAGCAGTCTGTCACAGCAAGAGTGACTCCAAATCTGATAGGCCGCCACACAGGTTATGGGAGTGACTAGAGTTTGATAACTTAATGTCAGCCACAGCGATATGTGTATCAAAGGGTTACTCCATGGCATCAGCCCTACTCATTGTGATTCCCCTATTAGCCCCTTGGTCTTCCTGAGATGTTCCCAGGACCTTTTCCAGGGACCTCTTTCTGAATCAAAGAACACCCATTGAAGTGTTTTGTGGAGCCTGGCTCTCCCATACTTCAGTGTGTCCCACCCAGCGTGCAGGAAATAAATAATCCACACATCTGTCTGGAGGGCTACTATGCCTTCTCTCCTCATGTTCCTCTGATTCACAGGCATACATACACCCAGCACATGCATGTAGAATAACAGCGCTGAACAGAACATCCTTCATGATTTTTACCATTCACAGGCATACATACCCCCACAACATGCATTTAATATAACTGCACAACACAGAATTATCCCTGTTTTGTACCATTTCCGGGATACATACATTCAGTGCATGTGTACCAAACACATACTGCATAGCACTACACATAAAACTGACATAGGCCAAGGGTGAGTTAAGCAGTTGAACTTTGAATGAGTGAGTCTGTAGGCCTTACTACAGTGGCACAGGTTAAAAGGACCTGTTCACTCCTACTAATCACTACACAGTGTGTTGCCTTCACTGCACTCATGCTGCTTAACTCCTGGTAAAGGCAATAGCCTTTCACCACTGTGACGGTAAGGCTTTGGGCGCACTTTCCAGTCTGAAAAAAACACAATCCGCGAAACAGGCCTATGTCATGGGACACACTGTTGATCTAAATTTTTGAATACTCTACAAGTTGTGGATATTGACTTCATTTTGAATGCCATACCCATTGGAAAGCCAACATTCTTTGCAATAATCCAAAACATATGAACTAACTCGACAACAAAAATCTGCATTAGAGATCCACACATCAATACAATTGGGGCACTCAGAACAGAGGGGCCTGTCCATCACTATGCCAGGGGTTTTTCCTTCCCATCAAGCCTCAATGGCCATGGAAGTTTACCTTGCTGAAATGTGCACATCCTTAGCCTTGAATCTCTATAGACAGCCTGAGGGAGACTTCACATATCTCCAAGGATCACATCAAAGTAAAGTATTGATCACATATAACTGATAGGACCTGGCCAACTTGAGACATGGTTGCTTACTAGTGCATTTATGGACTTCACATGGGTAATGGAATATGAGCCACCCTTAAACACAATTTCTACACCACTTGAAAAGCAACTTTATCTTAAGATCAGGCATGGGACTTTGTAATGAATGGCTTTAGCAGCAAATAGTCACCTGCTTCAATACTTGCCGATATATGCCCAACTTGTAAATCTGAACCCCATACAGAAGCACATCTTCGATGTCATTTGTAGTGTCTCCTTTAATGCGCATAAGAAATTGAATGTTCTAATATGTTGACTGATCGGGATGGCTATACATAGACTTGCTTTGAGATTTTTGAGTACTGATACATGGGAACTTATTGTGTATAGCATAGCAAATATTTTAATATCACTACTGCACACAAGATGTAAAGCTCTGTACTAGAAACAGTATGTGAATTTTATTTATGAAACTGTTGCATTTAACATCTTGATATTTTGGGCCATTGTAATTGTGAGTTCTAAGTGAACGCATTTGGTCCTCTATGAAGTCTTTTGAATATGAGGTATAGTGTGTCATGTGGTTTGTCCATTTTGTGTTTTGATGTTTAGATAACAACACACACATCAGCCCGAGAGACACTCTCCACAGGAGTTATAAGGTATGGAGGCTTGAGCCGGCAGGTGGCTGCTCTTTACTAGTGAACACTTTGACGAACTAGGGAGTCTAATTTGGCACATATGTCTCTTTGTTTCTTTTAGAATTCTTGTTGATCCTGAAGAGAACCCCGCAATAGGGGGTTCGAAACTCGTCGATCCTCAGTGGTCAATAGTCAACAATATAAAAAGATCAACAGGACTGGATTAGGACATAATATGGTTCTAATAGTTTAGATTGTTTGAACGTGAAAATGGAAGATTCACCAAACTACTTTACTTTGTTGTAAAATTGCTTTTCTGTTGACTTTTGACCGATACCTCAGAGGTATTGTTTTCTTGTTTGAGT
Organism: Lissotriton vulgaris; assembly: GCF_964263255.1. NCBI lineage: Eukaryota > Metazoa > Chordata > Amphibia > Caudata > Salamandridae > Lissotriton > Lissotriton vulgaris. Next base: position 933,531,827 of record NC_141699.1, read on the forward strand.
GTGAATGTCTTTTGATTGTATGGAGTGAGACAGGTTGGTATGGATGTGTTGTGTAGTCATGAAGTCTTTGTAAATTTTGTATAAATCTGTATATTTTGTATATTTGTACATGCACAAGAAACATTATTTGAAAAAATGAAAAAGTTCCTCTTTGACTAGAAAAAATGACTAAAATAAACTAGCGACAAAAATGAAAATATACTGTTATGTTTTATTCTTAGCAGTTTCTTGACTAAAAAAGAAATAAGTCAGTTCAGTATTGGCAGTTGTGTCGTTGTTGTATTTTGAATAGGCTTAGCCTTGCTGTTTAGGAGCCAAGACCCAGTTTTGTTCCTACGATCACTCATTGGTTGACCTGAGGTGAACCAATGAGAGGAGGCCTCCCACTCTGCAAGAAGGTGTCAGCGATAGCCACTCGGCCCTGGGCTCTTGAGGGCTTAAAACTGAAGCACCCAGGTTTGAGGCTATCACTGGCGCACCCCCTCTTCACAAGGGGGAGGGCCTCAAGGACCTTTGCTGATCTAGCAAAGTCATGCCCACAGGAGCTATAACATCCTCAGCCCACCAAATTTCACTCAGGCAGCCTACAGCCTGCGCATTCAGCACATGACTAGCTCCTGGCTGCTTGATCTGAAAATAGCAAGCATTGGCACAGCCAATAGGTCTTGCCTTTTGGACCTTATAAGTGCTTAGACATGCAGCACATTATCCTGGGTGCTGTGCTGTCAGGCATTGAAGAGCTATACAAATATTACACACTGTGTCGTACATGCATTATTCAGAAATAGGAAACAGGCCTCAGGAAACATTCATGGACACATTGCAAGGCATTTTTAAGGTACAGCCAGAAATATAAGTGCCTTGACGCAAGTCAACATCACTTTAACATTCTGTGTAGATTGCATCTCTAGAGTATTGAACAACCTAAAGAATCAGCGTCAGGGGCACTTATAAACATATTAGATGGTGAAGAAATATACCTTAAGCAATGCAAGGTCCAGAGCTGCTGACTTGAGAAAAACGTACATTTGAGTATTTGTGCTGTAGGCGTACTTCACCTTGTGACGGCGCCCCTCATCCGCTTCTGAAAAATTAGCACAGCTCACAAGGATTTATTTCCAATGAAAAATATGTACACGCCTATAACTCTTATAGAGACCCTCCATTGAAGGTCACTGATTTTACACTTATTTGTCTCCAAACCAGCCATTTTCCTGATGTGACAACCCTAAATGAGCACACTGATTGCTACTTTGACAGGTTGAGTGTTGTACAAAAACACATATCCATCTATTTACTCTGAAGAGAAACTGAAACCAGAAACATTACACAAAACATTTGAAAAATATAGCATTCGACCTGGCTTTCAACATGATACCAAAGGGTAGAGAATGACAGACATGCCACGCCATCATACAGATTGTACACAAAAATATTTTCTGCCTCACATTCACAGGGCCATTGGAATTATGAGACAAGGGAGGGTCACGTTTTCTGGCTAAAAAAAAGGGAAACTATGTGGTATAATTCACATTTTGCGATAGCATGAGGCATTATGTTATTTTTACACGTTACAAACTCACTGGGAAAAGGTTTTCACCTCCATTAGTACCAGTTTAGCACCCAAATACAGCAATGAACAAGAAAATGGTGACCAGCCCGTCTTTGCAAAGGGCCTTCCACTGTGTGACAACACATGTCGTCATGTTTTAGGAAAGTTTGGGGCATATTACCAAGCAATAGCGATAATTATCCCTATTGCTTGGTTAGAGACAAAAATTTACAGCTGAGCTGCGGCGATTTTTATCGCAAATAAACCTTGGTATTACCAAGGTTTATCGCAAATGCGATAAAAATCGGCCGCAATGCATGAATATCGCTGGAAAGTCAGCGATATTCATGCATTACCGAGCTAATGCTCTTAGCCATGTTATCCACCTCCCATTGGATAACATGGCTAAGAACTGCTCAGGGCAGGAGTTAGCTTTTGGAGATATTTGCGCTCAGAGCGAATATCTCCAAAAGTTGGTAATAGGAGATAGCGATGTTAGCGACTGTTTCCAGTCGCTAACATCTTGGCATGCCCACTTTGCATGTCATTAGTGATAAATATGACTGACATGCAAAGTGTGGCCCAAGATGGTCGCTATCTCCTACTAGCTGTCGCTAACTGGTGTTAGCGACAGCTAGGTAATAGGGAGATAATTTTATCTCCGCTTTCTTGGCTTTTAAAGCCAAAAAAGCGGAGATAAACCCCCTTGATAATATGCCCCTTTATTCCTAGCTGGAGCTAGAAGCAAGCATTTTATTTTGTTAAAATCTGCAAATTAGGAAGCAGATAATGGAATATGTAGCAAATTCATATCTACAAAAAACACAAAAGCTGCAGAGCCACATAATTTTGTTGAATGATGATACTGCACGTTACATAGACTTTAAAGATACCTCCTTATGGTCACGAAAATACTCACTGTTTAGCAATGTCATATGCTGAACTTCATTACATTAATAATAATAACAACACTACTGGGAATAATAACTATTATTATTATCGTCTTCAATTGCATTGTTGTTAATACTCCAGTAAAGTATTTACACCATGCAATTGATGATGGGAGGTGGTTTCATAACTCATCCACAAAGTGAGTTTGGGCTAACTGACATGAAAATGGCTTAGTGTGCCCAGCACGTGCGGCAGAAGTCTGGGAAGTTTTCCAAATTATCCTGGCAGTTATGTGGTAAAATAAAACATGCAATCAGTGTTGTAAAAATAATCCCGATCAATGGAGTGATGGAAGACTAAATTATGATGTTGCAGGGTTTACTGCTTATCTGTATTGTATTTTCTTTATATGGCGCTCTCCTGCTCCTTGTGAGGCTGTACACACTTTAATTATGCATCAGAGAAGAGCTAATTATGTGACACAAGATGCCAATAAAGGCAAATTCACCATATTCCATGGCAACAATTGTAGCCCCATTCCAATTTATTTTTAATTTTTATGAAGCAAGCATATTTCCACATAGATTCCAATTTTGGAGCTACCAATGTGTAGTGTAGTTGCTTGCTTTCCTCACGGTTATGTTGACTGTATACATTCCCCCACATGCATCAAGCATTATTGGAGTCGCAAACGGTGCGATTCCTTAAAATCGGCCGTTTGCGATTCCAAAAATGCTTTTTGGAATGCATCAAGCATTTTTAGAAATCGCAATATTTTTGAGATTTCTAAAAATGCGATTGCTTTTAAGAAATCGCAAATTTGCGATTTCTTAAAAGCAATGCATGATTACTTTTATAATTGCGAATTCGCAATTAGGGTATCAAATTTACCGAGTGGTTGAACCACTCGGTAAATTTGCAAAAAGTGTTAAAAACGCTGCAAAAGCATGTTTTACACATTCATGTTACGGACACACATGTCCTTAGGACATGTGTGTGTGCAACATGATGTGAAAACAACATTTCATGGGTGCAGGGGGGGGTCATTTCAAACCCCCTCTCCACCCTTGAAATGCAATCAGGATTTGCGATTTTCTAAGTGCGAATTCGCAATTCCCATTCATTCCTATGGGCACTTTGCTAATCGCATAATGTTTGAGAATCAGTAAAAATTGCGATTTTTACTGATTCTCAAATATTTTGCGAAAATGTACATGCATCCCATTTTGCATTTCCTAATTTGCGATTCCCTAAAAATCGCAAATTAGGAAGTGCAAAATGAAACAATGATGCATGTGGGGGATTGTCTCTTGGTAGGGGTGGTTTGAGCAGAAATGCGATTCGACAATAACATTCACGAGGGCTGGTTTTGTAAAATAACTTCTGCTTGACTGTTGACTTTTAATTTCCCAGGCACAGACTCTTTTCTTTGCATTTTTCTCGCTAGTAAAGTGTGCTAGAAGCTCCGTATTGCTCTTGTTGTCGTTTTTGTTGTAACTTTAAAGCCCCTGTTTGCTGTATTCCGAGTGTATTTTTTCAGACCGTCCAATTGTGTGTGATGTAACTACATAGTGTGCTTTCTTCCTTTCACAAAATGTTGCTGCGGTGTAACATTTTGCAGAGCTTGACAACAAGCTACTCAAATTACCATAATTAAGTTGCTGGAAACCAGTGTGAAAGAAAAAAAGTACTGCACACATCTGTGGTCAGAGTGAGAGAATCAGCATGAGATAGCTATGAAATGGCACCAGTCAGTATAACTATGGGGGTGGCTTAACATTGTGCGATTCTGTGCAAATTACTTTAATGTGTCATGCCGAAACAAATGAATATGAACGTGTGTAATGTAACTAATGCTCATGTAAAGTGCTCACCAAGCAGCAGAACACACCCGTCACAGCGGATCTTTTTTTGTTTTTTGTTGTTTTTATGTTTAAAGTTTATTGAGAAAAAAGGGTATAACATACAGGGAAAGAAAGATCAAATAAGTAAAATCGCAATGAAAAAATTATAATTACATTATAGAACAAATTAAAATCCATGTTTGAAGAAGAGGGGAAAAAAGGGGGAGGGAATATCATAGAAAAACAACATGAGAAAGAGTATTACCTTAATCGTAATTCTAGTTTACCAACAAGAACATTGTTACGTATACTGTAAAACCTAAACTCTGAAATAGAATCTTTAAAAAGCAGTATTACCAGAAAATCTTCATATGAAAAATGAGGTAAAAAGACAACAAAGAATTCATGGAGGTTTCCTTAGTTCATCCGGAGTGTTACCTGTAGTAGAAGAAGCTGAGGCTACATCTGTTAGATAGGAGGATAAAGGAAGCCATAAAAGGTCTCTTTTGATGCATAAAGATATGGGGGTTACCATACTTGTATCCAATCCATGGTGAAAACAAACAGCCTTCCACCAGGCTTTGAAAGTAACTTTCTCAGCTTTTTTCCAATTAGAAGTGATTAAGTGTAGGGCTATTGCTAACAACAAGTCAATTAATGAGGGAATAGGAGTTAGGTGTGGCCAAGAGGGTGATAAGGAACCTAAAAAGATGTTGGAAACGGAGAAAGGGATTTGGGTATTAAAAATGTTATTAATTTGGGACCAGACTAAAAGCCAAAAATGGGAGAGGGAGGGGCAATCAAAAAGCATATGTTTTAAATCAGCTGAGGAACTTTTACATGACCAACAAGCTGAGGAGAGGTCTGTGGAGAAAGAAGCTAACTTCATTGGAGTGAAAAGAAGGCGTTTGTAGATAAAATATAAAGTCTGAGATGTATTTGCTGCTCTTGATGTTTTAGGAATTTTTAACCAAAGTTTGTCCCAGAGTAGAATATAACAACATTCTACAAGATCCTTTTCCCAGGCCAAATCAGATTTTCCCTTAGGCCTATCGGAGGAGGAGAATACATTTCTATATAGAGAAGAGACCGATGTATTAACGGATAATAAAGGAAAAATATTGGAACATCTGAGAGGAATATTGGGATTAGGTGGTAGGGAAAGAAGATAATGTAAGAGAGGAGGAAGGAGCAAGTCATATTGAGATTTACAGGAAGAAGGTAAAGAAAAATTTAATTATAGGTCTGAGAAAGAGAGAGGTAGAAAATTAGATACCAATTGTGAAATCCAGAGTAAACCTTTGAGTCTCCACGTTTTCCAATAAATGGTACGGCCCTTGATACGTAATAAGTGATTATGCCAAATAGGTTGTTGAGCTAACGAAGTAAGAGCAGGATAAGAGGACGGAAGAAGAGGCATTAATATTTTACGTATATGAGAGAGGCGAAAAAATAAATGTTGTTTGTAAAAGCAAGAGACTCATTAAAATGGAAAAGGGTTATAAAGTGTTTCTCATGTGCAACCAAAGAGGAGGATGGACACATTGATCAGGAGAAATACAATGAGAGGATTGCTTCAAAGAAAAGGCATAATGATATGATTTAAAATCCGGAAATTTGAGACCACCAGAGAGTTTATCAGCTTTGAGAGTATTGAGAGCTATTCGAGGAGACTTATTTTTCCAAAGGAATTTGCTTAATATAGAATCCATTTTTTAAAATAGAAACCAGGAATGCGAATCGGAATCATAGATAAGAGATAGAGAACTAACGGAGAGAGCATCATCTTAATAGAGATCAAGCGACCCCACCAGGAAAGGAAAAGTGGATGCCATCTGTCAATAGATGCAGAAAGAGTTTTGGATAGATTGTCAAAATTTTCTTTAAAGGTTTTTGGATAGTGGGAGAGAACCATAAGCCTAAGTACTTAATTCTCGAGGTCTTCCAGGAGAAGCCGATAGAGATAAAATCCTGTTTTAAACAGAGAATATTTAAAGGGAGAACTTCACATTTATCTGAATTAAGGCGGTAACCGGATAACTGAGAGAAGGTGTGAACTTGGGAGAGGAAAGCTGGAAGAGAAGTAGAGGGATCAGAACAATATAAAAGGATATCATCAGCCTAGACAGACATCTTAACATGGGAATTGTCGAGTTTAAAACTAGAAATTCTGTTATCCAACCTGATTTTCATTAAGAAAGGCTCTAAGGCAATAATAAATAAAAAGGGGGACAGGGGGCAACCTTGGCGAACTCCTCTAAATAGATAAAAATAGTCAGAGGATTTTCCGTTAACAAAGATAGAAGCTGTAGGCCCAGAATATAATAAAGAGATGAGAGAAATTAATTTAGCAGGAAGCCCGATCCATTTGAGTGCCTGAAACATAAAATCCCATCCAATTCTGTCAAATGCATCTTCAGCATCTAACGGTATAGCAGTGATGGGATAGTCAAGAGAAGAGGCCTTACTTAGGGCCCGATGTAGGTAAATCCCATTTACCGATTTTGAAATACCGAATCCTACCGATTTGGTATTTCAAAATCGGTAAATGGTATGTAGGTCCCAACATCTGGATTCGATACCGAATCCTTAGCAATTCTTTAATTACCGATTCGGTAAATACCGAATCGGTAATGCCCATTCATTCCTATGGGCTTTGAAGCCCATAGGAATGATTAGGCATTACCGATTCGGTATTTACCGAATCGGTAATTAAAGAATTCACAAGGGTGCAGGGGGTGTCACTTTGACACCCTCTGGCACCCCCAAAACAGGCACAGGTGCCATGTGGCAGGCATACCTGCCCTAAGGGCAGGTCTGCCTGTCACATGACATAGGTGTGCATGCACACATGTGCATGCACACCGGAATCGGTATTTTACCATGGATTTGTATTCCATGGTAAAATACCGATTCTGTAAGCCATGTGCAGAAGGTACATTGCCTACCTACATTGCATTTTCGGTAATTTTACCGAATCAGTAAATATTACCGAATCGGTAATTATTTTACCGATTCGGTACATATTACCGAATCGGTAAATTTACCGATTCGGTAATGATACCGATTCGGTAAAATTACCGAAAATGTGCCCCTACATCTCGGTAGCCCTTTACCGATCGGAAACGGCCGAAAATCGGTATTTTCGGCCGATTCGGATTGGTAAAGGGCTACCTACATCGGGCCCTTAGAGTATTAAAGACAACTCTGGAATTGTCTGAAGAGAGACGACCTTTGACAAAACCGGATTGCTCTGGGACAATTATGTTTGGGAGAACTGGATCAATATGGAGAGCAAGAATCTTTGCAAAAATCTTATTATCTATATTAACTAAGGAAATCGGATGATAATTTTTACCGAAAGAGGGATCCCTATTTTCTTTGGGAATTAAACAGATTACAGCTTCTTGAAAAGAACCTGATGAAGAACCTTCTCTTACAAAAAACTCATAAAGCAATAAAAGATGAGGAAGTAATAAGGAGGTGAAATGAGCGTAAAATTCAATAGTAAAACCATCAGGGCCAGGTACTTTACCTCTTTTTAATTTTGAAACAGCATTTTTAAATTCAGATGAGATAATGTCCAATTCTAATGAGGCAAAATCTGTGTCATGAGTGGGAGGGGGTGGAGTGAGTGAAAGAAGAAGGAAAGTGCATCTGAGGATGGTTGTTGCTCTGGCATGTATACATTTTTATAAAAGGAAACAAATTCATTTAGAATATCATTATCCTTGAATAACGAATCACCAGCATTGTTACAGATGGAATCGACTTTAGTCCGCTCCCGACGGATCTTTAAGTAATTTGAAAGTAATTTGCCCATCTTATTTTGGCCTCCATATTAGCGGGCACTACTTCTTAAAAGATAAGAGGATGCAGCGTCTCTAGAGGATTTATTAAAAGGGATTTTTGCTTCAATGAGATGTTTTAAGGAGATTACAGAGTTTGAGCGATAAAACGAATATTCAAGCTGTTTAATTTTGTCTAAAAGCTGATTATTCTTGGCTTCAAAAAGTTTCTTTTTCCGGGAAACAAAATTTATGACAAAACCTCTGGCTGCCGCTTTTAAAGAGTCCCAGACCATTACTGGCAAAGAGTCTGGAGTAGAATTGATCGAAAATAATTCAGACACAAAAGAGGTGAATTGGCCTGTGAAATTGGGATCTGATAGTAATGAATTATTAAAACACCATCTCCCAGCATGCGGAGAAAAAGGTAGTGCATCAAAGTCTACAGAAACTGGAGCGCGGTCTGATATTAGAATGGAGCCAATCTCGGCATGCGAGATGAGTTGGGTGTGAGGCAGCGTCCCCGCCGCCCCTCAACGGAGGCCGCCCTCCCCCGCACCTACCTCCGTCCTTTCCACCGGGGACTGCGAACGTGCAAGCCAAACCCCATGAGGCATACAGGAATCGACAGTCCAGCCATAACCAACGCATCCCCGCCCTTCTCTCTTCCCCAGGGACCAACCAGAACAACGAGCCCGGAGGAAGCATATCCCTCCGACCCCGGAAGTCCCGCCCTCGGGGCAGAGTCAGCACAGGATAAAACCAGGACACGAGAAGAGAACAGGGTCGGAGTATCGTGGCAGGAGACTCAGACTGGCGCTGGAGAAGGAGAACAGACGGGTGACGACGAGGAGTGGACGGAAGAGTGGTGGAGCCCACAGGAGGTGGCTGAAGAGCGGCCGTAACTCACTTGGAGAGTTACGGCGGACCGGGTGAGTGTCTTAAGCCTTCCCTAAACCCCACTCACTAGGAGTTCCTGTAAAGCCCTGTAAATACCCTTCTCTTTAGCAATCACGACCCCTGCACTGTAAATATAAATATATAGCACACGCACTGTTTGAGTGACGATCGTTTACTTCTTCCTCGCACCTTCCACCCCGACACCCTTTCTATAACCCCCCCCTTCCGTTCCTGCCTTCCTGTGCCTTCCTTTCCTCGCAATCTCTCTTCTCCCCCCTTTTATCACTGCTCGGGTGACGGTGTACGGTATATAGCTTCGGAAACCAAGGATAAGACTAACGGTCCTTTTGTTTCTCCTCTCTTACCGCCCTCCGTGGACCTCCCCTGCATCGGAGCTGTCGGTGGAGTATCCGAGACCCAGAGCGTAAGCAAAACCTCTTAGTAGACCTATATTACTTTTAACAAGGCATTGAATCCAACAGTTATTTTCATATACAAGGATGCTATAGATAGACAAGACTTTAAAGTATTACAAACATATTATTTTATTGTCTTTTTCTTTTGTATTTTTTTATATCATTTTACTTTTTCAAAGTTTATACAAAAATGCATTACAACATCACATATAAAGAGTCATAAATAGTTCTAATACATTAAACTAGATTGCCAATAGTGCAGTTGAATAAAGTGCAGTGTAAAGAAGATTTTTTGAAAAGAGAATTTGCCCCTATTACTAATATATCTTAATAACATACACACTGTCACGCATACCAGTCATACAACCACATTCATAATTTTTTTAAACCAAAAAAAAGGAACATGCAAACACACTAAATAAGATAGAATAACAACCCAAAGGTGCAGATGGTAATACACTTTCTACAGATGGTACAAAAGTGAGAATTCCACCGGGACCTTTTTGAAATCTTGTTATTTTCTATAACTACACTGGGTGTTTACATGTCTCATTACTTCGGCTGGGGTATATGATCCTCCATGTCTTCATTCTTTGATCCTTTTCTCTCTATACTATAGCAGTCCTTTTTTTAAAACTAAATAACTTGATCTGCCAGACTATAGATTTTACAGGATGCTTGTTTAATGCATAAATGCCAAAATGCTCAAATTTTGTAAAATGATTAAATCATGTCATGCAGGATGTATAAATGTTCACATGTTTCTTTTTTGGTTTCAGAAAAGGAAAAACGTATTGCCCCTTATTTTTAAACTTTGTTCACTCATTGCCTGTATCAGTTTTGTTTGTTTTACCATCTTGGCCCTGAGGAAGGTGATTGTCTCACCGAAACGTAAGTAGGCCGTACATCCTTACAAGATCTGGATAATGTATCAATGAATGATCAATACCACACAGATCATCGTTTAAAACCGGTGATATTTTTGATCTCCCTCCTCTTGGCCTACAACTAACTGGGAGAGCTCTTTCTTATAACTTGGTATCCGAGACCCAGGACTACACCCACGACCCGGAGTGGAGAGCGAATCTGGACACCCCCTTGTTTTCTTTGTTCTGTGACATTCCTTCTGCCTTTCTGTTGAATAAACCTACAGTATAGCCCACTATATACAGCCTCCTCGCCTGCTTTTCCGGCCCGCAGAACGCCCACCCTCACATTGGGACAAAGGTTTACTGAAGAAAAGATCATCTATTCTAGATTGTGAGTTGTGAGGGGGAGAGTAAAAAGTGTATTCCTGTAGATCTGGATTACAAAGTCTCCAGATGTCAGTTAAAGCTTTACGACGTATGGTAGAGGTGAATTGTGAGTGCATCTTAATATTGGAGAATTTTACAGAGGAATGCCTATCTAGAATAGGATTGAGGATCTGGTTGCAGTCACCTCCAAAAATAACATAGTCATCATCAAACATGACAAGCTTATCAGAAATCTGATTCCAAAACATATTATCAACAGTAACAGGTGTATAAATATTAATCAGTACTAAGGGTATTTGATCAATAAGTAATTTAACAATTACCCAACGACCCTCAAGGTCATTCTCCTGATGGACAACTGAAAGATGATGTTTTTTATGACATAATATAGATAAGCCTTTTTTGTTTCCTAAGGCAGGAGAAGAGAAAACGTGACCAACCCAACCTCTTTTTAGTTTAGCTGCTTCCACATCTGATAAGTGAGTTTCTTGGATGAAAGCAATATCATCATTTAAATTAGCTAAATGGGATAACACAAGTTGTCCTTTTATAGGGTTATTAACTCCTTTAACATTCCAGGTTAAAACTCTAAATGAGAACCATTAAAACAAACGTGCACAGTTGTTATAGAAGCATCAAAATAACATCTATCAAAAAGAGAGTAAACAATAAGTAATAGTATATAAGCGATAGAAGAATTCAGGATTCTATTATCAACAAGAACATGCACAATTCTTGCAAAAATAATTGAAGAGTTTTTATAAAGTAAAAAGTGAGCAACCAATATGCAAACAATAAAACAGTTCAGAATCCTGTTATCTAGGTGAAAGAGAAGAGAGAAGAGAGGAAAGTAAAATAGATTCAGGATTATGCAGAACAACCCGGTAAGGAAGAGAGGTAAAACAATAGGAAGAGCATTGTAGAATATAGAAATAAAGAGAAAGCAAAGAGAAAGGGAAGAAACAAAGAAGGAGACAATTGAAAGAAAAGGAAACAGAGACCAAAGATATAATTCAATGTTAACAAAAGACAATGAAGAAAAACATTAAGGAGACATACCACAAGAAAACAATGAGAATGGGGATGGTGGAACCACATGAGGAAAGTAGCTCACCGAACCAAAGAGGCCACAGGTACGTGCCCATGGGGAACAATCTCCAAGTGAACACATGAAGAAACGTACAAGTCAAAGGGTCACAAAACCGCATCTAGATGGAACGAAAAGAGATGATGTTAACAAATTAAAATCATAACAGGTTCAAATACAATACAAGATACAGAATACAAAATACAGAGCACAAAATACATAATACAAAATACAAAGGGGGAGGAATACAGAAAGGACACAATAAAGAGCATCATAACGGAGCATCTCTCCAGTGCATAAAGAATTTATACGCAGTATTTATGGACGAGGGATTTCCATTGATTCATTCGTTCATGAGTTAAGAAATTGTTGAAGCACAGCCGGGTCTTCATAGTTCGTCGTCTAATTATTATAAGTCACTTTAAATAGGCATGGATGGAATAAGCTGTAGCGAGCGTTCAAGGAGCGAAGAGCAGGTCTCATGCCTAAAAATATCTTGCGACGATCAGCAGTACTTTTCGCGTAATCCTGTGCGAAGAAAAGGTTGGAACCATTCCAACTGATTTTGTCTTTCTGCTTGGCAGCCTGAAGAACCTTGAGTAGATTGGTGTACTCCAAAAATAAAGAAATGACACCTCTGGGTTTTACTGTAGACGAAGAAGAAGTAGAGGTGCAAGAAGGTGGACCTAAGTGATGTGCTCGTTGGATGTTTAAAACTGGAGAATTTGGGAGACCAAGCAGCGTAGGTAAAAATGACTGAAAAAAAGATATGGAATTTGATCCTTCAAGTCCCTCCTCAAGCCCGTAAATGCGTAGGTTGTTACGTCTGTTTCGATTTTCTAAATTTTCCACCTGTTGCTTGAGATTTTGAATTTCTTTGTGCATATTAGGAACTTGGTCAGTAAGAACTTGCACTGAAGCGATGGTTTTCCCAAGATGGTCAACTTTTTGCTATGTGTGCGACCAGTTATCCTCAAGATGTTGAAGTCAAGCATTCATGTCTGCCATGTAAGGTTTGAGTGAACGGATTTCCTCCATGTAGGGCTTGAGCAAACGAATTTCTTCTAGTAGAAGCTCCATAGAGATAGAAGAAGCCATATTGGTAGGAAAAGGTAGATGTGTTTTTACTCGTTTCCCTAGAGTAGAAGCAGACGAAGAAGGTAATTTAGAAGTAATTTTTGTGTTAGAGCGAGAAGTAAGAGGAGAGGAGCACTTTATGGAGGAAGAGTCCTTAGCTGCATCTTCTAAATTCTCTTGTAAGACGCTAATAGAATTAACATCCTCCAAGGACAAGCTGGAAGCAGTAACTTGTTGAGAAGAATTCCGATGATGGCGTGACGTTGCCATTGAGAAAGCTTGTTATGAGAAGTAAATACAATCCACAAAAAGAAAGCCAACTAATTCATTCTAGGATAAAGACTTATTCAAAGCTTTAATAACAATGTCATTGCGCTCCACATAGGCGGTCTGGTGAAAGAGCAAAATTAATAAAGAAAGCCAAGCATATATGTGTCAACTCCTGAAAGGCAGTCTTTTTCCTTGAATTTATTTGTAAGAATTATAAGGTATAAAAACTGTCATCAAGGGAAAAAATGCTAAATACAGTGGAGCATAGAGAAAAAATAGGTTTCAAGTTGGTGAGGTAAAACTCACATCAAAATGGCGGTGGAGCATAACCATGGGTTAAAGATTCAGTAAGAGCCAGTCAATAATGAAGAGAAAGTTCCTTGGAGGCAAACATCTCTGAAGACATGACAAGCAATCCATAAAAAATGAGACATTTGTGAAGACATTCATGCCATTCCAAAAAGCTGCTTGTTGGAAAAGACTTGCAGCATTTACCGGGGTGGTAGAGGTGACAAAATGGCGGTCGCGGTTCAGGCGCGATCCGTCAGTGCCGGGAAAATGACAAAAAGCATGAAGTCGCTCATCCCGTCCGGCAAAGAAGGCAGCATTCAAGGCAGCAGGTGTTCCGCAACTGGACAGCACGGAGCGGTGGACCGTACAGTCGTTGGAAGCACTCGGTGGGCTCTAATCGCGACTACGTCCTTGCGGAGCTCTCCGGAGAAGCGGCGATTTCATTTTTGCCGCCAAAGCCACGCCCCTGTCACAGCAGCTCTGATCAGAGCAAAAAGCTGGTCTTTTCCATCTACGGGTGACAAGGAAATTAAAGGGGGCAGAGTTATGTTATGTTAATTTATTTTGTATAGTGCATGGCTACCCCAGCAATGGGGCGTCCCAGTGCTTGTGGACATGTCAGAGGATGTAACTGCGAGGCAGGTGGGAGTGAGTTAAATGGAAGAAAACAACCAGGTTTTGAGCTGTTTCCAGAAAAGCATGTGGTTAGTGGTAGCCCGAGCCTTTAAGGGGATCGAATTCCATAGCTTCGGGCCAGGTACCTGAAGGAGCGGCCACCAGCTCTGCTTCTCCGGATCTTAATTGTACTGGCGAGGGTTAGATCCGCTGAGTGGAGGGCTCGCGTGGGGGCATAGAGAGCACAAAGTCCCTGCAGAATTTGTGGACCGGAGCCATACAGAATCTATGGGTTATGCACAGAATTTTGATTAGGATGCGCTGTTTAATTGGAAGCCAGTGCAGGCGTCTAAGAATCAGCGAGGTATGACAAGTTTTTGGCAATGCAAACAGAATACGGGCGGCAGCATTCTGAGCTCTTTGTAGCCTATTTATCACTGTCAGGTTAGAGCCAAGCATAAGAGCATTACAATAGTCTAGATGGGATAAGAATAAAGCCTGGACTATAACCTGACGTTTAGGTTTAGGTGCAGCAGAGCATGAGGAGTGTTAAAGGGGCAGGCACCGGCCATTCAGAGGAGTTAGACAAACACCAGCAGGAAACAAAGGCAAGCGGCTAAGCGGGATGAGTTTGGGGAGTGGGAAATCTTCTCAGTTTAAAGTCAGAGAAAGAAAACTACCTTGTGTCTGGCATTTGATCTCAGTCTTTGAATGCACAGCAAATCTGAATAGATAACAAGAATTACAGTCCTGCTCACATAAACAGAAGTCAGAGCACGGGCACACAGTAACATGAGCAGGGAAACATCGATCTGGCTAAATGCTCATATAGAAAGGGAAAAGTAGTCTCTAAAATGATGCTACAATGAGACAAGTGGAAGGGTACACGTACTGGGACAAAAGGAGGGACAAATAGGAAAGCTTGACCACCAGCAAGCAAGAATTAATTTTTAAAGGACACTGAAACAAACCAACAAAAAGCAGTAAGCCGACAAAGAAGTATGTACTAAAGTAAATACAAGAGGTCTCAAAAACTCGACCTAAAAGTGTCTGCCAGGCTGATCTCTGCTCAGTCTGTCAGACACTCTTTATGTCCAAAAGGTGCTGGGCATGGCCCCTCCACCCTTAAGGATGGGCCGCATCTGAATGCTTCATCTCAAATAAAATTTCAAACAGTACAAGAAGAGATGAACTTGGAAACTGACAGCCTGTGTGCACATTTTTTTTTCAGACTGCTGCCAAGTGCAACTGCCTTTTCTGAAATTGTGAAATTACAGTCAGCAGCATTACAAGTTATTCATGAGTAGCACAATTTTGTTATATAGAGCCGCACTGCAAACACTATGATATTTAGTTGCAAGGCACTATGTCCAAGTCTTAACTAATATGTATGGGTACTACATTCTGCTGGAGTTAGTGCACATCTTTTAGCTATATATGTGTGTGCTGCCTTTATTTGTCATTGCACAAGATGGGATGAGGCATTGCTAATAGCATGCTACAGGTGTTTCCCACTGTTTTCCATGGCCTTTGTGAAATTTGCAGAAAGGTGTAGACCCTGGAAAGGATATAGTGTCTAAGTTGTTTAATTGATATTTATCATCAAGCATAAATTCAACGTTGATTCAGTCAGCTTTAGTGGCAGTAGGCATCACCTGTTTGTCTGAAATACATTGTGTCCTCACAATCTCTCATGCCTGTGGCACAATCTACATAACACATGCAGAGACTGTTCTGCCTCTGTTTTAGCATTTTCAAATTACGTTTTCTAGATTGTCTGCAGCTTTGTAAAGATGCAGTCTCACATATTTGCCTTCTGCTGTGGCTGCAGTTGATTTGCATATGGCTGGGTCTGAACTGGGGTGGCGAATTGAGCTAAAGAACAATGATGGATTTAACCCTGATCAGTGACTGGGGTAAGTGTCTGAAAAGTTTCAGCACTCTGTCCATCATCTCCCTGTGTTTGCAGTTGAACCATGGATCCGGGAATAATGCATTGCCTAATTTGAGCCGGAGCTTTCCAGTGCCGAGCACTGGTACTTAATTCGTTTCCGGTGCTCGGCACTGGCACCTAATTGTCAACACCATACTTAGGGCAGTCTGTCACAGGTGGCGTTGCTCATGTAATTTAGAGATGAGCAGTATAATAGTTGGTTAGGAAAACAATATACATGAAAAAATACTAATACCTCCCAAGCCATTCCTTTAGCTTTGGGGATCTGGAATAATCTGAACTGTTGCATTTAAATGTGAGAGAGATGGCTAGTAGCTGTTTGGAAGCGATGACAAGGGTGATGGGTGGTGCAAGCGGCAGTGGGCTCCTAGTCAGAGCCCTGGCACTTAATATTTTACAAATTAAGCACTGGCATAATGCTCACAATGGGAAGATATTGTTTTCCCACTGTTTTCCATGGCCTTTGTGAAATTTGCAGAAAGTTGTAGACCCTGGAAAGGATTCAGTGTCTAAGTTGTTAAATTGATAATTATCATCAAGCATAAATTCAAAGTTCATGCAATCATCATTAGTGGCAGTAGGCATCACCTGTTTGTGTGAAATACATTGTGTCCTCACAATCTCTCATGCTAGCGGCACAATCTACATAACACATGCAGAGACTCTTCTACCCCTGTTTTAGCATTTTCAAATTAGGTTTTCTAGATTGTCTTCAGCTTTGTAAAGATGCAGTCTCACATATGTGCCTTCTGCTGTGGCTGCAGTTGATTTGCATATGGCTGGGTCTGAACTGGGGTGGCGAAGTGAGCTAAAGAACAATGATGGATTTAACCCTGATCAGTGACTGGGGGTGAGTGTCTGAAAAGTTTCAGCACTCTGTCCATCTTCTCCCTGTGTTTGCAGTTGAACCATGGTTCAGGGAATAATGCAGTGCCTAATTTGAGCCTGAGCTTTCCAGTGCCGAGCACTGGTACTTAATTGGTTTCCGGTGCTCAGCACTGGCACCTAATTGTCAACACCATACTTAGGGCAGTCTGCCACAGGTGGAGTTGCTCATGTAATTTAGAGATGAGCAGTATAATAGTTGGTTAGGAAAACAATATACATGAAAAAAATACTAATACCTCCCAAGCCATTCCTTTAGCTTTGTGGATCTGGAATAAACTGAACTGTCCCATTTTAATGTGAGAGAGATGGCTGGTAGCTGTTTTGAAGCGATGACAAGGGTGATGGGTGGTGCAAGTGGCAGTGGCCTCCTGTTCAGTGCCCTGGCACTTAATATTTTACAAATTAAGCACTGGCATAATGCTCACAATGGGAAGATATTGTTTTTCAGTGTTTGTCACATGTGTCAGCCACTCTTTATCATTTTAACAACTTTTGCTTCTTATTCTTAATGTGCTTGCTGCTGGTCTTCAAAACGACTTCACGAAAGGGAGTGTAGCGGGCTTCCAGACCTGCTATGGTGCTGAATTTGACTGAATAGACGGTGAGGAAGTACTTTTAACAGTGTCTCTGAGATATCCACTTACTATATTTTGAAGCCAAGACTCCCATTGTGGGAAGCACGCTGCACTTTAGCACAGATTTATGACTGGCTCAGCACTTTTTACCTCTAAAATAATGTTGTGTCTTAAAGGTCTCGTTTTCTATAGTAACACATACCCAACTTAATCCATTATAAAAATATAAATATTTACTTTAAATAACTTGATTATGGAAGTGTTGTCATCATGGTAGTCCTGTGGCAGCTGGCCCTCAATGGTGTTTCCGACTACAGAACCAGTTGTTCAAGCTAATAATGCCATATAGGTAGATGTCCCATGAAGGAGGTGTCCTAAATTCCTTAATTAGGCTCCTGTGATGTGGAATCTCATGTAATTATGTCACAGTAGAACTTTGCTGAGGCGACCGAATGTGAGAATTCCATCAAACAACAGTTGGTCCCCCACTGCCGTTGGATGAGGTACTATTAATAAACCTAGTCTTACCTTCACCTACTTTCTCGAGTCTTCGATGTTTTCAGAAACCACAATTTTGGCGACGAGGATGGGATTCCATTCTGCATCTCTTCAGAGAAATACCTCAACAAGGCGAGTGGTGGTTTGATTCTCTCGTCAGATCCTGTTTAGATTAGAGCTTTTGCTGTCATCAGCAGTTTGAGTGCTTCATGTGATGGTGTTGTTTAGGCATTCATCATTTTTATAACTGCTTCCTTGGTGAATTTATGCAGCTTTGCATGGCAAGTGAGAGGTTTTTACGGTCATCAGCAACTTACATTGTGTTGCTGGGGGAGCCTGCACAGTGTAATATTTACCGAGGAGCAGGAGTCTGCGCAATCTAGGATCTGCGGGGAGTGACTTGTGTTGAGAGTCTGGCAGTGGTATTGCCGAAGTTTAGATGCGTCAAGGTTGTCACGCAGGGAAATCCTTGGCGGGCATGCTTTGTGCGGAGTTTATGCAGTTCAACATGGTATGCGCAATGTAATTCTCGACGGGCATTTCTCAATCGCAATAATATGTTTTTTGAGGAATTTAATGGTTTGTTCAAAAACAAACTTGGTAAACGGATTGGTTATAAGCACAAATTAAAGTTAAGAGACAATGCGATTCCATTTGTAGCTAAGGTTAGAAGGATTCCCATGCATCTACAAGCTGCGGTTGAACACAAACTTAGGAAGTTAGTAGAGTGTGGGGTTATTGAAGAAGTAGAAACAATGGACTGTTTGGCTCCCATTGTTGCACGAAATGGGCATTGGGACATTCGCCTTTGTGTGGACTTAAGGGCACTAAACAAAGAAGTCATTGTTGATAAATTTCCGCTACCTAACATAGAGGAGATGATTACAACTTTCTCTGATGCTAAAGTCTTGAGCAAATTAGATTTAATGTCGGCTTATCGTCAGGTCGAATTACATGAAAATTCACAGGATCTCACAGCATTCACAACTCCATTTGGCATCTTTAGTTTTAAGAGGATGCCATTTGTACTTGTTTCCCAGGGCATGGCCCTTTTTTTAATCATTATTTTTTGAGTGGGGCTGCCTTGCCCCCCTCCTGTGGCCACTTATTGCCTCGGGGACCCCATCCCCCGGGGCCGGCCTTTGTTTTTTTAAATTTTCAATTTGAGGAGGGCGGCCACCTAGGCCACTAATAGCCCCTGACCCCATCCCCCGGGGTGGCTTTCTTTGTTGGGGACCGTGGGGAGGTCCCTAATCCCCCAACGGTCCCAGCCTCCTGCGGGAACCAGAATTGCTTTTCCACAAGGGGAGCATCTAAGATGCTGCTCCCAATTTGGAAAAGCAATTTGCTTTGCTTCATTGAAGCGAGAGCAGGTTTCCCTGCTCTCGCTTCAATGAAGCAAAGCAGTTTGCAATGACAGGGTAGGAGTCGCGAGGTGGTCACCCCGGGACACTGCAGGTGGCGGTCCCCAGGGACATTGTGGGCTCCAGGAGGGGGGCAATGCAGTCACCCTCCACACAATTTACAAAGCCCCTGGGGGTGGTGGTCGAACCCCCCAATTTTACTATTTAGTTCCCCGAGGAGGTGGCGGTCTCCGGAGAATGGGGGGGCTTGAGCCCCCCACACAGGGTTTTTAAAAAAAATAAACAAATCAAGCCCCGGGGGTGGCGGTTCCCAGGGCTGCAGTGGTGCATGAGCCTCCCGCAAATATATAAATAATGCCCCGGGGGTGGCACTCCCTGGGGCTTGGGAGGGCCTTTGAGCACCCACATTTAATTTTATAGCCCCGGGGTGGCAGTCCCCGGGGCTACGGGGGGCAGTGTGCACCCGTGCAATATCAATTACGTTGAGCTCCGGGGTGCAGGACCCCAGGGCTCGGGGGGCTTTAGAGGCCCCCTAAAATTATACCATTAAGCCCCTGGGGTGAAGGATTCCGGGGCTGCGGGGGGGCCGTGTGCCCCCGCAAATATACATGCTTTTGCCCGGGGTGGCAGTCCCCGGGCAGTGTGGGGGGAATTGGGCCCCCCACACTTTTTTTATGAACATGCCCCCAGGATTTGGCCCTCGGGGGCTAATTAGCATCGAAGCGTGGGAGCTCGAAGTTTGTTTTATTTTTTATCGGCAAGATCCACGCACCCTGCGCGGATTTAAAAAAAAATATGATTTTTTTGGGGGCCTTGGGGGTCCTTATGGGACCCCCTGAGCAGGCCTAGGGGGTCAGGGTATTTCTACCCGGCCCCTTTTTCGTGTTTTTTGTGTTTTTTATTTAGGTTTCTTGAGTGTACATATATATATCAATGGCCACGCAGGATCTGCGCACCCTCCCGATCACAAGCTGCTGTCAACACTCCAAACCAGGAAGTGTTGGCAGCCATGGACTATCTTATCCATGATGCATTACCGTTTACGCCCATATGGGCGGGACTCTGTTATCAATTAAATTCGAAGTTCCACCAAAATCAGCTGTTCCTGTAGTTTTATGCAGCCAGTGATCAAGAGCAATCAAGTGCTCGAAACGCGTCTGGCAGTGACTGAGGAGACAGGAGGGCGGTTTCGACATTGCTGTTGCCGGGGGCGTCTGTGCTGTAACCCCTTCATGTGAGAAATCTCCAGTGGGGCAACCTGTTTATATGTATGTATATATATATATATATATATTACCTACTGGCTATCGCCAGTTAGGATTAATTCCCTATGGGACTTTTGAAAATTCTATGTCTAATAACTTTGGCGTTTGTGGATGGAATCGGCTGAAATTTTCAGGAAAATGGCACATTTTGTTTCTGAGCAGCTCCTGAAAATTTGGTGGGGTTTCGTCAAGGGGGGGCTGAGAAAAAAGGGGGGTCCCAAAACGCGTTTTTCCCATGTTAATTTCCATAGGGCGGTTGGACTCACTTTTAGCTCGAACGGCTGAATGGATTTGCACGAAACTTGGCAAAATTGTAGGGACTGTTAGCCCGATGTGCCTTTGCTAGGTCTCAATATATGTGCTCCAGTAGTTTTTGAGAAATTAACGTTTAAATCAAGATATATATCTGTAACAGCGCTCTGGGCAGCGATCCGGTCCGCTTACTTTTCGCTTATCGGAACTTTGCGCGCAGAAAGCTGATTGGCTCTCCGGTGTCTGTCAACATTCTAAACAGTCCGGAGCGGCCGCCATCTTGTCTCTCGGTAGGATCGAGAGAGAAGAAGAGGTGAAAAACGAAGGGTGAATTTAATGAAAGGGGGCAAGGTATCCCCCTTTTGACCCCCTAGGAATGCTGTTGGGGTTATTAAAGGGACCCGTGGGGAAAAGAAAAAAAAAATGATTTTTCACGGTAGAAGCGCTTCACGGGCCGCGAACTGGGCCGCAAACTGGTAGCGAAACGGGAATTCGCCATTTTGTGCTTCGTAAATTAAATTACTAGTTATAAGTGGGTACGGGAGACGTATCCTAATCCCCTATGTTTCCTGAGGGTGGGTGAGGAGGCTGATATATGTTGATACATCTCTTCCAGCGGCTGTGCGTGAGCTTTTTTTTTTTTTTTGCTGCGTGACAGTCCGGAGCGGCCGCCATCTTGTCTCTCGGTAGGATCGAGAGAGAAGAAAAGGTGAAAAACTAAGGGGGAATTTAATGAAAGGGGGCAAGGTATCCCCCTCTTGACCCCCTAGGAATGTTGTTGGGGTTATTAAAGGGTCCCGTGGGGAAAATAAAAAAAAAATGATTTTTCACGGTAGAAGCGCTTCACGGGCCGCGAACTGGGCCGCAAACTGGTAGCGAAACGGGAATTCGCCATTTTGTGCTTCGTAAATTAAATTACTAGGTATAAGGGGGTGCGGGAGACGTATCCTAATCCCCTATGTTTCCTGAGGGTGGCTGAGGAGGCTGATATATGTTGATACATCTCTTCCAGCGGCTGCGCCATCTTGCCTTTTTTCGAATGCCACAATTTTGTCGTGCACGGCAGCCATTTTAGATGCCAGGCTGGTCCCAGGCTATCACCTACCCCTGCGGATGTAGTTTATGGCCCCAGCTGTAGAGAATTCAGACATGCCAATCCTCCTGATTCAGGCGTGTGAGTACTGATTTCAGTGCTAGTCTCCCGCCTCCCGATTTCTGCAAGCAAAAACCCGGGGGCATATTACTAACAACTAGCGATAATTTTTGTCTATAACTTGTTTAGAGACAAAAATTATCGCCGCACATCGGCGATTTTTATCGCAGATAAACCTTGCTATTATCGCAGAAAAGTCAGCGATATTCATGTATTATCGACCTAATGCTCTTAGCCATGTTATCCACCTCCCATTGGATAACATGGCTAAAACCTGCTCAGGGCAGGTGTTAGCTTTTGGAGATATTCGCGCTTAGTGCGAATATCTCCAAAAGTTGGTAATAGAAGGTAGCGATGTTAGGGACTGTTTCCAGTCGCTAACATCTTGGCACGCCACTTTGCATGTCATTAGTGATAAGTATCACTGACATGCAAAGCCGGGCCCAAGATGGTCGCTATCTCCTTTTAGGTGTCACTAACTGGTGTTAGCGACAGCTTGATAATAGGGAAATAATTTTATCTCCGCTTTCATGGTTTTTAAAGCCAAAAAAGGGGAGATAAACCCCCTTGCTAATATGCCCCACGATTCCTTGGGGGTTTCAGCTGATAGGGCTTGGTATTGTGTTACATGGTAATTTTTCCATGAAACGTCAGAGGGTCGATGTAGGGGTTCTAGAAGAGGTGATAAACCATTTAAGCCTCATGAACAAGCGCATGGTCTTTTAAAGATTTCTGAAGTACTCGGGACGGCGGTGTGTGTGTGCCCTCTTTCAGGAGCGGGCGGGGGGGCACTGCCAGCAACTTGCCAGGTCAGGTAGTGTTCAACACGTGCATCACCCTTTCTCTGCTTGCTATTGCGCTCCATGCTTCGGAAAGGTAAGAAAAAGAACGTGCATTTGAGTTTGAAATGTCCGATCCTGCAGCAGCACACTTCCAAAGCCCACACATGACAATAACCCGATTCAAGGCCCCATTCACCCGTTTTACAAAAAATAGATAACACTCCAACAAATTAAGGTTATAAAACTTTATTAACTTTTAACGATAATGAACAGAACAAAAACTAAAAACATTTAAACATTTATTAACACAAAAAGCAACAATGGTTAGAAGCTGTCTTTTGTGCGAATAGTCCCAAGGCAGCACAACGTGCAGAGTTCTGGACGGCACCCAGGTGATGTCGCCTGGGTGCCGCACTGGTTTAGGGATCCTACAATGCTGCTCCGAAAATTGGCGTGGGGCGTCCCGGGTGGGGCGGGGGGAGGCCTCGTCAGTAGCGGTCTGTTGTGCGAATAGTCCCAAGGCAGCACAACGTGTAGAGTTCTGGACGGCACCCAGGTGATGTCGCCTGGGTGCCGCACTGGTTTAGGGATCCTACAATGCAGCACAGAAAAACAGCGTGGGGCGTCCCGGGTGGTGCGGGGGGAGGCCTCGTCAGTAGCGGTCTGTGTCCAGTGTCACATGGCTGACACAACATGTACGACAGGCACCCAGGTGATGTCCAGTAAACTGCCGCACTGGTTTTGGTATCCTACAATGCTGCTCCGAAAATTGGCGTGCGGCGGCCCGGGGGGGGGGGGGGAGGCGGCGTGAACGGGTCTCCCCAGGTGGCGGCCATCTAGCTGAGTTGCGCTCGCTCTTGCGGCCACAGCGTCTCGCTCACCATGTTGTGGAGTTGCTCCCACTCTTGCAGTGCAGCGATAGGCGGCTGCCACATGGCTGTCAAAATGGCGGACGGCTCTTCGGTTTTGGGCCTGGTCCACTGAAATGGCCCTGGGACACCTTGGAAGTCGGACGCTTGCCTGCTAGGGCTTGGGCTCCATTCTCGAAAAGCGTCCCCTCAGCCGTGAAGATTGTATAAAAGTCTTGGGGGCCCCCGACTCCCGCAGGCTTCCGGTGGGGAGCGGCTGCCATGATTGCTCGCGGAATGACCACGACGGAGCCACGAGATGGTGGTGCTCTCATGCTGACGCCAGCTTCAGTCTGAATGATCCAGAAACAAGGTGGGGCTTTCATCGTTTGGGAAAAAAAAATGTTCTAAACCAATGAAAAGTGTTATTTTTAGGTCATATGACCAAGCCTTCCATCTTTAGGAAACCAAAAGTAAAATGAACCAATGAAAAGTTTTATAAACAAGTCACATGACCTGTTATGCGACATAGGGCTACAAAAAGCGTAGAAAATCCGTTGGCACGTGAGGCGGCGTCAGTAGCGGACCGATGTGCGAATAGGCCGAAGGCAGCACAACGCGCCGAGATCCGGATGGCACCGAGGTGGTGTCCAGCAAATTGCCGCACTGGTGTGGCCATCCTACAATGCTGCGCCGAAAGACGGCGTGTCCAGCTGAATTGCGGTCACTGTTGCGGTACAGTGACTCGAACGCGCCGAGATCCGGATGGCGCCGAGGTGGTGTCCAGCAAATTGCCGTACTGGTGTGGCCATCCTACAATGCTGCGCCGAAAGACGGCGTGTTCAGCTGAGTTCCGGTTACTCTTCCGGCACAGTGACTCGAACGCGCTGAGATCCGGATGGCACCGAGGTGGTGTCCAGCAAGTGGCTGCACTGGTGTGGCCATCCTACAATGCTGCGCCGGAAGTCGGCGTGGGGTGCCCCGTTGGCTTATGAGGTGATGTCAGTAGCGGACCGATGTGTGAATAGGTCGGAACCAGCACAAGGCGCCAAGATCCGAATGGCAAGTCCTGGATGTTGAGTGCCTCAGTTGAGATTTCTGAGAAGTGCTTGTAGAACTGTCTGAAGCTTATTTGCACCTGCTGCAGCTTCACTAGGTCCGGCGGAACTTGTTGCCTTTTCCTTTGTGCTTCTTTTCCTACAATGCGTTTCTTCTGAAGACACGACCAGGTCCCTGAATGTGTGCAGGGGGACGCTATTGAATGAATGAACGCGCCGAGATCTGGATGGCACCGAGGTGGTGTCCAGCAAATTGCCGCACTGGTGTGGCCATCCTACAATGCTGCGCCGAAAGACGGCGTGTCCAGCTGAATTGCGGTCACTGTTGCGGTACAGTGAGTCGAACGCGCCGAGATCTGGATGGCCAAGTTTCAAGTTTCATCTGGCAGTTTTTCTCCATCCCTCCTGGATCAAAGAAGGTGAATGCTAAATATGCCACCTGCCTCATCTGAACATATGAAGTTAACTTGTATACACTGTGGTGCTATGCTGTCCTATGGCAACATGAGCATCAACCTGATGAATACGGCATTCGAAAATCATAAATGCCCTAATGCACCCAAGAAGTAATTTTTTTTTTGCTCCAGTTGAGCCGTTTTCAATGCCTGTTTTTTGTTGTTTCCCCTCCATCAAGAACAAAACAAAAATACAAGGCGCTAAGATCCGAATGGCAAGTCCTGGATGTTGAGTGCCTCAGTTGAGAGTTCTGAGCAGTGCTTGTAAGACTGTCTGAAGCTTATTTGCACCTGCTGCAGCTTCACTAGGTCCGGCGGAAATTTTTTCCTTTTCCTTTCTGCTTCTTTTCCTACAATGCGTTTCATCTAAAGACACGACCAGGTCCCTGAATGTGTGCAGGGGGACGCTATTGATTGAATGAAAATGGCGGCTTGACACAAAGCTGACTCAAGCGTTACTGTTGGTGCTATACAGACAAAAATTGGTTTTCAGTTTGTACATTCTTCAGGTTTTTTTTCCATCTAAGTCTGATTGAGAGTTTGTAGAAAAATGGCTTCAGATTTTCCACATACTACTCTTCAACATTCTTCCTAAATGTAACAATGTGAAACTCACTAGGAGAACGGCTGTTTCTGTTTCCTTTCAAAATGCTGCCACCAATATTTTCTGAATAGAAGACACCATCTTGTAACATAAAGGGCCGAAAGGGGTTCTGGTCTGGCCGATGGTTGGTGGAGACATTTTGACTATATCTTGGACCTGCCCGGCCTCGCCCAAAATGGCGCCGGTATAAATGGGACTCGTAACTCTTTGCCCGCAAATGTATATCTAGAAAATGTTATTGTAAGTGGCCCTGTCGTATTTTAATTACAAAATGTACGTCCACCGATTCCGCAACTGTTAGACACCTTTGTTCTTGTCACCTAATGGCCCGCTCGTTACGTTCTTCTACAGTGTAAATGTCTCCTCATCATATACGATTTGAGTTTGCTCCGTGGCCGGCCCACGTGGTTATAGGCCCGTATTTGTATACTGACATTTTCACAATAAAGGTTTTTAAAACAAAACACGGTAGTAGTATTTTCATTTGTAAAGTTTTTACTTTTAGTGATTGTTTTGGAATCAGTAAAAGGCAAGT
Source organism: Lissotriton vulgaris (assembly GCF_964263255.1). Taxonomy (NCBI): domain Eukaryota; kingdom Metazoa; phylum Chordata; class Amphibia; order Caudata; family Salamandridae; genus Lissotriton; species Lissotriton vulgaris. The sequence continues at coordinate 933,558,045 of NC_141699.1, forward strand.
GAAATAAAGCAGTCCAATTACATGACGGATAAAAGGTATAATATGTAGGAACGCAGTAAAGATAAATGGTCAAGGGCAGTTGTGTTTTTCATGTCTGCAACATAAAGTGATCGATAAGAATCTGATAATCAGGCGTATCGGCGACTAAGACAGCAGGCCGAATCTCTTTTACTCAACGGCTCCGTCATGGAAGGAAGAAACGCCCTTTTTCTCGAAAAAGGAATATATTTTACTTGCAAGACAGTTGTAAATTTTCCGGGAAAGTACATTAGCCTGGAATATTATAACATATGTTTGAAAAAAAAATATTGTTCGAAAATAATAAAAAGCGTAATTTTTAGGTCATAAGACCAAGCTTTTCATCATTAAATTAACAAAAGTAAAATGAACCAATGAAAAGTTTTATTAACAAGTCACATGACCTGTTATGCTTACGTTACGCGCTGCGCGCCGCGCCTCGGATCACTTCCGGGTGCGCTAACGCGGCGTGTCATAAAACGCATTACGCGACAACGTAGGTCAAGAATATAGTCTAAATGTCTCCACCAACCAGCGTTCAGAACACAACCCCTTTCAGCAGTCCAAAAAGTTCTGTTAAATGACAACAGAGGGGACAGGCAACAAGAACCATCAGTCAAAGAGGGGAGGGCAAGTTCTTCTCTTCCGGGTCATGTTGGGGCGCTACCGGAACTGATCGAATTGGTAGTCTACAGTGTTTCTGGATGTTTCACACTAAAGCTGGCGTCAGCATGAGACCACTACCATCTCGTAGCTCCGTCGTGGCCATTCCACGAGCAATCATGGCAGCCGCTCCCCACCAGAAGCCTGCGGGAGTCGGAGGCCCCCAAGACTTTTGTAGAATCTTCACGGCTGAGGGGACGCTTTTCGAGAATGGGACCCAAGCCCTAGCAGACAAGCGTCCGAGTTCCAAGGTGTCCCAGGGCCATTTTAGTGGACCAGGCCCAAAACCGAAGAGCCGGCCGCCATTTTGAGAGTCCTGTGGCAGCCGCCTATCGCTGCACCGCAAGAGCGGGCGCATCTCAACTACATGGTGAGCGAGACGCTGTAGTCGCAAGAGCGGGCGGAAAACAGCTGAATGGCGGAAGAGGCACAGTGTAGCAAAAGCGGGCGGAATGGCAACTAAAACGATAAAGGGGCGCCCCACTACAGCTTGTCTTCAGGTCAAACGGATTGTGGGACAAGGTCCAGAATTGAAGAGTCATCAAAAGGCAAAAAGTACCGCCGGACCCCGGGAGCCGGCCGCCTATGTCGGGGGCGATCTCAGGCTACACCAGTGCTATAAGACTTGGGGAGGGTGTCGGAGCCAAGCGTCTTCTCCGAGTCCATGGCCATCACAGCGTCCCTCAGGGGCCTCCGTCAAGCTGTTTAGGAAGGTAACATATTACATTGTTTTCTAATGCAGTCAGGTCCACAAACGACACTCACTTACTTTGAGAATAGTGAAGCTGCAGTAGGTGGAAATAAGCTTCAGACAGTGTTACAAGCGCTGCTCAGAACTCTTAACTATGGCACCCAACATCTAGAACTTATGCTATTTGAGAATGGTAGTGACATCGAAGCATCTCAGGGACCAAAACCATTAACGTACTTTCACGTATGAAAATCTTACTTGGGGAGGGGGCAGGAGCGAAGCGCCCCCTCCCAGTCAGCGCCACCACACCGTATGTTGAAAATCTGAAGCCATCGTTCTACAAAGTCAACCAAACTTGGATTGAAAAATCTAGAAAAATGTACAAACTGAAAACCAGTTTTGGTCTGCATAGCATCAGTAGCAACGCTTGAGTCAGCTTTGTGTCAAGCCGCCATTTTGATTCAACAAAGCACAGGCATTGAAAAAGGCTGAAATTCAGAACTCTAAACTATGGCACCCAACATCCAGGAGCTTGCTATCCGGATCTTGGAGCCTTGTGCTGTTTTCGATCTATTCACACATCGGTCCACTACTGACATCATCTTATAAACCAACGTTATGTAAATAGTTTTTTAATAAAATGTTTTACCCTGTTTCTTTGCTGGTGTGTTGTCTATATTTTTAATATTTGCATAGGGTTTGTCATTATTTTGTGCGGGATGGGTGATGGAGCCGAGCTGTCTTGCAGCCCTCATGGTGTGGAGCTCAGTTCATGTCACTATTTTCGTATTTCTCAAGAAGGGTTGTTCCTAATATTTCTATTTTAGCGAGGTCAAAAAGAGATCCAATTAGTGGCCTACTGATTTTGCTCGATTACTTTTATTTTTTTTACACGATTTTTCACTATCTGCAAAGACTAAACAGAGTATTGCGACTTTGTGCTTGTTTGTAAATAGAGAATGATCCAAAGAGAACCAATTCTAAAACAGTAAATGCTTGGACAACAATCAATCAAATGGAGAGACAAGGAGGTACGACGGATTACAACGGAGGGGAGGGGGGGGCAGCGTTCAAAGCACATCAGCGTGCATAAATACGAAAATGTTTTTATCTATCACGTACTTGACATTTTAAAGCTTTTCATATTTGCTATTAAAAAACCAATGAAATTCACAGAAAAAACCATAGGTTATAGTGGATATATAGTTAGGAATTTGCATTTACAAAACCTTGAAAATTCAATGAAAAAACCATAGGTTATAGGCCATATATAGTTAGGAATTAGCATTTACAAAACCTTATTTTACTCGCATAAAACCATTGAAATTCCATATATAGTTAGCTAACTATAAGCGCTAACTATATATCGCGCACCCGCAATCCACTGCTGATGATGTCACATATTACATCATTCATGACATGGTCAGTGACATCACTGATGACATCACTGATGACATCTCAAATGACATCACTGATGACAACTCAAATGATATCAATGATGACATCTCAAATGACATCACTGATGACAACTCAAATGACATCACTGATGACATCTCATTTGTCATCACTGATCACATCACTCATGTGATAATACAATGAACCTCTTCAGACTCTAATATAACCTTACATACACTCAGTATAAACAGACACTCACAGACTGTCACTCATCCATGGAGTTACTCACACACCTAGTCAGTCATGCAAAGAATCAATCACACCTCCATTTCCTCAACTATACAGTTATACACATCTTACTTATTCAAACATATAATAACACATATTTACTCTCTTATATAATCCCTGATACAAGCTCACAGTGATCGATACAGCCACTCACACATTCACTGGCTCTTATGTTCAGTTATTTATATATCTCAACTCTCATATGTATTGTGTTTTACATACGTACTTACTTGCACATGTAGCAATGAGAAATCCATTCACTCACCAACACACCCATGCACAGTCAACCGCCCATATAGCTGTTTCCACATGCACTCTTGAACTCATACTCCTAGTGAATCAACTGCTTACACATCTATGCACAGAGTCACGCACCTCCCAGCCACCCACACACACACTCAGCCTCCCATTCAAATATTTGGGCAACCAATCAATAACCCATATGGCCACTCTTATAGCTACTGATCAACACATGCAGCAGCTTACACAACATCAAACATACTGATGCACGAATTAAGACAGTTTACTCACTAACCCATGTACTCAGTGAGACACATTTAATCACTCACTCATACAGTCAGTCATGCACCTACTAAATTCTTCATCCAGACACTTATACATCCACTCATTCTTCAATATGTGAAACATATTTAAACTTTACAGACACATACAATCACTGGATGTTGTGATCAGTGATGTCATCAGTGATGTCACTGACCATGTCATGAATGATGTAATATGTGACATCATCAGCAGTGGATTGCGGGTGCGCGATATATAGTTAGCGCTTATAGTTAGCTAACTATATATGGAATTTCAATGGTTTTATGCGAGTAAAATAAGGTTTTGTAAATGCTAATTCCTAACTATATATGGCCTATAACCTATGGTTTTTTCATTGAATATATATATATATATATATATAACCTACTGACGGTTGCCAGTAGGTAGAAACTGACCCTCTTCTGTGGAAGCCCGCCTGTTCCAAACCTTCCTTGAACGGAAGCCTGCTCCTGATTGAAACCGCGGCTCGTCGGACCCGCTACGCGGGTCCCGCTTCGCGGTTTGCGGCGCCAGGGAAAAGCATCAACCTCACGGCAGGGCTGCGAGCCAGAGCGGGGGACTCCGAGGACCAGGAGCCCCCGCGCGCCCATTGACCAACTGGGCTGCTCTCCCTGCCGGTCCCGCCCACCCTTCTCCAACATCAAAAAGGGCTGTGGCTTGGAGCCCTGTGAACACCTGTGGAGTTGCAAGGAAACTGACCCTCTTCTGTGGAAGCCCGCCTGTTCCAAACCTTCCTTGAACGGAAGCCTGCTCCTGATTGAAACCGCGGCTCGCCGGACCCGCTACGCCGGTCCCGCTTCGCGGTTTGCGGCGCCAGGGAAAAGCATCAACCTCACCGGCAGGGCTGCGAGCCAGAGCAGGGGACTCCGAGGACCAGGAGCCCCTGCGTGCCCATTGACAAGCTGGGCTGCTCTCCCTGCCGGGCCAGCCCACCCTTCTCCAACATCAAAAAGGGCTGTGGCTTGGAGCCCTGTGAATACCTGTGGAGTTGCAAGGAAACTGACCCTCTTCTGTGGAAGCCCACCTGTTCCAAACCTTCCTTGAATGGAAGCCTGCTCCTGATTGAAACCGCGGCTCGAGGACCAGGAGCCCCCGCGCGCCCATTGACCAGCTGGGCCGCTCTCCCTGCCGGTCCCGCCCACCCTTAATCTCCCAATAGAACCGCTACTTAGAGGAAGCAGTGCCCCCGCTGCGCGGGAGCGCGCGGGAGGGCGCCGGGAGAAGCCCGGGAGAAGGGCGGGACCGTCTGTGGCCGTCAGGGGCCAAAGGAGGCCGGGCTGGGCCATAGCCCTTACCTTTTTCTTCCAAATTCCATTTGGACTGGGTGATGCCCTCGCCAGCACCACGTGAAACTCCATCAAGGGAGGGGGGCAATAACACAGGGACGCTGGACAATTACTTTAAATCTGCCAAAGGTGACGGGGCCAAAGAAAATTCCCTGGAGAGACGCAGGGCGGAGCGACGGCGCTCCATTGAATCCATGAAGAGTAGACCTTTGACAGAGATTATCCCGTATCCCATCTCCCAAGATGAAGGTACGCCCCCCAACAGCTTAAATCCTCCGACTCTTGAGGATTTCCCCCTCTTACTTCGGGAAATTCCTAGCACTCCTGGGTTGGTGCCTGGAAAGTTTATAGACACAACTCCTCCCATGACATGCGTTACCCCCGTTAATTTGGTTACCCAAACTCCCCCTTTGCATGTAACTAAGAAGAGCAAGCCAAAGCAAAGTATTGTGGTGGAGTTGCATAGGCCTCCACCTAGCAAACGCAGTAGGAAGTCAATGGGGGGGGCGGGGGAAAACCAAACGATCCCATCTAGATTTTGGTAAAAAACATATAAACACACTCCAAACTGGGAAGGATAATGAGACTGTGCCTATCGCTCCCCCCTCTAAGGTCCCAAGCTCCAACCTAGCTGTTCCCGACAACGATCCAGTGGCCAATACATCTAATACAAACCCCCCTCTCACATCTATAGGGAGTATAGAATTCCTATTTCGTTCCCTTCTACAGCCCATTAGCGACAGCCTGAAACAATTTGAGATTAGGCTCACTTTACTAGAGACATCTCTTACTACCTTGAACACCTTAGTTAGTAAGCAATCCAAAAATGTGGGATCTCATCTCCCCCCAGGAAACCCTCCTAAAATAGGAGCCTCACAGGGTGCCAACAAAGTTCCCCCTCAGAGTGCGCCTATTGCCCCCCTCCTGCAGCCACTAATGGCTATTTCAGTCCAGGCACCGCGCAATAACTCAACCAATAGGCCTTCACAACCAATAGACTCTGCTCCTCAAAGTTCCCAGATAGGGATTAATGATGGCCACCAAGAAGCTGGCAGCGCCCCCTTACTCTCCCCGGGTCGGCCAGCCCCAAGATCACGGAGACCAGATCTGCCGCCAGAAGCTAATAGTCTAACGGTGGTCATAGCAGGCGCCCCCCATCTAAGAACAGGGGAAAATGAAGATTACCAATCCCTAAAGAAAAAGGTCATCAAATGGCTAAATTGGAACCGACCCCTACCATCTCATTTTAATAATGAGATTATTATGGTTAGAAGGGTCCCCTGGTTAGGAAAGACCAGAAAAACAATAATAGGGGACTGTATTTTGGTAACTTTTAAAGATCCGGGCACTGTTCTGCATATCTATGAAGGAATAAATAGATCACTGGATTCCACTATTCAGACCCCTCCAGTTTCCTTCTTCTTCCCCCCTATCCGCATGCACTATGTCCCACCGCATGATGAATGGATAAGGGTGGAACGTAGACGCAGACACAAGGATTATGTACAACGCCCAAATCCTCAATTGCCAGACACCCTATTTCCACTTCAACCGTTTTAATTGCTTGAATGGCTTGGATGGGGTTGACTGACTTTCTGCTCATAAGCCAGTGACCCGGGATAACGGCTCCTGCAGACTTATTTGTGGTAAAACCCCTGGTCTAATGAACGATCCAGTGACTCTGGATAATGGCACCAGTGGACCTTCTGATCCATCTTCCCACAATGTTGACAATGCTTCTGGAATACTGAATGAGTCAATGCTTGTGGAGAACGGCTCCTGTAGACTTTCTGAGCCATCTGCCCCTATTGTTGGTAATGCGTCAGAACTTCCGATTGAAGTAGTGTCTGGAACCATCTCCTCCAACCCTTCTGGCACGGCAACTGACACCCCTGAACACTTGAGGCTAATTTGCTGGAATGTTGCTGGACTGGCCAACAAATTAGGTGACCCGGACTGGGCAAATTATATCGAGACTGGAGACGTATGTATGTTCCAGGAAACCTGGGCCAGAGAGGACTATGGTCACCAAGGCTACATGTCATTCTTCATTCCAGCAAGGTGGGAAGGCAAAGGCCGTCCGTCTGGGGGGCTTACGACTTGGGTCGCTTCTCATCTGGGCTGCGTGGCAACACGGTTGTCGGCTAACTCCGAAGACATCCTTGTGGTTTCATTATCATGGCCTAACCAAGCTAAACTTGTGTTTATTAACATCTATTCTAGGCCAGTGGGAATTGCAAAGGAGTCACCGACCATAGAAGAACTCTCGAACTATATATCTGAACTACCGAGTGATTCATTCTATGTGGTGGGAGGGGATTTTAATTCTCGCTTCGAGCCACTCCCTGGCCTTCTGGACGGGCTATCATCGGAAGAAGAGGCCAGATGGGCAGTGCCCTTAGTGGAAGCTCCACCTCCGAAGGCTTGTACCCCACTAGCACTACAAATTACAGCCCTCACCCTGAAGTTCGGAATCAGAGCTTGCAACGGGCGAATGAATTCCGACATACCCAGTAAAACTACCTACAACAGACTGGGAAGAGAGTCCCGTCTGGACTATGTCTTGGCCCAAATAGTGAAGTGGCCGACAATCCAGGACTTCAGGGTGATGGAAAGGACCGATAGTGACCACAACGCACTTGAGCTTGACCTTGTCCACCCTGGCCCCCAAGCTCTCGTGACTAACGTGGAAGGGAACAATCCTGTGCTTCTCCTGGACAACAGCAGGAGAAGAATCAGGTGGGAGCACTTGGTTACAAGCAAGAATAAACTCCCCATGCTCTATGATGGGATAACTCCCATCTTGGAAATTGTAGGGAGCTTGGATACCGAGGCAAATAGCAAAGACTCCCAGGCCAAACTATACAAGGCTCATGAGGACCTTATAAAAGCTGCGGCACCTCATTTTACTTGTAGCTCACGAAAGCCAAGAGGGGGGCGGCAAGGCAAAACATCATGGTATAATCTAGCATGCAGACAGGCAAAAACAGAACTCCTCAGACTAATTAAGGAGGGCCAGGGGGGGATGGCTTGAAACAAAGCAGGCGAGCTTACAAGAAACTCGTTGCCCACGCTAGGGCCGAATGGGAGGAAAACCAGTGGGAAGAACTCACCAAGGCCCTAGCGATCCAAAACCAACGTCTGTTCTGGAGGATAGTGAACGGGGGGTCGGGGAATTTACAATCGGCACTAGAGCCTAACATTGCCCCAGGGGTGTGGCAGGCTCACTTCCAGTCTCTATACAGCTCTGAGCCGGGAGAATCTCCTGCCGCCACTGAGGTGGGCTGGCCGGGATATGAAGGGGAGCCAATAACGTTGGGCGAGGTCACTGCTGCCATCTCAGGTCTGGCTTCCGGAAAGGCGCCGGGACTGGATGGCTTACCTGGGGACATGTATAAACAGGAGCCCACGGTTTGGGCCCCTTACCTTGCCGCCCTTTTCAATGGAGTTCTTGGCGGCATGGAAATCCCTAGTACTTGGCTGGGGGCAGAGGTGGTTCTCATTTTTAAAAAGGGCTCGCCTCTCCTCCCAGCCAACTACAGACCAATCAGTTTAATAGACGTAGCACAGAAACTGTTTGGTAGGGTTTTGCTGAATCGGCTTCAGGATTGGATGGAGGAGGTGGGCGCCCTCAGTCCCTACCAGGCGGGATTTAGGAAGGGGGTATCCACAGTGGACCAGGTTTTCAGATTGAACCTAATCTACTGGAGGACAGCAAAATTCGAGGGCGGTAGTCTGTACACAATTTTTGTGGACTTACGGGCCGCCTTCGACCTGGTGCCCAGGGGGAAACTTTGGAGCGTCCTGGAAGAGATGGGCGTTCCCCCGGACATCCTATTGATCTTGCAGAGGCTGCATCACAATAATTACGCCCGAGTGAGGTGTGGGAGGTCAGGGGAACTGACCGATAGATTCCCCGTTGGCCGGGGGGTAAGACAGGGCTGTGTGTTGGCACCGACCCTGTTTTGCCTCTTCGTCAACGGGGTAATCGCCCACCTGAATGCCACTGACTATACTGACGCCCCCAAATTGAATGGCAGCAGGGTGCCCGCAATTATGTTTGCGGACGACACCCTGCTGCTATCCAAAACCCCTATGGGTATACAGAGGATTCTTGATTCCTTTTTGGCCTTCTGTACTGATGGGGGGCTAGCAATTAATGCGGCAAAAACCAAATTCATGGTTTTGAATCTGAGCCAAAAATTGCGGCCGAACCCGCAATTGGGAGCTGTACGGCTCGAGAGAGTAGCCACCTTTGAATACCTTGGTGTGACTCTTAACGAAACCATGACTTGGGGATCCCACCAGAGTAGGGCAAACCTTAAACTCATACAAACCACTGGGGGCATCGCCCGGATGATGACCGGCTCATCATTCCGTCCATTGGGGGCACTAATTCAGATATACAAGGCCCAGGCTAGGGGAGCGATCATGTATGGGGTGGAATTGTGGGGTCACACATCTTGCCGGAGTCTGTCACTAACGGAAAACAAGTTTATAAGACAGATAGCCGCACTCCCGCCCAGCACCCCGCTCCTCCCCTTGAGGCTTGATTTGGGTTTATGACCGTTAGCAGATGAAATAAGCCTGAGACCCATAGCCTTCTGGCGTAGGCTGTGGAGCAGTAATGATCTTGCAGAATACAGGGCGGAACTGGTCGAATTACTGAATCACCCAAAAGCGCTCCTTATCCCCTGGGTCAAAAACATCCAAGTCACTTGCATGGAATTAGGGCTCCCTGATTTATGGACTGAGCCGGCGAATGCCGCATTAAACATCTCTAAAAGGTCCCTGGCTAATGTATTTCACGAATACAAATTAGCCAGGGCCCAAGCTACCCAGGCAGAAGGGTCCTTATCCTCTGTGTTTTTGCAAAGCAAGGATCTTTATAGGTTTGAGAAGATACTGGATCCTATTGCCCCTGTACTTGCGAGAAAGCTGTTTCTCCAGTGGAGATACGGCACACTGCCCTTCCGGTCCATTACAAGCACCTGGTCATCGTCTCCCTCCATAAAGCAGTGTCCGGTTTGTGATGCAATGGAGGAAACCGACTTGCACGTGGTTTTCTTCTGCCCAGCCTACAAGGTAGCAAGAAAATATTGGCTCCTCCCATTGATAAGGAATATGGGTTGCAGGGAATACGCACCAATGTACAGGATTTTAAAATCTGATGTCTCTGGCCCAACCGTTTTTGCATTAACAAAATTTCTTACTAATGTTTGGCATACGCGTAACCGTATTTTAAAGGTGTTGGGTCCTTCTTAAAAATTTAAGATGCATAATCAGTATAGCATTTTTAGCACATGCATTTCAATGGTTTTATTCTTTTATGAACTGATTTAATTGTGATTGTATATGTGTATTGTGTATCTTTTATGGCCAATGGCCGAAATAAAGATTGGAAAATGAAAAATGAGTTATAGTTAGGATTTCTTTCAATGTTAAATCTCAACATTCTATTTGGAATAACTTTGGCACCGGTTGACGAATCTGACTGAAAATTTCCTCAAAATGGCCTCGCGGCGTTCCAGTCCTTCCCTGAAAGTTTGGGGGGAATTCGTCAAGCGGGGGCCGAGATAAAAGGGGGTCTCGAAACGCATTTTCCCCATGTTAATTTCCATAGGGCGGTCGATTTCACTTTTAGCCCGAACGGCTGAATGGATTTCAACCAAATTTGGCAAAATTGTAGGGACTGGTAGCCCGATGTGCCTTTGCTATGTCTCAAGATATGTGCTCCAGTGGATTTTGAGTAATTTAGGTTCAAAAAAATATATATATCTATAGGCGCGCCTCGTTACGCGCACCGGGGCGCGCACCGGGCGCGCCACGCGACTTGCGCGCAGAAAGCTGATTGGCTCTCGGGTGTCTGTAAACATTTGAAACAGTCCGGAGCGGCCGCCATCTTGTGTCTTGGTAAAATCGAGACACAAGAGGTGGCAAAAACAAAGGGGGGAATTGACTATAAGGGAGCAGGGTAGACCCCCCTGACCTTGTAGGTTTGATGTGGGGGCCATAAAAGGTTCCCGTGGGGTCAAAAAAACATTTTTTTTTGTGATTTTCGCGGGGGGAGCACCCGGTACGCGCACCAGGGAGCGCACCTGGGAGCGTACTATGGGGAAAAAAGAATCCGTTTTAAAAATTGTATGTTTATTAATTGTTCTTTTTGTTGTTTTTCTTTTTTTTATTTAAGTACCAACATGTAGGTACCAATGCAGAGTCTATTATTTAATATACACTGTTTCCTTTGTAGATATTTTGCATGTTGTTACAGAAGTTATTGTGGTATATGGAATTCATAGCGTAGTCTGTCAGGAAAGCAGAAAAAACATGGAGGCAGGAGATGATAAAGAGATGTTAAATACACATTGGAGATAATATAGTGGAAGAAAGGAAGTAACTATGAGCAAACTTTCTATGTAACACAAAACAGTTGCACAGTATACTATAAGTCTCACTTTATATTTTAAACATGTTTGATCTACTTGATGAATTGCATATAAAAATGAATAATGGCTCGAACAATTTTTGATTATTAAATATAAATTTATTCTTCTGATTCTTTTTCATAATTTAATAAAACTTCTAATAATATATTGTCTGGAATGTCCTCATTTACATTCTGTGTTTCCATTGATTCCACACACTCAAGTAATTCAAGGTCCAGAGACTCATCCATAAAGTCAATGTTATCATTTTCTGCATTTTTTCCATCATGGTTGTTGTCCATAACAATGTCAAAAGAAATATTCTTTTCTCCTTCCATTTTGTTGCTGTAAATTGCATAAAAAATAATTATATCAGTAGAGATAGGGCACTGTTGGGTTTAAGTTCAGACAAGTAGTTTGGATTTTTTAACAGTGAAGTTATCTTTGGGCAGTGTATGGTATCAGGCTGGAATTAGAAATATAAAAACGTGTATGTGATAAAGCCTAAGTAAATTTATAATTATACAAGAGAAGCCTAACTCAATCCATAACTATAACAGAGAAGCCTATCTCAATCTGTAACTTTTACAGATGGATAGTATATAAGTAACAGAATATTTTTTCTCAAATTAACTTAAAGTGTACAACATACTTCACTTTCCAAAATAACAACTTACCTTTGAGAAAGCAGTTGAAGTTGTCAGTGTAATTTCTTTTCAAATGTACTTCAGGAAGTAGTAGTCAAAATGGCTGTGTTTCCTTCTCTTTTTTTTTTTTATTCATGTACATAACCAATCAAATGTCAGGAAATAATCGTAAAAAATGAAAGAAACTTTTTAATTGTTTGTAAATTCGAACACTTCATATGTGTTTTGGTCATGTAATTTACCTCAGGATATTTAGACAGGCCTGTAGCGTAAATGTCTCAATGGAATCCCACCAAATTTGGGCAAATGGTAGGGACTGCTATGTAGTAGGGCCTATTCTATATTTGTTGAAAGTGTCTCCAGTGGTTTTTCTGTAAATAACTTTCCCACCTTTTTTTAGGGTGCGCTTACCGGTGCGCGCACCGGTACGTGCACCGGCAGCGTTACGGGAGTCCTCCATTTTGTGTTTCGGTACAATCGAGACACAAGATGGAGGACAAACAACGTTGGGAATGGGTTGAAGGGGGCACTGTAGTCACTTCCTGACCCTCTAGGTTTCTGATTTTAAAAAAATGAAAAATTTCGCGGGGGGAGCGCTCGGTACGCGCACCGGGAATCGTACCGGGAAGCGTACTTTGGTGAAAAAAGTTAGAAAAAGATAAACGTTTTGAATGATCAGAGGTAGGGTAGCTCTGAAAAGAGCTTTTGGGTTCTGGGGTTGTTTTAGGTACCTACAAGTAGGTTCCAAAGCACAGTCTTAAATTCAGGAGGAATATTCTATGCCAGTCTTGGTTTCAGTGTATTGAGTGCACACCTTTTGCTCTGCTAAAGAAAAATTGGTGTGTGTGTCTGACACAGTTTTCAATCTCCCAAAGCATTTGTAAAGGTAAGTGATGATTTATTTAATTTAGATAGAGACTTGTTTGCTCTATGGAGAATATTTGGAAGTAGATAGTTAAGTTTCAGCAGTGAAATTGAATGCTTGTACATAGGTCCTGTGCTCTGTTCCTAAAATGTTAATTAAAAAACGAATTTAGGGAATATGAATGGGTTTGAGTAGTGATATTCAGTGCTTGTAAATAGGTTCTGACCTGTGTTTTTTAAATGTTAATCAAAAAACGATTTTGGGTGCAAATCAATGGAAATTATATTTGGCTGTTATTTATGATTGTCTTGTGGCGCCAGTATGTCACTTTTAACATGGGAAGAAAGTGGGAAGAAAGTGACGCACTGGTGGCGCAAGGCTTTCATAAATAAGGCCCTGAGTTTCTTTGTTCTTGGTTTGTGTTCTGCTTTTTGATAATGCTTGATATCAACATTTGCAAGGTAGAGGATTTGTATTTTGGGAAACAGTGATGTTTCAAAAGTGAAATTCTGTGCTTGTACATAGGTTCTGCCCTGTGTTTTTTAAATGTTAATCAAAAAACGATTTTGGGGGCAAATCAATGGAATTTATATTTGGCTGTTATTTATGATTGTCTTGTGGCGCCGGTATGTCACTTTTAACATGGGAAGAAAGTGACGCACTAGTGGCGCAAGGCTTTCATAAAAAAGGCCCTGAGTTTCTTTGCTCTCCGTTTGTGTTCTGCTTTTTGATAATGCTTGATATCAACCTTTGCAAGGTAGAGGATTTGTATTTTGGGAAACAGTGATGTTTCAAAAGTGAAATTCTGTGCTTGTACATAGGTTCTGCCCTGTGTTTTTTAAATGTTAATCAAAAAATTATTTTGGGGGCAAATCAATGGAATTTATATTTGGCTGTTATTTATGATTGTCTTGTGGCGCCGGTATGTCACTTTTAACATGGGAAGAAAGTGACGCACTAGTGGCACAAGCCTTTCATAAATAAGGCCCTGAGGTTCTTTGTTCTTGGTTTGTGTTCTGCTTTTTGATAATGCTTTTTATCAACATTGCAAGGTAGAGGATTTGTATTTTTGGAAACAGTGATGTTTCAAAAGTGAAATTCTGTGCTTGTACATAGGTTCTGCCCTGTGTTTTTTAAATGTTAATCAAAAAACGATTTTTGGGGCAAATCAATGGAATTTATATTTGGCTGTTCTTTATGATTGTCTTGTGGCGTCAGTATGTCACTTTTAACATGGGAAGAAAGTGACGCACTAGTGGCGCAAGGCTTTCATAAATAAGGCCCTGAGTTTCTTTGTTCTTGGTTTGTGTTCTGCTTTTTGATAATGCTTGATATCAACATTTGCAAGGTAGAGGATTTGTATTTTGGGAAACAGTGATGTTTCAAAAGTGAAATTCTGCGCATGTACAAAGGTTCTTTGTACAAGAACCTTTGTACAAGCGCAACATTTGAAAAACCACTGTGTTTTTTAAATGTTAATCAAAAAACGATTTTGGGGGCAAATCAATGGAATTTATATTTGGCTGTTATTTATGATTGTCTTGTGGCGCCGGTATGTCACTTTTAACATGGGAAGAAAGTGACGCACTAGTGGCGCAAGGCTTTCATAAATAAGGCCCTGAGTTTCTTTGCTCTCGGTTTGTGTTCTGCTTTTTGATAATGCTTGATATCAACCTTTGCAAGATAGAGGATTTGTATTTTGGGAAACAGTGATGTTTCAAAAGTGAAATTCTGTGCTTGTACATAGGTTCTGACCTGTGTTTTTTAAATGTTAATCAAAAAACGATTTTGGGGGCAAATCAATGGAATTTATATTTGGCTGTTATTTATGATTGTCTGGTGGCATCAGTATGTCACTTTTAACATGGGAAGAAAGTGACGCACTGGTGGCGCAAGGCTTTCATAAATAAGGCCCTGAGTTTCTTTAATCTTGGTTTGTGTTCTGCTTTTTGATAATGCTTGATATCAACATTGGCAAGGTAGAGGATTTGTATTTTGGGAAACAGTGATGTTTCAAAAGTGAAATTCGGTGCTTGTACATAGGTTCTGCCCTGTGTTTTTTAAATGTTAATCAAAAAACGATTTTGGGGGCAAATCAATGGATGTTATATTTGGCTGTTATTTATGATTGTCTTGTTGCGCCGGTATGTCACTTTTAACATGGGAAGAAAGTGACGCACTAGTGGCGCAAGGCTTTCATAAATAAGACCCTGAGTTTCTTTGCTCTCGGTTTGTGTTCTGCCTTTTTGATAATGCTTGATATCAACCTTTGCAAGGTAGAGGATTTGTATTTTGGAAAACAGTGATGTTTCAAAAGTGAAATTATGTGCGTGTACATAGGTTCTGCCCTGTGTTTTTTAAATGTTAATCAAAAAATGATTTTGGGGGCAAATCAATGGATTTATATTTGGCTGTTAATTATGATTGTCTTGTGGCGCCGGTATGTCACTTTTAACATGGGAAGAAAGTGACGCACTAGTGGCGCAAGGCTTTCATAAATAAGGCCCTGAGTTTCTTTATTCTTGGTTTGTGTTCTGCTTTTTGGTAATGCTTGATATCAACATTGCAAGGTTGAGGATTTGTATTTTGGGAAACAGTGATGTTTCAAAAGTGAAATTCTGTGCTTGTACATAGGTTCTGCCCTGTGTTTTTTAAATGTTAATCAAAAAACGATTTTTGGGGCAAATCAATGGAATTTATATTTGGCTGTTATTTATGATTGTCTTGTGGCGTCAGTATGTCACTTTTAACATGGGAAGAAAGTGACGCACTAGTGGCGCAAGGCTTTCATAAATAAGGCCCTGAGTTTCTTTGCTCTCGGTTTGTGTTCTGCTTTTTGATAATGCTTGATATCAACCTTTGCAAGATAGAGGATTTGTATTTTGGGTAACAGTGATGTTTCAAAAGTGAAATTCTGTGCTTTTACATAGGTTCTGACCTCTGTTTTTTAAATGTTAATCAAACAACGATTTTGAGGCAAATCAATGGAATTTATATTTGGCTGTTATTTATGATTGTCTGGTGGCGTCAATATGTCACTTTTAACATGGGAGGAAAGTGACGCACTGGTGGCGCAAGGCTTTCATAAATAAGGGCCTGAGTTTCTTTGTTCTTGGTTTGTGTTCTGCTTTTTGATAATGCTTGATATCAACATTTGCAAGGTAGAGGATTTGTATTTTGGGAAACAGTGATGTTTCAAAAGTGAAATTCTGTGCTTGTACATAGGTTCTGCCCTGTGTTTTTTAAATGTTAATCAAAAAACGATTTTGGGGGCAAATCAATGGAATTCATATTTGGCTGTTATTTATGATTGTCTTGTGGCGCCGGTATGTCACTTTTAACATGGGAAGAAAGTGACGCACTAGTGGCGCAAGGCTTTCATAAATAAGGCCCTGAGTTTCTTTGCTCTCGGTTTGTGTTCTGCTTTTTGATAATGCTTGATATCAACCTTTGCAAGATAGAGGATTTGTATTTTGAGAAACAGTGATGTTTCAAAAGTGAAATTCTGTGCTTGTATATAGGTTCTGACCTGTGTTTTTTAAATGTTAATCAAAAAACGATTTTGGGGGCAAATCAATGGAATTTATATTTGGCTGTTATTTATGATTGTCTGGTGGCGTCAGTATGTTACTTTTAACATGGGAAGAAAGTGACGCACTGGTGGCGCAAGGCTCTCATAAATAAGGCCCTGAGTTTCTTTGTTCTTGGTTTGTGTTCTGCTTTTTGATAATGCTTGATATCAACATTTGCAAGGTAGAGGATTTGTATTTTGGGAAACAGTGATGTTTCAAAAGTGAAATTCAGTGCTTGTAAATAGGTTCTGACCTGTGTTTTTTAAATGTTAATCAAACAACGATTTTGGGTGCAAATCAATGGAAATTATATTTGGCTGTTATTTATGATTGTCTTGTGGCGCCAGTATGTCACTTTTAACATGGGAAGAAAGTAACGCACTGGTGGCGCAAGGCTTTCATAAATAAGGCCCTGAGTTTCTTTGTTCTTGGTTTGTGTTCTGCTTTTTGATAAAGCTTGATATCAACATTTGCAAGGTAGAGGATTTGTATTTTGGGAAACAGTGATGTTTCCAAAGTGAAATTCTGTGCTTGTACATAGGTTCTGACCTGTGTTTTTTAAATGTTAATCAAAAAACCATTTTGGGTGCAAATCAATGGAAATTATATTTGGCTGTTATTTATGATTGTCTTGTGGCGCCAGTATGTCACTTTTAACATGGGAAGAAAGTGACACACTGTTGGCGCAAGGCTTTCATAAATAAGGCCTTGAGTTTCTTTGTTCTTGGTTTGTGTTCTGCTTTTTGATAATGCTTGATATCAACATTTGCAAGGTAGAGGATTTGTATTTTGGGAAACAGTGATGTTTCAAAAGTGAAATTCTGTGCTTGTACATAGGTTCTGCCCTGTGTTTTTTAAATGTTAATCAAAAAACGATTTTGGGGGCAAATCAATGGAATTTATATTTGGCTGTTATTCATGATTGTCTTGTGGCGTCGGTATGTCACTTTTAACATGGGAAGAAAGTGATTCACTGGTGGCGCAAGGCCTTCATAAAGAAGGCCCTGAGTTTCTTTGCTCTTGGTTTGTATTCTGCTTTTTGATAATGCTTGTTATCAACATTTGCAAGGTAGAGGATTTGTATTTTGGGAAACAGTGAGGTTTCAAAAGTGAAATTCTTTGCTTGTACATAGGTTCTGCCCTGTGTTTTTTAAATGTTAATCAAAAAACGATTTTTGGTGCAAATCAATGGAATTTATATTTGGCTGTTATTTATAATTGTCTTGTGGAGCCGGTATGTCACTTTTAACATGGGAAGAAAGTGACGCACTGGTGGCGCAAGGCCTTCATAAATAAGGCCCTGAGTTTCTTTTCTCTTGGTTTGTGTTCTGCTTTTTGATAATGCTTGATTTCAACATTTGCAAGATAGAGGATTTGTATTTTGGAAAACAATGAGATTTCAAAAGTGAAATTCTGTGCTTGTACGTAGGTTCTGCCCTGTGTTTTTAAAATGTTATTCAAAAAACAATTTTTGGTGCAATTCAATGGTATTTATATTTGGGTCTTATTTATGATTGTCTTGTGGCGCCGGTATGTCACTTTTAACATGGGAAGAAAGTGACGCACTGGTGGGCAAGGCCTTCATAAATAACCCCCTGAGTTTCTTTGCTCTCGGTTTGCGTTCTGCATTTTGATAATGCTTGTTATCAACATTTTTAAAATAGAGGATTTGCATTTTGGGAAACAGTGAGGTTTCAAAATTGAAATTCAGTGCATGGACATAGGTTCTGCCCTGTGTTTTTAAAATGTTATTCAAAAAACGATTTTTGGTGCAAATCAATGGTATTTATATTTGGGTCTTATTTTTGATTGCTTTGCGGCACCAGTGTGTCTCTTTTAACATGGGATGCACTGGTGGCGCAAGGCCTTCATAAATAAGGCCCTGAGTTGCTGTTGTATAAACTTAAATATGTTGCAATTTATGGTTTATACCGTTTGCTTTTTGTCATTACTTTGTTGTTTGCTAATAGTGGTCTTTAATGTGTTTTTTTTTCAGAACAACAGATTCAAATCAACTTTTTAAAAGCAAGCAAAAATGCCTTCAAGGCAAAGAAGTATCAAAAATACCATACGTAAAAGGAGAATATCAGCAACGGAATTTATGTAATCCTCTACAACAACTACTTCAAAAAACACCAGAAAAGCTCCTGGTAAGACAATTAAGTATTTTCTTCACAACATATGTCATACAAAAAGAAATGATATTGGTAATGTGAATATTCAGAAGGAGACAGCAAATCTAAAAAGGAAGGAGAGGCCCACAAAAAATGTCTCGATTGGAGTAGGAGAGAAGAGAATGGATAGCAATAGAAGGGTAAATCAATTTAGGGACATTCGTAGGCGAATGTTTCGTAATAGGGTAGTTTTAAATTTGCTAAAAAAATGATAAGAAAGGTAAACAGAGAACTGCTTTTTATAAGAAAAATAAAAGTGTAGAGAAGATTGTTGATCAGGCTTTTGAAGTTAAGAAAACATTATCTATTTTAGTAATCAATAGAATTAGGATACTTAATGAGGCAATTGATGTTTTCAAATCGAACAGTAGATGCAAAAGAATTATTAATAGGACTAATTTGTGTGAAGTATTTTCTGGCGAATGGATGCATAGTTCAAGTTCTGAACCATTTTTCAATGAGGAGAGTTACTTTCAGGAAAATTATTTGGTGCATGCAGTTGACACCAGTGGTCGAGCATATGAGGTGAAAGATGGTTGAGTGATTGAAAAAGAGAAACTTGTGTCTAAAGATGCAGAAGAGGTGTTAAGTGATGAAGTTTTAGGGAGACGTACTAAGGATCCAGTGTACACATGGAAGTGCAGTAGTATTTGTAGTGTGCGACAGGATTCGATCGATTTGCTTCGAAATTTCTTACGTACATATAGTAAGAAAAGTCTAAAACAAAAAATGAAGATCTTACAAGACTTAGATCCTTGCAGAGTGAGAGAAAGCACAGGTTTGCATGGGCATTCACTGGCTTGTCTTTCTAGAAATGTATGTCAGAGTGTTTTTCATCATTTTAGGATGTTAGCAGTGCATCATAATAAGGTGAGGACATTAGTGAGAAGGTTGTATTATGCAAAAAGTCCAGCACTTAAGCTTAAACAATTAAACAGTGCTCTTTTGCATGGATCTGAAGTAGATGTGAAGACTATTTGTGAAGAAATTGAGTTTTGTTATTTTGGGAACAAAGAGGACAGTGTAGAAATGGATATAGTAATGGATGGTAATGTGGAAGACAATGGACAGATTTCAAGTACAGAAAAGTTTGACGAGGAAATTACCAAGTTTAAGGTGAAATCAAGTGAAAGGCCTAATTTAACTTGTGTGTGTTTTTGACGGACTCATTATAAGATTCAGACTAGGTTAGTTGATTTATATGCAAAATGTGAATTGGAAAATAATAGTAAATGGAAGGATTTTGTAAGTTATTTGTTGGTGGAGAATTCTTTTGATTTGAGTTTTGATCAGTGTATTTGTAATTATTGTTTGAAAAAATTAAATGAAAATAGAATGCCTGCTGGAGCAGTTCATAATAATCTTCAGTTGATAGATATTCCTTCTGAATTGATGGATTTAAATACTTATGAATCAATTTTGATTCAATGTGTCCATCCTTTTCAGGCTATTGTTCGCATGGAGCCTAAGATAGTGAAATTACCTCCTACAGATTTACAAAGAGGATTAAAGGGAAGAGTTGTTTATTTGCCTCTAGATGTCAAGAAAAATATTGATACAATTGGTGTAGAAAGAGTAGAAGAGGATCCTCTAGTTATTCTAGTTAATGGGGTTCCGACAAAGAGTAAGAAAATCTGGCAAGATTTAGTGGATGTTAGGAAAGTCAAAAAGGCAACGTTGTATTTGGTCAAAAACAATGAGTACTATAAAGATGTAAGTGTTGGAGCAGAGGAAACAGCTACAGAAGAAGACAGTGATTGTTCAGTTGGCCAAATTGAAAAAGTTGATGTGTCTAAAAGTGAAGAAATATATGAACATTATACTGTTCATCCTTTGCATTCCAAAGAAGTAATGGGGAATGCAATTGACTTGTTTCAAATGAAAGCAGCAAAAGGAAGTCCCATTAGTGTATGGGAAGAAAGTTTGGAAGCTTGTTGTTTTCCACAGTTATTTCCAACAGGTCGAGGTGGACGATATGACGATCGACCAGTTCAAATTCCTGCAGCTGAATAACGGACTTTAAGATTATATGCTGAAGATTCAAGGTTTCGGCAATGCATTCCGTATTTGTTTCATCTACTGTATGAAAGTGATTTGTCTGGTCTTTCTTATGCAGTTAATCATATATTGAAAAGTGGAGCTCATCTGCAAAATGTTTCTGCAAGGGACTTTATGGAGAAAGTCAATCTGCAAGATAGTATTTTGGAATCTCAGCTAATCAATCTCATGGCATGTCTGCGTGGAACCAATGAGTATTGGTTCCGTCGTCATGGGGAATTGAAATGTATGCTAAGAAACTTAGGAACTACTACATGGTTCCTCACTCTTAGCTGTGCTGAGAATGCATGGGACGACTTACTTCAATTTCTACGAGAGGCAAATGGAAATATACAAAATATAGAATTGAAAACACCTGGAGAACTGTGTTCTTTGGATCTAGTGAATGTTTGCAGATATTTTAATCATAGATTTGAAGCTATGATGTCTTTTATTACCAACAAGGTTTTGGATTTCTTTTGGAGGAAGGAAAATCAAGCGAGAGGTGCTCCTCATATACATATGTTGTTATGGATTAAAGATGCACCCAAATTTGGATCAGATTCGGATGAAACAGTAATGAGTTTCATTGAAGAGTATTCAACATGTGCTGTTCCAAAAACTACTGAAGAAAACAGTTTAAGGCAACAAGTTTTACGTTTTCAATCTCATCGTTGTGGAAAGTACTGTCGTCGAAAATTTAAAAACAAGGAAAAGTACTACACGAAATGTCGTTTTGCGTTTCCACGATCAGTGATTTCTAAGGGAAGAGTTAATAATTTGATGTCATCTCTACGACATACTGTGACGAGGAAATCTCCCAAAAATACATACAATTTAAAAAGAAACGAAGAGTCCAAGTACATCAACGATTATAACCCAGTGATTTTGTCCATGTGGAATGCTAACATGGATATTCAGTTCGTTGCTGATAACTCTATTGCCGTGGCTCGATATGTGACATCCTACATCACAAAAAAAGAAAAGACAGAACTGAAGGAAATGTGGGAGGACATTTCACATGAAAAGAGTCTAAGCAAGAAATTATACAGTTTCAGTCTGAAGATGTTGTCGCATTGAGAAATTGGAGCATATGAATGTTCTGATCGGTTATCATCAGCAAGTCTCTATGCCAAATCAAGAACAATCATTTAGGTGAGTCTAGGTCTTGCTGCAACACGAAACCGAGTTTTGAAATCTGTACAAGAAATTGAATATTTGGCGGAGAAAGAACTAAACAGTACATATATTTTGAAGACAAATATGTTGGATACATACTATCCAAATAGAAGTACTCACCTTGAGAACACTTGTTTGTATGAAGTTCTGCGAAACTACAGTTATAAGAGGAACATCACAGAAGATATCAATAATGGAAAATAGCAGTCATTGGCTATGAAGGATGTCTAGTGAAGCAGAAAAAAGGCCATTTGATAAATCATCGAAAATTGAGTTGCGAAGCTCCAGACAAAAGAGAATTTTACTATTTAGCTCTTTTGCAACTCTTTAAGCCATGGCGTACAGAAGAGGAATTACTTGGAGATTTTCTCTGTTATGAAGACTCTTTTAATGCAACTAAGGATACCATTGAATGTTCTATTTTTCTAAATTATCTGCAAATGTTGAACGAAGAAATAGAGCAAGAAACCACAATTGCTGAAGAGATTGCTAGAGACAGTTCTCAAGACAGTCAGAGTTCTACTTCATTGAGTCAGGATCCACTAGGAGGACCTATTATTCAAAATGAAGCTGCAACTGCCATGGATGAGGTGGAAAGAGCTATGGAACAAGCTCAAGAGGATGGAGTTAAGTTAGAAGATTTGGTAAAGCAACTAAACGTTGAGCAGAAAAAGATATATGATGAAGTCACAGAACAGATTGAACATGGATTCAGACATGAGAAAAAAGAGTGCTCATGTACATCATTTGAGCCTGTCCGACTGTATGTAAGTGGAGAAGCGGGGACAGGAAAAAGTTTTCTGATTAAAGCAATTGCAAGTTATCTGCAGAAAAGGACTGATTCACCGCTGTCTTGTGTTGTAACTGCTCCAACCGGACTGGCAGCACATAACATTAAAGGGATTACTCTACATCGTTTATTGATGCTGCCAGTTGAGCATGATAATAAATTGCATTAAAACAAGTTATCTGGAGATGCGTGTTCTGAAGTTTCAAGAGTCTTGAAGAAAATTAAACTTCTTATCATTGATGAAGTAAGCATGGTCTCAAATCTAATGCTTGCTTTTGTGCATTTGAGAATGCAAGAAATTCTTAGAACAGAGTATGATGTGTTATTTGGGGGAAAACACATTATTGTTTTTGGAGATCTATTGCAGTTGACTCCAGTAAAAGGACAACCAGTGTTTAAAATGCTCACGCATGAAGATACCAGGAAGTCCCTTGGAAGCATTGGAAACGTTAATATATGGTTACATTTTAAATATGCTGAACTGCTTCAAAATATGCGACAGGCAAAGGATGAAGATTATAAAAATATTCTACAAGATGAAAGAATTGGAAAACTAAGTGAGCTTGGGAAAGAAGCTTTACATGCTCGATTAATTTCAAATTTGTATCCAAATGAAACCATTCTTCCAGAGAATATTTTTTTAAAAATTACTGAGAAGAAATCTGGGATATGTTTGATGCCAACTCTGCAAGAATGTTCCATCTTCAACAACAAAATGTTAGAGTTAGAAAATGAAGAGATTGTGAAACTGGAAGCAATAGATAAAATATAGCATATGGGTGCAACAATTGTTTTGTCTGAAAATTTGAAAACCAAATTGGATTCATTATAGAAAAGTATATCTAAAACAGCTGGTTTTGAAAAGACTTTGAATGTGTGTTTAAATTGTCGTATCATTTTGAGAAGGAATTTAAGGGGCCGATTATGATGGCGAACGGACCTGAGTCCGTCCGCCACCATAGAGTAGGAGGGACCGTCCGCAGGGGTTGCGGCGGTCCCTCCGTGCAAATTAGGATGTGACCGCCACCCTGGCGGTCACATCCTGTATTTTTATCATTGCGGAGGGTGCTGCTTGAAGCAGCACCCGCCGCAATCATAAAAATGTAAGTTGTGCATTTGCATGCACAAAGCGGCAGGCACCTCGCGGTGCCTGCCGCTTTGTGCAGGCAAATGCAGGGGGGTACCATAGGTACCCCCCATGTGCACCCCCCACCCCCCCCTTCACCCCTGGGGGCCCGCAACGGGCCCCCAAACACAAATCCGTATGCCTTTACACGGCGGAAATGCCGCTGTGTAAAGGCATCTTTCCGCAGACATCCTAATATGGCTGGCGGTGTCTGATAGACACCGCCAGCCATGTTAAAGCTTTTCCGCCGCGGTCTGGCGGGGGGTCTTTTTCAGTCCGCAGCGGTTTTCCCGCATCCTCCGGGCCGGCGGTGGCTTCCGCTGGCCCAGAGGATGCGGGAAAACCGCAATCGTAATCAGGCCCTAAATGTTGAAAGAGGTCTGGTAAATGGAGCAATGGGTTATGTTGTTGATTTTGTGAAATATAAAAATAGAGAAGGAATTGAATTTTAAAAAATAAAATTTGATGGTATTGAGCAAGTACAACAACTCAGTTGGTGTTCTGCTAGATTTTTACTTGTAAAAGACTTATATGTTCGCCGAAAACAGTTTCCTGTTTGTTTGGCATATGCAGTAACAATTCATAAATCTCAAGGTTAAAGTGTAGATAATGCTTTAGTGAACATTGGAAGATCTGTGTTTAAAGAGAGTATGGGTATATGTGGCATTATCCAGAGTCAGAACTTTATCAGGATTGTACTTGATTGCGTGTGATGAGACAAAGATTTGTGCAGATCTAGATTTTGTTAAAGAATACAATAGGTTAAGAAGAGAGTATGCTCCACATTTGCCTCAATATCCTTTGTTTGAAAAACGTGTGGTAGGCCGAAAAAGAAGAAATGAGGATAATTGCAGTGAGGTAGTAGCAAAAAGACAAAAAGTAGATGAAACTGTAATTCAAAACAGAAAGAAAAAGGATTGTGATGAAAATGTTGTTGGATTTCAGTTTGAAAATAGTTCTGGTGTCAACTGCTATGCTAATGTAGTGGTTAATGTTGTTTTTTTCTTCAAACTTTACAAGAACAGATTGTTGAAAATCGGGATCAAAGATTGTGTGGTTTATTGAATTCTGTGTTTGAGAAATGTAGCAGTGATAGAGCAAAAATAGAAAGTGTAACAGAAATTCAAAATATTTTAGATATGTGTTCTGGTCAAGATAAATTTTCACAGAACATTCAGCAGGATTGTCAGGAATTTTTAATGTATATGTTTGGTGTTTTGGAAGATGAAGGTGTAGATGTAGATAATCTTTTCAGCCTTTGTTATCAATAGCAGCATGACTTCCACAATTGTAGTTCATCAAGTAATACTAGAATAGACACTGAAAGATTTATATATTTGACTTTACCTGACTGTGAATCAGTGTCATTTAAAAATCTAGTTAAAGCAGCAGATCATAATATGGTGTGTACCCAATGTAACTGTCCAATGCTATCCACATTATTTATACAAAGTTATAGTCAGTATATCATTTTAGTTTTCCAACGATGTAGACCTGATGGAACTAAATTGTCAACTTGTATCAAAAATTTTGTGGCTTCTCAGTTATCAATTTCAGGAAGAACCTTTACAACTGAAGCTATTATTTATCATGACGTTCCTTCGACAACTTCAGGACATTATACATGCTACTTAAAATGTGAAAAAGGTTGGAGTTACTGCAATGATTCTCATTTGACTTATAAACAACGTTTGCCTTATGACTCTAAAAATTCTTACCTAGTGTTTTTAAAACCAAAGTTTTAGTAAAGGGAATTGGCCTTTGAAGACGGGAAAATATAATAAAAGTTAGTTAGTTAGTTAGTTAGTTAGTTAGTTAATCTAATGTTTGAAATTATTTATCTCATATAGGTACTGTAAGTGGATCTCATACTAAAAAATACTCATATATCTGACACGATTTGGCTGTAAGGAAAGTGTAAGATATGATGTTCTTAGATCTTTTTTCATAGGAAGTCGATTAAATGGAAGTTATAGAGAACAGCAGACTTTTTTCCACCAAAAGGACCTTCACTATCTTCTATTTGGCCTCACGGAAAAGTAAGTGAATTTATGATTAGTGTACTTATATGAGTTGTAAGTGTTTATGTTTTTTAAACACAATCTTTTAGATTGTGTTTTTTTTCCCCGCTGTTATATGATGAAGAGTTTAAATATATTCTGAGAACAGCAACAAAAAAAAACTATGTAACATGTTGTATAAGTTATTCTATAGTTTGCATTGTGTAATTTTTATTGTATTCCCATTGTCTCACACTCATTTTCCTTTTCCACCCTTATTTAGCTCTCTTTACTCACTTACACTGCCTTTCTTTCACTTTGTTTCATCACTGTTCCTTTACTCCACTTCATTCACAACTCCTCAATCCAATTTCAACTGTTTGCATTTCCTCTCTCCCTTCCACCACTTTTCATCTTTCTCACATTATCTCAGTACCACTGCTTTAGTTCTCTTCCCCTCTATTTCCTTCTTTTGCTTCTTTACTCTTTTTGCAATCTTTACTCATTGTACTGCAGTTCACTCAGTCCTTCTCTTTGTCTTTCTGTGTGCTTACTTCCTCACTCCTTTTTCCTCTATCGTTCTATATTAACCTCATTCCTTTCATCCCTTCACTCTGTGACTCCCCTTCACTCACTCTCAGTCACCTTCCATTCCTGTTTCTTATTAATGGATCATCATTTAGACTCCTTTCCCTTTCCCTTTCCCTCATTTTCCTTTTACTTACTTCTCTTTCCTGATTTTGTTTTGGTATCTCACATTCTTTTAGTATTTTACTTATCTTCAGTAATTTGTTCTCCTTCTATTTCTTTTTCCCTCTTTTTTGTCTTTCTTCATTACTTTTTGTTTCTGTATCCTTCACTCTTGCTTTATTTCTTAATATACTTTTTTTGATTGTTTCCTCTTGACCTGTTTCTTCTATTTTAAAATATATATTTTACTTATTATAACTTTTTTTTCTTTTGTCTTTCACAGATACAAAGTGTACTTTTAACATGGAGTAAAGTTTTCAATAATTATATGGTAAGTGTGATTAATAAAAGTAGTTTATCATCACCCTTTGCTTTAACCTCACTACTTTTCTCTCACCTACCACACCCCTAATTCTTTACTGTGCTTCCCTCACTTATTCTTATCCTCCATGTTTACTTCTCTTTTCCTTACTTTCCTACCACATTCAACTTCTTTCAGTGCCCCTGCTCATCCACACTCCCTCACTTACCTTTTTATTCTGATTCACTTAGTCCCTTTCTGACACTCCTTCCTTTACTCTCTCTGTTCTTTCTCTCTATCACTCCCATTGTCTTACCCTTATTCACTTTTATCCACCGTCTTTCACTCCTCTTTACTTACACTCACTGCTATTTTGTTTCCCTCTGTCACTGCTGTTCCTTTTCTCTGGTTCTGTCAGTACCTGTCATTCCCCATCCTTTACTCTCCTTCCTTTTACTTTCATCACCCATTCACATTCTCCCAGAACTTCAACTTTAGTCTTCTTCCTCTTTCTTCTCTTCTTTTGCTCCCTTATTCATTTTCCTTTTCTCAGTTACTTCCTTTTATACCTTTTCTCTGTTTTACTATATATTACAGTCCCTCTGTGTTCCTCCCTCTAGCCCTCTTTCTCTTTACACCACTGTTTCTGACCCCTTTTCTCATGATCTCACATTCTTTTTTTTTCTTTTTTTTTTGGTGCGCTAACGGGACGCGCCCCGGTACGTGCACCGGGGCACGCCAAAATACTGCGCTTACCGGTGCGCTCACCAGTATGCGCACCGGGAGCGCTCCAAGTTGAAAGATAAAAAAATAGGAATATAATTTAAAAAATATATATTATATTAATATACAATATAGGATTAATTTAAAAAAAATTCATTTATAGATATAGACATTTGGTAATAAATAACCTTAGAAATGCAATAAAAAAACAAAGGTTTCACACCAGTTATAGTTAGGAATTATCAGTTAAAAAACCTATGAAATTCACTGAAAAAACCAAACGTTTCACTCCAGTTATAGTTAGGAATTAGCATTTAAAAAACCTTTGAAATTCACTGAAAAAACCATAGGTTTCACTGCAGTTATAGTTAGGAATTTGCATTTAAAAAACTTATGAAATTCACTGAAAAAACCATAGGTTTCACACCAGTTATAGTTAGGAATTAGCATTTAAAAAACCGATCAAATTCACAGAAAAAACCATAGGTTTCACACCAGTTATAGATAGCTAGAAATTTTACAGGCATAAAACCATTGAAATTCCCACGTTATAGTTAGTTGGACTCACTATAACTTGCGCGCCTGCAATGCACTGCTGATGATGTCACATATTAAATAACTCATGACATGGTCAGTGACATCACTCATTGTCATGAGTGATGTCACTGACCATGTCATGAGTGATGTAATATGTGACGTCATCAGCAGTGCATTGCACGCGCAAGTTATAGTGAGTCCAACTAACTATAACATGGGAATTTCAATGGTTTTATGCGAGTAAAACTTCCTGCTAACTATAACTGGTGTGAAACCTATGGTTTTTTCAGTGAATTTAATAGGTTTTTTAAATGCTAATCCCTAACTATAACTGGTGTGAAACCTATGGTTTTTTCAGTGAATTTCATAGGTTTTTTAAATGCTAATCCTTAACTATAACTGGTGTGAAACCTATGGTTTTTTCAGTGAATATATATCCAAAAGCAACCTTCTCGAAGAAAAGGCAGAGGCCAGCAGTGGGAGACACCATGGAGGAAATTTATTAAAGACACATCTTAACGAGCGAATGCATTTCGGCATCTAGCCTTCATCAGCGCCCTCGATGTTATCAGCAACAGTCAAAGTGGCTTTGGCCTCACTATCAGTGTCCTGCTTCGCACGGATCGGATGAATGTCCGCCCCGCCCCCCGTGATGCTACAGCACACCTGTGGCACTCCTCGAAGCCGCGAGGAACTGCAAATCCCAGCATCCCTTGTCCGGAGCCAGGTAAGAAGTGCAGGGGAAAATGCCGAAGTAAATGTTCGTGTACACAGGATAGTGTGAAGCGCTGCAGAGGAATGTTCCATCTGACCTCTGACTTGCAAATTCCTCCTCGGGTCTCTTAAACCGCATACCATCCCGGGCTGGTGTAGTTTCAGCGGGGGATGGAGACAATGCTACCCGCTCAGCGTGGAGTTGGATAACTCCCTCACTACCTTCTCCATCTGCCAGCAGGGACAGGGGCCCTGGAAAACCAATACCTTGGTGAAAAGAACACAGCCGAAGCAGCTCCAGAACGCCAAGGCCAACTTTACATGCGGGGGCCTCTGTAGCACAATACTGGCCCTCGTGCATGATATCCAAAAGCAACCTTCTCGAAGAAAAGGCAGAGGCCAGCAGTGGGAGACACCATGGAGGAAATTTATTAAAGACACATCTTAACGAGCGAATGCATTTCGGCATCTAGCCTTCATCAGCACCCTCGATGTTATCAGCAACAGTCAAAGTGGCTTTGGCCTCACTATCAGTGTCCTGCTTCGCACGGATTGGATGAATGTCCGCCCCGCCCCCCGTGATGGTACAGCACACCTGTGGCACTGCTCGAAGCTTCGAGAAACTGCAAATCCCAGCATCCCATGTCCGGAGCCAGGTAAGAAGTGCAGGGGAAAATGCAGAAGTAAATGTTCGTGTACTCAGGATAGTGTGAGGGCGCTGCAGAGGAATGTTCCATCTGACCTCTGACTTGCGAATTCCTCCTCGGGTCTCCCAAACCGCATACCATCCCAGGCTGGTGTAGTTTCAGCAGGGGCTGGAGACAATGCTACCCGCCCAGCGTGGAGTTGGATAACTCCCTCACCGCCTTCTCCATCTGCCAGCAGGGACAGGGGCCTTGGCAAACCAAAGCCTTGGTGAAAAGAACACAGCCGAAGCAGCTCCAGAACGCCAAGGCCAACTTTACATGTGGGGGCCTCTGTAGAACGATTCTGGCCCACGTGCATGATATCCAAAAGCAACCTTCTGGAAGAAAAGGCAGAGGCCAGCAGTGGGAGACACCATGGAGGAAATTTATTAAAGACGCATCTTAACGAGCGAATGCATTTCGGCCTCTAGCCTTCATCAGCGGCCTCGATGTTATCAGCAACCGTCAAAGTTGCTTTGGCCTCACTATCAGTGCCCTGCTTCGCACGGATTGGATGAATGTCCGCCCGACCCCCGTAATGGTACAGCACACCTGTGGCACTCCTCGAAGCCTCGAAGAACTGCAAATCCCAGCATCCCATATCCGGCGCCAGGTAAGAAGTACAGGGGAAAATGCCAAAGTAAATGTTTGTGTACTTAGGATAGTGTGAAGCGCTGCAGAGGAATGTTTCATCTGACCTCTGACTTGCGAATTCCTCCTCGGGTCTCCCAAACCGCATACCATCCCGGGCTGGTGTAGTGTCAGCGGGGGCTGGAGACAATGCAATCCGCCTGGCGTGGAGTTGGATAACTCCCTCACCGCCTTCTCCATCTGCCAGCAGGGACAGGGGCCTTGGCAAACCAATACCTTGGTGTAAAGAACACAGCTGAAGCAGCTCCAGAACGCCAAGGCCAACTTTACATGCGGGGGCCTCTGTAGCACGATTCTGGCCCTCGTGCATGATATCCAAAAGCAACCTTCTCGAAGAAAAGTCAGAGGCCAGCAGTGGGAGACACCATGGAGGAAATTTATTAAAGACACATCTTTAATAAATATATATTACCTACTGGCGGTCGCCAGTAGGTAGTTAAAGTTAGGACCTAGTTTCCCAGGAAATCCGCAACATTCTATTGGGAATAACTTTTGCGCCGGTTGATGAATCTTCGCGAATTTCTCAAATAAGATGGCCCGCTCCGCTACGCTATGCTCCGCTCCTTCCCTGAAAGTTTTGTGGGGATTCGTCAAGTGGGGGCTGAGTAAAAAAGGGGGGTCCCAAAACGTGTTTTCCACATGTTATTTTCCATAGGACGATTAGACACGGCTACAGCCGGAACGGCTGAACGGAATTACAAGAAATTTGGCAAAATGGTAGAGTCTGATTTGCAGATCACGCTTTTGCTTAAATGGTGTAAATCTCTCCAGTAGTTCCTGAGAAAATCAAAAGAAATAAAAGATATATATCTATAAGCGCACACGTACGTGAACAGGTCCGCATACCGTACGCGTACGTGCGCGTAACTTCCCATGCACGAGCTGCATGATGATGGCTGTCAACTGTCCTGACCCCAGGACACCCCCACGCTGCACGGCTCACCAGCTGTGAGCGCTTCTCTACCCCGGTGCCACAGGTTCGCTCCTTGCCTCGGCGCCCCCTCGCTGCTGCTTGTTTTTCTACTCGGCTGTTGCCCTCATTTTCGTGCTTTCTTCGTGACTGTACTTTCTTTTTTTCTGGTAAAGTGACATTGTGCTTATTTGTTCCGGTAAAGTGATATTGTGCTTATTTGTTGGTATTGCACCCTCTGGTGTGCCCCCCCACTCCCCGCTTCCCGCCGCTGCTCCCTCGCCCCCTTTTTCTCTTCAGCAACACCGCCACGCTCCAGCCTCCCAGCTGCTCCTCCCTCCCACTTTGCCTCATATAGAGCCCGCGCGCAAGCGCAGCGGTCACGCGCAGCGGGCGCGCCAATTGTTTGCCGAAGGTGCGCCAGAGGCAAGCCCGTCTACGCCCGTCCGTGCCCGGACCGCGCCCAGCGCCATGACCCCTGGTCCGTGACGATGCCAGAGCACCCAATGAACTTACGACCCTGCCAGCCTCCACGCACTCAACGCCGGCCAGAACTCTGACTGCTACCAAGCCACTCCGAAACGCACCCACGGACCCTTCACCTGCCAAGCCTGCCAATTCACCTGCCTCCGAAACTGCACCGCACCCGCCAGGCCGAGCACCAGCAACAACCACCTCAAGTGCATCCTGCTCAACACCCGCTCCGTCCACAGGCACGCCGTCGAACTCTGGAACCTCCTCGACCCAAAATCACCAGACGTCGCCTTCCTCAAAGAAACCTGGATGAACACCTCCTCTGCCCCCGACATCGCCATAGCCATCCCGAAGGGCTACAAGATCACCCAGAGGGACCGCGTCAACCAAACCGGAGGAGGCATCGTCATCGTCCACAGAAACACCATCCGCATCACGACCAACTCAGACGACACCCTCACCGCACGCCGAGCACCTTCACTTCCAGATCCACACCCACCCCAAGACTACCCTCAGAGGCACCCTCATCTGCAGACCCCCGGGACCACATACACAATTCAGCTAAGCCATCACAGACTTCGTCAGTCCGCATGCCCTCACCTCCACAGACTACATCCTCCTAGGAGACCTCAACTTCCACCTGGAGAACAACAAGGACTGCAACATCGCCGCCCTTCTGGACAACCTCACCAACCTCGTACTCAAGCAACTGGTGAACACCCTCACCCACTACACCGGCCACACACTTGACCCCGTCTTCTCCTCCAGCAAACACATCTCCTTCAGCCACTCCACCGGACTACACTGGACAGATCACAGCTGCGTCCACTTCAACTTCAGGAGAACCGCGATCCACCACCACCCGCGACAGGTCGCTGGCAGAAGCTGGAGCAAGATCACCTCCGACCAGCTCACAACCACCCTCAGCCAGAACCCACCCACCAACACGATGGACCCCAACGAGCAGCCCGCAACCTCACACAGTGGCTCACCAACTGCGCTGACGAACTCGCACCACTGAAGAATCCTCCCAGCCGACCCGGCAGCAGGAAAGCCTCATGGTTTACCACTAACCTCAAAAACTCCCAAAAAACCGGCCGCACCCTAGAGAAAGCCAGGCGCCAGAACCAGACAACAGAAAACATGAAAGCCTTTAAGAAAGCCACCCGCAAACACCACCAGCTGATTCACACCACCAAGAAGACAACATTCAAAGAACGACTGCACAACAACACCCACAACTGCAAGGAACTCTTCAGTATTGTTAGAGAGCTCTCCAACCCCAGCGACTGCAACAACGACATCACACCCTCGCAAGAACTCTGCGACTCACTGGCCCCGTTCTTTCACCGCTAGATTGCCGACATACACAACAGCTTCGGCGCACATACCATGCACCCAACCACCGAACCAGCGCCCCCCACCACCACCCTCTGCACCTGGACCCCAGTCAGCATGGAAGACACCACCCGCCTGATGAACACCATCCACTCCGGCTCACCTACCGACCCCTGCCCACACCACATCTTCAACAAAGCCGACTCCATCATCGCACCCCAACTCCGGGACATCATTAACAGCTCCTTCTCATCTGCCACCTTCCCGGAGAGTTGGAAACATGCCGAGCTGAACGCCCTCCTAAAGAAACCCACTGTGGACCCCACGGACCTTAAGAACTTCCGCCCCATCTCGCTCCTCTCCTTTCCAGCCAAAGTCATTGAGAAGAACGTTAACAGACAACTCCCCGCCTTCCTCGAGATCAACGGATCCCTCGACCCCTCACAGTCCGGTTTCTGAGCAAACTACAGCACCGAGATCGCCCTCATTGCAGCCACCGACGACATCAGGTCCCTGCTCGACAACGGGGAAACTGCTGCCCTCATCCTACTGATCCTCTCCCTCACCACCGACACCGCCAAAGCCAACCTCCAGGAAGGAATGAAAGATGTGTCAGAATGGATGAAGATCAGCCGTCTGAAACTGAACTCAAACAAGACGGAAGTCCTCATCCTCGGACCATCTCCCTTTGCCTGGGACGACTCCTGGTGGCGCCTTGCCCTGGGCACCGCACCCAAGCCAACGGACCACACAAGCAATCTGGGCTTCATCCTGGACTCCTCCCTCATGATGACCAAGCAAGTGAACGCTGTCTCGTCATCGGCTTCAACACCCTGCGCATGCTCCAAAAGATCTTCCAATGGATTCTCACCGGAACCAGGAAGAAGGTCACCCAGGCCCTCGTCATCAGCCGTCTGGACTACGGGAACACCCTCTACGCTGGAACCACAGCCAAACTCCAGAAAAGACTCCAGCGCATCCAGAACGCCTCAGCACGACTCATCCTGGACATCCCTTGCCACAGCCACATCTCCACCCACCTGAAAGACCTACACTGGCTCCCCGTCAACAAGAGGATCATGTTCAGACTCCTCACCCATGCACACAAGGCTCTCCATGACACCGGCCCGAAGTACATCAACAGCCGCCTCACATTCTACACACCCACCCGCCAGCTCCGATCCATCAGCCTTGCCTTCGCCACCGTCCCACGATTTCGGAAATCCACCGTCGGAGGAAGATCCTTCTCTTACCTAGCAGCCAAGACATGGAACTCCCTCCCCATCCACCAACAGCTGACCCTGGACCATCTCTCCTTCAGGAAACAACTCAAGACCTGGCTGTTCGAGCAGTAGCAACCCCCCTCCCCTCAGCGCCTTGAGACCCGTACGGGTGAGTAGCGCGATATACAAATTTATTGATTGATTGATTGATGGAACTGTCTGTCAACACTCCAAACCAGAAATTGTTGGCAGCCATCTTGTGCCTCGATAGACTGAGGCACAAGAAAGCAGAAAAAAAAACGTGTAGAACTCAAAAAGGGGGCAGAGTAGAAGCACCCTGACCTCCTAGGCCTGCTCAGGGGGTCCCACAAGGACCCCAAAGACCCCCCCCCAATACGCGTACCTTCCAGAGAAAGCTGCATTGGCTGTCAACACTTCAAACCAGGAAATGTTGGCAGTCATCTTGTGCTCGGTAGACCGAGGCACCAGAAAGCAGAAAAACAAATGTGCAGAACCCATAAAGGGGGCAGGGTAGAAGCACCCTGACCCCCAAGGCCCAAAAATGTATTTTTAAAAACCCGGTCTGTTTTTTTTCAAATTACCTCCGGGGGGACCAAATCGTGGGGGCATAGTGATAAAGAAGAGTGGGGGGGCAATCCCCCCATACTGCCCCTGGGACCGCCGCCCCCTGGGGCAAAGCAACGTAGCCCCCTGGCGCATACTGGAGGCTCCTGGTGGGCTAGTTGGCCCCCAGGGACCCCCAGTATGCAAGGGGAATTAGTTTCCCCTCTGCAAACGCACCAGGGGGTTGCATTGCAGAGAGGTGTAAAAAGGGGCATAGCCTCATTACACATCTACAATGCAGCCCCCTGGCGCATACTAGAGGTTCCAGGTTGGCTAGTTGGCCCATAGGGACACACAGTATGCAAGGGGAACATTACAGCTGCATGGTGCACCACTTGTTGTATTTTCTTATCTATTTATTTAAAAAGTAAATTAAACATCTTATTTTAAGATATTGTTTGGTTATTTTCCTGGAACACACAGCTAATATCGTGTGTTTTTGACAAAGTGTAAAACACGTATATAGAAATATTTTACAGAAAGTTAGAGTCAAGCTATTTAGCAAAAAATGTATTTAACGTTCTCTTTGTATTCATTTGTGAAAAAAACTACAACAAAAATGCATTTTCCTTGTTGGCGGCAACACATTACAAACTACAACACTGCTTAAAAAAGTTCCTAGAAAAACTGCGCCCTAATTTTCATCTTCGCGACAACGCCAATTAAAGCAATGTCCTCGGTAACCGCAACAATTGCACCTTTTTTAGTAGGATTAATACACAAATGTGCACATATTTTACAGTATTTTAGACAGTAGGGGATTATTACTGTACTGTTTTAAGTCATATTTTTATAGGGAGTTTATATGAAATCCATCTTTAAAACAAATTTTCTATTTTCATGGGGACACCGGGTGTCAGGATAACGTCGGTACCCATGATCCCCATGAATACATTGCGAAATAACAAAATGAATGCAGACATTCAATAGCCACCACCACATTCAAAACTTATAACTGCAAAATGGATTATAATCAATACACTAAACACATTAATATCTAAATGACTCTATAATAGCATATATATCTTCCTTAACATTTCTGGAACGTAGTGTATAACTCTTACAGTGGAATCTGCGACTGCATGCATCATTGTGTCAGTAAGTCTCTCATTCACTGAATAAGTATTTGAATAGATTTGTGCGATGATACAGTAGTCTATGAGTGGTTCTGTAATGAATTGTGTGACTGTCTCAGTGCATCTATGAGTGGGGGCAAGAGTGTCTCAATAGGTCTGTGATTGATTGCATGAGTTTCTAAGTCAAACTGTGAGAAGGTGCATGAGTGCCTTTGTGCATTTCAAGTAACCCGGGGCAAAGCACTAAGCTACGCTTACATAGTTTGCGTAGTTTGCGCTATTTCGCACAACGTGAACTGCACGTAGCACAGTGCAAACACGTGTAGCGTAACGTAGGGTAGTGCAGCAGTCACTTTTTGCTTGCTCGCAGTCCTCAAAGTCAAGTTGGAGACCGCGAGCAAGCAAAATGACATCCCAGCGAGACTTTTTCCTCATTCGCGATCAGCAACATCAAGTTGCCGATCGTGAGCGTTGAAAATAAACCTCCCGGGGAGATTCTCAACCCGGGGAGGTTAGGATTCTCATTGCGAGTGGTCGCGTATTCTCGCGACCACTCTCGATTAGAAACTACCAGTCTGCGTTGAGAAAGTTGCCGCTCGAGTTAAAATCTCCTCGAGCGGCAGAAAACTACAGCTCGTGCTGTGCAAGATGCCATTTTCACTGATTGCACAGTGCTCGATGCTTGTCCGCACTGTGCAATCATTGAAAACGGCATCTTGCACAGTGCAAACAGGGTACTACGCAGTTCGCGTAGTGCTAAGCATAGCCCGCGTAGTACGAAGTGCACTTTGCATAGGTTCGCATAGCACTACTTCTTGAACTACACCCAGCGGTAAGTGTACAAATCTCTAGATCTGTAAGTAGATACATGAGTATCTAAGTGGGTACCTGAGTGAGTGAGTGAGTGAGTAGGTGCATGAGTGTCTAAGTGGGTCTGTGTGTGATAGCATGAGTCTCCGAGTGGTTCTGTTACTGGCATCATGAATGTCTGAGTGGTTCTGGAAGTGTGTGTGTGGGTCTCTGAGTGGGACTATGAGTGGGTGTGTGAGTCTCTAAGTGTATAAATGATTGGGTGCATAAGTCTCTGAGTTGGTCTGTGAGTTGGTGTGTAATTGACTCTATGGTGTCACTGCGCTCCTGCATGCGGACGATTCAGTCTTAATGGCTCGTACTCCCTTGGCCCTCCAAAAATTGCTAATATCCTTTGAGAAGTTCATGTTGAGCTTAGATCTGAAAATCAATTGTAGCAAAACCTACTCCATGAACTGTGGCACAAGATCTGGGAAACAGATGAAAAGAATGTTCATAAACAACGTTCCTCTGGAAAACACCACCACTTTCCCTTACCTTGGTATTTTGTTCCATGATTCTGGGGGATGGACAAGTGCTGTAAAGGCCAGAACTCTTGTGTTCCAAAAAACAATAATGGCCATAAAGACTTTTATAAAAAAGTTGGGTAACAAACCAATAAGAGAAATCTTGACTATATACAATGCCACATCGGTAGCCTTGTACGGTGCGGGTCTTTGGGGGTATTCTAATATAGAACCATTACAAATAGCCGAAAATAAATTCCTGAGGGATGTCCTAGCAGTACCACAGAGTGTTTCGACCTACATTTGTCACACTGAACTGGGTCAACCCCATATTTCAGATCTAATTATAATACAACCCATCCTCTTGTGGCACAGTGTATGGACAACTAATGAATGAATGTGGGAGTGAGTTCCAGATTCTGGGGGCAGCTCCTGAGAACGCTCTGTCATAGGTTTTTTTCTTTCGGAAGAAGGCTGGCCGTAGAAGCAACCCCTTAGCACTCCTAGCTGGTCTGTTGCCACCGGACAACTGAATTTTCTTGGCTAGATATCTTGGGGTGTTCTCGTGTAATGCTTTGTGTGTGATGCATGCTATCTTCATTTGGATTCTTGCTTCATATGGTAGGCAGTTCAATATTTTCAGGTGCGGGGATATATGATCATATTTCCTGGTTCCGGTGATAAGTCTTGCCGCAGCGTTAAGGCATGCTTTCAATGGTGCTGTGGACGTTTTTGGTAATCCAGCCAGGGTAGTGCACCCATATTCAATCCTCGAGATAACTAAGGATTGGATTGCCATTTTGAGGTCGGACTCTGTGATGTAAGGTTTCAATTTTTTTAAGTAGTTCAAGTGAAAGCGTGCACTTTTCGCCATTGAGTTGATGTGGGCTTTCATGTCTAGATTCTCGTCAAGGGTGATTCCTAGCGATTTAGCTGAGTTGACAAGGGTTGGGGTGCAGTTTAGCGCAGTCACGATTTTCGTCCACTCCTTTATTTCTGTATGGCTCCTTGGTGGAGAAATTAGTAAGAACTCTGTTTTATGTGCATTCAGCTTCAGGTGGTTTGTGGTTAACCATTGAAGTGCCATTTTTAGTGTCTCATTCATTAATTCCAAATCTTTTAGGGATGCGATCTTTAAGTATATTTGCGTGTCGTCAGCATACATGTGATAAGATATTTGAGATTTTTGGAGAATTTCTGTGAGTGGTTCGACGTATAGGTTAAACAGATCAGGGGATAATGTCGAGCCTTGAGGGACTCCAATTGAGATAGGGCACGGAGGTGAAATTGATTGGTTAACCAGGAAGCGTTGCGTTCTGTTCTGTAAAAAGGACTCGAACCAGTTCAGCACAATTCCCGATAGTCCCATCCTGTCCCGTAGCCTGGCCAGTAATGCCTCATGGTTTACCGTATCAAATGCCGATGACAGGTCTAGGAGAATCAATAAGCATGCTTGATTTTGGTCAAGGGCCTGCAGCGCGTCATCAATAATATGGAGAATCGCTGTTTCCGTGCTGTGCCCTGCTCTGAATCCCGATTGACATTCGTCTAGCAAGGAGAATTTGCTGATGTGTTGGCTCAGTTGGTTCTGCACACATTTCTCAGTCAGCTTGGCCAGTAGAGGGATGTTGGTCACTGGGCGAAAGTTATTTGGATCTGATGCATCCGCTGTGGGTTTTTTGATTATGGGAACGACTTGACCTGTTTTTAGGCAGTCAGGAAGGATCCCTTGTGAAAGTGACGCATTTATTATTTCGGTCCATATTGGAATCAGGATGTGATTAATTTCTTTTACGCATTTTGCAGGCAGAGGGTCTTGGTAGTGGTTGTTAGGTTTGATTCCTGCTAGCGTCTTAGCAATCGTGTGTTGGTCATAAAGTTCGAATGATTCCCAGCTCGCCTTGTTTTTTGCGGTGGTGCAATTTGTTGTGCAATCCGTTGTAGAGTCAGCATCGTTAGTAAACGGAGGTTCGTTGGGAAGGTTCGACGCCGAGTTTCTAAGCTCTACTTCGAGTATTTTGGCCTTTTCCGTGAAAAATGTGGAAAATTCATCACAGTTTAGAGGTGTTTTTGAATTTTCTAGCACTGATTTGGCTAGTTTGTTTGATTGCTCCTTTATGATTTCGAATAGTTTTCGTGGTCTGTTTTTGGCATTATCCAGTTCTGCTCGTATAAATTCCTTTTTTGAGTTGATGATCTTTTTATTATATTGGTTCCTTATTTTTCTGAGGGCTTCCAGTTCGGGAGATGATGGGTGTTGCCTCCATTTTCTTTCGGCCATTCTCAATTTGCGTCTATCTTCATTTAGTGCTTCGTTAAACCATGGGTTTTTTGTCTTCTCTGAGATTCTTTTCAATTTTAATGGCATGGTGTTATTAACGATATTTCCAACAGCTGCTATGTAGTGATCCGTCAGCTCGTTCACTTTTTCCATGTTGTTGGGTGGCTTTAAGTCTCTTTCGCAGCTTTCGACCAGTAGTTCCATATTTGCTTCTTTTGTTTCCCGGGTAATGAACGCCATCCACTCAGGCTCACCAGGCTCACCAACAGACCCCTGCCCACACCACGAATTCAACAAAGCAGACACAACCATCGCACCCCAACTACGGAAGGTCATCAACATCTCCTTCGAGACAGCGACATTCCCGGAAAGCTGAAAGCACGCAGAAATCAACACCCTCCTCAAGAAACCTAAGGCGGACCCCAAGGACCTCAAGAACCTCCGGCCCATCTCCCTATTCACTTTCCCGGCAAAGGTCATCGAGAAAATCACCAACATGCAACTGGCCCGCCACCTCAAGGGCAACAACATCTTAGACCCATCCCAGTCTGGTTTCAGACGGAACCAGAGCACCGAGACAGCCCCCATCGCCGCCACAGACGACATCAGACGCCAACTGGACAATGGCAAAACATCAGCCCTTTTCCTCTTAGTCATGTCATCTGCCTTCGACACTGTCTGCCACCGCACACTAAGGACACGCCTCAAAGAAGCCGGAATCCAAGAGAAGGCCCTGGACTGGACCACATCCTTCCTCTCCGACAGAACCCAGAGAGTTGGCCTCCCACCCTTCCATTCCGAAGCCACAGACATCATCTGCAGCATACCCCAGGGCTCCTCCCTCAGCCCAACCCTGTTTAATGTCTACATGGCCCCCCTCGCCCAAGTGGCCCGACAGCACGACTTGAACATCATCTCCTATGCCGATGAAACCCACTCATCCTGTCCCTCACCAAGGACCTGCACACCGCCAAAACAAACCTCCACGAGGGAATGAAGGCCGTCGCCGAGTGGATGAGGAGCAGTCATCTGAAACTGAACTCTGACAAACAGAGGGCCTCATCCTTGACCCCACCCCCTCTGCCTGGAATGGCTCCTGGTGGCCGAACTCACTGGGAACAGCACCAACACCTAAGGGCCACGCACGCAATCTAGGATTCATCCTTGACTCCTCCCTCTCCATGTCGAAGCAGGTCAACTCCATCTCCTCCTCCTGCTACAACACCCTCCGCATGCACCGCAGGATCTACAAGTGGATCCCGACCGAAACCAGAAGAACGGTGACCCAGGCCCTCGTCAGCAGCAGACTGGACTACGGTAACGCACTCTACGCAGGAATCCTGGCCAAACACCTAAGATGGCTACAGCGCATCCAAAACGCCTCCGCCCACCTGCTCCTCAACATCCCTGGTCACAGCCACATTACTCCCCACCTAGGAGACTTGCACTGGCTCCCTGTCAACAAGAGGATCTCCTTTAAGCTCCTCATCCACGCACACAAGGCACGCCACAACACTAGACCAGCCTACCTGAACAGCAGCCTCAGCTTCTACACCCCCGCCCGCCAGCTCCTCTCCGCTCCGCCATCCTCGACCTTCCTGCCGTCCCACGCATCCAACGAGCAGAGCCTTCTCCTTCCTCACCGCCAAGACCTGGAACACCCTCCCCACCCATCTGCGGCAGACCCAAGACCTGCTCACCTTCAAAAGACTCCTCAAAACCTTGCTCTTCAAGCAGTAGCAGAACCCCCTCCACTCAGCGCCTTGAGACCCTCACAGGTGAGTAGTGCGCTCTACAAGTTCACTGATTGAGTGATGTCATTTCGATGTCATGAGTGATGCCATCAGTGATGTCACTGACCATGTCATGAGTGATGTAAAATATGAGGTCTTAAGCAGTGTATTGCGTGGGCAAGAGTTATAGTTAGCTCAGGTAAGTATAACTTCTCAAATTCTCAGTTTGTTTGAGTGAAATCAAATGTCAGCCTAATTATAATGTCACTGTAACCTTTGGTTTTTTCGGTGAATTTCTAAGGTTTTGTAAATGTATTTCCTAACTATAATGTTCCTGTAAACGTTGTTTTTTCACTGAGTTTTTAAGATTTATTAAATGCTAATTCCTAATTATGATGTCCCTGTATTCTTTGTTTTTTTCTGTGAATCTCTATGTGTTGTTTTTAATTATTTTTGATAACTATAACGTCCCTACATCTTTTTTCGATAATTCAATATTGAACATTACAGCTGCATGGTGCACCACTTGTTGTATTTTCTTATCTATTTATTTAAAAAGTAAATTAAACATCTTATTTTAAGATATTGTTTGGTTATTTTCCTGGAACACACAGCTAATATTGTGTGTTTTTGACAAAGTGTAAAACACGTATATAGAAATATTTTACAGAAAGTTAGAGTCAAGCTATTTAGCAAAAAATGTATTTAACGTTCTCTTTGTATTCATTTGTGAAAAAAACTACAACAAAAATGCATTTTCCTTGTTGGCGGCAACACATTACAAACTACAACACTGCTTAAAAAAGTTCCTAGAAAAACTGCGCCCTAATTTTCATCTTCGCGACAACGCCAATTAAAGCAATGTCCTCGGTAACCGCAACAATTGCACCTTTTTTAGTAGGATTAATACACAAATGTGCACATATTTTACAGTATTTTAGACAGTAGGGGATTATTACTGTACTGTTTTAAGTCATATTTTTATAGGGAGTTTATATGAAATCCATCTTTAAAACAAATTTTCTATTTTCATGGGGACACCGGGTGTCAGGATAACGTCGGTACCCATGATCCCCATGAATACATTGCGAAATAACAAAATAAATGCAGACATTCAATAGCCACCACCACATTCAAAACTTATAACTGCAAAATGGATTATAATCAATACACTAACACATTAATATCTAAATGACTCTATAATAGCATATATATCTTCCTTAACATTTCTGGAACGTAGTGTATAACTCTTACAGTGGAATCTGCGACTGCATGCATCATTGTGTCAGTAAGTCTCTCATTCACTGAATAAGTATTTGAATAGATTTGTGCGATGATACAGTAGTCTATGAGTGGTTCTGTAATGAATTGTGTGACTGTCTCAGTGCATCTATGAGTGGGGGCAAGAGTGTCTCAATAGGTCTGTGATTGATTGCATGAGTTTCTAAGTCAAACTGTGAGAAGGTGCATGAGTGCCTTTGTGCATTTCAAGTAACCCGGGGCAAAGCACTAAGCTACGCTTACATAGTTTGCGTAGTTTGTGCTATTTCGCACAACGTGAACTGCACGTAGCACAGTGCAAACACGTGTAGCGTAACGTAGGGTAGTGCAGCAGTCACTTTTTGCTTGCTCGCAGTCCTCAAAGTCAAGTTGGAGACCGCGAGCAAGCAAAATGACATCCCAGCGAGACTTTTTCCTCGTTCGCGATCAGCAACATCAAGTTGCCGATCGTGAGCGTTGAAAATAAACCTCCCGGGGAGATTCTCAACCCGGGGAGGTTAGGATTCTCATTGCGAGTGGTCGCGTATGCTCGCGACCACTCTCGATGAGAAACTACCAGTCCGCGTTGAGAAAGTTGCCGCTCGAGTTAAAATCTCCTCGAGCGGCAGAAAACTACAGCTCGTGCTGTGCAAGATGCCATTTTCACTGATTGCACAGTGCTCGATGCTTGTCCGCACTGTGCAATCATTGAAAACGGCATCTTGCACAGTGCAAACAGGGTACTACGCAGTTCGCGTAGTGCTAAGCATAGCTCGCGTAGTACGAAGTGCACTTTGCATAGGTTCGCATAGCACTACTTCTTGAACTACACCCAGCGGTAAGTGTACAACTCTCTAGATCTGTAAGTAGATACATGAGTATCTAAGTGGGTACCTGAGTGAGTGAGTGAGTGAGTAGGTGCATGAGTGTCTAAGTGGGTCTGTGTGTGATAGCATGAGTCTCCGAGTGGTTCTGTTACTGGCATCACGAATGTCTGAGTGGTTCTGGAAGTGTGTGTGTGGGTCTCTGAGTGGGACTATGAGTGGGTGTGTGAGTCTCTAAGTGTATAAATGATTGGGTGCATAAGTCTCTGAGTTGGTCTGTGAGTTGGTGTGTAATTGACTCTATGGTGTCACTGCGCTCCTGCATGCGGACGATTCAGTCTTAATGGCTCGTACTCCCTTGGCCCTCCAAAAATTGCTAATATCCTTTGAGAAGTTCATGTTGAGCTTAGATCTGAAAATCAATTGTAGCAAAACCTACTCCATGAACTGTGGCACAAGATCTGGGAAACAGATGAAAAGAATGTTCATAAACAACGTTCCTCTGGAAAACACCACCACTTTCCCTTACCTTGGTATTTTGTTCCATGATTCTGGGGGATGGACAAGTGCTGTAAAGGCCAGAACTCTTGTGTTCCAAAAAACAATAATGGCCATAAAGACTTTTATAAAAAAGTTGGGTAACAAACCAATAAGAGAAATCTTGACTATATACAATGCCACATCGGTAGCCTTGTACGGTGCGGGTCTTTGGGGGTATTCTAATATAGAACCATTACAAATAGCCGAAAATAAATTCCTGAGGGATGTCCTAGCAGTACCACAGAGTGTTTCGACCTACATTTGTCACACTGAACTGGGTCAACCCCATATTTCAGATCTAATTATAATACAACCCATCCTCTTGTGGCACAGTGTATGGACAACTAATGAATGTGTAGTGAATCGGGCTATGTTACAGAATGCACTAAAAATGGAAAATGGGGGAAGTTTAGATTGGCTAGATTATGTCAAACGTTTTATGATCGAAATTGGATGCCGACAATACTACGAGGACCCACTTTCAATGGGAAACATACCCAGAAAACTGTTGAAAAAACTGAGTTTGGAATACCTTGAAGATAAGAGAAGGCGAGTGGAAATGAGCAAAAAGAAAGTTACCTCACACAGCTTAATAATAACTGGTGTCAAAGTACAGCCTTACTTAACCCTGCCGATGTCTAATTATGATCGATTCCTCTTGACCCGTTTTAGATTAAATATTGTTTTTAGACTCTT
The DNA here is from genome assembly GCF_964263255.1 of Lissotriton vulgaris. Taxonomy (NCBI): domain Eukaryota; kingdom Metazoa; phylum Chordata; class Amphibia; order Caudata; family Salamandridae; genus Lissotriton; species Lissotriton vulgaris. The sequence goes on from NC_141699.1 coordinate 933,602,362, forward strand.
GTCCTTCCCAGAAATGAATTCATGGTTGCGTAATTTACCTACTTGCCTGTGTGATGATTCCTCACCCCAATCTGATATCCATATTTTATTTTTTTGAAAATTTTATATCATGCCTCGTAGGAAATTTATAATCCCATGCCTTAAAGAAATACATTTAAACAGATGTCGCCCAGCTTTTCTAGAATGTCAGAGAATGTACACAGTTTTAACCGTTGTTGTACTTTGAAGCTTTTTTAAACATGTATTTAAATTACGGAAATCTATTGGTGCTAATGTAATATAATAGACTTGTTATTTTTAAATTGCTCTGTGTAAAATGTAAATTTCATGTTGATGCTTTTATGGTTATTGTTTTTTAACCGAATAAAGTAATTTTTGAACTTTGAACTTTGACTCTATGGTGTTCGAGTATGTGTATGAGTGTTTCCATGGATCTGTGAGTGAGTGTATGAGTGTCTTAATGGGCTTGTGAGTGAGAGCATAAGTCGCTCAGTGGGTGAGTGAATGGGTGTATGCATGGCTCTCTGAGTGGGTCTGTGCCCGGGAGGGCGAGTGCCTAGGTGAGTCTGTGAGTGGATGTTTGAGTCTTTGAGCAGGTGCATGTTTATCTGAGTGAGTCTGTGAGTGGGGTGTGAGTCTCTGAGTGTATGAGGGAGTGAGTACATAGGTCTCTGAGAGGGTGTGTTACTGATTGTGTGAGTGACTGTATGGGTGTGTGAATAGGTGTATGAGTGTCTGAATGGATCTGTGAGTGGGTATGTGGGTGTATCAGTGGCTCTATGAGTACAAATGTGAGTATGAGTGGGTCTGTAAGTGGTTTTATGAGTCTCTAAGTGGGTCTGTTCATGGGTGCATGACTCTCTGAATGAGTCTGTAAGTGGGTGCTTGAGTATCTGAGTGGGTCTGTGAGTGTGTGCATGAGTTGCCCAGGTGGGTCTGTGAGTGGGTGTAAGAGTCTCTATGTGGGTATGAGACTGTGTGGATTAGTCTATGAGTGGCTCTCCAAGTAGATGCATGAGTCTGTATATGGGTGCGTCACTCTCTGAATGAATCTGTAAGTGGGTGAATAAACATCTGAATGGGTATATGCGTCGATGCATGAGTACCTGAGTGGGTATGTGATGTACGTGTGTGAGTGGGTATGGGAATGGGTATATAAGCGTCTGAGCGAGATTGTGAGTGTATATAGAAGTCTGTGACAGCGACTTGGCGAGTGTTTACAAATATGTATCTTATTTATATTTTCACCAATATTCGCAATGTTGCAGTGATATTCACAATGTTACTGCGATGATTCAAAAGTGGCTACTCTAGCGATCGCAGCATTGTCGTTAATCTCATGCAAAATTTAAAAAATCCATTTTGCACACATGGCTTTTGTCAACCATACACTCATTTCTCAAACATTGCATTGAGTAAGAGTACCTCCACCCTGACCCCTTACATAACCTTTCACACAAATTTTAAACCTCAGAACTGTTTCCGAGTGATAACATGGCAGCCACAACTTTCTGCGCAGGTTGCATCCAGCCAATCAGGGCATTTCTGTTGGTTGCACGCATCAGCGATTGACTGCGAAATATCTGTGGCAAGAGATATCACTCTAATTTTCAACTTACATTTCTCAAAAACTGCTTAACAGATTTGGACCAAATAACAAAAAGCACAATCTGCATTACAAAATCTACCTTTCAGCCAAATTTGGTATATTACATCCAGCATTTTAGGTTGTAAGTTCTACAACACGGTCCTATGGGAATTTAAATAGTAAAATACACTTTTTTTACCCCCTTTTTCTTGGCCCCCACTCAACGGATCACCCTGAAACTTTCCATGTATACAGAACCTACTTTGACACTTTTTTTGGAAACGTTCATGAATATTCCACAAACAACGCAAAATATATAGGCAAGTCAAAACATGCTTTTACTATGGAAACTAGGTCCTAACTATACCTACCTACTGGCGACCACCAATAGGTAATATATATATAATATTAGTTGATTTTTAAAAGGGCCAGTGTGTTTGTTACATTTTTAAGATGTCCTATGTTCACACAAATCAATATTTAAAAAGAAATAGTAAAAAGCCAATATGTTATGACTGCAATGTAAAAACAAATGATGACTTAATGAGGAATAGCACAATGGCTTTATTTTATGACTTATTTAGGCATCCATGTAGGAAGCTCTAAAGGCATAACTTGGCAATTGAAATGTTAAGTAAGCAAAGTATATACAACACAGGCTCTCAACTTCAAGTTGCATGCCTGTTGCTTCTGCACTTTAGCAAAAAGCCTACTTGAGCTAAGTACTAAATTCAATGGGAGCACAAGTGGGACAAAACATGAAAACCACCAGCTAAAGAGGGGTAATTCAAAGTTTTCTCTCTCTCTCTCTCTCTCTCTTTCTCTCTCTCTCTCTCTCTCTCTCTCTCTCTCTCTCTCGTGTTCTCTCTCTTACTACTCCAGTATGCTTAATTTTAGAGTACTGATTGCAGGGACTCTCACCAACAGACTGTTAAGTCTGTCTGTAACAAGACCTAAAATGAGACGTTGAGAAAAAAGAGCTTCTTGTTAGCTTTTTTGTCTTATTGTGCATTGAGTTTAGCCCACAAACTCTCTCAGTGGTTTTTTGCACTTCTGCATTATTTTTTCTGTGTGCCCCAGTTTATAAATTGTCTTTGTCATTTAGTTCACACTGTACCATCTATTATTTTCTATCGCTGCACATCTTAAGAGTCTTTTGCTTTCTCTGAATATTATTTGATGATCTATAGGTTTTTATTTGCTCTCTTTTTAATTACGATAGTCTAATATTCTTTTCATCGGTCCTGCAAATAATGAACAACAATAAATTATCATTTGAAAAATAAGTTTGTTTTTGCAGGATTACTTTTTGTCTTAGAATTTATAGTATTTAAAATATCCCTTGTACATTTTCATGATGAAATCTTCATGTTGTTCAATTAGTACTTCCTTGTTAATTTTCTCCTGGTTAAAGGAATGATATTGGACAGAGGATCAGTTATGTTTTCTAGGTTTTACCATCATGTTTAAAAAAAAGAGTACTGTTGATTTGATTTGTTTACTCTTTCACACTTCTTTGCATATACTGCCTCATTGATCACCTATCAAATAAACGGTAACTGGGCATAAAATCGACTTCAAAATATTGAATGGACTAAATATTGAGTAAAAATATCGATGGTAGAGAAATATCGAATGAAATAATATCGAGGGAAAAAATATCGTTATAGTTTTCATTAAGTAAATATTGAAGGAAAAAATATCGAATCAAAAATATCGTGTAGTGTTAATATCGATTTGTCAGTGTAGTCAAAAATATCGAAGTAATATATATAGAATGTAAATAATATCGAAAAAATATATAGTCAGTTAAAAATTTCGAAAAATTTAATAAATGTTAATGATATTAAAGAAAAATGGGTTAATATTGTAGAATGTGTAACAAATTTATAATATGTGAAGAGCAATTATTATGTTAGTTGTGCATTTTATGTTTATTTTTAGTGACGGGATGTTGGGTTAATAGGGGATTAAGGTGGGGAGTGTTTTAAAATAATTGTAATAATTTTTATAAAATAGTAAAAAAATGTGAAAATTAAAGCAATTATGTTTTTAAATTATAAAAAAAATTTAAAAAGTATTTAAAATTTTAGGAGCGGGATGTTAAGTTATTAGGGGATAAGGGTGGGGAGTGTTTTAAAAAAATTAAATAAAAAAATTATAACAAATGTATTAATATTATAAATGTATAATGTTATTTTAGGAGGGAGATGCTGGGTTATTAGGGGATAAGGGTGGGGAGTGTTTTTAATAAATTTCAAATTTATTATTATGTTATTTTCGGAGCAAGATGTTGGGTTAATAAGGGATAAGGGTGGGGATCATTTCTAATAATGTATATAAATTTGGAATATTATGTGGAAAAAAATTAATTATATGCAAAACAAAAATTTCAAATTTAAATTTAGAATTAATAAAAAAATTAAATATATATGGGGTTAATTGTGTTTAATGGTCATTATTCACATTTATAAAATATCATTTTTATTGAAATCATTGAAATTTATTGAGAATTAAAAAAAAAAATGGGAGTGGGTATGGGAATGGGTATATAAGCGTCTGAGCGAGATTGTGAGTGTATATAGAAGTCTGTGACAGCGACTTGGCGAGTGTTTACAAATATGTATCTTATTTATATTTTCACCAATATTCGCAATGTTGCAGTGATATTCACAATGTTACTGCGATGATTCAAAAGTGGCTACTCTAGCGATCGCAGCATTGTCGTTAATCTCATGCAAAATTTAAAAAATCCATTTTGCACACATGGCTTTTGTCAACCATACACTCATTTCTCAAACATTGCATTGAGTAAGAGTACCTCCACCCTGACCCCTTGCATAACCTTTCACACAAATTTTAAACCTCAGAACTGTTTCCGAGTGATAACATGGCAGCCACAACTTTCTGCGCAGGTTGCATCCAGCACCTTCCTTGTCTTTCACCTGACTGGAGTTGGAATAGTAAATAATATTGGGTCACTGTCCAGCACCTTCCCTTAGTTTCATCTGACTGGAGTTGTAATAGTAAGTTGCATATGGTCAGTGTCCAGCGCCATCCTTGTTTTTCACCTGACTGGAGTTGGAATAGTAAATTATATTGGGTTACTGTCCAGCACCTTCCCTGAGTTTCATCTGACTGGATTTGGAATAGTAAATTGTATATGGTCAGTGTCCAGCACATTCCCTGTTTTTCACCTGACAGGAGTTGGAATAGTAAATTATATTGGGTCACTGTCCAGCACCTTCCCTGAGTTTCATCTGACTGGAGTTGGAATACTAAATTGTATATGGTCAAGGTCCAGCACCTTCCCTTTTTTTACCTGACTCGAGTTGGAATAGTACATTATATTGGGTCACTGTCCAGCAACTTCCCTGAGTTTCATCTGACTGGAGTTGGAAAAGTAAATTGTATATGTTCAGTGTTCAGCACCTTCCCTGTTTCTCACCTGACTGGAGTTGGAATAGTAAATTATATTTGGCCTGTTCGGAAGAGGTCGCTCCCCCACCCTCCCAAGGCTTGCTGTCTCCGTGACCAGAGAGCGTTCACAAGCTATACCGTGGTATCGTAGCGCTTCACAACTGTACCCTCAGCGCGACCTTTTCCCCCGCATTACAGCCGCTGCCTGCTTCGCTCGTCAAAATAGTAACTTTTATTTTGTGCATTGTGCGCGTTGTAATCTTTGTGCTGTACTGCCAAGTCTGCGCTTTGTTTTCAGATTTGCGCTTCACTTTGTGCCCGGTTGTGCCTCTGTTCATCCCCCAGGCTCGGCCAGTTTCGATTTCTCCTTTAGCTCCAGCCATTTTGTTGTTTGTGGTGCTTCCCTGACCGTAGCTCCACCCCGCGCCCGCCTCCCAGCTGACCCTGCCTCGCCCCCGCCCCCTCCACCATCCATACATGACAGATGCTCCTGCGCGCAGCGTGCACGCGCAGCGATCGCACCCCAGTCGCGCCGAAGGTGCGCCAAAGGTAAGCCCGTCTACGCCCGTCCGCGCCTGGACCACGCCCAGCGCCATACCCCCTGGTTCCCGCTTTACCCAGCCCACTCGCATCACTTACGATGCCACCACCCTCCTAGCCCTTAACCCCGGCCATTCCCCCAACTGCGTCCAAGCCGCTCCTGGACACACCCATGGACCCTTCTCTTGCAACTCCTGCAAGTATGACGGCACCAAAACCAACTCCACTTCCACCAACACCAAACAGAGACCTGACACCAACCACCTAAAATGCATCCTGCTTAACACCCGCTCGGTCCACAGACACGCCATCGACCTCTGGAATCTACTAGACACCATTTCTCCAGACGTCGCCTTCCTAACAGAAACATGGATGAATGCCTCTTCAGCCCCAGACATCACCATCGCCATCCCGGAAGGATACAAGATCACCCGTAAGGACCGCATCAAGCAAACAGGAGGAGGCATCGCTATCGTCCACAAGAACTCCATCCGCATCTCTACCAGCTCAGACGTCAACCTTGCCAGTGCCAAACACCTCCACTCCCAGATCCACACCGACCCCAAGACCACACTCAGAGGCACCCTCCTCTACCGGCCTCCAGGACCTGGTGCACAATTCAGTGACGACATCATCGACTTCATCACCCCACACGCCCTCTCATCCGAGGACTACATTCTATTGGGAGACCTCAATTTTCACCTGGAAAAGAGCAATGACAGCGGCGCCACTACCCTTCTGGACAATCTCGCAGACCTCGGACTCAAAGAACTTGTCTCTACGCCCACCCACATCGCAGGTCACACACTCGACCCTATCTTCACCTCCAGCAAACATGTCTCATTCAGTCACACCACAGCTCTTCATTGGACGGACCACAGCTGCGTTCACTTTACCTACAAGAAGACCACAATCCACAACCATCCTCAACCCACCCTGCGAAGAAACTGGAACAAAATCACCATCGACCAGATCTCCTCATCGCTTCTTCTAAACTCCCCCGCCCACTCCTCAAACCCAGACCAAGCAGCCATTAACCTCACCCAATGGCTATCCGACAGCGCCGACATCCTAGCACCGTTGAAAAAACGTCAAATCAAACTAGGCAGCAAAAACGCCTCCTGGTTCAACGATGATCTTAAGAAATCGAAGAAACTTTGTCGCTCCCTCGAGAAGACCTGGAAAAAAGACCCAAACACCAGCACCAGGGACGCCTTCAAAAACGCCACCCGCATACACCACCAACTAATCCGGTCCGCCAAGAAAGCCGCATTCAAAGACCGACTAGACAGCAACGCTCACAACAGCAAGGAATTATTCAACATCGTCAAAGAGTTTACAAACCCATCAGCCAACTCCAACGACATCACCCCCTCCCAAGCCCTCTGCGACTCCCTAGCTTCCTTCTTCCACAACAAAATCGCAGACATCCACAACAGCTTCGACAACAGACCCGGAGACCATCCTACCCAACTTGCTGCAGGACCTTCACCCCCCTTGAACATCCTTAACGACTGGAACCCAATCTCCACTAAGGACACCATCCGCCTGATGAACTCCATCCACTCAGGATCCCCCACAGACCCATGCCCTCACCACATCTTCAACAAAGCAGACTCCATCATAGCACCTCACCTCCGAGACGTCTTCAACTGCTCTCTCAACTCCGCCACCTTCCTGGAAAGCTGGAAACACGCCGAACTCAGCGCCCTTCTGAAAAAACCCACAGCTGACCCCACCGAACTCAAAAACTACCGCCCCATCTCGCTTCTCCCATTCCCGGCCAAAGTCATCGAGAAAGCTGTCAACAACCAACTCGCCGCCTTCCTCGAAACCAACAAATCACTCGACTCCTCACAGTCCGGATTCCGAGCCAAACACAGCAATGAGACAGCACTCATTGCCGCAACAGACGACATTCGAACTCTACTGGACAACAGAGACACAGTTGCCCTCATCCTCCTCGACCTCTCCGCTGCCTTCGACACGGTCTGTCATAGCACCCTTCTACAGCGCCTCAGAAACGTCGGAATCCAAGGAAAAGCACTGGAATGGATCACCTCGTTCCTCACCGGAAGAACCCAGAGAGTCCGCCTCCCACCATTCAAGTCAGAGGCCACTGAAGTAATCTGCGGCATGCCACAAGGATCTTCACTCAGCCCCACCCTCTTCAACGTATACATGAGCCCCCTTGCGACCATCGCTCGCCAACACAACCTCAACATCATCTCTTACGCTGACGACACTCAACTGATCCTCTCACTCACCAAAGACCCTAACACCGCCAAAACAAACTTACACGAAGGAATGAAAGAAGTAGCAGAATGGATGACGCACAGCCGTCTGAAACTGAACTCAGACAAAACAGAAGTCCTCATCTTAGGCACCTCCCCCTCTGCCTGGGATGACTCCTGGTGGCCAGAGGCCCTCGGAAAGGCACCCACCCCGACAGACCACGCACGGAACCTGGGAATCATCCTGGACTCCTCACTCTCGATGACCAGACAAGTCAACGCCTTCTCATCATCTTGCTTCAACATTCTTCGCATGCTCAAAAAAACATTCCGCTGGATCACCAACGAAACTAGAAAAACGGTCACCCACGCACTGATCACGAGCGGCCTCGACTACGGAAACACCCTATACGCCGGCACCACCGCAAAACTCCAGAAAAAAACTCCAACGCATCCAGAACGCTTCAGCCAGGCTCATACTAGACATCCCGCGTAAAGATCACATTTCTGGTCACCTGAAAAACCTCCACTGGCTTCCCGTAAATAAGAGGATTACTTTCCGCCTCCTAACCCACGCTCACAAAGCACTCTACGAACTTGGACCCGAATGCCTCAACACACGACTGTCCTTCTACACCCCCTCCCGTCAGCTACGATCCTCCAACCAAGCCCTTGCCACTTTACCTCGCATCAACAAAACCACCATGGGAGGTAGATCCTTCTCCTACCTAGCAGCTAAAACCTGGAACTCACTTCCCACTCACCTTCGCCTTACTCAGAACCACCTAGCATTCAGAAAGCAACTTAAAACTTGGTTATTCGACAAGTAATTCCCCACCCTGCCTCAAGCGCCTTGAGACCCTATGGGTATGTAGTGCACTATATAAATCTATTGACTTGACTTGACTTGACTTTGTTACTGTCCAGCATCTTCCCTGAGTTTCATCTGACTGGAATTGGAATAGTAAATTGTATATGGTCAGTGTCCAGCACATTCCCTGTTTTTCACCTGACTGGAGTTGGAATAGTAAATTATATTGGGTTACTGTCCAGCACCTTCCCAGAGTTTCATCTGACTGGAGTTGGAATAGTAAATTATATTGGGTCACTGTCCAGCACCTTCCCTGAGTTTCATCTGACTGGAGTTGCAATAGTAAATAGTATATGGTCAGTGTCCACCACCTTCCCTGTTTTTCAAATGACTGGAGTTGGAATAGTATATTATATTGGGTCACTGTCCAGCACCTTCCCTGAGTTTCATCTGACTGGAGTTGGAATAGTAAATTGTATAGGGTCAGTGTCCAGCACCTTCCCTGTTTTTCACCTGACTGGAGTTGGAATAGTAAATTATATTGGGTCACTGTCCAGCACCGTCCCTGAGTTTCATCTGACTGGAGTTGGAATAGTAAATTGTATATGGTCAGTGTCCAGCACATTCCCTGTTTTTCACCTTACTGGAGTTGGAATAGTAAATTATATTGGGTCACTGTCCAGCACCTTCCCAGAGTTTCATTTGACTGGAGTTGGAATAGTAAATTATATTGGGTCATTGTCCAGCACCTTCCCTTACTTTCATCTGACTGGAGTTGGAATAGTAAATTGTATATGGTCAGTGTCCAGCATATTCCCTGTTTTTCACCTGACTGGAGTTGGAATAGTAAATTATATTGGGTCACTGTCCAGCACCTTCCCTTAGTTTAATCTGACTGGAGTTGGAATAGTACATTTTATATGGTTGGTGTTCAGCACCTTCCCTGTTTTTCACATGACTGGAGTTGGAATAGTAAATTATATTGGGTCATTGTACAGAAATTTTCTTAACTGTTATTAGAATGGAGTGGGAATAGTAAGCTATATATGTTAGAAACTTAAATCACAAAAGTAATGTTTTAAAAAATTGATGTAGTATTATAATTGTAGAATAAATATTACTAATGGAAAAAGTTAGGTGTAAATATATAAATATTATTATATTCATCACAATTTAAATATAACATTTTATTCTTATCAGTAAAATAAGTAGATATGCAGTTTTAGAAATGTTGGAGTGTTTTTCCCGTACGAATCGTACCCTGCAACGTCCCCCGTACGTATGACGAAGTACAATTCGTGCCAGGAGCCGTACTCCGTACGAGTCGTACAAGACACCGTACGACTCTAATCTCCGTATGATTCTCCCTTGGAACCTGCTGTACGCGACATCTGTACGGTTCGCGGCTGGTTTTTACGACCCAGCAAGTACGATACGTGTCGGGTACGCACCGTACAACCCTTTTTCTACGGGAGCTGAAAACAGCCGTAAAAGCAGAGTTCGTGCCGAAACAGGTACGGAACGGCCCCCCCGGGTACGGTGCGTACCCCCCATGATCGCAGGGGTACGCACCGTACGCCTGTGATCATAGGGTGTACGAGCCGTACCCCCATTGTACGATCGGTGTACGAGCCGTACCCCCATTGTGCGATCAGTGTACGAGCTGTAACCCATGTACGATCGGTGTACGAGCCGTACACCCATTGTACGATCGGTGTACGATCGGTGTACGAGCCATTCCCCCATTGTACGATCGGTGTACGAGCCGTACCCCATGTACGATCGGTGTACGAGCCGTACCCCCATTGTACGATCGGTGTACGATCGGTGTACGAGCCGTACCCCATGTACGATCAGTGTACGAGCCGTACCCCATGTACGATGGGGGTACGGCTCGTACACCGATCGTACATGGGGTACGGCTCGTACACCGATCGTACAATGGGGGTACGGCTCGTACACCGATCGTACACCGATCGTACAATGGGGGGACGGCTCGTACACCCCATGATCGCAGGGGTACGTGCCGTACCCCATGTACGATGGGGGTACGGCTCGTACACCGATCGTACATGGGGTACGGCTCGTACACCGATCGTACAATGGGGGTACGGCTCGTACACCGATCGTACACCGATCGTACACCGATCGTACAATGGGGGTACGTGCCGTACCCCTGCAATCATGGGGGGTACGCGCTGTACGGGGTGTATGTAATCGTGCGCTTTTCCGTACGAATCACCCTTACCTGACGTGGACCGTACGAATCGCGTCCTGATTCCCCGGTCCGGATCGTACTCGTCAGGTCGTACGGCGTGTGTACAAGTCGTACGGTTCACAGTCTCAGCCTTGCAATACGTACGGATCGCGACGATTGGGACGGATTCACGGAATGCGGATCGTACCACGCGACTCGGACGGACGGGTACGATTCGTACGGAAAGGGCTACAAATACGAATTGTACGGTGGATTTTTTTACCGGATTGGAATCAAGCCTTAAATGAAGTACTCTTTTTTATAAACAAAAATGGTAAATAGAATGTATGACATTACATTTATTTATATTCATAAATGTTTTACATTTCAATATAAAAATATTTTTAACAGTTTTATTGAAAAATAATATACAGTGTTGTTTCAGATTTGTGATAAAGTTTATCAACAGTTTCAAACTTTTTATTCTTTTTTAATAAACATTTTCAAACATTTTCATATAATATTTAATTAATAATGTTAATATATAATATATTAATTTTACTAATTAAATATTTTGATTATTTACATAAACAGAGAATAATAAACAGGTAAGTATATATTTGCTACATTTACATGCTAAATATATTATGTACATTATTTATACTTAATAAATACAATGATGTTAATAATAATTAATATTTGTAATTAATTATTATTAAGTTGATACTAAGCTATTAAATAAAAAATATATAATACTATATAATTAGTATATCATTTATACAGTTGCATATAAAGTTTGAAATGTATTTTTAAATTATTTACATACATATTTATAATTATTAATAATAATAATTATTATATTATAATAATTGTTAATATTAATTTACAAATGTAAATTAATTATGAAATATTTTAACAAATAACATAAACATATTTTGAACATAATCCCTGAAGTGTACATTTGGATTTGTATTTATTTACAATATATATACATAAATAGGATTAATATTTATAATAATAAATAATATTTCTTATTTAATATTATTATTAATTTACAAATGTTACATATTTGTATAGTAAGATTAAAAATAAAACACATTTAAATAATATATAAACTGAAGTTTTAATCGTTATATGTAATTTTTGCTATGTAAATATATTAAATTAAGTATTAATAATAAATAATAATACCTTATTATTATTTATTAATAATTTACTATGGAGATTTATTGTGAGTATATTTTTATAAGTGGTAGAAAAAAATGTATAACATTATAAGTATAGTAATATATTTTATTTTTATTTAGGACATTGTATTTAATATGTTTAAGTTTCTATTAGTGTTTAAATGGGACTATTTTTTAACCGTGTAAGGTTATTTTGCTTCATTCAGGACTGGAGAAGCTTGCGGTTGGATGGTGCGTCGCTTTGCGAAAGGTAAGGTGAATTTTAACTATTATGGGCTCGATTCCGATCCGGTAAAAAAATCCACCGTACGATTCATATTCGTAGCCCTTTCCGTACGAATCGTACCCATCCGTCCGAGCCGCGTAGTACAATCTGCATTCCTTAAATCCGTCCGAATCGTCGCAATCCGTACGTATTGCAAGGCTGAGACTGTGAACTGTACGACTCGTACACACGCCGTACGACCCGACGAGTACGATCCAGACCGGGGAATCAGGACGCGATTCATAAGGTCCACGTCAGGTAAGGGCGATTCGTACGGAAAAGCGCACGATTACATACACCCTGTACAGCGCGTACCCCCCATGATTGCAGGGGTACGGCACGTACCCCTGCGATCATGGTGTGTACGAGCCGTACCCCCATTGTACGATCGGTGTACGATCGGTGTACGAGCCATACCCCCATTGTACGATCGGTGTACGAGCCGTACCCCATGTACGATCGGTGTATGAGCCGTACCCCATGTACGATCGGTGTACATCGGTGTACGAGCCGTACCCCCATCGTACATGGGGTACGGCTCGTACACCGATCGTACACCGATCGTACAATGGGGGTACAGCTCGTACACCGATCGTACATGGGGTACGGCTCGTACACCGATCGTACAATGGGGGTACGGCTCGTACACCGATCGTACATGGGAAACGACTCATACACCGATCGTACATGGGGTACGGCTTGTACACCGATCGCACAATGGGGGTACGGCTCGTACACCGGTCGTACACCGATCGTACAATGGGGGTACGGCTCGTACACCCCATGATCGCAGGGGTACGTGCCGTACCCCTGCAATCATGGGGGGTACGCACCGTACTCGGGGGCCATTCCGTACCTGTTTCAGCACGAACTCTGCTTTTACGGCTGTTTTCAGCTCCCGTAGAAAAAGGGTCGTACGGTGCGTACCCGACACGTATCGTACTTGCTGGGTCGTAAAAACCAGCTGCGAACCGTACAGATGTCGCGTACAGCAGGTTCCGAGGGAGAATCGTACGGAGATTAGAGTCGTACGGTGTCTTGTACGACTCGGACGGAGTACGACTCCTGGTACGAATCGTACTTCGTCGTACGTACGGGGGACGTTGCAGGGTACGATTCGTATGGGAAAAACGCTCCGAACGGCTATTCGGAGTGGTTTTTCCCGAATCGGAATCGACCCCTATATGTTATAGATTAGTAGTGTTTGAGTGTATTTTGGAGGTGTGTGGTGTTATTGTGTGTGTTTAGTTGTAGCTTTGGTGTGTTTTAGGTGTTACTTGGCTTTTACGGAGTTGTCGTGACTGTTTGAGGACTAGTGTATTTTCTGAGTTTCATGTAAAACTATGTGTATTGTAATGTTTTATAGAAATGTTTATGTATATTTGGAAATGTTTGGGGGCTTTGTGTGGGTTGTTTGGTTTTCGAAATATTTTACAGGTTCCGGGATTTCGCTATTTCGTTCCGGAGAAAGATACTTTTTTTTCTGGAGAAGAGATTGTATTACTTTATTAAAGTATTATTTTTATACTCTTTCTCCTTTTTTCGTGGTTTCATGGAGCGATTTTTACTATTTTTGACAATTTTTTCGGGTTTTTAAGGGTATCCATTCGGATTGGGAGAAGATCATGCGTTTTTTTTTCCAACAAAAGTGTGTGTATGTTACTTTAATTAATAAAGTGAACATACTTTTTTTTCTCGGGATTTCCTGGAGAGTTTTTCCTATTTTTACTTGTTTTCGGGTTTTTGAGGGTTCACTAATTGGGTTATTTCATGGATTAACAGTGGAGTACACGGATTGCAAGTGGTTGGATTACGTATTCTTCAGCAACATGAATTGTAAGTTATTTAATTCTATTTTAATTTGGGTGGGAAATGTTATTTTTATTATTATTGTTATGTTTTTTATTCTATCAAATATTGCTTAATTGTCTACAATTCTTTTTTGGTATATAAATATGTTAGACAATTATGAAATATTTTTTATGATATAAAATGTTTTATGCTACTTATCACAAGTTTTTTAAATAAATGAGAGTATTGTTATTTGTGTGTACATAATTCACAGTAGGCTTTTGGCTTTTAAGGATAGATAGTCTAGGCCTCTTGTAGAAGGATATAGGGTGACTTGGCTTTGGAGTAATCGAAACATTTGTTTTGTTTGTTTAGTTAGTTTTGGTCCTATTTGGGTTACTGATTGTTATATACGTAGCTCTTGGTAGCTCTGTTATTTTTGTAAAGCTTCTATTAGTTTTTGGAGTGTGGGTTTTTCTCTGCTAGTAGTAGCTTGAAATGCATTTTACCATCCTTCTACACTGTTGTTAGTTTTAGCTTCTTGATTCAGTGTACTTAAATATACATTCCACCAAGCTATGTGAAATTTAGGTTGACGTCTGTTTCCTGATCTATGTAGCCTTCCCACCCATGTATCTTCATAGTAGTCCAGGAGTGGTGCTAATTTTTCCTCATATTTTTTGTAATATGGGCTATCTATTAGGATGTTATAATGTTCTGCTACGTCTGTAACAGGGACATATGATAGGGCAATTCATTTTTTGATTTGGTATGCAAAGGTGCTATCTGTAGCATATAGTATGCTTAATATAGATTTTTGCAGATGTCTCCAAATGCTTTGATTAAAATGATAATAGCAACCTTGTATTGCTGTGTGAGGAAAAGTTTTTAATATATTATTGATCATAGCTAGTGCGAAATCAATAATTATTTTATGTGGAAAATAATTTTTTGTTTCCTGTTTTATTGTGTTTAGGACTTCTGTGTAAGTATTTTTTTGTTTGTTGGGCAACAAGAAGTAAATAAATGGGATGTTAGAATTATGGTATAATCCATTTATGCTGTAGAGTTGGTAAAATGGTTTAGGACATGCTTTAAAAGTCCCATCCATCATCCAATGTTGGCACTCTTGTAATTTTTTTAGATTGTTAGCAGTACCAAACATTATAATTCGGTTGGTAGGGCATTTGTTGTCAAATAGTAAAAATGGTTCCTTATTATTTGTTATACTCAGTTCAGGGGGAATAACAACTTCTTCTAACGTTTTTGGGTTAGGCTGAGTTGTTGTTGTGAGTCTTTTTTGTCTTGCAATTGTGCGTTTTAGGGAGTCAATTGATGGGAGTTGGCCAGAAGCATGTTGAGGAATTTTTAAGAGTTCCTCTTTTAATATTTGGGTTGTTGGTTTGTCAGTTCCTGTACTTGCTTCTTTTATGCTTTCAAGGGCATCCCTGACCTCAATTTCAGTTATATTAGTGGGGTGATTGTGTTCCCTGGTAGATATCACATTAGCGTCTTCTGTTGTAGCCCTACCATAACATTTATTTGAGTAGTATTTACTACATTTCCAACATACTTTATGTTCAGACTGTTTTTCTTGGGTATAAACATGCCCCAAGTAACATAGTAAAAGCTTGTTTTTCTGTGACATAACAAACTCTGCACCTTCAGTCATTTTCTATTTGTAGTGCTAGGAAAGGTTAGAAAGAGATATATTATAAGTTTAAATACTGCTATACATGTTTTAAATCATTCATATTTCTATGAGTATACTTAAATTTTTTTCTTTGTTGTCATTGTAAATGTTGCGGAGGTGTTTTGAATCTTTTTCTTGTATTTCCTTGTTATGTTTCTGTTGGTAGAAAATTAAATTAAAATAAATAGATAATCTATTATTTAATTACATTCAGAGCTGTTTCTAGGGGGAAGTAGTTTTGTAGTTAGCATTTTAGGGTTTTAAATAAATCACAAAATATATTTACATTTTTATTTTGTGTAGTCTTTAGCTTTAATGGAGTAATTTTTTGGATGTCTTCGAAATTTCTGTTAAGAAGGTAGAATAAAGATAAAAATGTGTATTAGAAATGTAAGTTCTATAAATACAGTTGGTGTGTTAGAGAACATTTAAAAATACTCACAATAGGGATTTTGTAGTAAATAATCAGTTCAACTTTTATTGCTGTGTTTTGGAGATGTCTGTAGAAGAATTGTAAAAGGTAAAAAATAAATGTTAGTTAAACTGTTTAAAGAAATAGTTACAGTTTTAGCCTACTAGTTTAGTTTTATTTAAAAATTTGTTAAACTTACTTTAATGATTTCTGTAGGAGTCTTTTCTTGAAAAGTAGTTTTCTCAGGAAACAGTTCGTCAGAGTGTCACCTTCTTCCTTCTTTAGAGTTAGAAGCAGGAAATAGCAGTAGCAAAATAATCCTTTTATAGTGTGTATTAGATTAGTTACTTCATTTGACTGACTGATTTAAGATTTGGAGCTTTTCATTGGTTAGTTTGATTTTTTTTAATTTAATTGCTAGGTTTGGTGTAGTGGAAATGCTATTCGTTTAATAGTTTTGCAGTAATTCAGGTTTGTTTTTGTTATATTTAAAATGTATGTAATAATGTTTTGCACATATATTTTAAAAGTATCCTATTTATTTATACATTCACTGCAATGTTTGCATGATATATGTTTAAAAAATTAAATTTTATTGTATGTGTTTTTAAAAATGTTATATCTATTGTGTAATGTATAATGTATTTAAAATATATAGTTGTATTGTATTTAAAACATGTTTAGTATTTTTTATTGTGTCGATATTCCTTTATTTTCGATATTAGTGTTATCTATATATTTTGTTTCGATATTTTTGTTGTGTGCTGTTTAATTATTTAATTAGCTTATGAACAATTGGTCCTTGAAAACAGATAATGTAACTTGGCAATAATTATAGGCCACAATGAACTCTATAACAAGAGGAAAGTCCAGCCGGACTTAGAATTTAATCCAATGTTTAGAAAATGTACTTAAATCAGACGAACAAACAATTAGGCAGTGGGACACAGTCCTGCATCCACGGTGCTACACATACATTTGAACGTACAATTACAGTGGTTTTTCAGGCAATTAAAAGTCGTGAGCAAGAAGAGTATTTAGCGTACACTTGCTTCACATATGCGGGAAACATACAATTTCGGCACGTAGTAGTACACTTATTGTTCAACCCACATATAGTGTCGACGGCGTTGACAGGAAGGAAGGGAACAAATAACAATATATTAAGCCAACTGTACTACTCTGCTTTAAACCATTCAGGTGACATTGTGTCATAACCAGTGTCAAAAAAACTCGTCAAGCTGGCGAACATTACATGCCAAGGTACTTCAAGCGGCAAGCCAGCGGTGTGTGGTGACATGCCGATCAGTAAGGTGGTGAGAAAAAAAGGCTAGTTGTGTGCGAATTCCTGCAATTTATCATTGGTGAATATATCATGGTGTTGCGAAAGTGAACCAGCATGCAGCACCTGCATGTCTGGTAGTGCCACGACCCATTTGCAACCATAATTTACCATTGATTGGTGCAATTACACTGGGTGGGTGGATCTATATCCAAAAGTACCTTGGCATGTAATGTTCGCCAACATGACGGAATATATTGTTATTTGTTCCCTTCCTTCCTGTCAATACAGGCTGTCTACATTCAGGCTGACATTGATAGTCCTGATGATGATCATTTAACATAATTGGATCGAAACGCCGTCGACACTATATGTGGGTTAAACAATAGGTGTACTACTACGTGCCGAAATTGTATGTTTCCCGCATATGTGAAGCAAGTGTACACTAAATACTCTTCTTGCTCACGACTTTTAATTGCCTGAAAAACCACTGTAATTGTACGTTTAAATGTATGTGTAGCACCGTGGATGCAGGACTGTGTCCCACTGCCTTATTGTTTGTTCGTCTGATTTAAGTACATTTTCTAAACATTGGATTAAATTCTAAGTCCGGCTGGACTTTCCTCTTGTTATAGAGTTCATTGTGGCCTATAATTATTGCCAAGTTACATTATCTGTTTTCAAGGACCAATTGTTCATAAGCTAATTGATACCCCTGGTCCTTGGTTACCTAGTGGGTTCCCTTGTTTTTTATAAAAGTTTAATTATTTAATGCACGATATTTGTTTAGTCTATATTTTGTGAATCGATATTATGGTTGACGATAATAATTATATTCGATATTTATTACTCGATATTTTTTTCAGTTTCTTAAATAAGTATTAGATGTCGATATAATGGTAGTTGATATTATGTCGCCGATATTTTTGCAACTCGATATTGTGGTCGACGATATTATGTCAGTGATCCCAAATAAACATGTAAACAAACAACTCTGATAGTGGTCATGATTATTACAAGAAACATAGGGCCCCATTGTGCCACTGGTGCATCACTATTTTTGATGCACCACCAGTGCAATGGGCTTGCCTATATTTACAAGGTCACATGAAATCACTATGCATGACTTTTTATTGCCCTGTAAATAGGGACCTCTTACACGCAATACTCTGAATGAAAGGGGCATTCCATCGGTGTTGCTGTGGTTGACCCTACACAACATCCATTGAACTTGACGCATTCCCTGATTTGCAACATTTATCAAAACTGGGAATGAGTCAGAAACCTATGCCTCCTAGTGACTGGTGTAGGAATGATGCAATGAGGAGAAATACTTTTATCTCTCTTCCATTTTTCCTGCATCTACAGCACACATAGAAGAAAGAAAATGCCTTTAATGATTGTTTTTGTGCAGGAAGATGTCCTTTCATGCACAAAAACAATCACCCTCACAGTGCAGGCACCTTCATAAAATGACGCAAGGTAGCATGCACTGACGCATAGCAGCCAATTGCGTGCCAGTGCATCATATTGTTAATACAAAACATACCTGTGCTTTGAAAATAAAACATAACAGCATAGCTAAATTGTTTGAGGTATTGCGCTGTGTCACTTTCGTGTCGATGATTACCTGAGTTGCATTTGCATTCTATTTATTGAAAGACAAAGCAAGTTATCATCTGTTTTATTGCACCTGTAAGCTGTTGAATGAAGTGGCCATGACTTTTTGGGTATCTGTCAGGGAACAGTGTATTTAATAATGCCCTGCAAAAATATCACATCCAAAATATAGACTACCAAAATTAAGTTAAGGTAAGTATACAAAGCTAAGTATAATGTTCCTTTCTTAACTTTACATGTATGTGCTTTAATGAAATATAGATCTTGAAGAAACATAAGAGAGGAGCTAACCCTTTAAATGCTAAATATAAATCCCAAATCTTGAAACCAAGAAAATGTTGCCCAGGATGTCCAGAGTGAATGGCATCTTGCAGAACCTAATGCATGTGTTAATTTCTGTAGAATGTAGTTTGTACAATTAATTATGTAATATTAACAAGGATCACTAAGTTGTGGCAGAATCACTGTTGCAATGCTCTGTTCTGTTCTCCTGATGTTCCTCTGATGGCAGAGAAAATCAAAAAACCAAGACTATTTGGAAAGCGCAAAAACTATGGGTCAATCTTATAAATGTTTTATAGGGGCGTGGCTTGGACGCCGATCGGGATGGCGGCGTGAGCCTGCAGCTCCGCGCCTGATCCCGCAAATCATCCTGTAATAACTGCCTGAAGCGCTGATCGCGGCAAGGAGACCCCGCACGAAGAACCGGAGAACCGGAGGAGTGCGGCTGTGAGCCGCGAGTGACCAAATATGGAGCTAAGACCCGATTCCGGAGACCCTGGGCGCCGAGTTGCAATGGGGAAGATGGCAGCGGTCGAGAGCAGTGGAGGCCGATCCTCGGGACGAGAGGGACCGCGGCTGGAGTGAAGCGCGACCCAAGCCATAGGAGGTGAGCGGAGCGTGGCCCCGGCAGAGCAAGGCACCACAGAAGTGATAGCAGCGAGGAGTGCTCCCCGCCGACTTGGAGAACGGCAGTAGCGGTGCCCATCCCCCCGCTCCCCAACATGGCGGCCGTGTAAAGACCGTCCCGCTCCCGAACGGCGGCCTTGGCTCCCACGGCTGTTGGGAATCAATTACAGCTTTGTGGCGATCTCCCAGGAAGGGAATACACGTACGGGTCAGAAAGGCTGTTTAAATAGGGAGCGCCAATCACCAGCTACAAGATCGCATAGCGTTCCGAGCGCGGGCTCTAGCAGCGCATAGCTCCTGGAGCAAGACATCGGCAGGGGCAGCCATTGTAGTGCTGTGCAAGGACTGGGCTTGGGTGCGCTACTTGAACGAACTGGGGCTGAGGGGAGCTGGAGACCATCAGTGCCACACCGAAACTGAATAGCTAGATGAAAGGCGGTGGTGCTGGGACTGAACGGCGCTGGAGATTGGGGTGTTGGTCTAACACGGCGCCACGCCCGTAATCAGGCTGCGCATCCAGCTCTGGCCGACGGCTGTCTGCTTTGTCGGAGGCGTGCTGTTGGTTCCTCCGGGTGGCTGGGCTGGGCCTTCCCTGACTTTGCTGGGGGACCGTGGGGGGTCCGCCCTGGAGATGGCGATAAGCTGTGTACGGGGACCCCTGGGCCACGAGACGTCTGTTGGCGCACTGGGCGAGTAGAGGACCCGTGGGCGGCCATCTTGGCTGGAGGAGCAAGGCCCTCGTGCTGACGACGGACCGCCTCTGGGGAGCGAAGACTACTGCTGAGGGTGTACATTAAGACCACTGAGTAACAAAGGAATACAGAGGGCAGCCTTCACACGACGGATGGAGGTGGGGGCTGGGAAAGCCCCTAGAGGCAATTCCACAACGACGCACGAGGTGACCAAGATGGCTGCTAGTGGCAGTGGCCTGAACGTTATGACAAGGTGACCACTCCGGGCACGGACAGCGGAACCCATACTGCCCCGGACGCAGGAACAGAGGTTGAATTTGCGACTGAATAGTATTCTGGAGGCGATAACCGCGACCATGGAGTCCCTACATAAGGACATAGCGCAGGTCGCCACGGGACTGGGCCTCCTGAAGGCGTACCATGCTAAACTCTCTGATAGAGTAAAGGAAAATGAACAGCTGCTTCAGGAGCTCAAACCGGCGATAGTGACCGCAGAACACAAACTGAGAGATATCCTTGGCCACCTGGCGACACTGGATAAACGTGCGGAGGATGCCGAAAGCCGCAATAGGAGGAACAACGTTAGGGTGGTGGGCCTGCCGGAAAAAATTGAAGGGGATGATGCAGTGACCTATATGGAGAACTGGTTTAAAACGGTCGTGGCCCCGGATGGCCTCTCTCCCTTCTTCTCCCTGGAGTTAGCGCACAGGGTCCCGGCCCGCCCGCCCATGCTGGGCCGCCCACCCAGGCCGATGGTGGTAAAACTATTGCACTACAAAGACCGAGACCTACTAATACAGAGGGCACGCTCAAAGGGCCCATTTCAGGTGGACAATAGCTCGGTCACGGTCTTCCCGGACTATACACAGGAGGTACAGAGAAGCAGAGCATCCTTCCTGACCGTGAAAAAAGAACTGAGGGAGGAAGGGATACAATACTCCTTGCTTTTTCCAGCCAAGCTAAGAGTGATCCTGGATGGAAAGACCCAATTCTTTCAAACGCCTGACGAGGTATGGTCGTGGCTTGAGCTATACCGTGCTGGTCCGGACCGCAGTAGTAAAGGTGGGAAGGAGAGACAAAAACCGGTCCAGGTGCGAAAATCACAACGCATTCGCAAACGAAATAAACTCAAGAGGGCGATGCGGGAACACCAGATGGCGGCGGACAGAAAGGGTGCTTTAGCTGCAACGGCGATCATAATGGGCTCGCAACAAGAGACGGTATCGGTGGGCTCGGACTCTGAAGACGACGGAGGAAAATCCGGGGGAGACACGTCGGAAGCTGAGAGCTCGAAGGGGCCAGCGGTCACCCCACAGACAGCAGATGACTTATTTAATGAATGACACTTGAGTGTGCAGATCATTTCCAATATTCCTGATGGGGCAGGCCACCCTGGTGTTTGGCGGACTGGCAGGTATTGTGCTGTTAAAGCAGTATGGGATCAAGGGCGCGGGGTGGGGGCTCTGCTTGCCCTGGGTCGGCTCTATCTCACCCTCTCATTGCCCTTAAGGCCTTCTGTGGTGGCGACCACAGATTAGTGAAATGTGTGATGTGATACGGGTTTGGATGAGGGCTGAAGCTGGGTTATTAGGTCCTGTCCTGGGGAGAGGGGTTTGGGAAGTTTTTTGGGGTGTTTTGAAGGGGGGACGTTACTGCAATGATGTGGGTAACGAATTGTCGCTGTTGATATGGCCGGGGGACGACTACTATGTGGACTTTACCTAATTTGAAATGCCTTACATGGAATGTCCGTGGACTTCGAACAATGTTGAGACGACACAAGGTGCACGCCCATTTGGTGAGGCGAGGCATCCAGATTGCACTGTTGCAGGAAACTCATCTGACCAAGCAGGAATGCGCTGCACTGCAAAGGAGGTGGCGTGGTCAGGTATTTGGCACCACGTATTCGGCGTTCGCCAGAGGGGTGCTGATATGGGTGAGAGCGGGAATCCCATTTCAGGCCACGAACCAGCTAGTAGACCCTGGGGGTAGATATGTGGTGGTGGAGGGGAGGCTATATGGTCGAGATGTGGTCTTGTGTAGTGTATGCCCCCCCAATGCTGACCAGGCCCATTTTTTCGATACTCTAACAGGATCACTGGCATACTTCCTAGCGGGCCCCATCATTTTGGGAGGCGACTTCAATTCTATCACCGATGTGGCACTAGATAGGTCGCACCCACCTTTGGCTGATTCCCCGGTGCGCAGGCTAGCCACACACAGAAAAGACTGGCAGGAGAGGTGGGGCCTAATAGATGTGTGGAGGGAGCAGCATCCTGAAGTTAGGGATTATTCCTTTTTCTCAGCTTTGCATGCGTTGCATGTCAGGATTGACGCCGTCCTATGTAGTGGCCCCCTGGCCGCCATGATTACTCACACAGAGTACCTAACCAGGACCATCTCGGATCATAATCCCTTATTAGTGTCAGTGCAGTGGCAACAGGTGAGGTCCGCGGTTCCGACGTGGAAACTGCGACCTGAAACATTAGAGGATCTAGTGTCCAGTGACAAGGTCCTACAGGGCATCGAACACTACTTTGGAGAGAATGAGTGCACAGCTGCAACAAGATCGATAGAATGGGATGCTATGAAAGTGGTGGTGAGAGGCGTATGTATGGGCAGGTTTTCGAATGCTAGGACATCGGTTTTGGCTGATCTGGCGAAGGCGGAATGTGTGTTGAGGGATCTGGAGCAACGTAGACCTGAACGACCGGACTTGCAGGCGCAGTTATTTGAGGCCAAGGAACTGGTGGCGACAGAAACGTAGTGGCTGCGATGCTATGATTAGAAGCTGTATGCCACCAAGGTACATGCAGAGGGAGATAAAGTGGGGACGCTACTTGCCAAGCTTGCCAATCCAGAACCTAGAGGTTACCCAGTAATGAGTATTAGAAAAGAGACGGGGGAAATAGTCTACTCGCAGACGGCAGTTCTGACACGCTTCCAGTCCTATTACGCGAGTCTATATGAAAGTCAGCTGGGGGTGGAGATCTCTGCGATAAGCGAATACCTGGAATCTGTCAATCTCCCAGTACTAGATAGTGAGGCTGCGAAGGACCTAGGCGGCCCCATAACGCTGTCAGAGATCCGGGTGGCCATTAAGCAGATGGCTAGAAATAAAACACCGGGGGTGGATGGCCTACCGATTGAATTCTACGTAAAATATATCGATGTTTTAGCGCCCAGGCTATTGGTGGTGTACTCTGAAGCCAGGATACTGGGGCACTTGCCCAAGTCAATGAGGGAAGCACTAGTGGTGCCGTTGCTGAAGCCCGGTAGGGAGGCATTGGATGTGACGTCGTATAGACCACTGTCTATGCTAACGGTGGATTATAAGATCTTGGCCGTATTCTAGCCACCAGATTGCTACCACACATGACCAAGCTGGTACACAAGGACCAGGCAGGGTTTATCCCTACTAGGAACACGTCAATGAACGTACGCCGCTTGGTCCGTATACTAGACAGAGCTAGGGATTTGGATCAAAACCCAGCGGTATTGTCGGTTGACATCGAAAAAGCTTTCGATAGCCTTGAGTGGAAGTATCTGGATGAAGTATTGGGGAAGTTCGGCATAGGGGACGGATTTAGGCGATGGACAAGAGTTCTCTACGCGTCTGCTACCGCGAGGGTGCATTTGGGGTCAGTTATATCCTCGGACTACCCGGTGCGCAGAGGTACAAGGCAGGGTTGCTCACTGTCTCCCCTGTTGTTCGCATTGGCGATGGAACCACTGGCAACGCAGGCGAGTTCGGGAACGATGTACTGTGGGGTTAGTTGTGGTGAGGAGTTGCATTACATATCATTATATGCAGATGATCTGTTGTTGTATCTAGCAGATGCAGAGCGGGCTCTGGAGGGAGCCGTAGAGATGTTATCTGGATTTGGTCTGATATCAGGCCTAAGGGTAAACTGGAGTAAAGCCTGTGTTTTCCCGTTACGGGTGGACACGCTGTGTCCCCCCTTACAGTGGAGGTGGTCTGGGAGCCCTCATGCTTCACCTGTTTGGGGGTCCGCATTTACCATGAGGCCACGAATCTGCTGGAGGGGAATATAGGGCGCTGCGTAAGAGCACTAATGGGGTGTATGTCCTTTTGGGCCTCCCTCCCTCTGTCGGTGTTAGGCTGGGTAGCGCTGTTGAAGATGGTGGCTTTGCCACGATTGCTTTATTAGTTTTGTTCCCTGCCGATCTGTATTCCACAGAGGATTTTCAAAGATTTGAAGATGATGATCATTGACTTCCTCTGGGGACACGGACGACGTAGGGTGGCACTGAATACTCTGTTCAGACCCAAACTTGAGGGAGGGATGGCAGTTCCCGATTTCGAATTATATTACCTAGCGGCTCAACTGCAGATACTGATGCAAAACATTGCCAGAGAATTCAGAGGCCCGGACCAGGATCGAGGGACCGGTATCCAGCGACATATCTTGTCGTTCATAATCATGCAACAGAAATTAGACTTGAGGGATCTCACGATTGAGGAAAGGACCCTCCGGTCGTGCTGGTACAGGAGCCTGAGGAGACCGAAGACAGCCCGACCATATGCGCCGGAGATCCCGTTAGGGATGCTGACGGCGCTGCCGCATGGGGGCGACTGGTCCCCGTTATCAGAGTGGGAAGAGCTGGGCCTGCAGGTGGTGGGGGACTTATACATGGATGGGACGCTGGTCCCCTTCCAGACATTGCAGGATCAGTTTGGTCTTCCAGACGGGGACTACCTTTTGCACGCGGCGGTGGTCGCGGTGATGCAGAAGCACTTGAAGGGACGGCATGGCGTGGCGGCATGTCTGATGCTTTGGTTCCCACACACGATAAAGACGAAAATCACGAGCAATTTTATTGACCTGGGACTCATACTGGCTCAGAGAGAGATTACCTGGCACTGGAAATCCAAGGAGGGCCCATCAGTGAGGAGATGGATGAATGAGTTGTTGAAATGGTCGGGATGCGAAAGTGTGATTAGAATGCGACAGGCTACCAGAACTGACAATGATAAGAGTTTGGAGATGGCGAAGGCCTGGGAACTGATAGTGCAGTCGTTGCGGAACTTCATGATAGAGGATGAGGTCTAAGTACATTTAGAAAGAAGGGCTCCATGAGGCTTAAACGGACAAATGCATCCTCCGACCTGAGGCGAGCTCATCTAATAGAACTACATGATCACACCTACATCAGCAGCAGTGGGGGGAGGGGAGGGAGGGTTGGAGGGGTGTTATTAGATATCACAGTACTGTCGAGTAATATGCCTGTGATTAGGCCCTTAAGCTGGCCCTTCCAGAAGCGGGATCACCGGGCGGGCACCGTGGGTTCCCGTGGTGCGAATATTGTCGGAATCTGGGGAAGGCCAGATTCATGGTCATGTGGAAGAGGGCACTAGGGATACTGGCTCCGCCCCTGTGAGGTGACGGGCTTTATTTAGTGATATCTAGGGAGGGAGGAATTTGGGGGGGCAAAAAAGCGGATACTGAATGGTGTTGTTAACCAAACACCTCTATGAGGTGACCACCGTGACACTTTCTTTGCAGGAACAAGTTGGTGCGCCGCCCGGCCTCCGGGATGTGGGCTGAATGGCTGTGTATGACTTTATTGCTGTTCCTAGGCCTGAGGTGTCTTGAGTGTAATGGGTGACCTATTTCGAGGTCTTGTTTATAATTCTGCAATAAAAACAGATTTTAAAAAAAAATACTTATCAATGTTTTGTGTCGCCCTTGCACTATGTAAACCCAGATGAGGTTTAACAAGACAAGCAAGGCTACCTTGCATGGCCATCGCGTGGTTTGGTAAATCTGGAGTAATTGAAAGGCAGTGCAGGTTGCTGCCTTGAGTTAACTCTGCCTTAGGTGGGCATTCCATGGGTGGAGCACGAGGAATCCCACAGACCTGCCTATGAATTCTGAAGAGTTTCCCATATTTACCATACTGGTAAACTGGGCATGCAACAGAATGCTACTCCTTACAAGGGAGGTGTAGCTAGGAAAAAATCTTTATATCTCCTAATGTATTTCTTCTTTCTACTGGGGCTTCGGAGCATGCAGTATCAAACCTTTATGGGCTGTGCAATGAATTTTGGGCATCCACAGGCGATAAGTTGGTTATTGGTATTCAGGAAATTAGGAAAGCAACTCAAAGTGAAACACTGACCTACAGTACCTGTTTTCAGGTTGCAGGTATCTACACATTCTAAGCTTTCTATTGCTGGATGCCACACCTCCCTCATCCGTACTAGCTGGTTGGGGGTACCCGCTGAACATGACATTTGACATTTTGTCCCAAATTTCTTCCAAAACATTGTAATCCCCTCCAGACATTTTCATGCGGGATAACATTGCTGCCAAGGTAGGACACACATATACGCTCCCCTGGGTCCCCGGAGCATGGCAATCCCAGACATGCATTTGTTTTCAATGGATTCAGTATGCCTACAAGCATTATAGTGGGAGAAGTGCTTTTCGAAACTTAGAAAGCATCTGAAAGCAAATTGCTTGTTTCAGGTACCTGTCTTTTTGGGCAAAGGTAAGGGCCCTCAATTGTACTCTGTGCATTTGATGACAGGTAACTGGGGACTCTAATATGGACAATATTAAAACTAAATGAGGGCTGATTCACAAAGGTAACTTACACTTTTGAGTAATTTACACTTTTGAGTAAGTTTACTACTTTTTGGTTATTCACAAAATCTGAGTGTACATTTACACCAAAATGTCTCACTTATTTCAATCAAATTGAAGTACCTGAGGGCAGTACATTTTTGAGTAATTTACACTTTTGAGTAAGTTTACTATTCACAAAATCTGAGTGCAAATGTACTCCTAAAGTGTAAATCATTATTATCAAGTCATATACTGGATCAAATGCACTTCACATAAGTATTAGTTATGGAGATCCTCTCACACTCCATGACAACATTGAGATGAGAAGCTGCATAACTGTTCTTCTGTGCTGACCCTTACATTTGTAGGGCATCAGCATCCAAAAGACCACCCTTCTCATCAATTGTCTTCTATACATTCTGCAGCTGATCTAATACACTAACATTGTTCTCTTCTCTGTTTGTTTACCTACATATTTCTAGCTCTAGATGTCACTCCAAAGTATGAAACAACCTGCCGCTATACATAAGAGCCTCCTCCCCGAAATCTGCAAGAAGCTGAAGATTTGACTTTTCTAGTAATCCCACTAGGCTGTAGATTTGACTATACTCACACCAGCTCAGCACAAGGATATTCTCCCAGGTGATAGTGCACCCTACAGTTCTGCATAACATAATAATATAATATAGCAGCTGTTGCCTATGACCTGCATGTCAAACTTTTCATCCTTAACCTCATAGATGCTAGTAAACATCCCTCCCCAGTGCTGCGCTGTCCATTGGAACTAGTGCTGAATGGACGTCCAATGGTTTTGCGCAGCACTGGGGAGGTAGTGCTGCCGTCGGCCAACGCACCGACGCAGCACTTAAGGGGTTAAGAATCCTGTAAACATAGGGTTTCTGGATATTAGGACTCCTGTTCAACATGCGGCTCTCCTGTAATTTACTATGTCAAAGGAAGGTGGTTAAATTGTTAAATTAGGGGCTATGCCTACAGGACTTCTAAAGTGCACTTGGCTTAATGAATACATCTCCAATCATCAAATCTTTGGCCATTTCTAATTGGGCGTCCTTACTGGCCATATGTATTTATTTATTTATAATTACATTTATTGAGCGCGCAGCTACCCGGAGGTTTCCCGGCGCTAGGGCTAACTGAACGGTGAGAGGGAGGGAGGAGCATAAGATCATAATATTAGTTGTTAAAGAGCCAAGTTTTTATTCCCTTACGGAATTTCAGAAAGCACAATTCAGTGCGCAGAGATTGAGGAAGAGAATTCCATAAGGATGGGGCCAGCAGGGAGAACGAGCGTCCTCCCATCTTTGCTCTGTTGGTGCGCGGAATCTTAAATTTATTCTGCGTCGAGGACCTGAGTGTACGGGGGGGATATATTGCTGCACCAGAGCAGAGAGATAGCGAGGGGCTCTACCAGTCATGATTTTGTGCATGTAGCAGAGTGCTTTGAAGTTGACTCTGCTTTCAATCCGCAACCAGTGCAGATTCCGCATATGGTGAGCGACCAAGGATCTGGCAGGAAGGTGACAGATCAGGCGGACAGCCATATTCTGTACCACCTGGTACTTCTTGATTACCTCTTTAGTGGCACCTAAGAGCAGGATGTTTCCATAGTCCAGGCGTGAGATGACAAGAGCCTGGACTACAGTCCTCAAGGTGTCCGCAGGCAGCATCCAGGTGATCTTTCTCAGCCACCTGATGATGGTAGTACAGGTGGCTGAGACTTTCACAGCGTGTTGTTTGAAAGTAAGTTGGTTGTCGAAGATCACACCAAGATTGCGGGCAGACACAGATGGAATGGGTAGAGGACCCATCTCCGGAGGCCAATGGTGTGGGCCCCAGAGAGAGGTGTCTGGGCCAAACAGGAGCAGCTCTGTTTTGTCCCCATTTAGTTTTAGTTTGTGCTTCAGCATCCAGTCCGAAATATGTTTCAGCCCAACTTGGAGAGAGGAAGAGGGGAGGTTTTTATTGGTGGAAAGAGAGTAGATGACTTGAGTGTCATCAGCGTAGGAATAAATTGTGAGGCCAGCCTGTTCCGCCAGGAAAGCAAGAGGCCTCACATACAGGTTAAAGAAAAGGGGACTAAGGATAGACCCCTGGGGAACACCGTGAGAGGAAGGAAAAGACTTGAAACGTGCGATCGGAAAGAAAATTAGCGATCCAGGCCAGGGCGGTACCACCGACACCGAGTGCCTCCAGGGTGGACAATAAGATGGAGTGGGAGACGGTGTCAAAAGTGGCACTCAAGTCAAGCAGGATGAGTGCCACCGTCTCACCATTATCCACTTGGCGTCTGATGGTTTCTGACACGCCAAGGAGAGTAGTTTCAGTGGAGAAGCCAGCCCTGAACCCGGATTGAGAACCATGAAGAAAATGGGTGGATTCAACAAAGGAGTTAAGCAAAGAATTAACATGTTTCTCCAGAATCTTGGAAAAGCAAGAAAGCAAAGAAATAGGGCGGAAATTGGAAGGATTATTGGGGTCTGCGTTGGCCTTTTTTAGTAATGGTACCACCATTGCGTGCTTCCATTCATTTGGGACAATCGCTTCTGTTAGGGAAGCGTTCAGGACATCCAAAATAATGTGGAGTAGGGCTGGGTCAAGGGAACTCAGAACTTGAGGGGGCAGAGGGTCGAGGGGGGAGCCAGATTTAATGTCCTGGAGATACTTTTTTAGAAGCGCGGGGGAGATAGGATCCCAAGCGTGAAGTGGAGTGGTGGTAAGCAAAGAGCAGGGAGTAGTAACGGGGGAGAGTTGCAAGGATCTTGAGCAGCGTGAGTTGAGGCGGCTGGAGTAGAATTAAAGATGGCATCGATTTTGTCAATTTTTTCAAGAAAGAAGTTGGCTAGAGCGTTACACTGGGCCGTGTCTAGACAGGGATCCTTAGGGACAGAAGAAGCACCTGAGAGCTACTTGACTATTTTAAAGAGGGCCTTGGGTCTATTTTGAGCTGTAAGTATGGTGCTGTTGGCAAAGTTAGCTCTAGCGGTGTCACATGCCACATGGTAGGTTTTAAGAGCGGACCTGTATTTTGCTTTATGCTCAGGGTTATAGTTTGAACGCCAAATCCGTTCCAATTTTTTGCAGTTGGATTTTTCAAGGCGGAGGGAGTCATTAAACCAGGGTGCCGGGGGGTGATGAACTTGAGATTTGTTTTTTTGGGGTAGGGAGGCAGGAGTCCAAAGCAGTAGTTAACCATGATCTAACAGCAGGTAGCTCTTTGATAGTCATGTTGGAGATCGAAGGTTTGGAATTGGCAAGGAGAGAATTTAATTTATTTAGATCTA
The DNA here is from genome assembly GCF_964263255.1 of Lissotriton vulgaris. NCBI lineage: Eukaryota > Metazoa > Chordata > Amphibia > Caudata > Salamandridae > Lissotriton > Lissotriton vulgaris. The sequence goes on from NC_141699.1 coordinate 933,632,898, forward strand.
GACGTTTCCAGTTCCTGCTAGCTTTGTGAGGAGGGTCTGGCCTGAAGGAAACAGCTTCGCACGTTTTAATCGAGAAATTGACAATAAAATGATCTGACCAGAGACAGGGGTAGAGGATTGATAGGAGATGCCAGTCAAGTTGAAAATGATGGGATCTAGAAGATTACCGGCCTTATGAGTAGGGTCGGAATTAAGGAGATGTAAGTCTAAGGCTTCAAGATCCTGTATAAGGCGTTTAGCAATGGCACAAGAGACAGAATTAAAATGGATATTTAAATCCCCAACAATAATGAAGTTGGTAGATTGTGCTAAAAAAGGGGCAATACGTTCAGGAAATGAAGCAGCCCAGCAACTAGCTGAGCCTGGCGGACGGTAAATCAGGGTGCTGGTTAGGGTAAACTGAGGAGAGAGAGTTAATTTAAACAAGCCTGCTTCACAGTTTGGAAAGTCTAGGTCTTCCCATTTACAAGAGAATTCTCTCTTGAAGATGATAGCAATTCCCCCGCCGTCTTTAAGTGCTCGATTTCGTCCCACATAGGTGTAATCATTGGGAAGAGCCATGGCGATATCGGGGCCAGAGCTATCATTTAGCCAAGTTTCGGGGACAAACATGGCAGCAGGATTAGCTGTCTCCAACAGGTCGAAAATATCTCTCCTGTGTTTTGAGAGCGACCGACAGTTAATGCTCATGAAACTCAGAGCGGGTACGGAATTGTGCAAAGTGGGAGGGAAGGTGCGCATAGGGGAGGGGAAATTCCAAAACGTGGATGACAAACTGTCTGTACATGAATCGAGGGAGTCCAAGGCAAGGGAGCAATGGGAACAGGATATAGGAGCATTTTGACAGTTCAGAACGGTATACGAGGGGCACAATGGTCCCCGCAACTGCAGTAGGGCGGAACGTGAATAGGAGGTAGGAATATGTACAAAGGGGCTAGGCCCTGGGCCCGTGCTGGCGCGGACGGGCGCAGACGGGCAGGACTTTGGCACGACTTCGGCGCGAAGTCGGCGCTCCCGCTGCGCTCGTCCGCTGCGCTTCCGCCATTGTGGCATTAAATATACCGAGAGAGATAACCACTACACCGCTAACCTGCCAATTGGGGAGCAGGGCGGAAGTGAGGATGAGGATGGAAGTTAGAGTGCGCTCGTGTGGCCACCGCCGCTGCAAACGGCACAAGCCGTGGCGGATCGGTGCCAGGAGCGAAGGTAAGGAGGTGGCAATCAATTACACACGTTGCGCCAGAAGCGGCGATCAAATGACAAACGTTGCGCCAGAGCGGCGATCAGAAGAGGTGCAAATGCGTTCTTAAAATCAACAAAATGCAAAGTAAAGCGAAGCGCTGAAAAGCGTTCACTCCAACATAAAGTAGTGCTTTTAAAAGTTATTAAAATAGCAAGTAATACACGAAGCCTCAGCAGCCTCACGTACCAGCAGTTAGCACCGAGCAAACATCAAGGCAGGATTTAAATAGTGCCTTCTATTCCAACCACTACACCGCTAACCTGCCAATTGGGGAGCAGGGCGGAAGTGAGGATGAGGGCGGAAGTTAGAGTGCGCTCGTGTGGCCACCGCCGCTGCAAACGGCACAAGCCGTGGCGGATCGGTGCCAGGAGCGAAGGTAAGGAGGTGGCAATCAATTACACACGTTGCGCCAGAAGCAGCGATCAAATGACAAACGTTGCGCCAGAGCGGCGATCAGAAGAGGTGCAAATGCGTTCTTAAAATCAACAAAATGCAAAGTAAAGCGAAGCGCTGAAAAGCGCTCACTCCAACATAAAGTAGTGCTTTTAAAAGTTATTAAAATAGCAAGTAATACACGAAGCCTCAGCAGCCTCACGTACAGAAACTAGTCTTTTCAGGATAGTGTGTTACATTCTCTGGATACTGCAGGAATCTGCTTTCTTTAATGCTGCATTTCTTGCCATATTTTGACATGATTTACCCTGACATCCTCCACTCTTCCTGTACAGATGCCTGGGGTTTGATGGCCTTGTTCTTAACTGGCTAATTTCCCATCTATCACACAGATTCCAATGCGTCAAAAATATGGCAACTCATTGTGTGATATTTTTCCCTTGCCTTTTAGAGTACTGAAAAGCTTGATCTAGGCCCAGTTCTATGCAACCTATATGTTGAACCATTTATTGAGCTGCTGCATAGGCACCACCTCTCTATTTTACAGCATGAAGACACTTAGCAATAATTAGGACTAGACTATTAGCATAAACACTTCCACCGTCATAGTTGCTAATGTACGGACGAAAATTATGAAAATAAAGCTTAATGCAAAAAAATAATAATCAACTTATGTTGTGTTAAAAGCTTTGAACCTCGTAGAACCTAAACAATATTGTATTGGGCTCGAAATTGTCATCATTGACTAATCCCCAGTTTTCACCCTAGATTCCAAACACAGCCTTAAGGCCCTTGTCAAATCTTTAGACAAAAGTGTCATCTACAAACTGACATTTGTAAGAAACGGTTGTGTAACAGAATATCAACTGCTTTATGTCCCAATACCTTTAACACTTAGCAATGCAAGGCATCCTAGAGAGACTAACCAATTAAACTGAATCCTATTGGCAAGACCATGTTTTTTCCTTCCCTCCTTCAAAAAGACCTCCAAGCAAAGAAACAACTCATAGAGCTATTCATAGGAAACATGCAATATGCAACTTTATACACAAATGTATTGACCCAACATTTTCCTATGTTTCTTGCTATGTTGACACATACATACAGTCAATTTTACAACAAAGTCATTGATTATGGAGATGGGATGTTAGGGGCATGTGGAGAGTCCATTACAGAAAAGGAGAGATTTAAGTTCTCTCCTAAAGGGCAAACTCTACTTTGTACGTTCAAAATATGAGGTGGTTGCTCTAGAATTTGGGGCATAGAAGGAGAATGATTGTCTTATTGTATTCTAATTCCTTGTCTTAGAGATATCATCCTAGTGATGCCATTGGTGTGGGGGAAACCAAAGAGAAAGATCTTGCAGACGAGTAGGGCAGTTTGCTGTCATGGATATTTTTATATAAAATGCAGAGCGAATTGATTTTGTTGCCATATGAAATGGGTGCAAAATGGAGGTTCAGAAGGATGGTGATGATGTTACCTTATTAGACTCTAATGGTAATTACGTGAGAGCTACCAGAGACAATAGCTTTCATGAGGTCATAGTAGATTTCGGAACCAGAAGGTATGGGTCAGCAGAAAGCACATGATCCAGTGTGGGAGATTCAGCTGATACCCCTCCCTTTAGGATTGCTTCTTGACTTATATTTCAAGTAAGAGTCAGTGGAATATATTACATTCTAGTGAATTAACAATGATGAAAAGGGAGTGGAGAATCCTTGTAGCTTCACATTATTCATTATGGGGTTGCAACTTGCCATATGTGGTGAGATTAAAGTTGTTTTTTGCAAGATTAACTTGGCCTAATGGATCAAACATTCACAATTTAATAACACCCAATAAGAGTCTTAGCTTAGCCATTACTGGCGGTAGATTATGATCTTATAAATAAAACAAGACACAAACAATAAAAATCCAATAAGTAGATCCTGAATATGCAATTTAGGTGAAAATAGTGCATAAAAGCTCAAAGCACTGACTGAGATTATCTGGTTGCGCCGGACGGGACAAAGTCAGAAGTTCAGGCCAACCCTGATGAAGTGCAGGTCAGCTACAGGGGCCCACTTGAGCCTGCTGAACACAGTGGATAAAATTCTGGTGTGCGGTCTGTGCAGTGCTGCTTTAGGAGGCTTCACAGCTTCTGGTGATGATTCAGAGAAGCTGTGCAGCGAGGCTTTGCAGGGTTTGCCTTTGCTTTGCATTATTGCAGGGGAGCTGTGCAGCCACGCTTTGTAGGGCTTGGCTTCACTCTGCATCGACTCCGAAGGATTGGCAGCTGCATGGCGGGGCGTTGCTGGACTTCTTACTACCCAAAATAGATTTCCGTATGGCTGGCAACTATGTGGTGAGGATTTGTGGGCTGACTGAGGCCCACTTCAAATATTCACTGATTTCATTTCAAGACGTTTCAGGAAATACCCACTTGGATGATGATCTGTTACCATAAGTCCTTTTTTGTATTGAGTTATTTTTCCCACACCATGCGTCCTTTCTCAGTATTGAAGGGTATATATATATATATATTGCGTAACTGACATCACCCACTGGAGGGTAATCTAAATGAAGCTGACTACAGGTTCCACAATGCCGTATCCAGAAAGTCACACCCACTGAAGGGTTAAAGTACCGAAGCGCGAATAACGGCAAACACTTCTGGTTCCTGTGAGCAGACTGAAATGAAATGTAATGAAAAGCTTGTCTTTCTTTGAAAAAGGCCGAAGTCAGGCCGAAATGCATCAGAAAAGTTTTGGACGGCTTTTAAGAAAATAAATGAACGTTTGTCAACGCGAGGTGTGCGGCTCATTCTTTCCGGCTTGGGAAGGTGAAGACATGTAAATTTGGCTTGGTTCAGCCACGGAGCAACGCACAGCTTACAAAGGTGCCATCACTACCCGCAAAAGGACCGCAGTGGAA